>NC_138918.1:8851029-10116862 GCF_965231255.1 Vanellus vanellus | reverse complement strand
CAGCCGAGCAGCGGGATGAGTGGATCACCCAGCTCTGCCAGCTGGCCTTCCAGGTACCATGGGGTCTGGCACAGCTGGGACCCCTCATGCTGCTCCTGGCTCGGGTGAGCCAGGGGGCTCTGGAGTGCGAGGGCAGGTATGGCGGCTTGTGCTCCCCTGGTCTGGTGGCCACGCTCACATGCCTCTGTTTCAGGGTGCAAAGGAGACGGCGCAAAGCAGTGCTGGGACCCAGCCCAGCCCTGCTGTCCCCATGGAGGAGAACTCCCTCTACGCCTCCTGGCAGGACTGTACGTGCAGGGATGGCAGATTGGGCCGGGTTAGGGCTCCAGCTCAGTGTCACTGTGCTGACCCCATCCTTGCTCTGCTCCCATAGTGACCGAATTCCCGGTACTGGTGGTCCAGACAGATGCAGCCACCCGCTGTGGCCTGCACGGGCACTACCTGCTCTCAGCCCTTCCCCAGAGCCTGACGCTGAAGGACCCACAGTCCCGGCAGTCCCTGCTCACCTGGCCCTACCACTTCCTCCGCAAGTTTGGCCAGGATCAGGTAGGTGCCCCCCTCTCTCCTTGGGGCTGCTGGCTGCCCAGGGTGGGTGCCAGCCCCTCACCCTGCTCTCTTGCTCTGCAGACTGTCTTCTCTTTCGAGGCCGGCCGCCGCAGCGACTCTGGCGAGGGCACCTTCACGTTCAGCACTCCCCGAGCCCCAGAGCTCTGCCGGGCTGTGGCCGCTGCCATCGCCTGCCAGCAGCAGGGCAAGGACACCCCAGATCCCCGGCATTCTGCAGAGGGCCTCAAGCCCCAGCCCTGGGGCCCCGGGGCCGAGGAGCCCCAGACCAGCCCACCCCTGGGGGGGGCCCAGCCTGCCTCCCACCCCCCCACCAGCCTCCTCCCCTTCCCCTCACCGGAGAGGGAGGCCACAGGTCCCATCGTCTATGCCTCCATTGCCCGAGGCCAGCAGCCACTCTTCGGGCCAGGGCAGCTGGGCCACACTGAGCCCTGGGCTGCAGGGAAACCACCCCCTGAACATCTCTACGAGAACATCTTCACGGGGGAGTCGGGGGGTCCTGCTGGGGGGGAGGAGGAGGAGGAGGAGGAGGAGGAAGGGCAGTGGGAGGTGGGGTGCCGGCAGGCCCCTGAGGGCCACAGCAGCGAGGCAGGCCCCCTCTATGACAACCGGGCCGCCCTGGCCCAGCTGCCGCGGGGCAGTCCCCAGCCCCTTGAGCAGCGCTGGGGCCGCGGGGGACAGGAGGTGCCACCGGGGCGCCCCGGGCACAAGCCCCAGAGCAACCTCCGGGCCAAGCTGGTGCGGCTGCTCAGCAGGGAGACTGCCGGCCGGCGGGACTGGGCCTGAACCTGGGCCGGATGCTGTTTGGTGGTGCGGTGAATAAACAGCCTGGGCCGGACTGGGCTCTGCCGGTGTTGCGGGGTAGGGCGGGGACCGGGAGCGGGGCGGCGGGGACGGGACGGGACGGGACGGCACGGGGGGGGAGGGGGGGGGCAGCCCGCGCCTCCCCGCCAGGGGGCGCCGCTGTGCTCGCCCCGGCAGGCAGGCGCGGGCGGTGATTGGCCTAGTGGTTCTCCAGCTCCGCCCCCTCGCCATCCTATATAAGGCGGAGCCGGGTAGGGCGGAGGCGGTGCCCGAGTTCGAGTCCCGCATCCGCCCGCTCGGCCCCGTTCCGCCGGGGGCCCGGCCGGCCGCGGGTGAGTGAGCGAGAGAGGGTCGGGCGGGGCCGGGGGGTCTCCGTCGTCTGCTGGTAGGGTGGGGGCACGGTGGGGGGTAGGGCTGGGGCGTGGGTCTGAGGGAAGGCGGTTGGTCGGGGACGGGTAGGGCCCGTGTGGGTCAGGACGGGAGTCGCCGTGGGGCAGAGCTGGGCCTAGGGCCGGGGTCGCCGTGGGGCAAGGCCGGGAGCCCCGTGGGGCAGGGCCGGGGTCCCCGAGCCCAGGGAAGGGAGGCTGTGTGGGGTGGGATGAAGAGGGGGGGCGCGACGGTTCCCGTGGGGCAGGCAGCCTGGGGTCTGCTCCCTCAGGAGCCGGGGGGGAGCTCTGCAGCCGAGGGCTGCCGGGGACCCCCAGCCCCGCTGGGTCTTGCGCGGGCGCCGGGAATGCCTGACACGCAGCCTTCCCCCGGCCCTCCCGAGCGGGGAGCGGGCTGGTGTCGTCTTACACGCCTTATATAGCCCGCACCGGCCCGGGGAGAGCGGGGGCACGCTGGCCCCCAGCCCTGCAGCCTCCTCCGCCTCCCAGCTGGGAGCCCGCCGATCCTTGCGAGGGGTGGGGAGTGCCCCGGGCCCCCGGAGCTGGCCCTGTCCCCCGCCTGGCAGCGGCAGGAGGGAGGTCCTGGGGGGCTTCACAGGGGCTTAGTGGCTCCTTCCAGGTAGCCAGGAGAATGGTGCTGGCCCGTCTGCCTGGAGCCTTGGCCGGCTGACAGCTGTCAGCGCAGCCCTGGCAGGCAGGGGAGTGCCGGGATTCCCTCCCCGCCGAAGCCCCGGCTCTGTGCACAGAGATGGGCTCGCTCCCAGGTAGCATCTGCTCGGCCGGCTGCCGGAGCGCCAGCCTGGCTGCTCTGCCAGGCGCCTCCGGTGGCATCGCGCAGCTCCTGGGCTGCTGCTGCTAATTCACCTGGCAAAACCACTTCTGGTTCCCATCCTTCCATACCTACTGCCGCTTCTCTGTGGTCTGAAATGGTCTTGGTTTTCAGCGGTGTGAGTTTCTGGGGTGTTGTAAGGGAGAGCATGTCCTGGGTTTGGGCAAGGGAAAGTGGAGCCCACGGGTGCTCCACTGTGGGTGGCAGTGGGGCTGTACCTGGCTCTCTGACACTAGTCGGCATTAGCCTGGGCCCCTCGTCTCCGACACTACTGGAGGAGATGCTGATAGATTTGGGGTGCGTCTCTAACCACAGTATAGGATGGTCAGGGTGGAGTTACTGCTGGAAATATGACCTGTCTCCTCCTGCCCCGTCCTGCCAGGCACCAGGCCCCCTCCTCGCCTGCTCTCCCTGCATTGTTCCCACGTACCTTAACACCAGGATCACACTCTCTTCCCTTGCAGAGATGGGCGACATGGAGTCCTACAAGGTGATGCTGAATGGGCCGGCACCCTGGGGCTTCAGACTGCAGGGAGGGAAGGATTTCAGCATGCCCCTCTCCATCTCCAGGGTAAGAGAAGCCAAGAACAGCAACACCCATCCTTCCTCTGTGGGTGGGAGCTGTGGTGGCTACTTCCAGGTGGCAGAGGCACAGCCATATGGGGGATATGGATGGGCCGGGGCCACTGCGTCCTGCCCTGCCTGGCTCTGTGTAGCCTCCTTGGAGCCTTATCAGCTGCAGTCCGGCACGGGGGTGTTCCGGGCAGAGGACCGCAGCAGAGATGTGAAGTGTTGCACAGCTTCTGCAGAGTCATTCTGGCTGCTGGGGGGGAGCAGGGGAGGCCCCTTCCGGAGTGTGCCCACCACAGGAGGAGGGGAGCTGCTCTCACCCTCTCTGAGCTATGAGGCCAGCTTCCCAGTCCGCAGTGCAACACCAGGCTCAGCATCCTGGGAGCTGACTTGTGCCCTCTTGCTCTCCCTCCTGCTGCATGGCTTCCAGCTCTGCACCTGAGCTGGCCCCTGGAACGGGCAGGGAGGGGAGGAAATCTGTGGTGCCCGTACTGTCTGTGTTGGGATGTGGCTCCCTCTGCAAAACCAGCATGTTTCTCTAGGCTGAGTGAGAGCCGTTGTGCAAGCTGGTCCTGGTGTGATGCTCGCCCAGGCCAGGTCTGGCCCTCGGTGCCTGTGGGTCCCTTTCTGCAGTTGGTCTGGTCCCCTGGGTGGGTGCTGGCCATAGCTCCGGCCACGGAATTGCCTTATAAGCCTTGGAATGCGACTGCATCGCCTGTGCTGCTGAAGCTTGGGCAGCTGGCACGGAGGCTGCTTCTCAAAGGACAGCTTTGCTTGTGGTACCAAGTGCTGCGTGGGGGCATGCCCCCAGCACGAGCTTGGCACCACGCTCCTGTCCCGGAGGGCGTGAGTCTCCACAGCACCCCAGCATGGAGCATGGACCCTGAGGGCACAGTGCGAGGCTTAAGTCGCCAGCGCCACTGCCCTGGGGCCTGCTGATCTCTGCTGAGCAGGCAGAGATGGCTTCAGCGAGTTTATTCTCTAAAAAATGTTTTTCTTGGCTGCGAGCCAGCACTTAACAAAGGGTCTGGTCTGATGGAGGAGCCTCCCAGGGCAGGGGCCTCGTGAAGCAATAGCTCCACTGTGTGTGCAGGCTAGCACTGCCCTCAGGGCTTGGGCAATGCTACTGTCCTGGGCAGGGCAGGCAGGAGCAGTGAGGACATTCCTAGGGATGTAGCCAGCTATTGGGGGGGGACTCTCTGGTGAGGCTGGGCTGCATAGTGGGGCAGTGGGCCCTTGTCTAATGATAAGGAGTAAGCCTGTGCTGCTTGACACCCCAGAGGTATCTCCAGTCCTAAAACTCCTGCCTGGAGCATGCTGCTGTCCTTGGCCACCGGTTCCCTTGAGCAAGGGCGCAGCCCCCTTGGCAGGTTGTCCTGCCAGGCCTGGGGCTGCTGGAGCAGGCTGGAAGGAGGTGTCCTGCCCCGGCTTTGAGTGCTGCAGTGGGGTCCTGCTCTGTGGAGCTGGGGAGCACAGGGGAAAAGCAGCACTGGCGTGTGCTTTGGCTCTTGGCTGCATTCATCACTGTGATGTTACTGGATGAGCTGGGAGGCTGCTTCAGCTCAGTGATCACACAAGGGAGGTGCTCCCCTGGTCCTCTCATGGCAAGAGGGTCCAGTGGGGTCCTGACACCTTGGCTAGGCAGGCTGCGAGACTGTGGTCCTGAGCTGCTTGCAGTGGAGCCAGGGTGAGGGCTGGCATCTGGGGACCTGGATGCTGTATGGCACATCCTAGCATCTGCTAACTGGGGAAGAGGAGAGACTCTCAGTGCTGCTGGCAGGAAGGCGTTGGGGGATGCTGCCTGGGCCTTTGTGCAGGCACCCAATTTCCTTCCACACTGGACGGAGGTGGCTGGTGGGCACCTTGCTGGGTGCGGTGATGGAGACATGGAAACAAAGGACTGGCTGGGTGGAGAGGGGAGGAAGGAAGCCATGGTTAGTGGGGCTGGGTGGGAAGCGGGAGAGCTGGCACTGCCACAGCTCCCGGCTGAGCTGGCACCTGCCGAAGGGGTTTCCTGGCATGCCGGCATGGAGGGGGAAGGGGAGCATGGCGGTGCTGGCCAGGCTGGGTGCGGCTGTGTGACGCAGCCTGATGTGCTCTCCCCTTCCCGGGCGGCCGTGTGAAAACCTCTCCCGCTACTGCCTCCAAACCCACGCAGCCACCCTGCATCTTCCCCAGCTCTCCAGGGCAGCAAGCCGGGGCTTGCAGCAGTGTGGCCAGGAGCCGGCCAGTGCCACTTGCCACCCAGGGCACCCTCCTGTACCAGGCAGGAGGAGTGGGTGCTGGGCAGGTTCAGGGTCACTAGAGGGGGTACCCATATCCCACCGGGGATGGCAGGAGGATGCAGGTGGAGCCAGACTGCATCCAGCGTGGGTGTGGGGTTTGGCCTCACGTGGAGGGTGCAGGGAAGGGGAGTGTGGCTCTGGGGCGAGCCGAGTCCTGTGCACGGGCAAGGAGGGGCCATGGCTCAGCGGCAGGGATTTTTCAGCCCTCTGACGGTGCTGGGAATCTGGCTCGCTCCTTTTATGTTCATGTCGAACAGGACTTGAGGAAATACTTGGTCTGGGTCCAAGTGCCTTAAGTTCTTCCTTGCTGGAGGAGCAGGAATGGCTGTAGACTGCCTACGTCTGTCTGTCTGTCAGTGCCTGGGAGCTGCGTGTGACGCTCGAGGCCCTGCTCGCCTTCGGCTGCGCATCCCTAGCGGGAAGGGAGGGCGGCCTCTGCTTCCTGGCATGGGACTGACATAGAGCTGTGCCACAGAGCCATGCTTGAGGCAAGGCGCATCCTGGGCAGCATGGCCATGCTCCTGGCTGCCCTGGTGGGGTGAGGGCTGGGGGAGCTGCGTGGGTGGGGGCGGGTGTCTCCCTGCTGCAGGGGGGGGGCTCCTGTTCCTCTGCAGGGATGAGGTAACGTCTGCGCCTGCCGGCACCGGGAGAACGGGATGGGAGCATGGGTGGCTGGGGGGAGTGCCCGGGGGTGCCTTCTGTGTCCTCCCCCCTCGCCCTAGGCAAAGGGCTGGACATGCCTGTGGTTCACAGCGAGACGTGGGCTGCCCGATGGGCCCTGACTCACTGTGCTCCCTTACCACCGCGGGGACGGCTCCGAGGAGCAGCCGGGCCTCCTGCTGAGGCTGAGCCAGCACTGCCTACGCTGTTTGGCATCATGGGGACAGGGCCTTGGGGTGCTGGCATGGACCCCAGCCATGCCAGAGGGCAGGGGCTAGGCAGCGCCCTGGGGTGGTGCTGAGCCCTCCACTGGTGTGGAGGGGAAGAGGGTGCTCTGGGCTAATATGCTGGGAAAAAGGGGGTTATCCGGGGGTCCCTGCCTGCCCCCGGGTCAGATCTGTATGGTGTCCTGTGCTGGGCTGGTCACGGCATGAGGGAGCCTGGACATTGGCAGACTCCTGCCCTTGTAGAGATGAGGGTGTCCCTCTGCTTCTGCGTCACCTCTTGGGCTCTCCCTGATTCTGTCTGTCCTGCAGCTGACGCCAGGCGGGAAGGCAGCCCAGGCTGGCGTGGGAGTAGGAGACTGGGTGCTGTACATCGACGGGGAGAGCACCAGCTCCATGACGCACATCGAGGCCCAGAACAGGATCCGCGCCTGTGGGGACAGGCTGTGCCTCACCCTGAGCAGGTAGGATTTATGGGTCCTGCAAACCTGGGGTCCTGGTGTGGCCGGAGCAGAGCCAGGGTCCTCTACCCAGTACCATCTCCTGGCACCACTGTTTCCCAGCATCACTGCTCCTTGCTTGGAGCCTGGCAGCCCCTGGGTTCTACTTAGATGGATGAGTCTTAGCCTGGTTGCTGGCCCTCACCTGTGAGCCACGGGTCAGTGCCAGTTGCCTGTGGGTGCTGCATCCCTGGGGTACCAGCATTCTGGTGGTGGCCAGGCCAGTTCCAGCAGCTGCCCAGCTGTTTCCTCTCTTGCAGAGCCCAGAACCACCTGGGGAAGCCGCAGAAGGTATGTATTGCTCCTGGCGCTGCAGCGGCAGCTCAGCCTCGTCTCAGGGCAGGGGAATCTCTGAGCTTAGACGGACAAATGGACTTTGCTCCTGGGGCCTGCAGGCTTCTGGGGGACCGGGGTGTGCTTGGAGTACTGGAAACTCCTTGCTGGAGGAGCAGCTCTGGCCCCTGGTACCACAGGGGATCGGAGGGAGTGGGGTCTGCCCAGCAGACACCCGGGCCCTGGCTGCCGCCTCTCTGTGCCCCTGCCGGTGCTGGGTGTGAGCAGGGGTGCAGGGGCCAACACAGGGGAGGAGGCTGGGCAGCTGCAGCATGGCCTCGGGGCCCCATGTTTGCTAGTGCTGGGGAGTGCCCTGGCATGGGGAGGCAGGGCTGGGGCTGGTGACCAGTGGCTCCTGGACGGAAGCCACCTGCATGTGTTCAGCTTTGTGCCGCAGGTCGGTTGCGATCAGCGTGTGTGCATGCACCACCTCGCTGCGGGCAGCAGTGAGCATCCAGGGCACTTACTAATCCTCCAATGACCCTCGGGCCAGGCTTGTCACCTGCTGTTGCTGGGCTGGGTGCCCTGCAGAGAGAGGTGCTAGCCTGGCAGAGCCCGGTGCCTATGCTGTCCGGCTTTTCTACCTGGTTGTCTGCTGTGCTGCCTGGCCCGGGGCTGCCCCTTGCATGCTGCTTGATGTGTGAGCCTGTGTCTGTGTGTTTTGTCTTGCTCAGGACTCACTCCCCTGCTCTGAACCCCTGAAATATAACTTCGCTCCCAGCACCGCCCTCAACAAAACAGCTCGGCCCTTCGGGGCTGGCTCGCCTCCGAACCCGCGGCCTGGGCTGGTGACGAAACCCGTGACGTATGCGCCCCTGGCGCCCACCTGCACCCCCCAGCACAATGGGTATGTTGCTGTCTGTCCTGCTCCCCCAAGATCGGGGGGAGCCTGCTGCCCGGCCCTGCTGCGCCTTGCATGCCAGGCACCCATGGGTGGGAGCGGGTGACGGTGCCTGTGCTGGGATCTCCTGATGTCTGGGGTACCTGGCACAACAGGAGTGTCTCCACACACATGCTGGTCCCTCACCTGGGGACATATCAGCTTGTGGGGATTCCTGAAGGGCACGGCACAGCGGTCATAGCAGGACACTTGCTGGTGTCTGCGGCAGTAGGGAAGCAGTGGCTGCATTGTGACCACCAGCCAGTGCCTGTCTGGGGTCATCCTGCCAGTCCCCAGGCTGCTGGGATGGGATGGGCCAAGGGAAGCCCTTGATCCCTGCGCAGTGCCATCCTCACCCTGCTCTCAGGGAAGGATATTCCATCTCTGCAGGCTGCCCACCCGGCTGCTGCGTGTCTGGCGGCTGCCCACCCGGCTGCTGCGTATCTGGCGGCTGCCAGTCCCTGCTCCTCCTGCCGAGAGCTGCCGTGACACCCTGACAGTGGGCAATGGATGGGGAGGGGTTGTGGCCCTGGCTGTCCTGGGCACCCAGGCCTATTTTGGGGGGCTGAGGGAGGCATGGTCTGATCTGTTGGTGTCTGCCTCTGCTGCCCAGTGTGCTCCCAGCCCTGGGCGAGCTGGGCATGGGTCGCAGGGGTAGGGGCACTGGTGCAGGCCATAGGTGAGCTCTGAAAGCTTCTTGGGTGCTGCGGGTCTAATTTCACCTTCCTTTTTCTTTCTTTCTCTCCTCCCTTTCTCTTTCCCTCTCCCTTACAGGTGCTGAGCCTTGACAAGTCAGTAAGCCTTTTGCCTGCTCTCTCTGTCCTCCCTGCATGCCTCTTCCCTGCTAGTGCCCCGCTCTCCGGGGCACGGCTGGCCTGGGGACGGGCAGCACATGCTGCTCTGCCCACGTGGGTGGGTTGCTCCTGGCAGCAACCTGTCCTGAGCCTGAAGGGCAAGTGCTGCCTGTGTCTGCCAGGGCCCTGGAGTGTCCTTGCACGTGGTCCCTTCCCTTGTCCCCAAAATATGGCTTGACTGGGCGAGGACTGACGGGCTGCCCAGAGCTAGGCAGGTGTTCACTGGGCTCTCGTGTGGCTCCCCTGCCAGTAATTTTTGACCTTGGCTTATTCTTGCCCCATCCTTTTCCCTCCTGGCCCTTGAGGCCAGTCTCAAGCTGCCAGGGACGGACAGTCAGTCCTGTGTCATTCCCTAATGAGCCCTTCCAATGTGGAGGAGGAGTAGGGATTGTGGGGGTGAAAGGCAACGTGTGGTGTCTCATGTACTGGTGTGACGTGGTTCTGTGCCGGGGGAGGTGTGGGGCAGCCCCAGGGAGGTGATGCAGTGGGGATCTGTCAGATTTGACAGACGCCGCTGTCGCTCACAGGCAGCCCCTGAAGTCGCTGGAGTCCCCCAACACTCCTGTGTATGACCCTGTGAAGTTGCGGCTGATAGAGGATGCTGAGGACTGGCAGCCCCGCGCCAGGACCTCCCAGTCCCGCTCCTTCCTCAAACTGGCCCAGCTGACGGGCACAGACAGCAGTAAGTTCCCGCAGGACCCAGAGCTGCCTGGCTGCCTGGGGGTGCCCAGCATTGCTGGAACAACTGGAGCTAGATAAAGGCTGGGATGTGTCATGGCAGCAGAGCTTTGATTTTTGGCTCCGTCTGGTCCCTCAGGGGAGGCTGAGCTGGTGGGAGTTACCTGGGGCTGTGCGTGGGCTTGTGATGGCGCTGCTGTGCTGGGGCCGTGTTTTGCCCCATGGTTGGGCAGGGCTGCGTGTTGTGGCAGGAGGGTGGTGGGATGAGAGGTCGGTTTTCCTTCCTTTCCCTCTCCCCCTTCTCTGTGTCCCTGGGTCTCGGTTGCTGTAGACTGACTCTGTCTCCTCCTTTCTGTCCTGCTGTGCTCAGTGGAGGATCATGAGGATGAGATTGTTAAAACACCCAGGTAAGGGGAGCATGTGCCAGGGTGACAGCAGGAGCCATGGGGCTGCCCACTCGGGGCTCAGCCAACCTGGGGCTCAACCCACCCAGCTGGTTTGCCCTCGCACTCACAGCTTGCAGTGACTCTGGGGAAGCTCTTTACCCTGTTGCTCTGACTTCTTTTCCTCCTGCCTTCTCCCCTCTCCTCCCGTTCCTTCTCTGTCCTCTCCGTCTCCCCAGAGCCGAGCTGTTGGCAGAGCCTGCCCTGCGCTCGTCCCACGATGGGCACTGCCAGTGCTCAGCCACTGCTCTGACCATCACTTCGGGAGGGTCCTGTCCGGGCATCTGCCTGCCAGGCAGGCTGTCCCCAACTGGGCTGTTCCTGTGCCAGGTGTGCCGGGCAGGACCCACTGGGCACTGCTGTCACCGAGCTGGGGAGGCCGAGCTGCACTGTTGCTTCTTGAGCAAATGGGATCTGGAGGAGGCTCGTGGCACTGGCAACACCTTGCTGGGGGTGTTAGGAGGTGCTGAGCAATGCCTGGACCTTCAGCATGATGTCCTGTGGGGCTGTGGGGCAGCCAGGCAGAGCTGGGTGAGTGTTGCCAGCTTCTCCTTAGGACTGGGGGTGCATACAGGAGGGATGTACTGAGCCATGGATCAAACGTTGACTGTTGTGCCGCTGTTTTTCTGATGCCACAGGGATGTCCGTGTGTCTGGCTGGGGCACAGGGGAGCTGTGGTGAGTGCCAGGGTCTGGAAAGGGGTCAGCGTGTGCAGGGGCACCTTTGGGAGCGCTGCCCTGTGCCGAAGCAGGGTCCATGCATGGTACCCGCTGAGCACCTGTGCTCTGTCACTCGCAGGCAGCCCCCGCAGCTGCTGGAGCCCCCCAGTACCCCTGTGTGTGACCCTGGGAAGTTGCGGCTGATAGAGGACGCTGAGGACTGGCAGCCCCGCACTGGGACCTCACAGTCCCGCTCCTTCCGCAAACTAGCCCGGCTGACGGGCACAGACGGCAGTAAGTTCCTGCAGGGCCCGGTGCTGCCTGGCTGCTTGGGGTTGCCAGGCTTTGCCAGGGCAACTGGAGCCAGGTAAAGGCGGGGATGTGGCACTGGAACCAGAGCTCTGGTTTTGGCCCCATGTTAGCCCTTGGGGAGACTGAGCTGGTGGGAGTTACCCGGGGCTGCGTGTGGGCTCGTATTGGTGCTGCTGTGCTGGGGCTGTGCTCTGCCCTGTGGTTGGGCAGGGCTGTGTGTTGCGGCAGGAGTGTGGTGAGGTGAGAAGTTGGTTTTCCTCCTTTCCCTCCCCTTCCCACTGTCCCTGGTCCTTGGTTGCTGCAAACTGATTGTATCTCCTTTCTGTCCTGCTGTGCTCAGCAGGGGATCGTGAGGATGAGCTTGTTAAAAAGCCCAGGTAAGGGGAGTGAGGGTGCACCAGGGTGGCAGCAGGAGCCACAGGGCTGCATGTCCCAGGCAGGCCTCAGGGCACTGCCGCCACTGAGCTGGGGATGCCGAGCTAAACCTCTTGGGCAAATGGTGAATGGAGGAGGCTGGTGGCACTGCTTCACTGTGCTCAAGCTGTTGGGAGGTGTTGGGCAGTGCCTGGACCTTGGGTACAAGAGCCTGTGAGCTGGGCTTGGGGCTGTGGGGTGGCTGGGGAGAGCTGGGCCAGTTTTTGAGTTCCATTAGCTGGTTCATGCTCGCGCTTGATGCTTGCAATGACTGTGGGGAAGCTTTTTGCCTTATTGCTGTTTCCTCTCTTGTCTCCTCCTCCTCTGTACTCTCCCTCTCTGGGGAGATGTGCTGTTGGCAGAGTCTGCCCTGCTGTCACCCCGCAATGGGCACCACCAGCACTCAGCCACTGCTCTGACCCTCACCTCAGGAGAGTCCTGCCCTGACACCCATCTGCCCAGCAGGCTGTCCCCAACTGAGATGTCTTTACAGTGGCTTGTCCCCGTGCTGGGCAGCCCCCACTGGGCACTGCCAGCACTGAGCTGAGGAGGCCAAGCTGCACCAACGTGTCCCTGACGGAGTGGGTGGGGGTGGCTGGCGGCACCTTGCTGGGGATGTTGGGAGGCTCTGGGCAGTGTCTGGACCTGGGGCATGAAGTCCTGTGGGGCTGTGGGGCAACTGCAAGGCTGATTTGGAGTGAATGCTGCCGGCATCTTTGTGGGGTTATGCCTCTGTGGGGCTGAGGGTGTGTATGGGAGGGATGTACTGAGCCATGGATCAAACATTGACTGCTGTGCCGCCGTTTTTCTCAATGCCACAGGGATGCCCGTGGGTCCAGCTGGGGCACAGGGGAGCCGTGGTGAGTGCCAGGGTCTGGCAAGGGGTCAGCATGTGCAAGGGCACCTTTGGAAGCGTTACCCTGTGCCGAAGCAGGGTCCATGCATGGTACCCGCTGAGTACCTGTGCTCTGTCACTTGCAGGCAGCCCCCGCAGCTGCTGGAGCCCCCCAGTACCCCTGTGTGTGACCCTGGGAAGTTGCGGCTGATAGAGGATGCTGAGGACTGGCAGCCCCGCACTGGGACCTCGCAGTCCCGCTCCTTCCGCAAACTGGCCCGGCTGACGGGCACAGACGGCAGTAAGTTCCTGGACAGCCTGGCACTTCCCTGTTGCCCGGTGTTGCCAGTCTTTGCCAGGGTAGCCAGAACCTGGTAGAGGCTGTGTGGTGATGTGGCACCAGGGGCTTGATTTTTCCCAGAGTCAATGCTCTAGGCAGGCTCAGCTGACGTGAGCTGCCTGGGGCTGTGCATGGGCTCATGCTGCGTCCATGCTATGCCCCGTTCCAGGCAGGGCTGTGCATTGGGGGAGAGGGCGGCAGGAATAGAGGTTGGGTTTCCTTCCATACCCTTCCATTCCTGCTATCCCTGACCCTTGGTTGCTGTAGACTGACTCTGTTTCCTCCTTTCTCTCCTGCTGTGCTCAGTGGAGGATCGTGAGGGTGAGCTTGTTAAAAAGCCCAGGTAAGGGCAGCATGTGCCAGGTCTGTAGCAAGAGCTGTACGCAGGGCTGCATGTCCTGGGCAGGACCCATTGGGATCTGCTGGCACTGAGCTTGGGAGACCAAGCTGCACCTAATTGTCCCAGACACAGTGGGTGGGGATGGCTGGTGGCACCTTGATGGGGATGTTGGGAGGCACTGGGCAGCATCTGGACCTGGAGCATGAAGTCCTGTGGGGCTGCAGGACAACTGCAAGGCTGATTTGGAGTGAATGCTGCCGGCACCTTCATGGGGCTCATGTCTCTGTAGGGCTGGGGGTGTGTACTGGTGGGATGCACTGAGCCATGGATCAAACGTTGACTGTTGTGCTGCTGTTTTCTCAATGCCACAGGGATGCCCGTGGGTCCAGCTGGGGCACAGGGGAGCCGTGGTGAGTGCCAGGGTCTGACAAGGGGTCAGCGGGTGCAAGGGCACCTTTGGAAGCGCTACCCTGTGCTGAAGCAGGGTCCATGCATGGTACCTGCTGAGCACCTGCGCTCTGTCACTCGCAGGCAGCCCCCGCAGCTGCTGGAGCCCCCCAGTACCCCCGTGTGTGACCCTGGGAAATTGCGGCTGATAGAGGATGCTGAGGACTGGCAGCCCCGCACTGGGACCTCGCAGTCCCGCTCCTTCCGCAAACTGGCCCGGCTGACGGGCACAGACGGCAGTAAGTTCCTGGATGGCCTGGCTCTTCCGTGTTGCCAGTCTTTGCCAGGGTAGCCAGAACCTGGTTATAGGCTCTGTGGTGATGTGGCACTGGGGCCTTGATTTCAGCCCTATGTGGCCCTTTGGGGCAGTCTGAGCTGGTGCGAGCTGCCTGGGGCTGTGCGTGGAATGGAGCCATGCTTTGCCATGTGGCTGGACAGGAGTGTGTGGCTGGGCCATTGGGGTGGGTGTTCTGCAGGAGGAGAGGCCGGTTTTCCCCCTTTCCCTCTTTTTCCCGCTGTCCTTGGACCTCGGTTGCTGCAGACTGACTGTCTCCTCCTTTCTCTCCCGCTGCACTCAGTGGAGGATCATGAGGATGAGCTTGTTAAAAAGCCCAGGTAAGGGGAGCGTGTGCCAGGGTGGCAGCAGGAGCCATGGGGCTGCCCACCCAGGGCTGAGCCAACTCGGCTGGCTCACCCTTGTGCTGGCTGCTAGCAGTGACACTGGGAAAGCACTTTGCCCTGTTGCTGTTTCTTCTCCTCTCCTCCTTCCTTCCATTCCCTCTCTGTCCTCTCTCTCTCCCCAGAGCCGAGCTGTTGGCAGAGCGTGCTCCCTGCAATGGGCACCACCACCACTCAGCCACTGCTCTGACCATCACCTCGGGAGGGTCCTGCCCGGGCACCCGTCTGCCAGGCAGGCTGTCCCCAACTGGAGTGTCTTTACATTGGCTTGTCCTTGTTCCGGGCAGGACCCGCTGGGCGCTTGTTGCACCAAGGCTTAGCTGCACTGAGGTGTCCTGGAGACAGTGGACAGTTGTCCACTGTGGGTTGTTGGGATCACTGTCCATTTTGAGAACAGCCTTCCTAGCAGCCAGCTGGTGGCACTGGCGGCACCTTGCTGGGGGTGTTGGGAGGCACTGGGCAGTGTCTGGACCTGGGGCATGAAGTCCTGTGGGGCTGTGGAAGTCCTGTGGGGCAACTGCAAGGCAAGTTTGGAATGAATGCTCCTGGTGTCTTTGTGGGGTTATGCCTCTGTGGGGCTGAGGGTGTGTATGGGAGGGATGCACTGAGCCATGGATCAAACATTGACTGTTGTGCCGCCGTTTCTTCCATGCCACAGGGATGCCCGTGGGTCCAGCTGGGGCACAGGGGAGCCGTGGTGAGTGCCAGGGTCTGGAAAGGGGTCAGTGTGCGCAGGGGCACCTTTGGGAGCGCTGCCCTGTGCTGAAGCAGGGTCCATGCATGGTACCCGCTGAGTACCTGCGCTCTGTCACTCGCAGGCAGCCCCCGCAGCTGCTGGAGCCCCCCAGTACCCCCGTATGTGACCCTGGGAAGTTGCGGCTGATAGAGGACGCTGAGGACTGGCAGCCCCGCACTGGGACCTCACAGTCCCGCTCCTTCCGCAAACTGGCCCGGCTGACGGGCACAGACGGCAGTAAGTTCCCGCAGGGCCCGGTGCTGCCTGGCTGCCTGGGGGTGTATCGCTTTGTCAGGGCAATCGGAGCCCAGTAGAGGCCACAGGTGATGTGACAGTGATGTGTTGGTTTTGGCCTTGTGTGGCCCCTTGGGGGAGACTGAGCCGATGGGAGCTGCCCAGGGCTGTGCATGGGCTCGTGTTGGTGCTGCTGGGCTGGGACCATGATCTGCCCTGTCTGTGGTTGGGCAGGGCTGTGCACAGGGCAAGAGGGCGGCGGGAGGAGATGTTTTTTCTTCCTTGCCCTTCCCTCCCTTTCCCACTGTCCCTGCGCCTTGGTTGCTGCAGACTGACTGTGTCTCCTCCTTTCTCTCCCGCTGCGCTCAGTGGAGGATCATGATGATGTGTTTGTTAAAAAGCCCAGGTAAGGGGAGCGTGTGCCAGGCCAGCAGCAGGATCCACAGGCTGCCAGCCTCTGGGCACTGCTGGCACTGAGCTGGGAATGCCATGGTTTCCTGCACACAGCGGCTGGGTGCTGCTGGTGGCACTGGGAAAACCTGTCTGTGGGTGTTTGATGTTTGGGCAGCGTCTACACTGGGGGTGTGATGTCCCATGAGTCTGGCGTGGGGCTGTGGGGTGGCCAGGCAGAGCTGGGCGAGTACCACTGGCTTCTCTGTGAGTGCCCGGTGCTGCGTGGAATCAAGGAAGGGAGCCAACACTGGGGAGCCATTCCTTGCCCCATGCAGCTGGGCAGGGTTGTGCACAGCTCCCCTTTTGCCTCTCCATGATGCCTCCTGCCCTGGCACTGTGACCGTTGGGTCCCAGCTCTGCCTAGTTTCCTCTGCCACAATTAATGCTGCTGTATTTGTAGCCATCTGCTTCTCACTTTTGCCCTGCAGAGGTGCAGAGCCGCCGGCTCTCCTTCTGTCCCTGTCCCCGATCTCAGGTGGGCTGTGCTTGTCTGGCCCCGGCTTGCCCTGCCTGTTCCCAAGCCCAGGGCTGGCAACCTGCTGGGGGGCACAGGGCTTGCCCCCTGCCCAGGACCAGCCTGGCCCCGCCTAGCCAGCAGGGATGGCACTGGCAGAGCTGGGCCTGGGGGCTCCCTGCACAGGGTCAGGTCCAAGCCCCTTTGCACCCCAGTGAGGCTGGGGGCAACCATTGTGTGTGAGTGGGCAGCTGGGGTCTGCATGATCCCAGGGTCTCTGGTCAGCCTGGAGCAGCCCAGAGCTGGGTGCGGGGCCCTGGCAGGCCTGCATTCCGTCCCACCTCTCCCCAGACCACCGCGATGGCAGCCAGAGACCCTGGGATGCTGCGTCTCCACAGGGCTGAAGGTGCTTGGCTTGGTCCCCTGCCACCAAACCAGCTACTGGCTGGGCACGGGGGCTTGGCCGGCTACTGCCTGCTTGTTGGGGTGGGGGCCCCTGCCTGCACACACAGGCCCGCTGGGCAGAGGGGGCGAGTGGGGCAGGCTGGATTAACTGCTTGTTCTGTAGCCAGGTCTCCGTGCTGGACCCATCCCCAGGAGCAGCGATGAAGACAGAGCCAGGACTGGGTGAGCAAAATGTTTCTTCTGGGCTCAGGGGGAGAGGGGCGAGGGTGCCAGGGGTTGCTGCTTGCCCAGCCGCAGTTGCTGGGAGTGAGCTGCTGAGGGATCAGGAAGCACCATCCTGGATACTTGCATGTGCGTGCAGCCTCCAGGACGCCTGCCGCCACCCCCGGCCCTGCCAGCCGCCCACCCTGGGCTGTGGACCCCTCATTTGCTGAGCGCTATGCCCCGGACAAGACAAGCACGGTGGTGAGCAAGCACAGCCAGCCGGCCACGCCGACCCCCATGCAGAACCGCAGCTCCATCGTGCAGGCGGCGCAGCAGGCCCCCGAAGGGCCTGGCCGCACACCTCTCTGCTACAAGTGCAACAAGGTCATCAGGTGAGCCCTGGCCACCATGGCCACCGTGCCAGTGTCCTGAGCCCCAGTGTGGCTGATGTGGTTTTGTCCTGCTGCAGGGGACGCTACCTGGTGGCACTGGGACATTATTACCACCCTGAGGAGTTCACCTGCTGCCAGTGCAGGAAGGTGCTGGATGAGGGTGGCTTCTTCGAGGAGAAAGGCTCCATCTTCTGCCCCAAGTGCTATGACACACGCTACGCGCCCAGCTGTGCCAAGTGCAAGAAGAAGATCACTGGGGTGAGTGTCCCTCAGCCTGTCCCACACCTTCTGTCCCTGCTCACCTGTGGGTTCCCAGCTCTGTCCCTTCCCATCCTGATCCCATCCCCAGGGATCCCTTGTCCCTTTCTGTCCTGGGAGGGGGTCTCCAGTGGTACAGGGCAGTCCTGCCCCAGGCTGACAGCAGTTCCCTCTCAGGAGGTCATGCATGCGCTGAAGATGACCTGGCACGTGCAGTGTTTCACCTGTGCTGCCTGCAAAACTCCGATCCGCAACCGTGCCTTCTACATGGAGGAGGGACAACCCTATTGCGAGAGAGGTAGGAACCCAAGGACCCCGTGTGCCCCCCGGCTTGGCCCCGGGGCACTGGGCACTGTTGGGGCTCAGCACCTGCTAATGGGGGTGGGGGGTGAGCTGCCCTGTGCTGCTGGCCTCTCCCCAGGCCACGGGGAACGCAGGGACCCCCCTCCTGTGGCCCCGAGCCCTCCATCCCAGTCTTCCCTGGCTGCTGGGTAGTGCCATCCCCCCCATGTTGCCAAGGCAATGACGGAGGATGTACATCAAAGGCGAGTGCTGCATCCTGGGAGATGAGGTTTGCCTCCTCCCTGCCACCCGGTGGCAGCCAGGGCCACCCTACACGGCACAGGCATCTTGCACGGGTATCTCCATCATCGTTCCCCCGGGGCTGGCAGCAAGTTGTCCCCAGGCTGTGCCTGTGGGATCCTGGCTGTGCTGCAGCCCTGCCTGTGGGATCCTGGCTGTGCTGCAGCCCTGCTGCGCTGGGACAAGGGGCTGCAGTCTGGTGGAACGCTGACCTGGGCTCTGCCTCTCCTTGCAGACTACGAGAAGATGTTTGGCACCAAGTGCCGTGGCTGCGACTTCAAGATTGACGCTGGGGACAGGTTCCTGGAGGCGCTGGGGTTCAGCTGGCATGACACTTGCTTCGTCTGTGCGGTGAGCCATGCACCTTCCTCCCCGGCTGCTGGTGGGGGCTGTGGCTCTCCCTGGCACTCGTGCCCTGTGTGGGGTACACCGGCAGCATAGGGCCCCTGCTACCACCAGGTTTTCCCTGCTTGACTCTGCGCTGGTGACTCAGGCCCCTGCTCTAAGCCTGCTGCTTTTTGACATCTGTGTGATGCTGGTGCTGAGCCCCGGATCGTGCAGGGGACCCGGGGGCTGGTTCAGCTCAGTCCCCCCTGACCTGACCACCTGCGTTCTCCTCCCCAGATCTGCCAGACCAACCTGGAAGGGAAGACATTCTACTCCAAGAAGGACAAGCCGCTCTGCAAGAGCCACGCTTTCTCCCATGTGTGAGGGGTGGGAGCTCAGCTGTGCCCACGTGTGCCCCTGGCCCTGCATGCTCCTCTCCCCCTCCCCTGCTGCCCCTAGGGAGCTAGGCTGGGCCCTCACCCCTTCCCCTTGCTCCTGCCTCTTTCCTGGCAGCTCCTGGCCTGGCCCTGACCAGAGGTGGCCCTGAGCCCAGAGCCGCTTATAGCTGGATGCTTCTTCAGTGTCCCCCATCTGGCCCTAAGAGCCCCGGGAAGGGGATGCTGCATGGGTCTCCTGCCCCCGAGCCACACAGCGCGGTGGCTGCAGCCATGCTGAGGTTGGAGTTGGGGAGGGTCTGGCACATCAGGGCTGCTCCCTCGCTTGCCTGGGGCCTCCGTGCCAAGGCAGGGATGCTCCTGGCACATCCCTGAGCGGGTGAGGACCAGCCCCCCCAACCCCCTGCCAAGCTCTCCCCTGCCTTCCTCGCTGCGTGTTTAGTGCATGGGGCTGGAGACCCGGCCCTGCTCCCCTGCAGCAAGTCCCTGGCCACCCTGCAAGCGGCTGCAGGAGCTTCCTACCCTGGCTGTGTACCGGGGAGGGGTCTATACCTTGTGTGTGTCCCCCCCCAGCTGGCCTGCTGAGCTCCTGGGGCTGGCGTGCGGCAGCACCCCCAGCCTGGCCGTGTCGGGAAGCAGGGCAGCGTGCCAAGCCTGCCCCAGCCGTGGGCTGGCAATGTGTGCTGATGGCCCGTGAGGTCCCGCAAGGCTCGGGCATGGCTTCCTACCAAAGAGCGCCTGCCACTGCCATCCCAGGCCTGTAAATGCCTCTCCCAAACCCACGCTCTCCAGTCGGGCTGCCACTGATGTAGCCACGGTGCTTTTAGTGCCTTTAATAAACACTTCTCTGCAAGTGCTGGTTGTCTTGAGGCCTGTGGTTTTGCTGAGCGAGGTGCGGCCAGCTGGGAAGGTCACGCTCAGCCCTCGCCCTGCTCCCCCCTGGGACCTGACTCAGCTCCCTTCAGCTTTCTGGGGAAATCTCCGCCTCGGATTTCTCCTCCTCTGCCTGTGTCAGCCTGGGCTGGACCCCTCATGTCACCTGGGTTCTCCCTCTCTCTTTGTAGCAGGCAGGACCAGTAATTAATATGGGGGGGGGGGGCAGCAAAGCTGGAGCAAGGGGAAATGGCGCAGATGTCCAACCCTGCAGGGGAGTACCCACTTCCCCAGCAATGTCCCCTGGTCCCTGCTGTGCCCTGGCCCCAAGTCCTGTGCAGGGGACGAGAAGTCATGGGGCACGCATGGGCCACGTGCACAGGCTCTGGGCGCGCTACAGTGTAGAGCAGCCAAGCGTTTGCTCATGCGATGCAGCTGCTGTCCCGAAGGACGGGTGCGAGGCCGTGCCGGCACCTCCGGCTGGAACAGGCTCAGGGGCAGCGGGTGTGGGGAAGAGCCACTCCTCCTGCTCTGGCAGCTGGAAACGGTCATTAATAATTGCAGCTCTTACAGCGATGAGCAATTGTAAGGAAAATTATCTTGCTAATCTACTGGAAGGTTCTGCCGGGGGCAGGAGCTCGCTGTGGGGAGCTGAATGCCTCCCAGCATCACCCAGAGGTGGCCTGTGGCTGCGGTGCCACATCTCCCTGGTGCCAGCTGCAGGAGTGCAAAACCACATCAAAGATGGGGAGGGGAAAGTGGGAGTGATGTAGGCAGTCTGGGGCCAGGCTAGGCACTTGGGCTGGGGCACCTGCGGGCCATGGGTCGGTCACACCGAGGAACAGCAAAAGAAGGCTGTGAAAAAGGACAGAAACAGCCGGCGCCTGCCTGGCAGGGCCAGAATGAGCAGGGATGTGGTAAGTGCCCAAGCATGAGTCCCAGCTGCGCAGCCAAGGTCAGGGGAAGTGCAGGGGAAGGTGAGGTGACCGTGGCCCCACGTGAGCAGCCACCGAGCCAGCTCTGGCTCAGCCGGGGCAGCAACCCATGAGCGGAGGGCAGGGAAGGGGCAGGGGGAGGCAGCCGTGCGGGACGGAGCCCGCTGGGGTAGCACAGCTTGAGAACAGGTTGTGCCAGCTCAGCCCCAGGGTACCCGGCTTTGGAACAGGGCCAGGGCAGAGCTGCGGGAGCCAAGCATCTGCCTTGTGCCATGCAAGGCCTGCACCCACTGAGGGCTCAGCCCCTTCTGGTCGGTGCCCTGTTGCCTCTGGTCCCTACTGATGGCGCCTCTTACCACACAAGGTGCCTCCGCGCTTTGCCGAGAGCAGCTTTTGCCCACCAGCTCTGCGCACCATGCAAGGAGCTTGTGCACAGGCAGCGGAAGGAGGGTCTCGGGTGGGCTGTGGAGGTGGAGCCTGGGGAGGGGCCGCAGCCGCGCTGCTCCGAGAACAAAGCCTGGCAGCGGCAGGCTCAAGGCTCCCACCATGTCCCTGAGCAGGGTTCCACCACATCCACCCCCAAAGCCAGCTGAGCTGCTCGTGGGGTGCCTGCTGTAGCCCTGGCCCCCGCGCTGGCCCCAGCAGCTGCTCCACAGCTGCTCACAAACTCTTAGGGCGGCTCCAGCTCTGTCCTGGCTTAGAAATGCTGGTGCAAGGAGGGCGTGCGGGTGTGGGGGGAGCAGGCAGCACAGGCAGGGTCCATGACACCCTGTCCCGTGTCCCACTGAGACTGGGGGGGCTTATCCACAGGCTGCTCTGAAGGGCCGTGCTGGCATCAGCCCCAACCTGCAGGGATCAGGCTCTGTACGCTCCCCACTGCTGCTCCAGCACGGAGACCCCTTCGGCACCGTTCTGGTCCAGGATGTGGGCAGTGCTGGTGCTCGGGGAGGTATGGCAGGGCAGGACCCAGCTGGGAGCCCCGCACGGGTCAACTTTGTGGGTTCACACGAGGCAAAACCTCCTGGAAAAGGCACCATCGTGCAGAGCCTGGCAGGGTCCCAAGGGGACAAGGGGGTTTGGGAGTGGTGGGGATGAAGGGGCTGGTGGGCAGCAAAGGGGCCACCCTTGTGCAGCAGTGAGGGCATGGCTGTGTGTGTGGGGCAGAGCCCACAGGACAATGCCCTTGGAGAGGAAACCTCTGGACACAGGGTCTAGGGGCAGAGGGGAGTTGAGGACACAGGGTTCCTGACATGCTGTGTCCCCGGGGTGGAGAGGACATGGGGCAAGGGAGGGTCTGGGGTGCAGAGGAGCAACCAGCATGGGAGGTCCTCAGGGTGCAGGATCCCTGGGAGGGGGTAGCGTGGGGTCCCCAGGGCAGAGGAGAGCCCAGGGTGCAGAACCACACGGGGTGCAGGTTCCCAGGAGCAAGCTGAGCCGGGGTGCAGGTTTCTGGGGTTCAGGCTCCCTGGGGCGGGGGGCGGCCCGGGGCGCGGGCTTGCGGGGGCAGAGCAGATCCCAGGCTGCGGGTCCCCGGGGTGCCGGATCCCGGGGGCGAGCCGTGTGCGGGGGGCAACGCGGGGCGGGGGCGATGCTGCCCAAGCACCCCAGGGATCCCGGCGCGGTGCCCGGGGGCGCAACCGGCGGGGTGCCCCGGGGGCGCGGCGGGGGCGGGGGCCGGGATGGAGGGGGTGGGGGGGATGAGGGGGGGCCGCCGTTCGCGGCGCTAGGACCGGGCGCGGCGGCGGGCGGAGCCTCCCCGCCGCTCGCCCCTCCGCCCGGCCGCTGCGGCAGTGTCTCGGAGGCGGGCAGGCGGCCGGTCCCTCCGGTCCCCCCGGCAGCATCCCGGCCCCGCCATGGCTGGCGTCGGCTTCGCGGCGCACCGCCTGGAGCTGCTCGCCTCCTACCAGGACGTGATCGGCGAAGACAGCCCCACCGACTGGTGAGCGCGCCCGCCGCCGCCGCCCCTTTGTCCCCGCCGCCGCCGCCCTTTGTGCACGGAGCCGCCCGGTAACACCGGCCGCGCCCCGCGCTGCGCCCCCCGCCGCCCCGGGCCCGCGGTGCCGGCAGCCCCGGCACACAAAGGCGGGCGGGGCGGTGTGTGTGGGGGTGTGCCCGGCCCACCGCCCCCGGTGCTCGCACCTGCCCGCCGCCGCCGCACCGGGCCGGGGCGCGGTCTCCGCTTTGTCTGCGCCCGGCCGGCACGTGCGAGCGCCGGGACCCGCCGCCCCGGGGAGCCCCCGGCACGGCCCGACCCCTCCCCCCCCAGCCGGGCTGCGAGCGCGGGGAGCGGGGGGTCCCTCCGGTGCCGGGCCCGGCGCCGGGTCCCTCGCCATTGTCTGGAGCCGGAGCCGCGGGCCGGGGCGGTCGGGGGGGGAGGATCGGAGCGCCCGTAGCCCGGCCCCGCTCCCGGCCGGCTTCGGCGGTGCCCCGGCAGCGGGCGGCACCTCTGCCCCGGCGGAGCAAGGCCTGCGGCCGCGGGGGGGGGGGGGGGGGGGGGGGGGGGGAGGCGACATCCTTCCCCCATCCCTGGCCCCGCTGCCCTCACCCCCCTCCCAGCTCCCGGGGTCCCCCATCCCCGGGGCATCGCGGTGAACCTGCCCGGGACCACCCCGCCGGGCTGAGGCTGCTGCGGGCTCGGGGTGGGGGGTGGCCTCCTCCGGCGGGACCCCTCAGGGTGCCCTACCCTGCCTGCACCCCCCGTGATGGACACCCTGTGCTGCGTGTGCCGGGGCCCAGCCAAATCCAGACCCTGCTGCAGCCGGCGCAGGAGCCCGCAGGGAGCATCTCCCCACGGCCACCCCAATTCTCCTAGAACCCACCCGCATCTCCCAGTCCCACCCAGGTGCCATGGGGCAGGCTGGGGCCGATGGCCCCCCAAAACCCCTCCTTGCCCCAGTTGGGTGTCTGTACCATGTGTGGGGGATGCTGCCAGCACCCTGGGGTGCGGCTTGCTGGGCAGAGCCGGGGTGCTGGGCAGCATTGGGTGCATGCTGTGCATGCTGCTGTCTGGCCGGGATGCGTTCTGTGCACCCACCACCCAACCGGGGTGCACCCACCACCCAACCGGGGTGCACCCACCACCCAACTGGGTGGCACCCACCACCCAACTGGGGTGCACCACCGCACAGCAGGGATGCACACCACTTTCTAGCTGGGTCCCTGCTCTCGGGGCAGGACTGGGAGCCCCCTGGGCTGTGTGGGCCTGTTCAGGTCCCCTTCCCCGCCAGCCCTGGGTCTCTGGGGAGCTCCGCGGTCTCGCCGCCAGCCCAAGGGCGCCGTGGGCGAGCACAGTGCATGTTGCCGGCCAGGAGGCAGCTGTCAGCCCTGGGTACATCTCGCTTCCCGGCATCCGCTGCAAAGGAGCCCTCCCTGCCAAAGCTGCTGAGAGCAGCAGAAACAGTTCCCGGGAAGGCGAGCGCCGGGGCCAGGCCACCGTCCTCCTCCAGTGCTGAGCCCCGGCCAGGCAGCGAGCCCCCACCATCCCCATCCTTGGGGCTGAGCTCACCCCATTGTCCCTAGCCCCTCCATCCTGTGGTCACCAGGGGTGCCTGGCACTTGGTGCCAGCAGGAGCAGCATCCCTGTTGCAGGGCCCGGTGCCCAGATGTGGGATGAAGGGTGAGGCTTGAGGGCTACATTGGGCAGGGGTGATGGGGAGGGACCATCCCCTGGCAGTGGCCCAGCGTGGCTGAGCCAGGGGCTGTGAGGACACTGCGCTGGAGCCTGGCCCTGGGCTGGCGCCGGGGGATGCCGCGCTCTCGCCCGGCTGGGATCCCTGTGTTTAGTCTGGGATTCCCCTTGCCCCAAGCCCGGTCCTGGAGGGTCCGAGCATCCCCTCCCCCTGCCCGGCCCCGCGGAGGCTGCTGGGGCCCATTACTCGATCGGAAAGGAATTTGGTGCTGCTTTCTGAGCACGCCGACTCCCTGGAGCTCCCAGCCACATTGGAAACACATGTGCCCGGGCTGGGGCAAGGCGGGCTGAGGTGATGCGATGCTCCCCCCGCATTGGCCGTGGGGGGGCAGGCAGCAGCGGGTGCCCTGGGTGCTGGCACCCACGGGTGCTGGTCTGCCTGCTCCAGTGAGCGATGGGGCCATGTGAGGGCAGCAGGGCTACTGTCCCCTTGGTGGAGTGATGGGGGATCCTTGCTGGAGTCTCCCAGCTGTGGTGAACCCTCCTCGCTGGGCTGCTCAGGGCACCTCACCTATGGGTGCCCCGCATGCCCAGAGCCCAGGGGTTGGGCAGGGGCTGTATAGGCTGGGTGGAGGGGTTAAAGCCCGTGGAAGGGGGTAAGTGATGCATGATGCTGCCTGCACCCACTGTGACATGGCTGGTCCCCGCTGCTGGGGCTCGTGGTGATGTTGTTGGGCTGAGTCCCTGGGGGCACACCGGGGCATGCTACTGGCCCCAGCATGGACCTGCTGGCCCCCAGATTGGAAACCTCTGGATCATCCATCCCTGTGTGGGGTCCGGCCATGCCGCTGGGCTACATTTGAGGCATGGCTCTGTGTCTGCGGCAGTGCCCAGGGTGATGGGACCCTGCCAAGTCCCGGCTGCCCTGGGAGCACCCTTGGGTGCAGGCAGCAGCATCGCGCGCAGGTGCAACCCTGCATGGCAGGGTCCTGGGGGGAAAGAACAGGTAGTGGGTGCCCCCAGCACCCACAGACTCCCCAGGCAGCGACACCGTGGCTCTGCCCTACTTGTTCTCTCCTTGCTGCAGCCAGCTGCATCCCACCCTGCAAGCCTCCAGCCACTGCCTGCAGCCCTGGGCTCACCCAGACTGCTGCGGTCCACCCCCATTCCTGGGGGGGGTCACAGCAGCTCCCTGGGACGGGGCTGCGGTTGCAGGCAGGGGCTGCGATTGCTGCCCTTCCCCAGTGCAGGCATCGCAGATGACGCTTTGCAGCTGCTTTGTTGGCTCCAGGCTGGGATCCGGCGCCGGCTGGGGCAGCCGATTAGCGGGATCGGGATGTGTGGATTAAAGTCAATCTTGTTGGTGCAATTATCTGCGGCTCACTGCTGGGGGCTCAGGGTGTCGTGGGTGCCAGCGGGGGTGGAGGGAGGCCCCTTCCATGTTAGGCAGCCACCTGCCTTCCCCTTGTTTTTCAGCTCCCAGGGTCCAGCCATGGCCCCGGTTTGGAGTGGGGGGAGGGCTCTGCACGTCAGGGCCCCCCGATTCCCATCCCCGAGCCCAGCCTCTGAGCTGTGAGCTCGAGTGAGAATGGATCTGCACAGCACCGTGGGGATATTGGCACTCCGGCAAGCACCGCGCGGGCGCCGCCAGCAGAATGATCGGCAGAGACGCCTGCCCGCCCCAGTGCAGGGATGGCGGGGGGGGGGTGGTGTCCAGCACGGGCGGCCCCAGCTTTCCGGGCGCAGCGCGTGACGGTGGCAGGCAGGTTTGGGTGCCTGCCAGGCCCCGGCAGGTCCCCGCTGCCTGCCTGCCTGCCTCCCCCGCTCCCCTCTGCTAATCACCTCGTCATCGGGGCGAGCTGCATCCCAGCTGGGATGGGGGGGGGGTTGCCATGGTGATGGAGGATGCTGGTTGCCTAGCAACATCCATCCCCTCGCCCACCCACCCTGGACCAATTCAGCATGCGTCCTCCCCCCCTCCCCATAGCAGGCTGCACGCCCCTGGGGAGGTGCGGGCAGGCGGGGGTCCCTGTGGAGCCCTGGGGGGCTGGCCAGGGCACGGCGGGAGCCAGAGGGGGTTTCCCATCCGCTGGGAACGGTTTCCAAGGAACAGTCTCCATGACGGCCCCATCACACCCTGGCGGCACATTGATTTGCTGCTGCTGGTGCTCCGGCATCCTCCCCCGGCCTGGTGCCTGTCGGACTAGCGGCTCACGCAGCCGGGCATGTGAGCGTCCCCGAGTTCCCTGCCGGGGCATGGGGCTGTCCCCAAAGCTGGTCAGTAACCGGCGGGGTCAGGGGGGGACAGAGACGGGCGTGCGAGGAGCTACAAGGCTGCCGTTGCTTGTGGCACGGCACAGCAGCCAGCTGGTCCCGGTGCCCAAGTGACCCCTCTGTCCCCAACCTTGGGACCCTGCCTCATGGCTGCCAGCCTGCAGGGTAGGTGAATAGGCCCTGCCCACAGTCCTGCCTGTCAGCCTGGCCCTTTGCGGTGGCAATGCACAAGGGGTTGGGATGGCTGTGTGGCAGCTTGGGGACACCTGGCCAGTCCCCCACTGACCTCAGTGTTAGCAGGATGGGGATGTGGGGGCTCACCTGCACTGTCTCCCCAGGGCCCTCTACACATACGAGGATGGCTCCGATGACCTGAAGCTGGCAGCATCAGGAGGTAAGGTCCTCTGTCCCTGCATCCAGCTTGTCTATGCCGGTGATTTCCCCGGCACCCATCCTGGTGCTGGGTGGATGTGGGCTGACGGTGCCGTGCCAGGTGGAGGTTTGCTGGAGCTCTCCGGCCACTTTGAGATCCAGAAGGTGATGTATGGCTTCTGCAGCGTCAAGGACCCCCAGGCCGTGCTCCCCAAATATGTCCTCGTCAACTGGGTGAGTGGAGGGGGCTGTGTTGGGGCGGGGGAGCCCACCAGGTCTGCAGTGTTGGCAGGGACATGGCTGGGTGCGAGGGAAGAGCCCACGGTGGGTGCCCCACAGTCCCGCTGCTCCATGGTGGTCAGTGGGGTGGGGGTCACTCTGCCACTCCTCCCTGGCTCAGCCCCTCCCCGGCTGCTGCAGGTGGGTGAGGACGTGCCAGATGCCCGCAAGTGTGCCTGCGCCAGCCACGTGGCCAAGATTGCCGAGTTCTTCCAGGTGGGTGATGCTGGGGAAGGGGATGATGCTGCTGAAGCACCGACCCCAGTCCCTGATGGCTGCTCACCCTGCTCCAGGGCGTGGACGTCATTGTCAATGCCAGCAGCGTGGAGGACATCGACCCGGGGGCCATTGGGCAGCGGCTCTCCAACGGGCTGGCCCGCGTCTCCAGCCCAGTGCTGCACCGCCTGCGGCTGCGGGAGGACGAGAACGCCGAGCCCGTGGTAATGTCCCCATGGCGGTGATAGCGATGATGGTGGCGATGGCAGCAGGCATGGGGCATCCCTCCCGCCCAGGGTTCCTGTCTGCCGCAGTCCGTCACCCCGTGTGCCTCTTACTATTATTCCCCCTCGCTGATCCCAGCCCCTCCGCCCCCCCCACCTCTCCTCCGTCCCAGGGCACCACTTACCAGAAAACTGACGCCACCGTGGAGATGAAGCGGCTCAACCGGGAGCAGTTCTGGGAACAAGCCAAGGTGGAGTATGGGAGGGGGCAGCCGGTGGCCCCCGGGGAGTGGGGTGAGCCACTGGCAGGCTGATGGGCAGCCCCGTCCTTCATCCCACTCATCCACCAGAAAGAGGAGGAATTGCGTAAGGAGGAGGAGCGGAAAAAGGCCCTGGATGCCCGGCTGCGGTTCGAGCAGGAGCGGATGGAGCAGGAGCGGCTGGAGCAGGAGGAGCGGGAGCGGCGCTACCGGGAGCGGGAGGAGCAGATCGAGGAGCACAGGCATGGCAGGGGCTGGGGAGGGGGTGGTTGTGTCCTGTGAGATGCGGGGTGGTGACACACACAGGATGTTTGTGCACATGCTGCGAGCGGCTGGGTGGGCGCATGGGTGTTGGTCCCTGCCAAGGATGGGGCTGGCGGGCAGGGACTGGCAGGAGCCGGTGCCCAGCCCCTCTCCCATGCCCCTGTCACAGGCGGAAGCAGCAGAGCATGGAGGCGGAGGAGGCCCGGCAGCGCCTGAAGGAGCAGTCCATCTTCGTAAGTGTTGCAATGGGCACGGGGCTGGGGTCAGAGCCGGAGCTGCTGCCTGGCGCTGCTCCGAGGGAATGGCTTTTCTCCTCCAGGCCCCCAGGGCATCCTGGGGCCGGGGAGGGATGACACTACATCTCTTCCCAGGGGGAACAGCAAGAGGAGGACGACAGGCAGCAGCTTAGGAAATCGGAGTCAGAGGTGGAGGTGAGTGCAGCGGTGGCCATGCCCAGTGCTGGTCCTTGCTCCCCAGCCAGCGGTGCCCACAGCTGGATGCGGACCCAGCTGGGGGCTGCGTGGGGGGCAGTCTTGCAGCTCCACACCACCGGGGGTGGGTCTCAGCCTCCTCTGTCCCTGCAGGAGGCTGCTGCCATCATCGCTCAGCGGCCTGACAACCCCCGGGACTTCTTCAAGCAGCAGGAGCGGGTGGCATCAGGCAGCAGCGACGCCATCTCGCCGGGCAGCCACAGGACAGGTGAGGGGCTGGGGGGGGGCTGCGGGGAGGGGGGGCACGGAGAAACCAGGGGGTCTGTGGACTGCAGAGCAGGTGAGTGCAGTGCTGCTGGGGCTCCCCGCAGCTCAGCAGGTCACAGCAGAATCTGGGGGCACCAGATGTTGTGGGGGCTATGTCCCCTCTGCCATCCCCAGTTCCATGATGGTGGGTGCCAGGGGCACGAGGATGGCAGGGGGGTTGTCCTGCTCTTCCGCGCCACCACCACCACTGCCGCCGCCACCACCACACCTTGTGGACTCTGCCACCGGGGCAGCTTGGCAGGGGCTGGATGCCAGGGGGAGGTCTTCTGCAAGGACGGGGTGCATCCTGCTCCCTGCTTGGTTGGGTGTCACCTGCCCACCCATCATGGCACCACGCTAGCAGCCAGGCTGGCAGCATCGTCAGGGTCCTGCTGGGGTGGCACCCGGGTGTCCGGGCTGTGGCTTGGGAAGGAAACTCTTCCCATGGTGTCAGCTAAAAGTGGCAGGACTGAGTGGGGCATATGTAGGGCACCCCCTTGCTGTGCCCACCCCAGGGCCCCCACTGTCAGGGTGGATGCCTGTGGCAGTGCAGGACACCCTGCTTTTGGGTCAGTGTGATGCCAGCAGGTCTCTGGCTGTGGCAGCGGGGCTGTCCCTGTGGAGGGATGGCCATGGGGCGGAGGTGGCCGGGGAGGGGGTGCCCCATGGGGAAGCTGGGCTACCCCACAGGCTGGGGTCCAGCCTGGGACTCTCTTTGTGGCTCTAGGGCATGGGCTGGCTGTCCTGGTGGGCACCTCCAGCTGTGGGGGCCACATCATGGGGCTGCGCTGGGGGTTGTGCTAAGGTGCAGTGCTGGGAGGGGCTGTGCCATGGGGCTGTGCCGGGGGTGGAAGCCTGTGATGTGTCTTCTTGCTGTGGGATCATGCTGTGGGGCTGTGCCGTGGGGCTGTGCTGTGGGGTTGTGCCTCAGGGTAATGCTGTGGGGCTGTGCAGTGGGTCGTGCTGTGGGCTGTTGTGTTGTGGCCAAGCCGTGGAGCCGTGCCATGGGTTGTGCCGTGCCGTCCATGCTGTGGGGCCATGCTGTGCCTGAGCAGATAGTTGGCCCCATGGCCGTGTCTGGCCTCTCTCCCCACCTGGCCACTTAGTGCTGCCTCCTGTCCTTCTGTCCTGCTGTCTTTCTGTCCTCTTGTCCTGCCATCCTCCTGCTGTTGGTGCTGCCTCCCATCCTGCTGTCCTTCCATCCTGCTGTCCTCCCATCCTGGTGCCCCGGCCCCACCACGGCCGCGCTGAGCAGGGACTGACCCATCTCTTTGCTCTCTCTCTCTCCGTACGTCTGTCTGTCTGTCTTTCTCTCGGCAGGTCGTCTGCACTGTCCTTTCATAAAGACAGCTGACAGTGGGCCGCCTTCTTCTTCCTCCTCCTCCTCCTCCCCCCCACGGACCCCCTTCCCCTATATCACCTGCCACCGCACCCCAAATCTCTCCTCTTTCTTCCCATGTAGGTAGCTGGGAGCCCCCAGGCACACAGCTCCGGGGGGGGGGCCAAGCTACGGGCGGCCACCCCACAGCCCACCCCAGCCCCACGGCACACCGGGCCGGGGGGTGTAAGGACAGAACAACAGGACCGACGGTGGAGGCAGCGCCCCTCCCATGGGCACCCTGAGAGGGCTGGGCACCCATGCAGGGGCTGCGCCCGCATCCACGGGCACCCTGAACTGGGGCTATCCCCAGGGTGGGCGCTGTGCCCCTGGTGGGGGGGGGGTGTGGCAGGCTGTGCCCATGGGGCCGGCTGTGCCCGTGGTGTGGCAAGGGGGCACCAGGCAGGCTGTGCCTGTGGGACTGATGGGGACAGGGCAGAGCTGTGCACTGGGAGATGCTACTCTGCCTTGGGATGGAGCAGGCTGTGCCCGTGGGACAGAGGGGGCACAGGGCAGGCTCTGCTCATGGGGCAGAGGAAGATGGGTCAGGCTGTGCCTGTGGGGCAGATCTGGCTGTGCCCATGGGGCAGAAAGGGACAGGGCAGGCTGTGCCCTGGACCACGCAGGACTGTGCCCATGGGGCAGCATGGGATGGAAAAGGCTGTGCCCAGGATCATGTGGGGCTGTGCCCATGGGGCAGAAGGAGCCAGGCGGTGCCTTGGGGCCATGTGGGTCTGTGCCCCCCAGCCAGGGGGTAGCGGGGCACAGAGCTGTGCCTGTGGAGGAGAGGCTGTGCCAGGGTGCAGCTGGGCCATGCGTGCGCAGGGCTGGCATGTGCCACAGCAGGTACGGGGCTGCCTGTCCCTCTACCTGGCAGATGCGTGAGACAGGTGGGGATGCCTCGGGGGGGGTTGGGGGGTGGCACGGTGGTTGCTGCACCCCTGGGTGCCTTCGCCCCACCAGCGCAGGAGGGGACGACATGGTGGCAGGTACATGGAGACATGCATTTGACAGCTCGTGGCTGTGTTGTTGTGGGGCAGGAGCAGGGGCGGTGCTGGGGTGCTGGATCCCCCCCCCCCCCGATGTGGGCAGCTCCCCCACGCCACCCCATCTCCCTTGTCCGCAGGCAGCCAGTCGGACGCCTACCGCAAGGCCTCGGCAGCGGGCTGCAGCCCCTGCGAGCCCAGCCCGGCCGCCACGCCGCTGGGCGAGCCGGGCACCCGCGCCTCGGGCGACGAGACGCCGGCAACGCCCAAAGGTGGGCACAGGGCTCCCACTGCCCGCCCCTGCCTGCGGCTGCCCAGGCACATCCCCACAGCATATCGCCGCTACTGCAGGCCCCTCGCTTCCTCTGCACCCTCCACCCCCCCCGCTGCAGCCCCTGCTGCAGCTCCGATGCTGCAGCCCTGCCATACTCCCTTGCATCGCTCAGTGCATCCATGCTGGCCTGTCTGCATCCCTTGGTATATCCCCCGCCGTCTCTGCTGCGTCCCCCAGTGCATCCTTGCCATATCCAATGCTCTGCGCCGGTGCATCCCCGCCGTCTCTGCTGCATGCCCCCCACCCAGTGCATCCCCGCCGTCATTGTTGCGTCCCTGCTGTCTCCAGTGCATTTTTCCAGTACCAGTGAATCCCTGCTGTCTCTGCTGCACCACCCCATGCATCCCCCCCATCTCCAGTGCATTGCCCCAGCCAGTGCATCTCCACTGTCGTTGGTGCATCCCCCCCTCCATTCCCTCTATCTCTGCAGCATCACCCCAGTGCTCTCTGCTGCACCCCCACAATGCGACCCTGCCCTTATCTGCACCATCCCCCAGTACATCCCTGCCAGAGTTGCTGCTTCTCCCCGTGCATCCCTCCTGTCCCACCGCATCCACGGTGCATCCCAGTGGGCTCTGCTGCAGCCCCCGGCAATGGGTCCCTGCTGTTCCCCACTGGTCCCTTTGCATCCCTTGGTGCATCCCAGCTTTCCCTTCTGCAACTTCCCAAGGCACCCCTCCCCAATGCCTGCCTGCCCTGTGCCTCCCAGCTACAAACCGCCCCTCCCCAGCAGGGCCCAGCCACCACCCCACACTCCCCAAAGGATCACCTTGTCCCCTCTGTACCCTGTGGTGGTGCCATCGGTCCCCTCCCCTGCCCAGCCACTCCCACCCATCCCCGCAGCATCTCTCCACTGTGCCCAGCCCAAAGGCCCCCCCCCCCCTCCAGCTGCAGCCCTATCCCTGGGTGTCCCCCCAGCCCTGGACAAGGAGGGGAAATCTGTCACCGCTGACTGCTGTCCCCCCCGCCTTGCAGACTCCCCCAGCCCCAGCACCCAGGAGACTGGGCCAGCCGCCCCCGAGCAGCACTGGCCGTTCCCGGGCCCCGAGGACAAGGTCACCGAGCCCCCTGGGGACGAACCTGGCCCCAGGCCGGCGTGGACAGCGGGGGTTGATGCCCTGGGGGACCTGGTGACCCTGGAGCCCACCGAACCCTCCCCACCACCCGTGGCCACCGAGCCCCAGCCTGGGGAGACCCCCAACCCCGAGAGCCTCATCGACCTGTGGCAGAGCGACGGGGCGACCCCCACTGCTGCCTGGCCCCTGCCCGCCACGCCAGTCCCCGAGGGCCCCCCGGCCACGCTGCCGGACGAAGGGCCCCTGCTGAGCCTGGATGAGCTGCCCGAGCCCCCCGCCACCTTCTGTGATGCGGAGCAGGAGGAGGAGGAGGCAGCCAGTGGGGGGGACCCCCAGCCGCGGGGGCTTGGCTGCCAGCGTGCCCCCCAGGAGGACACCCCGGGCCGAGAGACCCCCCCCATCACCAATGGGGAGATGGCCCCCAAGGACACGACGCCAGGTCGTGGGGAGCAGGTGAGCATCGCTTTGGGGGGGGGGGTGTCTTATGTGTGTGTCAGAGGGTTGATGGGGTGGGGGGTGGGGCTGACCGCCTGCCCCCCCCCCCCCCTCCAGGCCAGTGAGGGCTACTTCAGCCAGTCCCAGGAGGAGGAGGTGCCTCCCCCCGAGGAGCCATCAGCCAAAACCCCCCAGCCTGTCTTCTACAACAAGCCCCCAGGTGAGTGAGGATGAGGGGGGGGGTAGCCTGTCGCACTATGGGGCACCCCCATGCCACCCTGACCCCCTCCATGGGGCACCCTATGCCGCCCTGACCGCCCCCCCGTTCCCTGTCCCCCAGAGATCGACATCACATGCTGGGATGCGGACCCCCTGCCCGAGGAGGAGGAGAGCTTCGGGGGGGGGCTGTAAGCCAAAGCCCCCCCTTTGGTGCAGGCAGCCAGCCCCGGCTAGCGCGGGGCGTGGGGGGGCCGCAGCCGGGGGCTGGCCCCCCCCTCGCCCCGCCGGGGCCCCGCAGGATGAGGTCTCCGGGTGGGGGCCGCCCCGCTGCGCCCCTGCCCCGGGGCACCTTTTACAGCCCCCCTCCATCTACTTCTCTCTTTTTTAAGTTGTCGGTAGGAGCCGTGTCAGCCCCCTCCCCCCTTTAGGAGTCCTCCCCCGGCTGCCCCAGAGCCCCTTTGAGGGGGGGAGGGCACACTCGCATCCCCTGCCCGGCTGTGGGACGGGGTCCTCGTTCTCTTCGTGCCCCCCCCGGGAGCCCCCCATACTTTGCACGAGTTCAAAAAAGAAAAAAAAAAAAAGGAATAATAATAATAATAATAATAAATGAATATGGCAATAAAGTGACCCAACCGAGGCGAGGCTGCGGCTGGCGGCACCCCCCCCCTTCCCCAAACCCCGGTGGGGACCTGGAGTGGGGCTTTTGCCCTCCCCCACCCCCTCCTTCCTTGCCGGGACCCCCCCTTCCCACCCCCGCTTGGCCCCCGCTTGGCCCCTCTCCCCACCCCACCCCCCCTTTACGGTAACTGTTTTTGGAAAGCACAAGTTCTGTACCGGCGGTGTGCTCATGTCTGTTAATAAATAAAGCGACTCCCACGGGGGCTGCAGCCTGTTGGGCGGGGGCTGGGGAGGGCTTGGGGAGGGGGGTCTGTCACCCCGGGGGGGGGGGGGGTCCTGCAATGCCATCCCGCCGGGAGGCAAACCCGAGCCACAAACTTTTATTCTCAAACTGTAACAAACAAAAAATTTAAGAAACAGAGCAGAGTCCGGGTCCCCAATAACCCCGCCCATGGGGGGGCCGGCGGGGGCCAGATGGGGAACCAGCCCCTTCCACGCCGGCGGCGATGGCCCGCACCGGGGCGGGTGTCCCCGGGGTGACGCGGGCAACCGAAACCAACTCCACCCCCCCAGCCCCAAAACCTCCCCGGTGCTGGACGGGCACCCGCGGCAAGGTCTGGGGGTTCCTCGGGGCCGCTGTTAGACAGCGGTAGTCCTGCCGAAGAGGGGCATGGAGACCGGGAGGTGCCAGGGTCCCGGCTCGTAGGTGTCCCTGCTGCTGAGCTCCGAGTCCGTCCAGCTGGGAAACATGCGGGGGGAGCACTCTGCCTGCAGGTAGAGGTCCGGGCAGGCAGGGCCGGGGCTGGCCGAGCGGGGCAGGTGCAGCGCCGAACCGTAGCCGGCGTCCAGGAAAAGGGGTTTGTAGCTGGGGGGCTGCTCCTGCTTCTCCAGCCGCTCGTGGCTCAGGAAGGGGGCGTTGATTTTGCGGTAGAGCCCCCTCGTGTCCATCAGCACCTCACTGTACGGCGGGGGGGGCTCCGCCATCAGCAGCGCCTCCTCGTAGCACGGCGGCTTCGACAGGTCTGACTCTGCAAGGCAAAGACCCCCCCGGACCCCTGCTGCCATTAGCGCTGCGCCCCTGCTCCTGTGCCATATCCCCCCCCCCCCAAAAAAAAAGGGGGAGGCGCATGCTCTTGGGACACCGAGCGCCCCTTCTCTGCTCCTTACCATGCCGGCAGCTCCAGGGCCGGGGGGGCGGGATGTGGTGATGGGGGTGATGATGGTGGGGCTCGAGGCGGAGGCGGTGGGGAATGGCGATGCCGGGGGGGCTGCCCCCGTAACCCTCATAGTGCAGTGGCTCCAGCTCCAGCGCGCGCAGGCTCTGCTCCCGCAGCCGCTCCTCCTGCTGCCGCTTCACCCGCCGCCGCAGGTAGCTGCAGAAGCAGCACAGCAGCACGATGAGCCCCCAGATGAGCCAGAAGCCCGCGAAGCAGGTGAGGAAGGTGTAGGTGCCCTGGGACATCACCATCTTGGCTGCCGGCCCTGGGGGGAGAGGCCCCTGCCTCTCCCTGCCCTCGGGGTGGGGGACGGGATGCTCAGGGTGGCGGCAGGGCCAGGGCAGGACCCGATGCTGTCAGGGCTGCTGAGGGCATTTTCCCGGGCCGTGCCTGGTGGCGTCTCCTCCAGCCCGTGGGCGCCCGCCGTCAGGGGTCCATCCTCGCCATGGAGCTTGGGGGGGGCTGGAGCAGGTGGGTCAGGCCTGGGTGCGCTGGGTGGGCGGTGGGGCAGGGGGTCGGCGGGGCGGGCGGTGGGGGGATGGGGCCGGCGGGGTCCCACTGCCCATCGCTGGGAAGGGGCCGCCAGGGAGGGGGCCCTGAAACGAGACAGACGCGAGCGTGAGCGTGGCGGGAACGCGGCCGCCCCGTTCCCATGGCGACTCGCTCCACATGCGCAGCGGCACCCGCAGCCGGCGGGGAGCCATGCTCGGCCCCATGCGCATCCCCGCCGTCGCCCCCACGGCTGCAAACCCCCACACCCCCACCCTCTCCAGCATCCCGCCATGGTGCTGCCAGGTACCCCAGGGCAGGAGACAGATGCTTTGGCCGCACAGGATTGACACCCTCGAGGTCACAGGGCATCTGCCAGCATCCCCCCCCTTTGCCCACCCAAGTGCACCCCAAATTGGCTGCAGAGCCCAGGCAGCTTGGCCCCTGTGCTGACCCACCACGTGGTGCACCGGGGTGTCCCAGCAAGGACAAGGGGTGCCTGGAGCCATCGGCCGGCTGCCTGCAGCACGTGGCACTTGTGGGAGCACGTGCACCACGGTCATCTCTGGCCTCACAGCCACCAAGGGAGGGTCAGAGGATGGTAGCACGGTGATGCTGGCGGGAGGGATGTGGTGATGGGAACCGTCACCCCTGCTAGGTCCCTGACAGTTTGGTCATGTCCAGCCGAACACCAAACCGGGACAGTGTATGCTGGGGGGGAGGGGGGGCATGCACATCATCAAGCGGGGAGCAGCACCCATGGGTGCTCGCAAGCAGGCACGTAAGCACCCGTCGGGACTATTATTATGGTGGTGTGGGAGAGAACGGGCTCACTGCCGGGGAGCAGAGAGGAGGGGGAGCACTGGAGCCGTGGTGGCCAAGAGCAGGGTGACCACAGAGGTGCCGGGGTTCCCCTGTGACACCCCATGGGACAGGGCCATGCTGCCAGCAAGGGGACCATGGTGGGACCACCGGTTCCGAGGGGGCCGGTGGGGCAGCGGGAAGGGCAGCGGGGCCAGAGGGCTGAGCCTAGCCGGAAAGAAGGAGGGAGAGAGGGAGGGGGGGATGGATGGATGGATGGATGGATGGATGGATGGATGGATGGATATGGGAAGGAAGGGGCCGGGGAGCCTTGGCCATGCTCCGGCGGGCAGCGGGGGCTGCTCCATCACACAGACAAAAGCAGGAGCAGAAGCGTTGTCGGGATGTGGGTCTTTGGGGGCGGTGGGTGCCTCTTCCCGGGCGCCCCAAGCTGCCACCGCTGCCCAGCTAAGGCCAGCTCGGCGCGGGCAGAGCTCGCCAGCCCCGGCTGCAACAGGCTCCCCGCTGGCAGCCTGGGTATCCCCGGGGCGGGGGCGGGGGACACCGTGCGGGAAGGGCCGTGGATCGGGCACCGGGGGAACGGTCGGGGGGACACCGGGAACCAGGACAGGGCGGGCTGGCGGCGACTGGGGACCGGGGGCGTTTGCCGCCGGGGCGGGCGGGGGTGAGCGGGGCTGTCGGGACCGGGAACGTGCGGACTGGGGGAGGCGCGGGGCCGGGCTGGGAGACACCCACGCCGGGTGGGGAGCGGACCGACCGCGGCCCCGGGCCGCCCCGCTGCCCCCCGGCCGGGGCCTGGGCCCCGCTGCCCGCGTCGCATCCCCGCCCAGTGCCTCCGGCGGAAGGGGGACACCCCGGCGGGGACCTCCCCGCTCCCGGTGCCGGGCGCGGCAGCCCCCTCCTCCTCTTCCTCCTCCTCCTCCTCCTCCTCCCCCGGAGCGCGCGCCCGCCGGGGACGCACCGGAGGCGCGCGCCCCGGTAACGCGCCGCGCGCCTCCGCCCCGGCCCCCCGCTACCGGTAGCGGCGGCCCCGCGCGCCCCCGCCCCGGCCCCGCTGCCTCCGCGCGGCGCAACAGGCGGAGACGCCGCGCCCGTTCCCTCCGCGGCTCCCGTTACCGGCGGCGGCGCACGTGGCTCAGGCGGCGGGTGGCGGCGGCGGCTCCATAGGGCGGCGGCGGGGAAAGGGGGGAGAAAGGGGGGGGTCCGGTGCGCGCCCGGTGCGCGGCGCCGCCGCCGCCTCCCGGCTCTGCCTTTGTCTCCGGTGAGCGCTCCCGCGCCGCCGCCGCGCGCCGCCCCGCCCGGGCTCCCGCCCCGCCGCTCCGCCCCGCCCTCGGCTCGGGGAGGGACCGGGGAGCCGGCGGGCCCCCTGCACCCCCGCCCCGGGACCCGCCGCCGAGCGGGGGCTACCGGAGGGGGAACGGGCACTGCCATGGAAATCCCCACCACCACCCCTCCCGGGGAACGGCCGCGGGATGCCGGTGGCGTGAGGGCTGTGGCATCCCCGGGGGTGGCCGCGGGAGCCCCACGGGGTGGGGGCCGGGGATCCCCGGGTGACGGCCACACGGGTCCGGGTGGGGTGACGGCCCTGCGATGCCCCGTAGGGTGATGCCACCGGCTCCCCCGTCCGGTGGCCGTGCACTTGCCCTGGGGGTGGTCGTAGGGTGCCAGGGGATGCCCGTCACCCACTCCCCCGGTGCCAGCCGCAGCCTCATGGGGGGTGACGGCCAGCGCAGCACAGGGACATCGGCAGGGAGGGCAGTTCCGCCGCTAGCGAGACCTTAACAACCCCCGCCGGGATGCTGCAGCAGGACACGTGGCTGTGCTGGGCAGGGGTGCCAGCCTGGCCCCAAGGACAGCGAGGGTCAGAGGTGACACAGAGGGCTGTCCTGGGGGCACCCCACACATTGGGGGGCTGCTCTTGCCCCGGAGCAGACCCCTCACCTGCCTGGTCTGAGCACTTGTCCCCCTGTGCTAGGGCTCTCCCCCCTCTTCGCTGTCGGGGGGGGGACGTCACTAGCTGTTCTCTGTGGTCACAGCCCCCGCAGGAGACCCCCCCCCCCCGGGGCTCCTTGGGACTGCACCCACCCCGGGGGTAAGAGCTCCTGCTCTCCCTTTGCTGTGCCCCTATGCCACAGGGCTGTGCCAGGGGCAGCGGCACCGTGGTGACAGGGCAGAGCCATGCCAGCCCCGGGGCCACGGCGCCCACCATGTGCCAGGGCCAGAGGCCGGGTGGGTGAGGGGGGTGCGGGGGTGCCCCACGCAGGCCGTGACCCCGCTGCCGCTTCCTCCCCGTAGGCAGGGCGGCGGGCACCCGCTGCGGCCACACACACGGCGCCTTGTTCTGCCGGGGCCCGGCCGGAAGGACTTCCTCCATCCTGGCCAGGGGACGATGACCCGGAGAAGCCGGGCACCGGCAGCCCGCTCCCACCACAGCCAAGCAGAGAGTCTCCGGCAGCCGGCCAAGCCCCGCCACCTCGCTCAGAGCGGGGCGGTGGTGGCCACGTCTCCCCTGGTCCCCTCGGCTCCGGCCCTGACTCACCTTGCTGGAACTCGTCTCCTGCGACCGGATCTCACAGCGTGGCCGCGGCAGCCTGGCAGTGTGGGCTCGGCGGTTGTGGGGGTGCCTGAGCAGCACCCACAGTGGGCAGGGGGCTGCGGCCATGCAGGGGGGCTTGGGTGCTCCCTCGGGGCATGGGTGAGGCGGAGGCAGGGGGCACGGCAGGGCCCGTGGGCATCGTCAGGCCAGGGGAGCCAGGCCTCCGGCCCCGCCAGCGCCGGGGGCCGGGAGCTGCCTTCCCCTTCCCCACGGCGGCGGGGGGAGGCAGGCGGGGGAGCGCTCCCCGAGCCACATGGTGGGCTGGAGGAGGAGCCGTTGCCCAGGCAACAGCTGAGAGCATCCTTCACCCCTGAAAATCGTGTGCCGGCGCTGCCGCCACAGCCCCACAGATCAGGACAGTGCCCAGGACCCCCCACCCCCCCAGGGGCCCACCCAGAGCTCACCAAGGGCCTGCCATGTCCGTGGGGCTGAGCCCCACCAGTTCCAGCTCTGGCTGTACACCAGCAGCCCCCCACCCACACACTGCTCTCCCCCAGCAAGGACAGGGATGGGGACAAGGCATCCCCCAAAGGCAGGGGCCGGGACACTGCTGGGCAGGGGGGAGCTGGGGACAGGCAAAACCCCTTCCACACCCCACTCACAGCTCAGCCATGGGCTGCCCAAACCCGTCCCTGCCCGCAGAGCCATGCTGACCGTGTGACAGACACCACTAACATGTTGGTGACCCCAGGACCTGGGTGCCAGGGTGTCACAGCCCAGGCAGTGCTAGCGGGGCGGCATAAGCATCCCTGGCCAGTGCAGTGGGAGCAGCAATCCCCAGGCAGTCCCCATCCCCCCACCCTGCCTTCTTTCCTTCCATGGCTGCAGAAAATTCCTGGATTTTACCCCAAGATGCCCCCTCCGAGTGTGAGAACTCCTCCTCGGCCTGCTCCCATAGCAACTGTTCCCTAGCTACCCAACCGCACTTGCTATTCTCATCCCTGTGCAGCTGTATGTGGCCCCCCCCGCGCTGCGCACAGGGCTGTCGGCGCTGCCGCCGGCCCTGCCGCCAACCCCGGTCCCCAAACCCACCCTGCGTCCACCCTGACCAGGCTGCCCCCCTCCGCACACCCCCTCACGGCGAGCATCGCGACCCTAACCCTCCTCACACCATGTCCCCCCTTCCAGGGGCTGTCCCTTGGGCTGAGGTGGCAGTGCTCCATGCTGGCACAAGGTCCCCCTCTGCATGGTCCCCCCCAAAAACAGTGATGCATCTGGAGGGGAGCTGGACTCTGCCCCGAGCCCCACAGGGGCTGACAGGGTAGCAGGGCAGGGGACATTCCCCAAAGGGGACCACAGCAGACACGAGCACCCCAACAGCACAAGGCCTTTGCACCTGTCATGCCCCTGCACTGACCCAAACCACCCAGCAGAAGCCACTGAGGGCCACCCATGGTCCCCAGGGCTCAGCACCAGCCCTTGCCCTGGAGGGCAGCCCCAGCCCCCCCTCCCCTGGAGGACAGGAGCACCAAAGCAGAGCCCATGGCAGCCCAGGAATGGGGCTCCCTGCTCCTCTCCTCCTTATAGCCACCAACCCCGCATGGTCTGGAGTGGGCACCCCCTTGACACGACAGCAATAGAAGGCACAGCCAATCTTAACACTTAACAAAAGGTTAAAAATTTAAATACTCTCCAACTTTAGTGCAAGGCAAGCACATGATACCACAGGTCCAAGTAGGTGCTCAGCCCCCCCCGGGGGCCTGGCTCAGAACGAGCACGAGGCAGCAGCACGCACACATGCACACACGCGTGTGCGTACATACACACAGAAGAGACAAGTTATTGCTCAGGACACAGCTGGGATGAGTGTGTTCAAGAGGGGACAGGATAAGCAGAACGGAGAGGTGGGCTGAGCCTCATGCTGCTCCCCAGGGACACGCAGGGCTCCAGCCCCTCCGCTTCTGCCCTGTCCTCGGGCATGGGAGCTGTGCTGGCTCCCCAGGACCTCTGGGGACACACACTAAGCTGGCCGGGTGGGAAGGCTGGTCCCAGCCCCGCTCACTCTTGGGTCACAGCTCACAGCATGACTCCAGGAAGGGACATTCCCTTTACCACAGCTTTGCTCCCTGAGAGCAAGGTCCCTTATGTGTCTGCTCCTCTGACATTGAGCTGGGCCTGGAGACCACGGCACCTCCAGCATGCACAGATGGCTGGTCGGGAGCTGGTGGAACTGTGCTGGGGCCATCCTGCCCACGCCGGGGATCACACCGACCCTTTGGACCCTGCAGCAGGTACCTTCTGAGCAGGTGCCCTGGGAGCGGCTGTGTCCCACCGTGTCACAGGCATCCTGCTGGTGGTCTGGAGGGGGCCAGGATCAGCTCCCCAGAGCTGGCAGCATGTGCGAGATGAGGCAGGAGGAAGCAGGTTCCGGCAGACAGGGAAGCGAGGATGAGGCAGTGACGCTCTGCTGCCAGGATGCAATGGTAGACGCTTTGGCACAGTGGTTTCCTGTGCCTCAGGGCTGAGCTATGGACTCCGCTGGAGCCAGGGACGCCTCAGCATGGCCAGAAAGGTCCAGGAAAGATACTTTAGACACCTCAAGGCACAGAAGGCCTCTACCCAGGACTCCCTGGTACAAAGCTGGGACCGTCGCTCCCCCCATAGGAGGACATTTGTGCCTGTGACAGGGTGGGGGCAGTGCAGGCCCCCACCTATAGATTAAAAACTGACATGTGATATGTACAGACTGACATATATAAATATACACCAAACCTGCAGTGCCGCTTCGGCACCGTGGAATGTGTCAGCAGAGCTGCTCCAGCCTGGCCTCGGCCCACGCCGGCACAATCCCTCCCTCCCACCCTGGGCCCGGGAGGGGAGCGGCAATCGGCGGGCGGCAGCAGCTCAATCCCAAGCGGCAGATTCAGAAGCGTTCAGGTCCGTCTCGGGGACGAGGGCTTGTCCTTTGGCCAGAGCACCATGGCCTGAGCCGCCAGCTGGCGCTGGCCCTGGAGCCAACCTCACAGTCTTCAAATACAGACGTGTAAAGCTGTAAACAAATCCACCTTGCGGGGCCGCTGCTACCTTGTCCTTCAGGCTGGGCTGTTGTTCTGCTGGGCACCCGGAGAAGCAAGGGGGTCCCAGGGGCTGGAGAATAAGCTGTGCTCTACAGCCGGGTGGGCTCTTCCTCGCTGTCACTGCAGTTTCCACAACAGTCCTGAAGTCAGAAGGGCAAGGAGAGGGAGGAGGGAGAGAGAGGAGCACAGCAAGCAGAGGGTGAGCACGGTCACACAACACAGCCTTACAGCTGCCCTCTGGCAGGGAAGGGCCATGCCGCCCCCCCCCAGCCTGTGCACGGGAGGCAAGGGGTTGTAGGGGACCCCCAGACTGCAGAGAAACAGTCAAGCTGCATCTGGGGGGTTCAGCTCCTGGCAGACAGGCTGGTGAGCACACAGCTGACTAGCTCAAAAGCTGGGAAGAAGATGGGCTCAGTGGACCACAGCCACCCAGGGAGACAGCTCAGTGCCAGCACAGACGATCTGCCCCTCTCAGGACTCAGCCAGCCGCAGAAACAGCTGAAGCCCTTTTAGCTGCAACGGGAAGGAGCCCGAGCATGGGGCAATGCCAAACCCTTCACAGTTTCTCAACCCTTCTGTGTGTCACGGACATCTGAAGAGAGGAGCGAAGGGAACTTCCCGCAGCCCCCTGGGAGCAGAGCTCCCAGCAGCAGCAGTGCAGGGGCAGCTTTGGCTCAAGCTGAGGGCAAGGCCCCCCTCACGAAGGCAGCGAGAGCAGGGAAGCGGGATTAGTGGCTCAGGGGGCAGTTAGAACAACAAGCAGCTTGTGCTCTGCTGGGGGAGGGGGATAGGCACTGAAGGACAACACTCCTCTTTCCCAGATCTTGCCATGTCCGCGGGCCACCAGGTATTTCCCTGAGCAGAGCAGCCAGGAGAGACTGCTCACCTCTGGAAAGAAAAAACACGTGGCAAATCACAGCTCAACCCCTGCTACAGGCAGCTGCCCATCCTCCGGCAGGTCCTGCCTGCCTTGGGAAGGGCTGGATATCCCAGCCCAGAGCTGGCTCTGGCTAGGGCAGCCCACTGAACAGTGAAGCACTACTTGGCGCTCGTTGGAGAAGCAGGAGTCAGCACCGGCTGGCTGAGACTGGGTCCAGAGCCAACCATGCTTGAGTCCCACAGCTGCAAGCAGCTGTTGAGAGGCAGCAGCCCAGACTTTGCCAGTCCTGGAAAGAAGGCAAAGACTGTTCTGGGCAGAGGAGACAGGCAGACAAGCAAGCCCACAGCAGCTGCAAGACATTTCCGTTCTCCTCATCCCTCGAAAGCACTGCTCTCTCTGCCTGCTCAAGGCCTGGCAGAAATTCTTCGGGGAGCCCAGGAGCCCATTCCAAGAGCAAGGTCTTCTTTGGGGATAGTATTATTCATGTAGGAAAGGAGCAGACTTACTATTTCAGTGCCTTCAACAACAGCCCTCTCCCTGTGTGACTGCAGTACGTTTAGCCACGGCACTCCACCCCAGCCCCCTCGACTCCCCCAGCACGGAGAATGCCAGCCAGGTGAGGGCTGGCTCCCTGCAGCCTTGCATGGGTCCCTCTGAGAGCCCTGGGGTCTGGCCACCCAGCACAGGGGGAGACTTTGCCTGCTTCCCCCTCCTGCTCAACTCCCTGCCAGATTTGTCTGGCACAGGCAGGAGCGGGATCAGTGCTGCTACAGGACTTGCTGGGGAGAAACGCTGGGTGAACACTTACCTGTCTGCTGAATAAGCGCTGGAGTAACCCTTTTTTGGGCTGTGGAGAAGGCTGCCCTTTCCAGTCTAGGTCTGGGGGCACCGTGCCGTCTGTGCTAAAGACATTCAGCTCCTTAAAACACTCCGTCTCGATCATCTGGAAGAGGACAAAGATGGCTGCAGCAACTGCCACACAAAGGCTGTCACCGAGGCCCCAGAAGAGTGCAATAGCAGCAGGGATAGCACGAACTCTGCGGGACACTGCACGTGGCCATGGTGGGCACAAGCAGGAGTAAAAACTTGTCCTGCAAACCTACCTCATTCTGCCAAGGAATGGGCACGCTTCCCGTAGCAAACTTCTGGTAGAAGTCATTGTCTGTGGGCTCCAGCTCCACCCCTTTCACTGTGGAGAACTGCTCGATGTCCAGAACATCCTTGCAGTAGATGGCCTGGGGCTAAACAGCACAAAGACTGCTCTAATGCTGGGCTCCACTAAGATGCCACCATCTCAAGCAACCATGGCTCAAGGCCAAGCCCACTCTCCCCGCAGCCCAGAGCTTGCTTGACCCTTTTGCCACCAGGCTTCAGAAACAACAGGGAAGGGGATGGGTGCCATCTCCTCAGATGAGCCACCCCAGGGCTCCAGCTTCCCTTGACAGCACCGGTGACTGAAAAGGTCAGGACATGGACAGGCACTTACATCTGGCTTGAAGGGGGGGTCCAGCATGCCTGCTTCCAGCCTCCTGAAGTTGAGATGCTTGAAGAGAGGGTGCTCCTTCACTTCCTTGGCCCCAGCTCCTCGGCACCCCAGGCGCTCCAGAGGGTCTTTGCACAGGAGCTGCAAAACAAATCAAATTAGTGCCCCAGGCGGAGGGTGCTTTGGGAAGCAGCAGCCCTGAGGTCAGCTGGACTCCTGCAGTATGTGTCTAGGGACAGCATGGGCCTGCTGGGCAGCTGGGAGAGCGAGGAATTAAAGCACTCTGGAACTTCCTGCATGGTCTTATCAGAGCCAGGGCAAGGGAACCAGTCTGCCTGCAAAAGGAAGTGGGAGTGAAGGGACAGGGATGCACACTCATACCATGGTGCAGAGCGAGCGGGCGCAGGGTGAGAACTTCTCCGAGTACTCCTCCTGCACTTCCTTCACCAACCGCTCCACCTCCTCCCGCTTGATCTTCTTCTTGCGCTGCTGGAAGGGGGACTGTCCCTCAATCATCTCGTACACCAGGCAGCCCAGAGCCCACCAGTCTGGGCTGAACGTGTAGCGCTCGTTCTTCACCACCTCTGGAGCTACATAGGAGCAGGGGTGAGGGATGCATGAAGGCAGGGAGAATATGTGTGCAGTCAGAGACCACTTTTTGATTAAACCAGGGCCACTTACCCATGTAGCCAACTGTCCCCACACGGCCCTTGATTGTTTGGCCCTCTGGCACGTGCACAGCTAGCCCCAGGTCTGAGATACGGATGTGACCTGCACAGAGGAGGGGGGGCAAGTTAACAGGACAGGGTCAAGGGACAACGTTTGAAGCTGCCAAGAACATAGAGTAACCCTGGTTCAAGCACAGGAATAGAGGAGGACCCAGGCCCAGGGCTCCTCTTGACCAGCACTCACCATGGTCATCCAGCAATATGTTCTCTGGCTTCAGGTCCCTAGGAAGGAAGACACTTGATTAGCAAGAAGCCTGTTGTCAAAGCAAAGGACACAAGGAACAGCAACATCTCAAGAAGTCACAAATAAGCAGCAGAGGGATGCAATGCCCCTGCCTCAGGCACACAGACAACCTTCCCCTCACCCCCTGCCCCGGAGTTAGCCCTGCAAGCTCCCCCCTCCCGGACAGAGAAGCAGGTCATGACAGTCTTCAACCCTCTGCAAGAAATCAGTGAGCCTGTGGCTGACTCCTTCTTTGCAGATGCAGTGCTCATTATGGGGCAGGCAGTGCAAGAGAGAAGGAGCAGAGGCTGCTTCTGCTTACCTTGCCCCAGGGCAAGGCACAGGGTAGGACTAGGAGGGACGTTCTGGCCCTGTGTTTAGCCATGCTGTCCTTAACCTGCATCACACAACCCGGTGAGTACAGTCATTTGATCAGCTTGTTCTCCCTCCTGCCCAGCTCTCAGTTTTGAGCAGTATTGGGGCAGCCTACCCTCCTTTGTTCTAGTGTCAATACTGCCCGGTGAGTTAAGCACCCAAGTGCCTGCCCCGAGGCACTCACAGCACTATCACATCCTGTTCTTGGCGATCGTTTACCAGCACGAGGAAGCCAAGCTAGACTCTCCCATCTCTCCCATGAGATCAGCTTTCTGTTCCTGATCCCCTCTCATCCAGCTCTGTGCTGCTTTCAAGCCTGAGCTTATTTTTTTGAGAAGCCAGACCCAGCTGGGCTAGTAAGAGCAGCAGGAACCCTCTTGCTTCTACAACCTGTACAAGGTCTCCCAGCAGGGGCCAGGCAGTGCGCACCTGTACACTATCCTCTCCTGGTGCAAGTCCTCAAGGCCGCAGCAGATCTCGGCAGCATAGAAAGCTGCCCGGGGCTCCTCGAAGCCAGCCTCTCCCATGTGGTAGATATGGAACTTGAGGTCCCCTCCGTTCATGAGGGTCAGCACTAGGCAGAGAGCATCTTTAGTTTCATATGCATAGGCTAAGCTCACCTGCAATTCAGGGCAGAAAGGCTGTTAGAAGACACAGCTGGAAGAGGGAGGTGCCCACACTCTGATGAGCACTTTTATCACCCGAGCAGCCACTCACGGGCAGCAGGACTGGGCCTTTGCCGGCAGAGGGGAAACCATGCACACCCAGGGAGGACATGGAAGTGTCCAGCAGCCCCTTGCGCACCCTTAGCTTTCCTCAGACAGGGAGGACACTTTTCCTAAGCCAGAACTGCTCCCCTCCAGGGGCAAGCAGCACCCAACAGCAACCCCAGGGCAGCGTCTGATGAATCCTCCATAAAGGGAGGTTTCAGGCTGTCCACACTTCAGGGCAGCCAGGGAGAGAACTCCCCACTGCACAGCTCAGAGCCAGGCTTCTGCCTGCTCGGCTGTACGGAGAGACAGTTCTCGCTGTTTTCTTCTGCCCCAGAGGTTAACAAGGTGCCTGCGAGACCAGATGGGTGTTTGGGCCTGACTTTGGGGACATTTAGGTCATCTTGTGGAGGCAGCAGGAGGTCCTGCCAGACCCCAGTCTTGTGAGAGATCTGCAGCCGAAAGGACCCTACTCTGTGGGCAGGGCCTGCTCCTGCCTCTCCACACAGGGTGAGGAGCACAGAGGTGCCGGGCCAGCTGGTTGGAGGAAGAATCAACCACCGCAGCAAAGTGAGAGCAATTCCTATGTACTTACTACAAACCTACTGTTCACTTTTTCCAGGATCTGTTTCTCATTCAGGGCCATGGCTTCTCCCTTCCGCTTTTTGATCCGTTTCTTCTCCAGCTTCTTGCAGGCATACATCTTCCCTGTGGCACGCACTTGGCAGGCACAAACCTGGAGGGGGAACAAAGCTCAGCACCCTCCTGCTGCCATTTCCAGGGAGAGGTCTAGGTCTAGGTTCTGCTTTCAGGAAGAGGGACTGGATGGCAAAGATCTCCCTGTCCCCACCTCGCTCTGAGGTTAGCAAGAAGCCCATTGTCAAAGCAAGAACACAGGCAACAGTGACATCTCCAGATGTCACAGATAAGAAGCAGAGGGCTGTGATGCCTCTGCCACCAGCACCATGGCTGGTGCCTGGGAAGACAGAAGGCCACTCTAGAAACAGAAGGAAACTTGACAGTGACAGTTTCCAGGAGCGCAGTTTCCCCTGCCAAGACACCAGGAACAGACCTGACCCTCTGCCCAGGCAGCAGTACGCGCCACAGGGCACATGCTACCTACCCTGTGCAACACCTCCCACACCTCAAGTGCCTGGCAAGATGGGAGCTCTGGCCACTCAGAGGGGATCTGGCAAATCATGCAAAGTCCAGAGCACAACAGTGCCCAGCACAGAGGTCCCCCCAGCCAGCACCACCTGTCTCCAGGTGCTGGAGCAGCTTGTGGCACCCTCATGGCCAACCCAGGTCCGTATCTGGCAGCGGGCAATGGTGGCTGCCTGGTACCCCGAATGTAGATGAAATGCCGGTCACTCACCTCCCCAAAACCGCCTTTGCCCAGCACACGGTACTGGCGGAAAGTGTTTTTGGTCACTGGCTGCCTGTGAGGGAAAGGAAACTGGAGTGAGATGAGAGCAGAGAGAGAGCAGGGGCTGAAGCCCAAACCACCCCTGCGCCCTGGCCTGAGAGACTGTGGCTCACCCCAAAACCCCTGCTTATGCAGACCTTGCTTCCCTGCAAGGCAAGCAAGGCTGGGGCAGCCAGTAGAGGCTGATGGTGCCAATAAAGGGCCCTGAAGGACAGCAAGAGCAAAGGACAGGCCCTTGGCTCCTGCTAGGACCCAGCATGTGAAGGAGCCCTCAGACAGCCCGTGCAAGCAGGGTGCAGGTCTCCCAGAGGTGCCAGGGAGCATTACCGTTCCAGCCATTTCCACTGCAGGAAGCGGTTGAAGTACAAGCTGTCGAGGTAGTCGGCAAAGGGAGCTACACTCAGGTAGTCGTGGATAAGCCTAGGAGAGAGCAGAGCCAGCAAGGGTCCTGAGAACTGATCACAGCCATCAAAAAGAACCCAGCGGTCCAAGGAAAGAAGAGGTGAGCAGCCCCAAGAGCCCAGTCACTCTGCCATCCCCTCACCCAGCCTAGCACTGAATCACCCACGTAGCCCCGGCCCAGAAAGCCCCACTCCACGCTAAGCCTGATGCAAAAGGAAGGTGCGTTGGAGGTACCACTGTGACAAGCACAGCACCGTGGGATGGGGCTGGCACTGCTAATTGTGGCCTCTCAGCACCAGCCCAGGCTGTGGGACAAAGGGGGACAATGGGACTCTTTGCAATTGCCCCTCTGCTCACTGGGCAAATGCACGCTTAAGGCTGTAATCAGCTGCCGAAAGCTGCTAGCAATGTTCAGCACCAGGCGCTGAGTTGTTCAGTCTCAGATGAATATCCAGCACAAAAGGCCACAGGGGATCCTGCTCGAGAGAGCTAACTGCCTTGGAGACCAGTGCCAGGGCTGCCCAGCAAAGAGCCTTAGACACAGTGTCTAGACTGGAGACATGCATCAAGGAGAAGCGGACGGGCTCTTCCCCTTTCAGAGCTTGCCAAGAGCAGGCAGGGCCCAGCCCGGAGGCTCTGCATTCAGACAGTGACACTAGTTACCACACACAGAGCTAACGCTCCCCAGAAGACTGCAGCAAACCCATTGCCACAGCCCTGCACTCGATTAGGCAACGTGCTCCAGCTACTGTTCAGGGAGGGGTGGAGGCTGTAAGCCCGATTTGCCTAACAGCTTCCGCTTTGCACCTGAAGCCAGGACCTCAGCCACTGCTTCAGCGATGGGAACAGAAGTGACCTTAGATCCCTGCAGCAAGAGCCAATGTAACCTAACCACAATGGCCACATCTGCAGCCAGCAGGAGAGGACAGCTGGCACCGGGATTGCAGCTGTAAGCTCTGCTCTACAGGGGCCTACGAGATCCAGGCACAAGACTAGGAACAGCATGGCTAGATGCTGAGGCTTGCTGAAACGGGGTCTTCCCAAATGGCAACTCAGACCCATGGCAGACTGAGAGGAGTGACAGAGGTTTCTGCAGCATCTTGTGGCTCCCAGAGCCCACGGGAGCTCCCTGCATTTGTTTTCCTGTAGCTGTGCTGCAATCTACTAGACCAAAACTCCCCAGGCTCCAGCTTTAGCACCAGCCCTCACCCTCCTGGAGGAAGGGACCACGAGGGAGAAGGTGAGTTAGCTGCCTCTACTGTGCCTACCCTGTGCCATGGTGCCACCTGAGGGCAGGCCCCAGACCTCCAACTTACTTAGTGGATTCCTTGAAGAGCTCCTTGGAAGGTTCCTGTTCCAGCCTCTCACAACAGGCATCCACTAGCTGCGAGGGGACTTCAGGCACATGGTCCTCACTCTGGGGACAAAGGGATGGAGTCAGATATAGGGAGCAGACCACAAGGATCCTCCCAGGTAGAAGCCCACAGGAACACCACACACAGCTGCCCATCTGCTTTTTAGGGCCACAGGCAAAAGCAGTAATGGTCGCTTGTGAGGCGGTAGGGTGGCTCTGTACTCTGCCCTCACCGTCCTGCCCAGCATGTTCACTGCAGCAGGTCATGGGTAATGACAGCTGTCAGCTTTCCAACTGCTCTACTGTTGCAAGCAGCAAACACAACTCTCTTACTCACGTTTGGCTTCAAGTACTTTTCAATCAGGTGCTGCCCACATTCCTTCCGCTTCTCATCTGGAGCCACTTCGTACCCTGCCTGCACAGAGCAAACAGTGTGAGGAGCAGGTCCAGCCAGGAACTAAGCCTTGCTACCAGGCAACAGCTGCAGAGCAGCAACACCCTCTGCCCAAGGTTTCCCATGCTTTCCTGGAAAACCAGATCTCCAGCTCTCTAAGCAAAAGCTCAGCCCTCTCTTGGAGAAACTGCAACTCACAGGTTTTTCCTTCAGGAAAACCCTACGTGCCCAGAAGTATCTGGCAACTGCTGGAGCACCCAGGGCCAACTAGTCCATGCCCAGGGCATCAAAAACTTCCCTGCCTCCCCCAGTGAAGCCCAATGGGGCTATGCTCTTACCACGGCATCCAGAAACTTGACGCAGCGTGACAGCTCAGGTCGTGTCTCGCAGAACTGCCGAAAGAGCATGTGCCCGATGGGCTGCTTCTCGCACAGGCTGTGGTAGTCCCGCTCTGCAAATGTGGAGAAGATCACTCACTCCCAACCCCCAAAAGAGCAGCCACAGCCCACCACCCCGGCCACAGGCAGTGGTAGAGGGGCTGGTGACTTGTCAGCTGGCTGCTCACAGATCTCACCAGTCTGAGACTCTCAGGAGACTGAAATGCACCCCACGGGGACAAGAGGCATGACCAAGCTTTTATGCTCCCCTGTGGAAGATCTTCCCTGAAAGAGGTTTGGCCTGCTGTACTGTACAGCCTGCCCCTCTTGTTTCTAGCAAGGAACCTTCACGTCTTCTGCTTGCTCGGAGACTCTCTTCTCAATCCTCTCCCCATGGATATTGACTGACTACTCCAGTTGCACAACTTTCCTTGGAACATGAGGAACACACCGAGCTTATTTTGAGACAGATCTTCCAGGCCAGGAGTTGCTCTGATGACTGTTACAAACCACTCATATTCCCAAAGGCCTTGCTGAAAGCAGCAGCATCAAAATGGGAGGCACCATTTCCACAGATGTCCTGTTAATGGGGCACACAGCAATCAGACCCCCTCACTCCATGGGACAACCACTCGCTTGTATGTCAATTCCTACTACCTTCCAGAGCTCGGCTTCCCTGCTGATTCCTCCTTCCCCTCTCTGAAGTCTGTCAGCCAAGGCACAAACCCCTTTGACTATCCAGGGCACTTCCAGTTCTCTGCTTTTTTCCCCTCCCCTTCCACTCACAAGATGTGATCTGATTGTGGGCCAGAACAGATTTCTGTCACAGCCATTGTCGCCGAGAGCTGCGGGCTGCCTGGGATGCAGATGTGCAGCCATCCACCTGCACACAGGGGATCTTTCAGCACTCCCCCGGGCTGGGTACTGCCGACCTTCCCTTCCCTGCGCAGCAGTTTCTCCCGAGGAAGCTGCGGCTTCCTGAGGGTGCACGAGAGCGCAGAGACAGCCGGGCTGTGGTGGGGGAGGATGCAGCCTCGCCAGCTCCGCCACACTGGCCGGTTTCTTTTTGTGTGCAGGGGAAGGAGTTCCCTTCAGCTGGGGAGGATGAGAGCTTGCTGCCAGCAAGATCAGAAGCTTTCAGCTGCCCTTGCCGCTGCCCAGGCTCACACAAGGTTGCTCCCTGTGGTCAGGGCCCACAAAGTTTAATTCTGCAGTGGGCAACCAGCCCACCGTGCCCGTGGTCCTGCCAAGCCTCTGGAATAGGAAAGAAATGCCTTTCTAGCAGTCTGTGAGGGGAAAACAAAACCACTCCAGCCAAAGAGTGACCCAAGCGCAAGGAATGGGGTCATCTTTCCCATGGGGAAACCAAGCAAGGCGGCCGCCACCTGGGCCAAAAGCACTTCTCATATGCCTCCCTGAGGGGAAGTGGGGACATGGGCAGTGACAGCCAGCTGCTGGGAGGGACATGTCTCCCAAAGCATCACAAAGTCACTGTCCTGGACAGTAGGACAGCAGAGACAGACAGACCACCCGCATTCACCACTAGCAAACAAGCAACACAACAAAGGTGAAGTTCAGTGGAAAATGTGTCATGACACCCACAGGAAGGGCAGCTGCAGGCAGAGGATGGACATCAGCTGAGGGAAAGGTCTGCTGAGGGCACACAAGTCAGAGAAGCAGACATGGGCTGGGATGACCAAGATGGGAGCTGCAAGGACAGTCCATGCCAGAGCTGTGTTTGGTGCTCAGAACTTGCTCCAGAGAGGCAGTTTGCAGCAAAATCAAGGGTTGAGTCCCCATCTGACTACACTCAGCTGCAAAGCCATCCCTGGGAGGTGATACATGGTGCACACAGCAGCAGAACCAGGCTGTTGTGAGCTTGGAGGTTACAGTGTGGATGATGGAGGTTGAGTTATTCCAAGTGCTACAGTCCTATGTGCCCTCAAAGGGAGCCACTCCTCTCCTTGGGGCTGCCAGGACCTGGAAAACCTGGGCAGGATGGAAGTGGGGACTGGAGCTGCAGAAGGCTCCCAAACCCACTCAGGCCAGTGACACTTACCCTGAAACAAGGCCAGCGTTGTGCCACTCTCCAGCTGGCAGCTGAATCTGGAGCAACAACTTAAACAAGCTCTTCCCTTCCCAGGAAGCAGAACATTCCCACCCCCTGTGCCCCAAAACAATTTCACATGATCTCAGGACCAAGCCTGCTGCACAAACAACATTAAAACCATGAAGAGTACAAAGTGCAGTGTTAAAATGACAGGCCAAGCCCTGCCCAGCTGTATGATTCTCATCCATACTGCACAGCAAGAACCCAGTTTTGCCCAAGAAAAGCTGATGCATTATGTTAGAAGCCAAGGTCTGCACAGCAGGGCTGAAACCCAGACAGAGAGTCCAGAGGACATTAGCAGGACCTTTGTTATTTACACAAAGGCACCCTAGAGCGATGGTCCAAAACTCTGCAACATCAAGCAGGTCTGTTCGCACAGAGAAGGTGGTGTATCTCTAGTAAAGCTCATTGCACTCTAGAAGGTGTGTGGGTACATCAACAAGCATTATCCAGCAAGCGCCACCCAGCTGTGACTTACCTACCTGTCGTTTCTCCCCTACAACCCAAGCTCTGAGAAATCCTGGCTGGGCTTTGGCCAACATGTGCCCTGTTATAGGTCCTTGACTCTCACACGACACAATTTCAGGTACACAACACCCATGCATGCTCACCCACTGACCCCACTCTGAAGCGGAGCCTGGGCACTGCACAGCTCCCGCTAGCCGCTGCATCTCACCGAGGGTTTGTCGAAGATCCTCACAGAGGCTGATGTGGGGGAACTGCAGCATCTGGCGCCATTTCTTACTCTTGCCTTTCCGGTTTCCACCACCACCTGCAGGGCACACAAAATTAGTACCATAAGTTATGAAGCAAGGGTGTCCAACTGCAGCCTAGCCTTGCCAGGAGCCCAGAGAGGAGACACCCTCTGTCCATTTCCACGAGCAAGCCCAGGCAAGAAAAACAAGACCAAAGTGGCACCGCTGTCTCCTGGCTGGTGGAACAAAACTGTTAAAGCCTCTGACTGCCAGAGGAAGCGGACAGACCAACCACTCTGCTGAACAAAGTCCCACCAAAGAACATTAAGACCTTTCACCTGGACATCTCAGCTTGTATTTAAGATGGGAGAATCAGGGCAGGGGCAGGAGTGCCTAAAGCCACAGGTTACTCTATGCCTGCACAAGAGTTCTTGGCTCCCAGGCCTGTCCTCAGGACCTCTGCATAACTAATTGCCTCTCCAGGCCAAGCCTTGCTTGACGTGAAGCTCTTCCTGCCATAGTAACGATGTTCATGCCACCTACTCATTCCAGAATGATTGCTTACTCCAGGGAGGGGCTCTCAGAGGGAGGACATGAAGCTGGGAGACAGGAATTCCTGCTCTAATCCCAGCTCCACAGACAACTCACTGCATCGCCTGGGGCTCATCACTCCAGTTTCCCACCTGTGAAGTGGGGACACTCCCACCTTTCTCCAGAGATAAGCCAGCCTCAGAAAAGCAAGATCCAAGAACCAGATATTATTCCAACTTCAGTTGCTGCAGCAAATGCCCAGTGCTGTAGGACAGGGTGGGAAAGCTTCTAGAAAGACCAAAAAATTTACATCATAGCAAGCACTAAGTACTGAAATACTTGAAAGCCTGATTTCTGGGATCAGCCAATCTCCAGGGATTGCCTTCCCTTGGCTTGGTGCCAACAAACACACAATCTCCCACCTCCCTTTGGAAATACATTAAACCACCCTGCCGAGTTGGGCCAAAGGCACAGCTTTCTGAAATCGGGGTGTGTGTGTGTGTGTGTGTGTGAACATCATTCATCAGCTCTTGAGAAACACTTTCATAACACTTTCCTCCACTGCGGATGCAATTCAGCCCCTAATCCTAGACACAATCCCTGGGCATCCAGCTCCCTGCTCTGCAGGAGGTCTTGGTTGGACAGGCAGGTGGAATGGGGCCCTCACAACCGGCCTTCTGCAGGGCCAGCCCCAGGTCCGAGTCCCTGGCATGCTGCGGGTCGCCGCGCTACATCTGCCCCGCACCAGCAGCTGGGCTGCACGATTGTACAAACTCAGGAAGGAAGTGACTCAAGGGTAAGCAGGGGTGGAAGAAACCAGCAGCACAGACACCTTCTTGTCAGCCACAGCTTGCAGCAACGAAACGGATGGGGACAACTAAGTGAGGGCACAGGAGAACGAGCCATCATCACCTCATGAGGGCTCAACGAAAGGCAGAGCTGTGCCCCACAGCACCCAGAGGATGAGGACAGGCAGTTTGCATTTCCTTGAGTTGTTTGCTTTGAAAGGAGGCTCCAGCACCCTTCACGCACAGTTCTCCTCCACCCTCCTGGCACTACAGCAAACAGTCCAGCAGGGAACTTGTCTCCTGCACACCAACCTCCCAGCACCCCCATTTTGGGGATGGGGCAAGGGGCGGGCCACCTCCACCCACAGCTCACCACAAGGGAGCTTCAGGTCTTGGTGATAGCTCAGAGCTGGTCTGTTGTCCCTCTGCCAGAGGTGAGCAGGCAAAGGGCACAATGGAGGAAGTATCCTTCACTTTCCCCGGGCCAAACCCTCCTAGAAGAGTTTGAAGGAAATGTAGAGCACAGTCATCTTACAGCAGCAGCTGAAGATGGTTGTCAGCAGTCATCCCAGCATGTCCAGGGTGACCTCAGCCCTGCACTCCCACACCAGACCAGGAGGCTCCCAAAAAGGTTGAGCTGGGGCAAAGCATGTGGTGCTGTTGGACCCCGCCAGCTAGGCAGCTCTGCCCTGTCCCACAGGCTGCCAGAGCTCGCCCCAGCAGCCACCACAGGTGCCCATCCACGGGTGGGAGAGCCATGGACAGGCAGCACAGCCAGGCCTCGCAGGCCAGGAACTGTCCGGCATGAGTGTGCCAGTGGATTGTGTCTGCCTGCAGCCAAACTGCCCACCGTCTGCGGAGGCTGAGGCACCAGAGGAGCACTGGGAAGCACCGCAGCAGCCGTCCGATGCCTCACTCTGCATCAGCAACCAAACTCTGCTCTGATGAAGACACAATGGAAACCAGTCTCCTGGTCACTCACTCTGTGTGAAGCAGGGCCTTGTGTCTTCAAGTCCCAAATGCTGCTGTTTGGTTTTGAACCAAACCTTGCTATTATGAACCATAATGCCATGGTCCACCATGGTCACCGTGCCTGAAGTACCTACACTAAGCTTGATTTTCAAGCAGCTCAAAAATGTTTCTGCCTGTGTAAATTAAATTTTGTTGCTCTTTGCTCCCACAAATCTAATTGCTAAAGCCCTATAACTAGATTTCAGTGGGTACCTCGGGCTCCAAAATGACTTGGTCTGGCCAGCTGCACACCGTGGGCCAGGAGGGACTGTACTTCCCCGCTGCTTTATGGGATCTAATGAACTGCCTGACGCCTGGCTGAATCACATCTTCTCTGCAAAGGACCAGGCTCCTGTGTGACAGACTTCCCAGCTCTCTCCTTAAACCATCCTGAGGCTTCCCTGTGCAGTAGGCTGCATCCCGCACCGAGGCCCTGGAATTCAGCCGTCACCCCTGAAGCAGCAGGAGGTTTGTGGCCCCTCAGCAAAGCTCCTGGCACTGAGGGGACCAGGGGCCAGGACTGGTGTGAAGGTGGCGACCCTCCGGGGAGGGACAGCCCGGGGCCGAGTCCCGGCGACAGCCATGACCGGAGCCTGCAGCCCGCCTGGCCGCAGCCCAGGGGAGCGGACCCCGCTCTAGGAGGCGGCCCAGCGGGTTCACGGCTCAGGCCACCGGTAGGCAGGCACCTCCCGGGCGCTGGGCTCGCTCGGCGGCCGGGCTGTCCCGGGCCCGCCTGCCCCCCCGCCGTCCCGGGCCTGCCGCACCCCCCCGCCCCAGCTCCGGGGACCGGTGTCCGCCCGACGCCGCCTCTCACCTTCGCGGGCCTTGAGTAGGACGGTGTTGGCGACGATGTTCTCCAGCTCCATGGGCCCGGGCGGCGGCACCACCGCCTCCCGCCCGGCTCCGCACCGCTCCCCGCCGCTCGGCCCGCGCCCCGCCGCCTCCCCCCCGTCGCTGCCGCCGCCGCCGCGCCCCGCCCACCCGCGCCCAGCCCGCCAATGCCTGCCCACGCTCCTCCCGCGCCGAGCTCCCATTGGCCCAGCCCCCCAGGAAGCCTCGCCCTCTCCGCCGCGCCGCTGCTCTCCCGTTGGCCCCGCGGCGGGCGGGGATGTGGGAGGGCGGGGCGGGGAAAGAGAAGCCCGCGTCATTCAGCGGCTATTGGCGAAGCCCAGCCGGGAAGAGGAGGTGGGTGGTGATTGGAGGGAGAGGTGTCACTCAGGGAGCGCAGGCGCCGCTCCGGGAACGGATTGGGTGAGAGTCAACGTCGCACACCATAGAAAGACCCGCCTCCTGCAGCATCTGATTGGGTGCAGAGATGCCACTCCGCTGCTGACTGGGTTGTGATAGGGGCGTTTCGCAGGGGGTGGGGCCGAGCAGTTGTTTATAATGGGGCGCTGGTGGTGGGCTTTTGGGTTTGTCGGTGGTGTTAGGGGCTTGTCTGCGCTGTCCTTAACAGCAGTTACGTGTTTGGGGGAGCCTCCCTCCTCTGCAGGCTGGGCCTGTGTTTGTGATGGCCCAAATAAAGCCTTCCAAGCACCCGCGTGTCCAGTGTTGGTCAGTCCCGTTGGGGTGGGGTAAGGCACGCTCCAGTGCTGTGCCCGGCACTGCCGCGGTGGAGGTTTGGGGTTTCCTCATTGAGATTCAGCCTCATCCGTTGGCGTGGGGGGTTGTGATGCTGCCAGCCTTGTCCTGCTGGGGCTGTTCTTCTGGGTCATGTGCCATTCTGGTTTCAGAGCTCTTGCTGCTCTGCGGGCTTCTTCTCTCCATTGAGTTGCTCTGAAAGCCCTTTTTTTACTGGTACTTCAATTAGCAGCAGCCTTACCCCATCTGAAGACAAGCTGTGGTGTGGGAACCTCTCCCCACCTGCTCCTCAGCAAATAAGTCATGGATTTCTCTGTAGAGTTCTGTCCTCCTTGAGCACCCCTTGGTGGTCTATCAGCCCTGCAGATGACCTGCCCGGCTCCCTGCTTCTGAGTGTAAACCTGCTCGTTAACTGTTGCCAAGTTGTACCGGCCCCACTTTCTGTTCCTCCTGGCTTTCAGGTGTGGACGTCACCTCTGCCCTCCAATGGCTTCCATCTCCTGCTGCAGTCAGGTGATGCCTCCTGCCTTTGTGTGGCAGTGGGGCTGTCCTGGATGCAAGGTTGGTGGTGGCTGGGGCATGGAGGAGCACACAGTGATGGGCAGGTCCCTCCACCAGCCTCTGTCAATGGCAACCTGCTGGTGGGGACCAACTGGCGCCCCTGAGCACTCCTCAGCTGGGCCATGCTATGAGCAGGAGAGGAGTTCATGTCCTCAGGCTGTAGCAAGGCTGATAATACAAATTATTCCAAGCACTCATTGCCAGTGCAATCAGTACTGACTGTGGTCTGTTGTGCCCTTCATCCACTGGAGATCAGGTGTCACATCTTCTGGTTACAAACCCACAGCGGTAACGAGGAGGATGCTTTGCCCTGCCATACCTCTGAGGTGATCTCCCGTGTCACTCTGCCACGAGGCATGAGCTCACACTGTGAGCTTTCTTCTTTTAGAGCTGCTTTCCTTTTAAAGGTGGCACATACTTATTTTGAGCTTCAAATGCGATGACTTTTTTTCCATGCATTTGCATGCTTAACCCTTAGGTTGCTACTTCAAGTTTCCTTTCAGTTGGCATTTTTCAGCGCCATTCCCACCACCGGCAGGAGTTATCAGCCATGGGCTGCTGCCGAAGCAGCACAAGTGTCTGGAGGCGTACTGGTGTCCCCAACAGTGCTGATGGCAGCTCAGGTGGTAGAACCAGCACTGTGCTTTTTAGCTCTGTGGAAGAGACACATCTGGAGAGGGTGCTGGCTCCAAAGCCAAGCCTATCAGGGGAGTAATTCAAAATAATCTTGAGAAATTGAAGAAACAGCCTGAAAATGAAGGATGCAGTTCCAGGTGGACAAGCGTAGGTGCTGCAGTTGGGCAGGTGTAATCAGTGTTTCGAGGGGAGCTGCTTTCCTGGCCCTACTTGGGGTCATGGTGGCTCGTGAGCAGGGCAGGAATAAGGATCACACTGTGGTGGATAAAACAGACTTTGTACAAGTTGGAATGGAAATGGCTGCTGTGGAGATACAGAGCGACTTGCTCGACCTGTCTGCCGCAGACAGGGCGATGTGCTGGGTGGCGATGCAGCAGGAGATGCTCGGTGGGGGAGCTGTCCCTGGAGCAGCCTGGTAGTGCCTGGGGCAAAGGGGGGGACCAGGTGCCCCCAGGCCCCATCCAGCCCTCAGGGTTTGCTGTTTTGGACATCAGCCTGAAGCTCCCTTTGGTGGCTCAGATGTTGCCCTGATGCCAGCACCCGCTGGCTGTGCCGGCATCTCCTTGCCCAAGCCGGGGGGTCCCTGTGTGCCCTCATTCTCATTCCTGCTGGTCCCTGGCCCTTCCTGCCCTGCAGCAGCCTGGAGCTGTGCACTCATGCCCCAGCGGAGGGACAATGCCTTGTTCCCTGGGCAGCCCCTGCGGTCCCAGGCAAGGGTGAGGGCAGGGTGCACGAGCCTGGGCACTGCAGGGCTGGTGGCCCTTGGGGAGACCTCCTCTCCCCCAGCCGAGTCCCCATCAGGCACCCTCATCTCCCTGGGTATTTTTAGAAGCAAAGTGCTGTTTAATTGTGAAAAAGTGAAAGGCGGCCATGGGAGGGGAAGCCAGGCGGCAGCGATAGGGCAGCTCCTTCCGTAGATGGTGCCAACGTAGCTCCAACTGCTGGAGCTGGCTGCCTCCGGGGGGTCAGCACCCGGCTCCTGTCCCAGCACGATCCCTGCTGGGACAGTCTGCCCGTCCCAGAGCTCATGCCATGACCCTCTGTGCACAGGGCCAGTGGGCGCAGGGGATGGCCCAGGGGTCCTCACCGCCAGGAGTACCCCTGTCTCTTTCAGTCCCCCAGACCTCGTGGCTGAGCTGTGCCCACCCCGGCAGAGGCTGGTGGGGGCTGGCGGGGGCTGGCGTTCCTTGGGCTCCACAGCTCCCAGGCGCCGGCGGCTGTTTTTAGCCGAGTGAAAGTCCGATGTTTTGAGATTTTCTATTTTGAGCCGCAAAGCTGGAGAAGTGGAGCGGCCCCTGACCCCCGGGTGTTTGTATGGAGCCAGGCTGGGAGCTGGGCAGGGCGGGTGCGGGGCGGCTGCTGCCCCCGGGGCAATGTGGCTGCCCCCAGGTCTTCACCCCACAGTTGCCCCCGTGGCCGCTCGCACCTCGGGCTGTGCCAGAGCTTGCTCCCACGCAGCCCAGTCTCCCACTCCCATCTCCCTCCCAGGGAGGACAGCCTTTCTGCCACCAGGATGTCATTCCTCCTTTCCCTCCCATAGCAAGATACCCCTGAAGTCCCTGAGCAGGATGTGGGGTGTCCCACCCCAGCCCTGCACCACTTGTACCCCACTGTGGGGTACCTATGTGCCCCCACGGAGTCCCCATGGCGTGGCACAGCTACATGCTGATGGGCAGCCAGAGGGGACAGCCCTGGCAGAGAGGCTCAGGGCTCAGAGCCCTGGTGGCATGACCAGCTCAACCTGGTGCCAGTGATGCTGCCACGTGGGGGATTTTGTCCCCCCTGCAGCAGCTGTGGGGTCTGTCCCCTGCGCAAGAGGATGGTGGGGGTCACAGGCATGCAGGGAACCCAAGGTTCACCTGGCAGCAAGGAGCACTGGTGCTCTCCAGAGCTGCCACGGCGAGTTGTCACCACCAACGGATCACCCACGCTGCAAGGTGAGGTGACCCAGGTGACAATGGGTGCCAGCAATGGGTGCTGCTTGCTGGGCTCCCAGGAGGCAGACACCAGCCCTGGGCACAGGCTTTGGCCTCATTTTATTCAACCCCACATTTCCAAATGTACCTTGAGATGCACACCAACACTGCAGTCCGTGATCTGCTGTGAGACTGGGCACTGCCAGCGGCGAGTGGAGCTGGGGTCGCTTCCTCGGTGTCCCAGCTGGGCCCTAGGTGCCCTGCTGGCGGGGGACAGCAAGGAGCCGGCGGAAGGCAGTGCGGAAGTCCCGGTTGAAGAGGGTGTAGATGAGGGGGTTGAGGCTGCTGTTGCAGTAACCGATCCAGAAGAAGAAGCTGAAGAGGGGCTTGGAGATGTGGCAGCCATCCCCACAGATGGCCCCCAGGCTGTAGGTGAAGAAGAAGGGGAACCAGCACAGCACAAAGGCCCCCATCACCACGGCCAGCACAATGGTGAAGCGCCGCTCCCGTGCCCGCACCAGCCGCTGCCGGCACAACGAGACGCTCTGGTGCTGGCTCCGGCGTCGCCAGCCTGGCATCCCGACCTCTGGCCCCTTCTTGCCGGTGCCAGCAGGGCACGGGGTGTGGGTGGCAAGGAGGGCTGCAGTCCTCTGGGCAGTCAGGTGGTAGATGCGGCAGTAGACGGCGACCATGACAAGGCAGGGGGCGAAGAAGGAGGCAGCGCAGGAGACCAGCACATACCAGGTCTCCTGGCTCAGCTGGCATTCCTGGCTCCCTGGCCGTGCCCGCAGGAGCGGTGGCAGTGCCACCAGGGCCGCTGCTGCCCAGACCGCCCCGATCATCCCCTTCACGCGCCTGGGGCTGCGGCGCAGGTTGAACCGCGCTGCCCGAGTGACAGCCCAGTAGCGGTCAAGGCTGATGGCGCAGAGATGCCCAATGGAGGCAGTGCAGAGCAGCACATCCAGCGCCAGGTACAGGCTGCACCACAGGCCGCCGAAATACCAGTAGCCCATCACCTCGTTGGCCAGTGAGAAGGGCAGGACGAGGACAGCCACCAGGATGTCCGCCGAGGCCAGGGACACCAGGAAGAGGTTCTGCGGGGCCCGTAGGGCCCGGCTGGTGGAGATGGCCACCACCACCAGCGTGTTGCCCACCAGCGTGGCCAGCAGGACAGCCAGGGCAGCCAGCAGGATAAGCCCCGTGGCTGCGGGCGAGTGCGGGGCGCTGCTGGTGCCACTGCTGTTACCGGAGGTGTTGAGGAGGGGGCCGGCTGGCTCCATGCTGGCCCGGCCCCTCAGGCAGATGAAGCCCCATGGGGCTGCCCCCCGCCGCACGCACCCTGCTCACCAGCCCTGCTGCATCTCATGGCGCAGCCCTGGCATCGCTGAGTCCCCGGTGGGGCGTCCCGGCCGCCACTGCTCCCATATTGACACGGTCCGGTGGCACAGCAGAAGTCGTCCCGGCCCGGTGGTCGCCTGACTGGGCACACGGCGCAGTGGCAGTGGTGGGAGCTGCAGAGCAGCTCCCACGGCAGCCCCGCTGTCTCCGTCCGCTGCATCCAGCCCGGGAGGAGGGCGGGCGGGAAGGAGGGAGGGACGGACAGACGGGCTGATATCGCTGGCAGGAGCCCAAGCATCTGTGGGCAGTGGGAGAAGCAGTTATTGCCAACACTTAAAGGGCTCCTGCCAGGGCCACCGTGGCAGGTGAGCTCCTGCCATGGGTGTTGGGGTACCTGGCAGGCTGGGGACACTGCCTGACCATGCTGGGTCGATGTCCTGCCGAGCCCCAGCCTGACAGCACCACAGCACCTCGCCAGCTGCCCTGTGCTGTGACTGGTGCACCGACACACCGCCGTGGCACACAGCGGCGCAGCACGGACCCTGCTGGCTGAGCCCTCCCGGGATGAGGCAGGTGGAAGAAGATGCTGCCTGCGGCACATCGGTACAGGCTGGCTGCAAACCGCAGGCACAGGGTTTAGCTGCAGCATCATCAGCGTGTGCCCCCACGGCACCAGCAGTGCATTTGGTGCATCCCCAACACCAGGCACCCGTACGGGGCCAGGCTGTGCAGTGGTGGTGTTTGGACACGGGGGCAAATGGTGGGCGTCTGGCACCTGCAGCTGTGGCTGCGGCAGGGTTTGCAGAGGCAGAAGCCTCTGTGAAGAGACACACATGCAGGGCGCGGGCGCTCAGCATTTATTAGACACCAGCTGAGTGGGGATGGCAGAAATTGGGTGGTCACAGGAGTGGTGGCCTGGGCGTCCAGTGCCAACTAGAGCCGGGTGGCACTGTGCAGGGGTGGGCGAGGGGAGCCCACCCGGACAGCGGGGCCAGGCACCTCCTCGGGGTAGGAGAGTGCGGGGTTGTCCAGCCCCAGCCTGGCCTTGTCACGGGGCGGGCCATCACGCTCCTCCCATCCCTCAGGGCTGCGGCAGCGGTCGGTGCAGCAGAGGGTGGCCCGGGTGATGAGCCGGTCGAGGGGCTGCAGCGAGTGCATCCAGGCAGGGAGGAAGTCCCAGGTCTGCAGCCATTTGGGCAGGCGGCCAGGGCTGCGTGCCTGCAGTGCATTCACCAGCCCCACGAAGAAGAGGAGGCTGAGGAAGGGTGCACCCACCCCCACCAGCACCCGCCAGCCCGCCATGGAGATGCCGAAGATGAGGGAGGGCAGCAGGAGGAAGCAGACGATGAGGTACAGCACGGCAAACCAGCGGTACTTGGCCGTGCGCTCTCCCAGCGCCTTGGCCATGCGGATGGGCAGGCGGGTGAAGGGCAACGGGTACCACAGCAGGATGCCGGAGATGTTGAAGAAGAAGTGGCAGAGGGCGATCTGCAGGGACAGCATTCCCATTGGGCTGAGCACACGGGCTTCCCCCAGCCCCTGCCTTGCTCGGTGCCTCCCGCCAACCTGGCCATGGTCCCAGGTTGCCCATACCTGGAAGGAGCTGGCCAGCTTGTCCCCCGGGCTGGCCAGGGCAGCCAGGATGGCAGTGGTGGTGGTGCCGATGTTGGAGCCCAGGGTCAGCGGGTAGGCGCGCTCGATGCTGATCACCCCCAGGCCTGTGGGAGAGGCACCCCATCCCGTCCCATTGCTCCTTGCCAGTGCCATCCCCACACTCTCCCAGGGAGGCGTGGCTCCTCCTGCCCCTCCAAGCACCCTAGCACCCAGGGGCCATCATGGGGGGGACCAGCGCATGGCAGGGGACCACACATGGCTGGGACTCACCAATCAGGGGTGTGATGGCCGAGGTGAAGACAGAGCTGCTCTGCACCACGAAGGTCATCCCAGCACCCACCACCATGGCGAAGTACCCGGTGAGCCAGCTGAGCGGGTGTGGGAGGTCTGCCACGGCATGGCCATGGGCACAGACGTGGACACAAGCATGGACATGGGCATGGACACATCAGCTGGGAGCAGCCCAGAGCTCCTACATTGTGCTGGGCAGGGAGGGGGCTATGGGCCAGGCTCTGTGTCAGGATGTGGGTATGGGGCAAAGCTGTGGGTATGGGGCCAGCCTGGTGGCTGGTGACTGGGATGGCTCGGGAAAGAGGATGTGGACACCAGGAAGCCATGACAGCCATAATCAGAGTGGGGGTCAGGGGCAGGCAGGGGACATGGGGGTCAGGCAGGGGTGGGGGTTAGGGGCAGCCAAGGATGGGCCTGAGGATGGCAGGTGGGGAGGGAGATGGGGCTGGGGCAGGGGCTGGTTGGCTGTGGGGCAGGTAGTATCCCATCTCACTCATCCCACAGTGGTCCCTGACCCACTCACCAGTGTTGATGACCTTCTGGATGGCTTTGGCCACCTGCCCCTTCAGCAGGGAGTTGAGGAGTTTGACCAGAAGGATGAGGCAGGTGCAGAGCACAACGAGTGACCCGGCCAGCAGCACCAGCCCCACAGCCAGGTCAGGCAGCGGTGTGTCGGTGAAGAGATGCTCACCTGCCCCACAGCACGGCTGGGCGAGGGGCTGGGGCTAGCCCGGCCCCTCTCACAAAGCTGCACCCACCCAGACAACCCCACACCTGGATGCCAGCCCCAACATCTCCCAGCCCTGTGCCACATCATGACTCCAGCCCCATGCCCAGCACCTCTCCATCCCACATACACCCCCCAGCCCTACCTGCACCTCCCCAGCCCCATGCCCCTTGTCCCCCAGCCCTGCCCAAGCCCCACACACCCACTCACACTTCTGCCTGGTGACATTGTGGAGGCTCTCAATGCTCTTAGTGCTGCAGTGGCCAGGGGCCGTGCAGTTCAGGGGGGGCACAAGCCCCACAGCGGCCATCTGCAGGGAGAGGGTGGTCTGAAGTTGGCTCCACAGCGTCCTCGGCTGCCCACCACCCACCCTCCATGGAATCATTTGGTGGCCCCAGAAGGGCCATGGGCCCCTCACCTGTGGGGGTGCAGGGCCACACCAGACACGGATGAGGCTCCGGTTGCGCAGACTCTCGTCCCCCGTTGCAATGCCCGTGATCACCGACTTGTCCAGCTGCAACAACAGAGAGAGCCCTTGGGGGCTGACAGCACCCACAACTTGGGACATCTTCACTGGGATTGGGACACCACTGACAGCCTGGGGACACTTGGATACAACCACCATCAAAGGGACACCAGTGCTGGGGACATGACCACCAGCAGTAGGACACCAAAGCTGGGGAACCACCACCAGCCTGGGGACACCAGTGTGGGGGACACCACATTGAGGAAACCTGAATTATGAGCTTGGTGAAGGGTTCTGTGATGATCTTCAGCAGGTCGGGAGCATCCTTCCCACTGCGAATGTTGAAGGTGGCCACGACCAGGCGGGTGACGTGGTGGAGGTACCCGCTTACCACCTCCAGTGGCAGCAGGACCAGCACTGAGAGCCAGTTGAAGCAGTCGTGGACCGTGGCACCGGCAAAGGCCCTGTGTGGAGGAGCCTGTCAGCATGGGGTGGGCCCCCTGGGGGCAGCCCCCAGACCCCTGAGTCCTCTCTGCCCCAACCAGCTCTCACCGTTTGAACTCACTGCGGTCACCAGCCTGCATGAGGGCCACAATGGTGTTGGTGACAGAGGTGCCGATGTTGGAGCCCATGATGATGGGGATGGCAGAGCGCACCTCCAGCACTGGGGACAGAGAGACCTGCTAGCACTGCATGGCCCGGCACAGGGTGACCCCATCTGGCTACCCTATCCCCCAACCTCAGGTCCCCAGGAGCCCCGTGGGTGCACTCACGCCCCGAGGAGACCATGCTGACGATGATGGAGGTAGAGGTGGAGGAGCTCTGCACCAGCACGGTCACCAGGATGCCCACCACCAGCCCAGCAACTGGGTTGGAGAGGATGGCGTTGTCCTTGAAGATGTCCCCGGCCACCTTTCCTGCAAGAGAGCGTGAGTGGCAGGGTGCCGGCATGGTGGGTGCCACCACACGCCCAGGTGCCCCTGCCACCCTACCTCCGGCGAGCTGGAAGGCAGAGCTGAGCACATCCAGGGAGCACACAAAGAGGTACAGGAACCCGAACATCAGGGGCACCTTGAGAAGGGAGACACAAATGGACTGGACCCTGGCCCAGCACCCCAGCTCTGTGCAAGACAAGAGAGAGTGTTAAACACCAGCTGTGGCACAGCACCAGCTCCCCAGGCTCCTACAGCCCTACACCATCCTCCCATACCCCTGGAGGGATGGGGCTCGTGTCCCCAGCCATGCCACCACTCCCTGGGTCCACTCCATCTCCTCCCACCCCAGAGCACCTTGTGCCAACTGCCCCCCTTGGCTCTGCCCGTGACACCTTGGGGAGCTGAGGGTCTCCCCCACCAGCAGGCAGCCCGCTGTGCTGGGGTGTCTGGCTGGGGTGCCAGTGTGAGGACTGGCACTGCAAGGCAGTGGGGAGGAATTGCTGCCAGTCCCAGGGACAAAGCTGGGGCTCTCCTGGCACCCCACAGTCCTGGCACCCTGAGGCCCCCCTCGGTGCCTCTGGAAGGTCTCTGGGGTGCTCCCCAACCTAGGTGTTGTGTGCCCAGTGCCTGGGGTCTCACCTGGCTTCTGCAGCTCGTCCAAGCCCAGTCGGGGCCCCTGCCAGGGCAGTGCGTCCAGCTCGTACCGCTCCCTGCCCTCTCCCAGCCGCCCCGGGGAGCCAGGGCAGGGGAAGCCATGGTCAGGGCAAGGCACTGCACTGACAGTGAAGGGGCAGGTGTGGGCGCCTGGCAGCCGGTGCAGAGCTGGAGAGAGGGGGCACCCATGTTATGGTCCCATCCTCATGGGAACCCCCCTGCAGAGGAGAGCCAGGCACCGCCTGGGCCAGGATCTGGCCAGAAGCAGAGCTGAGCCCAGCAGGGTCAGGAAGAGGAGGAGGAGGAGGGCTGGGGGCACCTACCTTGGGGGCTGGGGCAGTAGGCAAACTGGGGCCCGTGTACCACCCTTCCTCCCCGCACTGGGCAGTGGGGCAGCACCGGGCTCTCCCTCCGGTAGGGCAACATCGCTCCTGCTGAGGCTGAGCAGAGGCAGCCATGCGTCACCATGGTGGAGCCATGGCTGTGCCATGCTGACCGCCACTGGCCCCCCAAATCCTCGCAGTGTTGGCACCACTGAGGAGCACCATCCCATCACCTGGTCCTCTGGGCCACCAGCTGCCACCATGCCACCCCAGTGAGCTCCTGCAAGGGCAGGTAGGGGACATGGGGAGGGGACCCCTCCTGCCCAGGTCCCTGCTCACCTGGGGCTGGCCGGGCACTCAGGGCAGCATCATGTCCACATGCCACATCCACGCGTCCCTCCAGCAAAGTGGCCCACGGGGCACCGCGGTCCTTTATACACACGCCAAGAGCAAAGTCTAAGGAGCCCCGCGTTGCCCCTCGCCTCCACTCGCTGCTCACCTCCTCCCCAGAAATTCCTGCAGTTAATGGGTAACCCCGCGGCATCCCGCGTCAGCCGTTGTCCTGGGGAAGGATGGGGCATGCGCCCCCGGGGTACCGCGCTGCCGGCACGTCCCGCCTCGCCTGCCCGAGGCTCGGCATCGCCCCTGGGCGAGCGGCAGACGGTGCCTTGGGGAATGAAGGCAGGGCGGTGCTGGAGCTGTCCCTGAGGGAGATGCTGGAGCAGCCTCAGCTCTCCATCACTTGGTCCTTCATCCCCTGCATGAGAGGAAGAGGAGGAGAAAGAGAAGGGCTTGGTGCTGGCACTGCTGGGGTGTCCCAAACTGGAGGTGAGGCCACACATACATCCACCATCCTTGGGGCCATCGAGCATCAGCCACGAGGGACCTGGCTCTGCCCAGGGCATGCGCCGCCCTCACTGCCAGGGCGTTGGCGGTGGGTTACGTCAGCGCCAGTGTGGTCCCTGTGTCCTGTCGCTGGTGGTGATAGTGGCACACGGCCCGGCTCAGTCCGTGCCAATGGCTCGGCACAGAGCAGTCGGCAGCACTGCAAGGACTGCCTGGGGCACAGCCCATGTCTTCCCAGCACGTGCGATACCAGGGTGGGCAGAAGCAGAGTGACACCAGTGATGCTGTCACCACCTCCTCGATGCAGTTTATCATTACCCGCTGTTTACGCACCTCTGGCGAAGTTTCCATCCACCCACGAGGTGCCTGGCCAGCTCGCCTCCGCATCTGCCCAGGGGAGAGCCAAGGGCCAAAGGCCCCTCCAGCCCAGTGCCTATGGGGAACAGGCACAGAGGGGGCTCTGCCACTGCCACATCCCCATTCATCCAGGATCAGGCACTCCCAGGACCCATCACCATGGACAAGCCAGCTCCGATTGTATGGGGGGGAACAAGGGGAGATCCCTTAGGTACCCCAGGGTACTCGGGGACAGCCTGTGGACATTCCTGCCACTGCTGGAACATCACCAAGCCTCCACCAAGTCACAAACCAATGGAGTTGAATATCCAGGAGGTGCCGCAGGCACATGTCATGCCCCTGCAGGGCCTGGGGACCTTTTTAGCTGGATGGGGTGCGGCCAGTGGCACCCACGGAGCCCCATGCCAGGCTGTGGTGGACAGGAGTCTGGTGTCCGCACTTGCCCCGTGGCTGGGGGCTCTTGGCCAGCTGCCCCCACAATCATTAACATGGTGAGGCCCTGCCAGCTCTGGCTGTCACTCATTGACAGGGACAGGGCTGAAGTCCTTGGCCGTGCCGGCCCGACAGCTTCCCCTACACCATCAGTGGTGCCAGGAAAACAAGCTCTTGGCACTGCCCCTTGCTGCCGGCAGGGTGGTACCAGAACCAAGGGCTGGGTCCAGCCCTGCCCTGGGCCCAGGGGGGGTCTGTGGGGTATGGAGGGGCTGGGGGAAAATTGCTGCTGGGAAAAGCAAAAAGCCTTGGCGGCAGAGGAAGGAGAGGGACGCATGTCCAGGCAATGCTCTTTATTTCCCCCAGTTTCACACCACAGACGGGACTGAGCAGCACCATGGAGACACGGAGGGGCTCTGACCAGGGCTGCAGGGCCACAGCCAGCTGCACCAGTGTGGGGCTGGGAGGCCATGACCCTTGTCCACAGGCGAGCCTCAGGGTTGGCCTGGGCCACCCCCCTGCCTCTGGCTGGGCAGTGGTGACAAAGCGGTGACCCAGGGAAGGGCCCCGGCACACATGGATGATGGAGGGATCTCCTGGCTGCTGTCAGGGAGCTGTCTCCATTGTAGACTGGCTCTGGGAGCTTTGGGGTCATGGGGCTGCCTGGGATGGGGACCAGCCATGCACAGCCAGGTCTGGCAGAGCCAAGCTCAACGTTTCTGCCCAGCACAGCCACTGGCAGGGATGTCAGGCTGGGTACCCACACACCAGGCTGAGATGCTCAGCACTCAGAGGTGCTGCATTCCTCTGGAACCTTGCAGGCCTGTCTCCAAGGGCTGAGCACCCATGGCCCCAGCCAGCGGCAGGGGACCTACTGGGATCTGCTCCTGTGGATCGCTTCAGCAGCTGCCCACACAGGATCTCCCTGCGGGGAGGAGGAAGGCTTCTTTGGCACAACCTGCTGCCTCTGCCTCTGTTTGCTTGGGGCAGGAACCACATATGGCTCCGTGCCTTGCACTGCAACGGCACTGAGCCTGGCAGGATCAGGCCCAGCCACATTCATGCAATGCAGATGGTAACAACCTGCCCGGGGCACAGGCCAGCAGGACCATGGTTACCCTCCCCAGGATGGTAGACCCACACATCAACAACGGGGAAGTCCCTGTTCCTGTGGGATCAGGGACCGGATCCGACCCTCAGCTTCAGACATGTGTTGTCCTGACCCTGTTCAGGGCTGGCGCCTGCCTTCGGACCCCACCCATCCGTGTCCTCTCTCTCCCATGCATCCTTCCATTGGAGGGGTGCTTTCCCCACCTGAACAGTCCACAGGGCTGTGTGCCAGCCCAGCACAGGCAGGCTTTGCTGGGGCAGCAGCTCTGCCAGAGGCAGAGGCACTGGGCAGGACAGTGCCAGGCATGCATGGGACATTGCAAAGTGCTTTGCAACGGGGGTTCAAACTATATACAGGACTCCCTTGACGTGCACCAGGATGTGACCCCCACTGAGGGGCATGGCAGCAGCTCAACCACTCACAGCGACACGACGTGACAGTTTGGGACAGGACGTGGATGAATCTGCGGTCCGGGCAGTGTCGGTGGTGCAGGGCAGGGGCTGGTTGGGCCCTGTGTTGAACCCCGGCATGGCTCGGGGGTACCATGTGCCGGGTGCAGACGTGCAGCAGGACTCATCGGAGCTCGTGGTCAACCGGAGGCTGAGCTGGCGTCAGCTCCGCAGGCTGAGGATGGCCGTTTCCCTTGGAGCCTGTGTGAGGGCTGCGGGGCTGATCCGACCCCACGCAGGCACTGTCGCCCTGCCCAGGAAGCTGAAGGAAGTCAGGCAGGACCAGGTCCTCCTTGGAGAGCAGCCCACGCTGGTCATTGGCCCGACAGCTCTGAGCACGGTTCAGCAGCTCCACCAGCCCTGGGGGAAATGCAGGTCACGCACCTGAGCCCAGTACTTGGGCTCCTGTCCTAATGCCTCAGCTGCCCTCTCCACCTTATGTGACCCTGAACATGAACTAGGCACACCACTTGCACCTTCTCCCTGCTCCATGCCAGCACCCATGGGGCTCTGCACCCATCCCCAGCACGTTCGGGGACACCAAGTGACCCATAGCCCATTCCCAGCAGACTAGCAGCCCTGCGTCCCTCACCCCATGTTTTGCTCCAGCCCCTCAGGTTTCAGACACGCCAGGTCTCACCTTCCAGGTCATATGTGCGGCGGTTCAGGTTTGTGGCAGCTGAAGACCTGGGCCGGGAGAAGGAGGAGGGCATCTCCCACAGCGTGTCAGGCTCTGCTCCTGTCGGGCTTCCCTCCTGCAAAGAGCAGCCCAGGTGTTGGCAACGGGGCAAGGAGGCAGTGCTCCCCCAGCCCACATCCCCACTGCCCTCCCACAGCCTGGGTCCTGCCTTGCCACCCACTGGGGTCACAGCAAGGCACACCTTCCCCATGGACCATGGCAACAGCTGTGGGGACATCTCTGACTGGGGTTGTGGGATCTTGAGCTCACCTCACTCCGGAGAGGGGAGGGGGCGGCTGCGGCCTCAGCACTTTCCGTTACTCGCATGTCTGCAAGGTAAGTGATGCTCAGCACCCTGTGCCAGCACCTTGGTCCTGGCCTGGCTGGTGACAGGATGGAGCCCATCCCAGGGAGCAGGAGCCATGGCCAGCAGAAAGCAGCCTGGCCCTTTGAGCACTCTGCAGGAGGACATGGCTTGCAGAGGGGAGGACACTTTACCTGCTGGTGTTTCCAGGACAAGTTTCTGAGCAGCCACTGTGCTGACCAGCTTCTCCAGGTCCAGGGCGGCTGGTTCACCTTGCTGCAATGGGAAGACGCAACATGTCACGCGCACTGTGGCACGGCAAAGGCAGCCAGGCCTGGTGAGCTCCCTGGCCAGACCGTTGGGTTGTGGGCTGCACAGTGCAGAGCACACCCACTGGTCCCTCCCAGCCCACGGCGGGATGCCATGGCTCATCTCAAACACCAGTGACTCTCCATGAGCCTGCAGGCTGCCCCTGGCATGGATGACTGCTCCTCACAACCTGGTCACTGCCAGCAGCCCCTGGCCTGAGCCCCACACCTGGAACCCCACTACCACAGCATCCCAGCTGCTGAAAGCCGGGGCTGTGCCCACTGAGGTGTGAGTCCTCACCCGCCGCAGCAATGCCACCTCCATGCTCACACCGTACTTCCCCAGCACAGGCTGCAGTGCTTCCCGGATGCGCTTGGTTGACTTCGCTGTGATGCGGATGGTCTTATTGAGGGAGGAGATTTCCAGCCTGCAGAGGGGAGAAGAGGCTGTCTGCAGGCAAACATGGACAGGCAGGACAGGCAGGGGGACAGCTGGGGCATTTGGGACTGCCTTGGGGGTTGGGCATGGAGCACCATGGGTGGCCACGTGTGATGTGGACCAGACAATTAAGGGCAATAGCATCAGCCCAAAGCTCCCACTCACTCAAAGCTTATCCTGTTCTCCAGCTTCACCTCCTGGTCTGCCAACACACAGCACTCCTGGTCCAGCACCAGCGCTTTCTGCAAGAGCCAAACCATCAGGAGAGAGCAAACAGAGCAGCATGTGGTCCCAGTCCGGAGCCCCCTCTCCCCTCTGCCCACCCTACCTGCTCATTCCCCACCAGGTAGACCTTGATGTCAGGGAGGTTGAAGCCACGCTTCTCGCATATCCCCGCCAGCATGTCACGGATGGAGTGGCCAGGCCGGACAGAGGCCAGCGAGGCCGTGCCGTCGGGCAGGTACACACAGCAGTACTTCATGGGCTTGGCCGGCAGCTCTGCCTCGCTGCCTCCCAGGCTCTTCCGATGGCCCTGCAGGAGGCACATGGCAGGATGATCCTGGCCGGTGGCAGCGTGATGCTGCAGGTCCAGCACAGCAGCGACAACTCACCTCTGTCCAGGGGCTGGCAGACGTGCTGGCCGAGGACAGGAAGCCCAGGTCCAGGCTGGCCGAGGAGTTGAGTGAGCCCTGGGACTCCCGCCATAGCATGGCATTCCCACCACCTTCTCCCCCTTCTAGGACAGACAGAAGAACAGTGGTGGGGACCATGGGCTCCCTTCGGGGGCAGCACAGTCCTGACTGCCCCGCTCAGGGCAGCACCTACCTGCCCAGGAGGGCTCCCGCCGCTCTCCCTTCCTGAAGGACCTGCGGGGGCTGCGGTTGGCACCACTGCCTGCCGTCTCCACACCCAGTGGCAGGGACTTGCCCAGCTTCAGCTTTGACTTCTGGGGTGAACAGAGAAGCACCTCAGCATGGGGACATCTGCGGCTGCCCCTTCCCTTTCCCCACTCCCCTGACCGCTTCTCTGTTCTCAGCCTGGGACTGGATTTGCTCCAAGGATCAGGGAGAGGACCCAGAACCATTTTCTCAGGTGAAGGAACAGGTCCCCATCTCCCCTTCCCACCCCACTCACCTTGCTGAGGTCAGGTGGGGGGCTGCTGCTGCGGGAGTGGGGTCGCAGGTCAGGCAGGGGCTGTCCCTGGCTCTCTGCCCGCAGGCAGGCCTGGTAGAGCGGGGATTTAACGAAGCGTGTGTAGCTGTCAAACTTCATCAGGTTAAAGATCTGCAAAGGGAGGATGCGTGGGCTTAAGACCCCTGCCCACCTACAGCTCACTCTGGCCACTGCCCCATGGCACAGCCCCACGGTGACAGCAGAGATGCTGGGTGATGCACAGAGTGGTCCTGCAGCCCCCGTCCCGTGGGTGGGGTGGAGCACGGGTGCTGCTCATACCTGGAGCTGCTGGATGCGAAACATGTCTGGGGATGGGGTGGCCAGCATGTCCTCCCCAATCCAGGCCTGCTTGTCAATGTTCACAGGACTGACCGAGTGGCTGGAGAGGAACTCATCGTAGATCCGCCGTGCCTCCTGGGCCAGCTAGGGGAGTTGGAGGGTCAGGTCAGGACCAGGAGCCCTCTCCTCAGTGCTACCCTGTGGGGAGCCCCTGGCTCACCCCACGGAGCCACCTGAGCCCTGAGGGGCCAAGTCCCCCTGGGACCAACTCGGTACCTGCACATCAGGATGGGCATCAGAGCCAGCCTCCACCACCCAGTGTCAAGCTCTGGGCACAACACGCCAGTCTCTCCATGGAGGTACGACCCGAAGTAGGAACCGTTACCCCCAGCTGTGTGGCTCTGCCCTCACAAGCCCCTGTCTAGCTCTCTGCCCTTGGTCTCTTGTCTTCCCAGCAGCATTCTCTACCCTCTGGCCACACCATGCTGGAGAAGCATGTCCTGCTCTGTGGACTGTGGCTTTTAAGATGCACATCGCATCTCCTTCTGCCTCCCACAAAAGACCCCAGACTGCTCAGCCTCCCAGAACAGGGGTCTGCCAGGACCCTGGGACATGCAAGCATGACAGCCACCTCCACCTCTGCCCACATCCCTCCCAGCAGCTGTGTCACCCAGGCTCAGCCACACCATGGCTGCGTGGGGGCTGGTACCTGCTGTGTTTCGCTGGCCGGGATCTGCTGGAAGCGCTCGCATGCCTGCCAGAAGTAGACATTTTCGGCACTGAACTCCTTCTTGAGGAACTCCTGCAGGGTAGAGAGAGTTGCTGGCCTGGATGACACCGCAGCTGTGGGATGGCTTGGTTGCCAAAGACCAGGAGCCAACAGTAACAAGGATTGAGGTCTGGGCTGTGGCACTCACAGTGAAGTAGGTGACGGCCACACGGTCCTGCAGCAGTGTCTCGAAGGATTCGGCCCAGCTGACCACAGACCCCTGTGTGGATCCGCAGGTGGCCGGCGGTCCCGGCAGGCTGTTCACGCTGTGGTTGCTGCCACGGGCCCTGGAGGCATTTAACTCTGAGAGAGGAAAAGGGTCAGTTCTGTCTGCCTGGGTGTCCCCCAGCATCACCCCCCCTGTTGCCAGCAGCCCCGTATCTGCAGTGAGTTCATCCACCCCATGCTGATGCGAGCCAGTGAGACATCAGGAAGGGAGCATGAGGAGCTGGTATCACAGTGGCACCCTTGGTGGATCAAGCGCCGTGATGCCACATAGGGCACCTTCCAGTGTCAGAGCCCTCCCTGCCAGCACTGGCCATCCTCCCCTCCCTGGGGTGTCATGGTGACTCCACCTGTGACCCATCTCCCTGGGGAACAAAGCTGATGTGTGGGGAAGGCACCCAGCCAGAGAGGGAAAGCAGGGTGGAAGGGGACACAGGGGGCACATGGCATGGAGGGAAGCTCAGAGGATGGGTAGAGGTGCCTGAACTTACCTTCTCCATTCCTCCAGCCATGACAAGGAACAAATCCAGCGAGAGGAGGGCACAGAAAGTGTCATCTGTGGCTCCCAACCCTGAGGAAACCCTCCCTTCGGGGAAACCCAAGGTGACTGTGCATTCAAATGGAGTCTCTCCGTCAAAAAGACGGAAGTTCCCAGGGGCAACCCCAGCTTTTGAACTGGTCTGGTTGGTGAACAACTGGGAGCAGAGGGTCATTTGCAAGAGAAGGTAAGGGTATGGAAGCAAGGCTCTCCCGGCAAAGCTGGCGGGAGCAGAGGAGGCAGCAGGCTGCTGCTTTGCCAGGCTCCCCACCCTTCTCCTCCTGTATAAAACATGGGGTAACTGCACACACCCTGCGCATGCAGATGGGAACAGCAGCCCCTGGCACCTCGCACTGGAAGGATCCTGCAGTGGGACCGAGATGCGCAAATGGGCCGGCTAAGATATGTGGTACACAATGAGACAGATGGACAGATGGGCAGACTCCCTCATGAAACCCAGGACTGGCTGCTACCCAGGTTCTGCTTGCCCCAGGAAGCCCCTCAGCCCCAGCACCCAAGGAAGTCAGCTGAGCAGCCAGAAGGGAGGGACGGACGACATGGGGCTGTGCGGGACAGATGGGGAGGTTATGGCGAGTCCCAGGCACAGGGTTCAGCCCGGCACTGTGGGGGCCCGGCCATGCACTCGCCCACAGCACAGCCTGTTCTGACACAGGACCTGGCTCTCTGCTGGCTCCTTGCCCCTGGCACCAGGCCTGGCTGTGGGCTTCCCCCTCCCCTGAAGATGATGCCGGCCTCCTGTCTCAGAGCAAAGAGCAGCCTTACCTCCATCCGACACAGCCGGGCCCTGCGGGGGTGGAGAGAAGAGAGGTGAGAGGGGCCACACGGCATCTGCCGGCCCAGTGGAGCAGTACCTGGGTAGGCAGAAGCGTCAGGGCAAGCCTAGTCCGAACAAAGGAGCAAGGGACATGGGCTGCTGGCAAACACTGCTCTGGTGTTACCTGCAACTGGGACGGCTGCCCCATGGCAGAGGCAGGAGGCCTCCAAGGCGGGGGCAGCGAGTAGGAGTGGGGGGTTACAAGGGGTGCACAGCTTTTCTCCCACCTCCTGTGCATCTACTGCCCTGGGGCTAGGCCAGCAATTGGGAAAGGGCAGATGCTATCAGATGTAACCCTGCCACCGCTGCCTGCTGCCCGGGGAGGAGAGAAGCAGCCTCCCCGGCACAGGAAGGGGAGGGGAGGAGGGGAGGGAAGGAAGGACAACCACAGCCCTAGGCAGGCAAACTGCCTGCTCCCTCCTTCCTTGGGGCCTGGGGCTGCCGGATGGCAGATGCCCGAAAACAAGGACCAGGTCCTGCCAGAACCATCCCCTGGGCCACCCCAGATACCAGCTGCAGGGATGTGGTACCCCGGGACCCACAGCAAGCAGGCAGATGGGCAGAGCCTCTGCAGTCAAAGCCAAGCACTCCCTGCACAGCGCTGCCTCTCGCCTGCCTGGGGCCACATTGAAGTGGTGCCTTTGACCTGGCTGGCCAGTGCCCCCACCCTGCCAGCCCCACGTACACCAAGCCTGGTCTGCACACTCCCTGCCTGTCAGAATCCTGAACCCACACACCCCAGCCCCGCTATCCCACCCCCGCCTGTCCCTGCTACCCCACCCCACATGCCGCTGCCATGCTGCTTACCCCAGCTCCACACATCCCAGCCCTGCCTGCCCATTACCCCAGCTCCACACACCCCTATTCTGTCATCTGCTTGCTCTTTCCCATCCATCCCCGTTGCTCACACCCACATAGGTCTGTCCTGCCTGTGCCACCCAGTCTCATGCACCCCAGCACTGCTGACTCCTGTTTACCCCAGCCCCATACATCACTGCTTGCCTGTTACCCCAGTGCCATACATCGCCACTTATATCACTGTCTTAGCCTCACAGACCCCTGCCTTCTCATTACCCCAGCCCCATATGTCCCTGCCTGCCTGTTACCCAGTCCCATATACCATTGCCTGCCCTAATAGCCCTCTACATCTCTGCCTGCTGTGGACACCCAAGCCCTATACACCCCTTGTCTGCATGTTACCCAGCCTCACACCCCCCTCCCTGCCTGTTATCCACTTCACCCACCCTGCCTGCCTGTTACCCGGCCCCATACATCCCTCTGCCTGGCGAGTACCCAGCCCCACACCCCCACTGCCTGCCCAGTATCTGCCCCACATCCCCCTCCCTGCCTGTTACCTGGCTCCATACATCCCTCTGCCTGCCCGTTATCCGCTCCACACCTCCCTGCCTGCCTGATACCCAGCCCCACATCCCCTGCCTGCCCGGTACCCAGCCCCACGCCGTGCCGCCGGGCGGGGCCGCCCCGGGGGATGGGAACCGGCGCCCCGGGCCGGGCCGGGACTCACCATACGGCCGTTGTGGACCAGCAGCAGCTTGGCCTTGCCCTGCATGCCTGGCACCGCCCGGCCCACCGCGCTACCGGCGCGGCCCGCGGCCCCGCAGCATCCCCGGCCGGCGGCGCGGCGCGGCGCGGCTCTCCCGGCCCAGCCCGGCGCTCCCCGGCACTACCGCTTTCGGCTGCCACAGGAAGTGTCGCCATGGGAACCGAGACCGCAGAGGGGGGAGTGGAGCCGCCCTCCCGCCCCACGCCGCCGCCGCCACCGGCCCCGCCACCGCCCCGACGGGCACCGGCACCGGCGCCGGTCCAGGAGGAGCCGCGGCCCCGCCGCCTCCCCGTCCGCATCCCAATCCTCATCCCTGCCTTTGTTTCCATCTGCATCCACATCCCCCTCCCCATCCCTCTCCCTGTCTCCATCTGCATCTGTGACCATCCCCGTCTGCATCCTCATTCCCATCTCAATCCCTATCCTCATCCCTCTCCCTATTTCCATCTGCAACTGTGACCACATCCCCATCTGCATCCTCATCCCAATCACCATCCCTCTCCCTGTCTCCATCTGCATCTGTGACTCTGTCCCCATCTGCATCCCTGTTTCCATCTGCATCTACAGCCCCATCCCAGTCCCTGACCCCATCCCCATCTGAATCCCCATCCACATCCACATCCCAGTCCCCATCCCTATCTCTGCCTCCATCTGCATCCCCAGCTCAGTCCTCGTCCCCATCCCTGACCCCATCCCCATCTGAATCCCCATCCAATCCCCATCTCCATCCCACTCAGTCCCCATCACCAGCATGGCTTGTGCTGCCTTGGGGTCACCACCCCATTGCCACCACTCCTGTCAGCCAGGGCAGCCTGAGGGGACTCCTCCCGGGCATCTCATCACCCCAGGGAAGGAGGGGTGCAGGGGCAGGAGGGCATCAGCACACCCAACACACCCTTCCACCAGCCTCGTACCACTTGCTCTGGTCACCCATCAGTGGGTCTGGGGGTGGCCCCCAGGGCCATGCTGCCGCTGCTGCCGTTAGCAGCCGGTGTTTGTGGAGAGCTGCCTGTGCCACAGAGGCCAGCAGAGCCTGGCAGAGCCTGGCAGAAAGGAGTGGTGGACGTGCAGCTTGGAGTCACCAAACTGATGCCTAAGCAGTTTTGCTCATCTCCTAGGTCGGGGTTCCATGTTGATCAGCAACCACAAACCAGTCAAGAATATTTTAGGATATTTGTTAGGAAATATAAGTAAGTAACAGTTACAGGATAAACCGCAGAGCACCATGGCAACCCACTCATGGAAATGCTAATAACTGGGATGTAAGGTGGGTGATTAACCTATCAAAAGCAGAACCCTAACATTAAGATGGGTGCAGATCTATGCAGAGAAAAATGAAGTGTTCCCACCGTGAACATGCACAAAAGCAGTGCGGCATTAGCAGCCGCAGCCCTGGCAGGATCTCCGGGCAGGGGGGAGTGGAGGGTGGCCCCTGCTGCTGCCCCTCTGCCCCCCGTGGCAGCACGGAGCAGCAGTGGGGCGGGGGTGATCGTGGTTCCCCCCTTCCCTTTGTGAGAGCATAGCTGTGTTGTTTGGCTTGGCTTTGCAACCGGAGTTATAAATAAAAATGTCTCACCAAGAGTGCGTGACTCACGGTCCTCACCACAAGGATAACCTCTCTGCTAGGAAACCTGATCCGAGGACCAAACTGCAGCATGCAAGAATCAAAGACATTGCTTAATTAATATATTTAATCCAAATGGCAAACAGATGAGCCCCTCACCCCACCTGGGCCGGGGTGGGCTGCTGGGGAAGCTGCCTATACCCCTCCAGACCCCTGTCCTGTGCCAACCCCAACCTCCGGCTGCTGAGAGCCCAGACCTTGACCTGCTCCAGGGCCCAGTGGTTTCCCTCAGATGGCAGTGGGGAGCTGGGGCAGTGGCTGACGTGGCCTCAAGCAGCTCCAGCCTCAGCGTTACCTCCTGCCACCCTCCAAGGGCACTGGTGTCGCCTCACCCGGATCGGGCGGGGTGGGACGTGGGGATGTGCTGAGGCATCACCCATTGCACAGGAGGCTGTGCACGGTCGTGCCTGTGGCCTACCTCTGCTGCCTGGGCAGCAGGCAGCGGCCCTCTTTGGAGGCTGGAGCTGAGGTACCTCTCCCAGGATCACACGCTGGCTGCACGGCTCCATCCCACTGCCATGCTCTGCCTGTGGTGATGCCCATGGTGTCTGGGTACCGCATCCTCCATGTGCTGCCATCCCAGGGGAGAGGTATGCCCTGTGCCCCAGTGCCCCAGCCTGGACGGACGTGGTTTATCCTGGGGGTAGGCGACGGCGGGATGACAGCTGGCTGGGGGATTTGCTGAGGGTATTATTTAATGCTGTGGGTAAATGGAGAAACAGCAGCTAATTCTGGAGCTCATAATCCTCTTCCTCCCCCAGGGATGGGGAGCTTGCCAGTTATGCAGCTGCTGGTGGGCCCCAGGGACGAGACCCTGGCAGCTCCTCAGGCGTGCCGCGGGACGGAGCAACTCCCAGACGATGGGTGATGTGCAGAAGGTAAGCGGGGTCCGGTGACATCCCGCCTGCGCCAGGGTCCTGGTACCAGCTCCTGGCTGCGGTGTCAAACAGCCAGGCAGAGCAGGACCAGGGCTGTACCCTGGGCTTGTCCCCCCAGCACACCCAGGAGCTGGCAGAACTCCCAGCACAGGGACAGCACACCCGGGGGTGGGGATTGGGGCTGGGAAGATCTGCGGTGTGGCCACCCTGAGCCTGGACACCTTGGGAGCCAAACCCTGGAGCTCATTCAGGCAAAAGACACAGGGTACCCATGGCCAACAGCACACCTGGCTCTCCTCTCCAAAACAAGGGTGCTCTGCAGCGACCCGGCACCCCGCAGGGCTCTTCCAGCACCCCGTGCCCCCAGGGGCTGCTCTCTGTCATCCAGAGGCTGAAGGGCTCCCCGGAGCAGGAGCTCCGCATTGTCCTACTGGGGCTGGACAATGCAGGGAAGACCACGCTGCTGAAACGCCTGGCATCCGAGGAGGTCAGCACCATCACACCCACCCAGGTAGGTGCTGCTGGGGACCACAGGCAGTGGGAGGGTGGCAGGTCCTACCCTCCTCTTGGGTGATGCCTGAGTTTGCATCCCTGTGCAGGGCTTCAACATAAAGAGCGTCCACTCGCATGGCTTCAAGCTGAATGTCTGGGATATCGGGGGGCAGCGCTCCATCCGCCCATACTGGAGGAAGTATCTGGGCAGCACTGACCTGCTGGTGAGTGGGGCGGTCACCCACAGGCCCCCACAGCCCCGTGTGTGGAGAGTCGTGCCCTCTGCATGGGGCCCTGTACCCCAGCAGAGGTGTACAGCCCCTGCAGAAGGCAAAGGGCTGTGCAGTTGGGTGAGGAGGAGCCATTGACTGTCCCTTTTGTCCCCACGGCAGATTTATGTCATTGACAGCGCAGACCAGAAGCGCTTTGAGGAGACAGGGCAGGTATGAGGGGTCCTGTCGGGGGTGGCTGTGGGGTCCTGGGGCTCGGACCCATCTGGCACCATCTCTTTGAGGACTGGAGCAGGGAGCAAGGCTGCACTCTACCATGGAGCAGTGCTACAGTGGGGGCCAACCTGTCCCCAGAGCTACATGGAAAGGGCTCTCAGTGTGCAGAGCCACCCTACCCCATGGTAGATCCATGCCCAGCAGCTCCCGCCGAGCTGGGTATGATGCCCCTTGGGTACCCGACATGGGGGTGACTCCGCCCCTGGTGAGAATGACCCCTCGATCGCCAACCCTCCTCCTACCTCCCCAGCACCAGGTTAGCGATATGACCAAGCAAAGGTTTACAAGTAGTGAATTCAGAGTTACAAACCCTGGGAACGAAGCTGGAGAGGGGAAGGTGAGACTCCGAGTGCTAGTCTTGGCTGTACCAGCACCAGACGGCGGCGTGGGTGTGCCAGACAGCACGGGGCTGACAGCAGCCTCCTGTAGCTGCCCTTTGCCCAAGGCTCTCGATGCTGGGAGCACTTCAGTCCTCAGGTGTGCAGCTGTGTGTGGCTCCTGGGCTTTCTTCAGGGCAGATGGAGCTTCAGGGGTGCATGTCTCTCCCTTGGGATGTCAAGACCTCATGGCTTCTTTAGCTGCAATAAGAGCATGAGAGAGAGGGGAATGAGGCACTTTGGGGGATTGAGGTGGCCCAGCCCCCCATGGCTAGCACAGGCAAGCAGCTCTGTGGAGGAGGGCAGCAGCGGGCAGCAGCCCTGGGAGATGATTCTCTCTTGGCAGGAGCTGGCAGAGCTCACCGAGGAGGAGTCCCTAATGGGGGTCCCACTGCTGGTGTTTGCCAACAAGCAGGACCTAGTGACTGCAGCGCCCGCAGCTGAGATCGCAGAAGGGCTGAGCCTCCACACCTACCGGGACAGGGAATGGCAGATCCAGGCCTGCTCAGCCTTGTCTGGGGAAGGAGTGCAGGTAGAGATGGGGGTCTGTGGGCTCTGCAGAGGCGGGAGAGGACCCAAGGACCTGCCATGCTCTTGCGGCTGTGCTCATGTCTCTCTTTTCCCTCCAGGATGGGATGAACTGGATTTCCAGCCAGATCATGAACAGGAAGAAGTGAGAGCTGTGAAGTGCCAGACTGGACTGAGCCGCAGGTCCCTAAACCATGGCCAACCCCCCTGGTCCCTAAGACTCCCCTTAGGGCTTGGCTGGGCCCTGAGCCTCAGACTGCTGTGCTCAGATGGGCTTCCCACCCAGTCTTCCACTGATCAGTCAGTTTCCTCTGTCCCTGTCTCCTGGGCTTCCGCAAGGTCCTTATATTCCCTGACCCTCCTTGCAGCCCCAATGCTGTCAGAGGCAACCACTTGTCCCACTGTGTCAAGGGCTTGCACACCTCCAGAACAAGAATCCATTCAGGACTTGTCCATCCACACTGCTGGCACACCCCGTGGAGGCTGCTGGACCCCACCACAGCACTGGCTGCATCCTCAGATGTGGCACGTACAGCCAGCCGAATAGTGCGTATTCCCCTCTGCTCCTGTAGGATGTGACTGGTGCTGGCCCAGTCGTGGCGGCTGGCTCAGGAAGGCCTCAGTTCAGTGTCTTTCACTGGCCAAAAGAGCTCCCACGTGTGCACAGAAGCTGGGACAAGCGCAAAGACAAAGGGAGGACCCGGCCACGCAGTCAGGTCCCCACCGGGGGGTTGTCCCCACCAATGGAGGGGTTTCATTGCCTGGTGACAGCATTGGTTGCAACCATGCTGTGCATGCCACTGAGAGGGGCTGCTCCAGAAAAGCCCCTGGGAAGCGCATTGCCCCACACACCTGAGCTGTGGCTTCTGTCGCCTTTATGAAGATGCCCACCCCGAGGGCTGGAAGATGCAGCTCCCTGGCCAGCACAGCTGCCGTGGCTGAGCACCCACACTACTGGGGCTGGGCAGGAGACAGGCCACAGCGGGGCTGGGGGCCTCCTGCTGTGCCAGGCTCTGAGCTGCAGCCCTGCCCGCCCACAGGCGGCCCTGTGGTCCTCAATAAAGCTCCCTGTGACCTCTGCAATGCCTCGGCCAGTCCTTCCCGCGATGCTGGGACAGTGCTGCCCCCGCCCCGCCGCTCCGCGGCCCGGCGAGGCCTGCAGGGCCCCCGGCTGGGGGGATTCCCGGCGTCGAGCCCCGTCCCGAAGGCCTGGCGCCATCTTGTGTGGCGTTGCCATGGCGACAGGCTGCCGGCGACCGCCGGGCAAGCGCCGCCGGAGCGGGTCACATGTCCCGTGGGCGGCACGAGCCGCGCACGTGACTGGCACGAGGAGGGAGAGCGGACTACAACTCCCGGCATGCCGCGCGTCGCCGCGCCCGCGCATTGCACGCCAGGAGGCGCTCTGCCGCTCCTCCCCCCTCCCCACCGCCCGCCCAAAGCATGGCGGGATCTGGCGCGCCCCTCTGGCCCCGCCCCCTTCTCTGCCATAGGCGAGTAGGAGTGACGCTTACCCGCGGAGGTGGGGGTGCGGTGGTGTGGGGGATTCTGATTGGCGACGTGAGCTGCTGTTCCCGGAGGGGGCCGGGGGCGGGAGCGGGAGCGGTGCGCCGGAAGGCGGAAGGGGAGGATGGCGGCGGGTGCGGGCGGGCTGCTGGCGGCGGTGGCGGCGGCGCTGCTGCTGCTGTTGGCGGTGGCCGGGCCCCGCCCGGCGTCCGCTGAGCTCACGGATGGCAACAGCGAGCACCTGAAGCGGGAGCACTCTCTGATGAAGCCGTATCAGGGTGAGCGCGGGGCCGGGCCGGGCCGGATGCCCCGTGGTGGCCCGGGCTGAGCCGCGCTCTCTCTGCCTGTTGCAGGCGCGGGCTCTGCCGCGATGCCGCTGTGGGACTTCCAGGGCAGCACTATGGTCACCAGCCAGTACGTCCGCCTGACGCCCGACGAGCGCAGCCGGGAGGGCTCCATCTGGAATCGCGTGGTGAGAGCCCGGGGGGAGACCGGTGCGGGGAGGCTGGTGGGTGCCCGGGGAGGCCCCAGCGCCTCTCCCGGCTCTTGTCTTGATGCCGCTGGGCGGTCTGTCCCCACAGCCCTGCTTCCTCAAGGACTGGGAGCTCCACGTCCACTTCAAGATCCACGGAGCCGGAAAGAAGAACCTGCACGGGGATGGCCTGGCGCTGTGGTACACGCAGGAGCGCCTGGTGCCAGGTACGTTGCACAGCCAGGGGTTGCCTGGCCGGGCTGAGGCCTCGTCAGCTCTCACACGTGCCCCAGGACAGCCCAGGGAGCTGCCCTTGGACAATCCCTGGCCTGGAAGGTTTCTTGCCAGGGAGGGCGTTTGAATTTCTCACTGTCTGGTTTCACCAGATTGGGATGGTGTGTCCGGCATGTTCTATTCCTGAGGAACAGGTGCCCTAAGTCATCTGCCTGGCAATAAACAACTTTTACAGCTCTTCTCAGTATAAGTCTCTGAGCACAAATTCCTTCTGAGAGCCTTCTGTTCCCTGTGTTCTGCCCTGTTCAGGTCCTGTCTTTGGCAGCAAGGACAACTTTCATGGACTGGCTATCTTCCTTGATACATATCCCAACGATGAAGCAACAGAGGTGAGTAGTTCAGGGAGCTTGTTCAGTGCCAAGGAGGCTGTCTCCTCACAGCTTCATGCTCCAAGTGCTTCATACCCAGACCAAGGAAAAGTCTTTCCTCACATGAGAGTGGGTTGCTCTTCCTGTAATAGGAGCTAGTCGAGGGAAGAGTTTGTACGTGCATTAATGGAGATAAGGTCCTTGCTCCATCTTCTGTTGTTGACCACACAGATGTTTCCAAGGTCTTTCCCCCTCTGCATTATAGGGTGGCATAGGGCTGGTGTAAACTGCACCACCTATTAAGTAAAGTTAGAGTGTCATTTGTGAACTTCTCTGTGCTTTGGTTGGTCATTCCATGTTGTTTCTGGCCTTATTCTCTGTTTCCAACCTGCGCGTCTCTGAAAGAGGAACTCCTGGGCTGGCTTTTTGCTCCAGAATTCTCTGTGGGTGAAATACAGATCATCCCTCTGGGGGCTTATGGTCCTTTTCTTCTCTCCTGCTCCATGTTTGTGGATCTCATTACAGCATGATCAGAAAACGTAACTGTGCTAGTGAGATCTATTGCATCAAAAACGTGTCGCTTAAGTCATAAAGTGCCTGGAAATGACTCCATCCACCTTTTGTCTTGGTGCTCACTGAAAACTGAATTCTTGCCTGTAGTTGGCCTCTTCCAGTGTACGTAATCTGCTGACTACAAAGCCCTGAATGTGGTTATGCTGCTAATGTGAGTTTTCTGTCTGCTTTGTGTCCCGAGCTCTGTTCTTACACTTCTTACCTGGTCTGGTGCTTACTCCACAAGTCTGGAGCAGTCTTGTTGCCCTGACTGTGCGGTATGGTGGGGGCTCAAGGGGAGGCTTGCCAGAGCAAGCTCTCAGTTTAGAAAGTTTTATGTAGAAAATGAGTCTTGAAGTCCTTGTTCTGCTTTCTGGAGCCAACTGTGCAGCAAAGCTGTGGCTCTCTTGCTGTGCCTGGCTGAGATCCTGCTCTCACTGAGGTTTCTGGCCAGGCAGGGGAAGGTGGCTCTTGGTCTGCAGCTTGAAGGCTCCTGCAGACTGAAAGCAGCAGTGCTCTCCTCCCTGCAGCGCGTGTTCCCCTATATCTCTGCGATGGTGAACAATGGCTCGCTGACGTATGACCACAGTAAGGATGGGCGCTGGACGGAGCTGGCAGGGTGCACTGCTGACCTTCGGAACCAGAACCATGACACTTTCCTGGCAATTCGGTATTCCCGAGGCCGCCTGACGGTGAGATGTGGCAGACACCTTCTGCAGGGTGTCTCGCGTGTTAGATGGGGCATGTGTTGCTGTGTCAGTAGGTGACCTGGAGATGGTTTCCAGGCTTGACCACCTGCCTCTCCTGCATGTCTGGCTCCAAAAGAGCTGCAGGTGGGCAGGATGGCAGTGTGTGTTCTTGGTGTGACTCTCCCATGGTCTTACAGGTGATGACTGATGTGGAAGACAAGAATGAATGGAAAAACTGCATTGACATTGCAGGGGTACAGCTGCCAACTGGCTACTTCTTCGGTGCTTCTGCTGGCACTGGAGATTTGTCTGGTGAGAGGGGGCTTTGCTTGCAGGAATACCTGCTGTTTGGAGCCTGGAATATAATGCTATGGATGCGTTGGATGGCTCTAATGGCTTCTTTTCCCTGAATTGTTAAAATCTTGTTGGGCAGGGACCCATGGCCTGAGAAAGGAGGCACCTAAGAGCTTGGGAACATCTCAAATTGCAGTTTAATAACTGGGGTGCGAGGGTGGCTTGAGAAGGAAGAAGACCTGGACCTGGCGCAGCATGGTCCTAGGGATGCGATTAGCGCATGGACATCTGTCAGAGCTTCTAACGGTCTTTGGTGCTGATGGTTGTTTCCTAGACAATCACGACATTATCTCAATGAAGCTATTTCAGCTCATGGTGGAGCACCCTGTAGAAGATGAGACCGTTGACTGGACCAAGATTGAGCCTAGCGTCAGCCTCCTTAAATCACCCAAAGGTGAGTCTCTGGGCTTCAGAAATTTTCAGGAGGATTGGGATGCTGGGGCTGGACTCTTAAAGGCCTGTAGAAAGAGTTCAGAGCTGGGGATTGAGTCGGTCTCTGTAGCTGTTCCTGTCCTTGCAGACAATGTGGATGACCCGACGGGGAATTTCCGAAGCGGGCCTCTGACGGGCTGGAAGGTGTTCCTACTCCTGCTCTGCGCGCTGCTGGGCATCATCGTCTGCGCTGTGGTGGGAGCTGTGGTCTTCCAGAAACGCCAGGAGAGGAACAAGCGTTTCTACTAGCAAAGGCCTGGGCCATGGCTGTGCCCAAACCCATCTTTTCTATGGGGAGCTGTAAAAACTGTGGTTTCTAGAAGCTGTTTCTGAGAAATATCAGAAGTATTTTCTTATCTGTCTGTTTGGCTGTAACCCCTACCTGGCCCTCGGTGTCTGATGGGTTGGACCGAGGGGGCTGATGCCCCCTGGGGGAGCCTGGAGGTCGCTCCCCTTGTTTTTCCAGTGCTCCCCCCCGCTGGACGGGACCCGCTGTGCTGCCCCGAGGGGGGTGGGGGGGAGGCGAGCGGCAGCGGCTGTGAATGTAAGGGGGCTGTGGGGAGGGGGCTGTGAGTGGGGCATTAAAGGACTGACACCATGTGTGGCTCTGGCTCTGTCTGGGGTAGGGAAAAAGGGGGGCTCTGCTTGGAGGGGGGGGCTGAGAGAGCTGGGTGGGGGCTGCGGTATGGAGGGGCTGGGGGGGGGTCCTGGGTGGTGGGGGTGTGCTGGGGGAGGGCAATCCCTGGAGGGTCCCGGAGGAATTGGGGTGGGGAGTTGTTCCTCAACAAATGGGGGGGGGGGGGGGGGGCACGCCGAAAAAGGAGGGGTGTCCCGGCGGAGGGGAAACCCCGGCCGGCGGGTATAGGGGGTGTGTGTGTCCCCGCAGGCCCGGACCCGCCCCCGGCCCGCCCCGCCCCGCCGGGCGGAAGGGAGCGGGGCGGAACGGCGGGGCCGGGCCGTTGTTTCCGGGGGTTGGAGGGGGGGGTGGGGACGGGGACACGGATCGGCGGGGCGCAGCCAGCGTGTCCCGCGGCGGGGCCGGGTGGCGGGGCCGGGCGAGCGCCATGGGCCCGGCCCGCCGCAGGGCCGCGCTCCGCCTGCGCGGCGGCGGGTGAGCGGGGCCACACCGGGCGGGGCGGTTTGGCGGCGGTGGGGAGGAGGGTAGGGGCGGCTCGGGGGTCTCCTCCGGCCGCTGACCCCCGACACCCCCTCCCCCCCCCCCCTTGCTGTGCCCCAGGTCCCCGCCGCTGCTGGGCCTGCTGCCCGGCAGGTTCTCCGTCTTCCCGCTCTTCTTCCTGGCGCTGCTCCTGGGCTTCGTCTCGCTGCTCTGGCTCCAGCTCAGCTGCTCGGGCGAGGGGTCGGTCCCCGGCGGCGGGCAGAGCCTGGGGGGACCCCGCCAACCCTGCCCGCCCCAGCCCCCCCCGCCGCTGCCGGCGGAGGAGGAGGAGGACGAGCCGTCGTGGGGTCCCCATCGCCTGGCGCTGCTCGTCCCCTTCCGAGAGCGCTTCGAGGAGCTGCTGACTTTTGTGCCCTACATGCACCGCTTCCTGAGCAAGAAGAGGATCCGCCATCACATCTTCATCCTCAACCAGGTGGATCATTTCAGGTAGTGTCTCCCTTTCCTGCAGCGAAGGGGGTCCTTCTCCAAAACTCAGTCCCAGCTGGGAGTGCGGAGGGGGTCTCCCGCTTGTCTCTGCCGGCGTGGAGAAGCCTAGGGCCTGGGCAGCGGGGAGTCAGGGCTGGGGTGCGGTGCTCTCCCCAGATTTACTCACTCTGAAGCTTATAGAAGGACAAGCGGTGTTTTTGCTTCTCTTCCTAACCAAGAAGAGAATTATCCACCCCCAGGTATTTTAGTTTCCTCCCTGCTGTTGGAAGGCTATGGCCACAAACATCTGGGGATGCTGAAATTCAAAGAAATACCTTGGGGTGTTTGGAAATGCTGTCGCTCACCCCCTGCTTGCTGTCCGGTACCTGCCTGCAGCCCCGGCGGGCGCTGTGCAGCACCCCAACCGGCCTCGGACAGGATGGGGTTTGCTGTAGCCCCTTGGGGTCTGCAGTGACCAAACCCCTGTGCGTTGCTGCCGGGCTCAGCGTGTGCTGCCTGCGTAGGGAAAGTGCTGCGAGCAGTTTCAGGATGGGCAGCAGTGGCACTCAGTGCTGCAAAGGCAGGGAGCACCGCGTCTGTGTGTGTCCCTGTTCGGGGATCAGTCAAACAGCATTGAGGAGCATGGGAGAGGGACGTGAAGGGACAGCAGCTGCTGTGCGTGGCACTGAGAGTCCCCGGTCCTCCGGCAGGTTTAACAGGGCATCCTTGATCAATGTGGGCTTCCTGGAGAGCGGCAACGACACCGACTACATCGCGATGCACGACGTGGATCTCCTGCCCCTCAATGAGCAGCTGGACTACAGCTTTCCGGAGGGAGGGCCTTTCCACGTGGCATCCCCGGAGCTGCACCCGCTCTACCACTATAAGACGTACGTGGGCGGCATTCTGCTGCTCACCAAGCAGCACTATGAGATGGTGAGCACATGAGTGGGATGTCCCGGTCAGTTTGGGGCAGGGGCTACAACACTGGTGAACAGTTGTACATTTTGTGCTCCATGCTTGGGAAGGGGGAAGGGACTCAAAATGATTTGGGGACAGAGCCCGCTGCCTGAGCTGGTGGGGGCAGGAGAGGGGAGGCTGCGCTGGTGCTCGGGGCTTGTCATGCTGGTGTCTGCTCCTCTGTGGTGCATAGAGTTGTGCTGGTCCGGACCTTGGCCGGTACAATGGCCCTCTCATTTCAGTGCAACGGCATGTCCAACCGCTTCTGGGGCTGGGGACGGGAGGATGACGAGTTTTATCGACGTATCAAAGGAGCTGGTCTCCAGGTAAGGGGTGCTCTATGGCCTCCTAGGTTGAAATTGCCCTTCTCCTTGTCTCCCCACCTGGCCCCTGGCTGTAGCTGCCCAGGTCAGGACCTGGGGAAGGCAGATCTTCTACGCTCCCCATCGCGGTAGCAGGCGCAGCAGGTTTTCCAGTAGCTTTACCTCCTTCCAGGTTCGCCGTCCCTCTGGAATCACGACTGGATATGAGACTTTCCAGCACCTGCATGACCCAGCCTGGAGGAAGAGAGACCAGAAGCGCATTGCTGCGCAGAAGCAGGTGAGACCTCTGTCTGGTTGAGGGGAACCATGGGAGATTCTGGTTGTGATCACCACGTGCTCTGAGCCCTCCTTTCTCTTGTCCTCCCCTGCCAGCTCTGCACTCCTTGCCTATGCACTGGGTGCTTCCCCTTCCGCTGGAAGCCAGCATGGGCTGAATGGTCTTTCTCTTCTGCAGGAACAGTTTAAAGTGGATCGGGAGGGAGGTCTGAACAACGTGAGGTACCGAATTGAGTCACGGACAGCTCTGAATGTGGCAGGAGCCCCTTGCACCGTCCTTAATATCTTGCTGGACTGTGACACAAGCGAGACGCCTTGGTGCACGTTTGGCTGAGCCTGTCTCCCGTGTGCCGGTTGTGTGCACTGTGCTTGTGCCAAGATGCCAGTGCTGCCGCTGAGCTGCTTGGAGCAGGCAGGATTTTTGCAGCAGATGAGCGTGGCAGTTCTGGTGAGACACAGAGGAACATAAAGGGCTGTGAACCGGGCTTTGCTGGGACCAACAGAAGAGGCTGAGAGCGGGACTCTGCGGCATTACGGTGGACACTGGTGCTGCCTCCCAGGGCAGGTGCAGGAGGCAATTTTCCTGCGCTGGACATGACTGAGCTGCCACCCAGCTCAGAGAACAATAAAGAACTATCAGGACACCTGTGAGTTGTGAATGCCCTGGGCTGTGCCGTGTTGCTCCTTTTTCCTGCTCCCTTCACCTTACTGGCTTCAGTGCACCCGTTTCTGGCTTGGGTCCGGCTACGCTCTATCTGGACAGGTGATCTGCTGTGGTTCAGAGGCCAAGCTGGTCTGAAACGGGCTCCGAGTGAGATGGTGCCAGTGTTTCAGCTGCCAGGTACCCCCAGGGCTGTGCTGTGGTTGCTTCATTGCAGGAAGCAGTTGTGGTTGAGCCATACCCCAGCATCCGCAGGTCTACTGGATGTCAGCAGTTGAGGTAGCGCAGGACTTCTCTCTCTGTGGAGTAAGGAGGAGTTCTGGAAGAGCTGCTCCTTGCTTGCCTCCTGCAGCACATGCTGCCTTGGCCTTTTCCAGGGGGTGTTGGAGAGCCTGATGTCCCCCCAGCAGTGCTAGAGGGGAACTGGGATCTGCTGTGGCCCTGTATGAGGTGTCCTGGGAAGGAGTGGCTGCCAGGCTCACCGCAGCGCTAGTGGAGCCGGGGCAACAGTGTGGGTGAAGTGCAGGAATTAGGACAATCGCCCCTAACCCACCTGAATCGAGGGGAACAAGAGCTTCCCTGGGCAAGGAAGGGGCTGGGACGCTGCCCTTGAGGCGGGAGCAGGGGGGTTGGGTTGATGAGGGAGAGGCAAGGCTGTGTGGGGCCCAGGCTGCAGGTCTCACCCGCTTGCTCTGGCCTCCCGGCCATGCCTCGCCGCCAGGCCGGTTGCTCCCATGGCATGGCAGGACGAGGGCCTGGGCTGCCCCTTCCACCAGGGCAGGGGTGTGTTTTCCTGCTGAGGGTATCACAGTGCCAGTCCCCTGCTGCTGGCAGGGCCTGTGAGGGCTCTGCTGTGGGCTCAAGCCCCCTACTGTAGATGTGGCTTGTCTGGGTCAGTGAAGGGCTCAGGGAAAGTGCCTGGGCAAAGGGCTGTGTCAGCCTTGGGGTGCTGCTGAGCAGGAGGTGACCAGGCAGATGCACCCTGCAAACCCTGGGTCCCCAGGAGCCCAACCCGTGCGGTGACTTGGGGACCTGCTGCTGTCAGAGCAAGAGCAGCCCGTGGGAGGTGGCCAAAGCCCTGACACTGCGTGCTGGGAGGGTGCCCTGGGACAGGAGACACGAAGAGGAAGTGAATGTTCTCTGGCTGCTGGGGACGTGCCAGAGTGCTCTGCAGTGCCAGATCCAGGCGGTGGGGAAGCTGGGAAGATCCCAAGAGGTGAGGATGAGCACTTGGGGCTGGCAGTTGTTTGGATTTGGTAGAAATCAACCACACTGGCACCTTCTGCTGGGAAGCAGGATGTGTAGAGCTGGGCAGGATGGGCAGGGGAGCCACATGCCCTGCTCAGAATCCAGCTCTCAAGCTCAAGGCTGGAGCAGCGGCCATGGAGCAGCGCCTGGTCCATGCCTGCTCATGCTGGGAGTGAACAAGTGCTGTGACCTTTAGGACGCTGCAGCTCACCCTGATCTGCCAAGGGGTGGCAGAGATGCCCGCCAACTCTCACAGAGACCCCTGCCAGCACTGGGCTCCTTTCCTCCATCACCAGCCCGGCCTGGCTGCCTGCTGGGGCTGCTGGGTGAAGTGATGCTGTGCCGCTTGCTCCAGAGCAGAGGGTGCTTGGGCTGGCTCACAGATGGTGCTGTGTTTGGGACTGCACGGTGCTGGCTCTGAGGTCTTGGCACGCATTTTGGGTGCTGCTGCCTCCTCAAGCTGGGCAGACCCAGCCGAGCAGCCGGTACCCCTCCGTTCAGCCCCGTCACCAGCACTGGCACCAGGCCCTCCATATTTCCTGGCCCCCTTCTGTCCTCGTCCTCTGCCTGCCGCTTCCTGGAGCCATCGCTTTGCCGGGTGCCTGCAGACGTCCCCAGACAGAAGCTGTTGGGTATGTGGCACCTCCGGGGAGGAGCACCAGGACGAGGGTGGCAAAACCATGAGAGCCAAGTGTGGGGGTCGTGTAGGGCAGAGGGACGGACCGTCTGGAAAGAATTGGTGTAATCTGCTCTCTGTGCTGCTCTGGAGCTGGGTGAGGGCTCTGGAGCCCTGCAGATTGGGGCATGAGGGGGGCTGCCTCCAGAGGAAGGCGTCGACATGGTGGTGGCAGGGCAGTGAGGATCAGGCTGTGCTGCTTTGCATCATCCAAGGCGCAGGCAGGCCCAGCACGTCCTCCTCCCCAGCTCAGGGCCTGTCCTCGCCCCAGGGTGATGTAGGGACGCCCTACCGAAGAGCTCCCAATGGCCTCTCCAGCCCGGCTGCCCCAAAGCAGCACTGGTATCTGGCACAAAGATTGCAGGTGGGCTCGGACACACGGTGCACTACTCTGATGTTCCCAGGACCCATCATGTCCCTCACTGCAGTTGGTTGGAGGGAGATGTCGGCCCAGCAGTTCTGCTCCTGTCTCTCCATTGCGCAGGTTTTGGGATTGGCCACCTGTACGCCAGCCACTTACCGGCGCTGGAACCACAGCCAGGGCTGGCAGAGGCAGATCAAAGTGTTTCTCTGCACTGTTCAAAATAGATGACACAGTTTTGGGCAGGTTTCACGAAGACGTAGATGTGCAGAAACAGAGAGCATATGCGCACCTCGCACTTCGCTCAGCGCTAAAGGCTCCTCTCCCGCTGCCTGGCAGCTATTTCTCAGCTCCGCTCGCAGCCCCCTCATCCTCCGGTTGCTTTTGTGGAAGAGGCGCTGTGCTGGAGACCCAGCTTCCTTTTATAGCCCTGAATGTGACTCGGAGGTCGCTCGGCTCTGTTCCCCACCCCACGCACTTCATTATTAGCAATGGCCCAGCAGGAGGGGACGAGGTTTTTTTCCCCATTGCCTTTCAGCAGATGGATAACACCCTGCCTGCTGTCCCGGGAGCCCCACAGAGCCAAGTCAGAGGCCTCCTGGCGTTCCTGTGCTATGAGCAACCCTGAGGAGGGGGTCAGGATACTTGGGGGCCAAGAGACCCCGTGGAGTCCCAGCCCTGCCCCTTTGCGACCCCCTTTCTGGGGCCCAAATTGCTGTCAGTGCGGCCATGCGGGGGCTGCCGCGGGCACGGCAATTGGCTGGCTTTTATTGCCAGGTTGTTTTAAACCGGGTGGTGCCCAGAGAGGTTTGCTGGCAGCCACATGAAATTGCTGTAGCATCGTGATGGGGGGGAACTGGGGGATTGATGCGAGCAGAGAGAGCAGGCTGGGGAAAAGCTGATGGGAGGCAGGAAAATCCCTGCTCAGGGAACAGCATTGCTGGCTGCCAGAGTGTCCCGGATAGGGCTGAGCCCTGGGGCGCTCTGGGAGCTGCCATCCCACGGAGATGTGCTCGAGGGGAGTGCAGCGGGTGGTAGAGACGTGGCAGCAGGAAATGGGGCAGACAGGCAGGAGGGGTGCGGCTGTGACCAGCACCCGTTAAAGTCAGCCCAGCATCACTGCAACCTGCCCAGACCAAGGCCCCGGCGGGATGCCGTTACTGCCTGCCGCCACGGGCATGTGCCTGTCCCTCTGGCATGGACCCAGCGTCCCCATGGGCTGCTGGAGGTGCCCCACGCGTGGTTGAGCTCCAGGCAGAGGATTGGGGCATTGCAGGCACATTCCTGGTGCCAGCAGGTTGGGAAACGGCACTGTTGTGAAGGGCCCCCCTATTCAGAGGCCACGTGTCCTGCTGCTCTGGCATGCAGCTGGGCGCTGGAAAGGAGCCGTGGGGAACAGGGGGGCCGGAGGGAGCAGTTGTGTGCCTTGGCACTGCACCGAGGATAATGGAAGCATGTGAGCCTGGTGAGCAAGGACCAGGGACAGTGTGTGTGTGTGGGTGAGCACTGGCAGCACAGCTTGAGGACTCTGGTGTGCGGCGGGGGGAGCTGGCAGCGATTAGGGCCCTGGTGCATGAGTACGCTGGATGAACGCGTCCCCGAACCCAGGCTAGGGACAGTGCGGGTATGATGCCTCCCTGGGGAGAGATGGGTGCCATGCACGGGCTGCTGTGGGGATGGAACAGGGTTGCTACAGTTGTCCCACTCCCCGAGGACACCAGGGCACCCGGTGACCAGGACTGTCCATGCTGGGATCCCCACTCCCTACGCATGGCATGCTGCAGGGGTGGTGAGTGACAAAACCGGCTCCTGGCCAGGACATGGCAGGGCTGATTCAGAGGGATGAAGTGTGTCGTGTCTCACTGGTGCCAGGCGAGGCGCTGGGGTGGGTGGCATCCCCACGGAGGGTACTCCATGCCCCCCATGGCATGCCGTGGCCAGTGGAGTCTGCAGTGCAGCACAGGCACCTCTGGTGACTCCTGCACACCCGTGGGTGCTGTGGCAGGGGGACACGGGGCTGTTCCGCAAGAGGAGGGTGCAGAGAGCGTCCCACAGAGCCGGGGGGGGGTCTTGGCGCAGCCGACGTGGCTGAGCAAACCGCTTCTCCCCTGCCCCGACGGCCCAGCCCGCGCCCGGGGTGGTTGACACGTCGAGCTCCTACCAGCCCCCCCGCCACGGTGAGGGCTACCGGGAGCCGGCTGGTGGCTGGAGCCGCTGTTGCCGGTGCCGGGTCTGTAGGTGCGGGGATTTAAGGGGGGGTGGGCGTGTGCGGGTGTCTCCCCTCGACGGGGGTTTGCGCAAGGGGTGCTCGGCGCTGCACGCAGCCATCCCGCCCCGGGCACCGCCCTGCTCCGCCCCGACGGTGGGCACAGCCGAGCCGTCCCCTTTCCTCCTCCTCCTCCTCCTCCTCCTCCTCCTCCTTCTCCCGCCCCTCCGTGCCGCCGCCGCCCGCCTCCGCGCCGCGATTTGCCGGTGCCGGCTCCTCCCGCTGCCCGCGCGGCCGCGGCCGAGGGGCGCGTTCAAACACGGCGAGGGAAGGAACGGGGAGAGGAGGCGAAGCGGGATCGCGGAGCCGCCGGCATGGTGAGTGCGGGCCCCGGGAGGAGGGGGGGAAAGCTCCGGTGCCTCTCCCCGGTGAGCCTTCCCCCGAGAGGGGGAAACCCCGCTGCGCCTCCCACCCGGGTAAGCTCCGATGCGCCCCCGCCGGTGCTCTCCGCCGTGTCGTGCTTTGTGCCGGGCTGCAGCGCGCACGATCGGGCCCGGCCTCGACGACCGACCTCCCCCTCCGCCTTCTCCGTGCCGGAAATTCCGGCCGGGCTTAGTGAAGACGGGGCGGGGGGGGGGGGGGGCTGCGGGGAGGCGCAGGGGGGACTGCGGGGAGGCGGGCGCGGGGGACCCGCGCCCGCCTCCCCGCAGTCCCCCCTGCGCCTCCCCGCAGCCCGCCGGAGGGTTTGTGGCCATATCCCGCCCGGGAACGGCTCGACGGGGCGGGCACGGTTGGGGTTGGGATCGGATCTGCCCGGGAAGGAGCCAGGCTGGCCGGACCGGTGTTTTGCCGCCTGGGGGAGGGAGTGTGGGGGGTGTGTGACACCCTTCCCCGCCGCAGGCAGGACACCTTCGGGCTCCCCCGGCGTTTCCCCAAACCTCCCACAACCTGACCTACTTCCTCGGCCGATTGTGCCGGGAGGAGCTGCTGCGGGGTTCGGCCGAGCTGCTGCCCCAATGTCGGGGGCTGAATGCTACGAGCTTCCCCTCCATGAGGACATCCATGTCCCGTCCGTCCGTCCCCCCCCCCGCTCCATCCTTCTACACACCCGGTAGCATGGCGGGCAGCCCGGACCCTCCCAGGGAGTCCATCCCTGCTGCCCTTTGTGGGGTGCCGATGCCCAGAGCAGGTGCTGGGTTCGCAGAGGGAGGTGACAGCGCAGGCCAGGAGCTGTCAGACAGGTTTGTGCGTGGCAGCAATTAAAAGCGGGGTGTTTGTTTACCCGGCGTGTGGTGCTGAGAACCAGGGCAGCTTCCTGGGTGTAACCCGGCCCGCAAGCCCTAAGCGACGCTGGGAGCTGTGGAGGGGGCTCTGCCTGGCCCCTGCCACATTCATCATGTCCCCACTGCAGGGACTGCCTGCGAAGGGCTGCGAGGGCCGTTGTCCCCCTCCCCGGTGCTGGGGAGCGGGAACTGAGGCCGAAGGCATCCTCGCATCCTTCCTCCCCCAGCCACCTGCGCAGGAAGCTGTATTGTCCTGTCCGTATCCTGCCCCTTCCTGCCGCCTTCCCGCCGTGTCCAGCCACGGGGTCCCCCGCACGCACGCACGCAGCAGCTGGGCTGTGACCGCCTCGTCCCTGGCCGGCGTTGGGGTGGGAGCGCCTGTGGATGGAGCAGGGCCACGGGGGAGGGCTTGGGAACTTGCCCTGCGTGGTGTGGGAGCCCGTGCTGTGCGGGAAGGCTCCCCGTGGGGCAGGAGAGGTGCCCATCCTCTCTGCACCCCGGGGAGGCTGAGCCAATGATTTCCGGATGGCCATCCCCAGGGTCATTTTGGGGAGGGTGTCCAGACCGTGGGGTCCCGGCGGGGCGGCTCGGTGCCGCTGGGCCGGGGCTGGCGCCAGGCCCGGGCAGGTGCTGCCGGCTCCCGAACTTGCCCGCCTGGCTGGGCGGCAGGTGCCTGTTTTGGTGGCGGCACCCGGCCGCGGGCGGGAGGTGGGGCTGGGTGTGGGAGGGAGGCTCGCCGCCATGGGGGGGGGACGGCAGCAGGGGGGAGCCCCCGTCTCACCGCAGCTCGCCCAGTGTATGCTGCATGTCGGTGCTCTGCTCGCTCGGCTGACGAGTCCCCTGGGGAGCTGCTCGGGACCTGGCGGGTCTCTCCCAGCACCGGGAACCCAGGTTGGTCCCTGGGGCCAGCTGGGAAAGGGGGTTGCTGGGGGGGGCTCAAAGTCCCAGCTGCCCGGCGTTGCTGACTTTGTCTCTCCTTCAGCAGTGCTGGTACCGGGCTTTTCTCTAATTCTCCATGGCAGCAGCACAGGGTCCTGTGACCTGTGAGCCCGACACCCGCATCCTCAGCACCTACCTCTCCTCGGAGCCCATCGGTGTCGTTGGCAGCATGGGCAGCGTGGGCAGCCTGGTGGAGAAGCAGGATCTGTCCCCCCTGGAGCTGCGGGCCCCACTGGGGGGCTCACGGGGGCTTCGGCAGCCCGACGGCTTGCTGCGGAAGGGTCCGAGCCAGCGGGAGCTTTTCGGCTACCTGCACGGGGCCAAGAAGGAGACGCGGTCAGAGCGGAAGCACCAGACATCAGGCGTCTGCTACAAGCGGGACTACGAGAGCGACCGCGAGAACCGGTCCCCCGAGCGCAGCTCCCGTGAGCATCACCGTGGGGCCGACTTCTCCAAGAGCTCTCTGCCCGAGAGGGGCCGCTTTGACAAGGTGAGGCTGTGGGTGCCATGCTGGGCCCCAAAATGCGTCCTGCTCTGCGAGAGGACAGGGCTGGAGCAGAATAGTCTGTGCCCGGGATGGAATGTGGGGATTTGAGGATGCCCAGGGGTATGGGGCTGGGAGTGAGTGGGTTCTCCCTGGCTTGGGGCACCTGTAGGGGCTGTTGGGTTCATCCTGACCCCCCTCTTATTTTTCAGTGCCGTATCAGGCCCTCAGCCTTCAAGGCGGTGGCCGGGAAGGGGCTGGTCTCCATGCAGGGCCTCTCCTCGTCCAAGGGGCAGAAGCTGTCCAAGAGCAATGGGAGCCTGCACACGCTGCTGTCGCAGAGCAGCACGGCAGCCTCGCAGCACGGCCCGCTCCGCACCCACCTGCTCCACGCCATCAGCCTGGATGAGGCCTCCGACTCCAGCCACAACTCCATCCAGAGCTTCCCCTCCTACGGCTCCCGCCTCAAGCCTGCCCAGAGCCAGTTCAGCGCCTCCATGGGCCACATCAACCACATCGGGGGGTCCTTGGACAGGGTCTCCCGGAGTCCCAGGGACCCCCTGGCCCCTGAGAAGGCACCCCTGTCCTGCAAAAGCATGGCCACGCTGAGCCGGCTGCAGAGCCCTGGGGAGCCCCCGCCGCCCTACGAGTTCACCTACTCGCTGGAGGATGCGGTGAAGCAGCTGGAGGACCGGCTGCAGGAGACGGGAGGAGAGCTGCGGCAGCTCAAAAGGAGCCTTAGTGAGACCGAAGACCCCTTCACGCAGGTGAGCTGGTGACCCTGGTAGGGCTGTGGGGCAGGGGTGCCTCGGTGGAGGATGCTGTGAAGGAGCTGATGTCCTGCTGTGGTGGGCGATGGGCTGGGAATGTCCAAGCATGGGAGGACCCAACATCATGGGACCTTCTGGGATCCCACCCTGGGGCTGCCCCGCATAGGGGCAGGCTACAGACCCTCACCAGTGTCCACCTGTGCTGGCAGGTGTTTGAGGACAAGCAGCGGCTGTGGCTGGATGAGCTGGAGGATCTGAAGCAGATGTACATGGCCAGGCTGCAGCAGGTGATGCAGCAGGCACAGCGTGGGCAGCGGGCGCTGCAGCTGCAGCTCTACAAGGCGCAGCAGGAGAAGAAGCGGCTGCAGGAGGAGCTGAGCATGCAGCAGTGCCAGTGCGAGGAGCCCAAGCTCCGGCAGACACAGGGTGAGCGTGTCAGCCCCAAGCTGGAGGAGACCAAGTGGGAGGTGAGTTCCCTTCCTTCCCTCTCTGTTGCCACCCTCCTGGCTGTGGAGCCAGGACGGGGGCAGTGGTTCCCTGCTCTGGTGTCACTCATGGCCACAGGACGGAGGGGACAATCCAAGTGTGATGCTCATGGTCTCCCAGGGATGCTGTGGTGACAATCTAGGGTGCTGCCACCCCTGGGGTCCTGCTTCTCCAACCCTTCCTCACCGCTTGCCCATGCCTTGCAGGTATGCCAGAAGGCAGCAGAGATCTCCCTGCTGAAGCAACAGCTCCGGGACACCCAGGAGGAGATGGCTCAGAAGCTGGGTGAGATCTTCAGCCTGAAGACACAGCTGCGGGAGGCCAAGGCAGAGGTCCAGGCCAGGGACTCCCAGCTGGCACAACTGGCAGACTCCTTCCAGACGCCCCCAGAGCCCAGTGCCTCGCTGCCGCTGGGCGACGACCCCATGCCGGCATGCCAGGACTTCCCTGGCTGCGAAACTGATGATTCCAAGTGCCGGGGCCTTCACAGCGACACGGCAGAGCCCCTGGAGCGGCAGGTGGAGTGGCTGTGGGCAGAGCTGCTGCGTGAGCGGCGCCAGGGCCAGCTGCAGGCTGTGAACTTTGAGCTGGAGAGGAAAACCTGGCAGGAGGAGAAGGAGAAGGTGCTGCGATACCAGCGGGAGCTCCAGGCCAGCTATATGGAGATGTACCACCGGAGCCAGGTGTTGGAGCGGGAGCTGCGGCAGCTGCGGTCAGAGCCCAGGGATGTTGGGGTGGACTCGCCGTGGATCGAGCGGGTGGAGTCCTCTAAGATTTGAGCAAAGGGATGCTGTTGGGACTGTGAAGGGGGAAGGTCTCTTGCTGCTGCAATGGGACAATCTCAGGGTCTGCACAAGGACCGGCCGCTCGGCGCTGCCCTGGGCAGAAGGACTGATTGCGACAAGGGAGCTTTTCCTTCTTGCAGCGCTTCAGGCCCTTATGTGGGGGGGTGTCTTGGAGACGGTGGGTCACCTGTGCCAGGGTCGGGGTCTTGCATGTGCCCCATGCTCTGACTCCAGGAGCGTTTCCTCTGTGATTCCTTCTGCCATGGGGGCAGAAACCAAACGCCCTGTGAGACATTCCTTGTCCCTCTTGCTCTGCCCCCCCATTCCCTACAACCCAGTAACTTAATGTCTTGCTAAGGAGAGGTTCAAGCCCTGTCCCCAGCCCCAGTACCTTGCTGTGGGGTTCCAGCTGCTGCTTGCAGTGGCTGCCCTGTCGGCAGGATCCTGGAGCCAGCAGTGCCCTGTGCTGGGACCAGTCTGCGTTGGTGCCACTGGGAAGGCAGAGGAGGAACGCCTGACAAGTGCTGGTACTGCTGGGAGAGGGGAGGCAGCTGCCCCAGCACCTTTGTTGGGGCTCTCTGTGTCACCAGTATTGGGGCTGCTCTGCACTGGAGAGTGGTTAATGCAGCTTCCCAGCACGGAGCCCTTGGGCTGAGGGATGAGTGCCTTGTGCAGTGAGGGAGGGGAGCCTGGCACCCTGCCATGCTGGGAGGCCTTTGGGGAGGGGAAAGAGGACTGGGGCGTGTGGGCAGGGGGCTGGGATGCTCCCCAAGCTGGGGAGAGGCTGGGGTATCCCCACATCACCCCTGCCAGGGTGGGTGAGGGGCAGCTGAAGAGCTGGGGGGAGAGCAGGTCGAGAGGCGCTGGAAGGAGCCCTGCTCCATGCCTGTAACAACAGAGCCACATGAAGGCTGGGCCTGGCCCCGCTCTCCTCGGCCTTTCCTGCAATAAAGCCGGATTTCATTCTTCTGGCCTCTGCCTTTGCTTTCCTCCAGCGCGGCGGGGGGTACCAGGGCTCTCAGCCATGCAAAGGGGGTGCGAGCTGGCCTGGGCGCCTGGGCCCTGCTGTGCCCGGGGAGGGTTCCGGGGAGCCGCCGCGTCGGGGCGGGAGGCGGCCCGGTGCTGGCGGTACAACCAGTTGGGGCATTGCAGCGGGCTGAGTCACGGCAGGGCCGGGGCCTGCGCGACCGGCTGGGCCCCGCGGGGGCGGGCGGGCGGACAGACTCCCGGAACGCTGCCGCCAGGATAGGCCTCACTCCCCCCTCCCCCGGAATGGTTTAACCCGGCCAGGAGACCCCATGAGGACGAAGACTACCCCCCTCCCCCCCCGGCGGGGGTGGTCCCTCCCGGCCTTGTATGTCCCCCCAATGGGTGGGTGGCTGCGCGCCCACCCGCGGGGTGCGAGCGCCCCCTGTCGGCGCGGCGGCCCCCCCTCGGTACGGAGCACCAGGACCGCGTCTTACAAACCCCGCAGACACCTTTATTTACCCCCACACCGCTCACCACCCCCCGTCAGTGCCCTCGGCAGCGTCCTCACAAACGGGACGGGGGGGACAAGGACCCGCCGCCACCGCCCCGCGGGGCGCAGTCTGTCCCCGATCCTTCACAGCGGCAGGGGCAGCGACCCCACCTCCTCTAAGCACTCATCGTAGGTCTCCTGGTACTCCTCGTGGGGTTTGATCATGATGACGCAGGTCGGGCGCTTGGAGCCAGCAGCGGCTCCCAGGTCCTGCGGGAAGAGAGCGAGGCCGTGGGGGAGGCTGGGGGCACCGGGTCCCCCCCAGAGGGAAGGCCTGACACCCGGCCAACGTGCTTCGTGCCCCCGGTCTAATGCAGGGAAGACCCTGTCCTCTGGCTGGCACACACCTCACATGCCATACTCCCTCCCTGGAGCGGGGAGCCAGGGCCTGCAGAGATGCCTGCATTGGGGGAGACGGCCCAGAAACAATGACCCCCCTGAACTGCGGTCTGTGAAAGGGAAGACGTCCCACCAACACACCACACCTTGGCCAGTGTCTGGTTTCTGCAAGCAGGCAAGTGCCAGTGCACAACTGAAAGGGGAAACGTGTCCCTGCTCTGTCCCAGAGCTCTCCCGCCCCGGCTGCTGCAGGGGCTCGACTTGGGCAAGGGCACCCGTGCTCCCAAGGGGAAACATGCTCACATCTGCACCCTGGCCGCTTGTCCCTCTCATGCCCTGGCCATGGACTTGAGAGATATTAGTTGTTTAGCTTAAATAAGTAAGTTCTAATTAGAATAAATTACTTTAGAATTATAATATGGTGTGATTTATGCTGTTTGCTCAGCTTTATTTAGCATGAGTAGCTAATTTGCTGAAGCCTTTAGGCAGCAATAGAGTTAATTTTCTCAGTAATTTTCCTAGCAGCTGGTACAGTGCTGTGTTTAGTCTTTTAGTGCAAGAAAAACGTTGATAACACACTTATGTTTTGGTAGTGTTTTCTCTAAGTCTGGGACTTTTCTGTTCCCTGTGTTCTGCCAGTGAGCACAGGTGCACGAGATGCGTAAACCAGAAGATAAGGAGGCTACAACCGTCAGCAGAGACTGCAAATCAACAGGAGCAGTCAACTGCCTGTCTGCCTGCACGCAGAAAAAGGATCCAGTAAGGTGTTAGAAGACCCCAGACCAAAAATCACCATTGGACTGTGAGACACGTGAACAGCATGTGAGTGGCAGGTGTAGAGATCACAAGGGTCTAATTGCTCAGGGATTTCTTTGTTTGAAGTTCCTCCCTTTTCAGAGGCACCCAGCCCAGGCTGACCGTGCGGCTGTACCTTTCAATTAAATTACTTATTTTTATAACATCTGACGCCTGAGACTTTGCTGTGGGAAACCTAGGGTCAAGCCTGAAGGAGGAAGGAGCGTGTGCGAGAGTAAGAGTGTGTGACTTGAAAGGGGCACCTGTTGGGCCACTGGGGTCACCCACTGTGAAGGGACCCTGGTCTGAGCAGTTAAAGTCTTGGGTGAGGTGTGAATACTCGGGCAGTAGCTTCTCCTTTAACAGCAGAGAAGCGCCGCGTGCTTTACTCAGGCACCTTCCCAGGAAGACTCCTGTCAGTCCGGGCCGGGTGCTGCCCACCGGGCTCCCACTCGCTGGGGCTGGTTCCTCCCGGCTGCGCAGCCCCAACCCCTTACCGATTTGGAAGGGACGTATGCGTAGGGGAGGCTCCTGTCCTCGCACATGATGGGGATGTGGCAATACACATCGATAGGCAGCGTGTCGCCGGCCAGCACCGTGATCCTGCAGGGGAAAGCCCGTGTCAGCGGCCGGCCCGGCCCCGGACGGTGCTGGGGAGGCGGGGCCGGGGCAGCACTTACCCCTTCTCGCCTTTGTTGATGAACTTCTGGACCTCTTTCACACCACGACGGATCTGCTTGTGCTTGGCCGCTGCAAGAGAAGCTCACCGTGAGGGGGCTGCGCCGCCCCGGCTCGGTACCCCCTTGCCATGCCCCGGCCCCGGCCCGACCTTTCCTGATGCACTTGTAGAGCTTGCGCGTCAGCTTGCGGGAGGCGAGTGGCTGGGCGATGGGGTTCAGGTAGTCGAGCTGCTCCCGGTACGAGCGCTCCGGCGTTCCCTCCGCTTCCGCCGCTGCCTCCGGCTGCTTCTCCCGCGCCATGGCCGCGCCGCTGTGCCCTGACTCTTCCGCTTCCGGAGCACGCACGGCCCGGGGGGGCGGGACCAACTGCCGTCAACTCTTCGCCAGCCAATCGGCAACCCCCTAGGGCGCTACCAGCCCACCACGCCGGCCAATGGCGAACGGCGCCTTCCCGTGCCCGGGCCCAACAGGCTCCAGGCCTCCTGCCGGCCCCCCGCCTCTCCCCGGCGGCCCTAGGCCCCGCACCCCGGGGCTCCCCCCATCCTAGATTTCCCCCCCCCCCCCCCCCCCCGCCGCCCCTCACCGGCCGGGGGTGTCAAACACGCGGGGACAAGCTTTCAACACGGGCTTTTACTGGGGTGCGGCGGGCAGCAACGCCGCAAACTTACAGGGAAGGCAGGGAGGGGACAAGAGAGCTCTCCTGCAGTGCCCCGGGTGTATAGCCAGCCAGCCACCCTCACAGGGCTGGGCCCCGATTCATCCCAACTGGTCACAAAGATGTTTTTCTCCCCCTTTTTTTTTTTTTTTTTTTTTTTTTTCCAGAGAACCATTTATCAGTGCAAGGCTATGGTGTTGCTTTTCCCAGGGAAGAAAGGAGGCTTCCCTGCCAGAGCCCCTCCTAGAAACCGCTTTGTTCCTTCTCCCATCAACCTGGCAGGCATCACTGGAGGATAACTAGGTCTGCTGAAGGCCACAGCTGCAGTGTCAGCACATCCCCTGACCCCCAGCAGACCTCTTCAACCAGGGAGACAATGCTGCTCCAAAAGAAACGGGCCTCACACCTGGCTTGTTACCTTCTCCCCCACCCCAGCTGGTCCCTTGAGCACAGGAGGGCTTCACCCAACATCTGCAGCTGCTCCAAGACCTCTTGCTGCATCTCCACGGCCATGCGGTGCACATGGTGGTTGAAGCTGTTGTACATCATTGCGTTCTGGAACATGAGCATGAGGTCACACTGGAACTGGACCATGGTCTGAATGTGTCCCTTTGACAGTCTTCTCTTTATGCTGGTTAAATCCATAGGTCTACAAAAGATAGATAGAAGGAGAATTAAATTGCAACCCACCGCCAGGCATTCTTCAAACTCTGCATGAATGTGCTTAATCTCATTTCAGTGTGGCCCTGAAAGCACAGCTATTTTCAATCAATTTCATTGCTCAGGACAAAGAGGAGGGGTGAGATATGTTCTTTTTCTAAGTCAGACAAGTAAGTTTAGCCAATGCGACACTTGCTATCCAATCAACTTGGCAGGTCATTAGCAGTCACCTCTAAAAAAAAAAAAAATGATGTTGAGCTTCAGAGAAGGCAAGCAGAGCGATTCCAGTAATTAGTCTTCATGAAGTCAGTCCAGGTCTTAGTGGAGAAAGAAAAGTTACTAAAATAGGTATCTATTAAAACCCCTTAAAATCGAATGGTGCCACTAGCAAAAATAGCTGTGCTGGTAAGGGGAACATGATGGAGAATAAATATTACTTCCCTTATTTCGACAGAATGAGAAAATGAATGGTTGCAGAGACGACAACTGTGACCAGAATAGAATATGATTCAGCTCTGAAAAATGCCCTTAATCTCTCTGGGAAATATTCTTATGACCCACTTCTCTGCTGAGAGTAAAACATCTGGGGAGCAAGCAGTGAATGAGGAGAGGGTATCGACTGAGGCATACGCTTCCAACATGGGGAGAAAAGATTGCTGAGCTGCAGAAGCTGAATCCCCTGCTCAGGCAGGGCTTACAGCTGCATGGGCTGTGCCTGGAGTAAGTCAGCCATGCAATGGCAGCAAAGGGCAGGCACGATTCTTAGCAGCAGAGTCCATGCAAGCTTCCAGATTCTAATCACCCGGAAGTGAGTTTTAATAAAAGAAATCAGTGGGAGATGCTGGTCACAGCCAAACACTGAAAAAGGAGAAAGAAAACCATCCCACTGGCCCTTTGGAAACCAGAGAAGACAGAAAAAACCAGAGAGAAATCCACTAGTGAGCACTTCCTCCACAAACTCACCTCTTTACCACATCCCTGTATCCAGGGGCTTGTTTGTCTGACACCGCCTTCAGGAATGGGCCACTGTATCTACAGGGACAAGCACAAAGAATGACATCTGTCAGCCTCTCCACCAAAGACAACATCGCAACACGGACCAGTGCTTGCCTCTCCCTGCTTGCCATGAGGGCCACAGCCGACTAGCAACAGCCAGTATTCGGTGGCTGGCATGGCTCAGCATGGGAGGAAGCTGAGCCCCTCGCTGAAGCTGGCTGTGCCAGCTGTGTAGGAAGCAACATTTGGGCTCTGCCACATTAAGCAGAGGAAATAAATATGCAGTGTTCTCTCCAGCTTTGCAGCACGCAGCTGTTCTTGCTGCGAGGACAGCCAGAAGCAAAGCCATGCGTAGACAAGCCAGCCTGTGGTGGCTGTCATGGAGGGGAGGACAAGGCCTGGGACACAGGAGCTGGAAGTCAGGGCAATATGTTCAGGAGCCATGCCAATCCAACCCTTTGCCACCACATACCTGTGACTGGCTATCATCTTCCAGATGGACAATAGAGTTCTTTTGAAGAGCAAATGCTGCAGACGGTTATCCCAGCTCAGCTGCACCCTGTGGAGGGAATATATCACCAGATCATCACACTCAAGGCAAAGTAGGAGGTGCCAATTCTGCTAGCACCCACCATATCCAGGTGGATGAAGCGCAGAGATCTTTTGCTGTAGCTACACAAAGCCTCTCTGGGTGAGATGGTGCAAGTCTGAATGCAGAACTAAACATCCAGAATGCAGGAAGATGCCTGGCAGTAAACAGAAACAAGATCTAAGCTAAGCAGCTCTAAAGGGCAGGATCAAGTTGGAAAGAAAACCTCATGCTACTCTGAAGTTCACAACTTTACTGATGTGGTTTTTATTCAGCTTCTCATCCCAAGAAACTATGGTTTTCCTTCGAAATGCAGCCCATATGATAACACATGTGGCAGAGCCTGCATGTGACTGACACATCTGCACCTGCCTAAATGGGGCTGGTAATACCACTCTTAGGAGCTGGACTGGACATTACCTGACAAAGCATGATGCCCAGCTCACACAAGGTCTAGCTGCCTTGAGGAAACATGTATTTTCCATTTAATCTTTTATTTAATCTCTACTCTTCTCACTTCAGTTTAGGATCAATGCCCCAAAATGCTGGCAGATCCATAAAGATAGCACAAGTTACCTCCTTCCCTCCTGTTCTCCTTGGCTATCTCATCTTCCTGGAGGTGACCTGTGCCATACACTTGTCCCTGCAAGAATGCAGAATGAAATACTTACAGCTGCGTGTTGGCAGGGCTGGTGGAGTCCAGCACAGGAGCTGTAGAGGTGCTATCACTATCCTCTTGATCCTGGGCCTGATTACTCATCTGCAGATGCGGGTCACCTAAAGCTTGTTCTCCAGGTATCTCTTGAGTCTTGTCCTGAAGAGCACAGAGGAAAAAGGAAGATATGCCTAAAATGGCAGCCCATCACTTGTATCCTTTATCTACAAGCCAGACTGCTGGACATCCCTTCACTGCATCCAGTCTCAGCTGGGAGCTAGCTTGCTCCCTGTTATCCTGGAGGATGATGTTTGACTTTATTCAGATCTTCACTGTGCTGCCCAGCACTCCAGTAACAGCTGGGTCTGATCTCTTGGATCACAACCACCTCTGGCTAGCACAAACACTGTGGAGCTGACTGGTGCCCAGTGTTATGTCTGTCTGCTTTTCTGGGAAGAGTCATGGATGTGAGAGGGCAATCAGGAGCTGAGGTAAGACTGCCTCAGGCTTGTTAAAGCTCAAGACACAGATAACAGGATCCCCTAGAGTGCAACAAGGTTGTTTCCTCACAAACTCCCACATGAGTATGACAGAGTATAGACTCAGCCAGGAAGGAGAGTGTTGTTGTAGTGATTTGCCAATTTAGAGAGTGACAGGCACAGGGAGAGAGGCTCTTTGGAGTCCAGAAGTGGAATTATGTGCAGAGGAGCCAGAGAATTCCTCAACAGGAGGTCTGAAGCATGGAGCAGACTTCTCAGGAAGAAAGTGGACACGGTGCTGTGTTTGGCTTTGACCACCAGGAGAACCGCAAGGGAACTGCTGGGAATAACACTGTTGTGGCTGAACAGGTGAAATGTGAGAACCCTTAAAGTTATTTCTGTCTCCAGTGTCTTAAGTTTGCAAGGGAACAAATGTGAGTATGGAAAAATGATGCTCTTCTTCCACTGCTATGTTACCTCTCCCAGCAACACCTCGCAGGCTGGTGGGAGCCCACAGCCCCCACTAGACACAGGACTGATGCAAACCTGGGCTAGACAGTGCCTGCTTCCAATACATGACGGTCTCCAGGGGCAGATGGTTACTGCTATCACAGCCACGTGGGCCCAAAACCAGCCAAGCTGTGTGCTGCATAATACAGCAATTAGGACAAGGCAAGTATTCCAGTCTTGCCTTAAACCTGAGAGCAGACTGCCAGCTCTCATGAGTCACCTTTACACTGCCAAGGAGCACTTCCTCCAACTCACATCCGAGAGTTTGATCTATAACAAGCTTCCTGTTCGTAAAGATACATATCCATACATAAAAAAAACATTCTTCCCCTCATACATTTGTTTTGCATCCCCTTCCTTGCTGTCTCCTCCTCTGCGTCCCTGCCTCCCCACTTGGAACCTGGGACTTCCCTATCTCATCTAGAGCTGATTTACTTCACTGTCTCTTGTCTCTCATCCAGGACCAGAGGCTCTCTTAGGACCACCTCTCCCCTACCTCTCTTCCTGGGAAGTGTTCTTTCTCATCTTCTGCTAGGATGTGTAGTGGACTCTCCTCTATGCCTGAGACTGCTGTTCCTGTGGTCATTTCCTGGCACTTCACATCTTCCCCATCACCCTGCTTCTCAAAGCCACAATAATCCCACTGAGTCTGTGATGACTTTGTGCTGCTAATGCGGAGAGGTTCCATCATCTGGGTTATCTGCAACACAGAGATTTATTGCTTCAAATTGTGAAGGCAAAAGGAAGAAGAAATAAGCAGCACAGATGCTATTTTCGCTTTCACTCATGAACGCCTTTCCATTTTTAGGAATCCTTGTAAAATCTTCTGATGAAGCCCTGTGTTATTATTACAGTGTCAGTTCACTGACACTCTGTGCTTTAGGGTGAGCTGTGTTTCAGCAACGCAGCTGCCTGGTTGTGGTGACAGCTTTAAATGGGAGGAAGGGCTAGGCTTGGGACAGGGAGCAAGTGAACTCAGGGCATCTGCTTCTCCCCTAGACTATTTCTGTGTGTAGGGATGGTAGAGGCCCTGAAAACCCTAATGTTTCAGAAAGGCATGAACTATGCTACCTGCTTTCCTGTCACCCAAACAGCCCTACCTCTGAGAAGAACTGGAGAAGACTGTCATCTTCACATGTCCTCTCTGCCTTTCGGTAGTCTTCACTATCATCCTCCCAGAGGGGCTCACTGAACTCCAGCTCATGGTCTGCCTCGTGGCTGCTCTCCTCTAGCTTTCCCAAGGCCACCTCTTCGGTATTCCTCCAGCTCCCCACGTCCAGATCCAAGCTTGAATCCCAGCTGAGAAGAGACTGTAAGTCACTGTTCTTCTCTGACTCGCTGGGAGACTCCGTCTCAGACTCCCACCACACCCAGGCATGGCCCACCTGCAAGCAAACATAAAGAGAGAGACAGCAATTCCTTTGTACCCTGATCCACAACTGCAAAGGCCAGCTCATTTCCTGACATACTCAGAGAGCCAAAAAATGGGAAGGACTCTGTGAGGAGAGCAGCCTACACCTGAGCCCACACTTCACAGCATGTGGCAGGGCTGTAGCTCTGCAGCACAACCTGACCTCTGTCATTCCAGAGGAACTGAATTTCAGGTTTTCTGGTGCTTTTGCTGTGCTCTCCCTCTGCCCAGGGATCGACGGGTTACTGTGCTCGAAGGATGCTGAGCTGGTTCCGAGCACATGGCTTTGCTGGATACTACATGTTTAAGGTGCTAAAGGCATCCAGCAGTGAGCTCAAACCAAGTCATGCTGGGCTCCTGAGCTGCTGACAGTTGTGAACAACTAGTGACTCCAAGGACAACTCACTGAAATTCCCTTCGCTGCCCCTTGAGAAATTTTTATACTGGAAATAACTTATTACAAACTCTACACACATTTTTGTTTTGAAAGCAACTGATGTGATTTAGCTGGATGGTGGTATCTTGTGTACCTGAGCCAGAAGAATTATAACCACACAGAGTCACACACTGACAGGGGACAGTTCTACACATTTCAGAAAATAAAAGTTCGCAGTCTCTTAAGAAGGAAGAAACTATTAATTTAATCACTGTTCATTAGTCCGTGCCTAAGTGTCTTTTACTGCACGAGTCCACTATGATTTCTCCAAGTCTGGGGAACTGCTTGCAGAGTCACTGTAACAGTAAAGGCTGTTGGAAAAATCTCTCTCTTGCCACTGAACTCAGCTGCCTGGATGCTGTACCTATGGAGAATTCTATGCATTAATTACCAGTGTCTTTAGAGTTTTCAGTTAATTATGTACAACCTAATTTTTCCAGAGTTTTGAACAAGCGCATTTCTGACATTTCCTTTTGCATTCTCAGGACTGCCAGCACAGCTACAAATACAGCTTACAGTGCATAACTGGGAGAAATAAGGAGTCCATTGGGTTTGGGATAAGAAAAGTTGTTTGCTTATTTTATGAACTTGCAAGTAGAGCTAGGATCCAAAAAGCTGTCCTTCTGAAACCTCTTTCAAAGTTAACTTCAGCGAAAGCAGATAAAATTTGATGAGGTAAGATATAACATTACCTGCTCTCAGCTTCCAGCTGAAGGAGTTGGGCAAACTGTGATTTCATCTGCAGAGTAACCCCATGCCTAAAGCGCTTTCCTGCACCATCGGCAAAGCTGGCCGCACATGCAGAACCAGCCACCACAGCTCAGCTGAAGAACAGAAAAGCCTTAGCCTAGGGTAATCCAATCACTTGTGATCATCCTTCTGTACTCCAGTTGAGAGGGATAAGCATTTTAAAATCAGCGAACTTGGGCATAAGCATTGATTAAAAAGATCTTTGGCCTTATGTTCCATTTTACTAAATCTTGTGAGACTCAAAATGACGGAGTGGAACAGCAGCATAAGTGCAAGACAAGCGGGATGAGTGAAATAATTACAGACTGCTTAGTTACACACCAATTCTGTACAAAAAATAAGGGACAAAAAGATACAGACTTCAACTATTAATTAAGAACTGCCTGACAGTCCTTAATTATGTTGGCTACATAAGTCACCAGCAAGGAATCATTATCAAATTGGAAAGTTTTAGTTCGCTTTGCAGAGATCAGACACTGCGCAACCCTCACAGATATGAGAAAAAGCTGTTAGAAATAAAAAAGTCGGCCTTTAAAAGGAACTTAACATGTCAAAACAAGAAAAATGATAAAAGCCTGAACTGTAGTAAATGAAATATAGAATCCACAAAAAAGTAGGCAAAAAAAAAAAAGAAAAAATTGAAGAACAATTTGCTAAAGACATAAAAGCAAATAACAACAACAAAACTCATCAAAAACATCAGAAGCAGAGAGCTGCCAGATGATTGGGGGGATGACGCATGATCAGTGCCAAACATCTCAGTGGAAAATAGGGCCAGTTGGAAAAACCAAATTAATCATCATTATCAGCAGTTGCCACAAGGGAGATCACACAAGACTTTCTCTTGGGATGGGTCTGAGAGACTGCTTCTAATTAAAATATCAACAGGGGAGGCTTTAGAACAATTTAAAGGAGACCTTAGAACCAGTTGGGATTCACTCGTGACTCCTAAAGAAGCTTAAATATAATGTGACCAAACCTATGTTGTGTAACCTGTTGTTTAAATTAGCCACAGCACAAGACAGACAGATGTGATTGTTCTATCTATCTGTAAAAGGGTGGATGTTGGGAGATGCAGCATAGTAAGCTTGAGCTCTGCACTAGACAGATTAGAACAAAGTATTAGGGAGAACAGAATTAGTAATCAGAGCATGAGATGATGAATTAGGAAAGAGACAATGGGGGTCCATGGAAGAAAATAATCTCTTCAATTTTTAAAGATCTTAAACATCATAAAGGCTATTAAAATGTCATGGGACAAGAGAAAAGGCTCTTTGAGAGAAAAATACCTGGTTAAGAGAAGAAACCAAGGGTAGGAATGAACAGCAATGCTTTCCATACTGAAAGCAAGTTACTAGTGGGTATGATAAAAGCTCTCCCACATGCTGCAACTTCAATTTTTCAACATGGACAAAGAGGGCAGAGGTGTTTCAGAGGAGACAGAGCCAGGCTCTGTCACCACTGTTGGCCACAGACAAGAGGAGGCAGTGATGACAAAGGAAATTCAGACTGGACATAAATGTTTACTCCATGAGGGTGGGCAAGCACTAAAACAAGTTGTCCAGGGGGGTTAGGGAAAATCCATCCTTGGAGATTTTCAAAACTTGACTAGACAAAGTTCTGAGCAACCTGATCGAGCTTTGAAGCTGGCCCTGCTTTGAGCAGCAGGTTGAACTAGATAAATGCTCAGAGGTCCCTTCCAGCTTCAATTATTCCATAAAATACCAGAAACAAACAAACAAAAAACCTGTAACTTTTTATGCTATGAACTTAACAACCTGTAATCTCTGGAAACTGAGTCCATAAAAATTCAAATCAGAAATTCGTTCCCAATTTCAGTAGTGAAGTAAAATTAACCAGTAAGCAAACCAAGGGATTCTACATTTCCAGCATCAAATGTAGAGTGACTCTTGGTAGAAATATACCCGAGACACACGAGACTCAACACAGCAGGCACAACCAATTTCAACACAAAACTTGTGAAAATCAAGGTAAGGTTAACAATCCCTCTGGTCTTAATTGCAATGATTCAGTTTCCTGCAACTTGTGTCTCAGAGAGCTGCACCCTGTACATGCTGCATAAAGAAGTGTAGACTACTCCCAGCTGCTGCAAGCATCAAGAAGGATGATGTTTTGGTTTTTTTCCCCTCGAAGGTCATGGGGGGCAGAAAATACGCAAGTTCTATCTCACAGGTCATATGAGCAGAAAATAAGGTTGACTTGAAAATTGTCACAGAGAACTTAAACCTCAGTTAAGCAACCATGTTGCCGAGGAAAAGAACTGTATTTTCACGACGACAGAAACAGTTCACAGGCTCAGATGTGAACCCACGTACTGGCATGCCTACAGCTGCTGAAATCACAGATTTTCATTCTGACTAGGGTACCCTTTTAAAATCTCCGGGGAAAGAATGCAAGGTACATTTCAATATGTTGATCTTTTAAAGAAAGCTCCAACAAGACCGTAGTATTTAACTTCTCATGGTTAGATCTCCTGTTTCATCACAACAGTGCCATATTCTCACATACTCAAGCAGGACTCTTCCTCTCCATGCAACATTCCATGCAACACTCCCATGATTAACAGATTGTCCCTAATATCAAAGCTCTGCCATGGTTGTACGCTGTATGGATAGCTGGAAGAGAGTTGTTTGCAGATATTCAAGACAGGTATGCACGCTTGTACAAAAACAGGGCTCCTCACTGCAGAGAGCTGCGATGCTCAGTACACTGCACACTGTACACTGGATTTGTTCCCAGACTTTAATGTACATACACATTTACACATCACTAGTAAAAATCTGTACACTTCACATTACAGTACATACGAGCCACCAGTTGCTAGCTAACACCAGAACACTGATGAAGCCCAAGACGACTGCCCTAAAACAGGCAGGGGGGCTAGTCTTCCCCTCCAGGGAAGTTTCTTTGGATTACACATTCTGACAAGACACTGCTTTCCAGAGGGGCAAGCGAAGAAGGTGGACCAGGTCCCAGAAATAGACCTGCAGCTTTTCTTCCTCCTCCAAGAGCTGTTAACTGCATTGTGCTTGCACTCCAGCTCGGGATGCCATGTGCTGGGATTTTCTGTCTGACTGCAGCATCATTTCTTCATCTTCATGTCTGCCTCGATGGCACAGCGACGCCCTCTGGTGCCACCGTCCTAGTCACAAGGCAAAGAAAAAGAGTTATGCAACCCTAAACATGAAACATTTCCTCCAGCACTCGGGGGAGGTAAGGAATTGTGCATCTGGTAACAACTTTTCATGCCTTCCACAGAGGAGAAAGGGAAGCTGTCCCTAAGAAGGCCTGCCTCCAGACCTACCTAAAATTCACTTGACACAGCACAGGCGCTGGGATTTGTAGCATCTCTGCACGCTGCTGGCAGCCAGGGCAGAGAGAGGCAACAAGGCTCTTGCCCAGACAGATGCTTTTGCAGCCTGTACAGTGCAGGCTTTCTCCTAAGTGGCAAATTCTAGCTTGGCTCTTAAGATGGGGAGAGGAAACTGCTGACTAACCTACCTTATCAGCTGCTGATCCCTATGAGAAGTGCTCCTCCAGTTGAGTGACCCTGGCACTAGCTCCCTAGTTTCTCCGTACAGCTCCTTTCCATGAGTAGAAGGCGAGCTGAGAGCTTCCTTTGATCCGCTGCCCTCTCCCTCTGGCTGACATGCTGACTCTCCCGGAGTACTCCTCTGTCTTTAGATATATGCGAGAGAAAAAAACAACTCTCCATCTTCCTCCCCTCTCTCCTCCCCGCAAACTCAGACACTCAGGGTTTCTCGGAGGGAATATTTTTCCAAACACTTCCAGATCACCACAGGCAGAGAGCAAGGTATTTCTGCAGAGTATCTTATTTCCTTTCTGGACCGTGAATGATAAAGGAGTACACAGCTGACTCCTCACGTTCCCAAGACCCTTTGTACTGTCTCGAATGTGCAGAAGGAGCAGCTGTATAAACATGAGTGATGTAAGAACTACAGTACTGCACCACTTGGTCTGTCTTCCCACTTACATGGAAAGAAAGCAGGAGAGAAGTTGTGGAAAAAAGCAAAGGCAGATGACAAAACGAGAACACTTGGAACCAGAAGAAAAGACTGAAGCCCCTCCCACTCACCCACGCTGAGAATAAGGGACTGAGATGTTTCTTCTCTAATGAACATGGTTGTACAGCCCGCAAGTTAAACACACACTGCTGCAATGCTAAGGATGCTGTGACAGTGCAGCAATCACCCAGACAAGGAGCAGAGCACACCACCAGCAGTACTGCAGTACCTGCTGGAGCCTTTCAATACTTACAAAGAGAGAGAGAAGGAAGGCAGGAGAGCCCATTGGGACACTGTCCTGTTAAAAGGCCAAACAGAAGGACTTATCAGATATCAGATATGGAAATGCACACACCACATAGAAGCACTGAGCCCACACACGAGCATAGAGAAACATGTGCCCCACTCCCCATCCCACATGGCATCAGTCTTATGCAGCAGGAACATCAAAACAGACAAAAGAGGGATACTGCGAGAGTCAGAATGCTAGGAAAGGGATATTCCCTCCTGAGCCGTGGCAGGGCCTGGTCTACCAAACAATTTCGGCACTGTGCAGTTGCCACTAGAATTAAGCAGTCAGTCCTTGCTGTCACAATGTTGTATGCAATAGCTGAGAGCACCTGAGGTCACTTAATCAAGTTTGGATGCGTCTTTACAGAAGAAAACAAACCTACATCACTTAGTTCAGAGCAGTGCGGAAGTCAAAGTTTCTCTGGTGTGTTTTACACAGCAAACCAGACTGGAGTGATTTCCTAGTTCTAAAAATCTGACTAGGAAGTGAAGAACACAGCAGAGGCTAGTCTTCCCACTCTCTGCACCTTCACCTTCCTGCCACACCATGCCTCTTCCAATACTCTGTTCATTTCCCTACATTTTTCATCACCTGTTTTTAAAAACAGGGAATAGAACTATTGAGATTACAGGAAAAACTCATGAGACCTGCCTCTGGGATAATGAACAGCTCCAGAGATGAAATCTAATCCACGGACACATTTAAAGAAAAATTTCTTCACAGGAAGATGGTGGAGCTACTGCAGTCTCAAAGAACATTCTGCCTATCTTTGGTATGGGAGCTTCATGCAGTATCTTGGGATTCTTCAAAAGATACCAAGTGCCCTTCCACAGGGTGCAGCATTCTCACCTTCTCCGAAGCATCTTGCTTGCGAGTGGAGTCTCGCCCACGCAGGCTCTTTGCACTAATCCCTGACTCTGATGTTTGCATGATCAGTTGTGTGGCCAGAAATTGCTGCAAGAAAACCACACTCTATTAAGATTCTCAGGCAAAACAAGCTCAGTTAGTGCGTGTCAGTTAGCTATCACAAACCACAGGCTGGGAATGATTGGGTCAGAGGCAGTTTCAGTTCCTTGTCTGCTGCTCAGAATAAAGTTCCCCCATTTACCTCAGAAACCACAAGTCCTGAGGAACTATAAAACCCCAGTTCAAACTCTGTTAGCCCTGTCAGTTGGGACATTCTACTTCACAAGAAATTTTAAATGACATATATTCACGGGACAGTGTTTCATGTACAGTTTATACCAGCATAAACCAGCACAGCCACCAAAAGAAGCAATCGCGTCCCCTGTCATTCACTATTCTTGTTGCTTGTTTCTGTTCCTGAACCACACCCTGGTTCTTGCTGGCCTAAGCATTTCCCTAAAGGAAACTAGATTTGAAATTGGTCTGGGCTGAACCTAAAAAACATTTTGCTGCACTAGTTTTAACTTATCCACAATCTAGTTCACCACAAACACTCTCACAAGAGAGATGCAGGGAAAGATGGGACTACTTCATTCAAAGACACTGTGAGTGAAACTGTGGTCCTACATCCAGAATTCTTTCCCTTACCTATGGACCAAGGCATACACTGTCCTGCCTGGCCTCAGCTCAGTACTTTACCTGGATCTGCTCCAGGACATCTCGCTGCATCTCCACAGCCATGTGGTACACATCATGGTCAGAGCTGTTGTACATAACTGCATTTTGAAACATCAGCATAATATCACGCTGGAACTCAGCTGTGGTTCGTATCAGCCCATTCTCAATGTTCTTTTTGATGGTAGATAAGTCCATTGGCCTATGAAAGAAATGCAGTCAAAATAGCAACAGAAATATTTAACTCTCTCCCCACTCTTTTGCAAACAGCCTTTGGTCTGTAACATGTTTAGTTAGGCCATCTATTTAATTTAGCCAATAGGTTCTCCCCCCCACAGGCTCTGTTCCTGAGTACCAAGGGCTCAGGTCAGAAGACATGAGCTGTTCAGCCGTTACCATGAATAGTAACAATGGCATGACAGATGCCTCAAGAGAAGCATTTGCCTTCTCCAGGCATCACTGAAGGAGACACTAAGGGGCTAGAGCTGCAGGCATTGAACTGTTTAGGAGAGATTTTGGGGGCTAGCAGGGGATTCTGGTGAAGAGTCCACTACCTGGGACAGTAAAAACTGTTAATTAAAGAAGATAGGTCTTTCGAATTTCAAGGATTAAATCCTACCCTTGGATAGAAACTGGGAGAAGCAAATCAGTCACATACCATCTTACTTATAAAAAATGTTCTATGTAAGTCCATGTACTTCATTCAAAGACAGGGCTACGTAAAGTCATGTATCTGTGACCGAAAACGACCCTTTTCTTGGGGAAACCTGTTTCTGACTGAATCATGCCAGAAAAAAAAAAAAATTTCCAAGTCTTGCAGTCTACATGGCAGCCAAAAACTACATCGTTCCTGCCAGAAATCCCAACACAAATAAGCAAATATACAGGGTTCTAATGGCAGAAGACTGCCGAGACTCACCTCTGCACAATACTGTGGTAGCCTGGTGCTATATCGTCAGTTACAGGCTGCAGGAAGACATTGGCATACCTGCAGAGAGAAGCAGTTCACTTAGGGCCTGTCCTTACGAGTAAATATTTGTTTCGTGCTCTCATGTTTATTTGTCTGCTACCAGTAACAGATATGATTCATCATCTCCCGGTACCAAGGCAGACGAACCTCTGAGATGGGAGAGTGGAGACTTGTCTAGGATTAGTCACTTCTTTCTGCCAGTTCTCAAGACATCAAACTCACCTGTGATTAGCTGCTGCTCTCCAAACTAGCATGATGGCTTTCTTCCAGATCTTCTGGGCCTGTATTGCTTCCTGGTCCTCACTGCACACTGAGCTGGGAAGAAGACAATAGGACTTCCTTTAGGAGTCTGCATACTGCCTCGGAGCAGAAACCTTATGGTTTATTTTGCCTTTGACATACCTACGCTAATCCATGCCAAAGACAGAAAGAAAAAAATGGAACCTGGTACTATGGTACTGTCTGCACTTGCACTTGTAAGCAAGGAGAATCAGATAAATCATCAACAAATTCCTCCTTCGGACCCACTCAGTCAGCAAACCAGAAATGAGAATCCTACGCTTCCTCACAATAGCCTGGGATTTGCACCCGTGTGCCTGAGAGCTTCACTGATACTCACAACTGTGAGGAGGCTGGGCTGCTGGGGATGGAGTCGGCAAGCGTGTGAGACTGTAAAGGTGCATTATGGACACTGAAGCCATCATCGCTCTCACTCACAGGGGGTTCGTTATCCATCTCTGATAGATATCCCTCACCCTGATCTTCTTCTTTGGGTTCCTCCAAACTGGCAGCCTCACTGGCACCATCCTCATCATCCTCTTCACCCTGCCCATCCTGAAACACAGAGTTCATGAGTCTGCACAATCAGCTACAGCAGCAACTGAGAGCCTCCAAAGCAACTATGGTTCAGCAAGCAAAGTGATTTTCTTGCTACAGCTGCTGACAACTGTACAGGCACTTTCACAAAATCCTGGTTACTCTATCCTGCCCTGCCTCCCCCTGCAGAAACAGAAACACACATATACAAAGCTTTATAGTGCCTGAAGCAATCTACCCTTCAGCCCCAACTTCAGACTGCCTGATCCTCTTCTCAGTGCAGAAAGCTGAATGCAAGCTTCGCTTTTCAGTACATGTGAGCCAGGAAGCAGCAGCAGTGAGATGTTACTAGTAAACCCAAGATGACTACAACCAATACAGAATTACCTTCATCTGACTCCTAAAGAGGGCTTGGGCCTCCTCCTTCATTGACTCTGTGAAAGAAAGAAAAGCAGAAAGGTTGATTCTTCAAAGCAGTCTTTCCTAAAAAAGCTCCTGCACCAATGCCTACTGTCCTGCAGTAATTACCACTGTTCCTACATGTATCTTTTCTCCCTCCTCCCCAAAAAACCTGAACCAGATCACTGACATCTATCCAGCTAATAATGTTGCATGTAAAAGATTTCCTAGCTGAATTAAGTTACCTGACAGCTCAAATTTGTGCTGAACATCAGCCTGTGAGGAGTCTTCACTCACATTTGGGACTTGTGGAGGGGATGAATCATCATCAGGTGGGGTCTGGAGGGAAGAGAAATGCACAAATCTAGATGTTTGTGTCAGCTTACTTCAGTGAAGGTGTGGGCACATCTCACTCAGCCTAACCTAACTCAAGGCAGTGAAATTCACTGAGCACCTTCCCAACAGCAAGTCTGCACATGGGCGGGGGGAGATACATAAAGGTACTGCCTAAAGCAGAGAGCTTCTCTGCAGATCGAACAGATCAGCAGCATGACTCCCAAGAAAACAGTCAAGTCACATTCATTGAAGGGGTCACCTTCAACCCAGCAGTCATCCTTCCTCTAAACTTCTTTCCTACCTGCCACAACTGCTCCCTTCTTTCCCCACACCAGTTTCAGACAGCCTCTCTGCTCACATACCTCCGTCTTCACTGTATTGTGTACTGCATCTTCTCCCTTTGTTGATTCTATCTCGATTTCAGAAGTCTCTCCTGCTGCCACAGCTGCTCTTTGATCCTCTTCTACCTCTTGACTTCTAAGCTCTGGTGTTTCCGTCACTCTTGCAGTTGCTGGTATGGTTTCCTCAGGTCCCAGCTGACTCTGCTCCTGCTCAGCAGGTTCTGTCTTTATTTCTGATCCCAGCTCTCCAATGCCCATTAGGTCTCGAATTCCCTTTGCCTCTGGCTCCTCACACTCCAGTCTCTCTTGCTTCACAGTCACAGACACTTGGGGTATTTGGGCCTGTTTCTCATGCTCCTGACGAATTGAGTGTTCCCACGGGCCAGGCAGGGTCTGAGGGTCATCAGTATCTTCACAGAAAGATGACAGAGCAGCTTCAACAACTGCTGCATCCAGGACTTCAGGGTGGTCATCTACCTTTATTGCCAAAACAAACACACAGCAGTGCAGGCTAAAGTCAGAAAGAGGGATTTAAAAAAAAGTTCATGTTATTTGGTAATGAGACAACTGTGGAAAACCTGGTGTACTGGGTTTACAAAGTTGCCTTTCGCAGGCAGACCGGTATCACTCCCTGTGGAGTCTCCTGTGAAGCTTCAGTTTCACAAATACAGCACTCCTGGAAAGTATGGTACAAGCAACGCTCATCTGTCTGCCAGAGACGTGACCCAAACCCTACCCAACATGAGGATGAAAAGAGATTTCTTTCTGCACTCTGAAGGAGCACCAGGCTAAATGTGGCAGACTAGCAGCAGTGGTGTTGTAAGGTCATTTCCTATTGATCTGGACAACGATGGTGAGAAAGCGCATTTTAGAAGTTACTTCTTGCTTGTTTAAACTATCTAAATTGGTGAACAGTAATCACTTGAAATTAACCTAACTAGATGTGGAGCAAAAGGCACTGGCACTCTGCTTTGCTCGTTTACCTTGTCCTCAATGATGGCTATAATATTTCCAACAGTATCGAAGTCCAGCTCTTCCCCCGTATAGGACACTGCAATATCCATTTTCTCAGCCAAATCCAGGTCTTCTTTCCCATCCATGCAGTGATCTTTGGAAGATCCTGCAGTGCTGCCAGCCCCAGAACCCAGGCACTCTTTCTTGATGGAGTCAATGATCATGGATATTTCACTGCTGTCCATGGACACTGTCACGGTATGGGAATCAGACACTGCCTCCATGGAAACACAGGCTTCTGGCTGACTCACTGCACAAGGATGAGAGTGACAATCAGAGACCAATCTGGAGAAGTCACGCCCACATAAACAAGTACTGCAGTGGCTAAGACCGAGCACCAACCGCAAGTATCCCAGGCCCACCCACAACAGCATGGCTTAGAAAAATAAAAGACAAATACGTGTTTGCTTTCCCACAGTAGAGACAAAGTGAGATTCCAGCCCTTGAACCACAATCCAGCAACATATCATTAGCACCCTCACCCCCACCCAGCAAGTCCTGTTTAAAACCATCTGTTTATTCCAGAACCCAGCCGTAACTGTCCTTCAGCAAGGATGGCGAGTCTGAGGTGATAAAAGGCCAGCTGAGAGGTTGCTGGGTGCTGATCCCAAGGGAAGTTCTGCTTTCCAGCAGTGTATGAGCTACGAGTGCGTAGTTCAGGAACGCACCTGTGGCTACGCTTTCTGGAGCTGCAGCTGGTGGCACAACGGATGGTGCTGACAGCGTGGGCATCATGACAATGGTTGCCTGGGACACAGGCTCTACGGGGGGTGGCAGGAGCTTAGCTTGAGGTTCGCTGGCAACAGCGGAGAAGGAAGCAAGAGGTGAGGTGAACTGTGCAGGACCAGCTTCTAAAAGCCGGGAAAGCGTAGGAGCACCTAACAGAGAGTAGAAGGGAAAAGCACATGAGCAAGAAGCAGCCACCACTGAAGTCCACAAAGCCACCACTGGGCTCTTCACTGTCTGGTGGCTTCTTCTGGGAAAAGACACTGAGAAATACCTATAAACAGTCCCAAAAGCTATACAGAGAACCTGCACCAAAAATGCATGACTCCTTTGTGTGTGCAACCTGAGACAGAATCATGCAGACTATGGGACACCATGTTCAACATTAAGGGCTGGCCAGGCTAAGCCACACATGCAGAGAGATGCCCTTCCAAAGGCTCATCCCAATACAATCACGGGATATCCAAAAAACAGTGCTGAGAGAGCCACACAAGGTAAGCAAAGACAAACAGTCATCACAGGAGCTGGAAGGGAGCAGAGGGGATCTCTTTGCAGGTCTTTCCTGAAGAATTCCTCTTATATCAAAGGCTGCCACACACCTTGGCTGTAACTTCCAGTGTGACTTTACTGAACTGTCTGGACCAAATTAACAAGTCTTAAAGAACAGATATGGCTAAGGAAAGTGAGATTATTTGTATGGAATTATATATGAATGAATGGCACAAATCCTAAGCTCCAGACAATGTGACTAAACCACTGGTTAGCACAAGCTGAGAAGAAACTCCACCTTAGGCAGGTTGTTCTGACAAGGCTCAATGCAAAGACTCTTGCACTGTCCCTCTCACCCCCTTCTGTGGAACTCACTCTGGAGCTCACAGTGCACTGTGGTCTAATCCTCAACAGACCTCTAAACTAAAGCAGAGGTAAGACACTTGAGTTCTCCAGATTCACAGGGAGCTGCAGTTTGACACACTAGGAATTGAATATTAGACCAATTTTCCCCCAACTCCCTGTCAACTAACCCTTTATTTCTACACTGAAATACCTGGTATTAGCCAGTCAAAACCACAAAACTAGAATGCATGGACCAGGATTGAATCAAGTCTAATCGTTTCAGTAATTTTAAATCAAGGCACTCTTTCTTCTGTAAGGATTAGAGTCGTCTTAAAAAAAAAGTAGGGATGAGAGGGATGAGGGTACAGAAACAGGAATACAACTCATAGAGTCCCCAAAACCAGCCAGGCTAGATGTCCTTCATCTCTCTCCAAAGAGAATTCATAGAATAGTCTGAAGGGACATCTGGAGGGAGAACCGTATAGGGAGATTCCCGAGTTACCTGAAGCAGCAGGAGATGCAGGGACAGCACCAGGTGCCGACTGCATTTCCCCACTGTGCAGCACTGGAAGGACGCTTCCTACCTCCAGCAGGACTCCTGAGCTGTTCATGTGACCAGAAGCCACTGCCATTTCATTTTCACCAACCTGCCAAAGGAGGACACAACTGAAGTTCCTGAAGAAACCATCGCATCAGTGATTCTCTGCAAGATATGCACCTCCATGAATATGTCCATCATTTGCTGTCTTAGCATTTCTTTGGCATTTTTTGTCCAGTCCAGTCCCTGCCTGAGGCCTCTTATGCAAGTGTACAACATGAGAGTCTGAAACTAGTTGTTCTTCAGCTACAATACAGCTGCAGTGCCACCTTCCTTTGAAGTTAGGCCAAATACATCTCCTGCTTTACTTTAGTTCCTCTGTTCAAGGACCTCACAATCCTTGAAACATACCAGTCTCTCTACTCCCTGAGATGGCATAGCATTACCCCTTATTTTGAGTTGAGGGAAACTGAAGCACCAAGAAGGAAATTAACTCCATCAAGGTCACACAGTAAACCCATGACACACCTTGAAGCAGATATAAACCAGTCCTGTCAATAGAAAGAAAACCCAACCTTTCACAGCCATTATCTTTCCTTGCTCCACCCTATGTTACATTGCAACCTGCAAACAGAGAACCCACTGAAGATTTACCCAAGCTAACAAATAGAAAAGACCCCAAATCTGACTATTAAAAAAAAAAAAAGAGCCAACAGCAATAAACCTATTGCATCACACAAGCACTAACCCAGGGAATCCATACCACAGGCAGGCTGATGGCTGCTATTTTCAGACTGGGCTCTGAACAACGTCAACAATGTCGCCCTCCTAAGGCTTCCAGAGTCACTAACACTAGAAAGGTCAAAGTGGCTTGTCATCACAGTGATTTTAGTAACTGTCTACAACTACAAGAAGACCGAAGCACTTCAATATTGGTCATAAACCCCATTAAAGGACTCCCTACTCCTATGCTAAGACCCATTACAAATACTGAAACTCAACTTCCTGCCAAGATGTAAAGACGACTTGTGAGCCCAAAGTAGGTATCACCAAGACCACCTCCATGGAGACTGATCAGGATGATGCTGACTAACACGCTCCTCCCCTGGGGAAAACGACTTCCTCTAGCAAAACCTGCAACTCCAACTCCTTACAACAGAAGGGAGATAGCCAGTCTATATGTGCTGAATGATTCCTGCAATCCTGCACGCACAGTACTAGCAGGAAAGGGTCCCATCTCTGTGGCTCACAGGGGTAATTATATCTGTCAGATATCTATCACTTCTGTTGGGACTCTCACAAAAACTGTATGTTTTTAAAAAGCCTTTGCAGCTCCCCCTTTCTCAGTGGGAGAGTCTGGAGCAAATTGTTTGTGTGCTTGCATACATGAGCAGAGAGCTCCATACCAGCCTGGGGCTTGTGGGCAGGAGACTGCCCTTCTTCAGCAGCTCTGAGAGCAGAGGGGAAGGAGGCGGAGTTGCTTTTTGTCCTAGCATCTTTTTCTGGGGTGAATCATCAGTGACTGGGGTCATGGGGGCATCCAGGGGAGCAGAGCCTGGAGGGGTGTCAGGGATTCCAATGAAGGAGGCAACTGGGGTGCTGGGCAATGTCCCTGGAGTGACCTGAGAAAGAGAAAAACCACACTGTTCAAAGCCACACTCCACCACACGGACTAGCCCCACTTGCTCCTTCCCCCAAGAGCATTGATCCAGCACACCACAGACACCTACTACATTCACTCGCTACACCTACTCCAGGCATATGCTTTCACCCTTTCCCTGCCCTGTAGTGCCATTTCCCAGGCACACACAGAAGACTGCCTGGCCATCCCACTGACGCCCCTACATAGCCTTTGATCCAGGCACCTGATTATCACAGACATGGAAGAGGACATGTATCTCGAGCAGCACTGTACATCAACCACACTAAAGCACTACCACGGCAAAAAGTCTGCAAAACAAGGCAAGGGCTTCTCCCCAGGCTCCTGTTCCATGATGGATGCAGAGCCCCATGTCCCAAGCTGGTCCTTCTCTCTTACCATGGGAAGCATCCTTACCCCTGGACTGGCCTCATCCACAGCGGGCTGAGACAGTTCTCCCAGAGCATAGTCTCCCCCTGGAGAGGTTGAGCCTGCAGGGGAGCGAACCATCACACCCGTTAATCGTCGTGGTGGATTCTTAATGGCCTGACGAGCTGGAAGAGAACAGGGAAAAAAAAGAAAAGTGAGATTTCATGACTTCATCTTGGACAGTCCCTGAAAGTTACCTCTGACTTTATCCTAAAGAACCCTAAGAAAACAATTTATATTGTAGGAATTTCTTGCCCCATACTAGGCTCAGTTCACAAATAATACTAGCATTGGGTAATGCATTTTAATTTCAAATTTCCGTAGCAGTTGGTTATTCACCACCTCCCACCACTGGTACGGTAGTTCACTGAATCGCCTCAAGAATTACACATGAATTAAAGATTCAGAAGAAATCTCTCTTCCTTCTATCTTCAGACAATAGTAAAACTACAGGAAAAACAAAAGGGGTGAAAAGCCTGACATTCTAACAGAGAGCTCCTTGCTAATCCTGCTTCCTCTTAGATATGCCTTTTCTACAGAATTTACTCCCTTCTCAGAATTCTCTGCATTTTGCCCTGTTACAATTACAGTGCTGGAAAGGGAATATCATCTTTCTTTCCAACTCCTAGGGTCAACGAATCTTCCTGAACAGGTCTTAACAAAACTTAAATATTTCCCAAATATTCCTACGAACATATACATCTCTCCCTGAGGAGTAAGGAAGTTCATTTCCAGCTTACCCTGATAGGCAGCATCTGTAGCCTTCCTCTTGACTTCTGCCTCCTCCTCCTCCATTTTTTTCTTTCTGCATACAGAACCAAAACCTTCTGTCACACAGTGTCCCACTTCCTCTTAGTTCCTCCTGAAGCTTACTGACCCCCACCCCACTATCTTCAGACAACAATGACCTGCCTCTGTGGACTCAGACTCAAACCCTCTGAGGAGGGAAGCAGAGTCAGAGGCCAGTCAGTGAACAACACACTTGGCAGGAAACTTCACTTCCAGCTGATTATCAAAACAGAGAAGGCAAGCATGATGTTGCAAGCCACCATCAAGCTCTTCACAGAGAAACTCCAAAAGATGTTCTACACAAGCTGGTGCCCTCCCTATCTAAACTAAGTCCACCCTCAGAGGACGAAGCGTCTGCCCAGCTGCCCTGTTTCTCTCTCCCAATGTACGTGGAGCAAGAGGTGTCTGACAAACACCCAGTGTCAGGCAACTACAACATCAGAAGAAAGCATAACATTGAAATAATTAAATAACCCACATCATAATCTCATTGCACAGCTCCTCCAGTCTGTTATCCATGTGTCCAGCCTGGATCAGCTCTGCGTCCTTCTTGAGTTGCCTGTAATCAGAAAATCTTCTTACTTACTTACCACTGCACAATATGCCCTAAGTAGCATTTTCACCCCAAGCACCATCACACTTATGCCACATTTTCAAGACAGGACTCTCAGGTGCACAACAACTTAATGCCTCTGCCACATACCTGTATTTCTCCTGTGTTTCTTTAATCATTTTCTTCAACTCCTCAACTCGTTCTGCAGTCAGTTTCCGCACAATAACATCTTCCACAGTTTCCACAACTTCTCCCTTCTCACCACGTTTTCTCCTACAGAAAAGAGAAAAACAAAACAGTTCAAACACGAAACACAGAAAACCCCAGTTCTCCTTTCATAAATGGCTGGTGTTATCATTCCTGACACAAACACGGACAAAAAAAAAAAAAAAAAAAAAAAAAAAATCAACCTCCTCTTCCAATTTCTCTTACTGGACAGCACAATGTTCAAACAATCTCTTCTGAAAAAATTATCTAATTCTTAAATGCACCCAGTGTTAAAGACTTCAGGAATAGACCAAAGATGCAAGCCCACTGCAAATTCTCAATCTGAAAAAAACAATCATTCAATTTCAGAGAAGATTCTTACTACCCAGGAAGAAACATATTTTTTTTCCTCAGTAACTCTATTAGGTCCTTTGTCTTTGCAACTCTAGTGCTGAAAATCATTCAGCACTATCACAAACAAATACTACTTTTAAACATCCCGCCTTTAATTTAAATTGATGTGAAGTCTCAAACCAAAATGCCTGGATTTAGGAGTGAGAAATATCTGAGACCACAAAGCTGTAGTGATAGCATTGAGAAGAAAATTGTAAGAAACCACTGCAAAACAGAAACAAATACAAAATGTTTCCCTTTCTCACTCTTGCTGTCTTTTTTACCCCTATTCTGAATGATAATTTTATGTGTAAAGCTTCTGATCAATTAGACTAATATGTAGTGTTTTATTTCAGCCAAATAAATGTTTCTTTTTGCTGCATTAAGTCCCCAAATGCACACTGCAACTTACAAATGGAGCTGTGGCAAAGGGGCCCCATTCACCCTGCCATATATTGTAATGACAGTAGGGGCACATGGAAGACAGTAACAAGTACACAGTGACTAGTTTTAGATGTAATAGTGGAATACTCTGGTCTTATGAAAAAAGGAGACAAGATAAGGTGACATGGGAAGCATGTTCTAAAAAATACCTTGGGCTTGCCAATCTTTCCCACCTGCCATACCCTGATGCCCCTGTCCACCCATGCCAGCTATCACAACTGAATTCCCTTGTTCCTGTATGCTCCTTCTGGGAGGAGCACTATCAAATCCTTTGCTGTAAGAATTGACAAGTCCACCCAAAATTGCTGCAGACTGCACTTGCTTCAGACTTTGTACTCACTTAGGGGTCTCTGTAGTCTCCAAGAGCTCTGAATACTGAGATGCACAGTGCTAAGAAGAAACAAAGAAAGTCAGAGGATGTTGAAGAGTCAGCGTCAGCAAACGCCTATCAACAAAGCCTACAGGGCACTTACTCCTACTTCAGCAGTCTAACATTTTATGAACATATCTGACAGTCTTCTCCAGTTTCCCCCATGGCTATAATTTAGTGTAGCTCAAAGTGAAGAAGCATATCCACTCTTCTACTCTCACACTGCCCAGGCTGATCTTCAAAACAAAGCTAAAGAACAGACGTTCCCAGCTAACAATTTAGAAATCAAAGCAAGCAACCACAATTAGGAAAATTGTAGCTGTAACCTTTCAGTCTGTGAACACGAATCAAAAATATTTCAACGGAGAAGACAACATAGCATTATATCAAGGCCAGTTTCACAGGTTAACAGAAACAGTAAGCAACATAAAACCCCAACTTCTCCTCCCTTGATTCTCTTAATCTCTTTCTGTCCATTATACAACAAAAATCCCTGGTGCTTGCCAAACAGCAGGACACACCAAAATACATGGGCATCCACAAATTCCCGGGGCAAGGAATTCCACAGCTTAATTACATGCCTTGTAACGAACAATCTCTTCTGGTTTGCTTTGAACCTGCCTCCTGATAGTCTTACTTAATACCCTTTAAATCTTGTACTGGACAAAGCACTGAACAATTAATCCTTACTCATCCTCAACACGGCACTTCTGATTGTGCAGACATCTGTCATATTCCTGTTACTCATCTCTTTTTTTCATGTCTTTGATCATACTCGTCTTTTTCTTAACTTTATCCAACTGTACTGTAAGCTCAAATTTAATTTCAGAAACAGGAAAAAGTATTTAATTTAAAGAAAATTTATTTTTAAAAATAAATTTTGTTATCCTTTTTAAAATCAAGAAATACATTCTCGCAGGCAGCTGTTTTACATATCCCACGCAGAACTAATTTTTTCCAAGATTCATGTGTCAGTATCTTACCTTTTGAGAAAACCAGTCAGGTGGGCGTCCTGGCTCTGCAAAAGGTTTGATAGCTCTGCTGACTGAAACCCTGCAGGAGAGAAATGGCAAGTCACTGTCAACTTACTTTCTTCCCCAACCAACATGCAGAGAAAAGACCCTGACCTGTTCTGACATTCAGCACTGAATAGCCCCCATAAACACTGTGAACTTGACAATATAGAATTGTTATGTTTGGGAATTATCCAAGTACAGCCCTTGGAATCAAAAATATTTACCTGCTCCTAATTAACACCAGCTTCACTCTGTTGCTTTGAAAAGCAAGTTTCTAGCTTCTGATGACACCATTACATTTCCACAAAAACTTTACTTTGGTGAGGGGAAAAAGGCAGCAAAACAGAGTGATAAGTGCAAAAGCAATGCACAGGAGTCTTGTTAAATATCCGCCTTGAGTCCAACTCACCTCTTCCAATTTTTTATGTTGGAATAACATTACTCTTTGTTCTGATTAATACACTTCTGTTTTCACGTAGTAAGTTACAAAAGAAGCAAAACGATTGTCAAGGTACACCTCTAATATCTCCATCTCTGATAGCCCAATTTTGTTTTGAACAGAAAGCAGAACTGTTTATGACTAGCTGTTGCCCAACAAACTGGCATGGTGAAAAGCCACACACCGGTACAGCGCACAGCCCGTGCTTTGCCCTGGGATCCCGGGAGTTCTGTGCCTGTACAGACCCAAAGGCAGAGCAGCGCCAGGCCAGCTCAGCGCTACCATACCACAGAGCCCTCGCCTCGCCGCGCTGCCTTACCAGTTCTGGTCCCCGCTCCGCATGACGGACGAGGCCAGGCAGAGCTTCTCGCGGATGGACCAGGGCTCCGTGGGGCCGGCGCTCAGCAGCTTGTGCTCTGCCGGGAGAGGGGAGTGAGTGCAGGGGCCCGCCGCGCCAGCGCCCCGGGGACACGGCGCCTGGAGCCCCGCCCCCTTCAACTGACCCCACCCACGCCCGTTAGCCCCGCCCCCCTGCGGCCACACCAACCGTAGCCCCACCCCTCCGCGGGTCCGTTGGCCCCGCCCCCCTCGCGCCACCGTTGGCCCCACCCCCTCCCTTCGGCACCGCTCAATTCTCTTCAGGACGTTCCCCTGCCCCCTCCCCGCCCCAGCCCCGCCACCGCCGCCGCTCCTTCTCCACCACCCACCCGCTCCCCGCCGCCTCTCTCGATGGGCCCCGCACTCACTCCCCGTTCCCGCCGCCATCTTCCCCGCCCGGCCCGAGGGAGGCAGGGCGGAGCCGCACGCAAAGCCCGCCGGGAGGCGCACGCCCTCAGCCGTCCCCGGGCGCGCGGGGTAGGTGGGGTGTACCTCGAGCGCTCAGGCCCCGCCTCTTGCTGCCCCACGGCGGGCGCTGATTGGCGGCCGTGCGGCCGCGGGTCCTCATTGGCGGAGCGGGCAGGCGGCGAGGTTTGAAACCCCAACAGTAGGCGCCGCGCGGACCCCAGGTGGACGCGAGGCGGTGGTGGAGCGGTGAGCGGGCCCGGGCCCGGGTCTGTGTCTGTGCGAGGAGCGGTGGTGGCTCTGTAGAGGTCTGCCAATGTGAGGGGAGCGTGGGGGGGTGTCTGCGGGGAGCGGTGGTGGCGGCGGCGATTTCGTGTGTGTGCGGAGCAGGCCTGCGCGGCAGTCTGTGCGTCTGTGGGCAGGCCCCGCGTGGTGGTCTCGGGTTGGGGGGAGGCGTGTTGTGAGGGGCGGCCTGTGTGCTGTGTGGAGCAGCAGCTCTGTGTGTGGGGTCCCGCGTGTTGGTCTGTGTGCGTGTTGTGTCTGCCGGGTCCCATGTGGTGGTGGTGAGGTCCTATGTGATGATGGTGTCTGGATGCATGGAGGGGTTCAGCGTGGTGGTCCGTGTGTGTAGGTGGTGTTGGTGTGGGTGCGTGTGGGTTTGCAGCGGCATCTGTGTGTGTGTAGAAAGGCTTCCATGTGGCAATCTCTGTTGTTTTTGTAGGGTTATGGTAGTGGTGGCAGACTGTAGTGGGGTGTACGTGTGGGGAACAAAGCTTGGACTCCCAGAAGACTGCTGTAGCGTTACCCCATCATCACTGTGCCTCTTTATCTCCAGGAGCTGTGTGAGACACGATGGCGCAAGCACTTGCCTCCCCAGGACTGTTCTCTGATGATGATGCTGCAGCCTCTCCTGTTCTTGAATCCACAGCAACAGGGTTTGGAGCTGGTGTGTGCAAGGACCTGCTGTCAGAGTTCTCTGCCATCTCTCCAAACCTGCAGGGTTCCCAGCAGGTGAGGTTGGAGCTCTTCTGTCACACACAGGGCAGTGCTTTAAGTTGTGGCTGCTGTGTCTCTGTACAAAGCTGTGCAGGGCCAGCAGAGGCTCTTCAGAAGAGGCTAGAACAAAATGTTGCATTGGGGCGAGCAGTTCCTGTTATGAGCAGTGTACTGTGAAGGGCACAGTCAGTAAGTGCATCTTAACATGGTGCCTCTCAGCGTGGTACTTGGTCTGGGGGCTGGTTTCGGTGTCAGGACTTCAGGTTGTGGTCTGATTCACCAGATAAACAAAAGAAATGCTGGTGTGCTTGGAAATGCCTAAGAAAGCTTCTGGCATTGCTGGGGATGTGGGGACCAGAGAAGTGTCCATTTGTTGCTGAACACTAGTTAGAGTAGCCCCATGTGTGTTCCATGCTGTGGTTCCTGTTAGTGTTCTGACCGATGGTTGTATACTACTTCTCTGGCTACTGTGTTTAACCTGTGCTGACTTTGCAGGCTGTAGCTGAAGACAATGATGGAAAATTAAAGGTGTATCTGAGAGTTCGACCCCTGAAATCTACAGAAGTGGAAAAAGGGGAAGACCAGGTGAGACGCTGAATGAAGCAGCCTCTGAGCTGTTTGCCTCCTTTGCTGTCTATGCTATGGCCCCTTGTAAGCCATCGTGGTGATGGGGTTTTATTTGTCCTTTAGGGCTGTGTCTGCATTGAGAATTCGGAGACCCTTCTTCTAAAAGCCCCTAAGGACTCCTTCACCATGCGGAGCACAGAACGTGGAGTGGGGCAAGCAGCGCACAGATTCTCTTTCACCCAGGTAGGTAACTGGGACAAACAATCCATATGGAAGTTTTTCAAGCTTAGACCAGCCTTGAAACTCGAAAAGCTGGCTTACTAATACACACTGATTCCAATGCACTGTGTGAACTATGTAGTCTCGTACAATCCTCTCAACTTAGGTTTATTTCTGTTGCTCTTTCCTTAGTTTTTCTCTTTTTAAGCTGATCCTGACAACTTTTTCAGCAGCAAATGCTGAACACGTTTTATTCATGAGGCTCTAAACACACTAGGGGCTGCAGGCTATCAGATGTTACTGGATCAAGCAAATGAACAGCTTGTTTTTGTAGGGGGTTTGGACTGGAATGACTGGTGGGTCTGATGTTCATGATGTGGCGGTAGTGGAGGGAACAAAAGACTACGTAGTATCACTTGAACAACCATCAGCAGTCAAAACATAAAGATCTACCTGAGGCCAATTTTCATGTGTCTTGTTTGCAGATCTTTGGACCAGATGTGGGGCAGAAATTGTTCTTTGATGAGACAATGAAGCAGGTGGTAAAGGATGTACTGAATGGACAGAACTGGCTGGTTTACACCTATGGCATCACCAATTCGGGGAAGACTCACACTATTCAGGGTAAGGAAAGCACTAGGTGTTAGTAGCCTGTTGGGGGAGTTGTCTGCTTCTATGTGTGAATCCTCAGCTTGCTGCTGCTGTTCTTCCTTTAGGAAGCAACAAAGATGGGGGGATTCTGCCTCGCTCCTTGGCGGTCATCTTCAACAGTGTGGGGGACCGGCTGTACCAAGCCATGGATTTGAAGCCTTCCCTCTCCAATGAGGTGGTCTGGCTGGACAGCAGGCAGGTGCGACAGGAAGAGGCCAAGAAGCAGACCATGCTGCGAGGGGGTCAGTGGGAGGTAAGCATGCAGCTTCTTGGAGGCTTAATAATAATAATAATAGGGAAAGGGTGGTGCCATACTACATGCTCATGTTTCCTTTCAGGAGGCGCTGTTAACACCACTGAAGAGGAGTCATAGTGCCGAATCTCAGCTCCAGGCCACCACCAGTGGCAGTTTTGACAGTGGAGTTGCTGGCCTCTCTTCATCTAGCCAACTCACCAGCCATTCCGACATCAGCCAGACAGAAGGTATTGTCTGGAAGCCTGTTGTGTACTAACTGCTTCTTGTTATTGGAGGATGTGGGGAGAAAGGGTGATGGCTATTTAGATTCTGTGTTGTGGTTAAAGCAGCAAAGATGCAGTATTCTCACAATTTTCCCTTTGAAAGACAGGATGTTGAGGCTTAAGAACTTTGTACATATGTCTTGCCAACATATGAAGAACTTGCCACTGCATAAGAACTCAAGTCTTGTGAAATGAAAAGTTACTTGATACCCACTGACTTCATTCATGGGATATAGTTATTGACCAGCTGAATGCCATGCAATGGGCATAGCTGGGAAGCAGGGCGCTAAAGTACCACGTTGCACAGCGCACTTGCACTCAGACTTTCAAACCTAGGCACTTCCAGCTGATTAGGTATCCAGAAGCATGGAGTGACTGAGGTAACAAGGACTAAAACTACACTTATACTGGGAAAAGTTCCTGTTTGAAATATCCCATATATATAAAGTCCTTACACAGATGAGGATACTGTCAGAAGAAACCTTAAGCTGTCTGACTGGGGACAGGCATTAGTGTAGGTCCAAATTGGAGGAGGTATGTAGAATAGACTTGAGTCTGGGGTAGTTCTGCTGATGAGATGCCTCGGTCTATAGCTAAGGATTGATTCAGGTTGGACCTATGAAAAGTTGCAATCATGATTTTTTTTTTTTTTTTCTCCTTTATCTTTTCCCCAGAACTGGGCCCTCGCTGGGCTGACTTGGATCGTATTTCACTCACCAACACAGGAGATGTGCAGTTCTCCATCTGGGTCTCCTTCTTTGAGATTTACAATGAGTTAATCTATGACTTGTTAGAACAAGGTTTACCTGGTCAGAACCGCAAGAGGCAAACACTGCGGCTCTGTGAAGACCAGACTGGCAACCCCTATGTGAAAGGTAGATTTGCCTGAAAGATGTTTTTAGTGGCCTGTTAGGTGGATCGTACTTGAGGTGGGTGGCTTACCACTGATGTGTTGGGGAGCACGATGTCCTCTGTGGCCCTTCAGAGGTCTCTGTCATCTGGATTATGGGAATGTTAAGTTTGTTAATGTCAAGAAAATGCAATGGTGAAGTTGGGGCTGAGATAATTATCTTTCTGCGGTCTCCTAAATGTCTTGCCCAATGTGTGTCTGGTTTTCCAGATCTGAACTGGATCAATGTATGTGATGCTGATGAGGCCTGGAAGCTTCTGAAACTGGGTCGGAAAAACCAGAGTTTTGCTAGCACCCACATGAACCAGAACTCCAGTCGCAGGTCTGAAGGAGGAGACAGAAATACAATTCTGAGGGGCTTTTAAAGGTTGCATTTCCCTTTTAAAATATCTGCATGTTTCTTTACAGTCACAGTGTCTTCTCCATTCGGATTCTGCACTTGCGAAGAGGTGGCAGTGAAGTTGTTCCAAAAATCAGCGAGTAAGTTTCATGCTCTCTAGAATTTGGGGGTGTTCTCTGCAGACTCGACTTTTGTCTCTCATGTGGGTATGGGAAGTATCTTGAGCAAGGTCTTGTTGAAAGTACTTGGAAGGAGTAAATGTTCCCACTCTTAAGTCTTGGAACTCACTGAGGAGTTTGTGAGGAATGCTGCAAAGTACAACTTGAGGTAGTTCTCAGGCTTTTTGAATGAAGTAAATGAAGTAAACGTGAGTAACTCTGCCCTTGCAGCAGGGATGATTTGAGTGATGCCGATGCCTGTTCCTGGGATGTAGTTATCTGGAAACGGGTTGGCTCAGTACCTGGGAAGTGGCTGTCCTGAGGACTAGCAAAGGATCATTGAACTTGACACTGCAAAGCTCATGTTGGTGTTATCTTGTGTAACACCTACATTTAGGGTAGGCCTTTCTGTCCAGCAATAGCCCATACACCCCAGAAGATCTTTCTATGCCCCTATGCAGAAGCTGGGAAGGCGAGCAGGGTGTCTGAATTGTAAACCTGGATAGAACAGGACAAACCTGGTAGGTCATGTATCGCATCACCTGCTTTTTCTTTAGGTTATCCCTGTGTGACCTTGCGGGGTCAGAGCGTTGCAAAGACCAGAAAAGTGGGGACCGAATGAAAGAAGCAAATAACATCAACACTTCCCTCCACACACTCGGTCGCTGCATTGCTGCCCTGCGCCAGAACCAGCAGTCCAAGTGAGTATCCAGAACTCCATAGGGAGCATGTGGGGAGACTGTTTTGCTTTCTCATGGGCTTACTCTTGTCTCTCCCCATAGATTGAAGCAGACTGTGGTTCCCTTCCGGGACAGCAAGCTAACCCGAGTGTTCCAGGGTTTCTTCACTGGACGTGGGCGCTCTTGCATGATTGTCAACATTAATCAGTGTGCATCTACATATGATGAAACTCTTCATGTAGCCAAGTTCTCGGCCATTGCCAGCCAGGTAAGTAGCACACACCAGGATCATGACATGCTCAGGATATACCCTGCTTCTGTCAGAATGGACCCTTTCCATCACAAACCAGGGGCAATACTTGCAAGCCTTCCCTATGCTTCTCCAGTGGATTATTACCTTTACAGTTATCTCCAGATTCTGCTAAATTGAAAGGGTTGACAGGTTGCAGAGGAGTGCCATGTTTAAAGACTACACAACTTCCAGGCTTTGTGGACTAGTACTGATGGCCTTTTCCCTTTCAGCTTGTTCAGGCACCTCCCACAAAGCTGAGACTTCCATCCATCCAATCAATCATCAAAGAGCATAACAGGCGAACCAGCCAGGGTCTAGGGGCAGCAGCAGAGGAAGAAGCAGAATCAGAAGAGCACAGTGAGGATGAAGCAGATGTCACCATGTATGAGAAGGAGGTGGGTTGTGATTGGTTTTACAGCCTTTATGGATGGAGGGGCAAGAACATGACTTAGCTTTGGCCTGGGAGGTGTCGCTGGAGCTCAGCACTGTACCAAGAGATGACAGAGAACCTCAGAAGGATATGGGACCCAGGAAGTTGGGAATCCATGAGGAAACCATTCCACAGTTGATCTAAATCTGAAGCACTTGCTAAATTTAGAAACACTTTGTCATCTGTGGAACGGGGACAGTGAGAACTCGGGTGCAGATCTATATTCCCTACTCTGCAAGGGAAATCTAGAGAACAGGAAACATACGAAGAAATGGATAAATTAAGGAAAAACATCAAACTTCCTACATACTCCAAGTAGCCAGCTTGAATAGCTGAAGGATTAAGATGGAAGATATACCTACAGAGACCTGAGTTGTAATGCGTGAAGGTAGCAAATGCAGGTGCAGCCCTGGGCACTGCAGTAGGGCAAGCTGCTCTGGAGACAGCTCCATGTGGAGTGCAATGTTTAAGCCATCTCATGGGAGAGGAATTAAGAGCAAACCTGGCAACTTCTCTTTCCAAGTGACTTAAGAATCTTAAGAATCTTAAACCTAGATCACCCCAGCCTACGAATATGGGATCAGCTAGCTCCTTCTATGTCTTAATCCTGTTGTGAAGTGTGGGCAATGGAGTTTGTGTCCTTCTTGCAGGACTTGTTGCGTGTAGTAGAAGCTGCACGAGAACTGCTGGTGCAAGAGCGGCGAGAGAAGCTGCAACTAGAAATGCGCCTCCGTGAGGAGATCTGCAATGAGATGTGGGAGCGCATGCAATGCAAGGAGCAATGGTGCAGGTACAGTTTATGCTGATCTCTTTGTTCAGGGTGAGCCACAGTACTAAGAACTGCCAGACCCTGACATGTAGATGTTTGTTCTCTTTGTAGCCAATATGTGGATGCTCAGGAGCGGATGCTGGAGGAACTGTATGAGGATAAACTGAATAATCTGAAGGAGTCACTAACCGACTATTATCAGGATGAGATCCAGGTTTGTTCAGGGCAATGGAATGACATCAGGAAAGTGGCAGTGGGTTGGGAGGGGACTCAGGGTATTTGAGTCCAGGAAGGTGACTTACACAAAATGAGAGGAAAAAATTTACTTTTTGTGATGTTATTTGATAGTGTGATCTGCAATTTTCACTTCTCATCTACTACTTTATGTAGTTCACGAGGCTTTCTAATTTTCAGCCCTTAATCTAGAAGTTAATGTGCAACCATTCTGACTTTTCTATTTGTTCAATGCGATTCTCTCCCCTTTTACTCTTTTTGCTAGTGGCTTGCTTTGCACTCTTCAGATTAACACAAGTTCTGTGAACTTCTCTTCTTACTCTTTAGTTATGGTGATGGGTTTAGGCCTGTCTATATTTTTCATGCTATGGCATTTGAGTGGCCCCTGAGGCTTGTTGCAGAACTCTCAGAAGATGCCAACTTTCAAAAAATATCCCGTCTTTAGAGGCTGGAAAAAAGTGGTTTAGGCTTCCAGGAAATGGGTTCACTGTTTTCAGTTAAAGGACATTAAAGTCTGGGTCCAATGTGTGAAATGTGTGATTGTGAGAGCCTCCTGGAAGACAGACATTGAAAGTTTCAGAAAAGCTGTGTTAAGAAAATCTTCTTTGAATATTTGAACAAACTTGCTTTTTTAAGGAGCGTGATGAGAAGATTGAGGAGCTCCAAGTTGCTCTACAGGAGGCAAAACAAAAATTGGAGAGCTTGGATACTAAGCAAAAAGATTCGGTGCAAGGCTTGCGCCGATCAAAGCGAGTGGCTACCTCATGTGCTCTGCAACAGGAGCTGGCAGATACTAAAGCCAAACTGGAGCAATGTCAAATGGAGTTAAATACCGCAACAGCAGGTAAGGCAGTGATGCTGGACTGAACTGTGCCCAACCAATCCCTGCAGAGGGTTAGCGATGCTTTTTTCAGTAGGGTACACTGGATTCAGACATCCTCTAACCACTATTCTGAGTTGTAAATGATGAGAACAACATCCTGGGTGGACAGGGTTTCACTTCATTTTCACATGAAAATGGACTTTAGGGCAGGATCCATCTCCCTGTTCAAGTCCTAAATTCCCTTTGTGTAACTGAAAGGGAGAAGCCTGGAATGTTTGTGCATGTCTACACAAACTCAAAGCTTTTCTCAGCTTGCCTGTGGCAGCTTGTCTCAAGAGAAGTCCTGACTTCAGAAAAACTTAAAGCTTATGAATATACTGTTGCTCACTACTTTTTTTTTTTGTCTGTTCCTAGAGTTGTGCAAGTACCAGAAATTACTGGAGCCACCTCCCTCTGCCAAACCCATTACGGTGGATGTAGACAGGAAGCTGGAGGATGGTCAGAAGGTAACTACACCTCTGTGTTACAGAAAGGAATGTTTGCAGGGCAAACTGGTTGCCAGTTTAAACACTGTTTGGAGCTGCTGTCTCTGGGTTTTAAACAAATGGTTGAAGTTGAAATGTGTCTGTTGAAAACAAACCCTTACTAGAGATGTGGAAGGTGTTGGTATCTGTGATCCCAGTGTCCCTCCCTCAGGGGGGAACCTCCCTCAGTACTGCATGTCTGAATTACCCTGGAATGGCTTTGTTTACAGAGCAATGTCAAAACTAGCTGTTGTACTAAATCTTTCTCTACTGCAGAATGTGAGATTGCTGCGTTCAGAATTACAAAAACTTGGGGAGTCTCTTCAGTCTGCAGAGAGGGCGTGCTGCCACAGTACAAGTGCAGGGAAGCTTCGAGAAGCCCTCTGTACGTGTGATGACATTCTAGCTCGACAGGTAATGTGTCTTGTTGTGGGCTGCAAGGGGATTTAGTCTATGTACTTTGCCATAATCAGCAGAATAACCTAGGTTCTTGTGGCTGGAAATAAAAACTACTTATTTTCTAGACACACATCCTCCATTACATTAAGGGAGCTATATTGCTAATTTTTTCAATGAATCAGTCGGACTGCATATTTAACACTCTCCAAATGAGACCCAAATTGTTCCTGTTCAGTTAACTGACAGCCTGCACTTAAAGTAGGAGAATTCAGAGTTCTCGTTTCCTTATCCACTTCGCTCTATCACAGTTGCTATGGCAGCATGTTTGCAGCAGGATAGATTCAGCTTTTTCCTAGCCTTACTGTCCCTATTTTGTTATTGAACTGCTATGCTGCTGACAGTAGAAGCTTTTATGCATGGCCTTATTTAGTACACCAGTTAGTGAATTTTGGCAAAGACAGTTTATCCTCTTCAGTTCATAGTAACCAGGGAGTTAGGCAACTTGTCATATCTTTATATATGTATTGCTTTCCCTTTCTCAGGACCAAACACTTGCAGAACTGCAGAACAACATGATGCTGGTAAAACTAGACCTGCGAAAGAAAGCAGCTTGTATTGCTGAACAGTACCACACTGTGCAGAAGCTACAGGCTCCTCCAACATCTACCTTAAAGAAACGGTTCTGTGCCAACAGGGAAAACCTACAACCTAATCAACCTCCTGGTAAAAAGCCCTTCCTGCACAACCTTCTGTCATGTTCAGCTACCCGTCCTGTTGCTGGCAGAGGGTGGCAACTTCGTTCAGTTGCTCAATGACTTTTTCACAGAGACCCCTGCCCTGCTATTACTGGGAACAGGTGGCAAATCCAATATAATAGCATCTATTTTTCTTTGTGTGCTTGTTTATTGTAGCTGCTTGAGAGCTTATGTAAACATTTTTGGATGTGTATGGTTAAACTTTTAATCAATACCAAAGTGGACAAAATGACCTTTTGTAGTTTAAACAATACAATGAGGAAAGTCTTTAAATATAAAATAATGCAGATGACAAACTTGTTTTAACAAAAGGACAGTTAGAAGTGAGTTCTCATCTTCAACTATGTTGGCACATAATTAAAAATAAGTTCACAAGATCCTCCTTGAAATGTATTTTCCCCTCCATGAATTATAATCCTTTATTAAAGTATACACGTTCTAGATCAGGGCTGTTCTCTCGGATCTTGGCTTGCAGTTCTGGCTCCAAGCGTGTTACAGACATAGAACTAAGCAAAAGAAACAGTAAAATGGTTATATATAACAAGCACTTGAATGTAAGATAAGATGGACGATGCATCTGGTTAAACTTCCTGCATTGTGAAAAGAGTTTTTATTCTTTTTTTTAACTTCTTATGAAGGGATCATGCTCACAGACCAAGGGCAAACGAATCCCTGCTTAAAAGGCAATAAGTCTAATGAGTCAAGAAGTAGCTGTTTGTACTACCATGACGGTAGGAATTAAAATGACCTGGAGCTTAACAGCTGCAATTTCTTAAATACCGTTTAAAGTTTTATCCTTCTATGAAATGGAGAGCCTTGGCTAAAATAAAGAACTGTAGCACTCTTGCAATGCTGGTTTGCGAAGTCATCTCCAGGTAGCCTAGTGACGCTTACCACCATTCTCTATTCTATGTCAGGCAGGGAAACAGATGGTGTCACGAATGCTTTGTTGTACTCAAAAAAACGTATAAAATTGCATCAGCTAAGAATTGGGTATTGTTTCCTGGAAGTCAAAAGCTACTCAAGTTGCTCAATATTTTAATGGATTTAATGGATTCGGCTCCAGCTTGCATTGTTTAAGCTACATTTGGCAGCCTGTCAAGTTTAGACAACCACTAATATAATAGGGATGGCTTACTTGAATTTAAGACCCCGTTCATACTACATACTGCTAATTGAGCTAACTTTATTTTTATGTAACCCATCCAGGTTTCATTATGATTTAAGCTATAAAGAATATTGTTTCTAAGACAGTTTACAGTATTGATCTACTTGTATATTGATGAAAAATAAATCAAATTAGAAATAAGCATGCATAGTCAAGTGCTGTTCTGTATAACCAAAGGAGTTTCCAGCTGAAAATAAAATGGGCTCTGACTGTATTTAATGAAGCCATAATGTTATTGGACATAAATATATTGGACATTAGCCTTTTTATGAATCATTCCAGTGATTCCTAACTCTGTATTACCAAGCTCAAACTTCTCAGCTTGAACTAGCATGGTGCGACTACTCACCCAAACCTCTTGTTCACTATTTCTATGTAGCTGCATCTCAAGCTGCTAGGAGCTTCTAAACAAATGAGCCCAATTCAACTATTGTATATTACTGATGAGTAACATAGTTATTGCTTTTCTGAATATTCTCATGTTTATCGTGCTTGTTATATGGGAATTACAACTGTATGCTCTAAGAAGCAATGACCACTTGTTTCTGTCTTTTCGCAGTAGCTTGCATGCATCTGGGAGTGTAACATTAAAGTAAGAATAACATAACAGGAATACGTACCTTTTCTGAGGAAACAGTGCACAACACAGTGGTGTCGCAAACACAAGACTAGAGGAGACAAAAATGGGTTTACAATATTTAGGGTGCTAAAAGAATTCAAAGCCCTTAGGCATGGTCTTCTAGGCAGAAAGTTTTTTTTTTGTATACAGTGAGGTAAAGTTCCATGAAGTGCTATGTAACCTTTGTTTCTCACTGCATTGTACCTTATGAAATCATTTACCTACTATGTAGCACTAAATGCATCAATACCATGCTTACAAATGTGTATAAAATTATCATTTGATGCCCTTTCAGTGTTTTGCATTGGTGTGCATTACAACATAAAGCACTAGACAATAGCAAATGAAACTCTCCATTAACCAAATGTTTCAAGAATTCATCAACGTACAGGATTAGATTCCAATTATTGTTTATGGAGGTAGCAGCCAAAGCATCTTTTCTAATCAAGTTGCTACATGCCTTTTTTTGCCAATCCCTTTCTTTCTCCCTCCCTCTGCTTTTCTTGGCAGCTTCTTTGTTACTAAAAGCGCTTTTTTTTTAATATAGTATTATCAGTTACAGATATGGAAGTGAAGTAACTGCAGTAGCCTCATTGACTCTCTCAACTTTTTTCTTTAAACAAAGTGGTAATATTGCTACTTCCTCCAAAAAACCTACAAGTATCTCTTACAATAGCAGATACGACCTAAAGATATCACTTACCAGAATCCAACTAATCCAACTTGAATGGGAGCACTCATCCAAGGAAATCTCTGTTAAAAATAAATGACACACAGTGAGTATGGTATCTTTTCTTTCCCCCTCTTCCCACCTTCCTGGAATTCTTGTATTGTAAGAGACAGATTGCACCTAACAGACTCTTGGACACTATGAAGGCTAAAAGATTATCAGCATACCCTAAAGCTGAGCTCCAACTTGAGAGCCCCAATCCCTTTGAAAAGTAGTAAGAAAATTCCCAGTGATCTCAGTGTAGACTGTTGTCTTGAGTAAGTGTCCTTTAGAAACTATAACAGGTGGTTGACTGTTTTACTTACAATCTGGTCCTGAGTCTGGGCCATTTGAGTGACATAAGCCCTCAGCAGCTAGCCACACAGCCAAAGTTTTAAGAGGTTCTACCACACCTCCTAAGGGCATAGTGAATTTTGTGCAGGCATCCCTAAGAAGAGCTAGGGCTGGTTACAGGCTCCTATCTCTCCAGCGACATCAAATGGTTTTAACTCGCAACTGGAGGTTTACTTTGTGAGCAACAGCAGCCACCAACCATAAGTAAGGGAGGTGTCAAGGAAAAACGTAAGTGCCTCTCTTAGCCCTTTCTCCTGTCTTATGATTTGCTTTGATGTGTAGGAAAATGCCCCTGTAGCACTGTCTAGTGCCCTCCAGTTCTGCAAGAGTTCACCTTTAATAAAAGGAAATAAGGCTGGAAGAAGTGTGGATACAAAGCTGAGAAAGCAACGCATAACCTATGAACGCAGTTTTAGCATATTTCTCATTACTGTAACTTCTGCAGAATTTGAACATATGCCAAGAAATACGATAGCTTAAATTATTTAGGAATCCACTCCCCCCATGTTAGAATTTTAGGTGAAATTAATTACTAATGAAATAAAACCAGACCTGTTTAAACAACATCGCTGCAATGGCCTTCTATTGCTACAATAAAATCAGTGTCTCCAATATGCAGGACATACACAACTGCTATGCTAACAGGAAGTTGATTTTTAAAACAAAACAGCCAATGAGTTAAAAATCACGTTACAGTGGATGATGCTTTCAACAAAGACGATGTTTTTCTGCAAGAAGCGTTTCTCAAGATGTAGAAGTTAGAAGGGAAACTGGTGAATGAAAGACTGGCAGTATTTGAGAGTAGAAACAATAAAAAGAAATTTAGAAAGCTCAGTAGGACAAAGCTTGGTGCTAAGAAAGGTCACAGCAGCGTAAGAAACATGGAAAACAAGCTTGTGTAGATTAAACTTTCTCCAGAGCCTGAGGGAGAAGAAATAACATAGAAGATTGCTTCTCTTTTCTTTTTTTTTTTTCCTGGAGTCAATCTGTAATCCAGAAATGAGTGCAGGGAAGAACCGCAATTCATCAATCGCCTGAAACAACAATTAACAAACGGAAAAAGACAGCAATAGCAAGAAGGATAAAGAGTGAACACAGCAGTGCTTTGCTGTTCTGGCATTCCACTAAACACACCTTCTTTTGACTCTTAGCTAAGTTGATTCAAAAGGCTTTAAATTTTATACATTGGGAGAGTTCGTGACAAGAGCTGGTGTGCCTGACAGTGGAAGGGATTGGTAAATATTACTTGTATTTGGGAACACAAGTCAAACTCTACTGCAAATGACTCCTGTATCTGAAGAGAATTAAGGGAGCGGGATGCTACGCATTGCAGTGTGGGTGTGGGACCCAAGATATGTAATGGAAAAGCCCCAACTAAGATTTTATAACTGAAAAGACTGTTGGAGGGTATCATGAGAGTAATTGATGGTTGTATGCCTTTATCTGAGTTGGCCGTTAATCTGAGAGACATGTTTATCAGTACAGACTGTATAAACAGCACCTATTTCATATGATAGAATATTTTTTGCCAAGGTACTTGATCTGAGTAACAGCCTTTATTTTTCAAGAATGTTACCAGGCTGCACTAATCAAGAAAGATGGTGAGGTAAAACTCTTAACACCGGGAGGTCAATATTAGGAACTGGAGTTGCCCAGGAAACAACGTAAAACAATAAAAGAAACACTCAAATGCAGGTTGTACATCCCTACAAAGAGATAAAATGGAGACATACAAGACAGCAGAAGAATTTACTGTGTCAGAGATCTATCATTTAACTCCGGAGGAAAGCAGGTCCCGATGAATTAGGATTTAACTTCCAGATGTCTTTATGGCGTCTTTAGTGGTTAGTGCAAACACAGGAAATGGAGAAATGATAATTAAGCACACAAAAGCCATAAGGAGAATCAGCTTTTTTCTAATTGCTTCCTTTTCATTGTTGGATCTCAAAATCTGTCAGTTTTCCCAGGCTAGCTATGCCTGTTTTCAAAAAAATGAATAAACAAAACAACAGTTAAATTAGGAATGCATGGAGGACTCCAAGGCATAAGAATGATGCTTTAAAAAAATAAGGCTCTCTGTTCTGGTTTTGTAACAGTTTTGAATACATACATATTTTAGTTCCAGACTAAGAGACCTCAAGGAGCTTGTTTTAAGGATATACAAGGAAATTTCTGGAATCAACTTAAATGCTAATACAATACGTAGAACACGAGAGAAACAGTAGCTGAAGTTGTAAGAGCAGTAATATAAATTAAAACTTCAGTGTTGACTGGAATTTTCAGACATTTCTATGGAAAAAAACACTTTATTTCCTTAGGAGAAAGGTTACCTGGAATTAAAATAAATCTATAAATGCTGTGCCTCAGAGCAAAGTTGTTTATGGATCCTTCTGCTGTAGCAGATAAAACAGCTTGGTTCTCCACAGAGCTAGTCAAGTGTATGTCAGCAGAGATATCGAATGCAGACATACAAGCCCAATCATGAACTACTACACTGCGTAATTGCAGAAAAGGCAGCCAAAGCCACTGCTGAAACCTATAGCAAAAGCACTTGTACGTATATGAAAAAATATTTTTTTAAGTCAAGCAATAATTAGATTATTTTAGAAGCAGCAAGTATGTGCTTGTGTTCTAAAAACATTCTTGAGTCATTTTCTAGCCATAACTTTTGTGAATATTGTTAACTCATACTAATATTACCACCAAAATGCCCTCGTGCAAAACAATGTCAGAACATTGGGGGGGAATATCATATACATCTTATTTTACTCATCAGCGGATGATAGCCTGCTATCACCAAGGCCAGCATTCCAGAAGTATCTCTTTCTCTCTATTTTACTGCAGAACATCATTCTATTGTCCTCAGTATTTCACAACCATTTGACTATTTTCTAGCCCTGTGTGTTGCTTAATTGGTTTTGGCAAGCGTACAAGAATTATTTTCAAGAGTGATGGTGTGCAAAGCAAAGGCTAAGAAAAATGAGTTAGTAAAGCACTGTGTGGACGGTGTTGGAGCACTGCAAATGGGATGGTGCTTCTGAAACCTCAAGAGAACATGCAGAAGCTGCTGGTTAAAAATGCAGCTCATTCCTTAATGGTTTTAATACTAATCTCTACCATGTGTTACCACTGACTACCTGCAGAGCAGTGTTTCACCTGAACTCACAGTCTTTGAGGCTGAGGGGGAGGAACAGGTGAACATAAACGGTCATGATGGTATCAAAGACCACTGAGTAGTCACTGAAGATATCGCTCTTTTTTGCTGATCTGAAAAATTCACAACACCCTTACATTGATTATACCACACAAAAACAATAGATATTTGTCTCCAAACCCTGAGAATTGCTGCAACTTCTTCCAAATGTCATGTATTTGCCAGTTGAGTTAATAGCATTTGTGATTTCTCTCATGTCAAATACATATAAAATCATATTTGCTCTAAATTTATGATTTTTTTTAATAAACAAGAGTTTATGTTCCAAGTAATACATTATCAAGAACAAAACAGTATCACAATCTGCTTAAAGCTATTCTGCAAACAGGGTATTGGTCAAAAGGCATCAGCAATTAAGAATTAGCCAAATCAGTATAGGGCTCTTCATACTGCAGACAGTTTATTTGGAGGCACTGCAGTCTCACTTCTTTAAGAGATATAAGCAGCATACACTGACTTCCACTCTAAAACTCAAACGTCACATTTCCCATTTTTACATTCAGCGCAATAGTGTTTCCTGTTAACAAGGGAAGGAAAAAAGCAAAGCACTTTAGTAAAAAAAGTTTTTAAGATTGGAAGACAATAGGGACCTCTTCCCAATGCATCATTTATATACTAATACAGAAGCACTTTCAAATAATGTATGTAACCAGGTAATTTAACTCTGCACTAGAAAAATGAAGGGCAGAAAAAACAAGAAATAGAATTTAAATATTTTAGAAAGCTTTATCTTAGACAAAACCAGGCAACTTCCTCCGCTTGTCTTCCCAGTCCCCACCCAAACCACTTTTCCAAGGGAGGGTCTGGAGACTCAGACCATGCTTTTTATTTTCCTAACAGGAAGCAGACAGATTTTCTTAGGCTGTTGTTCCCAGCTTATCTGCTGTGTTTCACAGGCAGAGACTTTGCCTGGAGCTACACAAGTAAGTAAATCAGTGATACCAACTGGCGAAGATGAAACTCCCTTTCCTGGTAAAGAAGTTATAGTTCCCTACCTGAAAATCATTTCTCTTGTGTTAGACAACCTTGTAATTAATTTCATTACTCTTCTTTACCCTCTCATGCACACAGAGTACATACTGTTGATTTAATTTATGTATTTACTAACACTACGTGTTTGAGTTCACACTACTTACTTTAGCACAGACAGAATATAGCAAATATGTACTCTTTGATGAAGCATGCCCATTCTATGGTTCTCCTGCACTTGCTCATCCGGTAAATTTTAAAGGATCATTTTCAAAAGATTTTTACCATCATTGCTGTTTCCAAAGTCAAATTGCTACTACAGCAGCTAAGCAAAGCCTCCTTATTGATATCTTGAGAAAAAAGCATTATTAAAATTATCAATTTTTCTCTAACAGACTGTATTCCAAGTCTCAGTACAAGGAAGGTTTATTAATGAGGAGGAACTCTGCATTATAAGAACAATTATAAAAATAACAACAAAAAAATCATAATTTATTAATGTTATTTTACACTGTGATGTAAGAAAAGAACCAAGCTATCTCTGTCTAAGAAAGGCATAAAGAAAGCGGCAGCTGTAAAGTGAGCTCTGCAGTGATGTTCTCCCAGAGTTTGGGAGGCAAATATGAAGACTCAGAAAGTATTTTAAACTCATGAAAATATTAACTTACAATATGAAATGTATATACATATATTATCTAAGACTAACCTTTAAAAAGGCTCTCTTTTCCAGTGTATTCATTATGAAGGGAGGAATTGCTGCAAATGAGGAAAAAAAAAAGCCTTAACATTAGAGAAAAAGGCACTTTGTTTTAAGTTTATGTTAAGATGAACTAATACCATAATACAAACTTCACAGCCATTTGTCATTAACTGAGCTTTTATTTCATACTGGCAATTCAAGATACTGGATTGGTATTTACAGGGGTAAATTCTCTCAGTAAGTCAAATTTCTAATTTCACACGTAACTAAACCTGAGCTGAGTAACTTGGCACTGGTCAGAGCGCCTACTCTTCACTAAACTAATTCCACTCAAGCAGAACTTGCTACCATTCCTTTACTGTCTCTCTTCTGCAAAAGCATCCCAGGAGCTTTTCTGCTGCACTTCAGTGTAACACACTGGATGCTTTCACAGCAAGAAATGTACATTTCTCTGTGGAACTTCTTAACATAAATGTAAATACTGCCCGCATAACTGTAAGATAATTTGGCCTCTGAGAAAAATTATTTATATAGAATTTAATCTCTCTCTCTCACATTAGGAACTGATAATCAGGAGCTGCACGTGACTGCAGTTATTCTTACCCATGCCAGGTGCAGCCATAAGAATCCTTGATATAACCACCTGGGTAATTGCCTGCTGAGCTGCTTTTGTTGATTCACCCAGTCTATTTCCATTCTCATCCGTGACGGGGATTCCAAACTTGAGTTCCCTGTCGAATAAGGGGCAAAAATAAAGCAGTGACTGACATGCATCCATTCACCTTTTTTGTCACTTTATCATTCTCCCCTTAAAATTGTCAGTTACAAGAATCATGTTTTTTATTTTGTTTTCTAAGCTAGCCTGTTTGTAACACTCTTTGGCACAAAAATTTCAAAAGGCAGAGAAAGATCTGGGGAAAAATATGCGGAAAAGTAAACAGCTGAATATTTGTAACAGCAATCTTCTGCTTGAGCCTGGACACGTGCTCAAGGAGGACGAAAGGAGACACGTTATTTCTGTAGTCCACAGAAGGGAGAGGCTCCTTCAAAGAGCAATTCAGAAAAATAGAATGTTCTGGAAGTAGTCTGTCCTTTCTGACAGACAACACAGGAAGATTAGTTTCACTGAACTAAAACTAAAAGTCTTTGTGAAAATTCCCCTCTGGCATTCTAGTCTAAGTTATAATTTCAACCACTAAGAACATATTTGAAAGTATATGAGTATGCACAAAGCAAACTACATTTCTGTAATGTATTATTCAAGTGCAGGATCAGGTGTTAAACTCACATACTGGGAAGAACTTCTAGGAAAGGGAGAAGCAGACAGAAGGGCAGATATACTGAGGACTGCCTATCTTTTATAAAAGATAAAATACTACCGTAGATGGAACCTCTTGTGAATATAAACTTTAAATATTCCCTTTTTTTCCCCAAACGTTGTGTTTATAAGACAATGATTTTCATTTGTTTTTCCCCCTTCTATTCTTAGTCCTAGTCAAATAAGAACATGTATGAAATTTTGTTTCTGAGAAAGTGCATATTTTTGTAATCTCAGATGATTAAACAGAACTGCAGAGCCTGACTTCTATGACTAACTTCTGTATGTGGGATTTGAAACACCATTTTTGAAATGACTGTATTTTTCCAAAGTAGAGTTTGTATTTAAAGGGTCCATGTGATCAAGTCTTGAAGGACCAGTACTTAGGTTTGGAGATTTAAGACCGAAGAGCCCTATTGATATTTATTTGAGGAGAATGAGTATGTTCTATTTTATACCTGTCACAATCAATCAATCAAAACAAGATCATGCATGAGGTTTTTGCAAGGTTCTGAACCAAGCTAAAGATATATAATGTGCTTTATTTAGTAACTTGCTGATCTAAAAACTCAATAACATCCTTTCTTCTAGAATGAGTGATCTTTGTTCTTTCTCCTACCTTTGTCTCATTAGCGGAATATTAATGCAGTTAGCAGCAGCAACAGCAGCAAAAGGAACAAACCGTCCTATAAGAGGTGAAACATGCTGTAAAAAACAGAGAGGGGGAAAAAAGAAAAAGAATTACATAATAATTTTCTTTCCCAAAGGTCATTAAAATGCTTCATGCGCTAATGACAGACCAGACTCATTTCCTTTAAATTAAAATTCAGTGAAAACTCACTGCTGGGGCAGAGGTATAATAACAAACACAGCTTAAGTCACAAATCTTCTCTCAGAGTAAGCAGTGGCAGGAGATGGGCAAAAACAATCTTAATTTAGTAGCATCATTGCAGAGAAGTGTCAGCCTCTGAGCATGCCTGTCAGCCCAACAGCAACACTAAACAGACCTTAAATTCACTGCCTCCACTGGCAAGGTGACACCCAGCAGCATCCACACCAGCTGCTTCGCATCTAAGGGCACTGACTATGGAGGCTATTCATCTAGTCAATGTCTTGTCTAATTTGAATTACTCTGCTTAGAATAATCTCTCAAATAACTTGTCAATGCTATAACACTCCCAGTACATAAAGCATAAGCGGAGGGGTACAAAATACTTTGTTGCTGGTGGTTTTTTTTTTTTGTAAAGGACCATTTTTTTTCTTGATTGTGTTGTGCACTTGTTTAAAGAATTTGAGTGTTCTGCAATTACAAGCAGCACCTCCTTACAAGTTCTTCATCCAGTCTAGAGTAGGCGTCCACGTTTGCAGAAGTGATACTGCACCTTAAAAACATACCTATACAGTTTATGGGATAATGAGTCCACATTGTTGTAATTACCCATCCACTCCAATTAACTTTCAAATGCTATTAGATACTTTGACATGTAAAAAAGAAACTGCAAAAAAAGGCAACTTAACTAAATACAGTTTGTATTAACAAAACACAAGGCTCTTTGATATACATGTAAGGAGGACAGACTGTTTGAAATACATCTCCATGGGGCAAAAATAAGGTGGGGATCTAAAGAAGGGAACTGCCAATGGCCATTACAACTCCATACGGGAGTTGTCTGTAACAGGACACAGATACACAGGAGGAGAAACGAGCCATTAACATCTCACAGAACTCCAAAGTCTAGTTAAGAATGGAAAGAAATAGAAGCAATACCTTTGTTAGTGCATTAAGTCCTAAAGCTGTTGCGACAGCACCCGTGGTAGCAGAAACATAGGCTGTTCCCAGCTGGCTAAAACAAAAATACAGGCATTTGCACATGCACAACAACTACATTTATGTCACTTTAAAAAATAATTAAATTTTACTCATGTAGTTATGCCCTCCCCCCCCGAAGTTAAGAGGTAAACATTTCTGTGACGCTGCAATAAGATGTGGATGGAAGATTCAAATGGGACACTAATGAAACACTTTTCTTTCACTAGCTGTAAAAATCATATGCAATCAACATTTTAATATTGAATGAGGTTCTGCTGGTTCTGCACTGCTATCTGTTCAGCATTTTCTCATGTGTCTGAATGAACACCTTGAACGATTTAGTTCTATATTTAATTGCCTAATTGCTTGAACTAATAAAATCAGTTTGGATTTCTAAGGCCATGTCTAAAATAGTGATTAAATTCAACTGTACCAAAGTCCATTCATGCAGACCAGCTATACTGCAAACACTTAAATTCAACCCAAACTGCCTTAAATCATGCTTTGCATACTTCCCAGCTAGGAGCTGTCCTTACATCCTCAAACCCACTGCTTTCTCCCAGACATCTACAAGCAAGCCAGCCTCAAAAACAGGAAGTCGAGCACTGCAATTCCAGTCTCCTATTCATGATTTCTACCGTTCTGCATCTATGTAATTTCTCTCTTTGCCTTCAAGTAGAGACAAGTACTGTGCAGATCAGTTCCTTGAAGGGTCCTCTCTTTGTAAATAAGCACACAGTGTGGTGTGTGCTGTACTGCAGGGCACACTGAAGAAGTGGACGCAGAAAGACACCTGAAGGTCCACACAAAATATCAACTTAAGAAATATCCTGGTATAACACCAAACTGATGAGGCACTTTCAAATGGTTGACGAGCAATGCAACACAGACTTCCATTAAATCCTACGCTGTTGAGTTCTTATGATTAGGGTGCTTAGGCTTATCTTTAACGAAGAAATGGAGTTCTCGCCTGCACCATTCTCAGACTTCTCGTCTGCGCATATCAAATTAATAATAAGCATAGATGAAAACAACTCTATCACCTCAAACTTTAAATCCCAACCATGTTCCGGTACATCAGAGAGCAACTTATAAACACATCAGAAGTATCTGGCTCAGTGTCTGACCTGACAGTAATTGGGGCATCACCGCTCCTGTTCGTGTAATTTACTATAGCATTGAAGGACTGGTTAATCCACTGCCAGAAAACCACGGCTGGTGTCGTTCTTGAAAAAAGAAATAATTATTATTTTAAAAATACAGCAATCAACAGCACAGAAAAATTATGGCAATGCAAGAAAAGACAGTGCAAGGAGTAATCATGCAGATTTATTCATATTTATCTGAATGAAACAATACAGTCAATGAGCTACTGTCTTAATAATGAAAGTACAAGCTACTTCTAAGAATAGAATTTAAAAGCATTGTAATTACATAGCAAGGTTCACTTGGGACAAAGGTTTGTTGTAATAACAAAAGCATTACAGCAAACCTTTCTATAAATACACAGAGAAACATGAAAATCTCTCATTTCTAGAACAGTTTTCCAGGGTTATTATTCCTTTACAGTCTGCTAGTTCTCTTTGGAAGCTCCATAAGTAATTGAGAGGTGGATTTTAGGAGACGGGTTTTGTCTTCTCAGTCATCAAAAAGCTGATATGATGTCATTGTTTTAATAAATCTCTGTGACATTAAAACATTCAGCCATATGTAGAACCAGGTAAAAAGACACTTAACTCCAAAATGAAGAACTACTTTCATGAAAATATCTGCGTGTTTAAGTAGTACAGGTACAACACCGAAATTAATCTGGTTCAGTACAGCATGAACCAGATGGCCAGTATCAAAAGGGAAAAAAAAAAAAAAAGAGCTCCAGGGAGTCAAGGAATCCTCATAACCTATGTCAGTGCCAGTGTGCAGATGCCTTAGGACAAAAAGGTGCTAACTCGTGAGCTCAGGTGGGGGGCAGTGAAAAAAAATATATTCTGTACAAGTTGCAAAGTCCCTATTTAAGAAGCTAATGTGGTCCCTGTCAAACTGCAGCTAGAATTATTTAACAAACGGTGATGCTGATAAGTAACAAAAGTGACAGTCAATTTGTTTCACAATGTATGGGCTGTCTTGTGGAGGGATGAATGCTTTTGGTCTCAAACTATTAGTATATCTAAACAGGACAAACACATAAAAAGAAATCCACTAAGGGCCATTAAATAAAACACTACCTCTGGATCAGGAAGTTCCTGATCCACAAGCAGTTGGAGGTTCAGAGAGTACACCAGGGGAAAAGTGTTTCTTTGTGTACTCCGACCACAAACTCTGTCCCCAGTGGAGACACCACTGAAGATTTCCCTCCACCAGAATTTCAGTCAGGTGAAGCAGGCCACCAAAAATAACAGTTGCTACTGAAAACCACGTCCTGACCATTAACATAACTTTTCATAGGACTTTAAAGCTTATACTTAATTAAATTATTTAATAACAGAGGCAGTAATGGTAACAGGAATGTGGTTCTCATTGGAGGGCTGATATGGAAATCAAGAGTGCTAAAGAAGAAGCAGTAGTTGTACCAATTTCTGTAACAGGCGGGAAAGCAAAGAGGAGATGCTAGAGTAGAAGGTGTGTGTCTATCATGAGGCTTTGGTTCTGAAATATGAAAATATTTCTGAAAATATGAAATCTGAAGATACATTATTCCTTTGAATTGAAAAAAAAAAGAAGAAATATTTGGGAGATTTGAAAGTGCATTCTTGTTCCCTCGGGTTTCCAGTATCTCAATGAGATGCCAAAGTATCAGTGCTAAACTAGATGGATTTTTTCTGTCACTACTGCTGTTCTTCCTCCATTCTTCCTGTGCAGGTGCAACTTTTTTTCCTGACCCGCTTTTTCCTGTTTCCTTGCTGCTGCCCTGTAGAGGATGTCAGGCCTGCTATAAAGTTCAGGCATGACTCACATTGCCGTGTTGCATGCCTAAGAGCCCTCATATGTATAATGAGGAATTTGCTTCTTCCATTGGCCAGCAATAACCAGCACACTGTGACATGCAGTAAGATGGAGGCTACACTGCATCATCCAAGGACTTCTACACAATCCTGTTTGAACTACTGAGGGTTTGGTCCAAATAAACCAATGTCTTCCAGGCTAATAAACCATGTCATTTTGAATCTAAGCATCTCTACCACTAGTGCAAAGAAAAGGTTTATAGCTGCTCTAAGTATTATAGATAACAACAGCACATGCATAAAAGAATAACAAGTTAAGAGGAAGCGGTAATTGTGAATGGACGGCTGTACTGATGGTTTTATTCATATTCTCAATTGTTTTTTAAACGCACAGGTATATATGCACCATCCAAAATGGCTGTGCCTTTCTGGAGTGTGAGTCAAGAATCTAAAATCTCAGCATCAAAATATTATTTCCTCTGAACCTCCCACCAGTTCTTGCTAACAAAGCGTTGTGTCACAAAACCATTTCTAACATGGAGTCTGCTAACAGATGATATCAGCTTCTGCTGTGGACTTCACTGTACTGGTGATTCAAGAACTATTGAGGAAATGGAAGGATCAACCAGGAGTTGGAGAAACTCGATGACGGCTAGACTGAAGCACACCGAGTACTCACTTGGCAGACAGAACATCCTACACGCCAGATCTCTAAGGTTAGAAATTCCCAAGTATCTCCTCCTCTTTGTCCTCCACACAGCTCTCCTACAAGGATGGGATTTTGGAACATTCAACTTTCCCAGTTTAAGGAAAAGTGGGATGGTGAAGGAGAGGGGCTATCTCATCACTACTTCTAAAGGAAACCACTAATCAGTGTGAGGGAATGCAGAGAGAGAAGAGAAAAGGAAGCAAAATGTTACATTTTAAAATATTTATTATAAAATCTTCTAAAATACTCTTTTGACAATAACATTGATTTTCACTTATCTAATCTGTAAGCAAATGTTTTATGTTATTGCCATCACTTACCTATAAAAGGTCATCATACAACCTGTGATAGTCATGTTCATGGGTACCTGAGCCGACATTCGGCCAATCAAGACCATCTTTTCACCAGTGTCTGGGTGAAACGCTGAATCATAGATATATTTTGCTCTCCACAAGTCATCTTCTGTCAAGCCAGGTGCCACGATACCTTGTCTTGGAAAAAGTTAAAAAACAAAACAAGACAACAGCAAAAAGCACAAGTGTTACAAAATGCTGCAACCTCAAGTGACAAATGTGTCATCAGAGGATTTTGGGATGTTCATACTAAGTTAACCTAGCCTCATAGTTAGCTTGTAGATCTTCAGCTTTTAAATGGACTGATGAAATAAAAAGAATCAAAACTCCCAGGAATGGTTATGTTGGCTGAGTCGATATATCCAGCATCAAATTTCTATTTACTCAAACCTGTACTAGATTTTAGAGCTGAACTGTAGAGCTAAAATCTGTGGAGTCAGTATCTTAAAACTTTGTAAATTCACTTTGCAAGTATTTAAGAAAGTAGTTGCTCCAAACAGTATTACACATAAGAGGAAGTTTTAAACCCTGTTGTCATATTAACCGTTTTCAGAATTAGACACTTCTGCATTTCAGCATACTTAATAGGGGTTCTCAGATGACATCATTTCCCCATTCATGAACAATTTTGTTTAAAAAAAAAAATGCATCAAGCTTTAAAATAAGAAAGAGTGGTTCAATGAACACAGTGTCTCAAGTATTTCCTTTTAAATATGTAACCATGCATGGATCACTTACATGGACTTTTTTGGGCCAGCAGTAAAAGTGATCAATGCCATACCTGTAATCATGCACAATTTTTCTTGCATTTTCCAGCTGGGCATCAGATAACAAAATATTCCGAGGGTCTGTTACAGTAAAGAAGTGACTGGCTCGTCCAACAAAAGTGCTTTGATCCCATCGGGGCTCCTTGATATTAATATTTAATGGTATATCTGCTGACATCTTCAAAACCTCTGGGGGAAAAAAAACCAAAAAATGGGAAAATTTGCAATTCAGAATTCCTCTGATTTCATGTCTCTATAACCTGCAAGACAAAAAGTGGTTATGCTTACAATAAAAAAAAAAAACAGTGAAAAACCACTGCACAACTTGCAGAACTGAGCTTTAAAGATGTCAGAGACCATCACGGGTTTTAATGAGGTTGGTATTGATACAAGTAAAAAAGCAAAAACTTAGTTAAATGTCTGCAGAAATGTTTCTATGCCTGTTTCCCCAAGACATTTATACATTACATCTTTGTAGGAGTATGAGTATCTGATTATGAGGTAGAGGTATATCATATACATGTACAAGTATCCAAGGAAGAGGCAGATGCAAAGGAAGTATAGAAATTTATTAATAAGCAGCTGTATTAGATAACAATAGACTAATCAGAAGTATGCTTTATTTCAATAATGAATTAGTGTTTGCTGAAAATATTGTCTTAAAGGGAAGGAGAAATCAAGTATTTCAAGAGATGCCTGAAGAGCTGCTATAAAGTGCAGTGACAGAAGAAATATTTAATAAAATCCAGTTAACTTCTCTGGCACAGCAAAACAAAACAAAAATTAGGAACACAAACCCAACAATTTCTTTTAACAATGTTGTTTCTCTAAGTCCATGTTTTAACAAACCAAAGATTATATAATGCAACAATTTCCCACATTATGAACGCACGACCAGATCTCCTAATGATACTTCAAAGATGGTTAGAGAACTACAATGAAGGGCACTGAACTAACATAGTTGTGCATTTATGGAGCCTAAAGGCCAGAAAATTAAAAATTACTTCAGGGTGACTAAGTTTACTTCAACATCTAATGAAAGAAGGACAGTCCCTGCATAGCACAAACTATATGAACTTTAACTTCCTTAAGAGAAATTTCTGAAACATATTCAATAGCCACTTAAAAAAAAAAGCCATCCTCCAAATAATGCTTGTAATTCAAATGGCTGAAGTAAATTGGATCTATAAAAATACCAATGATATCACATAGCACTTTATCTGTTTTAATAAGAAAAACATCATAATTATGAGGACAAATTATACATACAGTGTAAGCTGCCACTGGAGAGTATTTTCTTCTTAACTCAAGAACACCATGAAGATGTCTGAGACAATTTTATGAAACTTACATGATGTAGAAAAGAAAAAAAAAATCACAAAAAGAAACTAACTAATCCTGTAAAGTGTCTCCATCATAAAAAAATGTGAACTTCATGGGAAAAAAGAAGAGACTGTTCATGAAATCTGAAGAAGCTATTGTCCACCTTTCAAATGTAATTATGACTCTTCTCCTCTACCTCAAGTGGAAAAACTTGGAAGCCTTTGGAAAAGTAAACTTCTACAAAAATAAAGGCTAAAGTCTCCCTGTCTATCATGAACAGCCCTAAATCAGCAGCTTTATGAAACAGTAAGGAGGAACAAACTAATTAGAAGACACTAACTAATTTAGAAGACACTATAGAACAACATTTCTAGCAAAAAAAAAAAAAAGAGAAAAAAAAGAAAACACATAGAATCATCTGTTCTTGAAAGGGAGCTACATCACCTCAGTTGTACAAGATTATAAACCTTTCTAACATCCCTCATCTGAACCATGAAATCAACCTTGTAAGGAGAATAAGGACTACATAAAAATTGTTCTGCCTTGAACCACTTGATAGAGTGGGAATTATTCAGGGAGAAGACTGTCTTCCCTGCACGTACCCAGCCTTAGCATTTTTATGCTTATGTAATAGCACAAGCATGACTTTTACTTAGGACTTTTGTGGTTGTTGTTATTATTGTGATTTAATTATAATTAAAGCCTAGTGGCCACATATTTTCTATGGTGTACCATACACCCACTACAGGCAACATTTGATTTTCTGATACATCATCTGCCAGGAAGAACTGCTGATGATGTTCAGATTGCTCAAATTCTTCCCAGTGTTACATGTGCTCATCGCACCAATAGAAACTGCGTATGCATAAGCACAATGGCGCTGTGCACCAGACACGATTGTAAAGCTGTAAAGATAAGGTAGCAAGAATGCAGAATAACTGCATTATAAATTAAGATAAGCAATGTTTAAAGAGCATTTGGCAAGTACATTCTACTCAGCACGTGGTAACGAAGAAAGCAAAGTAACCTACTGCTAGTACACCAAACTTTGAGATCCCAGGATGGATTAAATATAATAAAAGCGTCCTTCACAATCACAGCAGGATTAACAGCTGAATGATGAAAATGTCATATCTCAGCTAGTATTGCTAAATATGTTTGTTAAAAATCTAGTAGAAAATCCTAATTTGGTGCCACTCCATAACAACGTCCTTCCTTTCGTACATTTACTGGTAATTATGCAAAACATCTTTAAATTAAATAATCGGTTTCTATCAAAAACCCAAGGAGGTTTTTTTCATCAAATGGAAAAACAAAAGAAAGCATTTAGGATGTTTATGTATTATTTTTATGTTTAGCATGTATTATTAGCAATAGAATAGTAGAAAACCAAAAGCATTAAATAAGACAGACCTCTGTTTTCCACCAGCTGCAAGCTCTTCCTTGAATAAATAGTCTCCAATTCTATAGAGCAGACCTTATTATTGAATTTTACACAAGCTAAATCACACAAAAATGGTAACTACACAGATATTTCTGTGTCCTGCTCTCTAAGTGTTCCTGACATTAGGAGAAACCCAGAGTTGTATGGCAAAGTAGAGCTGTTTGCCTTTGAAGTGTAGACATCAACTGTGTAAAACCAAACTGTTTCTACAGATATTGCTAAATTCTGGATAATCATAAATTGACAGGCTGCTGGTAGGATACCATTCGGATTGCTTTTGCTTTTTTCCTGATAAACTGTATTAAGATCTTAAATGCTCAATTAATCCTTTCAAGACAAGTTTAAAATTCGCAGTTTCTTCTCCGAGTCATCATGTGCAAGGTTGTTTCCAAGACTCCCAGATCAATATAAATTCTCAGAGCTTTTATTACAACAATTAACACCTCCCCAGCTATTTGACAAAAGCATAAATCATTCTGAATGCTTGGATAAAGGAAAATATACTGAAATATCCCCATAAAATTATACTGTTAAAAACATGTGATCATCTGAATTCACAAGGCCAGGGTTTTCTGCAACTCTCTCCATCCAATGCAGTGCTCTTTCTGTATTAAGATGTGAAACCAGAACAAATAATGAAATAAAGCCAGTTTCCACTAACAAAAATTAAGACCTTCTTATGACCTTACTGAGAAATGAGCACACAGAGATGGATTTATCCCTTTCTGTCAAGAGTTAAAGGGCTCTGTTCCACCGGCACTGACCCCAGCCAGCAGCTCTGAACCTCCGGGTACAACAAAGATTCCTGTAGCACAGCATCTTCTTTCCCATGAGGTGTATATTTCATGGAATATGAGCTATTTACATAATTTACATAATTTTAATTTAATACATTAAAATGGTATGGTATTGTGAGGGGCAACAGAAGAATATGCCGAATGTATTTGGTGAATGTCATGAATATTTAAAAGCTATTCACTCTACAGTGTTTTACCTGTTAAGGAGGTGATCCACTACTGCATAGAAATAGCTGCCAAATACGTGTTTCAATGATTAAAATAAACATTGATAAATGTATTTAGTATTATTAGATCAGACCTATTGAATACACTTTCTTGCTCTTTCACACTATGTCATTTTTTCCCTAGTGGCCTTCAGTTTTTCTTTGGTACAAGAGACCTCAAGAAAAATGTACTGTTCCAAAGGCTTATTCATGTATTAAAATTTGCAGTAATTAACTCAAATAAGGAAGCATAAAGCAAGTATACAGGAGCATCAGCATTGCTGCTCCAACTTACAGTAAATGTAGTCATGATTCCACTACCCTGTTAAAATTTCACTATCCAGTTAGGGAAGGTCCTAAAGCTTCCCAGGATACTAGAAGGCTAATAAATGTGGTGCCGTATGGGAAACTAATCTTTTCCCTGTCCCTCCACTCCCATTTCCCTCACTGTTAAGTTCATTATTGTATGACAGCTTTTTTTAAAGTCTTTACTATATGCTGAGACAGGATTTCCCTACAGTGAAACAATAAACCTTATAAACTTCAAGAAAATAAGGTGTGTAGCAATATATCATTTACTAAGCTAACCTTGAAGCATGAGGTTAGTTGTATCATAATTTTACATAACTGACATTAGACCAGTAAAATCTAACACTACTTTTTGCAGTTTAGTCCAAAGACATTTACAGCTGTTAGCAGCTTTTCAGCACTGTTAAGGAGCATCCTTCTTCACACACACTGGTAAAAGAGACAGACCATTAAATAACATAACTTGGCTCAAGACCGCAGGTGAAGTCAGAAATGAGGGCAGAACCTAGACCTCCTGACTATGAACCTGTGCCTTAAGTACTGCTGACACAGCAAGACAGAAGTTATTATTTCACAAAAGTAACAACAAGAGATGGAAAAGCAAGAAGCAGAGAATTCATCCCTCATTCTTGTCCTTTTATTCCACATTTCTGTTTGCTTTAAGTACTTGCACAGTCACACAACAGTTTAGAACACCACAATGCAGAGACACCTGTGGATTAGTAGAATTATTTTCATGTGATACGTTTCTCACCAGGCATGTTGCAGAATGAACACAAATCGTGGAAAGGAAAAAAGACTCAGGACAGATACGGAGAAGAGAGTTCTCATGCAGAACGTCTGAATACGAGATGCTCCTTAGGTTTCCCTTCTCTTTCTTAGTATTCTATCATTAAAGACACCCTCCCATGAACAGTGATATATTGTGAAAAAACAAACCATTTTCTAGTCTAAAATGGTAACTGCTGGTTTTGCAAAGCAGTACACTATGAAAGCAGGGTGAACTCATTTATTCAAAAATTCTTTTCCACAAAAAAAAAAAAGAAAAATATCTGTACATTAGGGATGGTAAGTTGTTCTATGAATGCTTCCCTATTGGTATATTATTTGTAGGCAAGTCCAAGTTTCAATATTTTTATAATTAAAATATCAGTTTCATTAAGAAAGATTAAAAACTACTTAGGATAGCTTATGTTAATCTGTTTAAAGCTGTCTAATGAATGCTTAATACAGCGGTCCATAAACAGAAGCTCTATTCTTTCTTTTCACTGTGATTAGCATATACACTACTCGGTTGTGTGTGAATTGTTTCTATATACTTATGATACCTCTTGTCCACAAAACCAAGTCCTTTAGTAATAAGAAATCTAAACAATAAGGATCTGCCTTTGCTGCAGATGGTTCATTGTTCAATTTAGTATTGTTCCACTCCATTTCATTTAGCCTACCCCAGTGAAAGTGAATTTACAGAAAATAGAAGGCTTACCACTTCCACGTCCTATCTTTATCCCCTCCCCACCTGGTCTACTTTGTCCCCGCTCTGGTGCTCCTTGAACCATATAACTTACTACCCTAGCAGAAAACTAATGCAGCAGAAAGAAGAGAGGCCAGCTCAGTCTCCTGGGTTAGTATGTTGAACTGGCACAGTAGAAGGTCTGAGCACAAAAGGTCAGCACTCCCATGCTCCTTCAACAGACTAACCAGTGATCACCTTGGGTTACTATTTTGCTCAAGTTCAGGATCTGCAGATGCAGGAGGAGCCAGGCGTAATGCAAATCTTGAAGCCTAGCCTTAAATCTGCAGGGAAGACAATGAACGAGAAACATAAAGCATAGATGATTTTGAACGTTTCGGCTTGCCAGAGTCAAGAGATTGAAAGTTGACAATACAGACCAAGAAAATGGGTGCAAGAGAGACTTAACTTGCTGTAAACAGGAAAAACTCCCAGTCCTTGTGTGCCTACATAGCAAAAAAAAAAAGTATGATGGTAGAAAGCGCTAACATGATTGAAGTAGTAGGGGTAAGAGAGTAGCCAGGGTGGCCATAACACATGCTAACAGGGTAAAAGCACCCCAAAGATAACACACAACCACTCCGGTTGCCAGCACAAAGTAAAACTGCTTCCATTTTCTTCTAAATGATGCGATTGACATAATTGACTTGCACTTTAAGAATATAGGTAGAAACAATGCTGTTCTAGTTAAGTTTAAAATAAAAAACCATGAAGACTCTGGGCAGGGAGAGACCACCAGTGCCCACAGAGAAGGAACAGATGTCACACATACAAGGGAGCGTAAAAAGTTCAGACACTGGAATAATACAAATTGGAGACACATAAAACTTCCAGTGAAGTAGAAAAGGTCACTGAGTTTGCCAGTCTCGGGAACCTGAGTCATAGATCAAGACACAATGGTGCCTGTCTAAGTGAACCAGTGAATTTCTGTCTTGAAAAATTACAAGTCTTCCAGCAAAATATTTTTAGAATAAAAGCCCCACCTCCTGTATTAAACAGACTGTATGATGCTACTCATGACTTATCAGCCCCTGTTAGTAAATGCTGAAAAGGGAAATAAATCCTCTAAAGCAAAACCATAAGCCAATAAAATGCCTATGCAGTTTGAAGGGATCCTCTTATAAAAACAAAACATCCAACTGTAAAGTAAAAATTGTGACTATGCATAAAAATGGTTTCATCAATATATTATCCAACCGCCATGCAGTCATCATCATAAACGATATGGCTTTTTAAAAAATTTATTTTCTATTTAAGCAGTGAGACTGTAAAACTACAAGAAATAAGTACAACACCCTCAATTTAAGCTGCTGCAACAGTATTTCACCAACTCGTCACCTTAATTTTCACATACAATTTTAGAGGGGTGCTGCTGTTTGCATAATCCATTCAAATACTCAATAACAAAAGCACTGTAATAAAACTATTTAGGATTTAATTATTATTTTAACTACAAAGCTTTGTCAAGGATGTAACTCCACCACCTTCAGTGATGTAATTCTCTATATACATTAAGTGTGCCAAGATTTAAGTTCTCATTATCCATATATCCATAATAAAATTGTGTAAAGAAAAAACAAAGGACTTTTGGGTTAAATCAAATTAAAATAAATCCACCTGAACCCTGAGATAAGTAGAAAGTTTGCAAAGGGACTGGAAAGTAACTGCACAAATCCTCTAGAACAAAGATAAAAATGTTTGCTTTGTTACAGTAAGCTAATGAAGGCAAATTTCAACAACTACCTAACACAACTGCTTATATATAAGCATCTGAATTTGTTGTTCCCACAACTATTGCTATTCACTAAGTACCAACAGAGGGGAGACCACCTGTGAAACAGGACACAACTTTGAATCAACAGCGCCTTAACTTTTAAGGTGGAAATACAAGCAGCAAAATTACCCAACCTGATCTTGAAACAACTCTCTTTCTCAAATAACCACATTAACAGAAGATTTGGGAAACGACATTAATTTTACAAACACGTAAGTTACTGTAATAATCCATACTGAAATGTCACTTTGAGGTCATGTTCACACAGGAGGATCAGCAGTACTGAAAAGGATAAAAGACAACATCATAACGGAAACAGTTAACGTCTATCATGGAAAATATGCAGTAAGGAAAGAAATAATACATATTTTCTGTGTTTTAAACAACAGATCAATTAGAAAAATATTTAATAGAACCACTTGTACGTGCATACCCTGAAGCTGGTAATAGTCCACACTAGTAAATTAAACCAGTAATAAAGAACAGACTATGCTCTCTCACATGTTCATATTCTTAAACCCTTTCAGTTTCAAAACTAGGGTGGCTGTATCCAAACTGCCCATGGAGAACAGCAGCTAAATCCTCTCTTGGGCTGCCTGATTGTCTGGGTTAGCATCAGCTGTCATGGGCAAAACTGCTCTTCACTGAGCTCCAGCAAGTTAACAATACGGGGGACCATGTTCCCGTGACCAGGAACATTTTTTGGCACTGTTTAGCTCCCCAGCACTGACACAGAGGATTGACTATCCATGTGTTTCACACTGCAGCTATAAACCAAGGCATATTTTCCGAATCATAACTGCAATCATGTGTTCATAAAGTTTTTCATAAACATATGACTGTCAAGCTAAAGAAATGGCCACAGCTTGCCATGTACTTGGCACAAAAGTTGAGCTGAAGACATGGTTCTGTGGGCCGGAGGCAATTATATGTGCTGATACAGATAGCAGATCAGAGAGGACACCACTGTGTGAGACTGCACTTCCCAAGTGCTTTAAAGCTAATTTCACTGCCAGCCTCACTCTCTCCAAATATCCCTGCTGCTGCCTCCTCATCTCTCTCCAACGCTCTCCCAGCCCTAGTAATCAAAAAATAAAAACAAACTAAAAAGCACAGTGGAACCCACTGTGGCTAAAACTGGCTAAAACCAAGGTCTTTGTTTATATGAAGAGAAACTCTAAACTCCATATTTTTAATAACCTTCTACGAAAATCCTTATTTTAAATCAATAATTCTTTGACTATCTTTTTCATCTTGTACTTCAAACCAGAAAGCGGCATTGGACTGAGCCAGAAGCCCCAGTACCAAACACACCCAAATCTCTTGCCCTCTCTGATCAGACAGAATCATCTGCCAGTTCACGATCTAATAATGTTTAACACTAACATTAACTGGAGGGAAAAAGAGGGCTTAGGAATAAGTTTTTTTTTTTTAAGAGAGGCCACTCTCAATTACATAAAAAACAGCACAAAGTCTGATCAACAGTTTTAGTACAAAGGCTGGGTTTAGATTTGCCACAGAACCAGCGATAGTAGACTTCAAACCTTGTTTAAAGGTTAACAACAGCAGTTGCAGCAATTCTACAAAATGCAGATTCAGGAGTTGTCGGGAGTTCAACTCTCTGCTGTTCCTTTTCAAAGTTCACATTTTAAACATCACGTTGAAGGTCATATAACCACTTTTCAAACCAAAGCAATAGCCAAAAGAGTAGCAATGACTATTTAATTTATTTCAGACAGTAACATACCACTCAATTTCTAATGATGAAAAGTAGCTTTGCTGCCTTCCTTGGAACCATTTGTATTGTCTTATGTTACTGACACCTTGTATTTTAACCCAAGTCTTGAAAAAATCCACTCCACAATGAAGAAACTTTGTCAGGTATGTGATTAATTTTTCCAGTACCTAAGCTAAAACTGGGAATAGAGAGACACAAAAATAAATTTCTTGATGGTATAACTGTGAAGCCAATTCTCCATATCTGGTCTAAATACACATTTTTAAAGCTATAGTCACTGTTCTGAGTCAAGAAACATCCCTGATGGTAAAATATCCATTTCTTGAGAGATGCGGACAGCTTAGCTTGCCAGGAGTGCAATATTGTCAGAAAAAATATTTGGGAAAGAAACTTGCCTGAGGAACTACCCCAGAAGTGTGCTTTCCTCAACAGGCAGAAAAGCCTGAATCCTCTTGAGTGAGGATCCTTCTGCAAACATCCTTAGAGTGGGTACTGGATAGGCTACCACTTCATTCTGTATACAGAATTTTCTGTTGTTGTTTTGCTTTTATGGAGGCTGGAGTCCAGATAATAGCCGCCTGCACCTTCCCCTAGAGAAGTAGAGTCTATTAATGAAAATGGCCTTTCACCTCTCTTGCATGCAATTTCAGAAAGTCAGCAAAAACTAAGCTGGGGGAGGGAGAAGACTAAGGACAAGTCTACGTCCAAAAGCAGTGCAGATATAATTGTGATAACAAACATTGCGACATCTCACTTCTTGGTGCCTGACTCCCAAACTGCAACCTGCAACCCTCTGTCACAAAGCATGGGATGTGCTGGGTGCTTTAGCTTCAAAGAGAATTCAAACCAGCCTGCATACAGGAGGGCACGTGAGTAAACTAGCCAACACAAATGCTGAAAGAATGGTGTAACTTGTACAGTGTCCTTTACCAGGACTTAGACCCCTAACTTTAGGTGATGTAAAGGTGCTCAGGTCAGATCGTGATTCACAAAATCTCCTAGAGGCAACTAACAATTCCTTTTTTGAAAAATGAGAGTGAAGCGTTTCCCAGAAAACCCAGTGAAAATAAAAGGTAACAGCAGTACCTCTTTCTTACCAGAATCCTATAGAATAGAAATAGTTCAAAAGTTAGAGCCAGGTGTTGCTGAAAATGTTTCATGTGCAGATTCACTGGGAGAGAGAAAAAAAAAAAAAGACTTGACACACTTAGGCCCTTAGGTCTCCATTCTTCAAATTCTTCCCTAACAGTCTGATGTCCAGCTGTCAATGCCCTGTTTTGGGAAACGAGATGTGGATTAAAAAATCTTTAGGTTGAGAAAAGTACCTGCTGCTATAAAATGGGGAGAGGAACAGCTTCTCTTCTTCCTCTGACATGTTTATAAACAAAAGTGCCCCTGGCCCCTTGTTTGTTTTTGCAGAGCTGAGCTCTTTTGAAGTGTTTCCCATGCTGCTTTGATAGAGAAATATTTAGGGATCCCGTTAGGCTTCTTTATTCCTCCAATAACACATTAGCCCTTTTGAAGGCTCCTGTGCCTGAACAAACTCAGATTTTTCTTTTCCAGGAGCAATGCCCACCACAACAGCTGCTATGTTGGCTTAGGAGAACAGACAGAAAATTAACTACCTTCTGATCAGTAAAAGATCACCTATTCTACTTTAAAAGTAATACACATTGGCAAAGCAACAGCGGAAAGGCAAACACAGCTACTACCCATATTTTAGTTCCTCTGGCAAAGACAAGAATGTAATGCATTCTCCAGGGATGTCAACCATGCCAGTATAATTAGTTCAAATGAGGACCACTAATAGATTTTTAGGGGAAGAAAGCACTTTTGTGTGATGGCAAAAAAGCACATATCAGAGTTCTGGGGGTCATTAAGCAATGGTATTACTCTATTTGCACTACGTTTGCAACCACAGTTTGAAAGAAGCAGCACTGCTGATGACTGGGAGGAGTATGATGCAATGTACTCACACCAAATGTTAACAAAGCCACTTGCCAAGTTTTCCTTCTCCAAAGCAGCTTCTACCAGTAAATATCTACCTAAATCACAAGGAAAAAAAATCTTTGCACTATGATTTTTCCTACTGCAAACATAAAACCAAGTTGAACGCTGGAGAAGGCAAATCATGGCAACACTACAAGATACTTTTTTTTTTTTTTGCTTATAAATGTACGTCCCGCTTTGTAGCCTAGCAACAAACGCAGCAGTCTGTGTTAAATGGATAGAGCCTGCTGCTGGGGCTCTCTCCTCAAAACAGCAGCCATCTTTGGCGTGTAACTTGACGAGAGATTTCATCATTCTGCATTAAAGCTACCTCCAGATGTTAGAGGTTGCTGCAGCCAGCTCAGCTTCTCCCATCGCATGAGGTGTATTGCAGAGACACGTCACATGTTCACCTCGTCTCTTCCTTAAGAAAAATAAAGCTGCTTTGCTAGAAAGGGTTAGTGCAAGCTCTTATTTCAGTCCTGATCGTTGCAAGCTTGTCTCTGCTCCTCATTTTTTGCCTCCTCCATAAACTGAAGCAGGATTACCTAGCTCTACCCAGGTACGTTCATGGCCCTCTTCTGTAGTTTTTCACTATTTCATGTATCTTTTTCTGACAGGACCCATACAGGTCATTTTTCAATTGCACATTGGTACAAAGCCAGTCTTCATTTCCCACCCCCCACCCCCCCGACCCCCCAGTCTCCCAACACCCATTATAATCACAATAAATTATTTGTAATTCAATAAATAAAAAAAAAATAATCAATACACATAATTAAAATCTCTGCCTCTGGCTACCAGGTGTCTGACCTCCACGTTATCCGTCGTGTTCCTTCCCTGGAAAAGACTGTCCCCCAGCAGGGACGCTTGTTTTCTGCAGGCCCGGGATCTGTGTCGCTGTCACACACCACCCTGCGACAGACAGCCCACGCTCAGGGGACAAGTGGTGGCCAGGGGGACATTTAGGGAGCGGGTGGGGAAGCAGGGAACTGCAATGTGTGATTTTGGAAGGTGGGAAGGAAGGGGGGTGGCAGCCCTCAGCCAGCGGTCTGGCACCGTGGGTGGCCAGGCAGGACCTCCCTGGGGGCAGGGGGGGCCCACTGGGACACCAACTCTGCTCCCACAGAAGGGATGGGGTGACATGTGGGGTTGGGACCTTATGAAGGAGATGAGGTGACACATGGGCCTGGGCCCCTATGGAGGGGACAGGGGTGACATGCAGATCTGGTCCCCTGTGGAGGGGACAAGGGTGACACACCGGGCTGGTCCCCTGTGGAGGGGATGGGCTGACTAGCCGATCACGGCCCCTGCAGGGGTAACAGAGGTGACAGACGGGTCCGGGCCCCCGTGGAGGGGACGTGAGTGACACGCGGGGCTGGGCCCGTGGGGGACGGCCAGGGGTGACACACGGGGCCGGGCCCCTGCGGAGGGCACCGGGGAGGCAGATGGGGCTGGGCCCCCTTGTGAAGGAGACCGGGGTGACACGCGGGGCCGGGCCCCTGCGGAGGGCACCAGGGTGGCGCTGGGGGTGACTGGCGCTGGCTCCTCCGCCCCCTCCCCTGCCCGCGGCCCAGCCCCGCGGGGACGCCCCGGCCCCGGCCCCGGTCTCGCTACTCACCGCGGCCGCCGCGCTGTCGGCTCCGCGCCTGCCCTCGCCCCGCCGCCCGGAAGAGGCTCACTGGGCGCCGCGGGTGAGGGGCCGGGGGAGGCGGTCGGGCCTCCCCGCGCCGCTTCGCTCCGCCCCGGCGGGGCCGGGCCGGGCCGGGCCGGGTCGGGAGGGCGGGGGGCGGTGGTGGCGCTGGGGCCGGGCCGGGGCCGCCCGCTCCGCTCGGCCGCCCCGTGTCGGGTTGGGGAAGGAGGGGTGATCGGTCAGGTGAGGGAGAGCGGCGACTGCAGCAGCGGAGCCGGTGGCCCAAAGGCAGCCTGGGCAGCCAAGAAGGGTTTCTACTTGCTTTCACCTTTTCCACGCTCCCTCTTTCGTACGTGTCGCTGAAAACAACCGGAAAACAAATGTGAAAGAAACGCGGATCCTGGATTTTGTTGGAAGGCTGAGGATGAATCCAGAGCGTTTCTTTCCTTTTCGTTATTATGGCCACCATGCATTTTATTGCGTCCAACAGCTTCTCTGTTTGGGATTAGATGTGCAATCATTTGAGATTTAATAAAAATGCTAGGGATACTCGATGACACTGTTCCCATTCTTTCTCCAGCCCAGCTTCCTGATGAACATGGTGACAGGCGCACAAACCGGATCCCTAACACACGTTTCGAGAACTGGCACATTAATGTTTTAGTCTGGTGGTGTTACAAGTCAGCAACACACGAGCTGGTCTTACCCCATAACTGATGCTGAGTCTTCTGGGAACAGGGGGAAACATGTTCAGGGACAGCTGTGCTGCATCCCATGGACATCCTGCAAACAGGGCTAGCTTACCTCTTTAGGGGACCAGAATAACGTGCCAACACACAGAGGCCGATTGCAACCACCCTCTATAACCCAGCTCAGCCCCTCAAAGGTCTACTCTTAAAATTCCCTTTGTAGCAACGCTGCTCTGCCCACAGGTCTCATCCCCGGAGGGGTGGAAGCTGCGCACGCAGAGCAATCATACTCTGAAACTCTTTGGATACGGGGCTGGCAGGCTCTGGCCTCTCTCTCACTGCTTGTTGCAGGATGCTAAATGGGAATTTTATATTAAAAAGCCAGAACGCTCCCCAGGTGTTAAGTGTTTGTGGAGCTACACTTAACTGGTGAAATCTTTGCTGTTAAAACTCAACTTCTGTGAAAAACTGGATTTTTTTAAAAATAAAAATACAATTGTATAGGCTGGAGTTTGTTTTAAGCTTTTAACTAGCCTACTCCGTTTATGATTTTCCATTAAAAGTTCAGATTCAACTTTCATTCTGACACAGACATATTAAATCTCTGATGTCCAGCTATGTGTTTCCCCTGTGGCTCCACAACTTAGGTCTCACAGATATATATACACACACATATATATGACAGTTGCAGGTGCAAATATACCAGGCAAGATTCCATCATGAAAGAGTAAAAACTGGCACTGTTACCCTTGAACTGCACTTTTCTTGCACAACAAAATTTGTTCACAATTTATCTACTTTCCTGCTAGTGTCTTTAGTTCTTTTTAATCTTGTCAGGCAAATCCCAGTCTCCATGACCACTGACAGATCCAACACTGAATACATCTTTGATGGTATTTGGCCCTCACACTTGTTGCTAAAAGCATTGCAATAACTGAGCAGGAAAGACATCTCATTCAGAACATGGAGACAGCTAGATGCCGTGCATAGAAATAAATTAGTTGTCGGTGGGTATAACTGGTACTGTGGTATATGGTTTACATTTTGAGGACTGATGTCTTCTGTCTCTAATAATTTTCTTATATACCAAATTTGTTAATCTGCTTTCAAACCACATGTGGTCTTTTCTGCATATCACAACAGAAACTCAGCTTGCAGACTCTTTAATATAAATACCTAAATTCTTTCTCTGAGTCACTGGTCATTTCTCCCATTGCTGGAAAACAAATCTGTTTTTTTGCCATGAATCATGAAAAGTCTTGAGATGGCTCTGACCAACCAACAATTGCTTATGAGCCACAAAACTGGAGGCAAATGGGTGGATATGGGTATTCACAAGGAATACCTAATCTCTGGCTACATGTTTCTTCGTCTGCACTAATTTTGACACTAAAGGGTTTTTACCTGGATTAAAAAATGCAGAATCCAGGAGGACGTGCCATCTCCCAGATCCAGATGTGTGTTTTCGCCTGATCCTGCTTCCGTTCTGAGGTGAGACCTGGTGTACTGATCCCATGGGTGCCCTCCACAGGCAGGAAGGTCGGGTGGGTGGGCTGGAAGGGCTGCCATGCTCTCCAGCCAGTTCTCTTGGCTTGGAGGATTGGGAGGGACAGAGCCCAGAATGTGAGTTTGAGCATATTGATCTGCAGCTGAATATTGTGGATTTGTTCTTCAAAAGTCCCGGTCCCCCCAAAAGACTCCTTCTCAGACAGTCCCATGCGATCAATCCATGTAATTTAACTTAGTCAGTGTCTCATTTGTAAGCTCAAGCGTGTGTTTTCTTACAGTTTCATGCAGAGTGCAGCATCTTGCTGGTTAAATTACAGTGCAAGCACTAATGATGCATACAGAAAACGTGCCTAGAGAATGCAACTGGATACGTCAAATAAGCCCTACCTTAGCTCCTGTTGAAGCATTCCTTTCACTTGCCTAATTTCCTGAGGAATACATGGACAAGACCCCTGCAAACCTCCAGATGTACATTCAGTCCTTTGCGTTTGTTGAACTAGGGATGAATTTAACCACCTGCACGTTTTTACCTGAAAGAATTCCTGGACTGTTACCGAGCAAAGTCTTCCCTATGCTCACCAGAACAGAATTTCTGTTCCTCTACAATTACTGCCTCATCTAAGAAATGAGCTTTACTGTATTTGCTTTCCTCAAGCTTTCCTGTATTCATAAATATTTACATTGGACATTTATGTTTTTTACCATTTCAAATTGGCACTGGGAATCAACTGAGGAAAACGAAGTGCTGCTGCACAGTGCATTTATTAACATAAATGTCCAGCAAGTGGCACTGCAGGACCAGGTTTTCCGCAACCCTGGCTCACAAACTGTGCAGTCAAAGAGAGTAAAGGCAAGCATGGGATGTGTCCAGACTTTTCTGCTCCGTGAAAAAAAAAGTAGTTGTAGAGCAAGTGGGAAACGATGTGTGGTGACGAAACTGAAGGCGCAGTGCAAGGAACTGGGGAATATACCAGCTGCTGGCTCTGGAACTGGCCCTGGCACCGAGCTGGCTGTTATCAGGGGTTTGCCAGAAGAAACGAGCAACATTTCTGGGAACTATTCATTAGCACTTACTGGATGGGAGGTGCCTGTGAAGGCTTTGCGCTGGGTTTTGCTTTCAGGAGCAGAATACTGGGTGAGGTGAACCATGTATATACAGCATTTCCTATGGGCTACTGACTTACTGTACATTAATTTTGCATAGAAAATCCAAACCCCAGACTGGAAAGGACATCAGTACAGTCTGAGGAGTGCCCATAAGCTCAAAGATTGTTTCTGTAAATGAGCTATGGATTTCTGCGAGTCTGTGTCAGTACATCAAAAACCACCTCTCTGTTTTCCCAGTCTCACCTGATAATGAATAAACTATTATCTAAGAAAAATTGGTCAAACAGACAAGTAACACTACACTTTTTGGCAATATAAATTGTAATGAAACCCTTATATAAGATGATAGAGGATTACTTAAGCAATCACTTAAAGGTTTTGGCTCCTCCTGCAATATTTGAACCCAATTTTGGGTTACTCATGCTGTACTGTGCCAAGCTAAATCAATGCATACCCAATTTTCCTATTAATCTAGATGAAAACATGCATAGTTATATCAGATAGGACTGGAAAGGAATGAACATGGAAAGCCAATCTGCATTTTGAAGGGACATAAAGCTGCATTTAAAGGTATAAAACAGCCTTTCAACGGGATTAGGAAACCATTTCCTCTATGATGTGGCTATTTTATAAATGTCTCTTGTGGGATCATTCATGCCCTGAAGCATCTGTGCCATCCACTGTTGGCAACAGGACACTTGACGAGGCAGACTGATCTGGGATGGTAATATGCAGCTATGGATGTAGCGTGAGCCGAGAGGAGGTATAGCACCATCCCATAGGGCACAGGGAACAGCCACAGGATCTCACAACTGCTTCAACCAGGTCTGACAAATTTTTTTCATCATCCTCTAAGGGCCAGATACCACCTCTTCAGTCTTTCCAATGGCTTTTGAAAACAGCAATTAAAAATATGCACTCTCAAATGTTTATTCTGGCAACAACGTAGGACGGCACTCGATAACCTCTGGCAGCAGGCAGAAGCAGAAGATGATACACACAAGAACACGCCATAACAACATGGGAAGGCATGCAGCAGCACGAGCAAACAAGTGAGAACCACATGTCGCAGTACCACAGATGGCAAAACAAGACACCACAGGACAACTCGGAATAGCACAGAACATGCCACAACACTAGATAGCATGCAACAGCAAGAACAGCGTGGAACAACACTTGACACCATGCCACAGCGTGATAGATATACCTGGAAAGCTGATAGAAATGCCTGGGGAGCAATGAGAGATTCTTAGCAGCAGGAAATTCCTAGAGAGATATGGAAAATGTCTAGAAGGCCATAAGAAATTCCTAGAAAGTTACAGGGGACTTCTGGAAAATTATGGGAAATTCTTAGAAAGCAGAATTGAATTCCTAGAAAGCTGTAGGGGGACTCCAGGAAAGCAAAATGTGAGTTCCAAGAAAGTTGGCTAGAGATTCCTAGAAAGCTGGAGGGAATTTCTTATGAAGCAAGGAGGAATTGCTCTAAAGCAATGGAGGAATCCTGGAAAGAAATGCACAGTTCCTAGAAAGCTGTGGGAAATTCTTAAAGAGCAGAAGGGAACGGCTGGAAAGCAGAAGGGAATTCCTATAAATACTGCACAATTACTAGAAAGTATCAGGGAAATTTATAGAAAAGCATTAGGGATTTCTTGAAAGCGGTTGGAAATTCCTACAAAGCAAATGTAAATTCCTAGTAAGGTGAAAGAAATTATTGGAAAGCAATGGGAAAGTTTCCTAGAAAGCAACATGAAATTCCCCGAAAGCTGGGTGGAAATTCCTAGGAAGCTGGAGGGGACACCCCCAGAGATCACTAGGAGAATCCTAGAAAGGCATGTGAAATTCCTAAAAAGACATAAAAAAGTGCAAGAAAGCAATGGAAAAATCCTGGCTGCGCTGTACATCCTGTAGCTCCTAAGGACCTGGGGGAAATTCTTAGGAAGTAATGCTGAGAAAAGCACAGGAGAAAATCAACCTCTGTAAAGAGTGGGGGAAAAAATGAAGCCAGAAAGTAGATAGGATCAGAGCCCATATCCTTCCCTAAACGTAACTAGTACCTAGAAGACATCCCTAATTTGAACTTCTCCTAAATGGAGAGGACCAGTCGAGCCTGAATACCTGCGTTGTGGAACTGAGCATCCCGGGAAGAGAGCTGGGGGAACTTCCTGACTTGGGAGGCCCCTGACCTTGAGACAGATTTTGACAAATGATGATGAAACTCAGGGAACATTTCCAGCCTGGGAAAGTACTGTCTGTTAGAGACTGCCACAGCAACAACTCTTCACAACACAGGGCAGGGAAAAGCCAAGGGCATCGAGGCAGGCTGCAAAGAGCGCAATGTTGCTTGTGTTGCTGGGATGAAACAGTCCTGCCTGGTGTGGTGGGACAGGCACAGAGCCTGGAACAGGAAAACAGATCCAGATGAGCTAGGGTGAAAGTGAATTTGGGATTATATAATAGTTTGGGGTAATCCAGTTTGATTACTGGGTTTTTCAAAAGTTCAACTGAAAGTTATGGCAGGAGGAGAGAAGCAGCCCAAAAATTAGACCTTGTTGTGGATTCTTGTTTGGAATATCATTTTAGTGTTTTATTTAACTTGGTGGAACATTTCTCGCTGCCATCGAACCCAGACTGTGTGATTTGGCAAGGACTTGGACAACCAGCATCTTGCCTCCGAGAACAATTTAATCCCAGAACCTGAAGGTGGGACCCTGGGTTGGTCCAGCTGCAACATCACAACAGCAGGAGAGCTGCAGAGGGGAAAATGCTGCCGGAGACAGCAAAGCTCCAGGACTGGGACATTTGGAGTCACCTGGTCATTGCTGGACTGCTGGTTGACCCTGCCTACCGCAGCTGGACCTGCTGTGCTCCAGTGTGGGAAACGCTGGGCTGCCCACCTTGCAGAGCGCCCTGGATGGGTGTCCCTGGCAGAGCTGCCTGCTCCTGCCGCTCCCTGGGGCACAGATGCAAAATACTTCTGTTGGTCTTCACTATGAGCAAGAAGTGATGCCCTGTGCAGTATCAGCTTCTATTTTTTTGGTAAGTATTAGCTTAATTATCTTTAATTCAAGGATTTGCAGCCTGCTGCTGGAAGGGCTGTGAAGCTTGGCCATACTGCATGTGCAATAATGCAGACCTAAAAATAATCTCCTGTAGTGCGAAGTATTGCTTGCTTGCTCCACTAACCTTTACAGGCAACAGGCTCTGGAAGGTACCATGCACACTCTTCATCATCAACATGTTCTGCACCAGAAAGCCACAAAACTCTGCTGGTATAAATTAAACAGTTCTTCTCCATCCATCAGTCAGGGACTGGGCTGGAATATGGGGAAGGATCCATTTTATGCTGGGACGCAGCGCTGGAGTAAATCTGTAACACCAGTTTAGGAGGCGAGAGTGCCACCTACCAAGCCATCTGCTAAGAAAATCGTATTATCTGCAGTTTCATCCACTGTTGCTAGAAATCACTGTAGCACTCATCTGTGAAGTTTTGCTGCTAATATATCTATTTGTATTCTTTTTATCCATCCACTCAGAATTAATTATTGCTCAGATTAATTTCATTCTAATGAATCATGCTGTATCACTGGCTTTATTTCATTTCTAAGATACTAATTAATATGTCAAAGCCATCTTTAACATTAAAAGTGCTGTCATTTTTCCTGTGACTTGCCTTTTGATTCATATATTCAACTTCAGTTTTTCTGACGGCCTAAAATGTCTGTCCAGTGTGGAGTGAAAGAACAAATGCAAGTTATACAGTATTTAAAAAAAAAATGCATATGCAAATGAAGCATAAATTGGGAGGCAATGGCCCAGTCTTTATTTTCGTGTTGATATATTAGTTTATGTGCTATTTCACATGGTAGGTCCTCAGCAATCAGCTGTATAGGGTTTTTATATGCATGGATTAGAATATAAAATTCAGCAGTACTTCAAGTGTCTACATTTGTCCGTGAAATGATCAGAAATTTTGAGATATTTTGTGTCTGTTGGTTTAGTTTAGGTGTCAAAGAAGGGGTCTTATTGGTTTGCTGTGGATTTCCTGGCATCGTTCCGCCGTGCCGCAGGGACGAGGCAGTCGGAGGAAGCATTTTTCTTCCCTTAGAGCTCTCCTCTCCTCTCAGCTATAATTTATTCTCATCATCCTCTGCAGTTTGGCTCTCTACCCACTCTGGAGGGAAGTGTTGGAAGGGCAGTAATCCCCCTCCTACCCCGAATCCGCGGCAGATGGAAATCCCAGAAAGAGAAGGGGGGAAATTTCAGGCTTCCCTGCTTGAGCCATCTCCAGGGTGATTTAAGATCCCATAATGAGCTTTGGTTTGACGGAGTGGGTCAAGCTGCGAGAGGAAGGGTCACTCCACGTGTTCGTTGTGGAAAACTTGTCTTTCTCTGGACCTGTGGGAGTGAGTGGGTGGAACTGGAAAAACCCCATAAAAAGTCACTGCATAAACTCTGCTGATTAAATAACACAGTTATTGGCAGCATCGTACCAAGCTTAAATTACCCATGGCTCCTGCGTGGCAGGAGGCTGGGGACTGTTTAGCTGACAGTTCCTGCTCGGATCCCCGGCTACAGGTTCGGTATTTCTCTTTCTTTCCTGTCTTCCATTTCTTGCCAAAAAGAGCTTTTTTGTTGTAAAATCGGCGTGTGTGTGTGTGTGTGTGTTACAGCTGAAACCAACCAGCTTTGCTCTGGGTTCGCACTGTGAATGTAGAGAGGGATTACTGGTGAAGGAAGGAAAGGGGAACAGAGCCTGAATGGGCTCTGAGCGGGAGAGCTGGAGTGAGGATGGGGGGGAACACCGCTCCTTTCTCTTTACAAACAACCCGATGATGGTTTCCACCACTCCTAAAGCTTGTGCATGCAGAGCCCTGGAGAGATTTTTTTTTGGCGAGTTTACTGCCTGATCTGCCGCGGAGCAGAAGTCCTTTCTGCAGGTTTCCTTCACTGGGGTGCAGGGGTGGAGGTGGGGTCTCCCGGCTGGCACCGGGGCTGCGCTCCCACAGTCGAACATTGGTTCACTGGGAGGGGAGATGCTGGAGGAGCAGCAGTGCCTGGTCCTGCCTGGTGAGCACCCCGCAGCCAGAGCATGAGCTCCAGATCCCAGGAACCAGTAGCACTGCCCATCAAATCCTTCCCATTTGCATTACCCTCTGTGTCCAGCTCTGCCGCTCCCTGCATTAGCTGCCTTGAAAAATTAATTTAAATTCAGGCTTTCATAAATGGTGTTTCTGTTTGGGGTTTTTTCACTTTCCTTTTCCCTGACAGTGTCCACACTTCTGCACATACTTCACTGCTGACCTGATACCCCGGGATGATTTGTGCACCAGTTGCCATTGGAAATTGTACACAGAAACATGTTTTTTGAGGTCGGTTCTACTGAATCGCCCAGACTCTAAGGTCCAGCTGCAGATGGACATGCCTATAATCCACAGTCAAAGAAAAAAACGCCCACACTCAATCCTGAACATTTAGGCCTCTTGCCGTCAGTGTTTTGGGACTAGAAATCATTTCTCTCACTGATGCTTTCTCCCTGCTGGTGAATCTTTATCATTCAAGAATGAGCTTGAGATCCTTGGAGATGTTTTTTCTTTTAGCAGCAATGTAATAGTTTTTTCTGCTGCTACTCTTTGCTCTGTGCTTTTGTACTCACTACTGTGGTTTTCCCTGTGGAATGCCCTACATGATAATATCAATTTAACCACTGTGCTTCGCTGGTCTTTAAGAGAGTTCATAGCTGTTGTTTGATTTCCAGGAATCCTTGATTTTTCTGAGAAAGTTAAATTGAGGCTAAAGATATCTTGGCTTATTAGTATAACCAATTATTTAGAAACCTGACAGCTCTTTTAGACATTATTTCTGATAACGTGCCTCAGCTGATTTCCTGTTTAATAAATCCCATGCATGCAGACTCAAAAAATAATCCTGAGAGTGGCGTGAGTATAATTTGTATCCTCGTATTGTAATATTATTTTGTAAATTAAGCTGCCTTTCTCCAGCTCTGGTATGTGTGCTATTTTGTAGGTTAAAGCATGTTTATCTCTGAATGGAAGATCTGGATTTTGTTCAACTCTGATTTGGTCTTCCAGTAGCTAACTTCTGTTTGGATGAAAATCATTTGGATCAAGGTGCTACTCAGTATTTCTATTTTTAAATCCTTATAGGGCCCAAATAAGACTTCCTCCAATCAGAGTCTCCTGGGAGGAGCAGGTGCCTCGCAGGGTGGTAAAAGAGATGCAAAAGTTTTCCTCTGCTGGGCATTGCTTTGATTCCAGCATCAGTCAGTAGTGATTGAAAAGCATTAAATAAAATTAAAGAGCTGTTTTATGTGGGTACCCAGGGAGAATTAAACAAGGTCTGTGCTTGTTTCTGAATCTCCAAGAAACACCTGCACCATCATTCTGCTGCTGGCAGTTTTAGGCAAGTCCTGACCTGGACGAGAGCTGATCCTTCTCACACTGGCTGGAGGCTGGTTAGCTGGAGAGCAGCGAAAGGAAAATTCACCCTATACTTTGCATAACTGACTCCCAGAATCATGTCAATCGGCTGCCTAATCCCACCACTAAATTTACCTAAATAATAGGGGTTTAATGGATTTCACTTTCGTTCCTCACCTGGGTATGACTATTAAGTCATGAAAGTTTTAAAAGCTTACAAATTAGCTGAAGTGACAAATGAGTGCGGCAGGGTGCCCTGCATGGAATGCTGGTGTTCGAAACCTGCGTGTTGAAGTGGGGTCTCAGCTGAGCCAGAGACCTTGTCATCCCTGAACCGGTCACACAAACTTAGAGATGAGACAGGAGAGAGGTTCTGACTTCTGAAACAGATGCTGAATTGCCAAACGAATAATGACCAGAAGATTCTCAAAGGCTGCTGTGAGCAGGAAGCTAAAAGGCATTTTTTTACGTTGGATTCAAATGAAAGTTTTAAACCCTCACCCATATGAGCAGCATTAGTTTCTCCCAGTGCTGAATTTGGCCTTTTCCCTAGGAAAAGGTACTCACCTAGCAAAAACAAACTGAAAAGAAGAGTTCGCTCACTGAGCTGATACACAGATGTCTGAGAGCAGACTGCTCTCTCCTCTGCAACGTGTACCTCAGCGTTTCTCTCCAGTATGCCTCAAATATTGCGCTGTTTGTGTGCTCTGGAGTTGTGATTTCTTCTGGAATAACCCAGGATGGCTGTGGTAGAAAGCTGTTCCGGAGGAGCCCCTTGAAGTTGGTACAAATAAAATCAAATGTGCTCAGTGACTTCTTATGCAGGCAAAGTTCCCCTCAGCCTATGTATGGTTTCTACTGAAAGGCAGCAGCGTGGTACATTTTCAGAAGATAAGTATCACGCAGTAAACCTCACTTCTGTTGTGCTTTAAGAACAGTAGAAAAAGGAAAAAAAATCTTGAAACTAGAAAAAGGCAACTCACAATGAGTCTCATTAGAGACCTCTATTACCAAACAGCATAGGATTCATTTTCTTGTCTATTTTCACCCTCCTCTAGGGATGAATGATGATTAAAGGACACGATAATAAGAAGGGGGGAATGAGAACTTGCTGAGAAGCAGTAAAAAAAAAAAAAAAAAAAAAAGAGAGAAAGAGAGGAGGAAAGGAAAACAAGTGTTTTAGTTAGCTAGTCAAGGTTAGTACAGTACTGTATCTGCTCTGACATTATGAAAAATTATAGCTGGCACAAAAGCAACTTCACTAATGCTGAACCCTACAAAGTTTATCTTGACAACTTAGTGAGCTTATTTATTCTAGGAGGTTTTTAACCTCCCCGCGATGTCTTTTATGTTCATTTTCAGATTTTTTTTCGAGTAAAATTCCTACACAAAGGTAGCAACTTGCACCTCAGCATGTTCATCTTCTTTCGTTGCCCGTTGTGGGTAAGGTAAGAAAGAAGAATCCTATTTGTGGAAAGAAGGGGTCTGAGACTTAATCACTCTGGTTTTGGTGCTTACTACTGAGCTTGAAGGATTTTCGCAAAGGAGAAAACACGGTTTGAAGAGATTTTTGCGCGCAAGGGCGGCAGCTCACTGAACTGTTTTCTCCGCAGATACAAAACCAGCTGCCCGAAACACCGCATCTGCCATCAGGGGGTGCCCGCTCCGAGGCTCCGAAGTTGTTCCTTTGCCGTCCCCTCGCCTGATCGCGAACAAGTTAGTCAGGATGCGGGTCCCCTGGCAGCTACACCCCCCCGGCAACCTGGGCTTTGGCTTCCCCCCCGCCCCGTTCCCTCCCTGCCGACAGGCAGGGATAACGATGCCCTTCGCCTGTGTTAGGAACTCAGGGTTTAAGCTTAAGGGGGGGGTGACGGGGGACGCGGAGCATCCCGGCACAGCCCTGCCCCTCGGGGCTGCCTCGCTCCCCGGCGGGGCTGGCGGCCGCCTCCGCGGGGCGGCGCGGTGGGTCGCGGGGCCGCGGCCGCCCAGGAGAGGGAGCCCGGCGGCCGCGGCTGCGCCGGGGAGCGGCGGGGGTGCGCCGAGGCGGCGGGGAGGCGGCGCGGTGCGGAAGGGAGCGAAGCGCTGCCCCGGCTGCAGCCCGTCGCCAGCCCCGTCCCGCCCCGTCCCCGCTGTGCCGGGAGGGGGTCCCGACCGAATTCAACCTCCCCCCCTCTCCCCCGCCCCTTCCCTGCCCTGGGGGGGGGGTCGGGGAAGCCGCGGGTGCCTCGGCCTGCAGCCCGCCTCCTGAGCATCACCCAGCCCGACGTGAGGTGCCGGTACTTACTTTGCGCATCAATTAATTGAACTCAGCTGGCTCGCAGCGCCCAGGCGTCACGCAGCACCCCAGGCATCGGCGGAGCTCAGGACGGGGCAAAGTAATCCCGTTTGCCCTAAACTCCAGGACAGCCGCTCCAGAAACCCGGCTTTGCCTCTCCCCGCCCCGGCTGCCTGGCTGGTCGGGAGGTTATTCCCCGGGGAGGCCGAAAAAGCGGGGAAGAGGCTGCCCAGAAGAAGCTTCGCCCGACCGAAGATGTTAGAGGAGGTGAAGGGGGGTTGCTTTTTGCCCGCTGCGTGCCTCCATGCCTGTCTTTCCCTTGTCTTAATCCTTTAGGAAGGAGACGCCAGGCAGACAGACCTTTCCTGGAGGGGCGATGCTGCCGAGCCCTGCCCCGGGCAGAAGAAAGCCTTTGCCGCCGGGACCCGCCGGCACCGGAGATGCGCGGCCCGGGGCGGGCTGCGGGAGAGCGTGAGGAGCTGCCTCCGCCCGAGCTTTTCTGAGACGGGCGGGGGGGAGAAGCATGTTAGAAGCTGGACCCGGTCCCTGGAGCGCAGCCCCGCTGAGCAGGAGGTGGGATTATCGCGGGGTGGTTATGGAGAGCTGTAACCTGGCAGCGGAGCGTTGAAGCGACTTGTCCCCGCTGGAAGAGGAACCCGCGACGGGCACCGCCGGCGTGGCCGAGGGGAGGTCACTCAGGTCCTTCTCCTCCTCTCGCCCTTCTTTCTCCTTCCAGCGAACGACAGAAGAAAGAACTGGTACGTGGCTCTTGCCAGTGTTGGGAATACCGTGCCTTTTGCCTGGGATGATTTGCCCTGATGTGCCGCTTCGACGGGATGTACAAAGTGCGACTGGGACTGATCCAGCCAACAAAGTTTGCAGAGTGATTGGCGGGGGCCGTGGGATGGAGGTGGCTGGGCACACGCCGGCGGGGTCCGTCACGCACCTTCCGACAGTACCGACCTGCTGCTCCCTTGAAAACTAACTCCTGATGGTCAAACTCTGCCGGCTCCTGTTTTTACTTCTCTCCTGCCAATTTAACTTTCAGGGAAAAAAACACACACAGGCACCTGATGCAATGCAGTGTTTCTGTGTTGGTTTTGTATATAAGATTTGCTATGCAATTCCAAAACTAAAAGAGGAGGAGAGACGGCCCTGCATCCCAGAGCAAACAGAGAATCAGAGGTGAAAGGTAGGAGCCAGCATTTCTTGTTTAAATAAAACTAAATAACCTGAGCTACTTCTTACTGAAAACCTTTAAATCACACCTACTGTATGTTTATTTTCTTTGTCTTGGAAGTGTAAACCAGTTTGAAACAAAGCAAAGAATTTCTCTCTGATGCTGCCCCAAAACGGAGAACTGATGCATTTTGTAACAGGAGTGTACTGAGGAGGAAGGATGGAGTGTTTCATTAGTGAGACATTTGGGAAACTAAATTAGAGAGAAAAGCACCTTGTATAGTACGCTTCAGTAAATATGAAGGGCTAGTGCAATGGATGCTGGAAACACTCGATCAATAGCCTATTTAAGTGGGAATATATGCAAGCATGGAAAAGTGATTGCTTTCCTGTCTGTGGGGTGTATTTGCAGAGGACAGCAGCAGAACGTTTGCAGGTGAGCTGTCTGAATTAGGCTACTTCATGCCGGGGTGGTGCAGTGTGTTTCTGAAGGGATCGCTTAAAAAACCGGTCTGTAGGGTGGACTGTGTTTGTGCGTTTTCAGTTCCTGCTCATAGAGCTTTCAGTGTTGTTCAGGATGATTCAAAGTGGGTGAAGTCTGTCCGGGGGCGAAGGGACTGTAAGAAAGGACCTTTGGTCTGTTTGGTGATGAGTAATTAATGGACGTCTGATGTCTCTGATCTCTGCAAGGAAAGCAGCTGATGTCGTCATGAAAATCATGATATGATTTTCCCTCAGGAGAAACTATGACTTGGAACGACACCACTATGGACGGGGAAGGGTTGCTGGTGGAAAGGGACTCTTCCTTTCGGATCCTCACGGGCTGCTTCCTCTCACTGCTGATCCTCTCCACGCTGCTGGGAAACACGCTGGTCTGTGCAGCTGTCATTAGGTTTCGCCACCTCAGGTCCAAGGTAACCAACTTCTTTGTCATCTCCTTGGCCGTGTCAGATCTCTTAGTGGCAGTTTTGGTCATGCCGTGGAAAGCTGTGGCTGAGATCGCTGGTTTCTGGCCTTTTGGTTCATTTTGCAACATCTGGGTGGCCTTTGATATTATGTGCTCAACAGCCTCCATCTTAAATCTCTGTGTCATTAGCGTGGACAGATACTGGGCCATCTCCAGCCCATTTAGGTATGAGAGGAAAATGACCCCCAAGGCAGCCTTCATCATGATCAGCGTGGCGTGGACTTTGTCTGTGTTGATTTCCTTCATCCCTGTGCAGCTGAACTGGCACAAGGCTACAACCACAAGCTTTTTGGACCTAAATGCCAGTTTACAAGGTATAAGCATGGACAACTGTGATTCTAGCCTAAACAGGATGTATGCCATCTCCTCTTCTCTAATTAGCTTCTATATACCTGTGGCCATCATGATAGTAACTTACACGAGGATATACCGGATTGCTCAGAAGCAGATACGACGCATCTCAGCTTTGGAGAGAGCAGCAGTGCATGCCAAGAACTGCCAGAACACGAGCGGCAACAGAAGCAGTATGGACTGCCAGCAACCGGAGAGCAACTTCAAAATGTCCTTCAAGAGGGAAACGAAGGTTTTAAAGACTTTGTCGGTGATCATGGGGGTGTTTGTGTGCTGCTGGTTGCCATTTTTTGTATTGAACTGCATGATTCCTTTCTGCGAGCCTACCCAGCCCTCCAAGGGAGCAGAAGCTTTCTGCATTAATTCCACCACTTTTGATGTTTTCGTTTGGTTTGGATGGGCTAATTCTTCCCTCAACCCCATAATTTATGCCTTCAATGCTGATTTCCGCAAGGCGTTTTCAACCCTGCTAGGATGCTATAGGCTCTGCCCTATGTCTGGCAATGCCATAGAGACTGTTAGTATTAACAATAACGGAGCGGTTGTTTTTTCGAGCCAACACGAGCCCAAAGGGTCCAGCCCCAAAGAGTCTAATCTGGTTTATCTGATTCCACATGCAATTATCTGTCCGGAAGAAGAACCTCTCAAAAAGGAAGAAGAGGGTGAACTATCTAAGACCTTGGAGAAAATGTCTCCAGCACTGTCGGGTATCTTGGATTATGAAGCTGATGTTTCTTTGGAAAAGATCAATCCTATTACACAAAATGGGCAGCATAAAACCTGAACAGCAAGGTTTACCCAGCAAGACCCAATAGTGTATATTGTAATAATCTTTTTTTTTTTTTAAAAAAAAGATATACAAGATTTTTTGGTAAGAAACTAAGCTCTAGGGAGAAATACACATTTACAACAAGCCCAGAATTAATTTTCCTGGCGTTCAAAGCAAATTTAACATTTAAAACAACAAACAGGAAAAGATAGTGAAAATTGGTTAAAAAAAAGGATATTAAACTGTGCTGTTCCTACTGAGGAAAATATACAAATTTAGATACAGTGCAGTGACAAGGGAATTATTGCTTCTCTACACAGAGAAACCAACTTCTAGCTTAAAATGAGGCAAACGATAAATGTTAAGTATTTAAAGATTAATGTTTACTAGGAGTTCAAAGATTGCTGTGTCTTGTGATAGTGGGTGTTAACAGGTCCTAATTAAAGACTGAGGGATTGTAAAGGTAGGTAGATGCCTTCTTAAAATTATTTCTGACAAATAATTGAGCCTTATAACGAGAATGGTTATTTTTAAAGCTTTGGGAGGTAATATGTTGATACTGGTTTTATTTATTTATTGTTTTAAATTGATATTTTTCATATGTTATAACAGATCTAGCTTTATTTATGTTATTTAAGATGTCTAAATAATGGGATATTTTTGGAGTGTCATAACTGCATTTTGACCAGTCAACCAGTCAGCACTTTATTACAAGCTCTGATAGTCTGGAGAGCCGGTGAGGGGAGCAAAGGAATGTTAAGAAGCTCAGCAAGAAATGAAGGAATCAACAAAACCGATGCTGTGTGGAGTTCGTTTGCTTGTGGGCTTTTTTTTTTTGTTTTAAGTGGGATTTCTTTCAAAAGATAGGACCAGCGTTGACTGAGTTGTGAATTCTCTTCCCTTATAGAAATAAAAGAAATTGCTGCTATTTATTTTTAAAAGAAGTTTCATGTTACAAAGACTTTGCTAGAATGTCAAGTTTGTGGATCTGTAAATACCTTAAATACGACTACAACCTTAAGAAGAATCCAATTTGAGAAGAAAAGCTTCTTAGATAACAATTCTTAGCATATAATGTTTTGTATTTATGTAAGATAAACAGCTTTCTCAGACTTTTCTTATTTCAAGTCTTGGATATCTTTTCTGAAAAAACACAATTGGTTATAATGGTAGTAAACATGCCAAACCTCGTTATCATCTCTATTATTGCAGTACCACCAGGATCATGCTGTCTGTCTGCTACTGTATCACGGTCAGAGTCAAAAAGTGAGGTACCTAGTGCTTCACTTTGGAAACTAGGAGGACATTACATTTTAGTAATTACCATGTCAATAGTCCGTTCAATAAGGAATAGTGCCTCATTACCATTTTGGATTAAGACATTTCTAAATACGGATGGAACTGCAGCCCCCACCTCAAAAACCAACGTTCTGTGAGCTCCAAAAAAGTTGCCAATGTTTAATTCAAAAAAACTGCTACTTTTCCATTGTCCTTCCCTGCTGCTTTCCCTTTGTAATGCCAAAAGCAATCAGTGAACGTTAGCAACAGGAACATTGGGTGTTAATATTCAGCAGCATTCAAAGAAAGCTATTTGTTTTTCTGAATGGGAGAAAATACCTTTTGGAGCAACTTTTTCATAACATATATCAAAAAAAAGTGTTGTCAGGAAAAGAGAACTAAGAGGGCAAAAAAAAAAAAGTCTAATGAACTATATACATCCTGCATCAGGTCTGTGTATTTATGTATTGTGAATGTTTTCATAATTTTATTGCCTGTATGCTGCTTTCATACATATAATAAAATTATTTTGTGAACAGAAGGTCAAATAAACCAATCTACATTGCATTTATTAAATACACGCTGGTTTTTGGCAGTTGTATTGATTGTGTTAAAGGCAGGGACGGTTCCTCTTTCTCCATTTGCCCTTATTTGGGATCACACCCGTGAGGCAGATGGGAATTTTTATTAGAGCCCTTGCTCTAAACTAGGATTTGAAAGCCGTAAACGCAGTTTGGAAACAACCACACTCTGCTTTAATGTGACTAGTTAAAATGTGTAAAGGTTGACTTAGAGTGACTCTTTTTTCAATGATTTTTTTGCCTTGGTGTAACAGAGTAGTGAAGTTGATATACAGCATGCTTTTGTTGTTGCTTTTTTTTTTTTTTTTTGACACCCCCCCCAAAGCTGTGCAGTACTTTTCAAGGCCCGTGTCCATTTTTCAGAACAAAATGAATCATTTCAGAAGTCAGGCGATGGTGGGTGCAGCTGAGGTACAGCAGCGTCCCTCTGTTCACGGCAGCCCTCTCCTTTGCTTTTGCCTCTGTCAGAAGATTCATTTTGAAATGAAGAAGCAAAGAAACAAACAAACGTGGTCGCTTCTGCCTCAAGCGTTACCAGCGTGACCCGTTCAGCAGCTGGGACATCTGAGCTGGTGCATGAGGTGCGGTGATGCTCAGCTCCCCCGTCTTTCATGCTGACCTCCCTTGGTCAGGGGGTGCAGCAGGTCTGACGGCAGGCAGGGAGTCGTGTCTGCCTCCAGCCTCCTTTGGTAAAATTTCCTTCCATGGTGCTGATGCCCAATTTTTTATTGATTTATTTCACCTTTGAGGAATTATTTTACTCCTTAAAAAGTGCACAGGCCAAAGATGAAGTTCTGTGGTTGCTCAGTCAAATACATCTGCCTTCAAGGGCTTTTATTCTCAAAACTCCCAGCAGTTGGGCATAATAGCAAAATACAATTTCAGGAGCTCATGTAAAACAAGATGCTGTTTTTGTACTGGTTTGTATGGTGATGTTTTGTATTCTGAAACAAGTGGTTGCTCTAATGTGACCAAGAGCCACCCCTGGACCTCCCTCCTTGGAGATGGACCTGTGTTTCGGGGGGCTCTGCGGTGGGGAAGCGCTCCCTGCTGTTGCTGCTGGTTGCTTCCCTGCGGTGGGACGGGCTCCCTACTAAAGGCAGGGCAGGGGATACCCTCTGATGAGTGTATTTTATTGTTTTCTCTCTCTTTCTGTTTAAACTGAGTTTTGCTTCTGCCTCCTTTCCCTTACGTAGATTTTAGAATACCGTGAATTCACCTGGATCCTCATTTACTGACATAACCTGTTTATACCCCTTCATTTATACCCTTCCTACCCCTTCATTTCCCAACCTTCCCAACGTGGGTTTCTTCATCTGCCCTCTCCTCCTTTCCTCCCACCGCTGCCAGAGCGGATCTGTCACCCTGTTTGGCTTCATTGGCTCCAATAATCCTTTGCTTGGGAGAAAGTCCAAATTAAAATCCCAACCCCCCCGGCACAGCCAAGAGTCTCCTTCCCACTGCCTGCACCCAGAAAAGCCTCTCTTACCTGTCGCAGAGCCTGGGGACCAGTGTCAGGGGTGACTAGGAGGGACAGCGGCGTGTCACCTGCTACCTGCTGCTCTATTTATGGTGCGGAATTAATTGCTCAGGAGCTGTGTAACCTGTTCTGCGCCTGCTCCCCAGCCCCTCGGAACCAAGTGGTTTCGCTGGAACTAAATGGTCACACCAATGTCAGGGTGCACCCGGGGGGCTGGAGACACGCCAGACCCAGGCTGATAGCGGGGAGTCGACTGGGTGAGGGTTGGTGGCGGTCACGCTGTGGGTGACCGGCGAGGAGCGCTTACTGCTCGGTGCTGGTGGGTGGCAGCGGCCTCCCTGCTCTTCTGGAGGATGAGGGCAGCAGAAGTTTGTCTGCAGTAACGTCGTGTTTGAGGTAATGGCCACTTTGGTGAAACACTGCCCCAGGAACGTTCTTCTCACTCTGTGTTGCAATACGGAGGGCGGTGGTGCCAGGACACCGGGATGTCACTGCTCCCACCAGGATGGCCACCTTCTCAACCCTGTGGGGCATCAGGCGGCTTTTCTGTCCCCCCCTTTGCCCCCAACAGGCAGTATTTTGCACTGCGGACCGAGCTTTGCTGAGTGCCTTTCCAATGCACTCGCAAATAACCCGTGTAACCTTTTTTTGGGCGTTGCTTCCTCGTGACTGAAGGTATTTTTCTATTTGTGGATGGAAGAGGTTAATAATTCACCTGATGGCCTTGATGAAGGAGCTGTGTGCGAGTGAACCATAATCACTAGATTAAATCTGAATACATTTCTCCCTTCCCTTGGCAAGCATTTTATGCTGATTTGGGTTTCCAACTTAACAAAGCGTACAAAAGATAGAGAGTGAAAGAGTAAATGTCTTTGCTGATGTACAGTTTTAATAACACAGTTTTTGGGAGCCAGTCCTGGATTTTTTCAAATCAATAGTTTTCAGAAGCACCCAAATCTGTTTGAAATCCCAAAAAACCTGCTTTGATAAGTATCTTGAGACACAGATTATTCCAGTAAATATTTTGGGCTTTTTGACATAATGATAGTAGAATACATTCCTAGTGCTACCACTTATGCAGCCACACAACGAACGTAACTTAAAGAATAAGGGAAACCACGGTATCTGTTTCTTAACTTTTAAAAGACTGAAACACGTAATGTAAAATGTTCTTGCGCCGTTCTGCTGCAGTAAAGATGGGCTGAACCGAGCTTTGGGCTCTGGCCATGAGCCTCCGATCAGGTTGGTGTTGATCCCCTCTTTGCCAGCGGGTCTGGGCTGTCCGGCTGCCTCCTCCAGCCCCGCGGGTGGCTGCTGGGTTTGCACCCTGGTGCTCCTTCCCCACCCCGGGTCCAAACCAGGGATGCACTTGCAAACACCGTCCTTCCCAGGCGGATCTGCAGAGCCCGGCGCTGCTGGCCCTGCTGCCTCCCCAGCCAGCGCGTGTCTACATACGCAGTTTTGAGGCTCAATATGTCAATTGAGTATAAGATGCCTATTTTCGTGCTGGTTGTCTGTACAGTCACGGTCACAATGAAATGGTACTTTTCTGCCATGCTTGTTTTTATTCTCTTTCTAGGAAAAAACTCTGGGCAACGATACAGGAGAAGGCTGCTGGCGCTGCTGTGCTGATGGTCGTTGCTTTTCTATTTAGATTGCGTTTCCCTTTTGGTCCTGCCAAGCTGTTCCGCCCCCTTTCCAGGAGGCACGTTCCTGTTGGTTCCTTGGTGAAGGAGCTTCCCCAGAGCCCCGGCGTGTGGGAAGTGGTGGTGGATGGTGCTGGCAGGGCGGTGGTGCAAAGCCAACTAAGAGTCACGCAGAGCAACAACAGACCTGGGCTGCAGGTTACACCTGGAATAACGGGGTTGGCGTCAACAGCACCACTCGTTTCTGTCCCTCTGAATGGGGTTGGCAACACGGGGATCAGAGAGATACCCTGGGCCTCATTCATCGTTGTCCCATGGACCTGGTGAGACCGATGGTTTGACTCAAAAAGAAATGAAATCTGTAATAGCGTATGTGGTGGAGGATTGGTACAGCTAACTTACACCTTGCTTTGCTCCAAATAACTCATACATTTGTTTTTCTCAGATTTCCTATATTTGTTAAGTCAGTAGCTCCCCTTGAAATCAGCTGGATTTTTTCCTGTTTGAATAGCTCCCACCCAGTAGATCTATTTGTGGGATATTGTAAATTAAAAAAATATATAGAAAAAGTGTTGTTTGAATACATAATTAGAGGATGTATTTACATTTTCAAAACTGATTTCTTAATTTTTAACTTGATTAACATTTCAGTTTGCAGTGCTAGAATTTTAAAACTCAGATCAGATCTCCCATTTGAAAATACTGACAAAAAGTTAAATATTAAAAATAAAATGAAATAATTTAATATGACTTTTATTAAACAATTAGATTGTTCCAAACTTTTTTCTGCACCCATCCCTTGATTTTCAGGTCATTAAACTCCCATTCATTTCACATTTTCCTAAGACAAGGAAATGTTTTGAAATCTTGAAAGATACTGAATGAGAGAAATATTTGCTTCTTAGATTCTCCTTCCACTGACGCAAGCAGAGAAGTCAAAAGTTTCACTGAACTAAACTACAAAGTTTCTCTTAATTTCAGAGAGGGAGAATTACGGATTCAGACACCCAGACATTTTCCTCAGTTTGTTTTTGTTTTATTTCTCTGTTAATAAAGGAGTTTCTGATGGTGCTACTTTTCCTAATCGTTTGGACGCCGTTCTGTGTCAGTACCAACACCTTTACTTTCATGTGCACATACACACACAGGTACAACACACATTGCGCTCAATTAGTACGTTCGTGGGGCGTGTGGGGAAAAAAAAGCTCCATGTGAAGCGACGAGAGGTGAACTTAAATTAATATATTTCTTTGCTACAGAAGCAGACTGCAGAAGAAGAACCAGGTCTGCATTGCCTGCGTTAAAAGGACAAACCTGTCAGGACTGATAGATCTTGAATGCCAGCGGTCCTTGGTGTGTGACCTTGGGCTCAGGGGCACATTTCACCAGTGCCGCGCTGGAGACGGGATGAGGCTGGCAGGGGCCGCGCCGCAGCCGGCAGTTTGGGAAGGGCAGTTCATTGGAGCTGGTTGTGCCCCGCCAGCTTGGGAGCGCGTGTTTGCCCGAGAGACGAAACGCCCAGAGAACTGTAAAAACATACGCTTTGAAATTGCTTAGTAAAAGGTGTTTTAAATAATAATAATAAAAAGACTTACGGATGCTGTTATATACTTTTTCACTTTCTAGTTTTCTAAGGCTATTTCCATAATGATTTTAAAGTTGTAAATTGTACCATCCAATTTCATTCTCCTGGCTCTTCTGTGGTTTCCTTAGACTTCGACGTTGATTTGTGTTCTCAGCTGAAGAGAATCTGCTCCAGCAGCTCCTCCAGCCTGCTGACGCCTGCTGAAACCCTGGATCCCACCAGCTCTGTTGGGATGTGGGACAACCCTGAAAGGAGACCCCTGGAAACAGCTGCTTTTGAACAGAGGGAAATGATTTTTGAGCAAAAATTCACTTTTCAAGTTGGTATCTATTTTGTAGGTCCTAAACCAAATCCATTTTACTATTTTTCCTGATTAATTTGCAAACAGTTTGAATTAATTTTCTAAAAACCAAGACTTATGGCTTAAAGAACACCAGTATTTTCTAAGTGAGAAAGATTTCAACGTCATAATAGTTAACATTTCAGAAACATTTTAATTAAATATCATTACAATCTTTACAAAGTAGAATATTTTCGATGCATTTTGTTCACATGTAATATTCTTCAAAGTAAGAGGACAATTTCTGATGAGAACAGTTTAATGCAGAAACTTCCAGTCATATTTCTTTCTCGCTTGAGAGGACAAAATATAGCGATAGGCAGTTTTGTGATATCATGTAGCACTGGTCAAAGCGTTTCCCAGAAGACAGTGTAAGCAGTCACATTTAGACATTTAGTAATTGTGCTTGTGCTATTTAGTCCTCCTCATTGTGCAATATCGATTATATTTAAAAATAAATTAAATAATTATTTAAAGGTAACTTCCATCATAATAAGTGCCATTAATTGGCCTTTCGCTGGGAGTTTCAACAGACCCCCGAGGATGGAGTCCTGGCCAGGGCTCAGAGGGACCTTTACCCCTCTAAGTGGCATTTTCGTACCCAGGCCGCAGCACACGAATTCCTGCCCTCTGCATCTGTCTCGCTGCCTTTCAGCTGGAGCAAATTCCTTCTGCCACCTTCCCTGTCCTTTATACGTTCCCTCTATTCTGCCTCTTTTCCCCTTACTTATTAGGATAAAGTAAACTGCAGGAATGTGGTTTGAACTGATACAGTGAACAGTTTTTTGCTATAACAGCACAAGACCCTGTCTCTAAGTCAACTAGTCCTGGTGTAAAGACAGCCATGGTCTAAGCTTGACTCTGACCCCTTTCACATCCCCCGCCCACGCACACGAGCACGGGTGCAGCTCGTCTGTCAGGACCTCCCCAGTGAGAGCCCCGAGGTGAACAACGAACATATTGAAGCGGGGTGGGGAGAGCCCCTGCCCGTGTATCGATTGAGACATTTTCATGAATTGGCTGAAAAATCAATGAGCTCGTACTCTTTTGTCGGTGACAGTACACTTAAGCCCTGAAATCGTGCTCCTCAAGTACTGCCAAGCATCTGCCCTTCCCAGCTCAAAAAACATTTTCAGCGATTGATTTTATTTTGCAGTATTACTCAGCCCTAACATGCAAACACGTATATTTCTTACATGTGATTTAAGTAAAGACCCATCTACATGATAAAAGCAAACAGAATATGAAGTATAGTTGTCAATCCTGACACCTGGGAAAAAAAAAACCATCCATGAAGGGCTGGATTCCCACCCCCTTGACATGGATGTAAACCAGGGCAACTGCATCGAAATCGTGCTGACCTGACCCGCTGTGAGCAAGGAGTGAGGCTGGGGTCTCGCCCAGCGACGGGGCTGCGGTCCGCTCGGCAGCACACACGCATTTCCCCTTTGAAAACAACACAATAAAAGAAACACTTTACATGCCATGGGCTGCAATCAATGGAGCGTTCAATATTTCAGTCACTTTCTTTTTCAAAATGACTGGTGATTCCTTTCCACCCCCATTTGCTGGCTGTGCTCAAAATTAAATGTAGGAAAGAGTCACCAGTAAAAGCCTCTGGGGTTTAGAGTGCAGCCGAGCTGGTGCAGAGAGCGATGGGTGGGGTGGGATGGCTGAGGGGAAAATGCACTTTTCCTTAAAATGGAACAGCTTCTATGCTATTTTATTTTATTTTATTTTATTTTATTTTATTTTACAGCTTTCCCTTGCTCACAGCTGACAGAAAACCATTTCTGAACTCTACTTTCCTATCTGCTTTATGTAATCTTTTAAAACTATTAGCACCTGTAGGTAACAAAAGCACCAGCTCGCTCGTTAAGGTCTGCCCCAGGTGCCCTGGAAACGCCGTGAACAAACCTGGAGACACTGAGCTGAGGAGAAGGGTGACGTTAGGAAGGAGGACCTTCTGTTCTGAGACATTGTTTCTGGCCTCTGAAGTGAGGATTTCCCTTTCTTGAGCCGAGTGTCTCATTTTTTGCAAAGGACTCCCTTGTTTTGAGTGTATTGTTGTTTTTTCCCCCTTCTCACTCAACTGAGTGGAACTGGGAAATTCGGCATCGTCTTGTAATGTTTGACAGCAGCAGATAGATGTTTATTTGTACCCATAACTCCAGTGCACTAAGCAGACTGTAATTATTTAAACAGTTAAGTTAATCAGAATGCCCCTTGTATTTTCATTCCTCAAGGAAAATAAAAGAATCACACGTAATGCTGCAGAGTAGTTTCTCAGTCTTGAAGTTCTCTCTCAAGCAGATGTGAGCTACAGTCTGCAACGATGCCCAGTCACGGCATGGGTTGAGGCGTGTGTGTACAGTGCGTGGAAAAAATGTACAAGAAAAATATACAAATATGTAAAAATCAATAGGCCTCAGGGCCTCAGTACTCCTCACCACAGACAGATCTGGGGATATTCACAGTGCTAAGACATACTTAAATATTACAATTTCTGTGATTGTTATTCAAGCCAGCGTCCTGCCATGAATGTACGATCTTTTACTGGGGATGTCAGGGAGGACACAGTTACCATTCGTTACCGCAGATGCAGACGCAGGGTGTAATGCCATTTCATACTTTAGTTCCAGCTTGTTCCAATCTGTCACACCTGTTTCAGTGGGAAGCTGAGATGGGAGGAACATATATGAGGAGGTTTTAGTGCTGCTTTCATCTGGTTATTGTTTGTCATTCTTGGAGGAGCCGCTGCTCCTCTTACCACAGCAGTCCCGGCTGTTGGAGTTCGGGGGACACTGACTTTAGGTTTTCTACAAGGGCATTGTTGTAAGGCTCCCTGATTCTTCTTCATTACAGCTGTCACGTTGTGCCCCATGCTGGCACCCCAAATGACTTCTGCTTCCTCTGTTCCTTTCTGAAATCAGCCTCTCCTGTAAAAAAAAAAAAAAAAGAATTGCCTGTAGCAATCCCTCAATGAGCAGTTTCTGTGGGCAGGGTCAGCTAATCCCGAATGCTCCACTTTGAGTAGATGGAGACATTCCCGCCTGCTCAGCTGGTACGTGATCACTGACAGTGTAGGTGCTGCCAAAGCCACCGCTCTGTGGTCCCATCGTCTCCCATCAGCGGAGCTCAGGGGGCAGTTTTCCATCATCGGCAAGAAATCATTGCTGTGACCACTGCTGCTGACATTAACGGGACTGCCCAGGCACGCAAGCGCTTCTCTGGTGGGCAGAGACAGCCCGGGCTGGCCAGGGGTGGTTCTGTTTTAGAAAAACCTGGCAATTTCAGGAGACAAACGTTACTGATACATCCCCCCAGACTCACTGCAGCTGCACATGGAGCCCTTGGGATGCTCAGCAAGTGCTGCCCAAGCACGGTGCCTTCTGCACGGCTGATGGAGGGGGCAACCGCAGTCTCGGCTCCCCGATTTGCCTCCTTATATCACCTCTCCACCTGCAGCTCAGGAGCTACAGTAGGAGTCGATGCTTCAATTTCTGTGGAAGCTTTGGTTTTATTCATTCTGCAGCCAAAATTGAGGCCACCAATGCTGCCAAGAGGCACGCTTTTTTGTTTGATACACAGAGAATGCATTTTTAATGCTATAAGTGCTGTTCTCTACCATTGGACTCCCATGTGATGCATAACTGCTGTCAGAGCCTTGCAGTAAAACAACATTTGCTTCCGAGGAAGATAGAGAAAAATACAACAAATAATATATTTTCATTAAACTAGAAAAATACTACTTTCAACTAGCCGGCCTCTGACCTTTCTCAGATCCCAGCTGCCAAGTAGTAATTCTGCCTTGTGAGGCTAGAACTGGAGAAAGAACAATTTTCTAATTAAAACCTATGTTTACCGCTGCAGGTAAAGTTGTATGTCTAAACATGGACATGAACTTTCAGCTAAAGTTGAGAAACATTTAGTATAATTTTTTTTTTTTTTCATCCTGATTATGCTGTGGACTGCTCCTAATTGTAGAAAAGATTTGGGATTAAATGTGCAGGTGTCATGAATCTGAACTCTCAGCTGGGTAGAACATATTTAATGCTGAAAACTAACTCCCCCAAAATTCCAAACATCCTCCCCACCAATGCAGAACTCGCTGTGAGGTGGAAACAACCATATTTGGTTCTTGGACATCTGTGATTCCTTTCAATCATCCCTATGAAGACTAAGATAATAATCACAAAAAAAGAAATGGGAAAGAGGATTAAAGATGATTTTCCTGCAGGAATATTCACTGTGCTCTAGATGGGAGAGAAATTCTTGCTTTGGATTACCCCACAAAATAAACCTTTCTGGGGCACAGGCAGTTGCCAGCCCTTATGCAGAGCCATTAGGAAGCACATGGAGCATTGCACTGATCTTTGCTTCCTCCACGGGAACTGGGAACTGGGATCAAAGGCTTTGGGGTGCTTGCATGAGAAAAGAGAGCAAAAACTTGCTGGTGATTTTAGATCCTCGTTCTGGGCTCTTGACACAGCCCGCTGCTTCTCACTCCGTCTGGGTGGCAGTTTGTCACCAGGTCACCCTGGTGGGAAAGGTCTCCTGTCCCAGAGATTTTCCGATTGCGAAAGGTACCCGATCAACACCTAGAAAGAAGAGTCACTGCAAGGAATTAATGGGTCACCTGAAATATAGTTGCATTAAATTATGATGTTTACTGGAAAACAATGAGTTAAACAAAATCTAAGCAATAAAATGTTCAGTTGATTGTGCCTGCTGTTCTCCCCAGCCACCTGCAGCACTGTGCCACTGTCGCACACCAAAGCTGTTCCCTCGCTCCTGTCTCATGGCAAGGGTTGGGAGCAGCTCTGCCGTGTGGGAGCTGCGCGGAGAGCATCTGGTTAACTTGACTATCTGTGTCATTTGGAACAAGATTAGAAACAACACTCAGGCAATCCCCGCTCTGCCTGGGAGCGCTTTCTAATCAGCAAGTTTAAGGAAAGAGACAGTGCCAGATGAGCAGCTACTTAATTTCTGATGCATCCTACAGCATGCAGAAAATGGGGTGCATGCTTGCAAGAAACTGGACAACCGGTCCCTTTCTGGATTAATATGGCAAAGGTGTATTCAGGAGAGAAATGCAGAGGTATGATCCTCTTGTGCTTTGAAGACTTTCTGTTTCAGATCTTCACAATCTGAGTTTATCACTTTTTTCCATGTGGGGGCATGGTTACATATCTGCATTCGTTTGAGACAGGAGGCCCTGTCTTAAAGCAATTGCACACTTGAAATTCTCCCATCAAGCAAAATGCAATTGGTTTCTTCCCCTGTTTCCTGCTTAGCAGAAGAAACGTTTCCTCCCGTGGGGATGCATTAGCAGGGAAGAGACAGTACAGACAGGAAAGAAATGTTGGAGTCACTCAGGGACAAATGTTGATCTATTACAGCTGAATAAATCCACAGTAATATAATTTATTCGCTGGGATTTGCATTAGACTTATCCTGGCATATATGAGATCACAAAGTTCTGCATGCACGGTTCCCCCGCTGATTAGGATGCTGTTTGGATGAAATTCCGGACCACCTTAAGACTGTCTGATGTTTCCCTCAGAAGACCCCTCTTTCAGTCGTTTATCTCTTTGCTGAACCTCAACCATTTGGACAGAGATTTTTCTGTGCTGGATATGTGCCTCAGGCAAATCTACAAACTTTTAAAGTGTCAGTCACAACAGCAAACTCAACGCAGCGTAAGAGAACAGGAGAAAAAGAAAGTTGCGTTTCTCACATGAAAATTTATGGCTGTTGTGAGGAGAAGCTCAAAGGCTGCTGTGCTTTGGAGCGAGGGCACACTGTTCTGCAGGTGGCTGGTGCTGGTAGTGCCTTCTGTTGTATTTTGCTATTCCAGCAGGGAAAAATACACCCAAACTTCAGCAATTTAGGTGTTTCTGGAACCACCTCACTTTGCGTGTGCCCGGGAGCTTGAGCAGCTCTGATGAATGCATGCCCACCAAGTGTAATCCTTCTCCTTCCACCTGGAACTGGGCTTACCTCCACTGACCATGACCTAAGACAAGGTCTGCAGAGGCAGAGGAGGATTTTCCCTGCCTTGACTATGGTGGTACCACAGGTGAGAGGAGACGCAGTGTCCATTTGTGCCTTCAAAACCCCATTTTGATGCTCCCAGGGAGATTTGCACCTGTCTACCTGAGACATTTCAGTTTAAGCATGAGAGAGACGGAAACTGCTGTTCTTGCAGAAGAATCACCGTATTGCACAAGTAGGTTAACAGAAAGGAGCTAAGGTATTTTTCCGTTGTTATTAGAAAAGGTGAAAGAACAGGGGTGAGAAGGTTTCCTGCCCAGATAGCTGTCCGGCTAGGCAAGGGACCTCTTGGTGAATGGTACAGAAAAGCTACAGACAAGTAGGATGGGAGGAGACAACTGGGAGGATGGGAGCTGGAAACCCAGGACCCTCCACTCCCAGCCCTACTGCGTTGGCTGTGAAGTTGGGTTTTCCCCTCCAATAGGAAGGATTTATTGTTAAACAATAACAGAGGGAGAGGTTTTGTTTGCTTTTTTTTTTCTTTTTCTTTAATAAAAGGACACAGCAGAGTGTCAGAAAGGGAAGATATTGCTGATTGTTTGTTTCCATGTGTGTGTTTAATTGCCAGTTTTGTGCCCAGGGTGATTCCAGCATTGCCATCCAGGAAATGAAACCAGAAGTCCTTCCTATTAATGCTGATGAAGCTTCAGAGGACTTCAACTACACAACTGAAAAGGGAAATGAACAGCTGGAGCTTCCATTCACATTGGGGCAAGAGATGGGGGAGAGGCACGAGCAATTTGGTGAATCTGAAAAAAAAGTAGTGTCCCACTATGTCCCACTGGTGAGCTGGTGCTCCCACCTGTGACGCCCAAACCTAACTCCAGAAGGCTTCCTAGGGCAGAATCTTGGGGGAAATAGTCCCCACAAGGCTGTCAGCCTGCATTTCTGGGATTCACACCAATTTTCCCTCGTGCTAACAACATATCCAACCCGTATTCCCAACCCACCACGTGAAGAGTTTCTGTGGTCTGGCTTCAGGCACTGCATGTGCCTGCTTTGAAGCAGGAATTGCTTGCAGCAGCTTTGCAGGATTGCGTTTTCTTGCAAAATGTTTTACATTTAAAATATTCTGTGATATTAAAAAAAAGGTCTCCTCTGTGTGTTTCTAGTCTCTCTGAATAGGATTTTTACCAAAGACGACTGTACAAACAGGTCTGAAATAAAAGCAAGCTGCATCCTGGCTCTGTATTCCAATTAGAAGTGGCCTTTTTGAGGTATTAAAATGAGTGTGCAGGGGGGAAAATTGTTTACATTAATTTCTATGCTTCCAGGCATCTTAGTTATGATTTTTTTTCTTAGATGTTAGTGACCCTGTTTTCCTAATGCTCCTCTCAACTGTCCAAACCCAAGCTTAAGGAAAGCAACTAAATTGCTGATATTTATCTGAGCCTAAGGAAGCAGAATCCATCACAATTCTTGCATCACACAAATAGAGAGGCAGCACAAACATGGCAGCTCCATAATTTAGTTTTACTGACATGCTCAGGCAACGAGCGTGACATCTTGCAGGATACTTACAGGATCAAAGGAAGATTTTTAATTACCAGAACTGAAAGAGAAATCCAGAGTTCCTTTCCATGATTCATTTCCATTTCAAGTATCCAGGTCTTTTGATGGAGCTGATGGGAAGGGAGAAGGACAGGAATTGCTTAGATTGAGGATCAGAGTTTGTCTGAAAGAACCCAGAAATGGATCAAGCTGCAGTTTTCATTTTCTGGAGCATCTCAGGAGGAATGGACACATCAGCACTTTTGTCTTTACCTTCTGAAAGTATTTCTTTTATTTTACTGATGTCCTCACTTTCTTCCTGACCAATTTCTCTGGTGTTTGAAGCTTTCTAGAGAGAGGAGAGAAAGCCTGGAGGACACTGCCATGTGTCAGAGGGTGACCTCACGTAACGGTCTGACCACCCCATACCTGATTTCTTCTTTAGACACCCAAGAGGTATCCCTTCCTGCTGGGCTCTGAGCCTGCTCTCCTGGCCCACCACTAACAACTGCAGAAACCAGCTCCTCTCCTCCTGGGCTAAGGGCTACTGTCGGTCTGCTTACTTTCCCCTAAAGCTTATGGAAATCTTGGACAAAGAGAAAGAAACCGTCCAGGCTGATGGAAAAGCTGCAGTCTCAAAGGGAGAGAAGGAAAAGGAGGGAGAGGGCCAAACCAGCCTTCATATTCCCCTGGGTCACATTCCTTCGCTCACATTTTCAGCACCTGCAGTATTTCTTCCTGCTGTGAGCCACCCACTCGCCCACCTCCCTGCCATGGAATGGGAATATTCCCTATCAGCCAAAGCAAGCCGAGCCCCGGTCCTTTCCTGCAGGGAGCAATAGGACGAGTTCATTTACGTATGGGTGGCCTCGTGCTTCATCGAGAAAAGCATTTCCCATCAGCTGGAGTGAATGGCCAAGTCCCATCCTGACCTGTGTGCTGCTGAGCAAGGCTGTGACAGCTACAGCAGATCCTGCTTCTGGGTGACATGGGTGAAGCACGAAACCTTCGACCTCTCCCCGGTCCCTACACCAGGGGGCACAGCCTTGGGGTTGTTTACGCCTCTCCTTCCTGCTCTTGTTGGTGCATGGAGCTGTCGGTGGCTTTACATACCTCGGGTAGAGCTGACAGGCTCCAGATGGTCGGCATGGTACCTTACAGAAGAGTCAAATCATAATTAAAAAAAGCCACATGAGTGATTTTGAAAGTAATAAGATAATGTTGCCATAACATGAGGGACCTGGGATCAGAAAAGCAATCACTTTTGGATAAGTCATTCAGCCATTTAACCTTCTTAGCATCTGAGAAATCCCCTGTAATGGACTCGTGGTTATATAGTTCCACCCCGTCCGTGAAGCAGACACTAATAATGTCATTGTTTTATCCCTCTTCATTCTGCTGTCAGTTAACCACTGTTTTCTCTGTTGGATAATAATAAAGCTGATGTGCATTTTACTGTGTTCAGATATATTGCTCTCTAAATGAGATGAAATAATTTCAGTTTAATGTCAGGCTCCAGTGAAGGAAGAAATGAACATGAAAAGAAAGTACCCCCTTGAAATATTTGTTCCAAAAGCAAAATTTATTCGTGCATATTGCATGCCCATTTTTCACCAGTGTTTTGTACAGTCACGGTGGATTACGTATAAATTGTCACAGCTCCCTTGGCTTTGATAGCGCTGCACTTACAACTAGCACCTGATGTTGCAATGACCCTTTGGAAGGAATGATATCTAAATATGGGTGTGAATACTGAGAAATTGCAAAACTGAACATTTTGCTGAGGCCCATGAGTATTAACTTGCTACCACGTCTTTTGTCAGACTTCACCTATTTTCCTAAAAAAGGGAAGATCTGCCGAGAGCTTGCTCCATTGCCCCACCGCCCACGCAGAGCGCATTATCTCCCCCTCCATACTGTATTATCCATCATCTGATTTTATTGTTTCTTATCCTTTTAACAGCATTGCTACAGCCTGTGGGTGCCAATGAGGAGAAGGTGCCAGCTCGCACCCGGGAGACTGGCCCTGCTCCCTCTGCGCAGGAGCTGCCGCAGCTCCCTTTCCCCCCACTACTGCCCTGCTTCTGCCCTGGCCCGGGGGCGCTCGGGGGGATATCAGACGGTCAGAAAGAGAGCAGTGAATGTCACAGGCAGGGTTTCATCCCGCAAGGTGCACGAGTGGCTGTCTAATGCCTGTCTGTGCTCGATATCTCGCTTCCAGCACGGAGCAGTACCTCTCTCTGCCCTGGCTTTCAGGGAGAAGGTAACGTGAAGGGTTGCTCTCAGTTACTGCAAAGAGCTTGCATGGGCAGCACTGCATTCAGAATTTCAATCTGTATTTTCACTTTCCTTGTTATATTTTTTGCATGCCCAAGTTCCCTAAACTTGCCTAACAAGATGTTGTGTGCATCTCTGATTTTAGTTTGAATTATCTTTCACCTTACTGTATTTATTATCTAATATTCAGATAGCAACAGAAAACTCTTCAGGGGCTTTTAAAAAAAAACGAAGAAAAAGAAATTCTCTGATTGGAATCAGTTGCTTGTTGCTTGTTTATTTCTTTGAGAAATGGCTGTTTTCAGATTTATAATGTAAATCTTACCGTAGCATATGTAGATTATGGTAAACATCTAAAGAAAAAGGCGAGCAGCTTGCGATTGAGAACAAGCAATAAAACACATTTCAAATTTAGCATCCTGCTTTGTGTAATGTGCTTCTGCCCTTCACGCACACTGTAATCCATCCTGGGGGTTGAGTAAGGCATTGGCTGAATGCTGAAATAATCACAGAAGGGAATATTTCACCATGGGATAGCCCAGGATCTCTATTCTGAGATGTATTTAACACAGCCTGCCAGGAGACTGGGAGCTCAAGTAGGGAGACGAGCTTGATTTGTTTCCAAGATACTCTCTTCTGAAGCCTTTTCTTCAGCTGGTGAAGGCAGGTGTGTCTGATGGACGACTGTCTTCAGACAGGACCAAGAGCTTGAAAAGCTAAATAGGATGTCTTCTGGAAAATATACTCAACAAAAGCAGTAATCTGTCTCTGGAACAATTTGGTGTTTGCAGTGAAGTTGATTTGGTCCTGGAAAGCAGAGTAAAAGAGGAAAGGTTGAATAGTATGAGAGGTATCCTTTCACTCATGTAGACATATGATGGGGCTCAGGCTGTATGCTTAAGATGCAGTAACAACATTCAGTGAAGGCATTCAGCAGGAAGAGGGAAGTGGATGAAGACACAAAAATAAGTAAATTTTCAAAAAAGGGTCACGGACAGTGTATCTTTACAGTATCGTGGGGAGGAATTAGAAAATGGCCCGAACCCAAAGGAGACACAGGCTGTTATGTGTGAGTCACAGGAACTCAATCACAAGCCCGAGAGGTAGAAAGTGAGCTCAGATTTTCAGTCATCCTCTCCAGGCAGGAATGAGTCAGGCAAACAATTTGATGATGCTCGTTCCAGAGAGGAACTGGAAAATTTACAGCAGGAGAAGAGCAGCCCGCATGCGAGCTGGGTGGCCGTGCGGACCACCGGGAGGCCTCAGCCCAGGGCTGCTCACCAAGGGGAGCCGTGGAGAGGCGTCTGAGGGCAGATTTCTAACTGCTCCAGCCCCCACCATGCTCTCCTTAGGAGGGCTGAGATAAAATCCTCATCCAGATTTAACTCTTGTTGCTCTGACTCTACTACGGTGTCATTTAGCCTACCTTGTTAAAAAAAAAAAAAAAAGGAGCATTCTTGCATTGTCTTATTACTTGATCGATGCTTGCTTCACTCTGGATCTTTTGGCATTGACTTTAGAGCTGATTTACGTTGTGGCTCTTTCGGATTTGGCACTGGAAATTTCCAGCGGGAGGTCAGCGAGGCTCATTGAAACGCCCGTCCCCGGCGCTGCACCTCTGGCAGCACCTCGGCAACGTGCAAAGCAGCACCTCGCACCCTGCCTGGTGCCACACAAAGGATGCCGGGGGTGGGATGGTGATTCGAATGCAGGAACTATTATGTATGTTGTTTAGGAAAGGCTGTAACAGAGGAGGGAGGCTACTTCGGGAAAATAAAAGATTGGAGACCCACGCAAGTGCGCATTGCTGCTCGGTGTGCCCCTGCGCTTGCTTTGCCGCAGGATTTGGGGAGGTTTGTGCGTGGGGAAGTCACGAGCCCCGTGCTCCCGGCAGGAGGGACCTGCTGTTAGGTGACATGATGGGAGAATTTTTCGGAGCAGCATCCGGCAGCAGCTGCAGCGAGGCTCTCGCCGCCTTCACCTCCCCGCAGGCTGCACAGCCCTGCGCGCACGGGGACGGGGTTAGAAGGAGAGCTCCAGGCTGGAGGAGTCAGACCTGTGGCTTCCCAGGAAGGTTAAGAAGCGTTCCCCGCTATTTAGTGGCTGTAAAGGGGACAAAGTCATTAACACACAGCGCACCGGGTGCAGCGGGGAACGCGCCTCTCTCCCTGGTCGTACGAGACCTCCCGTACAGTCAGGGAGGGTGGAAGGAGCTCTGCGAGGGCTTCAAGTGAAACGAAAGCCTCTGTCCCAGTCTAACATTTGGTCCCAGGGCCCAGTGCCGGTGGCCCAAGGAAGCCCTGGCAGGCTCTGCGCTTGCTGGTCTGGGGAGGTCCAGCCTCGCCTCCGAAGGCAGCAACTTGCTCTTCCCCTTCTCCAGAGGCATTAGGTCCAAGCAGAATCACAGCTGTTCTAATGCTGAACCACAGAGAATACTTGTTAACACGAAGCAAATGCTTCAAGCCTAACCCTCTTCAAAATTTTCCCCAGTATCAAAGCCCCTTTTAAAGTAAAGGTTTCCCTTTCTTTTTTTTTTTTCTTTCCTCATTTCTCTCTTTTTAAGTGGCTCAAAGAGAACATGCTGCGTTACATAACTCCTGCTATTTTTTCAAATATTAAAAGCCACCAGGCAAAATGATGCTCTTGAGTCGGTGATAGGCAGAGCTGGCTCTGAATGAGGTGATCACTGGGCTGGGAGGTAGATGTGGCACCGAAACTGGGCTACCGGTGGCGATAGATGCTCTCTCCTGGGCTCTGCCCCCCAACCCCTGGTGCTGTAGGAGTCGAGGGACTTTCTGCTCCTTCCACATCTGCTCCTTCCTTCTGCCAAGGTCTTCTCTAATAAGAATGTATTAAGCACAGCTGGGTGGGCTAAGGGTGGTCTTAGCAATCAATGTTTTTCCTCTTATACATGCAAAACAACCATAAACCCCATTATTTCCTACGTATTCTTTGGAATTTTTTATGAGATTCCAGGCTCTGAGTTTAGATGAAGAAGTTCTCCTCCTACAGAAAATGTAAAGATAAACGATTTGGTTATAAAAGCATGAATTCTTATTTAGTGTGAATATTCTCCTGAAATAGAAGAGAGAATTATAAAACCTTTTTGTCTTATAAAATGAAGCTCTTTCACAAAAAGAAGAAAGAGTGTTAATTCATTCAAAAGGCTCAGGATTGTTTTTCAAGTATGTCGTGGAATGCATGCAGCAAAATGCGAAATACCTGAAAACATGTTTTCACAGGACATTTTCTAAATTGTGTATGTGTCAGAGTGGCTCTTTGCCCAGAGCGCAAATTCAAAGCTATACCAAGCAAAAGTAAAACCTCCATAAGTTCAATATATATTTAAAAATAAAGGGAAACAGCCAAAAAAGAAAAGTAAAAAAAAAAAAGAAAATTTTGCAGCTTGAGGGTAGCATAAGGTTAAAGTGGGTTTTATCACTTTAGATAATATCTAGGTTATTAATACACCACGTATAAAAAGTGGGCTATTTTAGAAGTACCCTGTAGGCTTGTTAGTGAAGGTTTCTTTCGGTCCCTTCCTGAATAACAGCATTTCCCTAGTTCAGCTCCTTTGCTTATGTTGCCCAAACGTATTAACATTTATCAGTCAGACGAAGGAGGGTCCGCAGAGCTTGCAAAGCTCATCTTGGCTTTTCTATCCCCGAAGCGCTGTTCTTCATCAGCCGCTTTTCCTCCGCTGGGCACGCACGCAGCTTCCCTCCCCGTTCCCTTCCCTGCAACGCAGACTGAAAACGTCTGTATTTTCCTTTGCCACAAGGGAGCTCTACTGTTGTGCTCAGCGTGCTAACGGGGGCAGTTTGTCATGACATTTTCCCTGGAAATTCCCGTCGTCAGATGTAGCTGTCACGGAGGATCACTCCCTCTCTGGGGCTTGAATAGCTGCTGCTGAACTCCGGGACCTCTGCGGCAGCTCTGCTCGGTGTGCACGCACCTCCGACCTCTCCCACGCACAGGCATCTTCCATTAAATTAGTGCCCAGGCTTTAATCACGTTAGCAAACCCACAGAGCGATGGGAGCGGTGTGTTTGACTGCTCGGTTCAGTGAGGACACCGAACAGCATCCAGCCACATGCCCATCACTTCTTGGGTTATATTCCGAAGCTGATTAAAGTATTTCTTGAAGAGGACTTAGCTCAGACAAAGAACAAGATTTTTAGTGGCATAGATCATTAAAATCTGGACAAGATACAAACTGTCAGGGCTAATTCATTTCTAAAATTCAGCTGCAGTGGTTCCTGAATGTATCAAGTGTGATTTTGTCCACTTTAACTGAACGACCATGTATTCAAAATATGTTTTTTTTTCTCAGAACATCTTGCAGACAAATTTCATCGTAACATACTTTTTTATTGTCCTTTTCAGCACAGTTTTCAAGGGATCTGTCTAAAAATTTATCCTTTTATCCACCAGCTCCACGCAGCCCCTTCTGGGCTGAAATAACAGTCTTTTTACAACGTACATCATTCAGTGCAAACCAGCTTGGGGCAAGAAGGGAGACAATATCCTGTATCTATTAACTTTGAAGGAGAATTTGAGATAGAAGGCAGTTAACTGCTCATACAGAAATTCAGCAGAACGGAAGAAATCCTTCGTACTAATTGTCAGATCTTTACTAAGCAATGAGAGCCAGATCTTTGCTTTTCTGTTTTGCTATATAAAGAAGCCCGATGCAGTGTAAGACTAAGATAAAGTACATGATTGCCATGCATTTTAGCAGTGAGCTCACAGTAGACATTTTACCCTTCCTAAACTGCAGCTACATTAATTTTCTTTAGAGGTTTGGGATCCATGACAGATCAAGCAGGATCTTGCTTAAGCTGTGGTGATACAGAGAAATCAGAGCCTGTTGGTCGGCATGGATGTATGCGTGAGGTTGTAATCAAATATTCAAAGCTGCCAATAGTGAGTGATGCCAATGATGGCAATGATGTAACTGAACTGACAGCGTAGAAATGAGTCCTGTGATCTGACACATACAGATTACAGCTAAGCTGCATCCTAACAACTTTCATGAAGTTGATTTGATACATATTTTATTTTTTCCACTAAATAAAATGACATGTACTCTTTTGCCTGCAGTTCCCTAGTTCTTCCCGTGAAGTCTTTCAGGATGTCATTTCTCAGAAAGTTCTTCTGAGTCAGTCAACACACAAATGAAAGCATGAATTAATGTGCCAACAGACTCGTTGGGATGGGTGGTTTGCAGGGAAATAACAGTTCAGTACCAGAGGAATCATCATGTAGAAAGATGGCATCCTATGAGCATCACATGTCTGATGAGTGTTTGGATGTGCTCCCCAACAGCACACTTGTGACAGAGCCATGAGTTTGCCATTACTGTCAGTGACTCTGGTGTGCCTGATCCCCAGGCACTGGTCCACATACTCAAGGCTCATTGGCTACACAAAACTGCCCAGATATTTGTGAATTGCCACTTTCCAGTTATTAGCCTGCCATGCCTGGTCATATGCTGAAGTTCTGTAAGTTGCAAGGTTGATTCACCTCTGATTTACACCACTGTGTCACCGAAAGTCTGCTGATGATTTCTTTGCACTGCAGGAGTACTCCCTTGCTCTACACGCGCCCCCCCCCCCCCCCCCCCCCCCAAGGGATCTTGTACACGCTCAGTACCTGCAGCTCCCCAGAAGATGTTTTTGCAAAGATATTGAGTGTACCCATCTCTGCAGAAACTGTAGCTTGCCACGTGAGTCATGTGAATTAAGGAGCAAACTTGCTCACGTTCCTTTACCTCACCTTGTATTGATGGCTATGGCACTGCTTATGGAGAAAGGTAGTATAATTGCTGTAAAGTGCTTGTGTTAATAACCAGGCTGCCCTGCGCGCAGCTGATGCTGTCAGATTTCGATATTGCAAGACAGATTGATTTTGTACATTTTTATTTTTAAGGCAAAGTGCAGCCAAAAATGTTTCAAGAATGAAGTGTTTCTGCTGCAAAAGAACCAGCTGGCTGGGGCAAGGCGGCTGCTGGCAGCCACCCTGGTGTCAGGGCTCGCGGAGAGGTTCGGCAGCGCAGTCAGGCTGCTGTGAGCCGGGGGACAGGGGAGTCACCGAGCTGCTCTGCAGCCCCTTCCAGCCAGGGCCATGAGGATGCCAACAGGCTCTGACGCCCTGGGCAGCCCCAGCCACACACCCTCCGCCCGATGGCCGCGGAGCTGCATTCCGGCTCAGCCCCTCGGTCCTTGCCTGAGCTGTGCTGCCGGGGTGTTATCCCCAAACCCTGTGCCTTGACTTGCAGTTGCTGCATCGCTGTGCGCCTGCCTGGGAATCTGGCCTGTGGCTGACCCTGGCTGTGGCCACTGGACCTGCTGAGCTGATGCCCAAGCACTGTGGGGGCTGCATCCCTAGCTGAGGGCTGCTGCCCTGCTCTCATCCTTGGTTCTGCTTGCCTGTCCCTTGCAGAGCATCCTGCTCTGTCCCCTCCTTGACTCTTCCATCCACACTCTGGCTGCAGCCAGCACAGCGATGAACCAAACCCTCAAACTCTGGGGCAAGAAGGGGGGGAATAATAGTTGTTGTTTTCCAAATATATAGTTCCTCTTAAGTGCAACTTATTCCTCTGCACATATGGCTGGAAGAAATGGCTACAGAAATCTATGAGAAAGCACGGGTTAGAAATGTGTTAGTCCTGAAACATGTTAGTCAGTTTATAGCCAGGAAGAAGGAAATCTCCAGCCCTTGTCTTGGTGACAACATTCTTGGCAAGAAACAAATGCAAATCAAAAATGCTGTTTTTAAAATCTGGCCCCGTGAAGGAGAAAGGAAAGAGAGATGCAGAGAAAGTACACAGCTACAAAACTGGGAAAATGTGATTTTTTCTGGGCTTTGGGAAACATTTGGATGTCCCTATCTCATCCAAAGCGTGTTACACGGCTGGGTGATCCAACAGCACAGAAATGTGCTGTCAGTGATATGGAAGCATTGCCTGAGCTAGCAGAAGGCACTTACAGTGCATCTGTGAGCAATAAATCAGGAGGATACACTCAGGTAACAGCTCTGGCCAGACTGCCGGGTCTGGAGGCTGTTCCCCTGGAGCTGCTGGGACTGTGGTCAGAGAAGCTAACAAGGCAGGAGAAACGGTGCTTTGGACTGTGATTTTCTGTGCTTTGCACCTTTGGGAATGTATTTGGTTTGCATGGCAAGGTTTTGGTAGCAGGGGGTATACAGCGGTGGCTTCTATAAGAAGCTGCTAGAAGTTTCCCCTATGTCTGAAAGAGCCAATGTGTCCAAGATGGACCCCCGCTGGCCAAGGCTGAGCCCATCAGTGATGGTGGTAGCACCTCTGGGATAACATGGGAAAGGGAAAAAGTTGCTGCGCAACAGAAACTGCAGCCAGAGAGAGGAGTGAGGATATGTGAGAGCAACAGCCCTGCAGATGCCCAAGCCAGTGGGGAAGGAGGGGAGGAGGTGCTCCAGCTGCTGGAGCACAGATTGCCCTGCAGCCTGTGGTGAAGACCATGGTGAGGCAAGTTGTCCCCCTGCAGCCCATGGAGGGTAATGGTGGAGCAGATATCCATCTGCAGCCCGTGGAGGACCCCATGTCAGAGCAGGCGGATGCCCAAAGGAGGCTGTGACCCTGTGGACACCCCACACTGGAGCAGGCTCCTGGCAGGACCTGCGGACTTGTGGAGAGAGGAGCCCATGCCAGAGCAGGTTTGCTGGCAGGACTTGTGACCCCACGGGGGTCCCATGCTGGAGCAGTCTGTTCCTGAAGGACTGCACCCCATGGAGGGACCCACACTGGAGCAGCTCGTGAAGAACTGCAGCCCATGGGAAGGACTCACATTGGAGAAGTTTGTGGAGGACTGTCTCCCACGGGCAGGACCCCAGGCTGGAGCTAGGGAAGAGCGTGAGGAGTCGTACCCCTGAGTGTGATGAACTGACCACAGCCCCCATTCCCCGTCCCCCTGCACCACTCGGGGAGAGGAGGTAGAGAAATGGGAGTGAGGTTGAGCCTGGGAAGAAGGCAGGGGTGGAGGGAAGGTGCTTTAAGACTGAGGTTTGATTTTCTCATTATCCTACTCTGATTTGATTGGTAAATAATTACATTAATTTTCCCGAACTTGATCCTGTTTTGCCCAAGACAGTAATTGCTGAGTGATCTCCCTGCCCTTATCTCGACCTACGAGCCTTTCGTTATATTTTCTTTCCCCTGTCCAGCTGAGGAGGGGAGTGACAGAGCGGCTTTGGTGAGCACCCGCTGTCCAGCCAGGGTCAGCCCACCACACGGAGAAAAGAAAACAACCTGTGCAGGCAAGAGAGAGAAAACAACCAGCAGGCAAAAGAGAGAAAGATGTTTTATTATGAGATTATAATATAAAGGACACATGAGGAAACTGAGAGCTGTGAAAAGTGAGGGGAGCAAAGAGGGCGTTGGGGCAGTGAGTTTTGGTTGGAGATATGGAATAAAAGTCTCATGCAAAATTGCTCCAGGTAAAGATGCTATCTTCTCCGGCAGCAGCAGTACTGAGTGAGTTTCTGGCTGTTTTAAAGGAACCCAAATAGGTTCGATTTCTTTTCCTTTGACACGCCAGCCGAGGGCTTAGAAGATTTTCATGAAGGCCTTCGTTCCTGGTGAGGCTGGCAGGCGTCTGTCAGGGGCTGCTGGGGGCTGCTGGCAGACCCTCCTCCTCCCTCGCACCCCACTGCAGCCTTCCTCCACCTGCCCCGCTCCCACTGCCAGCTCCTCTCCCTCCTCCGGGCTTGTCATCTCCCTCTCTTCTCCGCGGGCTGAGTGTGAGATTGAGAAGAGCCTTCCAGGCAAGCAGCCCAGGAAACGTCGCAGAAGAACACCAACATTTTCTCCAGCAGAAATGAACATTTCAGGCAATGTTGCCAAAAAAAAAAACCCCAAACCCAACAAACCAGGGAGCTTTGCCCAAAAAAGAGAATTCTTTACCCAATGGAGACTGCCAGGTGAAATGATGTGAGGGGCTGGGAGGTCAACTGGAAGAGGTGCAGAGAAGGTCCACCAGGATGGTCAGGAGAGCAGAGAAAGCCTGCTGAAAGCCAGGTGTGCTTCCACTCCTGAGATGAGCGTTGAGGGGAGGTGGGATAGCTGTCTACGAATGCATTAGGGAATACATACCCCGGAAAGGGAGAGGGAAAGCAGTTCACTTCAAAAGGACAGCTCATGAAGAATCTGGTACACAGAGGTCATGGATGAACTTCAGCAGGAAATTGCCAAGTCTCACCTGGAGCTCATCTCACTCCTGGGGTGTAGCGTGGGTGGGAGAGGCGCACACGAGGGCTCTGAGCACATCCCGGCAGCTCCATCAGGTTGTGGAGGTGGCTGCACAATGCTCGTCCCTGGAGCAGCAGCTGGTCTCAATGGCTTGGGAGGTCCCTTTTAATGCCACATGTCTATATTTGCTCATCTTTCATGTTTTTTCACTGGTGTCTATCTGTCTGTTTCCTCAAGCAATGGAAATCGTTCTTACCTTGGCTGAAACTTGCTAATGGCAAGAAAAGAAAAAGAGAAAACAATGTAAGAAAAATACCAACACCATCACTGTCAGAAATGTTTCACTTTTTTTCCCAAAGCCACCACAAATCCACTCTGAGTCTATTTTAATTCCTTGTGAAACATCTGCATGCAGAAACTGTGCTTCAGCTCAGCTCTGTCATCTTGTCTATTATGTGCAAATCATTTACTCGCTTAAAACGTTAATATAAAATAACTTTGTTTCTTCATAGTTAGAACTCTTCTCCTGGAATTTATATATGGATTCTTTATTTTGGGAAGAAGGGAACATGATGGAAAGGCACAAAGCAATGCCTGATCAGCGAGCTGTGGATCAGAAACTTCTCCGTGTGTTGTGCTACATGAACAAAGGGATGTTAGAAGGTGGGAAGCTGCTGGCAGCAGGGAATAATTTCATGAAATGTTCACTTAAGTGACAATTATTGAGCGCAAGAATCTTCTCAAGAATTCCAAAGGAATTTGGGCTTCATAGGAATATCAAGAATATTGTTTTCATTATTGATTCTAATTAGAATTTTGGAAAAGCTGCTTAACTTTGTGCATTACACTACTTATGACCTAGCTACCGGTTTTCAAATACTAAGCTTCCGCCTTAGTCATGAACCGACATTAAACCCAGGTAGATGCTTTCTGTTTAAATCGCTGATTAATGGCCATTTCAGTAGATTAGTGGTTTCATTTCTGTCCTCAGAGGCCACATCTGGTTGTGGAAGGAAACCCAGGCCACAGCTGCCCACCTGGCTGGTAGCCCAGGTGAGAAAGGGAGCCACTGGGCAAGTCACGGAGGCTGAGCTATTTTATCAACGACATAGAAAGACCAAGTCTTTCTATGTAAAAAAAAAAGAGTGGAGTCGCTGGAGAGGTGGGTGAGGACTTGCCCGGCTGCTTCTGTGGTATTGCCATCTTAGAGAACAAAGACCTTCTGTCTCATTACAAAAAGGGAAAGAAAACATTACCATTATCCCCAAAGCTCATTCATCTCTTTAAATTCTCACACTCAATTCTTTTTTGCTGTCAATCTACTTACATCTCTCCCTGAGGAAGAATTAAGGACTGAAACACTCCTCAAATAACACTGGAATAGGCCTCAAATAATAAAGGGACAGAGAAAAAGCAAGGGCAAATTGTACCGTGGGGACAGGGCTGGTTAAAACTCGAAATGTCTGAAACCAAGAAGTGCTGAAATTTTGTGACACGTTTTTATTTAAATTTGGGATGAAATCCACTTCTTGGGAGAAAAATAAAAAGAAAATATGAAAATTGTGTTTTGTAAACATTGTTTTGTTCAAGAATTGTGTTTCAGGTCTGGTTAGAGTTGTTTGCAGTTCTCTATTTTTATATTGGTCTCATTATATTGTTTCCACTGCTTCAATGACCAAGTATGACACGAAAAAGTGTTAAAGTGACCTTATGAATCCAGCATGAAATACAGTACTAATCCAAACTGTCCATAAGGATAATATTTTGGTGTTTATACCACCTGTTTATACCAACAAACACAAATAAAATAAGCTGAACACTTTGTCCACTTTGTCCACTTACACTCAGAAGTAATGGTCCTCACTTCCAGTCACTACACCTCTTAAGTCTCCTAACTGACCCTGGTGAATAACTGAGCTCTGAAAATTGTAAGCTCCTGGAAAAACTTGAAATTTCAGACCAGGAAAACCTCTGAACATCTCACTCTGCTTTTACTGCCATCAGAGCTAAAGCAGAAGGAGCTGGAGGAGCAGCAGTGCCCTGACCTTGGCTTGGAGGGTGGATCCTTCTGTGTTCCTTCCAGCATGGGTCCTTGCGTATTTGGAACTTTACGTCTCATTAAAGTAGTAGCAAACTTGTAATGAAAATTTGGGTGGCATAAATACACTTTTTTTTTATAGCTCAAAGTCGATTATCACTTGTTACAAACAAGCTCACAACTTTATATACCTAATGTAAGTGAAAACGAAACCATCTGTTGAATGGCTTCCCACTACGGAATAACAGATGCATAAAACATGTGCCATAAATGGTGCCGGTGGCTTTGAACCTACTGTGGGACGCCAGATTGTTTTCAATCTTCTCCCACAGTGACTGATTACCCTGTGGGTATTGCTCAAGTGGCACGTTCCACTTTTTATCTAGCATGAGGCAAAACTGAGTAAACTGACAGCTATTGTACAGACTTAAGACAGAGTTCAGCATCTACTGGACTTCCTCTCTAAGACAGCCCATTGAGATTCACACAGTGGTTTCTGAATCTAGCTCAGCTCTAGCTGAGCTAAATAAGTGATTTTTCAGCCCAAAGAATTTGAGGACTCATGACAGCTTTGCAGTTGAACTATTAACTCCTGTGTTTTGAATTTGAAATGTACACACCATATACCATTGAAGTTACTTCTTGCATATTTCACAACAGTTGTGAAAATAATAGGTTGAAAACCCAGAGTGAAATTATACCTTTTAGCTTGAAATATATGCTAGGATTCCAGTGCTTCAGGAGAGAAATATTTGTCTTTGCACAAATCAGCCTGAAAGATAAAGGATATCGAAAAGATACCAGAATATATTAGAGCTGTTGCTTGAGGAGTTTCTAAAGGCTGTTGCTGCTGGTAACCCCGTAACAGGGAGAGTCTTTGTGTTTGGCCCTTCATGTTGGCTTTTGGTGGTGATGGGCACAGTGTGTGTCATGCTAACCCAGGGTTTGTTTAGCAACAGTTCTGGTAACATGCACAAAGATACAGAGAGGGGATAATCTTGGTTGTTTTTTTTTTTTTTTCATTATATCTAGACCCGTACTTTGATTTCACCTCCTACTCTTCTGACTCTGTCCTGGAATTGTTCCATTTGACACCTGACATTTTTGGAAGTGCTTTTGTTTCTACTGCCTCCAGCAGGCTGGAAATGCATTAACTGAAATGCCCATCAGATAATTCACCTTTGGAGGTGTGAGTACAAACCACAATATTTCAGGGTTATTTTAACAGTTCTGCTTGCCCTTTGCTTTCATTGGCAACATATAATAGATAGGATAGAGAACAACCAGCCTCTGGTTTACCTCAGTGGAGTCTTAGCTCTCTCATTATCTTGCACAATCAACCCTTGAACAAATTCAGCTTAGTGACATTTTGTGTTGGAATAGACAAGTATTTCTCAAGAGCTCCGTAATAGGATTTCTTTGAACATATATCACTTCTCCAATCTCCTCATCCTTTCTTCTGCTTCTTTGTTCCTCAGTAAAAGTACTATTTGCTGTAAAACATTTATTTTCACTAGCAACAGACATGCAGAAATTCAGATAATATTTCTTTTAAAGAAACGCTTCAGGTTTTTTAAATATGTGAATACATATAAGCGAGTTCTTTGAAGATCATTTTTGGTCTGCTGAGGCTCATAAAAATCACTGAATATTTATAACAAGCACCACAACAAAAAGAAAGAAGAACAATATCAAGTATAGACTAGAGAAACTGCTTTAAAAAGATCTTCATCTCCTTGGGAAATGACTTTGAATGCAGTTGTCAAAGAAGCCTCGGGGAATTGGGTGCTCAAATCCCATTAAACTTCATAAGAACATAATCACCTCTGCACCTTGGTCTTGTAAGTAGATCGAAGCTATGTTCTCAGTACTGTTACAGAAAGAGGTGTTTAGAAATGAATGATTTGCGTCTGTTTTAAAAACACAGGATCATTTAATTTCCTCCTCATTGGGAAGATCCATTGTAGTTTTGGTTTGCAATGAAGAGCTTCATGAAACACTGCAGGGCAACACTGCAATTCTTTTTGGGAAGAATTTAAGGATTTTTACATTTTTCCAGAATTTCTTGATGGACCTGAAGCCCACCTGAAATCTTGAGAAGGACTGCAGAGGGGCTGCAGCGTGTCCAGCGTCCAGCAGAGATCTAAACTGCTTGGCTTGTGAAATAGGTGAGGGAACAACGTGTGGGCGACCAGCTGGCAAAAAAGCCAGTTCTGCAAGAAGGGTGATAACGAGCAATGGATCTGGTGAAAGCCAACCATGGGTCTCACTGCTATAATAATTTTGGGAGAAATCACAGCCTGAAAATACCAAGTTGTCACACCAATACAAAATCTGTTCTTGTATAGGCACAAAATTGGCAGGATCAGGCCTACAGTTTGCTCCTGATCCTGAACTTGCCAAAAGAAATGAACTGTTTTTCTGAATGGAGCTTGTCACTGTGCCAGCTCATCAGCCTGGCTAAATTCGTTCATTCATTACATTGCAAATATGATTTGGATGCAAGAAAAAACATAGAAAAATTAGGTTTGGCTTGAAAAACTGCACCCCATCTGACCCTTTAACAATGCATTCATGAATTTGTCTCATTTAGGGATGATTCCTTCCTTTAAAAATGTATTTAAGTTAATATCTAAACAAAATGTTTTTTGCAGAAAAAAAACCCCTTAGGCTTTTAATTAGAAAAATGTCAGAACCATTTGTTTTTTGGCTTTGTAATTTCTGTTTCTGGCTTTCTTAGCCAAACCAAGTCAATGAATTTGACTCTGGTACTTGTGAATAGTCTCAGTTGATGTAAATGGTGTTTTTTTTTTTTTTTTTGTCTTTGACTTGCTGTAATGCCGAGTGGCAAAACTTGCACAACATGGTCTTCATCTGATAGGTTAGGCAATTCATCATTAGTTCATTAGTTTCACTTTCCAAGCTCCTACATGCTGTTCCCTCTAAAGAACATTATTAGGTTTTGAGGTAATTTGAAAAGCCTTTGCAATTCAAAGACCCCATCAAAGAAGCATAGAGATGGATTTGTACTAGCAGAATTTCAAAATTCCTGCTCGGAAAGCAAATAAATGAAGGAAAAATGGGAAGAAACCCAAAACTACTTCAATATTGTTAATGAAAAAGATACTTCACTAAGAAATCAAACTCTAAATGTATATTTGATGTGCCAGAAATACTTGACAGAAGCTGTGCTCTAAATGCTGCCAAGTGGAAAGCCAAGGATCTTATACAGCAGTGAAACATTTACAGTGTCCCAGAGTTTGACCATTTCCTATTAACTGTTGATGTATGAACTACATTCCTCATAGCCTTGGCTTTTCTTGGTACCTGCCATGGGCTTAAGTCTAAGCAGACTATTGTGAATGCCGGTAATGCCACAGAACATGCCAGAAACCCGTTACTCTGTTGTAAAAAGCTCCAGGTCCAACATCATCACACTTTCTCTGCAGTGCTGCTTGAGGGGTTTATAGCACTGAGAGGTGCAGCACCCGGAGCCCTGTGCTTTGAAAGGAGAGTCTCCTCTGAGGACAGGCATGCTCCAGACTTCTGGCACACGGCACTGCGGGAGAGGAATTCATCGTCCCAGGTTCTTAGGTCATAGCTGCTGCGTAACATAATTATTTGAACATTTCAACTGCCTCCGGGTGGCAGGGCTAGGATAAAAAATAAAATAAAAATAAATCAAGGAAACGGTTGATGGCAAGGGGCAACACCAAGCACCAGTCCCCTCCTTGAAAGCTGACCTCTCCAAGAGACTGGGTAGATGATGCTCCAGAGATGCCCTTTGTCTGAGCTTACTAGCTGAGACAAAGTGGTATATGTCATAGTTGTCTAAGATGAGACAAAATAAATCCCACTCTGTTGCTTAGTTGACTTCTGTTTTGCTTGTTCTCATCATTTTGTGACAAATTCCACGATACCAGGCATTCCTCTCAAAGCTCAGTACTTTCAGTCATGTGAAAATATCCGTTTTGGCTTCCTAGTGATCCTCTGACTTTTGTGGCTGCAAAGAATAAACAAACAAGATCTCCAAAAGATCAGGATCATATATATATATATAAAAATATATATGTAGATGATAAGAGAACAATTCTATTAATCTTATGTTTTGGACTTGCAGAAGGCTGATGCTGAAATCCAAACAACTGTGACTATTTGTAAACTTTCAAACCAGGATTTAAATGCTTTTGGTGATCAGCTTTGTACTGTATACTCAAAGGGTCTGATTTTTTTTCCATTAAAGTTAAGGGAAGCTTTGAAAATTAATTCCATGGAAGTTTTTAACTTTAGATTAAGATATTTAATATTCAAAAAGTGCATTCTCTAAAAAATTGTTCCTTGAATTAAAAAGTGAGCAGCAGTCTTCTATTTATCTTCTGTAGGTCTGTCCCCGTGTATCAGGCATTATCCTTTTCACAATTTCAAATTATTGCTTTTTCATCCTTTCCTCTTCTTCCCTGTCACTGAATTCATTATTCATTTTACTGACACATCTACTAAGTGAGCTAAGCCCTATTATGATTAGCTTCAAAATATGCTAATCAAAAAGCTACAGTATAAATATTTAAATTTCAGATTTTAGTAAATCTACCTTATCAAAAGTAAAAGGAAAGAAAATGAAGCAACAGAACACATGTATTATGTATACTATTATGGGAATATATGAGAAAACCTTCACAGAAAAGCCTCATTTTTAAATTTTTTTTAAAAATAAGGGTCTTGTTGAGAAACATTATTGCAGTGAGTAGGTAGGCAGCCTATACCTACGCCGTGATGGCAATTAGAGCGGTGCCTCATTGTTCTGACAGGCAGCACTGCTATTGATCAATCGAACCGATCAGCTGGATTCACCCCAGCAATACCTTCACACTGAACAGTCAATTTCTTTAAAAATATTTAATTGTATCTGCATCAGGGTGACTCTCACCATACTTCTGGTCAATTCAACAAGGACCAGAGCCAGTGCTAATACCCACAGGCCACATCAGAGTGTGTTTTCCTCTTCCCACGTTGTGGGATGGTTGTGAACAGGGGGAGGGATGTGTAGTCCCATGCAGGTACCACTGTGTGGGATGTGGGTCAGCAGGTGGAAGGGCTCAAACCTGGCGGGGAGCTGGAGACAGCCTTGTCAGAAGGGGAAGAGAAACAAGAGCTTCCTGAAATGCCCTCCTACAGAGGCTTATTTTGGCCTTCATACCTTGACGTGCCCAGCATTGTGCTGGAACTAAAAACTTCTTTCCCAGCCATGTCTGCATACTTTAAGAAGTGCTGGATAGGGAAGAAAAATCTCTATTGAAAAGATACAGTCTTTGGTGTATTTTTTGTTTGTTTGTTTTTGCCTCCAGAGCTTCTCATAGTTCAATATTCAAATGTCAATTGCGTTAACAGTCCATGACCTACAGCTTTTGTTAGTAGAGTATTTTGTGAGTTGTTCAATTCCTTATGTTTCGCACATCAGCAATAAACATAAATTCTCTTCATCTATGCCTGAGAAGAGACTAACTTCTGAACCTGTGTTTAATCTCATCTTTTGCTGTTCCAAAGTTTGGGGGTTTGGGGCCACCGTGTATTTCCAGTGAATGGACAGAAAGGAGGAAAAAGAGGCTGTCACATTGCTCGAGTATTTGTCCTGACTCTAAAAGAGAAAATATCTATAGGAAAAGCAGTTCTGTCCCCCTTGCTGTTGCTGAACTGATGGAACATGTAGCTAGTAGAGAAGTTTCATTTGCATCAGATTATTTTCTTGAAAGCCCTTAGGAACTACCATTACCGGGCACACGTTCATAATTGATTAATGGGACAGCTTTTAATGCCCTTTTGATCTGATGTATCTACAAAAGCCTGAGATACACGAATTCATGCGAGGCTAAATTCTCAGCCTTTACCAGGACGGTTTGAAAAAGTTCCTTGAAAAGTAGAAACGTCAGCTTCCTGCAGCTGTCCCAGGGTTTCCATACACATAGGCTTATCCCATTTTAAAAGAGAATCTTTTCCAGGATTTTCTATGCCTTATACTATAGCTATGTCTTCCACTGAACAATTATTCTATAACATTGCAAATTGTGCAAGAATGAAGAAATGTATCTCTGATGCTGTATATTTTTTATGTGTGACATTATTCTTAAATATTTATCTGAAATTGTAGAAACATTAAAAGGAAATCAGAATCCACTCTGATTTGAAATTTCAGAAATATTTCTACAATCAAGAAGTACATTTTAAAAGCCACTAAATAGCTAGATCAAAGCAGAAACATGATATGGAGTGCTGGTAACATTACATCACTTTTTCTGATCATATTCATTCTTAATGGCATAAATCTTTCCAGATCACATGAAAGAGCACAGAATCCCACATCCCTACCAACCTGAAATAAAAATATGCGCAGTATGAAAATATCAGCAATCAATAATTCCCAAACTGGCTTCCATCAGCAGCTATCCAAACTTATCATACTGCCCGAGGACAATTTCCTGCTGAAAACTCAGTCTGAAACACGTGATTAAGCGAACGAGTGATGATAATGTGCTTTGAAAGTTAAGCCAGGGGTGATTAAATGTCTGTGGGTAATAAACAGAATTATAAGTATTTAGGAAACAAAGCACAACTCCAAACACAACCAGAGCATAGTATATCATTAGCTGTTGCAAGCAAAAGACATTCATTTGTGGGACAAGATAATGGTTGGATGTGAGAAACTGTCTGTTCCATTAAGTTCTGTTTTCTCCACTCTTTAAAATGCCTCCCCGTAAGCTAAGTGCTGTGTTATAAGCATTTAACATGCTTGATGATACATTTATACATTTCATAATTCGATGTTTCTTCCATGCCCTCAAAAGTCTCTTTGGCGAATGCTATCTTGAAAGGGATCGCTTAACAAGAAGAGAATTTGGATCTTTTAAAAATGATCTTACTCCTATAAGTCACATGGATCACAGTGAAATTTGACTGGAAGAGGCCCTTGGGAGTTGAACTAGAACATTCCAGCTCACATTTTGAGCCATTCACTTGCATCATATTTTCAGACAATAAAAGATAATAATTCAAGATTTAAACTTTGATGGCTTCAATTGCTTAGCAACAGATTTAGCAAACTCAGATTGTTTCAACTATGAAATTAAAAGAACTATGAGGATCTGGAAAACAAATGATAGATTAATCTCTCTAATTTCATTCTTCATTTCTTTTGCTTTAATTGCAGGATAGCACATTAGGTAAAATCCAGTACAAGCAGTCATTGTAGGCTGAAAAAGCAGAGTGATTTGTCCTTTAAGGAAGCTCTTAGCAAACATTTCTGTTTTGGAAAATCCAGGCAATAGCACAGACTTATCAAGAAAATAATCTTCAGAGCTTGGTGTCGCTCTGTGGAGCACAAGGTTTGAATTAACAGGTCCTCATTGTTGTCAAACAGATTTCCTGATTAGTGTTAAAAAAAAAAAAAATCTATTTCATGCCACTAGATAGAGTCAGTTGAAGCCTGGGGAATTTTGCTATAAATATTGATACGCCCCCGCAATCGCTGTTCTGACTCAGTCGCTCTCTCTTTCTCGTTCCCCTCTTTGGCTTCAATTTCACGCTAACGTTACACTTCTTACTCACCATGCGGTAGAGTCACTGCTGCCTTCAGCACCACTTTAAAAGCCTTCCGTTCAAATCTTTGGAGAGAAAGCACAGTCTGATTGATCACCTTTTATTTATCCTGTCTGCTTAGGAAGCCATCTGCCTCAGAAGCAAGGCCGGTATTGAGGCACCACCTGTGCCGCGTGCCCAGGGAGGAGCTTCTCCCATCCTAATGTGGGGTCTGGTTGCCACCATGCTTGTTGAAAATGTTCCCCTTCCCTCTGCTCCTCCTGTCCCTCCATAGCCTCAAAGCGCTGGTGGAATGGCCAAAAGGAAAAGTGCCCATGTGGCACAGCTTGTCTTTTTTTTTCCTCTCTTAAATTAAGAGGTTACTCCAAAAAGACTCATAAGCAAATACCAAAGAAGCCACAAGAGCTTTCCCACCAGTGCTGCATCAGGATAAAGCACTGTGAAAGGCACATTTTTAGAGGAGGGTACAGTGACGCTGCTTGTGACCAGAGGATGAGCTAGTTGAAGCACACAAAGTGTGGAAGAGTGTGACCAACTCTTTAGGTAAAGGGATGCATGGATTTTGCAGAATTTCATGGCTGAGATCTAGCTACATTTAGAGGTTTGCAAAACCAATGTCCATTTACTTCTCTTTTCCAACTTTAAATGTAAGCCTGAAGGTTTTCAAGGTGCTTCAGCTAAAATCATGGTTACAGAGGAGATACAAATCACTGATCTTGGTTTTTCACCTTCCTTCAAGTCTGAATCCAGGTTTTTTAAGGTAACTTCTTTTCACTTCCGTGGTCTTTTAACTGGGGTCTTCAACAATTTTAAACCGCAACAATACTATCACCTTGCATCAATACTTTGTTTAATAGCATTTTTTGATAGACCTTCTCCAAGGAAACTCCAGATGGACTGTATTGCCTATTCTTTTCCTTTTATTCATTAACCGGGTAACACTACTGGATTGGACAAGCAGTGTTCTCCTGTAAATAGCTATTCTGTTTTGTTCATAACTCATTGTGACATTCTAGTAGTTTTATTATTTTAGCTCTTTTTATATTTTCAATCAATTGCCTTGAAAACTAAGTAAAACTTAGTATTTAAAAATTCCTGTAATCAAGGTCCTGCCCTTCAAAAGAAGGCTCAGGATCTCGGGTACAGTTTCCAGTTTCAGCATTTTTATTGACATTGTCATTAACTCCTTTTCATGATCCTTCAGATCTCTTGCATGAGTAATCTCTGATCTAATGACCACTGTCTGGTCTTTAACCAAATTATGTTAGTCACTGCCCCAGGCCTTTTCAGTTTATTACCTTGCTTCAATTTGTAAAAAAAAAAAGAGGACAGCTTCGTTTTAATTTGAGATGTCATTGTCTGCTCTTGAAATGTAAAAAGAATTTAAAAATAAAGCAAGAGCCTCTCCAAAATGAGATGTTAAGATATGCAAACAGAGCTGACAATTGAATCAACTGTTCACAGCCTTGCACGCATGCAAAGTTTTCCTCCCAATAATGTGGCTGTAGAAATGAAATCACTGGTCTGTGTAGGCTGTGCTGGTTCAGGCTTGAGAAACCTTTTTTAGTCTTACTGGAACATTTCCCCTTGACACCTGGCTTCAGCTGAATTTACGATAAACTTGTTACTCTGTGCTAAATGCCCCTCCTGCACCACGCTAACTGCTTTATTATTAATTGTTCTGCTGTCCCTCACTCTTCAGTCCTGTGCATTGAATTGCAGTAACTTAAATTCTACACCTTTCTGCCTGGCAACAGCCCACCCCAGGCTGTTTTGATGGACGTTATCCGGGAAAAATAATCCCCAGCTTCTCTACTACATTTCTCGGTCTCTTCATATTGTTGACTGCAGGTTGGTTGATCACCCTTGGGCTGCGAGAGCCCAAGCACACCGGGTGACAGCATCTGGCTCAGCTTGGCCAGTGGCTGGTGGTGGTCATCACCTCTTCTGTGGGCATCTCTGCAGGAGAGCAGGAGAGCAAATGTCTGCTGCTCCCCGCGGGGCTCGGGGCAAGACAGAGAGGATGCAGAGAAGGGAGGAAACAAGAGGGCATCTGGGCAGGTGCCTGCCCTGCTCCTGCCCTTGTTTTCCCTGCTCCTTGGCTATGAACAGCAGTGCCAGTCTCCAGAACTGTCAATCTAGCATCCTCCACTCTCCTGAAAGTAACTTTAAAAAAGTGACACGTATCGAACATGTAAAATGCTTTTTAATTTTCATGTAAATTCCATCTTTGCTCTCCTGAGTCTGGAGGTGTCCAAAATTTGACTAGCAGAAAATAGAAGATTTTAAAAGAAGCATTAAGCTATTTGCTAGTTTCTCTGTATAAAAAGTACTTAAACGTGCAGTGCTCTGAGTCTTTAAATACCACGAATTGGGTTTTATATTCTTATTTTTTTAAGCTTTGCCCATGAGTCGTATATCAATAACTTAAGCTGTGTGTGTTGTCTGAGCATTTTTACCTTCTGTTCCCCAGAGTGAGTGTCATCTTTGTAACAGGCAGCTCTATCATTCCCCTGTGTTTGCCCACTGATCAGTTAATTACTGATCCTGACCCTCACTGCACTGGGTTATGCCACCCAGCTGAGCTTTGAGCTGGAAGATTTGTTGAAATATTGTTTTAAAGTGCTTATTTCACTGCGTTTTAAGAGAACAGGAGTGGGGCACTGTGAGACATGAAGATGAAAATTAATCGATGCCCCCTTTTCATCTGACCAGGCAGCAGTTCAGACCCTGTAAAGTCCTCTCCCTGCCTGCCCCAGCGGCTGCCAGCCGCGGCATTGCTGCAGCAAACCACTGCTCTTCCTGCAGGGATGCCTTGGAGGAGATGCAAGAGACCCCAGGAGTTCTGGATTCACATATTTCTGTTTTAAAAAAATTAATTGCACCAGGGAGCTAAAAGCCTGTGTGGAGCAAGGCAGAGCCAGGCAGTAGTACTGTGTGTGCCTGCAGCAAAGACTTGCCAGTCTTGTTAGAGGTCCCTCTCATAAGCCTATTTTCCAGGTTCCCAAAAATGGAGATGAAAATTCATCCTTTTATCATCTCTGAAAGATTTTCTTAAGGGTACCCTGCTGTGCACACGCACACTTTGCCTAGTTCCACTGGGAAACTGAGTTACAAATACAGTGCCCCTAACCACACTTCTTTTTTGGTCCTGGCTTAGAGAAATATTGAAATATGATTAGTGTTACTTCCAGTCAACCGAGGATCTGGTTCATACAATGCAATTGTTGAATAATGCTGAGGAGGTGAAATCATTTACATGGGTTCAGAAGAATGAAACAGAGAGGCGAGGTGGAGCAGACTAACCCTTGTGTTTTATTATGGGATAGACTAGGGAGCAGTGAGCTAAGCAAGAAGAGCGTGCAGGCTGACGTGTGAATTGCTTTGTCACAGGGAAAGTCCCACAGATGTTTCAGTTGACAGGTGTCAACTGATATGTTGTGATGTTTTGGAATTTTTCTGTCTGTTCTCCAACCATTGAATATAGGGGGGTCTCCTATACAGGGGTTTTCAAGGTAGCTAATGAGGCTCTGAAATGAAAAAAATTTGTCTTTTTCTGGCTGTGAACTGCCAGACAAATCACCTCAGATCTGCGGGTTTTTGCTCGTTGCCTACATTAATCAATTGATTTCTGTGAATAGTGCTTGGTTTGTGTCAGGCTGTAAGTAGTTCATAATCCTTAACTGATGTAGGATATCAGGTGGCAAAACATTACTCCTTTTATTGCACATTATAATCATATAGTATATTTTTCTTATTTGAATGGATTTATAAATATGCAGAAGAGCTTTCCTGGGGAATATCATACTATCCTAATTTTACTTTTGTTGAATGATGTCCAATCTCTGCTTAAAATTCTCTGTTCTGATGGGTATTCCAGCTGGCAAACTAGAACAGTCACAGTAAATTCATTTCAAAGTGCAAATTAATATTTGCCAAGATGCGCTCACTCTCTTTGCAGCAGCATTCAATCAGCTCTCCCTAAAGCATAATGGGCGGAGAGACTGAAATGGATGAGATACCTATTGCAATTCACATTAATGTTACTAATGGGAGTTCTAAATGAGAATTGGATCAGGCACTGGATGAATTAATATGTCTCTCTAGTACTTAATTAATCAGTCAGTTTATCTGTAATTATGAATACAGCACTTCTGATCTTCAGGAAGAGCTTATCTCCCTCCTAGAAACCATGCGCATATCTGATTTTCATGTCTGAGAAGTGTACATTTTTAAGTTGCTCACTAAAATTCTGTGGTTTTTTTTTTTTTTAATTGGAAAGTTTTTAATTAAATGGCATTTTCATGGAAAGCACATGTTCCCACTGGAGAATTGTTTGTGAAAACCATCTCTTAATCACCTTTTATCAGAACTATTTTAAACATTCTCCAACCAGTTGCAGAGTTTGCACAGCCTGAGTGTCCCCAGAAACCTGGCTTGTTTTAATAGAGTAGGTAGAACCATTTTTACGTAGTATAGAAGTTTTTATTGTTTCTTAGAGAATCAGTAGAGGAAGTGTTGTGCCCAAATGTTCTGAGATTGTATTCATTTATGATGTTTAGGACTGACTTTTATACTGGTATTTTATCAGACAGATATAGCTTCAGGGGGAGATTTCAAAATTAGTGATAGATTCACGAGAAAGAAATTATTTGTGTTGTGATTTGAAGGTTAACAACCATAAGGGCTGAACAAACTTCAACTGATTTGCTGGATGAAGAAGAGAAAGAATTTCACAGTAAAATATGTGCAGATCCTGATGCCTCTTAAGTTCTAGCTGCTTAGTTGAGCTGGGGCTCATCTGGAGAAAGAATGGTCCAACACGCTGGTGTCCTGTATTAGCCTTGAAGTTAAGAGACGAAGACACTGCAGGAGGTCATTAGATGTCAGTACTGTGGGAGTGGGACCTCTGAAAAAGCAGTGTTGCTAACAAGGACACTAGTCAAACAGTTAGATGTAAGCCTAACGGCAGTTGCTAACATGCTTCAGTCCCACTAATGGCTGTTCCAGGTGACTGGGAAAACTTCAGGCTTGGAGGAATTGTAATGAGATTAGCCTTGAAGGAATCTTGGACTTGAAGCACTGGCAGCAAAGTCTGTACCCCAGTCCTCCGGCTTTCTGGACTGTGATGAATGATGAAGATGGGCAGCTTGGAATGACTTCATTTTTCTTGGGCAGAGTTTGGGAATGGAGCAAGTGAGTTTGAATATGAGATAAACAATAGATCTGTGGAACTGACAGTCTTCTCGCCAATGGACTTCTCTGGCTGTGTCTTCTCATGTGTGTCTTCACCAATACCCTAAATGAAACATGGCAGTTACGAGGCCAACATAATTCATTTTAAGGTTTCAGCTTCTTCTGTGGCTTGAGGTTAGTGGGGTATTTTTTAACAATGGCCTGATCTTGGTTGATTTATTCTGCACATCTTCTCTGTCAGTCTTTGTTGCACTGGGATATAAATCACGACTAAGACATCTAGGAAGGAGTGGATTACAGTGTACTAGATTAAACTAAGGGGTTGCCATCAGTAAATCTCTCTGATGTGGATGATTAGTGGGAGAATCAAATGAGGCATTTTAGAATCTCCACATGGATAATCTGATATTAAATACTAGGAGCTGGCAAACGACTTTTTTGGTTTGGCATTATTTTTACCTTTCTTTTTTTTTTTCTCTCTTTTCTAAGTTTAGTATGTACATTTTGCTTACAAATGGCTGTATTTCCAATATAAAAGATATATTTTCTAAAAAAGGGAAATTAATTCAAATACTATTTGTTTCATTTGAAAACTGGAATATTAGTTGTTTTTTTCTAAACCTTTTGTAAAATCATCTCAGTTTCAAACTTTTCCATTTGGGTAGTTGTAGAAGGTATCAAAAATATTGAATTTGAGGAAGCTAGCAGGATATATATATATATTTTTTAAAGTCAATTCCTCCCTCAATTTCCATCTGTACTGAATTTAAAGTAGACTTGCATTAGGTAGCAAATTTTCACACGCCAGTAACCCGCCTCATGGGCCATTCTCCTTCTATAAATATTGACGTTTATATTGAGTATATATTGGAGAGCATAAAGCTTTCCAAAGGTGGTAACACTGTGCCCTTGAATTGCTCTATTCATTTATTGTGTGGAGATGTGAGGGTACTAAAGTATTCTGCTAGAGCAATCTTACTCAAGCTGAAAACACGCCAGTCATAGTTTTCTTTCTTTTCTCTCCTCTTTCCTCACAGCTTTGGTGGCCTTTTGTGGTTGTAATGACCTGAAGTAAATCAGCCCCCTCAGCTTGATGAGTAGCAGTTAATTCCTGTGATTGATACATCCCTGACTGGGGCTGTCACTGAGAGAGAGTGCTGGATTTCAGGATATTAATCATCTTCCTGAACATTTTCTTCTTCTTCGTGTTGTTGTGACAGAGAACGTGCATCACTGTAGAGTGAGGTCTCAAGTGGCTGAGACTGAGGACATGGTCACAGTCATATCAGAGGTGAAAATGTTGCTGCCTTGCTGCCAGCTGACCCTGAAGTGGACTGAAGGTTTAAGGTGGCTTACAGGGAGCACCCAGCACCCTGCTGGTGAAGGAGCTGGCTCACCAGGTGGGACCCGGCATGGAGAAGACGTGCTGATATTCATGCTGGTTGGTGGGGGAGCTCAAGCACTGGCTGGTGTCGAACAGTCCCACACTGGATGTGTGCGAACCCTCTCTGTGCTCAGCTAATATTGGAAAGGTTCAATCAGTATTTTTCCAGTTTGAATTTCAGTGGGTTGGTGAACCAAACTGTGGGATATGTAGCACTGTTCCTGACCTTGGTGGACCTTTCACTTGCAAGCTGCTAAGAACTATTTAATGACTAAGTAGCTTTGATGTTCTGCTAATGTGCCTTCCTTTGCTCCCTTGTAGTAGGTCTTTTCCAGTTTCCTAAGCTTGTTCACTGCCTGGTCGAGCCAATAGCTTTGCCATTTTAATGAGAAAGGAACGACTCGCTAGGCTTGAGCATAAAAGTATTTATTTGAATTGTACATGTGGGCTGGAAGGAAATCCTTTAATTAAAGACCTGGGAGGTCAGAGAAGATATATGGGATGAATGAATTTAATTCATTTATTGGCATACGTATAAATATGCACAGATTCAATGAACTGGTGAAAGCACAGTAAGTTTAATTCATGCAGTGAAAATTTAAAACATGGAAAGGAAAATCCAGGAAGGCTTCTCTGCCTAAATAATCAAAGTGAGAACAGAGCAGAGATCAATTTAAAAAGCACACGTACGGCCAGACTTCTGTTTTAGAAACACCTCCAGAATCACGGTTTACTTAACAAATAGAATTGTACTCTTTGTTTCTCTTTGAATATATGTCCTTCTTATGTTGGGGCCCCAGAGCTGGACGCAGTACTCTAGGTGGGGTCTCACCAGAGCAAAGCAGAGTAGAAGGGCAGAACCAGCTCCCTTGACCTGATGGCCACGCTTCTTTTGATGCAGGCCAGGATGCAGTTGGCTTGCTGAGCTGTGAGTGCATGTTGCTGGCTCATGTTGAGCTTCTCATCAACCAGCACCCCCAGGTCCTTCTCCTCAGGGCTGCTCTCAATCTATTCTCTGCCCAGCCTGTATCTGTGCTTGGGATTGCCCCAACCCATATGCGGGAAGTTGTTGAACTTCATGAGGATGGCACAGGCCCACCTCTCAAGCCTGTCCCAGTCCCTCTGGATGGCATTCCTTCCCTCCAGTGTGTTGACTGCACCAACACAGGTTGTTGTCATCAGCAAATTTGCTGAGAGTGCACTCAATCCCCATGTCCATGTCGCTGACAAGGATATTAAACAGTGCTGGTCCCAGTACTGACCCCTGAGGAACACCCCTGGTTACTGGTCTCTACTTGGACATTGAGTCATTAACTGCAACTCTTTGATTGCGGCCATCCAGCCAATTCCTTATCCACTGAGTGGTCCATCCATCAAAACCTTTTCTCTCCCATTTAGAGACAAGGATGTCGTGTGGGACAGTGTCAAATACTTTGCACAAGTCCAGGTAGATGATGTCAGTTGCTCTTCCCTTATCCACCAACACTGTTACCTCATTGCAGAAAGCCACCAAACTTGTCAGACACAATTTGCCCTTAGTGAAGCCATGTTGGCTGTCATCAATCACTTCCTTATTTTCCATGTGCCTTAGTATAGTTTTCAGAAAGATCTTCTCCATGATCTTGCTGGGCACAGAGGTGAGACTGACTGGCCTGTAGTTCCCCGGGTCTTCCTTTTTTCCCTTTTTAAAAATGGGTGTTATGTTTCCCCTTTTCCAGTTGGTGGGAACTTCACTGGACTGCCACAACTTCTCAAATACGATGGACAGTGGCTTAGCAACTTCATCCTCCAGTTCCCTCAGGACCCATGGATATATCTCATCAGGTCCCATGGACTTGTGAACCTTCAGGTTCCTCAGATGGTATCAAACCTGATCTCCTACAGTGGGCAGTTCCTCATTCTCCCAGTCCCTGCCCTTGCCTTCTGCAACTTGGGCAGTGTGGCTAGAGCCCTTGCTGGTGAAGACTGAGGCAAAAAAGTAATTTAGTACTTTAGCCTTCTCCATATCCCGGGTAACCAGGTCTCCTGTTTCCTTCCAGAGAGGACCCACATTTTCCCTAGTCTTCCTTTATCACTGATTTACCTGTAGAAGTTCTTGTTGCCCTTGATGTTCCTGGCCTGATTTAACTATCTGGGCTTTAGCTTTCCTTACCTGATCCCTCGCAGCTCGGACAATTTCTCTGTATTCCTCCCAGGCTACCTGGACTTGCTTCCACCCTCTGTAGGCCTCCTTTTTCTGTTAGAGTTTGTCCAGGAGCTAATGTGGATGGAGAAACTCCTGTCCAGAAGTGGAAGAGCAGAGGTGCTCTGAAGCCTCCCTGTAGTGAGGATTTGAGCCTAGGGACAGCTGAGCATCTGTTTCCAAACATCCATGTGTTTCACTCAGAGATAAAGCAATGGGAAATTCTGGCTGCAGGGAATCATCAGTCTCCCATTGAGCAAATAACATTGTGATGAGCAGCATGCTGAGACTGGAAGACTCCTTTATGGAGTGTAATCCAGGTATTGCCATCTTTTGAGTAGTTCTGCTTTTGGTCGTCTCTTCCAGAATTCCCCCCACTATTCAGATAATCCATGTTATTGCCTTGGTTCTATCACTTCTCACTCCCACACATTTATTTCCCTGCCATTTTGGGTCCAGATCGCGTCTTGTGTTGGTTATGTTGTTCGGTACAATCATCATTGTACTGATTTCTGGATCATCAGAAATTTGACCCACCATTTATCACTGCCTGCAAACTCTTAAGCTTCTTTATGTCCCTTCAAAAATAAGAAGCAGGTTCTTTGTGTCCAGGCCCATTTCTTGCCTTAGGTGAATATGCTCCATTGACCCAGCCAGCCTTTCTCTGGGGACTCTGGAAGCACCGTTGTCCATCATGCAGCTAGAGCATCCCCCTCTGCAGAGGCTGAGCCTGTTGGTCTCACGCTCAGCGCTGTACTCAGGGACATGCTGTGCCTCATGCTTCGTTTTGTTCATTTATTCACATGGAATTAAAAGTACTTTGCATCAAATATAATGAATAAGTAGGGCAGGGTAGTGAGTTAAAAATAAGCTGTGACATGCTTCAAGCGTTACTTCATGTCCGGTTACATCTGATTACTGTACTACTTGCAGTGACCACTGTCACAACCATTTCCCTGGCATGGTTAGAATAGCTAATACAGCAGCTTCCCTACCGCTGGGCTTCAGGACTGGATCTGCAGAGGAAAATGCAAAGCTGCAGTATCCTAACCATAGCACGTGATGAGAAACGATCTCTTGTTGGCAAATCCAGCTTTAAAACGCTGTACTGAAAACATTACTCCATTATTTAGAAGGAGTAGGTGGAGCAGGCCTATTACCAGCCACTGCTATTACTCTATTACTGATGCTCTAAAAGTTTTTGAAGACGACAAGCTGGAGTTGTTCAGTTATTAATAGAGGTGTTATATTTTATTCATTTCAGATGAAAAAAACATAGGGTATGATATAAAATTCCCTGAAGTTGAAGGGAGACATGCTTTCAGTACATTGAATCATTGAAAAGAAGTCAAGTGAAGTGACATTATGAACCTCGCATCTTATGGATGTTTTTTCCATGCATCTCGTTAAGTGGTCTCCTCACACCATCCAGCCAACCACAACAGCTACCCTTTAAGTCCTCTCTTCTCCATGGGGGACTCTTGCAAGCCTTCCCGTACCACATTTACTGAGCAAAGGGCTCGAGTACAGTCCTGCACCTCTGCCGTGGCACTGAGCTAAAGCAGGTGGCTGTGCACTACAGAAACAGTGCTACGTGACTGCATCTATTTTCCTGTGTGCTGCAAAGTTGTACCAGAGGCTGTCTGAAAAATGGAGGGCTGAGTTTTTGGGCATGCCTTTTGCCTTTGGTTTAGGGCAAGGCTCTGAGCACTGTGCTGGTGTTGGGTGGTGGAGGAGAGCACCTGCAGAGTAGCACAGACGTTTCCTTCTTGCATGAGCAGTAGTATGGGATACGTTGGCTTGTGGTCATGTGGGGACAGAGTCCTTCTGGTGTGTTCATAAGTGCACCCTTGCCCACAAGTGTGGATAACTCAGCTGCTGAGTAAGAGCATTGTTTTTACTGGGTAAAGTTTGCTCACGACTGACAGCTTTGATGGACCAGATTCTTGCAGCAGTAGAACAAATGCTCAGTTCATATTAATGCTCAGAGGCTGTGACAACTGTGGTGCACTTTGGGGTTGACACCTGTTCAGCGCTGGTTAATCCTGAATTTGTCCCATTAAAATACAATCATGCTGTCATTTCAAATGTGGCTGTTTTCTGTACAGACATGCACAGAACTGAAAAAGCTTTTTTATTCCACTCCAGCTGCCTGGAGGAGATAAGTCCTATCTATATCTCAGTTCCATGCTTTCTATCTACCAGAGGCAGGCATCTAATACACAGATATCACTGAGCCATCGCTGTGTTAAAGAGTGGACAGATATAAATATGGGACTATAGACAGATGCATATTTTGTAATTCCCCTTTACAGATTTTGTTAAGGTGAGTTTTCAGGATTTCTCCCCTGCCATTTTTTTAACAATCAGTGTTTTTGCTGTGCATCTGCATTTGCAACCTAGCAGAATTTGGCCCAGTTTCTTGTTTATTGGTTCCTGAGGGTTAATCCAGTACAAACATTTTTCCTAAGTGCTAAAGGCAACTTGTATCTTGCAGGAAGAATAAAGTGCGTCATCAGGTAAGATGCTGATACCAAAAATAGCTTCACAAATAAATTGAGAGCTAAGAAATAATGTCTGTTAATCTGTTGGGAAAGTTCTGCTGGTGACGTCAATATCCATGTAGAAAAAGACCAGCATAATATGAATGTTAGCAGTTGCAACGGTATTGAATACACAAGCAAAAATGCCTCCCATCATATTTAAGTGGGATAAAGTTCTGAGGAAAGGACAAAGAACATTCCTTGCTTTGTCATTCTTTTCCATTTCACTATTTTTTTTGTCAGCCTTTTGAATGTAAAATACTTAGTATATTAGCAAAGGATGTAGACTGTAGGACAGCAATAATCACAGAATCACAGAATCATAGAATGGTCAGGGTTGGAAGGGACCTCTGGAGCTCATCCAGTCCAACCCTCAGAGGAAAAAAAGGAGTTACTTCTGACCCAGAAGGTTTCTGTTTGCTGAAGCTATTACTTGGGATCTCATTTTTGGGTCCCATTTCATATACTGTGGTTCTTTTGGGCCACAGACAGGAATAGAAACGCCGAAGTAGGAATAGGGGTGCTGGTGACATTTTGAACTGAGCCTCTCTGTCCTGCCTGTGGAAGGTATAAGCCTCCCGTTTTACTCCTGAGTAAAAGGCTGTGCAGAAAGAGTAAGTGCTTCTGCTGGGCTAGGTGTGCCATTTACATTTTATGCTATGGTCACACTCCAAACCAGATTGCCTTCACTTATTAACTTAATACTAAAATCCATACACACTAGCTTGGTGAGACGCTAGGATGAAGGTGAAAAGTTGAAACTCCCACTGAGACAAGCCTTGAGAAGAGGACTACATTAAATAACATTTTTCTGTTTGTGGCAGCAAAAATGAAGATCACAGAGAGATTTTTCAAAGTATAAGCAGAAGATAAACACCTACCCATAACTGAACATCAACAGGAGTCACCTGCTATCTGTACACACTCAATAGGTCAAAATCAAAGTGGAATAGCCTGGCTAAATTTCACTTCCAATCTGTGTGTTAATCTAGAAGTTTTGCTATAGGACAAGTCAGAAGCGATAAACACATAGGAAAGGAAATGCCCAAACCCAAAAAGTTACAGGAGATGCATACTTTTAAATTCGTGGAGACTTCAGAAAATTAGAATAAACCCCAACCTTTTCAAAAGACCTGCTTTAGGTCCTGGATAATTGTTAATGAAAGTTTACTGGTGGTGTTTGGCTCCTGTTTTCCCAGACATATGCAGACTCATGCAAGGAGACATTAAAACTGGTACCATCTGTGGCTGATAGTTTATAAGCCTTAATTAGTCAAAGTTTATCCTTACACTGAACACAACCAGTGTGTTTAACAGACAGTAGGCCCACACATGTCAGCAAGAAGATTTCCTCTAGATACGCCATCATCCATGCCAGAAGAGTGGGAGGGCAGCTTTAAGGAGATGGCTACAAATGACTGCAGAGATAGACTTTTCCCTGTGGTATTCCAAGGACAAGGTTAACACAATCATTTTCATATGTCCCATGGAAGATATCTTCTCTGACACTTATTAAGAGATAGCTGAACGCTTGCATTTGAAACTATTGTAATGCTTCAACTAAAATAGATAGTTGGTGTGAACACATCTTGATGATGACTGTAATCTCCAGCACAGTCACAGAAGGACTCTAAGGTCTAGAAAATCAGTTTCTAACTTCTTCAACCAGTTTTGAATCGTGATCAAGATCGATCTTGGGCTGGGATTCATATAATCTGATTTTAGCCAAGCTTGACAGCTAGTTTAGCATGTTTGTCAGAAATTCACCACATCCTAAGATAAGATGAGCCAGATGAATTGTCTGTCTCTTTTCTCTGACTGGATGACTAGTTTTGATTAAACCTTCTCCTTTCAAGCTAAGGTGAGAGAAATCTTTCGGTGTAGAGGCATTTTGCAATATTCTCTATTGCTTCGACCCTAACTCTGTCAGGATTTTTAGTTTCAAGTGTCTAGAATTAAAAAACAGTAGTTCAATCCTTAATGTCACAGATACAGTTAGTATCTTTTTCTTGTATTGGTTCCATCTAGCGCCGATCCATGAGTATCAGCAAAGCTAGCCTAGCGGTTTGCTCCAAGCAGCTCTGTTGAGAAAAAGAGATAGCAGAGCTTTCAGCTTGAAGGGTAATCCTTTTCAAAGCTGGGGGATCATAGCAATGATCCTCATCTAAGAGAGCATGAACTATCTCACTGCTTCATGTTACTGGCTGATAACTGGAGCTGAGCTGGCTGTAGTTTTGGAGGCAGATGCAAAGCAATTCTTCCAGATGGAAGCCAGAGTGAAGCAGGCAAGTTGCCATCTGGAAAGAGAGGGGCCTTGCTGTGCAGATGCACGTTCCAAAAATGATAGCAATATAAAATTGGAAAAAAACCATATATGGTGAATGGGACAGTTCACTGAGTATCTTGCTGCTGACTTCTGCCTTTCCAAAGAGTGCATTGTGCACAGCAGCATGTAGCCTGGTAATAAAGCCCAGAGTAATAATCTATTTCCATCTTTCTGGACTTAGCTGGGTTGTTTTTTTTGAGTCACTATTTTGCAGCATGGGATTCAGCCAGATTTTGCACCCATCTGAATGTCATATTTCCAAGAGCTGTTGCAAATGGCGAGAGGTTTGGGCTTTTGCATTATACAGCTCCACGCACTCCACTGTATTTTGCCCAGGAACCGAAATGAGAGAGAGGAGGCTTTGTGCAGTGGAGTAGCACCATGGAGTTAAAGAATGTGTTTCTTAGAAAGTACTTTTCAGTTTGATATTGAACATGTTCCTTCATGAGAATCTTATGGAGTTGGAAACAAAGAAGGGTCAAGGAGGAGAAAGTGATAATGCAAGGATGGTATGGCTGGTGAACATGGGAATCCCCAAAACCAGATTTCTTTCCTTGTATATCAAAGTTATCTTCCAGGCTATTTCTATATACTGCCGTTTACAATTGACCTTAGGTCCAGGCAAAGCTCATGCCAGTGGCTCTTTGTAGTAGACCTGTCAGCTCAGCCTCTGGCAGTAATCTGTTCCAAGCTTGGAGGCTGCTGAGTTACCACTGGTTGCCTGACCGTTCCTCTCCGGAGTCTGATGGGAACTCATCTGCACACATAGTCCTTTAGTTTGCCTTGCCAGGCAGATGGCTTGTGATTTATCTTGAAACAGCATCATTTATAGAGTATTAATTCATAAGAATCTGAGGATTACTGGATGTGAATTCATTACAGACTGAGAAGGATAGTTTTCTGAAGCAGCCCTTCAGTGCAATCCTGTCTGTAGATTTGTGAATACATTTATGTTCAAGAGCCATCAAATCTCAGACAGACTACAGCATTTTTTAAAAACTTCTTGTCACGGGAACAAACATGACAGAAGTCTGTGAGAAGCAGAAATAACAATGATCTGTTTCAGGTACTCTTCAAATACCCTAATGAATTAGAGACCACGCATGGATGGAGTCAGGACTGCTTGGTTGTGCGTCACAGTCCACGCTGTCCTCACCTCTAACGAGGACTTACTTTTAGGACCTTTTTTTCATTCAGGTGGTAGACCTCTGATGTCTGAAAGCCAACAAGTAAAAAGGAGTTGCTGAACAGTGCCTGTGACTGTACAGCAACAAACGTGTGACAAGTGTGAGTGTCTTGTAACACGAATTCAGCGACTTACTATCAAACTCCAGCAGTCCACAAATAAAAATCAAAGCTCTCTCATATCGTTCTGCTGCCAGTAGGACAGCACAAGGTAGGTAAGACTGGGATAATGGCTTGAGCGGTTATGAAAAAGCTCTCAAATTGGATTGTGTGTTACAGGAGAGCTGGCATTCTGGATACGTAATGAGTACACGTATTTCTGATGGGTGTACTGGGGCTTTGGTCTTGCCTTTGATTTTTAAGGAGAACTGTGACAATGCAGAGCTGACGGCACTTCTTATCCACTCTGTGGGCTCCCTGGCATGAAGCCTCAGGAGCTTCAGGCTCTCATCTCCCCTGGGATATAAAATCCAATGGTCTCCCATTCATATCCCAGAAAATTAGACTGCGAACACTGTGCTTCAGGCAATTTTGCTGCAGCTGAGCTTACTCGACTTAAGAGATATAGCTCCATTATGGTAGCTCATAACCAGTAGTAAATATCCAGCTGTAGGAATCTCAACAGAAATTAATTGAGATTCACACTCCTGGAGGGATGACTTTTGACCATTCAGAAAATCCAATAAAATCCACACAAATCCCTGGAAAAACACACAGGTTTTTCTTGCTTAGAGAAAGCCACACTGAAGGGTCAATGGGCTGAGAACATCTCTGAAGAAATTGTGAGGACTGTGATGCATCAAAAATCAGAATAGGAGTGCCGAGGGAAGAGATCTTTGACCCAAGCCTTGAGGAATCTTAATGTGAAAATACAATCTAAAATCCATACCAACCAAAATAGCTGCCCATGTTTTTCACGTATAGCTCTAGAAACCTGCTGTCATTTGAGACTGAATGTTTGCACTGCTTCTAGGTAAGCCACTGCAGAGAATATATACACTAATAAACAGAACATTTGAAATGAGAAAATATCACAATCAGATAGTACTTAAAGCAGCAGATAATTGGTGGTAGGGCTCTGGACCCCAGGGGGAGCTGGGAGCTTTGAGATCCCATTGACCAGCTGAGCGATGGTTTCCTGCTGGCACAGCACTGCAGGTAGACAGCAATCCTTGCGCCTTGCCGTCTTTCTGCAGGAAAGCGGGAGTCTTTCTTCTGGGCGAGATGGTGCCAAAGGGCTCCTGCTGAGCTCCTGAAAGGACTGCACAAAGAGCTAAAAGCAGCTGGCCATGTGGCGAGGAGATCAGCTGGCCAGCTATAAATGTGGGGCTCTGGTTCACCAGCCAGCTGCATCCCCAATGCCCACGTTGACTCAGAGGCAATGGGAAGGGACTTGGCAGTTGTTCAGCAGCAGCCTTGTACCCCGTGGAAGGCACCGTCTCCTGATGTGGTTTTGCAGGTGATGAGAATGCAGCTGCTTACCTAAAAACTGTTCATAATCCCTGACTTTGCACTCTAAGTGCTGGACTCTGAGTGTAGTCAGAGGCACCACTTTGCTGATAAGACTGTAAGTTTTTGTTCAGATTAACCAACAAAAAAATCATACTGGAAAAGATTAGAGCAAGGAGTTTGGAAGCAAAGCCTTTTTTCAAAGTGTTGCTCTTAATGGTGTTTCTAGGCTGGAACAGAGAAGCTGAGAGCAGCAATTCAAATTTTCAGCTTCTCTACTAAGCAATATTAATTAGGGTCTAATGTCAATTTACTGCCCTGTGCTTTGAATGTTAGTGCTGCCCTGTTAGTGCTGGACTGACACCTGACAAACTGGAAAAAATGAGCAGCTTTGCAAATCTATTCTTTATATACTGGCAAAGATGAATAAATCAATCAGGAATAAGATGGAAACTGCAATATAGAACTGAAAGCTGTCACAATACTGGCCAGATGTACACGACTGATCAAAGAATAAACAAATCATTAAGTGAAACAGTTTCCTTCTGGTACCATTACTTATCTGAAGAATTGAAAAAGTGCAGTCAGTTATTTAATGATTTTAAATTTTTGGTGTCTTTGTCCCATTTCCAAATAAGAGCGATAGTGTAAGAAAGTGTACCAAATGTCTTACTGGATGAGACCAATAGCCCAGTACTCTCCATCAGAGACAGCAGGAACTGCTATATAGGAGGAACACATAAAAATGGTCACATCCCCCAGTCCATTCCCCTGTATCCCTGGCACTCCCAGTTGCTGTATTTAGGATGTCTGAGGGTTTGTCCCTACCTAGTCCTCCAAGTATCCACTCAGACACCTGCAGAGCAGGAATTTGTCTTATCCCTTTGACATCCTGCTAATACTATTAGTGTCCACAAATGCCTGTGGCAGCCAGTTCCTGTTGTTCATTGCTGTATAATTACTTCGATTTAGTAATACAGCTCTGTATTCACTTTATTCACCCTCTTCATTGATTTTGTCTGCCCCAGCTGCCGATGATTCCAGGATCTCTTTCCATAGGTGTCAGTGCCTGTTCTGAGTTCAGCCTCATGTAAGCATGGTTTATATTCTTTTTTCCTAGATGTATCACCTAAAATATATCCATCTTGAAGTTCATCTACCAGTTTTGTGCCCACCACTTGGTTTTGTGAGGTCCTCTGAATCTGCATAATTTTGGTGCACTTGCTAGTTGTCAGAAAGCCTGGCTCAGTTGGAGGATGCTTCTGATGCACAGGTTTCCATGAACTTAGCCATAACGTATCAGGGACCCAGTGGCAAAATTCTGTACTGGAAACACCTAATTATCTCTGCCTTTAGGAAAAGAAGGCAGACATGTTCTAGCTCCAGTTCCTAAGGGGATGTAGCACTGTGACTAATTTTACACATATCAGAAATCCCAAGAAAAGGTTGCATACACCTAAAGTTAGTATCTCAGCACCTTCCTAAACCAAAAGCATTGTCTAACAACCTGCTTAGGTTACTCAAGTCCTTGATTCTCTCTCATACACACAGATTTTACTGAGTTGGAAGAAGCTTTCTCCAAGAGCTGCAAGGGGTCTTCATCTCAGCAACAACACGCTGTATAAACTGTCATCTTCAAAGATGGTGGCAAGCTGACATCTTTCTAATAAGAGTCTAACACATTAGCGCTGCTGCCCCAAGGCAGGCAGAAGAGCTCTTTCACAAATGCCGCAAATTAAAACCAGCGTGTCTTTGTAATACGAGATAGTGATGTGCTGGGAAGGAGGTACCTGGAATTGACAACAGGCAATGAAGATGTTCAGTTCAGTGGGAAAAGTGGATGCTGATTAGAAATGTACCATGAGCTCTCTGTGTGAGCCATGGAGCATCTGTATCAAATCTGCACCTTGCTTTTTTTCTGTGACACAAATGAAATCTTGGCCACTGGGAAGCTGATTTTTAGTGGTAAAAATCAATTCCTTTATTTAGTTCATCAGGCAGCAGGTGGTGTTTAGCCCAGTCTGTGTTTTGAGAGGCATCAGAAATGATCTGATTGGGACTTTGTACACAGCTTCAACTTCCATGTTTGTGAATGTCTACTTAAACCAGCATTTTGAGACCCCCAGCTGTGCCTCCACAGCTCCTTCATAACACCTTGCTGTAGTACAGAGAGAAAAAGTACCGGAATGTTGATTTTCTCTGCTTTCCCAAAACAACCTTGAATTAATTAGTCTGTGGGGATGAGATGCAAAACAAAACATAAAGACAAAACTACTTTCAAATATGCCTGCTGTCTGCCAAATAACTCTAGCCATTCCCTCACCTTGTGATCAATAACATGTGATCAGTAACAGCTTATTGACAGTTCATTAAATAATCCTTCCCTGTGGTTTTGTCTAATTTTTCATTAATAGACCAACATTGTCTTTTATTGTCTACTGTCTGACTGTGCTTGTTGGTTCTGTCTCAGCTTTCTTGTTCACAGGAGAACAAGCAGTTCAGAGTAGAAAAATCCATATTCTATCAACATTCCCTATAATTCTACCAGGTCCTCTTCTCAAATCCCTCTAGTGACACTGTGAAAATTACTTTCTGAAAGTCGTTTATTGGGCTATTGGGTTTGTATGCTCTTTCTTAGCAAAGAATGTGCATAACTTTCTATTGATAGATCTTAAAAATGTTTGTCATATCATGTTGACTGCTTCAAGGCGTGAGCTGGTGCAGAGCCTAAAAATAGCTACTTGAAGATGACTGGACTGGCCTAAAGCCAGGCTGCGATCAAGGAAGAATAAATGTGACTTAAATTCACTTTTACTCACTCATGTCTTAAACTATGTCTGAAGACTGGATGAAGCTGATTCAAATGATATGGCTGTGTATAAAAAAGAGCGAGAACGAGAAGAGAGTGAAATTTTTACTCCAGTTCCCCTGTTGTTTTCATCGCTGACTATGGTAGCACATTGGCCACATTTCAGGCACTACATAGTCTGCAAAATAAGGAAGTTGACAGTCACTGAAGAAATCCATGGGAGGTTGTTTCCCCAAATGAAGAATAAGAGAAGGAGGTGGAGAGGGAGCTGCCTACCTTCTTCCCAAACTGCAGCTTGTACAGTGTCTTTTCTGCAGGTGAACCCTTCTTTAAAGATAGCACGGCATGTTCCTGAGCTAATTGGACATCTGAGTCACGTGAAATCATTGAAATCACCATAGCACTAACAAATACATCATTTAGAAAAAAAAAAAATCAGCTGTTTAAGATGGACCACCAGTGCCCCTTAAATAGATGCTTGCTTAACATTTGGGATTTGGAAATCTCCATGAATAGCAATTCTAATGAATGAAATGCCAAGTAATACCGTCTCCTTGCGTGGCTGGCTTTGACATTTCCAAGCATAGCCTCTCTCCTGGGCCATCATTTTGCACCCACACTTGTCTGACAACTTGCTGAAGAAATGCATCCAAACAGACAATGAAATGCCTGGATGATTTATGCAGGAGGGAAGTAAACAAAATATCACTGAGAATAAAACCTTTTCAAATGCAACTATAAAAAGCAATATCAGACAGTTCCAAGTGCTGGAAAATTGCTTTTCTCACTGCCGCTTGGCTCATTTCAATTCACTCTTTTGGGATAAGATTTTTCTTAATGAGGTTTGACCAGACTTTGATTTAAACATCTGAAGGCTCCGCAACAATTGTTGCTAGGCATTTGGTGCTGTTCATGTTTGGACAGTTAGCTCATAGCCATGGCACAGAGAGTGATTTTCTTAGAAATCTGCTGAGAATAAAGACATTCAGTAAATCGGTAGGACAGAGACTGTGAAAGTGTCAAGTTCTCTATCCTGTTCTATTGCTCCATTTTCATAAATGATGATTACATTTGTGCATATTACAGCTAGAAATTGTTTTGCCTAGGAAATTCTCCATATTTTAATTTTCGCTTGGACTCATAGTCCTATCTCCTTTCAAATAAATCATCGGTTCCCAGTGTTAATCTTTGTATGTTCTCTTGTTTTGTCTTTTCCCTTCATCCCCATATTACTTCTCTCAATAAAAACTGCAACAATGAAATGCGAATGGTGATTTCTCCCGTTTCACTCAGACAGTATGTCAAGAAGCTATGCACAAAATCAGTGCTGCGCTGTTCAAAAAAATGGCACATTCGGTTGAACATGGGAGGAATATTGAAGATGATGTGCAAACTGTAAACAGGTCACCTTCTTCAAGATAAAGTGGTTTATTTCAATGCAAGACATAATTAAATGCAATTTCTTTGAACTCTCCCTTTTGTAGTCTAATGTATGCCTGTTTGGGAAAAGAAGATTATTTTTTAGCAATTCTGACTTTCCTACTTGTGGATATATTTGCTCTGAATTCCTTTTTGGCTCTCAGGGAGCTTATCATTTACAGATACGGATTTTTCTATGTGACATAGAATGACATCCTAGTTTGAACAGATCTCCTGTTTCAAATGAAAAGATTAAAATGTGGAGAGCGATGTCTCCCACTTGTGAAATGCAGTTCCTGATGAATGTACTGATTTCTCCATTGTGTGAGAGGCTGATAGTACACTATGTCAAACTGTTTGAAATGTTTTAAAGCTATTTTTTGCAGAAAATTCCACCTTTATAGAATAGTTTCATCCAGCCTACCATTGGGCCAAGGCAAGTGAAATAATTTAAAATGTGGGCTTCTCCAAAACACAGTTCTAATGAAAACATAATTGCTTTGTTTTGAAAGTGCCTAATGATGCAAAAATTGGGTTTTCAAAGTTTTCAGATCTGTAGATGCTGACAGACCAAATTTAAGAGTGGACAGAAACTTCCTTTTTCATGTCTCCTTTTTCAGACTTTCTAAAACAGACTGCTGCCTGAAAACCATTAATCATTAGACAAGCACAGGGTAAGAGACAATGCTTTAGAGAGCTTTCCATCTAGATAGGCGAGACACATGACACAGAGAAGCAGAGGACAGAGACATTTGTACTACGTGAATCTTAGGCAACCAAAACCTTCTCAGCTGCTTTTTACTCTGAGGCACCAGAAGTAGGTTCCATATTTTAGTTATTTATTACCATAAAGTTTCCTGGATGCTTATAATCGTGCCTGTGTACCAGCCTAGAGTGGCCCAGGTTTGACAGGACTGAGTAGCTTGTACATGTCTCCACTTGAGATTGAGCAATGGAGCACTTCTCTGTCCCGGGCTCCAAAGGGAGGATGTCTGGGCTTCCTGGGGATGCTCAACATCTGCCTTGTCAGCTTCTTTTGAAATATGGTTGTTGGAAGGAGGAGGTGGTGGTGACAGCACCCCGTCATACTGAGACAATGGACCGATGCAGGGTCAGCCCCGCTGTGCCAAAAGGGTTCGAATCCTTCCCCCAGTTTCCAGGCTCTGGGTTACTCTGGGGAGGGTGTGTGTGAGAGCAGGCAGAGGAGGAAGAAAGTCTATTTTCCACCTGTGCTGGGAAGCTGCACTGCACGTGTGAAGTGTTTAACCTTCAGAACAGTGCTCTGCCTGGTGGCCAGGGCGCTTCCCTGAGAAAAGATGTCCTAAATTTTGTATTAATCTGCGTGGAGGAGGACCTCCTGCTAGTGGAGGAGGGACTGAGCATACCACCCCCCTCCTTTGGTGATGCTTCTAGCCACTGGCATCGTGTAAGGCAAGATTACTGTCACCTTCTCATTCTCCAGTGACTGCATTTTAGTCAGCCATCCCTGCCAGCCCTGTGAAAGGCAGAAAATTATCTCAGAGTAATCCCTGTTCCCCGGACTTCCCTTGACACCCCTAGGCTGATGCTGGCTGCTTGTTTTTGAACCATAGGTTCCCTATATGCCATGTAGGGACCTTATGTGCCTATGACTCCTAGGCTGCCTAACATTTTAGGAGCAAAACACACATTTACTGGATCTGGCCTAAAATCGAACCACATACCAGCAGAAGAAATGGGACAAAAATTCATCGAATACAGATTGCAATTAATAACCAGATAAAAGTACCTAAAAGCCCACAGGAGTGCTGTGAACCCAGAAAAGCACCTGTTTGTCCTTACTCCCCTCCATCCTCTGCCCCTGCAAAAGCCCTGTTTTGTCTGTGCAGGGGGAGAACGGGCAACAGCAGTGCGGTGTCGGTCCTCCTCGCCTTTGCCATGGAGAAGTCAGCAGGTTTTCAGATGCGGGAGTAATGCATCCTCATGATGTCTTCTAACTCCAGGCTGGAAAGGAACCATCTGTTTGTTATACCACACACTGAGCCTGTGCTGTTGGCAATCTTCTGGGCTCTGATGAAGCCAGCTAAGCTTTGCTCTGGGGACTGCATACAGTGGGGCGTGAGGCTAATTCTCATATTGGGAACTGGTGAAAACAGGTCCAGAGAAGATATGCAAAACAAATATGTATTAAAACCAGGCCTATTGCTGCATAGAAATTAAGAGAGTAGCTTGAGGAGCAGCACAGGGGGGGAAAATTATATTATGTGATATTGACAGTGCATGGTGGCTCTAGGGAGGAAGCATGTTGAGAGGATGCGAAGTGAGAGCATATACTGTGCAGAAGAATTTGGGGGGAGGAAAGGAGGTACAGTTCTAGAACACTGTGGGCGGAAAAGCTGATCCCAGCAGAACAAGGACACGCAAATTCGTCTCAAGAGATGGTCACAGCAGCAGTGACAAACTTTAATTTCACAAGATGTTGCTTGTTTCTCTGTGCGTGTGCATATGTAAATAACAACATTGCAATTTCAATCAAGAAAGCCACATCCTGTCTTCAGATGAGAGAAATTGCTGAAATGGGGGTGGAAGTGTCATCTGCACTGAGTGTTGAGGCTTCAGATTCAGTGACAGGTGATTCCTTACACCCTACAAGTCATACAAGCACTTAGCCGCTTTGCATTAGACTCTGGGTTTTTTTCCCTGATGAATTACTCTAGTCAATCACGGCACATACTGCGACACTAATAGCTAACCACTGAGGTGCTCTGCAGTAGAGAAACATGGGCCTGTGGTATTTCAGTTAACTAAAACTGGCATTACATTAATGCCAAAATGAAAACGCTGAAAATAGACCCACTTTACTGACAAATTCTCATTTAACAGAATCACTCTTCAAGAAGGTGCTAGTGCTAAAAGCCTTGAGGGTAAAATTATAGGAAGAAGAGATCACAAACCAAGATGTTGACCTCAATATAGAGCAAGCCTATCAGGTAGGTACAGGGAGACCTGGGGTCTTTTGTTCATGCTCCAAGTTGTTAGATGCAAAAGACTTCTGGTTGAGATGTCACACGCGTTCATTAACCCACTGCTATGCACAACCAAACACATTCTGACTCAGATAAGCTTCGAAAGCCATCCCAGCAGGGCACATCAGGAGACTAGCACTGATTGTGCCTGAGTTAAGTTAGGAGAGCAAGCCTTTATACATGTGTGCATATACACACACATACATGTATGTAAAATGCAACTCAAATATATATATATAATATATATACATAAAATGCAGTTTATTATTTCCAAATACAGTTTAAAAATAGAAGAGTAAATATTTGCATATGTTTTCTGAAATTTCATTGCCAGTGAGTTGTGGCAGTGGACCAAGCTGTTGAAGGCAGAAGGAATCTGGTGATGCGGGAAGCCAGGTTCTCTGCATGTCACCCTCCCTACCAGCTTGTCTGGGGACACAGCTTCACTAGCAGTGGTGTACAGCTGCAGCACTAGAGATGATTTGCACCTGGACAAATCCAAATGATCATGGAGGAGCTGGGTCTGCCTGCATCTGCCCATATAGACATGCCAATAGATGGCAGACACATGCTATCAGGAAAGGACCAATGCCAATATTCACATATGGCACTATACGTAAGTGCCCCAAAACGAGAACTGGAGGGAGGACCAGTTTAAATCTTTATGATAGGAATGCTTTGATTTGTGCTTTGCTGCAAAGCAAAGTGCACAGAGCGAAGTTTGGAGATGGCAGAGCCCTGGAGGGCCCCAGGTTTAAGAATGAAAGAAACAGAGGTAGAGCATGGGATGCATGAGTTGCAGGGGGTGTGATGGGCTCTCATGACATCTGTAGAGGGGAAACAGTAGGTGGCATGATCATGTCTGTCTGCAAAGGGGCTTCAAACATATTAATGATCAGTGTTTGTGAATCTGACCAGACAAGTGTTGAACTAAGATGGGAAAGAGATGTACCAGCTGCAATGTGTTTAGGGAAACTGACCAAAAGATCAAGGGACTTCCAAGAAACTCTCAGATGTTGGTGTATGCAATGCATGTAGGCATGTGTATTTCTTAATTCCACTAAGGAGATCAGACCTTGAAACTTTTACGGTCCACTTTTGTTAAAAAGGTTTCTTTTTTAATACTGGTAGTCTTCAAGTAACAGCACTGACAATAGTGTTCCTAATTAGGGTGATCACACAGTTGTAATGGTTTAATTTCAAATTTTGAATGACATTATAACTGAGCTAACATTTTAATAAATAGCAAGGCAGGTCTGGAGAGCAGATTTATCTGCAGACTGCTATTAAATACCTTCCTGTGTGCTGGATTCAATGAACACCTTGTCTGGCTTTAATACAGACATATAAAGAGAAGACTGTGTTTCTAAAGATCTTAAGAAACATTGAAGGTCAGATGAAAAGTTGCATAAACAGACACTCTTAAAATTATCTTCTGATCTTGTTCAAATATTGTACTTTTTTCTTCAGACCCTTTACTTAATCTTTTAAATTAACCTCACCATAATAAAGATGATAGAGCACAGAAATGCTAAAATGTAAGGTGAAAGGCATCAGCTTTTTAATTAACCACCTGTATGCTTATTTTGCTAAAGATTACAGACTGTCTCGTGAACAAAGGTACATGAGGAAATCAAGAGATTGAGTACTTGTGCTGTGAATTAACAGAAAATGTGAGGTCTGTTTTGAGCTCTGCTGTCGAGCTGCTGCTTGATCTTGGGCAAGTCGTTTCACCTTTTTCTGCCACTGCTGGGTGTTGGTTTTTTTTTCCTATTCTTCTGCCTCATCTGGCTATGCTGAATGTTTCTCTGAACAGCTTTTCCTGGTGTGAATGGCTGGTGCCGAGCAGTGTGAAGCCCTGGTCATGGCTACTGTGCTAAAAATAGTGCCTAACTCTTTAAAGTCTGAGTAACTCTGAGGGCAGCTTCAGGCCAGTATTGGACTCAGTGCAGAGGGATGCTCGCTTGGAAAGGCGCTGCCCGGCGGGCTCAGTATTCCTGGCTCAACTCTCCATTGCAAGGACAGACGTGATGCACACGAGTGCATAATTGTCAAACAGGGAATTTCATCCTTGCCAGTGGCAAGGGAACACAAGGCAAAATGAAGAGCTCAAAAATTAAAATACTTCTGCAAAATAAAAGGATTGTAGTCTATAATGATTACAGATTTCATCGCACAAATGCACCTCAACCTGAGAGCAATCGCCTGCACTGTCAAAGGGGGTCAATGCACCAAGAGCAGCCAGCACTGAGAAAGCATCCCGGGATGCCTGCGGGAGAGCTGTGTTCCTCACCACAGCTGTGGTGGAGACACAATAAGACATCCACAGGCTTGCACACCCAGGCGGGGTAGAGCTGTCTAATGAATTACCACCCGCCAGCTGACCCCAGAGATATCGGCATGCTCAAAGCCCGTGGCGAATGGGAGGCAGACTTAGTTCAGGAATAAAGGATGGATAAACTTAGATCAGATTGCTGTAGCTGTGGGTTAATAGCTTGCACATAAATGAATCCCGTGACTGAGCCCACATGCAGTACTTGCTAAGCTACTGAAACTTGAGTGTGCCTGTGTGCCAAATACTGCTTGTATGTGCAAATTTGGGTCAAGATTTATGAAACCAGGCGCCACAACTTTATATTTGCAGCAGTTAAATAATCTACCCTTTTTCTAAGGAAAGCTAAGGATCTAGCAGTGACGTGCAGTTTTACCTCCACAACTGAACGACTAGGTGAAACTGCAGTGGGAGCAGCTAGTATTTAGTGTTTTTCAAATCAGGCCAATATTCTTTATAAATCCACTGGATTGAACTGTGCCTGTATAATCTCACATTTTCCTAAAAGTGAGATGCTCAGAAATGGCACTAGTTTTAACATATCCTTCCTTTTCAAAGGTATTGCTTTAACGCAAATACCTGCTGGAGGAAATTGAATCCTGGAAGCCATAAGTTTGTGGGGGTTAAAAGCCAATAAAGTGCACTGAAGATCCCGCTTAAAAGAACAATTGTTGTTCAGGTTGGATTCCTGTCTTCCACCGCCCTTCAGAATTTTTTAATGTAGTTCACACAGGTCAATCTCTACTGAGCATTAAAGTTATTTTATAAGTGAAAAACCCTCAATGTGAATGGATCACCGGGACTGCAGTCTCTGCACTTGTATTAGAAGGCATTTTTTATTTTTGGGAAATGCTTGAAATTTTTCCTCCTGGTTGGTGACCCAGAGTCTCAAAGCTGAGCCATGCATTTCCTTATTGCCATTGGTAATAAAGGTTGGATTATTCTCCTGACTTCTGAGGGGAATCTTATTATTACTGGGCAGCTGTCACTGAGAGACAATTTGATAGATTATGCAATTGTCCTGGTTCTGACATAACTGCAGCATCATCTCAGCAACTCTAAACACACAGCTGCAGGAAACATGCACTGGGGAGGCAAAGGAAGAGAAATCAAGGAGAAAAATGAAATCTGGTTCAAACCTCATGGAATCAGACTGCATTTTGTTTTAAGGCATTGTTGGCCTTATAGCTTCTCTTCCTGTTTCTCCATTGATGATCCCCAAAGCTAGAATCTCTGGTTTAGATGTTGAACAGGTACACAGAGGGAAAGCTTTATAGGTGAAACAGAGCTGCGTATGTGTTGGTAATACCACAGCAAAGCATAGGATTCACAGCTATAAATGGATGTGCTAACTAACAACAAGGTTTCATCCTCTTATTAATTTGTTTTCTTTATTTAGATTCTTAGCATTATTATCATAAAAAAGACTCATCAGGTATGGTAAAAGAGCAAGCAGCTGGGAGGTAAGTTCTGCTTTACTGACATCTCTCTGATGTTCCCCCCTGCTTTGTAAGCAAGTTACAGGCTGATATGAAGCAAGACTAGCTGCTGAGGACCACAGGAAGGCCAGACATCATCCCAAAGGGACACCACAACTGGTGTCCACAAATGGGCAAATCCTCCCTAGGCCAGAAACAACAAAGAGAAAAGGTAGGAGTTCCTTGCCACAAAGACTACAAGTGAAAGAAGCAAGTGATCTACAATAAGAAGGTGAAAAATGAAAAACTAATTAAAATATTAATATCTCTAAACCATGGATCCAAGAGTGTGGTCTTTGTCTCTTGTCACTTTTAGCTAAAAAAGACAGGATGGACATGCTCAGGTTTTATGATAGCAACAGTTAATCGCCAGTAGGGTCATATGGATTAAGATAAAGAGTATTGCACACCACAGGGAAAAATAGGATCGAAATAAAGAAATCCAAAAATGTTTTATATACTCTGATTGTCGTGGTTTAGGCCAAATCCACCACTGGGGACCCGAAGGACCCCAGACGGGACTGACAGATGCTCCCCTCTACCCCTCTACAAAGACAGAGGCAGAGGAGGAAAAAGAGACTTACGAGTTTAGAAGAAACTAAACTACTTTAATGAAATATTAATAATAAAATAAAAAGAAATAATGAAAAATATATACAAAACCGTATCAAGCTCCCGAGATGACAATCACGTCACCGGCTGGCACTGGGGCAGTCCCAGGCTGGACTCAGTGACGGACAGGAACTGGATTCTGGATCTGGATTCAGGATCGGGATCACAGACAAACAGAGTCCTCCTCAGACGTCGGCCATTGAAGGAAGAAGCCCGTGACCCTTTGATCCCTCAGCTTTTATACTGAGCATGAGGCAGATGGGATGGAATACCCTGTTGGTCAGTTTTGGGTCACCTGTCCTGTCCGCTCCTCCCTCCAGGTGGGACCCCACTATGCTTTTCCGCTTCCGACCCTCCAACGTGGCAAATAACAAAGTTGGTTGGCCTTGGCTGTTATGGCAATAAGTATAAGCAAGAGCCTCTCTGCATACCATGCCTGGGCATCAGCTATAAACATTGGTCTTATCAGGTCTTATGCAGTTAATTTCAGTTGTTAGAAGAGGCCCAGCTAAGAAGCGAAGTTACTGAACAAAATTGGTTCTGTTTTACCTCAAACCAGGACACTGATACAAAGGTGTCATTAATTACATATCAACTGTGACAGTCGACAGCTAGAGCGATTACACGCACTTAAGCATGGATCTAGGTTCAATTGTAGAGCTGATTTCTTCACTAACAGCTGGGTTTTTTCCTTCAGGACTTCGGCCTTTTTCAATCAGGCACTTAATAAGAAAGTGCGTGCTGCCTGCTTCTCTCCACCTGGTTGCAGTCACTAAAAAACTCCACAGTGAAAAGCAGGGTCGAAACACAGAAATCCACAGGGTGTCCTACTCAAGCCCGAGGAAGGAGTCTGAGTCATCTAGCTGCACGCCGAAAATCATCTCAATGGACAGGGATTCCTCTCCATTGTGTAGCTGGAGCTTACAGGAGCGTGTAGCAGGCAGCACCGTCAGCTTGCAGCAGTGTGACAGAGGCATAAGCTTCCATGCGTCTTTCACCAGCGTCTGGAACCAGCAGGTGGTTTTCTCGATGTCTAAGTACGAGTTGGTGCAAAGGGTGTTGAGGAGGCTGGGGCCCTGACGTTTCAGCTCATCCTCACTGTGGTGGAGGAAGCATAGTACGTCCTGCACCAGTAGCTCCCTCATGCACATGCACTGTAGGTACACGTGCAGGCAGGAGGTGCTGGTCAGCATGTCCTTGGTGGTGCCCAGCTCCAAGCAGAAGGTGTGTCCGGGGGGAGGCTGCAGGGGCACGAGGAGGCGGTAGAGGACATTGCTCTCCTGGGTACTCCACCCTTCGTAGACACAGCCCACCCCAATGGCTGGCTGCAGCCTTGGCTTGAAGCTATTGCCGGGAAGTCTTTGGCAGGCACTAAGAAGCTCGTCTACCAGCTCCTCCACCAACGTGCACGTGTCGGCCATGTATGGCACTGGCCACTGGATGCAAAGGCACACACACCTGCCCAGATCCCACATGTCCCCGGAGTCGTCGTCATCATCGTCGTCTTCTACCTTTTCCTCGTCCTCCTCGTCCTCCTCGTCGTCTTCTACCTTTTCGTCATCCACCTCGTCCTCCTCGTTGTGAATTCCGGGGCTGCCCTGCTGGCAGCTGCTTCCTGTCTTACGGCTCCTTCTTCTGGTCCTGCAGCAGAGCCACAGGAGCAGGAGCAGGAGCAGGGCTCCTGCCCCAAGAGCGGTGGCCCAGAACCACCATTGCTGGAAGGCGGCCAGGAGCAGGATTTTCACAGCCACCCCGTTCTGATTCCGGATCCGCTCTAGATCCTGCAGCAGCTGAGTCATCTTCCAGCTCAGCTGCTGTGCGAGGTGCTGCACGAGCCTGTGCATGGCTGCATGCAGCTCTTCACCCGTCTGCATCGCGTTCTGGACAATGCCCAGCGCAACTCAGGCGAGGGAGACAAAGACAGCCGAGACCTGCAGGAGAGGGAAGAGAAGGGCTCTCAGTGGGGCCTGGCCAGAGGGAGCTGGCGGCAGTTGGGGGGGCTGTGGGTGGGAGCTGCAGGGACCTGGGGCCAGGTAGGAGAGGGGGCCAGGGAGCTGGGAGGCCCCCCACCCCAGCGGTGGCAGGGTGCCCTGCCCAAGGTGCTCCCCGGAGCGTCTGGACCCTCACTGCAGGGTGAGAGGCCCCCCAGGGTCCGGCGTTCCTTCCCCGGCCCCCGTCCAGCTCAGCCTCCCCCCCGGGCGTGTGCACTCACCGATGGCTCGAGCTGCACTGCCGCAGCCGTGCCCTCTGCTGCCTGATGAAGGCCCAGGCATTGTGACCCGCCCCTGTGACGTCACAGGCAGCAGAGCCGCATCACCGTTGTTGGGTGAGCCACCGAGCGAAGGGGCCCCACTGGGCGTGTCGTTTGCGCACAGCGAAGGACTGTTGGGTGACATGATGGCTGGAGGCCATCTTGGGCCTAGCGATCGTGAAATGAGAGTGTTTTTGATTCTTGGAGAATTAAGGCTTGTTGTTACCAGAATCGCTGCTGCCTTGGACGTTACCGCAGGGCTGACCTTGGCCTGTTTAGGGGCCTGGTTGACAGAGTCCCTTGGGAGGCAGTCCTGAAGGGCCAAGGAGCCCTGGAAGGCTGGGCGTTCCAGGGCCCAGAAATCTTCAACGGCAGGCCATCCCTACGTGCAACAAGATGAGCCGGCAGGGAAGAAGGCCGGCCTGGCTGAACAGAGAGCTTTTGCTGGCGCTCAGGAAAAACCAGAGAGATTATGACCTTTGGAAGAGGGGGGAAGCCTGTCAGGAGGACTACAAAGATGATGTGAAGTTGTGCAGGGAGGGCATTAGAAGGGCCAAAGCCCAGCTAGAACTTAATTTGGCTGCTGCGGTAAAAGACGATACAGAATGTCTCTATAAACACATTAACAACAAAAGGAGGGCGAAGGGAACTCTCCATCCCGTATTGGATGCGGGGGGAAACAGAGCGACAAAGGCTGAGGAAAAGGCTGAGGTACTTAATGCTTTCTTTGCCTCGGTCTTTAGCGGTAAGACCGACTGCCCTCGGGGTACCCAGCCCCCTGAGCTGGAAGATGGGGACAGGGAGCAGAAGGAAGCCCCATAACCCAAGGGGAAATGGTTAGCGACCTGCTACACCACGTACATGCACACGAGTGTTTGGGGCTGGCTGCCATCCACCCAAGCGTACTGAGGGAACTGGCGGGAGTGCTCCCCAAGCCACGTTGCACCATTTCTCAGCAGTCCTGGCAAACCAGGGAGGTCCCGGTTGGCTGGAGGTGAGCAAATGTGACACCCGTCTACAAGAAGTGCTGGAAGGAGGACCCGGGGAACTTCGGGCCTGTCAGTCTGCCCTTCATGCCAGGGAAGGTAATGGAGCAGATCATCCTGAGTGTCACCACGCGGCACATAGAGGGCAACCACGTGATCAGGCCCAGTCGGCATGGGCTTATGAAAGGCAGGTCTTGCTTGACCGACCTGATCTCCTTCTACGACAAAGTGACCCTCTTAGTGGATGAGGCAAAGGCTCTGGATGTTGTTTACCTGGACTTTAGAGAAGCCTTTGACGTTGTTTGCTGGGTAAAAAGCCTTCTGGATGGCTGGGCCCCAGGAGTTGTGTTGAATGGAGTTAAATCCGGTTGGTGGCCGGTCACAAGGGGTGTTTCCCAGGGCCTGGTACTGGGGCCAGTTCTGTTTAATATCTTTAGCAATCATCTGGATGTGGGCATTGAGTGCACCCTGAAGTAATGAACTCCACAGGGAAAAATAGGATCCAAATGCAGAAATCCACAGGTGTTTTATATCCTCTGATACAAAGGTGTCATTAATTACTCAGCAACTGTGACAGTTGAATAGCCGGAGCTATCGCATGCACTTAAGCATGGATCTAGGTTCAATCGTAGAGCTGATTTCTTCACTAACAGCTGTTTTTTGTGTTTTTTTTTTTTTTTTTTTTTTTCCTTCAGGCCTTCCGCCTTCTAACAATCGGGCACTTAATCAGAAAGGTGAACTGTTGGGAGAGAGTGGGAAAGGCCAGGAAGGCGACTGCTGTGGGACTGAGAGGGCTAGAGAGCAGGTCATACCCTGGTGTGGCCAGAGAGCGCGGCTGAGGAGGCTTGGGCAGGGCCAGGAGCAAGGTCAGGAGATAGAAGGGTGGCTCAACAGCCACGAGCGGTCACTCGCTGAGGCGACCGGCTCCGTACGGGCACGTTCTGCAGCAGAGGGGAGGATGGCAGGGTACTGGTGGGGTTTCCTAGACCAGGTGAAGGCTATGGCCGTGAAGAGAGTCACCAGGGCCGGCAGGTGCGTCAGAGCAGCTGAGGAGGCTTGGAAGGGGCCCGGAGCAATGGGGGGAGATTTAAAGGTGGTGCAACTGCCACCAGCGGCTGTGGAAAGAACTAGTTGTTATTCAAAGTGAAAGGATGTTGCAGAAGAGTCCCGGTTTTGGAGCAGCTCTGGTGGGAGTCCCATCACAGCTCTTACAAACCCAGGAGAGATCCAAGGAGACGCTAACAGCACTTCACACTGAACAGGATGGGACAGAATAAAGAGTTTGCAGTACAGCACTGACTGCTTTATTACTCTAAGAAGTTCTCAGTTCTGGGGGGCGGGGGGAAGGATGTTGTGCTGGCCATGCTTGATGAACTGCGTGTCGGTCACATCACAGCTCTCCTGCCAGGCTGTGCTGGGGGTAAAGCCGGCCTCTGCCTACTCAAGGCTCTGGAAGTAGTCCGAGTCGCCTAGCTGCACGCCGAAAATCATCTCAATGGACAGGGATCCCTCTCCATTGTGTAGCTGGAGCCTGCAGGAGCGTGTAGCAGGCAGCACCGTCAGCTGCCAGCGGCGGGACCGAGGCATAAGCTTCCATGCGTCTTTCACCAGCGTCTGGAACCAGCAGGCGGTTTTCTCGATGTCTAAGTACGAGTTGGTGCAAAGGGTGTTGAGGAGGCTGGGGCCCTGACGTTTCAGCTCATCCTCGCTGTGGTGGAGGAAGCATAGTACGTCCTGCACCAGTAGCTCCCACATGCACATGCACTGTAGGTGCACGTGGAGGCCGGAGGTGCTGGTCAGCATGTCCTTGGTGGTGCCCAGCTCCAAGCAGAAGGTGTGTCCGGGGGGAGGCTGCAGGGGCACGAGCAGTTGGTAGAGGACATTGCCCTCCTGGGTACTCCACCCTTCGTAGACACAGCCCACCCCAATGGCTGGCTGCAGCCTTGGCTTGAAGCTATTGCCGGGAAGTCTTTGGCAGGCACTAAGAAGCTCGTCTACCAGCTCCTCCACCAACGTGCACGTGTCGGCCATGTATGGCACTGGCCACTGGATGCAAAGGCCCACACACCTGCCCAGATCCCACATGTCCCCAGAGTCGTCGTCATCGTCGTCGTCTTCTACCTTTTCCTCGTCCTCCTCGTCCTCCTCGTCTTCTTCTACCTTTTCGTCATCCACCTCGTCCTCCTCGTTTTGAATTCCGGGGCTGCCCCGCTGGCAGCTGCTTCCCATCTTACGGCTCCTTCTTCTGGTCCTGCAGCAGAGCCACAGGAGCAGGAGCAGGAGCAGGGCTCCTGCCCCAAGAGCAGTGGCCCAGAACCACCATTGCTGGAAGGCGGCCAGGAGCAGGATTTTCACAGCCGCCCCGTTCTGATTCCAGATCCGCTCTAGATCCTGCAGCAGCTGAGTCGTCTTCCAGCTCAGCTGCTGTGCGAGGTGCTGCACGAGCCTGTGCATGGCTGCATGCAGCTCTTCACCCGTCTGCATCGCGTTCTGGACAATGCCCAGCGCAACTCAGGCGAGGGAGACAAAGACAGCCGAGACCTGCAGGAGAAGGAAGAGAAGGGCTCTCAGTGGGGCCTGGCCAGAGGGAGCTGGCGGCAGTTGGGGGGGCTGTGGGTGGGAGCTGCAGGGACCTGGGGCCAGGTAGGAGAGGGGGCCAGGGAGCTGGGAGGCCCCCCACCCCAGCGGTGGCAGGGTGCCCTGCCCAAGGTGCTCCCCGGAGCGTCTGGACCCTCACTGCAGGGTGAGACGCCCCCCAGGGTCCGGCGTTCCTTTCCCGGCCCCCGTCCAGCTCAGCCTCCCCCCCGGGCGTGTGCACTCACCGATGGCTCGAGGTGCACTGCCGCAGCCGTGCCCTCTGCTGCCTGATGAAGGCCCAGGCATTGTGACCCGCCCCTGTGATGTCACAGGCAGCAGAGCCGCATCACCGTTGTTGGGTGAGCCACCGAGCGAAGGGGCCCCACTGGGCGTGTCGTTTGCGCACAGCGAAGGACTGTTGGGTGACATGATGGCTGGAGGCCATCTTGGGCCTAGCGATCGTGAAATGAGAGTGTTTTTGATTCTTGGAGAATTAAGGCTTGTTGTTACCAGAATCGCTGCTGCCTTGGACGTTACCGCAGGGCTGACCTTGGCCTGTTTAGGGGCCTGGTTGACAGAGTCCCTTGGGAGGCAGTCCTGAAGGGCCAAGGAGCCCTGGAAGGCTGGGCGTTCCAGGGCCCAGAAATCTTCAACGGCAGGCCATCCCTACGTGCAACAAGATGAGCCGGCAGGGAAGAAGGCCGGCCTGGCTGAACAGAGAGCTTTTGCTGGCGCTCAGGAAAAACCAGAGAGATTATGACCTTTGGAAGAGGGGGGAAGCCTGTCAGGAGGACTACAAAGATGATGTGAAGTTGTGCAGGGAGGGCATTAGAAGGGCCAAAGCCCAGCTAGAACTTAATTTGGCTGCTGCGGTAAAAGACGATACAGAATGTCTCTATAAACACATTAACAACAAAAGGAGGGCGAAGGGGACTCTCCATCCCATATTGGATGCGGGGGGAAACAGAGCGACAAAGGCTGAGGAAAAGGCTGAGGTACTTAATGCTTTCTTTGCCTCGGTCTTTAGCGGTAAGACCGACTGCCCTCGGGGTACCCAGCCCCCTGAGCTGGAAGATGGGGACAGGGAGCAGAAGGAAGCCCCATAACCCAAGGGGAAATGGTTAGCGACCTGCTACACCACGTACATGCACACGAGTGTTTGGGGCTGGCTGCCATCCACCCAAGCGTACTGAGGGAACTGGCGGGAGTGCTCCCCAAGCCACGTTGCACCATTTCTCAGCAGTCCTGGCAAACCAGGGAGGTCCCGGTTGGCTGGAGGTGAGCAAATGTGACACCCGTCTACAAGAAGTGCTGGAAGGAGGATCCGGGGAACTTCGGGCCTGTCAGTCTGCCCCTCATGCCAGGGAAGGTAATGGAGCAGATCATCCTGAGTGTCACCACGCGGCACATAGAGGGCAACCACGTGATCAGGCCCAGTCGGCATGGGCTTATGAAAGGCAGGTCTTGCTTGACCGACCTGATCTCCTTCTACGACAAAGTGACCCTCTTAGTGGATGAGGCAAAGGCTCTGGATGTTGTTTACCTGGACTTTAGAGAAGCCTTTGACGTTGTTTGCTGGGTAAAAAGCCTTCTGGATGGCTGGGCCCCAGGAGTTGTGTTGAATGGAGTTAAATCCGGTTGGTGGCCGGTCACAAGGGGTGTTTCCCAGGGCCTGGTACTGGGGCCAGTTCTTTTTAATATCTTTAGCAATCATCTGGATGTGGGCATTGAGTGCACCCCGCAGTAATGAACTCCACAGGGAAAAATAGGATCGAAATGCAGAAATCCACAGGTGTTTTATATCCTCTGATACAAAGGTGTCATTAATTACTCAGCAACTGTGACAGTTGAATAGCCGGAGCTATCGCATGCACTTAAGCATGGATCTAGGTTCAATCGTAGAGCTGATTTCTTCACTAACAGCTGTTTTTTGTGTTTTTTTTTTTTTTTTTTTTTTCCTTCAGGCCTTCCGCCTTCTAACAATCGGGCACTTAATCAGAAAGGTGAACTGTTGGGAGAGAGTGGGAAAGGCCAGGAAGGCGACTGCTGTGGGACTGAGAGGGCTAGAGAGCAGGTCATACCCTGGTGTGGCCAGAGAGCGCGGCTGAGGAGGCTTGGGCAGGGCCAGGAGCAAGGTCAGGAGATAGAAGGGTGGCTCAACAGCCACGAGCGGTCACTCGCTGAGGCGACCGGCTCCGTACGGGCACGTTCTGCAGCAGAGGGGAGGATGGCAGGGTACTGGTGGGGTTTCCTAGACCAGGTGAAGGCTATGGCCGTGAAGAGAGTCACCAGGGCCGGCAGGTGCGTCAGAGCAGCTGAGGAGGCTTGGAAGGGGCCCGGAGCAATGGGGGGAGATTTAAAGGTGGTGCAACTGCCACCAGCGGCTGTGGAAAGAACTAGTTGTTATTCAAAGTGAAAGGATGTTGCAGAAGAGTCCCGGTTTTGGAGCAGCTCTGGTGGGAGTCCCATCACAGCTCTTACAAACCCAGGAGAGATCCAAGGAGACGCTAACAGCACTTCACACTGAACAGGATGGGACAGAATAAAGAGTTTGCAGTACAGCACTGACTGCTTTATTACTCTAAGAAGTTCTCAGTTCTGGGGGGCGGGGGGAAGGATGTTGTGCTGGCCATGCTTGATGAACTGCGTGTCGGTCACATCACAGCTCTCCTGCCAGGCTGTGCTGGGGGTAAAGCCGGCCTCTGCCTACTCAAGGCTCTGGAAGTAGTCCGAGTCGCCTAGCTGCACGCCGAAAATCATCTCAATGGACAGGGATCCCTCTCCATTGTGTAGCTGGAGCCTGCAGGAGCGTGTAGCAGGCAGCACCGTCAGCTGCCAGCGGCGGGACCGAGGCATAAGCTTCCATGCGTCTTTCACCAGCGTCTGGAACCAGCAGGCGGTTTTCTCGATGTCTAAGTACGAGTTGGTGCAAAGGGTGTTGAGGAGGCTGGGGCCCTGACGTTTCAGCTCATCCTCGCTGTGGTGGAGGAAGCATAGTACGTCCTGCACCAGTAGCTCCCACATGCACATGCACTGTAGGTGCACGTGGAGGCCGGAGGTGCTGGTCAGCATGTCCTTGGTGGTGCCCAGCTCCAAGCAGAAGGTGTGTCCGGGGGGAGGCTGCAGGGGCACGAGCAGTTGGTAGAGGACATTGCCCTCCTGGGTACTCCACCCTTCGTAGACACAGCCCACCCCAATGGCTGGCTGCAGCCTTGGCTTGAAGCTATTGCCGGGAAGTCTTTGGCAGGCACTAAGAAGCTCGTCTACCAGCTCCTCCACCAACGTGCACGTGTCGGCCATGTATGGCACTGGCCACTGGATGCAAAGGCACACACACCTGCCCAGATCCCACATGTCCCCGGAGTCGTCGTCATCATCGTCGTCTTCTACCTTTTCCTCGTCCTCCTCGTCCTCCTCGTCTTCTTCTACCTTTTCGTCATCCACCTCGTCCTCCTCGTTGTGAATTCCGGGGCTGCCCTGCTGGCAGCTGCTTCCCGTCTTACGGCTCCTTCTTCTGGTCCTGCAGCAGAGCCACAGGAGCAGGAGCAGGAGCAGGGCTCCTGCCCCAAGAGCAGTGGCCCAGAACCACCATTGCTGGAAGGCGGCCAGGAGCAGGATTTTCACAGCCGCCCCGTTCTGATTCCGGATCCGCTCTAGATCCTGCAGCAGCTGAGTCATCTTCCAGCTCAGCTGCTGTGCAAGGTGCTGCACGAGCCTGTGCATGGCTGCATGCAGCTCTTCACCCGTCTGCATCGCGTTCTGGACAATGCCCAGCGCAACTCAGGCGAGGGAGACAAAGACAGCCGAGACCTGCAGGAGAAGGAAGAGAAGGGCTCTCAGTGGGGCCTGGCCAGAGGGAGCTGGCGGCAGTTGGGGGGGCTGTGGGTGGGAGCTGCAGGGACCTGGGGCCAGGTAGGAGAGGGGGCCAGGGAGCTGGGAGGCCCCCCACCCCAGCGGTGGCAGGGTGCCCTGCCCAAGGTGCTCCCCGGAGCGTCTGGACCCTCACTGCAGGGTGAGACGCCCCCCAGGGTCCGGCGTTCCTTCCCCGGCCCCCGTCCAGCTCAGCCTCCCCCCCGGGCGTGTGCACTCACCGATGGCTCGAGGTGCACTGCCGCAGCTGTGCCCTCTGCTGCCTGATGAAGGCCCAGGCATTGTGACCCGCCCCTGTGATGTCACAGGCAGCAGAGCCGCATCACCGTTGTTGGGTGAGCCACCGAGCGAAGGGGCCCCACTGGGCGTGTCGTTTGCGCACAGCGAAGGACTGTTGGGTGACATGATGGCTGGAGGCCATCTTGGGCCTAGCGATCGTGAAATGAGAGTGTTTTTGATTCTTGGAGAATTAAGGCTTGTTGTTACCAGAATCGCTGCTGCCTTGGACGTTACCGCAGGGCTGACCTTGGCCTGTTTAGGGGCCTGGTTGACAGAGTCCCTTGGGAGGCAGTCCTGAAGGGCCAAGGAGCCCTGGAAGGCTGGGCGTTCCAGGGCCCAGAAATCTTCAACGGCAGGCCATCCCTACGTGCAACAAGATGAGCCGGCAGGGAAGAAGGCCGGCCTGGCTGAACAGAGAGCTTTTGCTGGCGCTCAGGAAAAACCAGAGAGATTATGACCTTTGGAAGAGGGGGGAAGCCTGTCAGGAGGACTACAAAGATGATGTGAAGTTGTGCAGGGAGGGCATTAGAAGGGCCAAAGCCCAGCTAGAACTTAATTTGGCTGCTGCGGTAAAAGACGATACAGAATGTCTCTATAAACACATTAACAACAAAAGGAGGGCGAAGGGGACTCTCCATCCCGTATTGGATGCGGGGGGAAACAGAGCGACAAAGGCTGAGGAAAAGGCTGAGGTACTTAATGCTTTCTTTGCCTCGGTCTTTAGCGGTAAGACCGACTGCCCTCGGGGTACCCAGCCCCCTGAGCTGGAAGATGGGGACAGGGAGCAGAAGGAAGCCCCATAACCCAAGGGGAAATGGTTAGCGACCTGCTACACCACGTACATGCACACGAGTGTTTGGGGCTGGCTGCCATCCACCCAAGCGTACTGAGGGAACTGGCGGGAGTGCTCCCCAAGCCACGTTGCACCATTTCTCAGCAGTCCTGGCAAACCAGGGAGGTCCCGGTTGGCTGGAGGTGAGCAAATGTGACACCCGTCTACAAGAAGTGCTGGAAGGAGGATCCGGGAAACTTCGGGCCTGTCAGTCTGCCCCTCATGCCAGGGAAGGTAATGGAGCAGATCATCCTGAGTGTCACCACGCGGCACATAGAGGGCAACCACGTGATCAGGCCCAGTCGGCATGGGCTTATGAAAGGCAGGTCTTGCTTGACCGACCTGATCTCCTTCTACGACAAAGTGACCCTCTTAGTGGATGAGGCAAAGGCTCTGGATGTTGTTTACCTGGACTTTAGAGAAGCCTTTGACGTTGTTTGCTGGGTAAAAAGCCTTCTGGATGGCTGGGCCCCAGGAGTTGTGTTGAATGGAGTTAAATCCGGTTGGTGGCCGGTCACAAGGGGTGTTTCCCAGGGCCTGGTACTGGGGCCAGTTCTTTTTAATATCTTTAGCAATCATCTGGATGTGGGCATTGAGTGCACCCCGCAGTAATGAACTCCACAGGGAAAAATAGGATCGAAATGCAGAAATCCACAGGTGTTTTATATCCTCTGATACAAAGGTGTCATTAATTACTCAGCAACTGTGACAGTTGAATAGCCGGAGCTATCGCATGGATCTAGGTTCAATCGTAGAGCTGATTTCTTCACTAACAGCTGGTTTTTTTTTGTTTATTTTTTTTTTTTTTTTTTTCCTTCAGGCCTTCCGTCGTCTAACAATCGGGCACTTAATCAGAAAGGTGAACTGTTGGGAGAGAGTGGGAAAGGCCAGGAAGGCGACTGCTGTGGGACTGAGAGGGCTATAGAGCAGGTCATACTCTGGTGTGGCCAGAGAGCGCGGCCGAGGAGGCTTGGGCAGGGCCAGGAGCAAGGTCAGGAGATAGAAGGGTGGCTCAACAGCCACGAGCAGTCACTCGCTGAGGCGACCGGCTCCGTACGGGCACGTTCTGCAGCAGAGGGGAGGATGGCAGGGTACTGGTGGGGTTTCCTAGACCAGGTGAAGGCTATGGCTGTGAAGAGAGTCACCAGGGCCGGCAGGTGCGTCAGAGCAGCTGAGGAGGCTTGGAAGGGGCCCGGAGCAATGGGGGGAGATTTAAAGGTGGTGCAACTGCCACCAGCGGCTGTGGAAAGAACGAGTTGTTATTGAAAGTGAAAGGATGTTGCAGAAGAGTCCCGGTTTTGGAGCAGCTCTGGTGCGAGTCCCATCACAGCTCTTACAAACCCAGGAGAGATCCAAGGAGACGCTAACAGCACTTCACACTGAACAGGATGGGACAGAATAAAGAGTTTGCAGTACAGCACTGACTGCTTTATTACTATAAGAAGTTCTCAGTTCTGGGGGGCGGGGGGAAGGATGTTGTGCTGGCCATGCTTGATGAACTGCGTGTCGGTCACATCACAGCTCTCCTGCCAGGCTGTGCTGGGGGTAAAGCCGGCCTCTGCCTACTCAAGGCTCTGGAAGTAGTCCGAGTCGCCTAGCTGCACGCCGAAAATCATCTCAATGGACAGGGATCCCTCTCCATTGTGTAGCTGGAGCCTGCAGGAGCGTGTAGCAGGCAGCACCGTCAGCTGCCAGCGGCGGGACCGAGGCATAAGCTTCCATGCGTCTTTCACCAGCGTCTGGAACCAGCAGGCGGTTTTCTCGATGTCTAAGTACGAGTTGGTGCAAAGGGTGTTGAGGAGGCTGGGGCCCTGACGTTTCAGCTCATCCTCGCTGTGGTGGAGGAAGCATAGTACGTCCTGCACCAGTAGCTCCCACATGCACATGCACTGTAGGTGCACGTGGAGGCCGGAGGTGCTGGTCAGCATGTCCTTGGTGGTGCCCAGCTCCAAGCAGAAGGTGTGTCCGGGGGGAGGCTGCAGGGGCACGAGCAGTTGGTAGAGGACATTGCCCTCCTGGGTACTCCACCCTTCGTAGACACAGCCCACCCCAATGGCTGGCTGCAGCCTTGGCTTGAAGCTATTGCCGGGAAGTCTTTGGCAGGCACTAAGAAGCTCGTCTACCAGCTCCTCCACCAACGTGCACGTGTCGGCCATGTATGGCACTGGCCACTGGATGCAAAGGCCCACACACCTGCCCAGATCCCACATGTCCCCAGAGTCGTCGTCATCGTCGTCGTCTTCTACCTTTTCCTCGTCCTCCTCGTCCTCCTCGTCTTCTTCTACCTTTTCGTCATCCACCTCGTCCTCCTCGTTGTGAATTCCGGGGCTGCCCCGCTGGCAGCTGCTTCCCATCTTACGGCTCCTTCTTCTGGTCCTGCAGCAGAGCCACAGGAGCAGGAGCAGGAGCAGGGCTCCTGCCCCAAGAGCAGTGGCCCAGAACCACCATTGCTGGAAGGCGGCCAGGAGCAGGATTTTCACAGCCGCCCCGTTCTGATTCCAGATCCGCTCTAGATCCTGCAGCAGCTGAGTCGTCTTCCAGCTCAGCTGCTGTGCGAGGTGCTGCACGAGCCTGTGCATGGCTGCATGCAGCTCTTCACCCGTCTGCATCGCGTTCTGGACAATGCCCAGCGCAACTCAGGCGAGGGAGACAAAGACAGCCGAGACCTGCAGGAGAAGGAAGAGAAGGGCTCTCAGTGGGGCCTGGCCAGAGGGAGCTGGCGGCAGTTGGGGGGGCTGTGGGTGGGAGCTGCAGGGACCTGGGGCCAGGTAGGAGAGGGGGCCAGGGAGCTGGGAGGCCCCCCACCCCAGCGGTGGCAGGGTGCCCTGCCCAAGGTGCTCCCCGGAGCGTCTGGACCCTCACTGCAGGGTGAGACGCCCCCCAGGGTCCGGCGTTCCTTCCCCGGCCCCCGTCCAGCTCAGCCTCCCCCCCGGGCGTGTGCACTCACCGATGGCTCGAGGTGCACTGCCGCAGCCGTGCCCTCTGCTGCCTGATGAAGGCCCAGGCATTGTGACCCGCCCCTGTGATGTCACAGGCAGCAGAGCCGCATCACCGTTGTTGGGTGAGCCACCGAGCGAAGGGGCCCCACTGGGCGTGTCGTTTGCGCACAGCGAAGGACTGTTGGGTGACATGATGGCTGGAGGCCATCTTGGGCCTAGCGATCGTGAAATGAGAGTGTTTTTGATTCTTGGAGAATTAAGGCTTGTTGTTACCAGAATCGCTGCTGCCTTGGACGTTACCGCAGGGCTGACCTTGGCCTGTTTAGGGGCCTGGTTGACAGAGTCCCTTGGGAGGCAGTCCTGAAGGGCCAAGGAGCCCTGGAAGGCTGGGCGTTCCAGGGCCCAGAAATCTTCAACGGCAGGCCATCCCTACGTGCAACAAGATGAGCCGGCAGGGAAGAAGGCCGGCCTGGCTGAACAGAGAGCTTTTGCTGGCGCTCAGGAAAAACCAGAGAGATTATGACCTTTGGAAGAGGGGGGAAGCCTGTCAGGAGGACTACAAAGATGATGTGAAGTTGTGCAGGGAGGGCATTAGAAGGGCCAAAGCCCAGCTAGAACTTAATTTGGCTGCTGCGGTAAAAGACGATACAGAATGTCTCTATAAACACATTAACAACAAAAGGAGGGCGAAGGGGACTCTCCATCCCATATTGGATGCGGGGGGAAACAGAGCGACAAAGGCTGAGGAAAAGGCTGAGGTACTTAATGCTTTCTTTGCCTCGGTCTTTAGCGGTAAGACCGACTGCCCTCGGGGTACCCAGCCCCCTGAGCTGGAAGATGGGGACAGGGAGCAGAAGGAAGCCCCATAACCCAAGGGGAAATGGTTAGCGACCTGCTACACCACGTACATGCACACGAGTGTTTGGGGCTGGCTGCCATCCACCCAAGCGTACTGAGGGAACTGGCGGGAGTGCTCCCCAAGCCACGTTGCACCATTTCTCAGCAGTCCTGGCAAACCAGGGAGGTCCCGGTTGGCTGGAGGTGAGCAAATGTGACACCCGTCTACAAGAAGTGCTGGAAGGAGGACCCGGGGAACTTCGGGCCTGTCAGTCTGCCCTTCATGCCAGGGAAGGTAATGGAGCAGATCATCCTGAGTGTCACCACGCGGCACATAGAGGGCAACCACGTGATCAGGCCCAGTCGGCATGGGCTTATGAAAGGCAGGTCTTGCTTGACCGACCTGATCTCCTTCTACGACAAAGTGACCCTCTTAGTGGATGAGGCAAAGGCTCTGGATGTTGTTTACCTGGACTTTAGAGAAGCCTTTGACGTTGTTTGCTGGGTAAAAAGCCTTCTGGATGGCTGGGCCCCAGGAGTTGTGTTGAATGGAGTTAAATCCGGTTGGTGGCCGGTCACAAGGGGTGTTTCCCAGGGCCTGGTACTGGGGCCAGTTCTGTTTAATATCTTTAGCAATCATCTGGATGTGGGCATTGAGTGCACCCCGCAGTAATGAACTCCACAGGGAAAAATAGGATCGAAATGCAGAAATCCACAGGTGTTTTATATCCTCTGATACAAAGGTGTCATTAATTACTCAGCAACTGTGACAGTTGAATAGCCGGAGCTATCGCATGCACTTAAGCATGGATCTAGGTTCAATCGTAGAGCTGATTTCTTCACTAACAGCTGTTTTTTGTGGTTGTTTTTTTTTTTTTTTTTCCTTCAGGCCTTCCGCCTTCTAACAATCGGGCACTTAATCAGAAAGATGAACTGTTGGGAGAGAGTGGGAAAGGCCAGGAAGGCGACTGCTGTGGGACTGAGAGGGCTAGAGAGCAGGTCATACCCTGGTGTGGCCAGAGAGCGCGGCTGAGGAGGCTTGGGCAGGGCCAGGAGCAAGGTCAGGAGATAGAAGGGTGGCTCAACAGCCACGAGCGGTCACTCGCTGAGGCGACCGGCTCCGTACGGGCACGTTCTGCAGCAGAGGGGAGGATGGCAGGGTACTGGTGGGGTTTCCTAGACCAGGTGAAGGCTATGGCCGTGAAGAGAGTCACCAGGGCCGGCAGGTGCGTCAGAGCAGCTGAGGAGGCTTGGAAGGGGCCCGGAGCAATGGGGGGAGATTTAAAGGTGGTGCAACTGCCACCAGCGGCTGTGGAAAGAACTAGTTGTTATTCAAAGTGAAAGGATGTTGCAGAAGAGTCCCGGTTTTGGAGCAGCTCTGGTGGGAGTCCCATCACAGCTCTTACAAACCCAGGAGAGATCCAAGGAGACGCTAACAGCACTTCACACTGAACAGGATGGGACAGAATAAAGAGTTTGCAGTACAGCACTGACTGCTTTATTACTCTAAGAAGTTCTCAGTTCTGGGGGGCGGGGGGAAGGATGTTGTGCTGGCCATGCTTGATGAACTGCGTGTCGGTCACATCACAGCTCTCCTGCCAGGCTGTGCTGGGGGTAAAGCCGGCCTCTGCCTACTCAAGGCTCTGGAAGTAGTCCGAGTCGCCTAGCTGCACGCCGAAAATCATCTCAATGGACAGGGATCCCTCTCCATTGTGTAGCTGGAGCCTGCAGGAGCGTGTAGCAGGCAGCACCGTCAGCTGCCAGCGGCGGGACCGAGGCATAAGCTTCCATGCGTCTTTCACCAGCGTCTGGAACCAGCAGGCGGTTTTCTCGATGTCTAAGTACGAGTTGGTGCAAAGGGTGTTGAGGAGGCTGGGGCCCTGACGTTTCAGCTCATCCTCGCTGTGGTGGAGGAAGCATAGTACGTCCTGCACCAGTAGCTCCCACATGCACATGCACTGTAGGTGCACGTGGAGGCCGGAGGTGCTGGTCAGCATGTCCTTGGTGGTGCCCAGCTCCAAGCAGAAGGTGTGTCCGGGGGGAGGCTGCAGGGGCACGAGCAGTTGGTAGAGGACATTGCCCTCCTGGGTACTCCACCCTTCGTAGACACAGCCCACCCCAATGGCTGGCTGCAGCCTTGGCTTGAAGCTATTGCCGGGAAGTCTTTGGCAGGCACTAAGAAGCTCGTCTACCAGCTCCTCCACCAACGTGCACGTGTCGGCCATGTATGGCACTGGCCACTGGATGCAAAGGCCCACACACCTGCCCAGATCCCACATGTCCCCGGAGTCATCGTCATCATCGTCGTCTTCTACCTTTTCGTCGTCCTCCTCGTCCTCCTCGTCTTCTTCTACCTTTTCGTCATCCACCTCGTCCTCCTCATTGTGAATTCCGGGGCTGCCCTGCTGGCAGCTGCTTCCCGTCTTACGGCTCCTTCTTCTGGTCCTGCAGCAGAGCCACAGGAGCAGGAGCAGGAGCAGGGCTCCTGCCCCAAGAGCAGTGGCCCAGAACCACCATTGCTGGAAGGCGGCCAGGAGCAGGATTTTCACAGCCGCCCCGTTCTGATTCCGGATCCGCTCTAGATCCTGCAGCAGCTGAGTCGTCTTCCAGCTCAGCTGCTGTGCGAGGTGCTGCACGAGCCTGTGCATGGCTGCATGCAGCTCTTCACCCGTCTGCATCGCGTTCTGGACAATGCCCAGCGCAACTCAGGCGAGGGAGACAAAGACAGCCGAGACCTGCAGGAGAAGGAAGAGAAGGGCTCTCAGTGGGGCCTGGCCAGAGGGAGCTGGCGGCAGTTGGGGGGGCTGTGGGTGGGAGCTGCAGGGACCTGGGGCCAGGTAGGAGAGGGGGCCAGGGAGCTGGGAGGCCCCCCACCCCAGCGGTGGCAGGGTGCCCTGCCCGAGGTGCTCCCCGGAGCGTCTGGACCCTCACTGCAGGGTGAGACGCCCCCCAGGGTCCGGCGTTCCTTTCCCGGCCCCCGTCCAGCTCAGCCTCCCCCCCGGGCGTGTGCACTCACCGATGGCTCGAGCTGCACTGCCGCAGCCGTGCCCTCTGCTGCCTGATGAAGGCCCAGGCATTGTGACCCGCCCCTGTGATGTCACAGGCAGCAGAGCCGCATCACCGTTGTTGGGTGAGCCACCGAGCGAAGGGGCCCCACTGGGCGTGTCGTTTGCGCACAGCGAAGGACTGTTGGGTGACATGATGGCTGGAGGCCATCTTGGGCCTAGCGATCGTGAAATGAGAGTGTTTTTGGTTCTTGGAGAATTAAGGCTTGTTGTTACCAGAATCGCTGCTGCCTTGGACGTTACCGCAGGGCTGACCTTGGCCTGTTTAGGGGCCTGGTTGACAGAGTCCCTTGGGAGGCAGTCCTGAAGGGCCAAGGAGCCCTGGAAGGCTGGGCGTTCCAGGGCCCAGAAATCTTCAACGGCAGGCCATCCCTACGTGCAACAAGATGAGCCGGCAGGGAAGAAGGCCGGCCTGGCTGAACAGAGAGCTTTTGCTGGCGCTCAGGAAAAACCAGAGAGATTATGACCTTTGGAAGAGGGGGGAAGCCTGTCAGGAGGACTACAAAGATGATGTGAAGTTGTGCAGGGAGGGCATTAGAAGGGCCAAAGCCCAGCTAGAACTTAATTTGGCTGCTGCGGTAAAAGACGATACAGAATGTCTCTATAAACACATTAACAACAAAAGGAGGGCGAAGGGAACTCTCCATCCCGTATTGGATGCGGGGGGAAACAGAGCGACAAAGGCTGAGGAAAAGGCTGAGGTACTTAATGCTTTCTTTGCCTCGGTCTTTAGCGGTAAGACCGACTGCCCTCGGGGTACCCAGCCCCCTGAGCTGGAAGATGGGGACAGGGAGCAGAAGGAAGCCCCATAACCCAAGGGGAAATGGTTAGCGACCTGCTACACCACGTACATGCACACGAGTGTTTGGGGCTGGCTGCCATCCACCCAAGCGTACTGAGGGAACTGGCGGGAGTGCTCCCCAAGCCACGTTGCACCATTTCTCAGCAGTCCTGGCAAACCAGGGAGGTCCCGGTTGGCTGGAGGTGAGCAAATGTGACACCCGTCTACAAGAAGTGCTGGAAGGAGGACCCGGGGAACTTCGGGCCTGTCAGTCTGCCCTTCATGCCAGGGAAGGTAATGGAGCAGATCATCCTGAGTGTCACCACGCGGCACATAGAGGGCAACCACGTGATCAGGCCCAGTCGGCATGGGCTTATGAAAGGCAGGTCTTGCTTGACCGACCTGATCTCCTTCTACGACAAAGTGACCCTCTTAGTGGATGAGGCAAAGGCTCTGGATGTTGTTTACCTGGACTTTAGAGAAGCCTTTGACGTTGTTTGCTGGGTAAAAAGCCTTCTGGATGGCTGGGCCCCAGGAGTTGTGTTGAATGGAGTTAAATCCGGTTGGTGGCCGGTCACAAGGGGTGTTTCCCAGGGCCTGGTACTGGGGCCAGTTCTGTTTAATATCTTTAGCAATCATCTGGATGTGGGCATTGAGTGCACCCCGCAGTAATGAACTCCACAGGGAAAAATAGGATCGAAATGCAGAAATCCACAGGTGTTTTATATCCTCTGATACAAAGGTGTCATTAATTACTCAGCAACTGTGACAGTTGAATAGCCGGAGCTATCGCATGCACTTAAGCATGGATCTAGGTTCAATCGTAGAGCTGATTTCTTCACTAACAGCTGTTTTTTGTGTTTTTTTTTTTTTTTTTTTTTTCCTTCAGGCCTTCCGCCTTCTAACAATCGGGCACTTAATCAGAAAGATGAACTGTTGGGAGAGAGTGGGAAAGGCCAGGAAGGCGACTGCTGTGGGACTGAGAGGGCTAGAGAGCAGGTCATACCCTGGTGTGGCCAGAGAGCGCGGCTGAGGAGGCTTGGGCAGGGCCAGGAGCAAGGTCAGGAGATAGAAGGGTGGCTCAACAGCCACGAGCGGTCACTCGCTGAGGCGACCGGCTCCGTACGGGCACGTTCTGCAGCAGAGGGGAGGATGGCAGGGTACTGGTGGGGTTTCCTAGACCAGGTGAAGGCTATGGCCGTGAAGAGAGTCACCAGGGCCGGCAGGTGCGTCAGAGCAGCTGAGGAGGCTTGGAAGGGGCCCGGAGCAATGGGGGGAGATTTAAAGGTGGTGCAACTGCCACCAGCGGCTGTGGAAAGAACTAGTTGTTATTCAAAGTGAAAGGATGTTGCAGAAGAGTCCCGGTTTTGGAGCAGCTCTGGTGGGAGTCCCATCACAGCTCTTACAAACCCAGGAGAGATCCAAGGAGACGCTAACAGCACTTCACACTGAACAGGATGGGACAGAATAAAGAGTTTGCAGTACAGCACTGACTGCTTTATTACTCTAAGAAGTTCTCAGTTCTGGGGGGCGGGGGGAAGGATGTTGTGCTGGCCATGCTTGATGAACTGCGTGTCGGTCACATCACAGCTCTCCTGCCAGGCTGTGCTGGGGGTAAAGCCGGCCTCTGCCTACTCAAGGCTCTGGAAGTAGTCCGAGTCGCCTAGCTGCACGCCGAAAATCATCTCAATGGACAGGGATCCCTCTCCATTGTGTAGCTGGAGCCTGCAGGAGCGTGTAGCAGGCAGCACCGTCAGCTGCCAGCGGCGGGACCGAGGCATAAGCTTCCATGCGTCTTTCACCAGCGTCTGGAACCAGCAGGCGGTTTTCTCGATGTCTAAGTACGAGTTGGTGCAAAGGGTGTTGAGGAGGCTGGGGCCCTGACGTTTCAGCTCATCCTCGCTGTGGTGGAGGAAGCATAGTACGTCCTGCACCAGTAGCTCCCACATGCACATGCACTGTAGGTGCACGTGGAGGCCGGAGGTGCTGGTCAGCATGTCCTTGGTGGTGCCCAGCTCCAAGCAGAAGGTGTGTCCGGGGGGAGGCTGCAGGGGCACGAGCAGTTGGTAGAGGACATTGCCCTCCTGGGTACTCCACCCTTCGTAGACACAGCCCACCCCAATGGCTGGCTGCAGCCTTGGCTTGAAGCTATTGCCGGGAAGTCTTTGGCAGGCACTAAGAAGCTCGTCTACCAGCTCCTCCACCAACGTGCACGTGTCGGCCATGTATGGCACTGGCCACTGGATGCAAAGGCCCACACACCTGCCCAGATCCCACATGTCCCCGGAGTCATCGTCATCATCGTCGTCTTCTACCTTTTCGTCGTCCTCCTCGTCCTCCTCGTCTTCTTCTACCTTTTCGTCATCCACCTCGTCCTCCTCATTGTGAATTCCGGGGCTGCCCTGCTGGCAGCTGCTTCCCGTCTTACGGCTCCTTCTTCTGGTCCTGCAGCAGAGCCACAGGAGCAGGAGCAGGAGCAGGGCTCCTGCCCCAAGAGCGGTGGCCCAGAACCACCATTGCTGGAAGGTGGCCAGGAGCAGGATTTTCACAGCCGCCCCGTTCTGATTCCGGATCCGCTCTAGATCCTGCAGCAGCTGAGTCATCTTCCAGCTCAGCTGCTGTGCAAGGTGCTGCACGAGCCTGTGCATGGCTGCATGCAGCTCTTCACCCGTCTGCATCGCGTTCTGGACAATGCCCAGCGCAACTCAGGCGAGGGAGACAAAGACAGCCGAGACCTGCAGGAGAAGGAAGAGAAGGGCTCTCAGTGGGGCCTGGCCAGAGGGAGCTGGCGGCAGTTGGGGGGGCTGTGGGTGGGAGCTGCAGGGACCTGGGGCCAGGTAGGAGAGGGGGCCAGGGAGCTGGGAGGCCCCCCACCCCAGCGGTGGCAGGGTGCCCTGCCCGAGGTGCTCCCCGGAGCGTCTGGACCCTCACTGCAGGGTGAGACGCCCCCCAGGGTCCGGCGTTCCTTTCCCGGCCCCCGTCCAGCTCAGCCTCCCCCCCGGGCGTGTGCACTCACCGATGGCTCGAGCTGCACTGCCGCAGCCGTGCCCTCTGCTGCCTGATGAAGGCCCAGGCATTGTGACCCGCCCCTGTGATGTCACAGGCAGCAGAGCCGCATCACCGTTGTTGGGTGAGCCACCGAGCGAAGGGGCCCCACTGGGCGTGTCGTTTGCGCACAGCGAAGGACTGTTGGGTGACATGATGGCTGGAGGCCATCTTGGGCCTAGCGATCGTGAAATGAGAGTGTTTTTGGTTCTTGGAGAATTAAGGCTTGTTGTTACCAGAATCGCTGCTGCCTTGGACGTTACCGCAGGGCTGACCTTGGCCTGTTTAGGGGCCTGGTTGACAGAGTCCCTTGGGAGGCAGTCCTGAAGGGCCAAGGAGCCCTGGAAGGCTGGGCGTTCCAGGGCCCAGAAATCTTCAACGGCAGGCCATCCCTACGTGCAACAAGATGAGCCGGCAGGGAAGAAGGCCGGCCTGGCTGAACAGAGAGCTTTTGCTGGCGCTCAGGAAAAACCAGAGAGATTATGACCTTTGGAAGAGGGGGGAAGCCTGTCAGGAGGACTACAAAGATGATGTGAAGTTGTGCAGGGAGGGCATTAGAAGGGCCAAAGCCCAGCTAGAACTTAATTTGGCTGCTGCGGTAAAAGACGATACAGAATGTCTCTATAAACACATTAACAACAAAAGGAGGGCGAAGGGAACTCTCCATCCCGTATTGGATGCGGGGGGAAACAGAGCGACAAAGGCTGAGGAAAAGGCTGAGGTACTTAATGCTTTCTTTGCCTCGGTCTTTAGCGGTAAGACCGACTGCCCTCGGGGTACCCAGCCCCCTGAGCTGGAAGATGGGGACAGGGAGCAGAAGGAAGCCCCATAACCCAAGGGGAAATGGTTAGCGACCTGCTACACCACGTACATGCACACGAGTGTTTGGGGCTGGCTGCCATCCACCCAAGCGTACTGAGGGAACTGGCGGGAGTGCTCCCCAAGCCACGTTGCACCATTTCTCAGCAGTCCTGGCAAACCAGGGAGGTCCCGGTTGGCTGGAGGTGAGCAAATGTGACACCCGTCTACAAGAAGTGCTGGAAGGAGGACCCGGGGAACTTCGGGCCTGTCAGTCTGCCCTTCATGCCAGGGAAGGTAATGGAGCAGATCATCCTGAGTGTCACCACGCGGCACATAGAGGGCAACCACGTGATCAGGCCCAGTCGGCATGGGCTTATGAAAGGCAGGTCTTGCTTGACCGACCTGATCTCCTTCTACGACAAAGTGACCCTCTTAGTGGATGAGGCAAAGGCTCTGGATGTTGTTTACCTGGACTTTAGAGAAGCCTTTGACGTTGTTTGCTGGGTAAAAAGCCTTCTGGATGGCTGGGCCCCAGGAGTTGTGTTGAATGGAGTTAAATCCGGTTGGTGGCCGGTCACAAGGGGTGTTTCCCAGGGCCTGGTACTGGGGCCAGTTCTGTTTAATATCTTTAGCAATCATCTGGATGTGGGCATTGAGTGCACCCCGCAGTAATGAACTCCACAGGGAAAAATAGGATTGAAATGCAGAAATCCACAGGTGTTTTATATCCTCTGATACAAAGGTGTCATTAATTACTCAGCAACTGTGACAGTTGAATAGCCGGAGCTATCGCATGCACTTAAGCATGGATCTAGGTTCAATCGTAGAGCTGATTTCTTCACTAACAGCTGTTTTTTGTGGTTGTTTTTTTTTTTTTTTTTCCTTCAGGCCTTCCGCCTTCTAACAATCGGGCACTTAATCAGAAAGATGAACTGTTGGGAGAGAGTGGGAAAGGCCAGGAAGGCGACTGCTGTGGGACTGAGAGGGCTAGAGAGCAGGTCATACCCTGGTGTGGCCAGAGAGCGCGGCTGAGGAGGCTTGGGCAGGGCCAGGAGCAAGGTCAGGAGATAGAAGGGTGGCTCAACAGCCACGAGCGGTCACTCGCTGAGGCGACCGGCTCCGTACGGGCACGTTCTGCAGCAGAGGGGAGGATGGCAGGGTACTGGTGGGGTTTCCTAGACCAGGTGAAGGCTATGGCCGTGAAGAGAGTCACCAGGGCCGGCAGGTGCGTCAGAGCAGCTGAGGAGGCTTGGAAGGGGCCCGGAGCAATGGGGGGAGATTTAAAGGTGGTGCAACTGCCACCAGCGGCTGTGGAAAGAACTAGTTGTTATTCAAAGTGAAAGGATGTTGCAGAAGAGTCCCGGTTTTGGAGCAGCTCTGGTGGGAGTCCCATCACAGCTCTTACAAACCCAGGAGAGATCCAAGGAGACGCTAACAGCACTTCACACTGAACAGGATGGGACAGAATAAAGAGTTTGCAGTACAGCACTGACTGCTTTATTACTCTAAGAAGTTCTCAGTTCTGGGGGGCGGGGGGAAGGATGTTGTGCTGGCCATGCTTGATGAACTGCGTGTCGGTCACATCACAGCTCTCCTGCCAGGCTGTGCTGGGGGTAAAGCCGGCCTCTGCCTACTCAAGGCTCTGGAAGTAGTCCGAGTCGCCTAGCTGCACGCCGAAAATCATCTCAATGGACAGGGATCCCTCTCCATTGTGTAGCTGGAGCCTGCAGGAGCGTGTAGCAGGCAGCACCGTCAGCTGCCAGCGGCGGGACCGAGGCATAAGCTTCCATGCGTCTTTCACCAGCGTCTGGAACCAGCAGGCGGTTTTCTCGATGTCTAAGTACGAGTTGGTGCAAAGGGTGTTGAGGAGGCTGGGGCCCTGACGTTTCAGCTCATCCTCGCTGTGGTGGAGGAAGCATAGTACGTCCTGCACCAGTAGCTCCCACATGCACATGCACTGTAGGTGCACGTGGAGGCCGGAGGTGCTGGTCAGCATGTCCTTGGTGGTGCCCAGCTCCAAGCAGAAGGTGTGTCCGGGGGGAGGCTGCAGGGGCACGAGCAGTTGGTAGAGGACATTGCCCTCCTGGGTACTCCACCCTTCGTAGACACAGCCCACCCCAATGGCTGGCTGCAGCCTTGGCTTGAAGCTATTGCCGGGAAGTCTTTGGCAGGCACTAAGAAGCTCGTCTACCAGCTCCTCCACCAACGTGCACGTGTCGGCCATGTATGGCACTGGCCACTGGATGCAAAGGCCCACACACCTGCCCAGATCCCACATGTCCCCGGAGTCATCGTCATCATCGTCGTCTTCTACCTTTTCGTCGTCCTCCTCGTCCTCCTCGTCTTCTTCTACCTTTTCGTCATCCACCTCGTCCTCCTCATTGTGAATTCCGGGGCTGCCCTGCTGGCAGCTGCTTCCCGTCTTACGGCTCCTTCTTCTGGTCCTGCAGCAGAGCCACAGGAGCAGGAGCAGGAGCAGGGCTCCTGCCCCAAGAGCGGTGGCCCAGAACCACCATTGCTGGAAGGCGGCCAGGAGCAGGATTTTCACAGCCGCCCCGTTCTGATTCCGGATCCGCTCTAGATCCTGCAGCAGCTGAGTCATCTTCCAGCTCAGCTGCTGTGCGAGGTGCTGCACGAGCCTGTGCATGGCTGCATGCAGCTCTTCACCCGTCTGCATCGCGTTCTGGACAATGCCCAGCGCAACTCAGGCGAGGGAGACAAAGACAGCCGAGACCTGCAGGAGAAGGAAGAGAAGGGCTCTCAGTGGGGCCTGGCCAGAGGGAGCTGGCGGCAGTTGGGGGGGCTGTGGGTGGGAGCTGCAGGGACCTGGGGCCAGGTAGGAGAGGGGGCCAGGGAGCTGGGAGGCCCCCCACCCCAGCGGTGGCAGGGTGCCCTGCCCAAGGTGCTCCCCGGAGCGTCTGGACCCTCACTGCAGGGTGAGACGCCCCCCAGGGTCCGGCGTTCCTTTCCCGGCCCCCGTCCAGCTCAGCCTCCCCCCCGGGCGTGTGCACTCACCGATGGCTCGAGCTGCACTGCCGCAGCCGTGCCCTCTGCTGCCTGATGAAGGCCCAGGCATTGTGACCCGCCCCTGTGATGTCACAGGCAGCAGAGCCGCATCACCGTTGTTGGGTGAGCCACCGAGCGAAGGGGCCCCACTGGGCGTGTCGTTTGCGCACAGCGAAGGACTGTTGGGTGACATGATGGCTGGAGGCCATCTTGGGCCTAGCGATCGTGAAATGAGAGTGTTTTTGGTTCTTGGAGAATTAAGGCTTGTTGTTACCAGAATCGCTGCTGCCTTGGACGTTACCGCAGGGCTGACCTTGGCCTGTTTAGGGGCCTGGTTGACAGAGTCCCTTGGGAGGCAGTCCTGAAGGGCCAAGGAGCCCTGGAAGGCTGGGCGTTCCAGGGCCCAATCTTCAACGGCAGGCCATCCCTACGTGCAACAAGATGAGCCGGCAGGGAAGAAGGCCGGCCTGGCTGAACAGAGAGCTTTTGCTGGCGCTCAGGAAAAACCAGAGAGATTATGACCTTTGGAAGAGGGGGGAAGCCTGTCAGGAGGACTACAAAGATGATGTGAAGTTGTGCAGGGAGGGCATTAGAAGGGCCAAAGCCCAGCTAGAACTTAATTTGGCTGCTGTGGTAAAAGACGATACAGAATGTCTCTATAAACACATTAATAACAAAAGGAGGGCGAAGGGGACTCTCCATCCCGTATTGGATGCGGGGGGAAACAGAGCGACAAAGGCTGAGGAAAAGGCTGAGGTACTTAATGCTTTCTTTGCCTCGGTCTTTAGCGGTAAGACCGACTGCCCTCGGGGTACCCAGCCCCCTGAGCTGGAAGATGGGGACAGGGAGCAGAAGGAAGCCCCATAACCCAAGGGGAAATGGTTAGCGACCTGCTACACCACGTACATGCACACGAGTGTTTGGGGCTGGCTGCCATCCACCCAAGCGTACTGAGGGAACTGGCGGGAGTGCTCCCCAAGCCACGTTGCACCATTTCTCAGCAGTCCTGGCAAACCAGGGAGGTCCCGGTTGGCTGGAGGTGAGCAAATGTGACACCCGTCTACAAGAAGTGCTGGAAGGAGGATCCGGGGAACTTCGGGCCTGTCAGTCTGCCCCTCATGCCAGGGAAGGTAATGGAGCAGATCATCCTGAGTGTCACCACGCGGCACATAGAGGGCAACCACGTGATCAGGCCCAGTCGGCATGGGCTTATGAAAGGCAGGTCTTGCTTGACCGACCTGATCTCCTTCTACGACAAAGTGACCCTCTTAGTGGATGAGGCAAAGGCTCTGGATGTTGTTTACCTGGACTTTAGAGAAGCCTTTGACGTTGTTTGCTGGGTAAAAAGCCTTCTGGATGGCTGGGCCCCAGGAGTTGTGTTGAATGGAGTTAAATCCGGTTGGTGGCCGGTCACAAGGGGTGTTTCCCAGGGCCTGGTACTGGGGCCAGTTCTGTTTAATATCTTTAGCAATCATCTGGATGTGGGCATTGAGTGCACCCCGCAGTAATGAACTCCACAGGGAAAAATAGGATCGAAATGCAGAAATCCACAGGTGTTTTATATCCTCTGATACAAAGGTGTCATTAATTACTCAGCAACTGTGACAGTTGAATAGCCGGAGCTATCGCATGCACTTAAGCATGGATCTAGGTTCAATCGTAGAGCTGATTTCTTCACTAACAGCTGTTTGTTGTTTTTTTTTTTTCCTTCAGGCCTTCCGCCTTCTAACAATCGGGCACTTAATCAGAAAGATGAACTGTTGGGAGAGAGTGGGAAAGGCCAGGAAGGCGACTGCTGTGGGACTGAGAGGGCTAGAGAGCAGGTCATACCCTGGTGTGGCCAGAGAGCGCGGCTGAGGAGGCTTGGGCAGGGCCAGGAGCAAGGTCAGGAGATAGAAGGGTGGCTCAACAGCCACGAGCGGTCACTCGCTGAGGCGACCGGCTCCGTACGGGCACGTTCTGCAGCAGAGGGGAGGATGGCAGGGTACTGGTGGGGTTTCCTAGACCAGGTGAAGGCTATGGCCGTGAAGAGAGTCACCAGGGCCGGCAGGTGCGTCAGAGCAGCTGAGGAGGCTTGGAAGGGGCCCGGAGCAATGGGGGGAGATTTAAAGGTGGTGCAACTGCCACCAGCGGCTGTGGAAAGAACTAGTTGTTATTCAAAGTGAAAGGATGTTGCAGAAGAGTCCCGGTTTTGGAGCAGCTCTGGTGGGAGTCCCATCACAGCTCTTACAAACCCAGGAGAGATCCAAGGAGACGCTAACAGCACTTCACACTGAACAGGATGGGACAGAATAAAGAGTTTGCAGTACAGCACTGACTGCTTTATTACTCTAAGAAGTTCTCAGTTCTGGGGGGCGGGGGGAAGGATGTTGTGCTGGCCATGCTTGATGAACTGCGTGTCGGTCACATCACAGCTCTCCTGCCAGGCTGTGCTGGGGGTAAAGCCGGCCTCTGCCTACTCAAGGCTCTGGAAGTAGTCCGAGTCGCCTAGCTGCACGCCGAAAATCATCTCAATGGACAGGGATCCCTCTCCATTGTGTAGCTGGAGCCTGCAGGAGCGTGTAGCAGGCAGCACCGTCAGCTGCCAGCGGCGGGACCGAGGCATAAGCTTCCATGCGTCTTTCACCAGCGTCTGGAACCAGCAGGCGGTTTTCTCGATGTCTAAGTACGAGTTGGTGCAAAGGGTGTTGAGGAGGCTGGGGCCCTGACGTTTCAGCTCATCCTCGCTGTGGTGGAGGAAGCATAGTACGTCCTGCACCAGTAGCTCCCACATGCACATGCACTGTAGGTGCACGTGGAGGCCGGAGGTGCTGGTCAGCATGTCCTTGGTGGTGCCCAGCTCCAAGCAGAAGGTGTGTCCGGGGGGAGGCTGCAGGGGCACGAGCAGTTGGTAGAGGACATTGCCCTCCTGGGTACTCCACCCTTCGTAGACACAGCCCACCCCAATGGCTGGCTGCAGCCTTGGCTTGAAGCTATTGCCGGGAAGTCTTTGGCAGGCACTAAGAAGCTCGTCTACCAGCTCCTCCACCAACGTGCACGTGTCGGCCATGTATGGCACTGGCCACTGGATGCAAAGGCCCACACACCTGCCCAGATGCCACATGTCCCCGGAGTCATCGTCATCATCGTCGTCTTCTACCTTTTCGTCGTCCTCCTCGTCCTCCTCGTCTTCTTCTACCTTTTCGTCATCCACCTCGTCCTCCTCATTGTGAATTCCGGGGCTGCCCTGCTGGCAGCTGCTTCCCGTCTTACGGCTCCTTCTTCTGGTCCTGCAGCAGAGCCACAGGAGCAGGAGCAGGAGCAGGGCTCCTGCCCCAAGAGCAGTGGCCCAGAACCACCATTGCTGGAAGGTGGCCAGGAGCAGGATTTTCACAGCCGCCCCGTTCTGATTCCGGATCCGCTCTAGATCCTGCAGCAGCTGAGTCATCTTCCAGCTCAGCTGCTGTGCAAGGTGCTGCACGAGCCTGTGCATGGCTGCATGCAGCTCTTCACCCGTCTGCATCGCGTTCTGGACAATGCCCAGCGCAACTCAGGCGAGGGAGACAAAGACAGCCGAGACCTGCAGGAGAAGGAAGAGAAGGGCTCTCAGTGGGGCCTGGCCAGAGGGAGCTGGCGGCAGTTGGGGGGGCTGTGGGTGGGAGCTGCAGGGACCTGGGGCCAGGTAGGAGAGGGGGCCAGGGAGCTGGGAGGCCCCCCACCCCAGCGGTGGCAGGGTGCCCTGCCCAAGGTGCTCCCCGGAGCGTCTGGACCCTCACTGCAGGGTGAGACGCCCCCCAGGGTCCGGCGTTCCTTCCCCGGCCCCCGTCCAGCTCAGCCTCCCCCCCGGGCGTGTGCACTCACCGATGGCTCGAGCTGCACTGCCGCAGCCGTGCCCTCTGCTGCCTGATGAAGGCCCAGGCATTGTGACCCGCCCCTGTGATGTCACAGGCAGCAGAGCCGCATCACCGTTGTTGGGTGAGCCACCGAGCGAAGGGGCCCCACTGGGCGTGTCGTTTGCGCACAGCGAAGGACTGTTGGGTGACATGATGGCTGGAGGCCATCTTGGGCCTAGCGATCGTGAAATGAGAGTGTTTTTGATTCTTGGAGAATTAAGGCTTGTTGTTACCAGAATCGCTGCTGCCTTGGACGTTACCGCAGGGCTGACCTTGGCCTGTTTAGGGGCCTGGTTGACAGAGTCCCTTGGGAGGCAGTCCTGAAGGGCCAAGGAGCCCTGGAAGGCTGGGCGTTCCAGGGCCCAATCTTCAACGGCAGGCCATCCCTACGTGCAACAAGATGAGCCGGCAGGGAAGAAGGCCGGCCTGGCTGAACAGAGAGCTTTTGCTGGCGCTCAGGAAAAACCAGAGAGATTATGACCTTTGGAAGAGGGGGGAAGCCTGTCAGGAGGACTACAAAGATGATGTGAAGTTGTGCAGGGAGGGCATTAGAAGGGCCAAAGCCCAGCTAGAACTTAATTTGGCTGCTGTGGTAAAAGACGATACAGAATGTCTCTATAAACACATTAACAACAAAAGGAGGGCGAAGGGGACTCTCCATCCCGTATTGGATGCGGGGGGAAACAGAGCGACAAAGGCTGAGGAAAAGGCTGAGGTACTTAATGCTTTCTTTGCCTCGGTCTTTAGCGGTAAGACCGACTGCCCTCGGGGTACCCAGCCCCCTGAGCTGGAAGATGGGGACAGGGAGCAGAAGGAAGCCCCATAACCCAAGGGGAAATGGTTAGCGACCTGCTACACCACGTACATGCACACGAGTGTTTGGGGCTGGCTGCCATCCACCCAAGCGTACTGAGGGAACTGGCGGGAGTGCTCCCCAAGCCACGTTGCACCATTTCTCAGCAGTCCTGGCAAACCAGGGAGGTCCCGGTTGGCTGGAGGTGAGCAAATGTGACACCCGTCTACAAGAAGTGCTGGAAGGAGGATCCGGGGAACTTCGGGCCTGTCAGTCTGCCCCTCATGCCAGGGAAGGTAATGGAGCAGATCATCCTGAGTGTCACCACGCGGCACATAGAGGGCAACCACGTGATCAGGCCCAGTCGGCATGGGCTTATGAAAGGCAGGTCTTGCTTGACCGACCTGATCTCCTTCTACGACAAAGTGACCCTCTTAGTGGATGAGGCAAAGGCTCTGGATGTTGTTTACCTGGACTTTAGAGAAGCCTTTGACGTTGTTTGCTGGGTAAAAAGCCTTCTGGATGGCTGGGCCCCAGGAGTTGTGTTGAATGGAGTTAAATCCGGTTGGTGGCCGGTCACAAGGGGTGTTTCCCAGGGCCTGGTACTGGGGCCAGTTCTGTTTAATATCTTTAGCAATCATCTGGATGTGGGCATTGAGTGCACCCCGCAGTAATGAACTCCACAGGGAAAAATAGGATCGAAATGCAGAAATCCACAGGTGTTTTATATCCTCTGATACAAAGGTGTCATTAATTACTCAGCAACTGTGACAGTTGAATAGCCGGAGCTATCGCATGCACTTAAGCATGGATCTAGGTTCAATCGTAGAGCTGATTTCTTCACTAACAGCTGTTTGTTGTTTTTTTTTTTTCCTTCAGGCCTTCCGCCTTCTAACAATCGGGCACTTAATCAGAAAGATGAACTGTTGGGAGAGAGTGGGAAAGGCCAGGAAGGCGACTGCTGTGGGACTGAGAGGGCTAGAGAGCAGGTCATACCCTGGTGTGGCCAGAGAGCGCGGCTGAGGAGGCTTGGGCAGGGCCAGGAGCAAGGTCAGGAGATAGAAGGGTGGCTCAACAGCCACGAGCGGTCACTCGCTGAGGCGACCGGCTCCGTACGGGCACGTTCTGCAGCAGAGGGGAGGATGGCAGGGTACTGGTGGGGTTTCCTAGACCAGGTGAAGGCTATGGCCGTGAAGAGAGTCACCAGGGCCGGCAGGTGCGTCAGAGCAGCTGAGGAGGCTTGGAAGGGGCCCGGAGCAATGGGGGGAGATTTAAAGGTGGTGCAACTGCCACCAGCGGCTGTGGAAAGAACTAGTTGTTATTCAAAGTGAAAGGATGTTGCAGAAGAGTCCCGGTTTTGGAGCAGCTCTGGTGGGAGTCCCATCACAGCTCTTACAAACCCAGGAGAGATCCAAGGAGACGCTAACAGCACTTCACACTGAACAGGATGGGACAGAATAAAGAGTTTGCAGTACAGCACTGACTGCTTTATTACTCTAAGAAGTTCTCAGTTCTGGGGGGCGGGGGGAAGGATGTTGTGCTGGCCATGCTTGATGAACTGCGTGTCGGTCACATCACAGCTCTCCTGCCAGGCTGTGCTGGGGGTAAAGCCGGCCTCTGCCTACTCAAGGCTCTGGAAGTAGTCCGAGTCGCCTAGCTGCACGCCGAAAATCATCTCAATGGACAGGGATCCCTCTCCATTGTGTAGCTGGAGCCTGCAGGAGCGTGTAGCAGGCAGCACCGTCAGCTGCCAGCGGCGGGACCGAGGCATAAGCTTCCATGCGTCTTTCACCAGCGTCTGGAACCAGCAGGCGGTTTTCTCGATGTCTAAGTACGAGTTGGTGCAAAGGGTGTTGAGGAGGCTGGGGCCCTGACGTTTCAGCTCATCCTCGCTGTGGTGGAGGAAGCATAGTACGTCCTGCACCAGTAGCTCCCACATGCACATGCACTGTAGGTGCACGTGGAGGCCGGAGGTGCTGGTCAGCATGTCCTTGGTGGTGCCCAGCTCCAAGCAGAAGGTGTGTCCGGGGGGAGGCTGCAGGGGCACGAGCAGTTGGTAGAGGACATTGCCCTCCTGGGTACTCCACCCTTCGTAGACACAGCCCACCCCAATGGCTGGCTGCAGCCTTGGCTTGAAGCTATTGCCGGGAAGTCTTTGGCAGGCACTAAGAAGCTCGTCTACCAGCTCCTCCACCAACGTGCACGTGTCGGCCATGTATGGCACTGGCCACTGGATGCAAAGGCCCACACACCTGCCCAGATGCCACATGTCCCCGGAGTCATCGTCATCATCGTCGTCTTCTACCTTTTCGTCGTCCTCCTCGTCCTCCTCGTCTTCTTCTACCTTTTCGTCATCCACCTCGTCCTCCTCATTGTGAATTCCGGGGCTGCCCTGCTGGCAGCTGCTTCCCGTCTTACGGCTCCTTCTTCTGGTCCTGCAGCAGAGCCACAGGAGCAGGAGCAGGAGCAGGGCTCCTGCCCCAAGAGCAGTGGCCCAGAACCACCATTGCTGGAAGGTGGCCAGGAGCAGGATTTTCACAGCCGCCCCGTTCTGATTCCGGATCCGCTCTAGATCCTGCAGCAGCTGAGTCATCTTCCAGCTCAGCTGCTGTGCAAGGTGCTGCACGAGCCTGTGCATGGCTGCATGCAGCTCTTCACCCGTCTGCATCGCGTTCTGGACAATGCCCAGCGCAACTCAGGCGAGGGAGACAAAGACAGCCGAGACCTGCAGGAGAAGGAAGAGAAGGGCTCTCAGTGGGGCCTGGCCAGAGGGAGCTGGCGGCAGTTGGGGGGGCTGTGGGTGGGAGCTGCAGGGACCTGGGGCCAGGTAGGAGAGGGGGCCAGGGAGCTGGGAGGCCCCCCACCCCAGCGGTGGCAGGGTGCCCTGCCCAAGGTGCTCCCCGGAGCGTCTGGACCCTCACTGCAGGGTGAGACGCCCCCCAGGGTCCGGCGTTCCTTCCCCGGCCCCCGTCCAGCTCAGCCTCCCCCCCGGGCGTGTGCACTCACCGATGGCTCGAGCTGCACTGCCGCAGCCGTGCCCTCTGCTGCCTGATGAAGGCCCAGGCATTGTGACCCGCCCCTGTGATGTCACAGGCAGCAGAGCCGCATCACCGTTGTTGGGTGAGCCACCGAGCGAAGGGGCCCCACTGGGCGTGTCGTTTGCGCACAGCGAAGGACTGTTGGGTGACATGATGGCTGGAGGCCATCTTGGGCCTAGCGATCGTGAAATGAGAGTGTTTTTGATTCTTGGAGAATTAAGGCTTGTTGTTACCAGAATCGCTGCTGCCTTGGACGTTACCGCAGGGCTGACCTTGGCCTGTTTAGGGGCCTGGTTGACAGAGTCCCTTGGGAGGCAGTCCTGAAGGGCCAAGGAGCCCTGGAAGGCTGGGCGTTCCAGGGCCCAATCTTCAACGGCAGGCCATCCCTACGTGCAACAAGATGAGCCGGCAGGGAAGAAGGCCGGCCTGGCTGAACAGAGAGCTTTTGCTGGCGCTCAGGAAAAACCAGAGAGATTATGACCTTTGGAAGAGGGGGGAAGCCTGTCAGGAGGACTACAAAGATGATGTGAAGTTGTGCAGGGAGGGCATTAGAAGGGCCAAAGCCCAGCTAGAACTTAATTTGGCTGCTGTGGTAAAAGACGATACAGAATGTCTCTATAAACACATTAACAACAAAAGGAGGGCGAAGGGGACTCTCCATCCCGTATTGGATGCGGGGGGAAACAGAGCGACAAAGGCTGAGGAAAAGGCTGAGGTACTTAATGCTTTCTTTGCCTCGGTCTTTAGCGGTAAGACCGACTGCCCTCGGGGTACCCAGCCCCCTGAGCTGGAAGATGGGGACAGGGAGCAGAAGGAAGCCCCATAACCCAAGGGGAAATGGTTAGCGACCTGCTACACCACGTACATGCACACGAGTGTTTGGGGCTGGCTGCCATCCACCCAAGCGTACTGAGGGAACTGGCGGGAGTGCTCCCCAAGCCACGTTGCACCATTTCTCAGCAGTCCTGGCAAACCAGGGAGGTCCCGGTTGGCTGGAGGTGAGCAAATGTGACACCCGTCTACAAGAAGTGCTGGAAGGAGGATCCGGGGAACTTCGGGCCTGTCAGTCTGCCCCTCATGCCAGGGAAGGTAATGGAGCAGATCATCCTGAGTGTCACCACGCGGCACATAGAGGGCAACCACGTGATCAGGCCCAGTCGGCATGGGCTTATGAAAGGCAGGTCTTGCTTGACCGACCTGATCTCCTTCTACGACAAAGTGACCCTCTTAGTGGATGAGGCAAAGGCTCTGGATGTTGTTTACCTGGACTTTAGAGAAGCCTTTGACGTTGTTTGCTGGGTAAAAAGCCTTCTGGATGGCTGGGCCCCAGGAGTTGTGTTGAATGGAGTTAAATCCGGTTGGTGGCCGGTCACAAGGGGTGTTTCCCAGGGCCTGGTACTGGGGCCAGTTCTGTTTAATATCTTTAGCAATCATCTGGATGTGGGCATTGAGTGCACCCCGCAGTAATGAACTCCACAGGGAAAAATAGGATCGAAATGCAGAAATCCACAGGTGTTTTATATCCTCTGATACAAAGGTGTCATTAATTACTCAGCAACTGTGACAGTTGAATAGCCGGAGCTATCGCATGCACTTAAGCATGGATCTAGGTTCAATCGTAGAGCTGATTTCTTCACTAACAGCTGTTTGTTGTTTTTTTTTTTTCCTTCAGGCCTTCCGCCTTCTAACAATCGGGCACTTAATCAGAAAGATGAACTGTTGGGAGAGAGTGGGAAAGGCCAGGAAGGCGACTGCTGTGGGACTGAGAGGGCTAGAGAGCAGGTCATACCCTGGTGTGGCCAGAGAGCGCGGCTGAGGAGGCTTGGGCAGGGCCAGGAGCAAGGTCAGGAGATAGAAGGGTGGCTCAACAGCCACGAGCGGTCACTCGCTGAGGCGACCGGCTCCGTACGGGCACGTTCTGCAGCAGAGGGGAGGATGGCAGGGTACTGGTGGGGTTTCCTAGACCAGGTGAAGGCTATGGCCGTGAAGAGAGTCACCAGGGCCGGCAGGTGCGTCAGAGCAGCTGAGGAGGCTTGGAAGGGGCCCGGAGCAATGGGGGGAGATTTAAAGGTGGTGCAACTGCCACCAGCGGCTGTGGAAAGAACTAGTTGTTATTCAAAGTGAAAGGATGTTGCAGAAGAGTCCCGGTTTTGGAGCAGCTCTGGTGGGAGTCCCATCACAGCTCTTACAAACCCAGGAGAGATCCAAGGAGACGCTAACAGCACTTCACACTGAACAGGATGGGACAGAATAAAGAGTTTGCAGTACAGCACTGACTGCTTTATTACTCTAAGAAGTTCTCAGTTCTGGGGGGCGGGGGGAAGGATGTTGTGCTGGCCATGCTTGATGAACTGCGTGTCGGTCACATCACAGCTCTCCTGCCAGGCTGTGCTGGGGGTAAAGCCGGCCTCTGCCTACTCAAGGCTCTGGAAGTAGTCCGAGTCGCCTAGCTGCACGCCGAAAATCATCTCAATGGACAGGGATCCCTCTCCATTGTGTAGCTGGAGCCTGCAGGAGCGTGTAGCAGGCAGCACCGTCAGCTGCCAGCGGCGGGACCGAAGCATAAGCTTCCATGCGTCTTTCACCAGCGTCTGGAACCAGCAGGCGGTTTTCTCGATGTCTAAGTACGAGTTGGTGCAAAGGGTGTTGAGGAGGCTGGGGCCCTGACGTTTCAGCTCATCCTCGCTGTGGTGGAGGAAGCATAGTACGTCCTGCACCAGTAGCTCCCACATGCACATGCACTGTAGGTGCACGTGGAGGCCGGAGGTGCTGGTCAGCATGTCCTTGGTGGTGCCCAGCTCCAAGCAGAAGGTGTGTCCGGGGGGAGGCTGCAGGGGCACGAGCAGTTGGTAGAGGACATTGCCCTCCTGGGTACTCCACCCTTCGTAGACACAGCCCACCCCAATGGCTGGCTGCAGCCTTGGCTTGAAGCTATTGCCGGGAAGTCTTTGGCAGGCACTAAGAAGCTCGTCTACCAGCTCCTCCACCAACGTGCACGTGTCGGCCATGTATGGCACTGGCCACTGGATGCAAAGGCACACACACCTGCCCAGATCCCACATGTCCCCGGAGTCGTCGTCATCATCGTCGTCTTCTACCTTTTCGTCGTCCTCCTCGTCCTCCTCGTCTTCTTCTACCTTTTCGTCATCCACCTCGTCCTCCTCGTTGTGAATTCCGGGGCTGCCCTGCTGGCAGCTGCTTCCCGTCTTACGGCTCCTTCTTCTGGTCCTGCAGCAGAGCCACAGGAGCAGGAGCAGGAGCAGGGCTCCTGCCCCAAGAGCAGTGGCCCAGAACCACCATTGCTGGAAGGCGGCCAGGAGCAGGATTTTCACAGCCGCCCCGTTCTGATTCCGGATCCGCTCTAGATCCTGCAGCAGCTGAGTCGTCTTCCAGCTCAGCTGCTGTGCGAGGTGCTGCACGAGCCTGTGCATGGCTGCATGCAGCTCTTCACCCGTCTGCATCGCGTTCTGGACAATGCCCAGCGCAACTCAGGCGAGGGAGACAAAGACAGCCGAGACCTGCAGGAGAAGGAAGAGAAGGGCTCTCAGTGGGGCCTGGCCAGAGGGAGCTGGCGGCAGTTGGGGGGGCTGTGGGTGGGAGCTGCAGGGACCTGGGGCCAGGTAGGAGAGGGGGCCAGGGAGCTGGGAGGCCCCCCACCCCAGCGGTGGCAGGGTGCCCTTCCCAAGGTGCTCCCCGGAGCGTCTGGACCCTCACTGCAGGGTGAGACGCCCCCCAGGGTCCGGCGTTCCTTCCCCGGCCCCCGTCCAGCTCAGCCTCCCCCCCGGGCGTGTGCACTCACCGATGGCTCGAGCTGCACTGCCGCAGCCGTGCCCTCTGCTGCCTGATGAAGGCCCAGGCATTGTGACCCGCCCCTGTGATGTCACAGGCAGCAGAGCCGCATCACCGTTGTTGGGTGAGCCACCGAGCGAAGGGGCCCCACTGGGCGTGTCGTTTGCGCACAGCGAAGGACTGTTGGGTGACATGATGGCTGGAGGCCATCTTGGGCCTAGCGATCGTGAAATGAGAGTGTTTTTGATTCTTGGAGAATTAAGGCTTGTTGTTACCAGAATCGCTGCTGCCTTGGACGTTACCGCAGGGCTGACCTTGGCCTGTTTAGGGGCCTGGTTGACAGAGTCCCTTGGGAGGCAGTCCTGAAGGGCCAAGGAGCCCTGGAAGGCTGGGCGTTCCAGGGCCCAGAAATCTTCAACGGCAGGCCTTCCCTACGTGCAACAAGATGAGCCGGCAGGGAAGAAGGCCGGCCTGGCTGAACAGAGAGCTTTTGCTGGCGCTCAGGAAAAACCAGAGAGATTATGACCTTTGGAAGAGGGGGGAAGCCTGTCAGGAGGACTACAAAGATGATGTGAAGTTGTGCAGGGAGGGCATTAGAAGGGCCAAAGCCCAGCTAGAACTTAATTTGGCTGCTGCGGTAAAAGACGATACAGAATGTCTCTATAAACACATTAACAACAAAAGGAGGGCGAAGGGGACTCTCCATCCCGTATTGGATGCGGGGGGAAACAGAGCGACAAAGGCTGAGGAAAAGGCTGAGGTACTTAATGCTTTCTTTGCCTCGGTCTTTAGCGGTAAGACCGACTGCCCTCGGGGTACCCAGCCCCCTGAGCTGGAAGATGGGGACAGGGAGCAGAAGGAAGCCCCATAACCCAAGGGGAAATGGTTAGCGACCTGCTACACCACGTACATGCACACGAGTGTTTGGGGCTGGCTGCCATCCACCCAAGCGTACTGAGGGAACTGGCGGGAGTGCTCCCCAAGCCACGTTGCACCATTTCTCAGCAGTCCTGGCAAACCAGGGAGGTCCCGGTTGGCTGGAGGTGAGCAAATGTGACACCCGTCTACAAGAAGTGCTGGAAGGAGGATCCGGGGAACTTCGGGCCTGTCAGTCTGCCCCTCATGCCAGGGAAGGTAATGGAGCAGATCATCCTGAGTGTCACCACGCGGCACATAGAGGGCAACCACGTGATCAGGCCCAGTCGGCATGGGCTTATGAAAGGCAGGTCTTGCTTGACCGACCTGATCTCCTTCTACGACAAAGTGACCCTCTTAGTGGATGAGGCAAAGGCTCTGGATGTTGTTTACCTGGACTTTAGAGAAGCCTTTGACGTTGTTTGCTGGGTAAAAAGCCTTCTGGATGGCTGGGCCCCAGGAGTTGTGTTGAATGGAGTTAAATCCGGTTGGTGGCCGGTCACAAGGGGTGTTTCCCAGGGCCTGGTACTGGGGCCAGTTCTTTTTAATATCTTTAGCAATCATCTGGATGTGGGCATTGAGTGCACCCCGCAGTAATGAACTCCACAGGGAAAAATAGGATCGAAATGCAGAAATCCACAGGTGTTTTATATCCTCTGATACAAAGGTGTCATTAATTACTCAGCAACTGTGACAGTTGAATAGCCGGAGCTATCGCATGCACTTAAGCATGGATCTAGGTTCAATCGTAGAGCTGATTTCTTCACTAACAGCTGTTTGTTGTTTTTTTTTTTTCCTTCAGGCCTTCCGCCTTCTAACAATCGGGCACTTAATCAGAAAGGTGAACTGTTGGGAGAGAGTGGGAAAGGCCAGGAAGGCGACTGCTGTGGGACTGAGAGGGCTAGAGAGCAGGTCATACCCTGGTGTGGCCAGAGAGCGCGGCTGAGGAGGCTTGGGCAGGGCCAGGAGCAAGGTCAGGAGATAGAAGGGTGGCTCAACAGCCACGAGCGGTCACTCGCTGAGGCGACCGGCTCCGTACGGGCACGTTCTGCAGCAGAGGGGAGGATGGCAGGGTACTGGTGGGGTTTCCTAGACCAGGTGAAGGCTATGGCCGTGAAGAGAGTCACCAGGGCCGGCAGGTGCGTCAGAGCAGCTGAGGAGGCTTGGAAGGGGCCCGGAGCAATGGGGGGAGATTTAAAGGTGGTGCAACTGCCACCAGCGGCTGTGGAAAGAACTAGTTGTTATTCAAAGTGAAAGGATGTTGCAGAAGAGTCCCGGTTTTGGAGCAGCTCTGGTGGGAGTCCCATCACAGCTCTTACAAACCCAGGAGAGATCCAAGGAGACGCTAACAGCACTTCACACTGAACAGGATGGGACAGAATAAAGAGTTTGCAGTACAGCACTGACTGCTTTATTACTCTAAGAAGTTCTCAGTTCTGGGGGGCGGGGGGAAGGATGTTGTGCTGGCCATGCTTGATGAACTGCGTGTCGGTCACATCACAGCTCTCCTGCCAGGCTGTGCTGGGGGTAAAGCCGGCCTCTGCCTACTCAAGGCTCTGGAAGTAGTCCGAGTCGCCTAGCTGCACGCCGAAAATCATCTCAATGGACAGGGATCCCTCTCCATTGTGTAGCTGGAGCCTGCAGGAGCGTGTAGCAGGCAGCACCGTCAGCTGCCAGCGGCGGGACCGAGGCATAAGCTTCCATGCGTCTTTCACCAGCGTCTGGAACCAGCAGGCGGTTTTCTCGATGTCTAAGTACGAGTTGGTGCAAAGGGTGTTGAGGAGGCTGGGGCCCTGACGTTTCAGCTCATCCTCGCTGTGGTGGAGGAAGCATAGTACGTCCTGCACCAGTAGCTCCCACATGCACATGCACTGTAGGTGCACGTGGAGGCCGGAGGTGCTGGTCAGCATGTCCTTGGTGGTGCCCAGCTCCAAGCAGAAGGTGTGTCCGGGGGGAGGCTGCAGGGGCACGAGCAGTTGGTAGAGGACATTGCCCTCCTGGGTACTCCACCCTTCGTAGACACAGCCCACCCCAATGGCTGGCTGCAGCCTTGGCTTGAAGCTATTGCCGGGAAGTCTTTGGCAGGCACTAAGAAGCTCGTCTACCAGCTCCTCCACCAACGTGCACGTGTCGGCCATGTATGGCACTGGCCACTGGATGCAAAGGCCCACACACCTGCCCAGATCCCACATGTCCCCGGAGTCGTCGTCATCGTCGTCGTCTTCTACCTTTTCGTCGTCCTCCTCGTCCTCCTCGTCTTCTTCTACCTTTTCGTCATCCACCTCGTCCTCCTCGTTGTGAATTCCGGGGCTGCCCTGCTGGCAGCTGCTTCCCGTCTTACGGCTCCTTCTTCTGGTCCTGCAGCAGAGCCACAGGAGCAGGAGCAGGAGCAGGGCTCCTGCCCCAAGAGCGGTGGCCCAGAACCACCATTGCTGGAAGGCGGCCAGGAGCAGGATTTTCACAGCCGCCCCGTTCTGATTCCGGATCCGCTCTAGATCCTGCAGCAGCTGAGTCATCTTCCAGCTCAGCTGCTGTGCGAGGTGCTGCACGAGCCTGTGCATGGCTGCATGCAGCTCTTCACCCGTCTGCATCGCGTTCTGGACAATGCCCAGCGCAACTCAGGCGAGGGAGACAAAGACAGCCGAGACCTGCAGGAGAAGGAAGAGAAGGGCTCTCAGTGGGGCCTGGCCAGAGGGAGCTGGCGGCAGTTGGGGGGGCTGTGGGTGGGAGCTGCAGGGACCTGGGGCCAGGTAGGAGAGGGGGCCAGGGAGCTGGGAGTTCCCCCACCCCAGCGGTGGCAGGGTGCCCTGCCCAAGGTGCTCCCCGGAGCGTCTGGACCCTCACTGCAGGGTGAGACGCCCCCCAGGGTCCGGCGTTCCTTCCCCGGCCCCCGTCCAGCTCAGCCTCCCCCCCGGGCGTGTGCACTCACCGATGGCTCGAGCTGCACTGCCGCAGCCGTGCCCTCTGCTGCCTGATGAAGGCCCAGGCATTGTGACCCGCCCCTGTGATGTCACAGGCAGCAGAGCCGCATCACCGTTGTTGGGTGAGCCACCGAGCGAAGGGGCCCCACTGGGCGTGTCGTTTGCGCACAGCGAAGGACTGTTGGGTGACATGATGGCTGGAGGCCATCTTGGGCCTAGCGATCGTGAAATGAGAGTGTTTTTGATTCTTGGAGAATTAAGGCTTGTTGTTACCAGAATCGCTGCTGCCTTGGACGTTACCGCAGGGCTGACCTTGGCCTGTTTAGGGGCCTGGTTGACAGAGTCCCTTGGGAGGCAGTCCTGAAGGGCCAAGGAGCCCTGGAAGGCTGGGCGTTCCAGGGCCCAGAAATCTTCAACGGCAGGCCATCCCTACGTGCAACAAGATGAGCCGGCAGGGAAGAAGGCCGGCCTGGCTGAACAGAGAGCTTTTGCTGGCGCTCAGGAAAAACCAGAGAGATTATGACCTTTGGAAGAGGGGGGAAGCCTGTCAGGAGGACTACAAAGATGATGTGAAGTTGTGCAGGGAGGGCATTAGAAGGGCCAAAGCCCAGCTAGAACTTAATTTGGCTGCTGCGGTAAAAGACGATACAGAATGTCTCTATAAACACATTAACAACAAAAGGAGGGCGAAGGGGACTCTCCATCCCGTATTGGATGCGGGGGGAAACAGAGCGACAAAGGCTGAGGAAAAGGCTGAGGTACTTAATGCTTTCTTTGCCTCGGTCTTTAGCGGTAAGACCGACTGCCCTCGGGGTACCCAGCCCCCTGAGCTGGAAGATGGGGACAGGGAGCAGAAGGAAGCCCCATAACCCAAGGGGAAATGGTTAGCGACCTGCTACACCACGTACATGCACATGAGTGTTTGGGGCTGGCTGCCATCCACCCAAGCGTACTGAGGGAACTGGCGGGAGTGCTCCCCAAGCCACGTTGCACCATTTCTCAGCAGTCCTGGCAAACCAGGGAGGTCCCGGTTGGCTGGAGGTGAGCAAATGTGACACCCGTCTACAAGAAGTGCTGGAAGGAGGATCCGGGGAACTTCGGGCCTGTCAGTCTGCCCTTCATGCCAGGGAAGGTAATGGAGCAGATCATCCTGAGTGTCACCACGCGGCACATAGAGGGCAACCACGTGATCAGGCCCAGTCGGCATGGGCTTATGAAAGGCAGGTCTTGCTTGACCGACCTGATCTCCTTCTACGACAAAGTGACCCTCTTAGTGGATGAGGCAAAGGCTCTGGATGTTGTTTACCTGGACTTTAGAGAAGCCTTTGACGTTGTTTGCTGGGTAAAAAGCCTTCTGGATGGCTGGGCCCCAGGAGTTGTGTTGAATGGAGTTAAATCCGGTTGATGGCCGGTCACAAGGGGTGTTTCCCAGGGCCTGGTACCGGGGCCAGTTCTGTTTAATATCTTTAGCAATCATCTGGATGTGGGCATTGAGTGCACCCCGCAGTAATGAACTCCACAGGGAAAAATAGGATCGAAATGCAGAAATCCACAGGTGTTTTATATCCTCTGATACAAAGGTGTCATTAATTACTCAGCAACTGTGACAGTTGAATAGCCGGAGCTATCGCATGGATCTAGGTTCAATCGTAGAGCTGATTTCTTCACTAACAGCTGGGTTTTTTTTGTTTTTTTTTTTTTTTTTTTTTTTTCCTTCAGGCCTTCCGTCGTCTAACAATCGGGCACTTAATCAGAAAGGTGAACTGTTGGGAGAGAGTGGGAAAGGCCAGGAAGGCGACTGCTGTGGGACTGAGAGGGCTATAGAGCAGGTCATACTCTGGTGTGGCCAGAGAGCGCGGCCGAGGAGGCTTGGGCAGGGCCAGGAGCAAGGTCAGGAGATAGAAGGGTGGCTCAACAGCCACGAGCAGTCACTCGCTGAGGCGACCGGCTCCGTACGGGCACGTTCTGCAGCAGAGGGGAGGATGGCAGGGTACTGGTGGGGTTTCCTAGACCACCGTGAAGGCTATGGCTGTGAAGAGAGTCACCAGGGCCGGCAGGTGTGTCAGAGCAGCTGAGGAGGCTTGGAAGGGGCCCGGAGCAATGGGGGGAGATTTAAAGGTGGTGCAACTGCCACCAGCGGCTGTGGAAAGAACGAGTTGTTATTGAAAGTGAAACGATGTTGCAGAAGAGTCCCGGTTTTGGAGCAGCTCTGGTGGGAGTCCCATCACAGCTCTTACAAACCCAGGAGAGATCCAAGGAGACGCTAACAGCACTTCACACTGAACAGGATGGGACAGAATAAAGAGTTTGCAGTACAGCACTGACTGCTTTATTACTATAAGAAGTTCTCAGTTCTGGGGGGCGGGGGGAAGGATGTTGTGCTGGCCATGCTTGATGAACTGCGTGTCGGTCACATCACAGCTCTCCTGCCAGGCTGTGCTGGGGGTAAAGCCGGCCTCTGCCTACTCAAGGCTCTGGAAGTAGTCCGAGTCGCCTAGCTGCACGCCGAAAATCATCTCAATGGACAGGGATCCCTCTCCATTGTGTAGCTGGAGCCTGCAGGAGCGTGTAGCAGGCAGCACCGTCAGCTGCCAGCGGCGGGACCGAGGCATAAGCTTCCATGCGTCTTTCACCAGCGTCTGGAACCAGCAGGCGGTTTTCTCGATGTCTAAGTACGAGTTGGTGCAAAGGGTGTTGAGGAGGCTGGGGCCCTGACGTTTCAGCTCATCCTCGCTGTGGTGGAGGAAGCATAGTACGTCCTGCACCAGTAGCTCCCACATGCACATGCACTGTAGGTGCACGTGGAGGCCGGAGGTGCTGGTCAGCATGTCCTTGGTGGTGCCCAGCTCCAAGCAGAAGGTGTGTCCGGGGGGAGGCTGCAGGGGCACGAGCAGTTGGTAGAGGACATTGCCCTCCTGGGTACTCCACCCTTCGTAGACACAGCCCACCCCAATGGCTGGCTGCAGCCTTGGCTTGAAGCTATTGCCGGGAAGTCTTTGGCAGGCACTAAGAAGCTCGTCTACCAGCTCCTCCACCAACGTGCACGTGTCGGCCATGTATGGCACTGGCCACTGGATGCAAAGGCCCACACACCTGCCCAGATCCCACATGTCCCCAGAGTCGTCGTCATCGTCGTCGTCTTCTACCTTTTCCTCGTCCTCCTCGTCCTCCTCGTCGTCTTCTACCTTTTCGTCATCCACCTCGTCCTCCTCGTTGTGAATTCCGGGGCTGCCCTGCTGGCAGCTGCTTCCCGTCTTACGGCTCCTTCTTCTGGTCCTGCAGCAGAGCCACAGGAGCAGGAGCAGGAGCAGGGCTACTGCCCCAAGAGCAGTGGCCCAGAACCACCATTGCTGGAAGGCGGCCAGGAGCAGGATTTTCACAGCCGCCCCGTTCTGATTCCGGATCCGCTCTAGATCCTGCAGCAGCTGAGTCGTCTTCCAGCTCAGCTGCTGTGCGAGGTGCTGCACGAGCCTGTGCATGGCTGCATGCAGCTCTTCACCCGTCTGCATCGCGTTCTGGACAATGCCCAGCGCAACTCAGGCGAGGGAGACAAAGACAGCCGAGACCTGCAGGAGAGGGAAGAGAAGGGCTCTCAGTGGGGCCTGGCCAGAGGGAGCTGGCGGCAGTTGGGGGGGCTGTGGGTGGGAGCTGCAGGGACCTGGGGCCAGGTAGGAGAGGGGGCCAGGGAGCTGGGAGTTCCCCCACCCCAGCGGTGGCAGGGTGCCCTGCCCAAGGTGCTCCCCGGAGCGTCTGGACCCTCACTGCAGGGTGAGACGCCCCCCAGGGTCCGGCGTTCCTTCCCCGGCCCCCGTCCAGCTCAGCCTCCCCCCCGGGCGTGTGCACTCACCGATGGCTCGAGCTGCACTGCCGCAGCCGTGCCCTCTGCTGCCTGATGAAGGCCCAGGCATTGTGACCCGCCCCTGTGACGTCACAGGCAGCAGAGCCGCATCACCGTTGTTGGGTGAGCCACCGAGCGAAGGGGCCCCACTGGGCGTGTCGTTTGCGCACAGCGAAGGACTGTTGGGTGACATGATGGCTGGAGGCCATCTTGGGCCTAGCGATCGTGAAATGAGAGTGTTTTTGATTCTTGGAGAATTAAGGCTTGTTGTTACCAGAATCGCTGCTGCCTTGGACGTTACCGCAGGGCTGACCTTGGCCTGTTTAGGGGCCTGGTTGACAGAGTCCCTTGGGAGGCAGTCCTGAAGGGCCAAGGAGCCCTGGAAGGCTGGGCGTTCCAGGGCCCAGAAATCTTCAACGGCAGGCCATCCCTACGTGCAACAAGATGAGCCGGCAGGGAAGAAGGCCGGCCTGGCTGAACAGAGAGCTTTTGCTGGCGCTCAGGAAAAACCAGAGAGATTATGACCTTTGGAAGAGGGGGGAAGCCTGTCAGGAGGACTACAAAGATGATGTGAAGTTGTGCAGGGAGGGCATTAGAAGGGCCAAAGCCCAGCTAGAACTTAATTTGGCTGCTGCGGTAAAAGACGATACAGAATGTCTCTATAAACACATTAACAACAAAAGGAGGGCGAAGGGGACTCTCCATCCCGTATTGGATGCGGGGGGAAACAGAGCGACAAAGGCTGAGGAAAAGGCTGAGGTACTTAATGCTTTCTTTGCCTCGGTCTTTAGCGGTAAGACCGACTGCCCTCGGGGTACCCAGCCCCCTGAGCTGGAAGATGGGGACAGGGAGCAGAAGGAAGCCCCATAACCCAAGGGGAAATGGTTAGCGACCTGCTACACCACGTACATGCACACGAGTGTTTGGGGCTGGCTGCCATCCACCCAAGCGTACTGAGGGAACTGGCGGGAGTGCTCCCCAAGCCACGTTGCACCATTTCTCAGCAGTCCTGGCAAACCAGGGAGGTCCCGGTTGGCTGGAGGTGAGCAAATGTGACACCCGTCTACAAGAAGTGCTGGAAGGAGGATCCGGGGAACTTCGGGCCTGTCAGTCTGCCCTTCATGCCAGGGAAGGTAATGGAGCAGATCATCCTGAGTGTCACCACGCGGCACATAGAGGGCAACCACGTGATCAGGCCCAGTCGGCATGGGCTTATGAAAGGCAGGTCTTGCTTGACCGACCTGATCTCCTTCTACGACAAAGTGACCCTCTTAGTGGATGAGGCAAAGGCTCTGGATGTTGTTTACCTGGACTTTAGAGAAGCCTTTGACGTTGTTTGCTGGGTAAAAAGCCTTCTGGATGGCTGGGCCCCAGGAGTTGTGTTGAATGGAGTTAAATCCGGTTGGTGGCCGGTCACAAGGGGTGTTTCCCAGGGCCTGGTACTGGGGCCAGTTCTGTTTAATATCTTTAGCAATCATCTGGATGTGGGCATTGAGTGCACCCCGCAGTAATGAACTCCACAGGGAAAAATAGGATCGAAATGCAGAAATCCACAGGTGTTTTATATCCTCTGATACAAAGGTGTCATTAATTACTCAGCAACTGTGACAGTTGAATAGCCGGAGCTATCGCATGCACTTAAGCATGGATCTAGGTTCAATCGTAGAGCTGATTTCTTCACTAACAGCTGTTTTTTGTGTTTTTTTTTTTTTTTTTTTTTTCCTTCAGGCCTTCCGCCTTCTAACAATCGGGCACTTAATCAGAAAGGTGAACTGTTGGGAGAGAGTGGGAAAGGCCAGGAAGGCGACTGCTGTGGGACTGAGAGGGCTAGAGAGCAGGTCATACCCTGGTGTGGCCAGAGAGCGCGGCTGAGGAGGCTTGGGCAGGGCCAGGAGCAAGGTCAGGAGATAGAAGGGTGGCTCAACAGCCACGAGCGGTCACTCGCTGAGGCGACCGGCTCCGTACGGGCACGTTCTGCAGCAGAGGGGAGGATGGCAGGGTACTGGTGGGGTTTCCTAGACCAGGTGAAGGCTATGGCCGTGAAGAGAGTCACCAGGGCCGGCAGGTGCGTCAGAGCAGCTGAGGAGGCTTGGAAGGGGCCCGGAGCAATGGGGGGAGATTTAAAGGTGGTGCAACTGCCACCAGCGGCTGTGGAAAGAACTAGTTGTTATTCAAAGTGAAAGGATGTTGCAGAAGAGTCCCGGTTTTGGAGCAGCTCTGGTGGGAGTCCCATCACAGCTCTTACAAACCCAGGAGAGATCCAAGGAGACGCTAACAGCACTTCACACTGAACAGGATGGGACAGAATAAAGAGTTTGCAGTACAGCACTGACTGCTTTATTACTATAAGAAGTTCTCAGTTCTGGGGGGCGGGGGGAAGGATGTTGTGCTGGCCATGCTTGATGAACTGCGTGTCGGTCACATCACAGCTCTCCTGCCAGGCTGTGCTGGGGGTAAAGCCGGCCTCTGCCTACTCAAGGCTCTGGAAGTAGTCCGAGTCGCCTAGCTGCACGCCGAAAATCATCTCAATGGACAGGGATCCCTCTCCATTGTGTAGCTGGAGCCTGCAGGAGCGTGTAGCAGGCAGCACCGTCAGCTGCCAGCGGCGGGACCGAGGCATAAGCTTCCATGCGTCTTTCACCAGCGTCTGGAACCAGCAGGCGGTTTTCTCGATGTCTAAGTACGAGTTGGTGCAAAGGGTGTTGAGGAGGCTGGGGCCCTGACGTTTCAGCTCATCCTCGCTGTGGTGGAGGAAGCATAGTACGTCCTGCACCAGTAGCTCCCACATGCACATGCACTGTAGGTGCACGTGGAGGCCGGAGGTGCTGGTCAGCATGTCCTTGGTGGTGCCCAGCTCCAAGCAGAAGGTGTGTCCGGGGGGAGGCTGCAGGGGCACGAGCAGTTGGTAGAGGACATTGCCCTCCTGGGTACTCCACCCTTCGTAGACACAGCCCACCCCAATGGCTGGCTGCAGCCTTGGCTTGAAGCTATTGCCGGGAAGTCTTTGGCAGGCACTAAGAAGCTCGTCTACCAGCTCCTCCACCAACGTGCACGTGTCGGCCATGTATGGCACTAGCCACTGGATGCAAAGGCCCACACACCTGCCCAGATCCCACATGTCCCCAGAGTCGTCGTCATCGTCGTCGTCTTCTACCTTTTCCTCGTCCTCCTCGTCCTCCTCGTCTTCTTCTACCTTTTCGTCATCCACCTCGTCCTCCTCGTTGTGAATTCCGGGGCTGCCCCGCTGGCAGCTGCTTCCCATCTTACGGCTCCTTCTTCTGGTCCTGCAGCAGAGCCACAGGAGCAGGAGCAGGAGCAGGGCTCCTGCCCCAAGAGCAGTGGCCCAGAACCACCATTGCTGGAAGGCGGCCAGGAGCAGGATTTTCACAGCCGCCCCGTTCTGATTCCAGATCCGCTCTAGATCCTGCAGCAGCTGAGTCGTCTTCCAGCTCAGCTGCTGTGCGAGGTGCTGCACGAGCCTGTGCATGGCTGCATGCAGCTCTTCACCCGTCTGCATCGCGTTCTGGACAATGCCCAGCGCAACTCAGGCGAGGGAGACAAAGACAGCCGAGACCTGCAGGAGAGGGAAGAGAAGGGCTCTCAGTGGGGCCTGGCCAGAGGGAGCTGGCGGCAGTTGGGGGGGCTGTGGGTGGGAGCTGCAGGGACCTGGGGCCAGGTAGGAGGGGGGGCCAGGGAGCTGGGAGTTCCCCCACCCCAGCGGTGGCAGGGTGCCCTGCCCAAGGTGCTCCCCGGAGCGTCTGGACCCTCACTGCAGGGTGAGACGCCCCCCAGGGTCCGGCGTTCCTTCCCCGGCCCCCGTCCAGCTCAGCCTCCCCCCCGGGCGTGTGCACTCACCGATGGCTCGAGCTGCACTGCCGCAGCCGTGCCCTCTGCTGCCTGATGAAGGCCCAGGCATTGTGACCCGCCCCTGTGACGTCACAGGCAGCAGAGCCGCATCACCGTTGTTGGGTGAGCCACCGAGCGAAGGGGCCCCACTGGGCGTGTCGTTTGCGCACAGCGAAGGACTGTTGGGTGACATGATGGCTGGAGGCCATCTTGGGCCTAGCGATCGTGAAATGAGAGTGTTTTTGATTCTTGGAGAATTAAGGCTTGTTGTTACCAGAATCGCTGCTGCCTTGGACGTTACCGCAGGGCTGACCTTGGCCTGTTTAGGGGCCTGGTTGACAGAGTCCCTTGGGAGGCAGTCCTGAAGGGCCAAGGAGCCCTGGAAGGCTGGGCGTTCCAGGGCCCAGAAATCTTCAACGGCAGGCCATCCCTACGTGCAACAAGATGAGCCGGCAGGGAAGAAGGCCGGCCTGGCTGAACAGAGAGCTTTTGCTGGCGCTCAGGAAAAACCAGAGAGATTATGACCTTTGGAAGAGGGGGGAAGCCTGTCAGGAGGACTACAAAGATGATGTGAAGTTGTGCAGGGAGGGCATTAGAAGGGCCAAAGCCCAGCTAGAACTTAATTTGGCTGCTGCGGTAAAAGACGATACAGAATGTCTCTATAAACACATTAACAACAAAAGGAGGGCGAAGGGGACTCTCCATCCCGTATTGGATGCGGGGGGAAACAGAGCGACAAAGGCTGAGGAAAAGGCTGAGGTACTTAATGCTTTCTTTGCCTCGGTCTTTAGCGGTAAGACCGACTGCCCTCGGGGTACCCAGCCCCCTGAGCTGGAAGATGGGGACAGGGAGCAGAAGGAAGCCCCATAACCCAAGGGGAAATGGTTAGCGACCTGCTACACCACGTACATGCACACGAGTGTTTGGGGCTGGCTGCCATCCACCCAAGCGTACTGAGGGAACTGGCGGGAGTGCTCCCCAAGCCACGTTGCACCATTTCTCAGCAGTCCTGGCAAACCAGGGAGGTCCCGGTTGGCTGGAGGTGAGCAAATGTGACACCCGTCTACAAGAAGTGCTGGAAGGAGGATCCGGGGAACTTCGGGCCTGTCAGTCTGCCCTTCATGCCAGGGAAGGTAATGGAGCAGATCATCCTGAGTGTCACCACGCGGCACATAGAGGGCAACCACGTGATCAGGCCCAGTCGGCATGGGCTTATGAAAGGCAGGTCTTGCTTGACCGACCTGATCTCCTTCTACGACAAAGTGACCCTCTTAGTGGATGAGGCAAAGGCTCTGGATGTTGTTTACCTGGACTTTAGAGAAGCCTTTGACGTTGTTTGCTGGGTAAAAAGCCTTCTGGATGGCTGGGCCCCAGGAGTTGTGTTGAATGGAGTTAAATCCGGTTGGTGGCCGGTCACAAGGGGTGTTTCCCAGGGCCTGGTACTGGGGCCAGTTCTGTTTAATATCTTTAGCAATCATCTGGATGTGGGCATTGAGTGCACCCCGCAGTAATGAACTCCACAGGGAAAAATAGGATCGAAATGCAGAAATCCACAGGTGTTTTATATCCTCTGATACAAAGGTGTCATTAATTACTCAGCAACTGTGACAGTTGAATAGCCGGAGCTATCGCATGCACTTAAGCATGGATCTAGGTTCAATCGTAGAGCTGATTTCTTCACTAACAGCTGTTTTTTGTGGTTGTATTTTTTTTTTTTTCCTTCAGGCCTTCCGCCTTCTAACAATCGGGCACTTAATCAGAAAGGTGAACTGTTGGGAGAGAGTGGGAAAGGCCAGGAAGGCGACTGCTGTGGGACTGAGAGGGCTAGAGAGCAGGTCATACCCTGGTGTGGCCAGAGAGCGCGGCTGAGGAGGCTTGGGCAGGGCCAGGAGCAAGGTCAGGAGATAGAAGGGTGGCTCAACAGCCATGAGCGGTCACTCGCTGAGGCGACCGGCTCCGTACGGGCACGTTCTGCAGCAGAGGGGAGGATGGCAGGGTACTGGTGGGGTTTCCTAGACCAGGTGAAGGCTATGGCCGTGAAGAGAGTCACCAGGGCCGGCAGGTGCGTCAGAGCAGCTGAGGAGGCTTGGAAGGGGCCCGGAGCAATGGGGGGAGATTTAAAGGTGGTGCAACTGCCACCAGCGGCTGTGGAAAGAACTAGTTGTTATTCAAAGTGAAAGGATGTTGCAGAAGAGTCCCGGTTTTGGAGCAGCTCTGGTGGGAGTCCCATCACAGCTCTTACAAACCCAGGAGAGATCCAAGGAGACGCTAACAGCACTTCACACTGAACAGGATGGGACAGAATAAAGAGTTTGCAGTACAGCACTGACTGCTTTATTACTATAAGAAGTTCTCAGTTCTGGGGGGCGGGGGGAAGGATGTTGTGCTGGCCATGCTTGATGAACTGCGTGTCGGTCACATCACAGCTCTCCTGCCAGGCTGTGCTGGGGGTAAAGCCGGCCTCTGCCTACTCAAGGCTCTGGAAGTAGTCCGAGTCGCCTAGCTGCACGCCGAAAATCATCTCAATGGACAGGGATCCCTCTCCATTGTGTAGCTGGAGCCTGCAGGAGCGTGTAGCAGGCAGCACCGTCAGCTGCCAGCGGCGGGACCGAGGCATAAGCTTCCATGCGTCTTTCACCAGCGTCTGGAACCAGCAGGCGGTTTTCTCGATGTCTAAGTACGAGTTGGTGCAAAGGGTGTTGAGGAGGCTGGGGCCCTGACGTTTCAGCTCATCCTCGCTGTGGTGGAGGAAGCATAGTACGTCCTGCACCAGTAGCTCCCACATGCACATGCACTGTAGGTGCACGTGGAGGCCGGAGGTGCTGGTCAGCATGTCCTTGGTGGTGCCCAGCTCCAAGCAGAAGGTGTGTCCGGGGGGAGGCTGCAGGGGCACGAGCAGTTGGTAGAGGACATTGCCCTCCTGGGTACTCCACCCTTCGTAGACACAGCCCACCCCAATGGCTGGCTGCAGCCTTGGCTTGAAGCTATTGCCGGGAAGTCTTTGGCAGGCACTAAGAAGCTCGTCTACCAGCTCCTCCACCAACGTGCACGTGTCGGCCATGTATGGCACTGGCCACTGGATGCAAAGGCCCACACACCTGCCCAGATCCCACATGTCCCCAGAGTCGTCGTCATCGTCGTCGTCTTCTACCTTTTCCTCGTCCTCCTCGTCCTCCTCGTCGTCTTCTACCTTTTCGTCATCCACCTCGTCCTCCTCGTTGTGAATTCCGGGGCTGCCCCGCTGGCAGCTGCTTCCCATCTTACGGCTCCTTCTTCTGGTCCTGCAGCAGAGCCACAGGAGCAGGAGCAGGAGCAGGGCTCCTGCCCCAAGAGCAGTGGCCCAGAACCACCATTGCTGGAAGGCGGCCAGGAGCAGGATTTTCACAGCCGCCCCGTTCTGATTCCGGATCCGCTCTAGATCCTGCAGCAGCTGAGTCGTCTTCCAGCTCAGCTGCTGTGCGAGGTGCTGCACGAGCCTGTGCATGGCTGCATGCAGCTCTTCACCCGTCTGCATCGCGTTCTGGACAATGCCCAGCGCAACTCAGGCGAGGGAGACAAAGACAGCCGAGACCTGCAGGAGAGGGAAGAGAAGGGCTCTCAGTGGGGCCTGGCCAGAGGGAGCTGGCGGCAGTTGGGGGGGCTGTGGGTGGGAGCTGCAGGGACCTGGGGCCAGGTAGGAGGGGGGACCAGGGAGCTGGGAGTTCCCCCACCCCAGCGGTGGCAGGGTGCCCTGCCCAAGGTGCTCCCCGGAGCGTCTGGACCCTCACTGCAGGGTGAGACGCCCCCCAGGGTCCGGCGTTCCTTCCCCGGCCCCCGTCCAGCTCAGCCTCCCCCCCGGGCGTGTGCACTCACCGATGGCTCGAGCTGCACTGCCGCAGCCGTGCCCTCTGCTGCCTGATGAAGGCCCAGGCATTGTGACCCGCCCCTGTGATGTCACAGGCAGCAGAGCCGCATCACCGTTGTTGGGTGAGCCACCGAGCGAAGGGGCCCCACTGGGCGTGTCGTTTGCGCACAGCGAAGGACTGTTGGGTGACATGATGGCTGGAGGCCATCTTGGGCCTAGCGATCGTGAAATGAGAGTGTTTTTGATTCTTGGAGAATTAAGGCTTGTTGTTACCAGAATCGCTGCTGCCTTGGACGTTACCGCAGGGCTGACCTTGGCCTGTTTAGGGGCCTGGTTGACAGAGTCCCTTGGGAGGCAGTCCTGAAGGGCCAAGGAGCCCTGGAAGGCTGGGCGTTCCAGGGCCCAGAAATCTTCAACGGCAGGCCATCCCTACGTGCAACAAGATGAGCCGGCAGGGAAGAAGGCCGGCCTGGCTGAACAGAGAGCTTTTGCTGGCGCTCAGGAAAAACCAGAGAGATTATGACCTTTGGAAGAGGGGGGAAGCCTGTCAGGAGGACTACAAAGATGATGTGAAGTTGTGCAGGGAGGGCATTAGAAGGGCCAAAGCCCAGCTAGAACTTAATTTGGCTGCTGCGGTAAAAGACGATACAGAATGTCTCTATAAACACATTAACAACAAAAGGAGGGCGAAGGGGACTCTCCATCCCGTATTGGATGCGGGGGGAAACAGAGCGACAAAGGCTGAGGAAAAGGCTGAGGTACTTAATGCTTTCTTTGCCTCGGTCTTTAGCGGTAAGACCGACTGCCCTCGGGGTACCCAGCCCCCTGAGCTGGAAGATGGGGACAGGGAGCAGAAGGAAGCCCCATAACCCAAGGGGAAATGGTTAGCGACCTGCTACACCACGTACATGCACACGAGTGTTTGGGGCTGGCTGCCATCCACCCAAGCGTACTGAGGGAACTGGCGGGAGTGCTCCCCAAGCCACGTTGCACCATTTCTCAGCAGTCCTGGCAAACCAGGGAGGTCCCGGTTGGCTGGAGGTGAGCAAATGTGACACCCGTCTACAAGAAGTGCTGGAAGGAGGATCCGGGGAACTTCGGGCCTGTCAGTCTGCCCTTCATGCCAGGGAAGGTAATGGAGCAGATCATCCTGAGTGTCACCACGCGGCACATAGAGGGCAACCACGTGATCAGGCCCAGTCGGCATGGGCTTATGAAAGGCAGGTCTTGCTTGACCGACCTGATCTCCTTCTACGACAAAGTGACCCTCTTAGTGGATGAGGCAAAGGCTCTGGATGTTGTTTACCTGGACTTTAGAGAAGCCTTTGACGTTGTTTGCTGGGTAAAAAGCCTTCTGGATGGCTGGGCCCCAGGAGTTGTGTTGAATGGAGTTAAATCCGGTTGGTGGCCGGTCACAAGGGGTGTTTCCCAGGGCCTGGTACTGGGGCCAGTTCTGTTTAATATCTTTAGCAATCATCTGGATGTGGGCATTGAGTGCACCCCGCAGTAATGAACTCCACAGGGAAAAATAGGATCGAAATGCAGAAATCCACAGGTGTTTTATATCCTCTGATACAAAGGTGTCATTAATTACTCAGCAACTGTGACAGTTGAATAGCCGGAGCTATCGCATGCACTTAAGCATGGATCTAGGTTCAATCGTAGAGCTGATTTCTTCACTAACAGCTGTTTTTTTTTTTTTTTTTTCCTTCAGGCCTTCCGTCTTCTAACAATCGGGCACTTAATCAGAAAGGTGAACTGTTGGGAGAGAGTGGGAAAGGCCAGGAAGGCGACTGCTGTGGGACTGAGAGGGCTATAGAGCAGGTCATACTCTGGTGTGGCCAGAGAGCGCGGCCGAGGAGGCTTGGGCAGGGCCAGGAGCAAGGTCAGGAGATAGAAGGGTGGCTCAACAGCCACGAGCAGTCACTCGCTGAGGCGACCGGCTCCGTACGGGCACGTTCTGCAGCAGAGGGGAGGATGGCAGGGTACTGGTGGGGTTTCCTAGACCACCGTGAAGGCTATGGCTGTGAAGAGAGTCACCAGGGCCGGCAGGTGCGTCAGAGCAGCTGAGGAGGCTTGGAAGGGGCCCGGAGCAATGGGGGGAGATTTAAAGGTGGTGCAACTGCCACCAGCGGCTGTGGAAAGAACGAGTTGTTATTGAAAGTGAAACGATGTTGCAGAAGAGTCCCGGTTTTGGAGCAGCTCTGGTGCGAGTCCCATCACAGCTCTTACAAACCCAGGAGAGATCCAAGGAGACGCTAACAGCACTTCACACTGAACAGGATGGGACAGAATAAAGAGTTTGCAGTACAGCACTGACTGCTTTATTACTCTAAGAAGTTCTCAGTTCTGGGGGGCGGGGGGAAGGATGTTGTGCTGGCCATGCTTGATGAACTGCGTGTCGGTCACATCACAGCTCTCCTGCCAGGCTGTGCTGGGGGTAAAGCCGGCCTCTGCCTACTCAAGGCTCTGGAAGTAGTCCGAGTCGCCTAGCTGCACGCCGAAAATCATCTCAATGGACAGGGATCCCTCTCCATTGTGTAGCTGGAGCCTGCAGGAGCGTGTAGCAGGCAGCACCGTCAGCTGCCAGCGGCGGGACCGAGGCATAAGCTTCCATGCGTCTTTCACCAGCGTCTGGAACCAGCAGGCGGTTTTCTCGATGTCTAAGTACGAGTTGGTGCAAAGGGTGTTGAGGAGGCTGGGGCCCTGACGTTTCAGCTCATCCTCGCTGTGGTGGAGGAAGCATAGTACGTCCTGCACCAGTAGCTCCCACATGCACATGCACTGTAGGTGCACGTGGAGGCCGGAGGTGCTGGTCAGCATGTCCTTGGTGGTGCCCAGCTCCAAGCAGAAGGTGTGTCCGGGGGGAGGCTGCAGGGGCACGAGCAGTTGGTAGAGGACATTGCCCTCCTGGGTACTCCACCCTTCGTAGACACAGCCCACCCCAATGGCTGGCTGCAGCCTTGGCTTGAAGCTATTGCCGGGAAGTCTTTGGCAGGCACTAAGAAGCTCGTCTACCAGCTCCTCCACCAACGTGCACGTGTCGGCCATGTATGGCACTGGCCACTGGATGCAAAGGCCCACACACCTGCCCAGATCCCACATGTCCCCAGAGTCGTCGTCATCGTCGTCGTCTTCTACCTTTTCCTCGTCCTCCTCGTCCTCCTCGTCGTCTTCTACCTTTTCGTCATCCACCTCGTCCTCCTCGTTGTGAATTCCGGGGCTGCCCCGCTGGCAGCTGCTTCCCATCTTACGGCTCCTTCTTCTGGTCCTGCAGCAGAGCCACAGGAGCAGGAGCAGGAGCAGGGCTCCTGCCCCAAGAGCAGTGGCCCAGAACCACCATTGCTGGAAGGCGGCCAGGAGCAGGATTTTCACAGCCGCCCCGTTCTGATTCCGGATCCGCTCTAGATCCTGCAGCACCTGAGTCGTCTTCCAGCTCAGCTGCTGTGCGAGGTGCTGCACGAGCCTGTGCATGGCTGCATGCAGCTCTTCACCCGTCTGCATCGCGTTCTGGACAATGCCCAGCGCAACTCAGGCGAGGGAGACAAAGACAGCCGAGACCTGCAGGAGAGGGAAGAGAAGGGCTCTCAGTGGGGCCTGGCCAGAGGGAGCTGGCGGCAGTTGGGGGGGCTGTGGGTGGGAGCTGCAGGGACCTGGGGCCAGGTAGGAGAGGGGGCCAGGGAGCTGGGAGTTCCCCCACCCCAGCGGTGGCAGGGTGCCCTGCCCAAGGTGCTCCCCGGAGCGTCTGGACCCTCACTGCAGGGTGAGACGCCCCCCAGGGTCCGGCGTTCCTTCCCCGGCCCCCGTCCAGCTCAGCCTCCCCCCCGGGCGTGTGCACTCACCGATGGCTCGAGCTGCACTGCCGCAGCCGTGCCCTCTGCTGCCTGATGAAGGCCCAGGCATTGTGACCCGCCCCTGTGATGTCACAGGCAGCAGAGCCGCATCACCGTTGTTGGGTGAGCCACCGAGCGAAGGGGCCCCACTGGGCGTGTCGTTTGTGCACAGCGAAGGACTGTTGGGTGACATGATGGCTGGAGGCCATCTTGGGCCTAGCGATCGTGAAATGAGAGTGTTTTTGATTCTTGGAGAATTAAGGCTTGTTGTTACCAGAATCGCTGCTGCCTTGGACGTTACCGCAGGGCTGACCTTGGCCTGTTTAGGGGCCTGGTTGACAGAGTCCCTTGGGAGGCAGTCCTGAAGGGCCAAGGAGCCCTGGAAGGCTGGGCGTTCCAGGGCCCAGAAATCTTCAACGGCAGGCCATCCCTACGTGCAACAAGATGAGCCGGCAGGGAAGAAGGCCGGCCTGGCTGAACAGAGAGCTTTTGCTGGCGCTCAGGAAAAACCAGAGAGATTATGACCTTTGGAAGAGGGGGGAAGCCTGTCAGGAGGACTACAAAGATGATGTGAAGTTGTGCAGGGAGGGCATTAGAAGGGCCAAAGCCCAGCTAGAACTTAATTTGGCTGCTGCGGTAAAAGACGATACAGAATGTCTCTATAAACACATTAACAACAAAAGGAGGGCGAAGGGGACTCTCCATCCCGTATTGGATGCGGGGGGAAACAGAGCGACAAAGGCTGAGGAAAAGGCTGAGGTACTTAATGCTTTCTTTGCCTCGGTCTTTAGCGGTAAGACCGACTGCCCTCGGGGTACCCAGCCCCCTGAGCTGGAAGATGGGGACAGGGAGCAGAAGGAAGCCCCATAACCCAAGGGGAAATGGTTAGCGACCTGCTACACCACGTACATGCACACGAGTGTTTGGGGCTGGCTGCCATCCACCCAAGCGTACTGAGGGAACTGGCGGGAGTGCTCCCCAAGCCACGTTGCACCATTTCTCAGCAGTCCTGGCAAACCAGGGAGGTCCCGGTTGGCTGGAGGTGAGCAAATGTGACACCCGTCTACAAGAAGTGCTGGAAGGAGGATCCGGGGAACTTCGGGCCTGTCAGTCTGCCCTTCATGCCAGGGAAGGTAATGGAGCAGATCATCCTGAGTGTCACCACGCGGCACATAGAGGGCAACCACGTGATCAGGCCCAGTCGGCATGGGCTTATGAAAGGCAGGTCTTGCTTGACCGACCTGATCTCCTTCTACGACAAAGTGACCCTCTTAGTGGATGAGGCAAAGGCTCTGGATGTTGTTTACCTGGACTTTAGAGAAGCCTTTGACGTTGTTTGCTGGGTAAAAAGCCTTCTGGATGGCTGGGCCCCAGGAGTTGTGTTGAATGGAGTTAAATCCGGTTGGTGGCCGGTCACAAGGGGTGTTTCCCAGGGCCTGGTACTGGGGCCAGTTCTGTTTAATATCTTTAGCAATCATCTGGATGTGGGCATTGAGTGCACCCCGCAGTAATGAACTCCACAGGGAAAAATAGGATCGAAATGCAGAAATCCACAGGTGTTTTATATCCTCTGATACAAAGGTGTCATTAATTACTCAGCAACTGTGACAGTTGAATAGCCGGAGCTATCGCATGCACTTAAGCATGGATCTAGGTTCAATCGTAGAGCTGATTTCTTCACTAACAGCTGTTTTTTTTTTTTTTTTTTTCCTTCAGGCCTTCCGTCTTCTAACAATCGGGCACTTAATCAGAAAGGTGAACTGTTGGGAGAGAGTGGGAAAGGCCAGGAAGGCGACTGCTGTGGGACTGAGAGGGCTATAGAGCAGGTCATACTCTGGTGTGGCCAGAGAGCGCGGCCGAGGAGGCTTGGGCAGGGCCAGGAGCAAGGTCAGGAGATAGAAGGGTGGCTCAACAGCCACGAGCAGTCACTCGCTGAGGCGACCGGCTCCGTACGGGCACGTTCTGCAGCAGAGGGGAGGATGGCAGGGTACTGGTGGGGTTTCCTAGACCACCGTGAAGGCTATGGCTGTGAAGAGAGTCACCAGGGCCGGCAGGTGCGTCAGAGCAGCTGAGGAGGCTTGGAAGGGGCCCGGAGCAATGGGGGGAGATTTAAAGGTGGTGCAACTGCCACCAGCGGCTGTGGAAAGAACGAGTTGTTATTGAAAGTGAAACGATGTTGCAGAAGAGTCCCGGTTTTGGAGCAGCTCTGGTGCGAGTCCCATCACAGCTCTTACAAACCCAGGAGAGATCCAAGGAGACGCTAACAGCACTTCACACTGAACAGGATGGGACAGAATAAAGAGTTTGCAGTACAGCACTGACTGCTTTATTACTATAAGAAGTTCTCAGTTCTGGGGGGCGGGGGGAAGGATGTTGTGCTGGCCATGCTTGATGAACTGCGTGTCGGTCACATCACAGCTCTCCTGCCAGGCTGTGCTGGGGGTAAAGCCGGCCTCTGCCTACTCAAGGCTCTGGAAGTAGTCCGAGTCGCCTAGCTGCACGCCGAAAATCATCTCAATGGACAGGGATCCCTCTCCATTGTGTAGCTGGAGCCTGCAGGAGCGTGTAGCAGGCAGCACCGTCAGCTGCCAGCGGCGGGACCGAGGCATAAGCTTCCATGCGTCTTTCACCAGCGTCTGGAACCAGCAGGCGGTTTTCTCGATGTCTAAGTACGAGTTGGTGCAAAGGGTGTTGAGGAGGCTGGGGCCCTGACGTTTCAGCTCATCCTCGCTGTGGTGGAGGAAGCATAGTACGTCCTGCACCAGTAGCTCCCACATGCACATGCACTGTAGGTGCACGTGGAGGCCGGAGGTGCTGGTCAGCATGTCCTTGGTGGTGCCCAGCTCCAAGCAGAAGGTGTGTCCGGGGGGAGGCTGCAGGGGCACGAGCAGTTGGTAGAGGACATTGCCCTCCTGGGTACTCCACCCTTCGTAGACACAGCCCACCCCAATGGCTGGCTGCAGCCTTGGCTTGAAGCTATTGCCGGGAAGTCTTTGGCAGGCACTAAGAAGCTCGTCTACCAGCTCCTCCACCAACGTGCACGTGTCGGCCATGTATGGCACTGGCCACTGGATGCAAAGGCCCACACACCTGCCCAGATCCCACATGTCCCCAGAGTCGTCGTCATCGTCGTCGTCTTCTACCTTTTCCTCGTCCTCCTCGTCCTCCTCGTCGTCTTCTACCTTTTCGTCATCCACCTCGTCCTCCTCGTTGTGAATTCCGGGGCTGCCCCGCTGGCAGCTGCTTCCCATCTTACGGCTCCTTCTTCTGGTCCTGCAGCAGAGCCACAGGAGCAGGAGCAGGAGCAGGGCTCCTGCCCCAAGAGCAGTGGCCCAGAACCACCATTGCTGGAAGGCGGCCAGGAGCAGGATTTTCACAGCCGCCCCGTTCTGATTCCGGATCCGCTCTAGATCCTGCAGCAGCTGAGTCGTCTTCCAGCTCAGCTGCTGTGCGAGGTGCTGCACGAGCCTGTGCATGGCTGCATGCAGCTCTTCACCCGTCTGCATCGCGTTCTGGACAATGCCCAGCGCAACTCAGGCGAGGGAGACAAAGACAGCCGAGACCTGCAGGAGAGGGAAGAGAAGGGCTCTCAGTGGGGCCTGGCCAGAGGGAGCTGGCGGCAGTTGGGGGGGCTGTGGGTGGGAGCTGCAGGGACCTGGGGCCAGGTAGGAGGGGGGGCCAGGGAGCTGGGAGGCCCCCCACCCCAGCGGTGGCAGGGTGCCCTGCCCAAGGTGCTCCCCGGAGCGTCTGGACCCTCACTGCAGGGTGAGACGCCCCCCAGGGTCCGGCGTTCCTTCCCCGGCCCCCGTCCAGCTCAGCCTCCCCCCCGGGCGTGTGCACTCACCGATGGCTCGAGCTGCACTGCCGCAGCCGTGCCCTCTGCTGCCTGATGAAGGCCCAGGCATTGTGACCCGCCCCTGTGACGTCACAGGCAGCAGAGCCGCATCACCGTTGTTGGGTGAGCCACCGAGCGAAGGGGCCCCACTGGGCGTGTCGTTTGTGCACAGCGAAGGACTGTTGGGTGACATGATGGCTGGAGGCCATCTTGGGCCTAGCGATCGTGAAATGAGAGTGTTTTTGATTCTTGGAGAATTAAGGCTTGTTGTTACCAGAATCGCTGCTGCCTTGGACGTTACCGCAGGGCTGACCTTGGCCTGTTTAGGGGCCTGGTTGACAGAGTCCCTTGGGAGGCAGTCCTGAAGGGCCAAGGAGCCCTGGAAGGCTGGGCGTTCCAGGGCCCAGAAATCTTCAACGGCAGGCCATCCCTACGTGCAACAAGATGAGCCGGCAGGGAAGAAGGCCGGCCTGGCTGAACAGAGAGCTTTTGCTGGCGCTCAGGAAAAACCAGAGAGATTATGACCTTTGGAAGAGGGGGGAAGCCTGTCAGGAGGACTACAAAGATGATGTGAAGTTGTGCAGGGAGGGCATTAGAAGGGCCAAAGCCCAGCTAGAACTTAATTTGGCTGCTGCGGTAAAAGACGATACAGAATGTCTCTATAAACACATTAACAACAAAAGGAGGGCGAAGGGGACTCTCCATCCCGTATTGGATGCGGGGGGAAACAGAGCGACAAAGGCTGAGGAAAAGGCTGAGGTACTTAATGCTTTCTTTGCCTCGGTCTTTAGCGGTAAGACCGACTGCCCTCGGGGTACCCAGCCCCCTGAGCTGGAAGATGGGGACAGGGAGCAGAAGGAAGCCCCATAACCCAAGGGGAAATGGTTAGCGACCTGCTACACCACGTACATGCACACGAGTGTTTGGGGCTGGCTGCCATCCACCCAAGCGTACTGAGGGAACTGGCGGGAGTGCTCCCCAAGCCACGTTGCACCATTTCTCAGCAGTCCTGGCAAACCAGGGAGGTCCCGGTTGGCTGGAGGTGAGCAAATGTGACACCCGTCTACAAGAAGTGCTGGAAGGAGGATCCGGGGAACTTCGGGCCTGTCAGTCTGCCCTTCATGCCAGGGAAGGTAATGGAGCAGATCATCCTGAGTGTCACCACGCGGCACATAGAGGGCAACCACGTGATCAGGCCCAGTCGGCATGGGCTTATGAAAGGCAGGTCTTGCTTGACCGACCTGATCTCCTTCTACGACAAAGTGACCCTCTTAGTGGATGAGGCAAAGGCTCTGGATGTTGTTTACCTGGACTTTAGAGAAGCCTTTGACGTTGTTTGCTGGGTAAAAAGCCTTCTGGATGGCTGGGCCCCAGGAGTTGTGTTGAATGGAGTTAAATCCGGTTGGTGGCCGGTCACAAGGGGTGTTTCCCAGGGCCTGGTACTGGGGCCAGTTCTGTTTAATATCTTTAGCAATCATCTGGATGTGGGCATTGAGTGCACCCCGCAGTAATGAACTCCACAGGGAAAAATAGGATCGAAATGCAGAAATCCACAGGTGTTTTATATCCTCTGATACAAAGGTGTCATTAATTACTCAGCAACTGTGACAGTTGAATAGCCGGAGCTATCGCATGCACTTAAGCATGGATCTAGGTTCAATCGTAGAGCTGATTTCTCCACTAACAGCTGTTTTTTGTGGTTGTATTTTTTTTTTTTTCCTTCAGGCCTTCCGCCTTCTAACAATCGGGCACTTAATCAGAAAGGTGAACTGTTGGGAGAGAGTGGGAAAGGCCAGGAAGGCGACTGCTGTGGGACTGAGAGGGCTAGAGAGCAGGTCATACCCTGGTGTGGCCAGAGAGCGCGGCTGAGGAGGCTTGGGCAGGGCCAGGAGCAAGGTCAGGAGATAGAAGGGTGGCTCAACAGCCACGAGCGGTCACTCGCTGAGGCGACCGGCTCCGTACGGGCACGTTCTGCAGCAGAGGGGAGGATGGCAGGGTACTGGTGGGGTTTCCTAGACCAGGTGAAGGCTATGGCCGTGAAGAGAGTCACCAGGGCCGGCAGGTGCGTCAGAGCAGCTGAGGAGGCTTGGAAGGGGCCCGGAGCAATGGGGGGAGATTTAAAGGTGGTGCAACTGCCACCAGCGGCTGTGGAAAGAACTAGTTGTTATTCAAAGTGAAAGGATGTTGCAGAAGAGTCCCGGTTTTGGAGCAGCTCTGGTGGGAGTCCCATCACAGCTCTTACAAACCCAGGAGAGATCCAAGGAGACGCTAACAGCACTTCACACTGAACAGGATGGGACAGAATAAAGAGTTTGCAGTACAGCACTGACTGCTTTATTACTCTAAGAAGTTCTCAGTTCTGGGGGGCGGGGGGAAGGATGTTGTGCTGGCCATGCTTGATGAACTGCGTGTCGGTCACATCACAGCTCTCCTGCCAGGCTGTGCTGGGGGTAAAGCCGGCCTCTGCCTACTCAAGGCTCTGGAAGTAGTCCGAGTCGCCTAGCTGCACGCCGAAAATCATCTCAATGGACAGGGATCCCTCTCCATTGTGTAGCTGGAGCCTGCAAGAGCGTGTAGCAGGCAGCACCGTCAGCTGCCAGCGGCGGGACCGAGGCATAAGCTTCCATGCGTCTTTCACCAGCGTCTGGAACCAGCAGGCGGTTTTCTCGATGTCTAAGTACGAGTTGGTGCAAAGGGTGTTGAGGAGGCTGGGGCCCTGACGTTTCAGCTCATCCTCGCTGTGGTGGAGGAAGCATAGTACGTCCTGCACCAGTAGCTCCCACATGCACATGCACTGTAGGTGCACGTGGAGGCCGGAGGTGCTGGTCAGTATGTCCTTGGTGGTGCCCAGCTCCAAGCAGAAGGTGTGTCCGGGGGGAGGCTGCAGGGGCACGAGCAGTTGGTAGAGGACATTGCCCTCCTGGGTACTCCACCCTTCGTAGACACAGCCCACCCCAATGGCTGGCTGCAGCCTTGGCTTGAAGCTATTGCCGGGAAGTCTTTGGCAGGCACTAAGAAGCTCGTCTACCAGCTCCTCCACCAACGTGCACGTGTCGGCCATGTATGGCACTGGCCACTGGATGCAAAGGCCCACACACCTGCCCAGATCCCACATGTCCCCGGAGTCGTCGTCATCGTCGTCGTCTTCTACCTTTTCGTCGTCCTCCTCGTCCTCCTCGTCTTCTTCTACCTTTTCGTCATCCACCTCGTCCTCCTCGTTGTGAATTCCGGGGCTGCCCTGCTGGCAGCTGCTTCCCGTCTTACGGCTCCTTCTTCTGGTCCTGCAGCAGAGCCACAGGAGCAGGAGCAGGAGCAGGGCTCCTGCCCCAAGAGCAGTGGCCCAGAACCACCATTGCTGGAAGGCGGCCAGGAGCAGGATTTTCACAGCCGCCCCGTTCTGATTCCGGATCCGCTCTAGATCCTGCAGCAGCTGAGTCGTCTTCCAGCTCAGCTGCTGTGCGAGGTGCTGCACGAGCCTGTGCATGGCTGCATGCAGCTCTTCACCCGTCTGCATCGCGTTCTGGACAATGCCCAGCGCAACTCAGGCGAGGGAGACAAAGACAGCCGAGACCTGCAGGAGAGGGAAGAGAAGGGCTCTCAGTGGGGCCTGGCCAGAGGGAGCTGGCGGCAGTTGGGGGGGCTGTGGGTGGGAGCTGCAGGGACCTGGGGCCAGGTAGGAGAGGGGGCCAGGGAGCTGGGAGTTCCCCCACCCCAGCGGTGGCAGGGTGCCCTGCCCAAGGTGCTCCCCGGAGCGTCTGGACCCTCACTGCAGGGTGAGACGCCCCCCAGGGTCCGGCGTTCCTTCCCCGGCCCCCGTCCAGCTCAGCCTCCCCCCCGGGCGTGTGCACTCACCGATGGCTCGAGCTGCACTGCCGCAGCCGTGCCCTCTGCTGCCTGATGAAGGCCCAGGCATTGTGACCCGCCCCTGTGACGTCACAGGCAGCAGAGCCGCATCACCGTTGTTGGGTGAGCCACCGAGCGAAGGGGCCCCACTGGGCGTGTCGTTTGCGCACAGCGAAGGACTGTTGGGTGACATGATGGCTGGAGGCCATCTTGGGCCTAGCGATCGTGAAATGAGAGTGTTTTTGATTCTTGGAGAATTAAGGCTTGTTGTTACCAGAATCGCTGCTGCCTTGGACGTTACCGCAGGGCTGACCTTGGCCTGTTTAGGGGCCTGGTTGACAGAGTCCCTTGGGAGGCAGTCCTGAAGGGCCAAGGAGCCCTGGAAGGCTGGGCGTTCCAGGGCCCAGAAATCTTCAACGGCAGGCCATCCCTACGTGCAACAAGATGAGCCGGCAGGGAAGAAGGCCGGCCTGGCTGAACAGAGAGCTTTTGCTGGCGCTCAGGAAAAACCAGAGAGATTATGACCTTTGGAAGAGGGGGGAAGCCTGTCAGGAGGACTACAAAGATGATGTGAAGTTGTGCAGGGAGGGCATTAGAAGGGCCAAAGCCCAGCTAGAACTTAATTTGGCTGCTGCGGTAAAAGACGATACAGAATGTCTCTATAAACACATTAACAACAAAAGGAGGGCGAAGGGGACTCTCCATCCCGTATTGGATGCGGGGGGAAACAGAGCGACAAAGGCTGAGGAAAAGGCTGAGGTACTTAATGCTTTCTTTGCCTCGGTCTTTAGCGGTAAGACCGACTGCCCTCGGGGTACCCAGCCCCCTGAGCTGGAAGATGGGGACAGGGAGCAGAAGGAAGCCCCATAACCCAAGGGGAAATGGTTAGCGACCTGCTACACCACGTACATGCACACGAGTGTTTGGGGCTGGCTGCCATCCACCCAAGCGTACTGAGGGAACTGGCGGGAGTGCTCCCCAAGCCACGTTGCACCATTTCTCAGCAGTCCTGGCAAACCAGGGAGGTCCCGGTTGGCTGGAGGTGAGCAAATGTGACACCCGTCTACAAGAAGTGCTGGAAGGAGGATCCGGGGAACTTCGGGCCTGTCAGTCTGCCCTTCATGCCAGGGAAGGTAATGGAGCAGATCATCCTGAGTGTCACCACGCGGCACATAGAGGGCAACCACGTGATCAGGCCCAGTCGGCATGGGCTTATGAAAGGCAGGTCTTGCTTGACCGACCTGATCTCCTTCTACGACAAAGTGACCCTCTTAGTGGATGAGGCAAAGGCTCTGGATGTTGTTTACCTGGACTTTAGAGAAGCCTTTGACGTTGTTTGCTGGGTAAAAAGCCTTCTGGATGGCTGGGCCCCAGGAGTTGTGTTGAATGGAGTTAAATCCGGTTGGTGGCCGGTCACAAGGGGTGTTTCCCAGGGCCTGGTACTGGGGCCAGTTCTGTTTAATATCTTTAGCAATCATCTGGATGTGGGCATTGAGTGCACCCCGCAGTAATGAACTCCACAGGGAAAAATAGGATCGAAATGCAGAAATCCACAGGTGTTTTATATCCTCTGATACAAAGGTGTCATTAATTACTCAGCAACTGTGACAGTTGAATAGCCGGAGCTATCGCATGGATCTAGGTTCAATCGTAGAGCTGATTTCTCCACTAACAGCTGTTTTTTGTGGTTGTATTTTTTTTTTTTTTCCTTCAGGCCTTCCGCCTTCTAACAATCGGGCACTTAATCAGAAAGGTGAACTGTTGGGAGAGAGTGGGAAAGGCCAGGAAGGCGACTGCTGTGGGACTGAGAGGGCTAGAGAGCAGGTCATACCCTGGTGTGGCCAGAGAGCGCGGCTGAGGAGGCTTGGGCAGGGCCAGGAGCAAGGTCAGGAGATAGAAGGGTGGCTCAACAGCCACGAGCGGTCACTCGCTGAGGCGACCGGCTCCGTACGGGCACGTTCTGCAGCAGAGGGGAGGATGGCAGGGTACTGGTGGGGTTTCCTAGACCAGGTGAAGGCTATGGCCGTGAAGAGAGTCACCAGGGCCGGCAGGTGCGTCAGAGCAGCTGAGGAGGCTTGGAAGGGGCCCGGAGCAATGGGGGGAGATTTAAAGGTGGTGCAACTGCCACCAGCGGCTGTGGAAAGAACTAGTTGTTATTCAAAGTGAAAGGATGTTGCAGAAGAGTCCCGGTTTTGGAGCAGCTCTGGTGGGAGTCCCATCACAGCTCTTACAAACCCAGGAGAGATCCAAGGAGACGCTAACAGCACTTCACACTGAACAGGATGGGACAGAATAAAGAGTTTGCAGTACAGCACTGACTGCTTTATTACTCTAAGAAGTTCTCAGTTCTGGGGGGCGGGGGGAAGGATGTTGTGCTGGCCATGCTTGATGAACTGCGTGTCGGTCACATCACAGCTCTCCTGCCAGGCTGTGCTGGGGGTAAAGCCGGCCTCTGCCTACTCAAGGCTCTGGAAGTAGTCCGAGTCGCCTAGCTGCACGCCGAAAATCATCTCAATGGACAGGGATCCCTCTCCATTGTGTAGCTGGAGCCTGCAGGAGCGTGTAGCAGGCAGCACCGTCAGCTGCCAGCGGCGGGACCGAGGCATAAGCTTCCATGCGTCTTTCACCAGCGTCTGGAACCAGCAGGCGGTTTTCTCGATGTCTAAGTACGAGTTGGTGCAAAGGGTGTTGAGGAGGCTGGGGCCCTGACGTTTCAGCTCATCCTCGCTGTGGTGGAGGAAGCATAGTACGTCCTGCCCCAGTAGCTCCCACATGCACATGCACTGTAGGTGCACGTGGAGGCCGGAGGTGCTGGTCAGCATGTCCTTGGTGGTGCCCAGCTCCAAGCAGAAGGTGTGTCCGGGGGGAGGCTGCAGGGGCACGAGCAGTTGGTAGAGGACATTGCCCTCCTGGGTACTCCACCCTTCGTAGACACAGCCCACCCCAATGGCTGGCTGCAGCCTTGGCTTGAAGCTATTGCCGGGAAGTCTTTGGCAGGCACTAAGAAGCTCGTCTACCAGCTCCTCCACCAACGTGCACGTGTCGGCCATGTATGGCACTGGCCACTGGATGCAAAGGCCCACACACCTGCCCAGATCCCACATGTCCCCGGAGTCGTCGTCATCGTCGTCGTCTTCTACCTTTTCGTCGTCCTCCTCGTCCTCCTCGTCTTCTTCTACCTTTTCGTCATCCACCTCGTCCTCCTCGTTGTGAATTCCGGGGCTGCCCTGCTGGCAGCTGCTTCCCGTCTTACGGCTCCTTCTTCTGGTCCTGCAGCAGAGCCACAGGAGCAGGAGCAGGAGCAGGGCTACTGCCCCAAGAGCAGTGGCCCAGAACCACCATTGCTGGAAGGCGGCCAGGAGCAGGATTTTCACAGCCGCCCCGTTCTGATTCCGGATCCGCTCTAGATCCTGCAGCAGCTGAGTCGTCTTCCAGCTCAGCTGCTGTGCGAGGTGCTGCACGAGCCTGTGCATGGCTGCATGCAGCTCTTCACCCGTCTGCATCGCGTTCTGGACAATGCCCAGCGCAACTCAGGCGAGGGAGACAAAGACAGCCGAGACCTGCAGGAGAGGGAAGAGAAGGGCTCTCAGTGGGGCCTGGCCAGAGGGAGCTGGCGGCAGTTGGGGGGGCTGTGGGTGGGAGCTGCAGGGACCTGGGGCCAGGTAGGAGAGGGGGCCAGGGAGCTGGGAGTTCCCCCACCCCAGCGGTGGCAGGGTGCCCTGCCCAAGGTGCTCCCCGGAGCGTCTGGACCCTCACTGCAGGGTGAGACGCCCCCCAGGGTCCGGCGTTCCTTCCCCGGCCCCCGTCCAGCTCAGCCTCCCCCCCGGGCGTGTGCACTCACCGATGGCTCGAGCTGCACTGCCGCAGCCGTGCCCTCTGCTGCCTGATGAAGGCCCAGGCATTGTGACCCGCCCCTGTGACGTCACAGGCAGCAGAGCCGCATCACCGTTGTTGGGTGAGCCACCGAGCGAAGGGGCCCCACTGGGCGTGTCGTTTGCGCACAGCGAAGGACTGTTGGGTGACATGATGGCTGGAGGCCATCTTGGGCCTAGCGATCGTGAAATGAGAGTGTTTTTGATTCTTGGAGAATTAAGGCTTGTTGTTACCAGAATCGCTGCTGCCTTGGACGTTACCGCAGGGCTGACCTTGGCCTGTTTAGGGGCCTGGTTGACAGAGTCCCTTGGGAGGCAGTCCTGAAGGGCCAAGGAGCCCTGGAAGGCTGGGCGTTCCAGGGCCCAGAAATCTTCAACGGCAGGCCATCCCTACGTGCAACAAGATGAGCCGGCAGGGAAGAAGGCCGGCCTGGCTGAACAGAGAGCTTTTGCTGGCGCTCAGGAAAAACCAGAGAGATTATGACCTTTGGAAGAGGGGGGAAGCCTGTCAGGAGGACTACAAAGATGATGTGAAGTTGTGCAGGGAGGGCATTAGAAGGGCCAAAGCCCAGCTAGAACTTAATTTGGCTGCTGCGGTAAAAGACGATACAGAATGTCTCTATAAACACATTAACAACAAAAGGAGGGCGAAGGGGACTCTCCATCCCGTATTGGATGCGGGGGGAAACAGAGCGACAAAGGCTGAGGAAAAGGCTGAGGTACTTAATGCTTTCTTTGCCTCGGTCTTTAGCGGTAAGACCGACTGCCCTCGGGGTACCCAGCCCCCTGAGCTGGAAGATGGGGACAGGGAGCAGAAGGAAGCCCCATAACCCAAGGGGAAATGGTTAGCGACCTGCTACACCACGTACATGCACACGAGTGTTTGGGGCTGGCTGCCATCCACCCAAGCGTACTGAGGGAACTGGCGGGAGTGCTCCCCAAGCCACGTTGCACCATTTCTCAGCAGTCCTGGCAAACCAGGGAGGTCCCGGTTGGCTGGAGGTGAGCAAATGTGACACCCGTCTACAAGAAGTGCTGGAAGGAGGATCCGGGGAACTTCGGGCCTGTCAGTCTGCCCTTCATGCCAGGGAAGGTAATGGAGCAGATCATCCTGAGTGTCACCACGCGGCACATAGAGGGCAACCACGTGATCAGGCCCAGTCGGCATGGGCTTATGAAAGGCAGGTCTTGCTTGACCGACCTGATCTCCTTCTACGACAAAGTGACCCTCTTAGTGGATGAGGCAAAGGCTCTGGATGTTGTTTACCTGGACTTTAGAGAAGCCTTTGACGTTGTTTGCTGGGTAAAAAGCCTTCTGGATGGCTGGGCCCCAGGAGTTGTGTTGAATGGAGTTAAATCCGGTTGGTGGCCGGTCACAAGGGGTGTTTCCCAGGGCCTGGTACTGGGGCCAGTTCTGTTTAATATCTTTAGCAATCATCTGGATGTGGGCATTGAGTGCACCCCGCAGTAATGAACTCCACAGGGAAAAATAGGATCGAAATGCAGAAATCCACAGGTGTTTTATATCCTCTGATACAAAGGTGTCATTAATTACTCAGCAACTGTGACAGTTGAATAGCCGGAGCTATCGCATGCACTTAAGCATGGATCTAGGTTCAATCGTAGAGCTGATTTCTCCACTAACAGCTGTTTTTTGTGGTTGTATTTTTTTTTTTTTCCTTCAGGCCTTCCGCCTTCTAACAATCGGGCACTTAATCAGAAAGGTGAACTGTTGGGAGAGAGTGGGAAAGGCCAGGAAGGCGACTGCTGTGGGACTGAGAGGGCTAGAGAGCAGGTCATACCCTGGTGTGGCCAGAGAGCGCGGCTGAGGAGGCTTGGGCAGGGCCAGGAGCAAGGTCAGGAGATAGAAGGGTGGCTCAACAGCCACGAGCGGTCACTCGCTGAGGCGACCGGCTCCGTACGGGCACGTTCTGCAGCAGAGGGGAGGATGGCAGGGTACTGGTGGGGTTTCCTAGACCAGGTGAAGGCTATGGCCGTGAAGAGAGTCACCAGGGCCGGCAGGTGCGTCAGAGCAGCTGAGGAGGCTTGGAAGGGGCCCGGAGCAATGGGGGGAGATTTAAAGGTGGTGCAACTGCCACCAGCGGCTGTGGAAAGAACTAGTTGTTATTCAAAGTGAAAGGATGTTGCAGAAGAGTCCCGGTTTTGGAGCAGCTCTGGTGGGAGTCCCATCACAGCTCTTACAAACCCAGGAGAGATCCAAGGAGACGCTAACAGCACTTCACACTGAACAGGATGGGACAGAATAAAGAGTTTGCAGTACAGCACTGACTGCTTTATTACTCTAAGAAGTTCTCAGTTCTGGGGGGCGGGGGGAAGGATGTTGTGCTGGCCATGCTTGATGAACTGCGTGTCGGTCACATCACAGCTCTCCTGCCAGGCTGTGCTGGGGGTAAAGCCGGCCTCTGCCTACTCAAGGCTCTGGAAGTAGTCCGAGTCGCCTAGCTGCACGCCGAAAATCATCTCAATGGACAGGGATCCCTCTCCATTGTGTAGCTGGAGCCTGCAAGAGCGTGTAGCAGGCAGCACCGTCAGCTGCCAGCGGCGGGACCGAGGCATAAGCTTCCATGCGTCTTTCACCAGCGTCTGGAACCAGCAGGCGGTTTTCTCGATGTCTAAGTACGAGTTGGTGCAAAGGGTGTTGAGGAGGCTGGGGCCCTGACGTTTCAGCTCATCCTCGCTGTGGTGGAGGAAGCATAGTACGTCCTGCACCAGTAGCTCCCACATGCACATGCACTGTAGGTGCACGTGGAGGCCGGAGGTGCTGGTCAGTATGTCCTTGGTGGTGCCCAGCTCCAAGCAGAAGGTGTGTCCGGGGGGAGGCTGCAGGGGCACGAGCAGTTGGTAGAGGACATTGCCCTCCTGGGTACTCCACCCTTCGTAGACACAGCCCACCCCAATGGCTGGCTGCAGCCTTGGCTTGAAGCTATTGCCGGGAAGTCTTTGGCAGGCACTAAGAAGCTCGTCTACCAGCTCCTCCACCAACGTGCACGTGTCGGCCATGTATGGCACTGGCCACTGGATGCAAAGGCCCACACACCTGCCCAGATCCCACATGTCCCCGGAGTCGTCGTCATCGTCGTCGTCTTCTACCTTTTCGTCGTCCTCCTCGTCCTCCTCGTCTTCTTCTACCTTTTCGTCATCCACCTCGTCCTCCTCGTTGTGAATTCCGGGGCTGCCCTGCTGGCAGCTGCTTCCCGTCTTACGGCTCCTTCTTCTGGTCCTGCAGCAGAGCCACAGGAGCAGGAGCAGGAGCAGGGCTCCTGCCCCAAGAGCAGTGGCCCAGAACCACCATTGCTGGAAGGCGGCCAGGAGCAGGATTTTCACAGCCGCCCCGTTCTGATTCCGGATCCGCTCTAGATCCTGCAGCAGCTGAGTCGTCTTCCAGCTCAGCTGCTGTGCGAGGTGCTGCACGAGCCTGTGCATGGCTGCATGCAGCTCTTCACCCGTCTGCATCGCGTTCTGGACAATGCCCAGCGCAACTCAGGCGAGGGAGACAAAGACAGCCGAGACCTGCAGGAGAGGGAAGAGAAGGGCTCTCAGTGGGGCCTGGCCAGAGGGAGCTGGCGGCAGTTGGGGGGGCTGTGGGTGGGAGCTGCAGGGACCTGGGGCCAGGTAGGAGAGGGGGCCAGGGAGCTGGGAGTTCCCCCACCCCAGCGGTGGCAGGGTGCCCTGCCCAAGGTGCTCCCCGGAGCGTCTGGACCCTCACTGCAGGGTGAGACGCCCCCCAGGGTCCGGCGTTCCTTCCCCGGCCCCCGTCCAGCTCAGCCTCCCCCCCGGGCGTGTGCACTCACCGATGGCTCGAGCTGCACTGCCGCAGCCGTGCCCTCTGCTGCCTGATGAAGGCCCAGGCATTGTGACCCGCCCCTGTGACGTCACAGGCAGCAGAGCCGCATCACCGTTGTTGGGTGAGCCACCGAGCGAAGGGGCCCCACTGGGCGTGTCGTTTGCGCACAGCGAAGGACTGTTGGGTGACATGATGGCTGGAGGCCATCTTGGGCCTAGCGATCGTGAAATGAGAGTGTTTTTGATTCTTGGAGAATTAAGGCTTGTTGTTACCAGAATCGCTGCTGCCTTGGACGTTACCGCAGGGCTGACCTTGGCCTGTTTAGGGGCCTGGTTGACAGAGTCCCTTGGGAGGCAGTCCTGAAGGGCCAAGGAGCCCTGGAAGGCTGGGCGTTCCAGGGCCCAGAAATCTTCAACGGCAGGCCATCCCTACGTGCAACAAGATGAGCCGGCAGGGAAGAAGGCCGGCCTGGCTGAACAGAGAGCTTTTGCTGGCGCTCAGGAAAAACCAGAGAGATTATGACCTTTGGAAGAGGGGGGAAGCCTGTCAGGAGGACTACAAAGATGATGTGAAGTTGTGCAGGGAGGGCATTAGAAGGGCCAAAGCCCAGCTAGAACTTAATTTGGCTGCTGCGGTAAAAGACGATACAGAATGTCTCTATAAACACATTAACAACAAAAGGAGGGCGAAGGGGACTCTCCATCCCGTATTGGATGCGGGGGGAAACAGAGCGACAAAGGCTGAGGAAAAGGCTGAGGTACTTAATGCTTTCTTTGCCTCGGTCTTTAGCGGTAAGACCGACTGCCCTCGGGGTACCCAGCCCCCTGAGCTGGAAGATGGGGACAGGGAGCAGAAGGAAGCCCCATAACCCAAGGGGAAATGGTTAGCGACCTGCTACACCACGTACATGCACACGAGTGTTTGGGGCTGGCTGCCATCCACCCAAGCGTACTGAGGGAACTGGCGGGAGTGCTCCCCAAGCCACGTTGCACCATTTCTCAGCAGTCCTGGCAAACCAGGGAGGTCCCGGTTGGCTGGAGGTGAGCAAATGTGACACCCGTCTACAAGAAGTGCTGGAAGGAGGATCCGGGGAACTTCGGGCCTGTCAGTCTGCCCTTCATGCCAGGGAAGGTAATGGAGCAGATCATCCTGAGTGTCACCACGCGGCACATAGAGGGCAACCACGTGATCAGGCCCAGTCGGCATGGGCTTATGAAAGGCAGGTCTTGCTTGACCGACCTGATCTCCTTCTACGACAAAGTGACCCTCTTAGTGGATGAGGCAAAGGCTCTGGATGTTGTTTACCTGGACTTTAGAGAAGCCTTTGACGTTGTTTGCTGGGTAAAAAGCCTTCTGGATGGCTGGGCCCCAGGAGTTGTGTTGAATGGAGTTAAATCCGGTTGGTGGCCGGTCACAAGGGGTGTTTCCCAGGGCCTGGTACTGGGGCCAGTTCTGTTTAATATCTTTAGCAATCATCTGGATGTGGGCATTGAGTGCACCCCGCAGTAATGAACTCCACAGGGAAAAATAGGATCGAAATGCAGAAATCCACAGGTGTTTTATATCCTCTGATACAAAGGTGTCATTAATTACTCAGCAACTGTGACAGTTGAATAGCCGGAGCTATCGCATGGATCTAGGTTCAATCGTAGAGCTGATTTCTCCACTAACAGCTGTTTTTTGTGGTTGTATTTTTTTTTTTTTCCTTCAGGCCTTCCGCCTTCTAACAATCGGGCACTTAATCAGAAAGGTGAACTGTTGGGAGAGAGTGGGAAAGGCCAGGAAGGCGACTGCTGTGGGACTGAGAGGGCTAGAGAGCAGGTCATACCCTGGTGTGGCCAGAGAGCGCGGCTGAGGAGGCTTGGGCAGGGCCAGGAGCAAGGTCAGGAGATAGAAGGGTGGCTCAACAGCCACGAGCGGTCACTCGCTGAGGCGACCGGCTCCGTACGGGCACGTTCTGCAGCAGAGGGGAGGATGGCAGGGTACTGGTGGGGTTTCCTAGACCAGGTGAAGGCTATGGCCGTGAAGAGAGTCACCAGGGCCGGCAGGTGCGTCAGAGCAGCTGAGGAGGCTTGGAAGGGGCCCGGAGCAATGGGGGGAGATTTAAAGGTGGTGCAACTGCCACCAGCGGCTGTGGAAAGAACTAGTTGTTATTCAAAGTGAAAGGATGTTGCAGAAGAGTCCCGGTTTTGGAGCAGCTCTGGTGGGAGTCCCATCACAGCTCTTACAAACCCAGGAGAGATCCAAGGAGACGCTAACAGCACTTCACACTGAACAGGATGGGACAGAATAAAGAGTTTGCAGTACAGCACTGACTGCTTTATTACTCTAAGAAGTTCTCAGTTCTGGGGGGCGGGGGGAAGGATGTTGTGCTGGCCATGCTTGATGAACTGCGTGTCGGTCACATCACAGCTCTCCTGCCAGGCTGTGCTGGGGGTAAAGCCGGCCTCTGCCTACTCAAGGCTCTGGAAGTAGTCCGAGTCGCCTAGCTGCACGCCGAAAATCATCTCAATGGACAGGGATCCCTCTCCATTGTGTAGCTGGAGCCTGCAGGAGCGTGTAGCAGGCAGCACCGTCAGCTGCCAGCGGCGGGACCGAGGCATAAGCTTCCATGCGTCTTTCACCAGCGTCTGGAACCAGCAGGCGGTTTTCTCGATGTCTAAGTACGAGTTGGTGCAAAGGGTGTTGAGGAGGCTGGGGCCCTGACGTTTCAGCTCATCCTCGCTGTGGTGGAGGAAGCATAGTACGTCCTGCCCCAGTAGCTCCCACATGCACATGCACTGTAGGTGCACGTGGAGGCCGGAGGTGCTGGTCAGCATGTCCTTGGTGGTGCCCAGCTCCAAGCAGAAGGTGTGTCCGGGGGGAGGCTGCAGGGGCACGAGCAGTTGGTAGAGGACATTGCCCTCCTGGGTACTCCACCCTTCGTAGACACAGCCCACCCCAATGGCTGGCTGCAGCCTTGGCTTGAAGCTATTGCCGGGAAGTCTTTGGCAGGCACTAAGAAGCTCGTCTACCAGCTCCTCCACCAACGTGCACGTGTCGGCCATGTATGGCACTGGCCACTGGATGCAAAGGCCCACACACCTGCCCAGATCCCACATGTCCCCGGAGTCGTCGTCATCGTCGTCGTCTTCTACCTTTTCGTCGTCCTCCTCGTCTTCTTCTACCTTTTCGTCATCCACCTCGTCCTCCTCGTTGTGAATTCCGGGGCTGCCCTGCTGGCAGCTGCTTCCCGTCTTACGGCTCCTTCTTCTGGTCCTGCAGCAGAGCCACAGGAGCAGGAGCAGGAGCAGGGCTACTGCCCCAAGAGCAGTGGCCCAGAACCACCATTGCTGGAAGGCGGCCAGGAGCAGGATTTTCACAGCCGCCCCGTTCTGATTCCGGATCCGCTCTAGATCCTGCAGCAGCTGAGTCGTCTTCCAGCTCAGCTGCTGTGCGAGGTGCTGCACGAGCCTGTGCATGGCTGCATGCAGCTCTTCACCCGTCTGCATCGCGTTCTGGACAATGCCCAGCGCAACTCAGGCGAGGGAGACAAAGACAGCCGAGACCTGCAGGAGAGGGAAGAGAAGGGCTCTCAGTGGGGCCTGGCCAGAGGGAGCTGGCGGCAGTTGGGGGGGCTGTGGGTGGGAGCTGCAGGGACCTGGGGCCAGGTAGGAGAGGGGGCCAGGGAGCTGGGAGTTCCCCCACCCCAGCGGTGGCAGGGTGCCCTGCCCAAGGTGCTCCCCGGAGCGTCTGGACCCTCACTGCAGGGTGAGACGCCCCCCAGGGTCCGGCGTTCCTTCCCCGGCCCCCGTCCAGCTCAGCCTCCCCCCCGGGCGTGTGCACTCACCGATGGCTCGAGCTGCACTGCCGCAGCCGTGCCCTCTGCTGCCTGATGAAGGCCCAGGCATTGTGACCCGCCCCTGTGACGTCACAGGCAGCAGAGCCGCATCACCGTTGTTGGGTGAGCCACCGAGCGAAGGGGCCCCACTGGGCGTGTCGTTTGCGCACAGCGAAGGACTGTTGGGTGACATGATGGCTGGAGGCCATCTTGGGCCTAGCGATCGTGAAATGAGAGTGTTTTTGATTCTTGGAGAATTAAGGCTTGTTGTTACCAGAATCGCTGCTGCCTTGGACGTTACCGCAGGGCTGACCTTGGCCTGTTTAGGGGCCTGGTTGACAGAGTCCCTTGGGAGGCAGTCCTGAAGGGCCAAGGAGCCCTGGAAGGCTGGGCGTTCCAGGGCCCAGAAATCTTCAACGGCAGGCCATCCCTACGTGCAACAAGATGAGCCGGCAGGGAAGAAGGCCGGCCTGGCTGAACAGAGAGCTTTTGCTGGCGCTCAGGAAAAACCAGAGAGATTATGACCTTTGGAAGAGGGGGGAAGCCTGTCAGGAGGACTACAAAGATGATGTGAAGTTGTGCAGGGAGGGCATTAGAAGGGCCAAAGCCCAGCTAGAACTTAATTTGGCTGCTGCGGTAAAAGACGATACAGAATGTCTCTATAAACACATTAACAACAAAAGGAGGGCGAAGGGGACTCTCCATCCCGTATTGGATGCGGGGGGAAACAGAGCGACAAAGGCTGAGGAAAAGGCTGAGGTACTTAATGCTTTCTTTGCCTCGGTCTTTAGCGGTAAGACCGACTGCCCTCGGGGTACCCAGCCCCCTGAGCTGGAAGATGGGGACAGGGAGCAGAAGGAAGCCCCATAACCCAAGGGGAAATGGTTAGCGACCTGCTACACCACGTACATGCACACGAGTGTTTGGGGCTGGCTGCCATCCACCCAAGCGTACTGAGGGAACTGGCGGGAGTGCTCCCCAAGCCACGTTGCACCATTTCTCAGCAGTCCTGGCAAACCAGGGAGGTCCCGGTTGGCTGGAGGTGAGCAAATGTGACACCCGTCTACAAGAAGTGCTGGAAGGAGGATCCGGGGAACTTCGGGCCTGTCAGTCTGCCCTTCATGCCAGGGAAGGTAATGGAGCAGATCATCCTGAGTGTCACCACGCGGCACATAGAGGGCAACCACGTGATCAGGCCCAGTCGGCATGGGCTTATGAAAGGCAGGTCTTGCTTGACCGACCTGATCTCCTTCTACGACAAAGTGACCCTCTTAGTGGATGAGGCAAAGGCTCTGGATGTTGTTTACCTGGACTTTAGAGAAGCCTTTGACGTTGTTTGCTGGGTAAAAAGCCTTCTGGATGGCTGGGCCCCAGGAGTTGTGTTGAATGGAGTTAAATCCGGTTGGTGGCCGGTCACAAGGGGTGTTTCCCAGGGCCTGGTACTGGGGCCAGTTCTGTTTAATATCTTTAGCAATCATCTGGATGTGGGCATTGAGTGCACCCCGCAGTAATGAACTCCACAGGGAAAAATAGGATCGAAATGCAGAAATCCACAGGTGTTTTATATCCTCTGATACAAAGGTGTCATTAATTACTCAGCAACTGTGACAGTTGAATAGCCGGAGCTATCGCATGCACTTAAGCATGGATCTAGGTTCAATCGTAGAGCTGATTTCTTCACTAACAGCTGTTTTTTGTGGTTGTATTTTTTTTTTTTTCCTTCAGGCCTTCCGCCTTCTAACAATCGGGCACTTAATCAGAAAGGTGAACTGTTGGGAGAGAGTGGGAAAGGCCAGGAAGGCGACTGCTGTGGGACTGAGAGGGCTAGAGAGCAGGTCATACCCTGGTGTGGCCAGAGAGCGCGGCTGAGGAGGCTTGGGCAGGGCCAGGAGCAAGGTCAGGAGATAGAAGGGTGGCTCAACAGCCATGAGCGGTCACTCGCTGAGGCGACCGGCTCCGTACGGGCACGTTCTGCAGCAGAGGGGAGGATGGCAGGGTACTGGTGGGGTTTCCTAGACCAGGTGAAGGCTATGGCCGTGAAGAGAGTCACCAGGGCCGGCAGGTGCGTCAGAGCAGCTGAGGAGGCTTGGAAGGGGCCCGGAGCAATGGGGGGAGATTTAAAGGTGGTGCAACTGCCACCAGCGGCTGTGGAAAGAACTAGTTGTTATTCAAAGTGAAAGGATGTTGCAGAAGAGTCCCGGTTTTGGAGCAGCTCTGGTGGGAGTCCCATCACAGCTCTTACAAACCCAGGAGAGATCCAAGGAGACGCTAACAGCACTTCACACTGAACAGGATGGGACAGAATAAAGAGTTTGCAGTACAGCACTGACTGCTTTATTACTATAAGAAGTTCTCAGTTCTGGGGGGCGGGGGGAAGGATGTTGTGCTGGCCATGCTTGATGAACTGCGTGTCGGTCACATCACAGCTCTCCTGCCAGGCTGTGCTGGGGGTAAAGCCGGCCTCTGCCTACTCAAGGCTCTGGAAGTAGTCCGAGTCGCCTAGCTGCACGCCGAAAATCATCTCAATGGACAGGGATCCCTCTCCATTGTGTAGCTGGAGCCTGCAGGAGCGTGTAGCAGGCAGCACCGTCAGCTGCCAGCGGCGGGACCGAGGCATAAGCTTCCATGCGTCTTTCACCAGCGTCTGGAACCAGCAGGCGGTTTTCTCGATGTCTAAGTACGAGTTGGTGCAAAGGGTGTTGAGGAGGCTGGGGCCCTGACGTTTCAGCTCATCCTCGCTGTGGTGGAGGAAGCATAGTACGTCCTGCACCAGTAGCTCCCACATGCACATGCACTGTAGGTGCACGTGGAGGCCGGAGGTGCTGGTCAGTATGTCCTTGGTGGTGCCCAGCTCCAAGCAGAAGGTGTGTCCGGGGGGAGGCTGCAGGGGCACGAGCAGTTGGTAGAGGACATTGCCCTCCTGGGTACTCCACCCTTCGTAGACACAGCCCACCCCAATGGCTGGCTGCAGCCTTGGCTTGAAGCTATTGCCGGGAAGTCTTTGGCAGGCACTAAGAAGCTCGTCTACCAGCTCCTCCACCAACGTGCACGTGTCGGCCATGTATGGCACTGGCCACTGGATGCAAAGGCCCACACACCTGCCCAGATCCCACATGTCCCCGGAGTCGTCGTCATCGTCGTCGTCTTCTACCTTTTCGTCGTCCTCCTCGTCCTCCTCGTCTTCTTCTACCTTTTCGTCATCCACCTCGTCCTCCTCGTTGTGAATTCCGGGGCTGCCCTGCTGGCAGCTGCTTCCCGTCTTACGGCTCCTTCTTCTGGTCCTGCAGCAGAGCCACAGGAGCAGGAGCAGGAGCAGGGCTACTGCCCCAAGAGCAGTGGCCCAGAACCACCATTGCTGGAAGGCGGCCAGGAGCAGGATTTTCACAGCCGCCCCGTTCTGATTCCGGATCCGCTCTAGATCCTGCAGCAGCTGAGTCGTCTTCCAGCTCAGCTGCTGTGCGAGGTGCTGCACGAGCCTGTGCATGGCTGCATGCAGCTCTTCACCCGTCTGCATCGCGTTCTGGACAATGCCCAGCGCAACTCAGGCGAGGGAGACAAAGACAGCCGAGACCTGCAGGAGAGGGAAGAGAAGGGCTCTCAGTGGGGCCTGGCCAGAGGGAGCTGGCGGCAGTTGGGGGGGCTGTGGGTGGGAGCTGCAGGGACCTGGGGCCAGGTAGGAGAGGGGGCCAGGGAGCTGGGAGTTCCCCCACCCCAGCGGTGGCAGGGTGCCCTGCCCAAGGTGCTCCCCGGAGCGTCTGGACCCTCACTGCAGGGTGAGACGCCCCCCAGGGTCCGGCGTTCCTTCCCCGGCCCCCGTCCAGCTCAGCCTCCCCCCCGGGCGTGTGCACTCACCGATGGCTCGAGCTGCACTGCCGCAGCCGTGCCCTCTGCTGCCTGATGAAGGCCCAGGCATTGTGACCCGCCCCTGTGACGTCACAGGCAGCAGAGCCGCATCACCGTTGTTGGGTGAGCCACCGAGCGAAGGGGCCCCACTGGGCGTGTCGTTTGCGCACAGCGAAGGACTGTTGGGTGACATGATGGCTGGAGGCCATCTTGGGCCTAGCGATCGTGAAATGAGAGTGTTTTTGATTCTTGGAGAATTAAGGCTTGTTGTTACCAGAATCGCTGCTGCCTTGGACGTTACCGCAGGGCTGACCTTGGCCTGTTTAGGGGCCTGGTTGACAGAGTCCCTTGGGAGGCAGTCCTGAAGGGCCAAGGAGCCCTGGAAGGCTGGGCGTTCCAGGGCCCAGAAATCTTCAACGGCAGGCCATCCCTACGTGCAACAAGATGAGCCGGCAGGGAAGAAGGCCGGCCTGGCTGAACAGAGAGCTTTTGCTGGCGCTCAGGAAAAACCAGAGAGATTATGACCTTTGGAAGAGGGGGGAAGCCTGTCAGGAGGACTACAAAGATGATGTGAAGTTGTGCAGGGAGGGCATTAGAAGGGCCAAAGCCCAGCTAGAACTTAATTTGGCTGCTGCGGTAAAAGACGATACAGAATGTCTCTATAAACACATTAACAACAAAAGGAGGGCGAAGGGGACTCTCCATCCCGTATTGGATGCGGGGGGAAACAGAGCGACAAAGGCTGAGGAAAAGGCTGAGGTACTTAATGCTTTCTTTGCCTCGGTCTTTAGCGGTAAGACCGACTGCCCTCGGGGTACCCAGCCCCCTGAGCTGGAAGATGGGGACAGGGAGCAGAAGGAAGCCCCATAACCCAAGGGGAAATGGTTAGCGACCTGCTACACCACGTACATGCACACGAGTGTTTGGGGCTGGCTGCCATCCACCCAAGCGTACTGAGGGAACTGGCGGGAGTGCTCCCCAAGCCACGTTGCACCATTTCTCAGCAGTCCTGGCAAACCAGGGAGGTCCCGGTTGGCTGGAGGTGAGCAAATGTGACACCCGTCTACAAGAAGTGCTGGAAGGAGGATCCGGGGAACTTCGGGCCTGTCAGTCTGCCCTTCATGCCAGGGAAGGTAATGGAGCAGATCATCCTGAGTGTCACCACGCGGCACATAGAGGGCAACCACGTGATCAGGCCCAGTCGGCATGGGCTTATGAAAGGCAGGTCTTGCTTGACCGACCTGATCTCCTTCTACGACAAAGTGACCCTCTTAGTGGATGAGGCAAAGGCTCTGGATGTTGTTTACCTGGACTTTAGAGAAGCCTTTGACGTTGTTTGCTGGGTAAAAAGCCTTCTGGATGGCTGGGCCCCAGGAGTTGTGTTGAATGGAGTTAAATCCGGTTGGTGGCCGGTCACAAGGGGTGTTTCCCAGGGCCTGGTACTGGGGCCAGTTCTGTTTAATATCTTTAGCAATCATCTGGATGTGGGCATTGAGTGCACCCCGCAGTAATGAACTCCACAGGGAAAAATAGGATCGAAATGCAGAAATCCACAGGTGTTTTATATCCTCTGATACAAAGGTGTCATTAATTACTCAGCAACTGTGACAGTTGAATAGCCGGAGCTATCGCATGCACTTAAGCATGGATCTAGGTTCAATCGTAGAGCTGATTTCTTCACTAACAGCTGTTTTTTGTGGTTGTATTTTTTTTTTTTTCCTTCAGGCCTTCCGCCTTCTAACAATCGGGCACTTAATCAGAAAGGTGAACTGTTGGGAGAGAGTGGGAAAGGCCAGGAAGGCGACTGCTGTGGGACTGAGAGGGCTAGAGAGCAGGTCATACCCTGGTGTGGCCAGAGAGCGCGGCTGAGGAGGCTTGGGCAGGGCCAGGAGCAAGGTCAGGAGATAGAAGGGTGGCTCAACAGCCATGAGCGGTCACTCGCTGAGGCGACCGGCTCTGTACGGGCACGTTCTGCAGCAGAGGGGAGGATGGCAGCGTACTGGTGGGGTTTCCTAGACCAGGTGAAGGCTATGGCCGTGAAGAGAGTCACCAGGGCCGGCAGGTGCGTCAGAGCAGCTGAGGAGGCTTGGAAGGGGCCCGGAGCAATGGGGGGAGATTTAAAGGTGGTGCAACTGCCACCAGCGGCTGTGGAAAGAACTAGTTGTTATTCAAAGTGAAAGGATGTTGCAGAAGAGTCCCGGTTTTGGAGCAGCTCTGGTGGGAGTCCCATCACAGCTCTTACAAACCCAGGAGAGATCCAAGGAGACGCTAACAGCACTTCACACTGAACAGGATGGGACAGAATAAAGAGTTTGCAGTACAGCACTGACTGCTTTATTACTATAAGAAGTTCTCAGTTCTGGGGGGCGGGGGGAAGGATGTTGTGCTGGCCATGCTTGATGAACTGCGTGTCGGTCACATCACAGCTCTCCTGCCAGGCTGTGCTGGGGGTAAAGCCGGCCTCTGCCTACTCAAGGCTCTGGAAGTAGTCCGAGTCGCCTAGCTGCACGCCGAAAATCATCTCAATGGACAGGGATCCCTCTCCATTGTGTAGCTGGAGCCTGCAGGAGCGTGTAGCAGGCAGCACCGTCAGCTGCCAGCGGCGGGACCGAGGCATAAGCTTCCATGCGTCTTTCACCAGCGTCTGGAACCAGCAGGCGGTTTTCTCGATGTCTAAGTACGAGTTGGTGCAAAGGGTGTTGAGGAGGCTGGGGCCCTGACGTTTCAGCTCATCCTCGCTGTGGTGGAGGAAGCATAGTACGTCCTGCCCCAGTAGCTCCCACATGCACATGCACTGTAGGTGCACGTGGAGGCCGGAGGTGCTGGTCAGTATGTCCTTGGTGGTGCCCAGCTCCAAGCAGAAGGTGTGTCCGGGGGGAGGCTGCAGGGGCACGAGCAGTTGGTAGAGGACATTGCCCTCCTGGGTACTCCACCCTTCGTAGACACAGCCCACCCCAATGGCTGGCTGCAGCCTTGGCTTGAAGCTATTGCCGGGAAGTCTTTGGCAGGCACTAAGAAGCTCGTCTACCAGCTCCTCCACCAACGTGCACGTGTCGGCCATGTATGGCACTGGCCACTGGATGCAAAGGCCCACACACCTGCCCAGATCCCACATGTCCCCGGAGTCGTCGTCATCGTCGTCGTCTTCTACCTTTTCGTCGTCCTCCTCGTCCTCCTCGTCTTCTTCTACCTTTTCGTCATCCACCTCGTCCTCCTCGTTGTGAATTCCGGGGCTGCCCTGCTGGCAGCTGCTTCCCGTCTTACGGCTCCTTCTTCTGGTCCTGCAGCAGAGCCACAGGAGCAGGAGCAGGAGCAGGGCTACTGCCCCAAGAGCAGTGGCCCAGAACCACCATTGCTGGAAGGCGGCCAGGAGCAGGATTTTCACAGCCGCCCCGTTCTGATTCCGGATCCGCTCTAGATCCTGCAGCAGCTGAGTCGTCTTCCAGCTCAGCTGCTGTGCGAGGTGCTGCACGAGCCTGTGCATGGCTGCATGCAGCTCTTCACCCGTCTGCATCGCGTTCTGGACAATGCCCAGCGCAACTCAGGCGAGGGAGACAAAGACAGCCGAGACCTGCAGGAGAGGGAAGAGAAGGGCTCTCAGTGGGGCCTGGCCAGAGGGAGCTGGCGGCAGTTGGGGGGGCTGTGGGTGGGAGCTGCAGGGACCTGGGGCCAGGTAGGAGAGGGGGCCAGGGAGCTGGGAGTTCCCCCACCCCAGCGGTGGCAGGGTGCCCTGCCCAAGGTGCTCCCCGGAGCGTCTGGACCCTCACTGCAGGGTGAGACGCCCCCCAGGGTCCGGCGTTCCTTCCCCGGCCCCCGTCCAGCTCAGCCTCCCCCCCGGGCGTGTGCACTCACCGATGGCTCGAGCTGCACTGCCGCAGCCGTGCCCTCTGCTGCCTGATGAAGGCCCAGGCATTGTGACCCGCCCCTGTGACGTCACAGGCAGCAGAGCCGCATCACCGTTGTTGGGTGAGCCACCGAGCGAAGGGGCCCCACTGGGCGTGTCGTTTGCGCACAGCGAAGGACTGTTGGGTGACATGATGGCTGGAGGCCATCTTGGGCCTAGCGATCGTGAAATGAGAGTGTTTTTGATTCTTGGAGAATTAAGGCTTGTTGTTACCAGAATCGCTGCTGCCTTGGACGTTACCGCAGGGCTGACCTTGGCCTGTTTAGGGGCCTGGTTGACAGAGTCCCTTGGGAGGCAGTCCTGAAGGGCCAAGGAGCCCTGGAAGGCTGGGCGTTCCAGGGCCCAGAAATCTTCAACGGCAGGCCATCCCTACGTGCAACAAGATGAGCCGGCAGGGAAGAAGGCCGGCCTGGCTGAACAGAGAGCTTTTGCTGGCGCTCAGGAAAAACCAGAGAGATTATGACCTTTGGAAGAGGGGGGAAGCCTGTCAGGAGGACTACAAAGATGATGTGAAGTTGTGCAGGGAGGGCATTAGAAGGGCCAAAGCCCAGCTAGAACTTAATTTGGCTGCTGCGGTAAAAGACGATACAGAATGTCTCTATAAACACATTAACAACAAAAGGAGGGCGAAGGGGACTCTCCATCCCGTATTGGATGCGGGGGGAAACAGAGCGACAAAGGCTGAGGAAAAGGCTGAGGTACTTAATGCTTTCTTTGCCTCGGTCTTTAGCGGTAAGACCGACTGCCCTCGGGGTACCCAGCCCCCTGAGCTGGAAGATGGGGACAGGGAGCAGAAGGAAGCCCCATAACCCAAGGGGAAATGGTTAGCGACCTGCTACACCACGTACATGCACACGAGTGTTTGGGGCTGGCTGCCATCCACCCAAGCGTACTGAGGGAACTGGCGGGAGTGCTCCCCAAGCCACGTTGCACCATTTCTCAGCAGTCCTGGCAAACCAGGGAGGTCCCGGTTGGCTGGAGGTGAGCAAATGTGACACCCGTCTACAAGAAGTGCTGGAAGGAGGATCCGGGGAACTTCGGGCCTGTCAGTCTGCCCTTCATGCCAGGGAAGGTAATGGAGCAGATCATCCTGAGTGTCACCACGCGGCACATAGAGGGCAACCACGTGATCAGGCCCAGTCGGCATGGGCTTATGAAAGGCAGGTCTTGCTTGACCGACCTGATCTCCTTCTACGACAAAGTGACCCTCTTAGTGGATGAGGCAAAGGCTCTGGATGTTGTTTACCTGGACTTTAGAGAAGCCTTTGACGTTGTTTGCTGGGTAAAAAGCCTTCTGGATGGCTGGGCCCCAGGAGTTGTGTTGAATGGAGTTAAATCCGGTTGGTGGCCGGTCACAAGGGGTGTTTCCCAGGGCCTGGTACTGGGGCCAGTTCTGTTTAATATCTTTAGCAATCATCTGGATGTGGGCATTGAGTGCACCCCGCAGTAATGAACTCCACAGGGAAAAATAGGATCGAAATGCAGAAATCCACAGGTGTTTTATATCCTCTGATACAAAGGTGTCATTAATTACTCAGCAACTGTGACAGTTGAATAGCCGGAGCTATCGCATGCACTTAAGCATGGATCTAGGTTCAATCGTAGAGCTGATTTCTTCACTAACAGCTGTTTTTTGTGGTTGTATTTTTTTTTTTTTCCTTCAGGCCTTCCGCCTTCTAACAATCGGGCACTTAATCAGAAAGGTGAACTGTTGGGAGAGAGTGGGAAAGGCCAGGAAGGCGACTGCTGTGGGACTGAGAGGGCTAGAGAGCAGGTCATACCCTGGTGTGGCCAGAGAGCGCGGCTGAGGAGGCTTGGGCAGGGCCAGGAGCAAGGTCAGGAGATAGAAGGGTGGCTCAACAGCCATGAGCGGTCACTCGCTGAGGCGACCGGCTCCGTACGGGCACGTTCTGCAGCAGAGGGGAGGATGGCAGGGTACTGGTGGGGTTTCCTAGACCAGGTGAAGGCTATGGCCGTGAAGAGAGTCACCAGGGCCGGCAGGTGCGTCAGAGCAGCTGAGGAGGCTTGGAAGGGGCCCGGAGCAATGGGGGGAGATTTAAAGGTGGTGCAACTGCCACCAGCGGCTGTGGAAAGAACTAGTTGTTATTCAAAGTGAAAGGATGTTGCAGAAGAGTCCCGGTTTTGGAGCAGCTCTGGTGGGAGTCCCATCACAGCTCTTACAAACCCAGGAGAGATCCAAGGAGACGCTAACAGCACTTCACACTGAACAGGATGGGACAGAATAAAGAGTTTGCAGTACAGCACTGACTGCTTTATTACTATAAGAAGTTCTCAGTTCTGGGGGGCGGGGGGAAGGATGTTGTGCTGGCCATGCTTGATGAACTGCGTGTCGGTCACATCACAGCTCTCCTGCCAGGCTGTGCTGGGGGTAAAGCCGGCCTCTGCCTACTCAAGGCTCTGGAAGTAGTCCGAGTCGCCTAGCTGCACGCCGAAAATCATCTCAATGGACAGGGATCCCTCTCCATTGTGTAGCTGGAGCCTGCAGGAGCGTGTAGCAGGCAGCACCGTCAGCTGCCAGCGGCGGGACCGAGGCATAAGCTTCCATGCGTCTTTCACCAGCGTCTGGAACCAGCAGGCGGTTTTCTCGATGTCTAAGTACGAGTTGGTGCAAAGGGTGTTGAGGAGGCTGGGGCCCTGACGTTTCAGCTCATCCTCGCTGTGGTGGAGGAAGCATAGTACGTCCTGCCCCAGTAGCTCCCACATGCACATGCACTGTAGGTGCACGTGGAGGCCGGAGGTGCTGGTCAGTATGTCCTTGGTGGTGCCCAGCTCCAAGCAGAAGGTGTGTCCGGGGGGAGGCTGCAGGGGCACGAGCAGTTGGTAGAGGACATTGCCCTCCTGGGTACTCCACCCTTCGTAGACACAGCCCACCCCAATGGCTGGCTGCAGCCTTGGCTTGAAGCTATTGCCGGGAAGTCTTTGGCAGGCACTAAGAAGCTCGTCTACCAGCTCCTCCACCAACGTGCACGTGTCGGCCATGTATGGCACTGGCCACTGGATGCAAAGGCCCACACACCTGCCCAGATCCCACATGTCCCCGGAGTCGTCGTCATCGTCGTCGTCTTCTACCTTTTCGTCGTCCTCCTCGTCCTCCTCGTCTTCTTCTACCTTTTCGTCATCCACCTCGTCCTCCTCGTTGTGAATTCCGGGGCTGCCCTGCTGGCAGCTGCTTCCCGTCTTACGGCTCCTTCTTCTGGTCCTGCAGCAGAGCCACAGGAGCAGGAGCAGGAGCAGGGCTCCTGCCCCAAGAGCAGTGGCCCAGAACCACCATTGCTGGAAGGCGGCCAGGAGCAGGATTTTCACAGCCGCCCCGTTCTGATTCCGGATCCGCTCTAGATCCTGCAGCAGCTGAGTCGTCTTCCAGCTCAGCTGCTGTGCGAGGTGCTGCACGAGCCTGTGCATGGCTGCATGCAGCTCTTCACCCGTCTGCATCGCGTTCTGGACAATGCCCAGCGCAACTCAGGCGAGGGAGACAAAGACAGCCGAGACCTGCAGGAGAGGGAAGAGAAGGGCTCTCAGTGGGGCCTGGCCAGAGGGAGCTGGCGGCAGTTGGGGGGGCTGTGGGTGGGAGCTGCAGGGACCTGGGGCCAGGTAGGAGAGGGGGCCAGGGAGCTGGGAGTTCCCCCACCCCAGCGGTGGCAGGGTGCCCTGCCCAAGGTGCTCCCCGGAGCGTCTGGACCCTCACTGCAGGGTGAGACGCCCCCCAGGGTCCGGCGTTCCTTCCCCGGCCCCCGTCCAGCTCAGCCTCCCCCCCGGGCGTGTGCACTCACCGATGGCTCGAGCTGCACTGCCGCAGCCGTGCCCTCTGCTGCCTGATGAAGGCCCAGGCATTGTGACCCGCCCCTGTGACGTCACAGGCAGCAGAGCCGCATCACCGTTGTTGGGTGAGCCACCGAGCGAAGGGGCCCCACTGGGCGTGTCGTTTGCGCACAGCGAAGGACTGTTGGGTGACATGATGGCTGGAGGCCATCTTGGGCCTAGCGATCGTGAAATGAGAGTGTTTTTGATTCTTGGAGAATTAAGGCTTGTTGTTACCAGAATCGCTGCTGCCTTGGACGTTACCGCAGGGCTGACCTTGGCCTGTTTAGGGGCCTGGTTGACAGAGTCCCTTGGGAGGCAGTCCTGAAGGGCCAAGGAGCCCTGGAAGGCTGGGCGTTCCAGGGCCCAGAAATCTTCAACGGCAGGCCATCCCTACGTGCAACAAGATGAGCCGGCAGGGAAGAAGGCCGGCCTGGCTGAACAGAGAGCTTTTGCTGGCGCTCAGGAAAAACCAGAGAGATTATGACCTTTGGAAGAGGGGGGAAGCCTGTCAGGAGGACTACAAAGATGATGTGAAGTTGTGCAGGGAGGGCATTAGAAGGGCCAAAGCCCAGCTAGAACTTAATTTGGCTGCTGCGGTAAAAGACGATACAGAATGTCTCTATAAACACATTAACAACAAAAGGAGGGCGAAGGGGACTCTCCATCCCGTATTGGATGCGGGGGGAAACAGAGCGACAAAGGCTGAGGAAAAGGCTGAGGTACTTAATGCTTTCTTTGCCTCGGTCTTTAGCGGTAAGACCGACTGCCCTCGGGGTACCCAGCCCCCTGAGCTGGAAGATGGGGACAGGGAGCAGAAGGAAGCCCCGTAACCCAAGGGGAAATGGTTAGCGACCTGCTACACCACGTACATGCACACGAGTGTTTGGGGCTGGCTGCCATCCACCCAAGCGTACTGAGGGAACTGGCGGGAGTGCTCCCCAAGCCACGTTGCACCATTTCTCAGCAGTCCTGGCAAACCAGGGAGGTCCCGGTTGGCTGGAGGTGAGCAAATGTGACACCCGTCTACAAGAAGTGCTGGAAGGAGGATCCGGGGAACTTCGGGCCTGTCAGTCTGCCCTTCATGCCAGGGAAGGTAATGGAGCAGATCATCCTGAGTGTCACCACGCGGCACATAGAGGGCAACCACGTGATCAGGCCCAGTCGGCATGGGCTTATGAAAGGCAGGTCTTGCTTGACCGACCTGATCTCCTTCTACGACAAAGTGACCCTCTTAGTGGATGAGGCAAAGGCTCTGGATGTTGTTTACCTGGACTTTAGAGAAGCCTTTGACGTTGTTTGCTGGGTAAAAAGCCTTCTGGATGGCTGGGCCCCAGGAGTTGTGTTGAATGGAGTTAAATCCGGTTGGTGGCCGGTCACAAGGGGTGTTTCCCAGGGCCTGGTACTGGGGCCAGTTCTGTTTAATATCTTTAGCAATCATCTGGATGTGGGCATTGAGTGCACCCCGCAGTAATGAACTCCACAGGGAAAAATAGGATCGAAATGCAGAAATCCACAGGTGTTTTATATCCTCTGATACAAAGGTGTCATTAATTACTCAGCAACTGTGACAGTTGAATAGCCGGAGCTATCGCATGCACTTAAGCATGGATCTAGGTTCAATCGTAGAGCTGATTTCTTCACTAACAGCTGTTTTTTGTGGTTGTATTTTTTTTTTTTTCCTTCAGGCCTTCCGCCTTCTAACAATCGGGCACTTAATCAGAAAGGTGAACTGTTGGGAGAGAGTGGGAAAGGCCAGGAAGGCGACTGCTGTGGGACTGAGAGGGCTAGAGAGCAGGTCATACCCTGGTGTGGCCAGAGAGCGCGGCTGAGGAGGCTTGGGCAGGGCCAGGAGCAAGGTCAGGAGATAGAAGGGTGGCTCAACAGCCACGAGCGGTCACTCGCTGAGGCGACCGGCTCCGTACGGGCACGTTCTGCAGCAGAGGGGAGGATGGCAGGGTACTGGTGGGGTTTCCTAGACCAGGTGAAGGCTATGGCCGTGAAGAGAGTCACCAGGGCCGGCAGGTGCGTCAGAGCAGCTGAGGAGGCTTGGAAGGGGCCCGGAGCAATGGGGGGAGATTTAAAGGTGGTGCAACTGCCACCAGCGGCTGTGGAAAGAACTAGTTGTTATTCAAAGTGAAAGGATGTTGCAGAAGAGTCCCGGTTTTGGAGCAGCTCTGGTGGGAGTCCCATCACAGCTCTTACAAACCCAGGAGAGATCCAAGGAGACGCTAACAGCACTTCACACTGAACAGGATGGGACAGAATAAAGAGTTTGCAGTACAGCACTGACTGCTTTATTACTATAAGAAGTTCTCAGTTCTGGGGGGCGGGGGGAAGGATGTTGTGCTGGCCATGCTTGATGAACTGCGTGTCGGTCACATCACAGCTCTCCTGCCAGGCTGTGCTGGGGGTAAAGCCGGCCTCTGCCTACTCAAGGCTCTGGAAGTAGTCCGAGTCGCCTAGCTGCACGCCGAAAATCATCTCAATGGACAGGGATCCCTCTCCATTGTGTAGCTGGAGCCTGCAGGAGCGTGTAGCAGGCAGCACCGTCAGCTGCCAGCGGCGGGACCGAGGCATAAGCTTCCATGCGTCTTTCACCAGCGTCTGGAACCAGCAGGCGGTTTTCTCGATGTCTAAGTACGAGTTGGTGCAAAGGGTGTTGAGGAGGCTGGGGCCCTGACGTTTCAGCTCATCCTCGCTGTGGTGGAGGAAGCATAGTACGTCCTGCACCAGTAGCTCCCACATGCACATGCACTGTAGGTGCACGTGGAGGCCGGAGGTGCTGGTCAGTATGTCCTTGGTGGTGCCCAGCTCCAAGCAGAAGGTGTGTCCGGGGGGAGGCTGCAGGGGCACGAGCAGTTGGTAGAGGACATTGCCCTCCTGGGTACTCCACCCTTCGTAGACACAGCCCACCCCAATGGCTGGCTGCAGCCTTGGCTTGAAGCTATTGCCGGGAAGTCTTTGGCAGGCACTAAGAAGCTCGTCTACCAGCTCCTCCACCAACGTGCACGTGTCGGCCATGTATGGCACTGGCCACTGGATGCAAAGGCCCACACACCTGCCCAGATCCCACATGTCCCCGGAGTCGTCGTCATCGTCGTCGTCTTCTACCTTTTCGTCGTCCTCCTCGTCCTCCTCGTCTTCTTCTACCTTTTCGTCATCCACCTCGTCCTCCTCGTTGTGAATTCCGGGGCTGCCCTGCTGGCAGCTGCTTCCCGTCTTACGGCTCCTTCTTCTGGTCCTGCAGCAGAGCCACAGGAGCAGGAGCAGGAGCAGGGCTCCTGCCCCAAGAGCAGTGGCCCAGAACCACCATTGCTGGAAGGCGGCCAGGAGCAGGATTTTCACAGCCGCCCCGTTCTGATTCCGGATCCGCTCTAGATCCTGCAGCAGCTGAGTCGTCTTCCAGCTCAGCTGCTGTGCGAGGTGCTGCACGAGCCTGTGCATGGCTGCATGCAGCTCTTCACCCGTCTGCATCGCGTTCTGGACAATGCCCAGCGCAACTCAGGCGAGGGAGACAAAGACAGCCGAGACCTGCAGGAGAGGGAAGAGAAGGGCTCTCAGTGGGGCCTGGCCAGAGGGAGCTGGCGGCAGTTGGGGGGGCTGTGGGTGGGAGCTGCAGGGACCTGGGGCCAGGTAGGAGAGGGGGCCAGGGAGCTGGGAGTTCCCCCACCCCAGCGGTGGCAGGGTGCCCTGCCCAAGGTGCTCCCCGGAGCGTCTGGACCCTCACTGCAGGGTGAGACGCCCCCCAGGGTCCGGCGTTCCTTCCCCGGCCCCCGTCCAGCTCAGCCTCCCCCCCGGGCGTGTGCACTCACCGATGGCTCGAGCTGCACTGCCGCAGCCGTGCCCTCTGCTGCCTGATGAAGGCCCAGGCATTGTGACCCGCCCCTGTGACGTCACAGGCAGCAGAGCCGCATCACCGTTGTTGGGTGAGCCACCGAGCGAAGGGGCCCCACTGGGCGTGTCGTTTGCGCACAGCGAAGGACTGTTGGGTGACATGATGGCTGGAGGCCATCTTGGGCCTAGCGATCGTGAAATGAGAGTGTTTTTGATTCTTGGAGAATTAAGGCTTGTTGTTACCAGAATCGCTGCTGCCTTGGACGTTACCGCAGGGCTGACCTTGGCCTGTTTAGGGGCCTGGTTGACAGAGTCCCTTGGGAGGCAGTCCTGAAGGGCCAAGGAGCCCTGGAAGGCTGGGCGTTCCAGGGCCCAGAAATCTTCAACGGCAGGCCATCCCTACGTGCAACAAGATGAGCCGGCAGGGAAGAAGGCCGGCCTGGCTGAACAGAGAGCTTTTGCTGGCGCTCAGGAAAAACCAGAGAGATTATGACCTTTGGAAGAGGGGGGAAGCCTGTCAGGAGGACTACAAAGATGATGTGAAGTTGTGCAGGGAGGGCATTAGAAGGGCCAAAGCCCAGCTAGAACTTAATTTGGCTGCTGCGGTAAAAGACGATACAGAATGTCTCTATAAACACATTAACAACAAAAGGAGGGCGAAGGGGACTCTCCATCCCGTATTGGATGCGGGGGGAAACAGAGCGACAAAGGCTGAGGAAAAGGCTGAGGTACTTAATGCTTTCTTTGCCTCGGTCTTTAGCGGTAAGACCGACTGCCCTCGGGGTACCCAGCCCCCTGAGCTGGAAGATGGGGACAGGGAGCAGAAGGAAGCCCCATAACCCAAGGGGAAATGGTTAGCGACCTGCTACACCACGTACATGCACACGAGTGTTTGGGGCTGGCTGCCATCCACCCAAGCGTACTGAGGGAACTGGCGGGAGTGCTCCCCAAGCCACGTTGCACCATTTCTCAGCAGTCCTGGCAAACCAGGGAGGTCCCGGTTGGCTGGAGGTGAGCAAATGTGACACCCGTCTACAAGAAGTGCTGGAAGGAGGATCCGGGGAACTTCGGGCCTGTCAGTCTGCCCTTCATGCCAGGGAAGGTAATGGAGCAGATCATCCTGAGTGTCACCACGCGGCACATAGAGGGCAACCACGTGATCAGGCCCAGTCGGCATGGGCTTATGAAAGGCAGGTCTTGCTTGACCGACCTGATCTCCTTCTACGACAAAGTGACCCTCTTAGTGGATGAGGCAAAGGCTCTGGATGTTGTTTACCTGGACTTTAGAGAAGCCTTTGACGTTGTTTGCTGGGTAAAAAGCCTTCTGGATGGCTGGGCCCCAGGAGTTGTGTTGAATGGAGTTAAATCCGGTTGGTGGCCGGTCACAAGGGGTGTTTCCCAGGGCCTGGTACTGGGGCCAGTTCTGTTTAATATCTTTAGCAATCATCTGGATGTGGGCATTGAGTGCACCCCGCAGTAATGAACTCCACAGGGAAAAATAGGATCGAAATGCAGAAATCCACAGGTGTTTTATATCCTCTGATACAAAGGTGTCATTAATTACTCAGCAACTGTGACAGTTGAATAGCCGGAGCTATCGCATGCACTTAAGCATGGATCTAGGTTCAATCGTAGAGCTGATTTCTTCACTAACAGCTGTTTTTTGTGGTTGTATTTTTTTTTTTTTCCTTCAGGCCTTCCGCCTTCTAACAATCGGGCACTTAATCAGAAAGGTGAACTGTTGGGAGAGAGTGGGAAAGGCCAGGAAGGCGACTGCTGTGGGACTGAGAGGGCTAGAGAGCAGGTCATACCCTGGTGTGGCCAGAGAGCGCGGCTGAGGAGGCTTGGGCAGGGCCAGGAGCAAGGTCAGGAGATAGAAGGGTGGCTCAACAGCCACGAGCGGTCACTCGCTGAGGCGACCGGCTCCGTACGGGCACGTTCTGCAGCAGAGGGGAGGATGGCAGGGTACTGGTGGGGTTTCCTAGACCAGGTGAAGGCTATGGCCGTGAAGAGAGTCACCAGGGCCGGCAGGTGCGTCAGAGCAGCTGAGGAGGCTTGGAAGGGGCCCGGAGCAATGGGGGGAGATTTAAAGGTGGTGCAACTGCCACCAGCGGCTGTGGAAAGAACTAGTTGTTATTCAAAGTGAAAGGATGTTGCAGAAGAGTCCCGGTTTTGGAGCAGCTCTGGTGGGAGTCCCATCACAGCTCTTACAAACCCAGGAGAGATCCAAGGAGACGCTAACAGCACTTCACACTGAACAGGATGGGACAGAATAAAGAGTTTGCAGTACAGCACTGACTGCTTTATTACTATAAGAAGTTCTCAGTTCTGGGGGGCGGGGGGAAGGATGTTGTGCTGGCCATGCTTGATGAACTGCGTGTCGGTCACATCACAGCTCTCCTGCCAGGCTGTGCTGGGGGTAAAGCCGGCCTCTGCCTACTCAAGGCTCTGGAAGTAGTCCGAGTCGCCTAGCTGCACGCCGAAAATCATCTCAATGGACAGGGATCCCTCTCCATTGTGTAGCTGGAGCCTGCAGGAGCGTGTAGCAGGCAGCACCGTCAGCTGCCAGCGGCGGGACCGAGGCATAAGCTTCCATGCGTCTTTCACCAGCGTCTGGAACCAGCAGGCGGTTTTCTCGATGTCTAAGTACGAGTTGGTGCAAAGGGTGTTGAGGAGGCTGGGGCCCTGACGTTTCAGCTCATCCTCGCTGTGGTGGAGGAAGCATAGTACGTCCTGCCCCAGTAGCTCCCACATGCACATGCACTGTAGGTGCACGTGGAGGCCGGAGGTGCTGGTCAGTATGTCCTTGGTGGTGCCCAGCTCCAAGCAGAAGGTGTGTCCGGGGGGAGGCTGCAGGGGCACGAGCAGTTGGTAGAGGACATTGCCCTCCTGGGTACTCCACCCTTCGTAGACACAGCCCACCCCAATGGCTGGCTGCAGCCTTGGCTTGAAGCTATTGCCGGGAAGTCTTTGGCAGGCACTAAGAAGCTCGTCTACCAGCTCCTCCACCAACGTGCACGTGTCGGCCATGTATGGCACTGGCCACTGGATGCAAAGGCCCACACACCTGCCCAGATCCCACATGTCCCCGGAGTCGTCGTCATCGTCGTCGTCTTCTACCTTTTCGTCGTCCTCCTCGTCCTCCTCGTCTTCTTCTACCTTTTCGTCATCCACCTCGTCCTCCTCGTTGTGAATTCCGGGGCTGCCCTGCTGGCAGCTGCTTCCCGTCTTACGGCTCCTTCTTCTGGTCCTGCAGCAGAGCCACAGGAGCAGGAGCAGGAGCAGGGCTCCTGCCCCAAGAGCAGTGGCCCAGAACCACCATTGCTGGAAGGCGGCCAGGAGCAGGATTTTCACAGCCGCCCCGTTCTGATTCCGGATCCGCTCTAGATCCTGCAGCAGCTGAGTCGTCTTCCAGCTCAGCTGCTGTGCGAGGTGCTGCACGAGCCTGTGCATGGCTGCATGCAGCTCTTCACCCGTCTGCATCGCGTTCTGGACAATGCCCAGCGCAACTCAGGCGAGGGAGACAAAGACAGCCGAGACCTGCAGGAGAGGGAAGAGAAGGGCTCTCAGTGGGGCCTGGCCAGAGGGAGCTGGCGGCAGTTGGGGGGGCTGTGGGTGGGAGCTGCAGGGACCTGGGGCCAGGTAGGAGAGGGGGCCAGGGAGCTGGGAGTTCCCCCACCCCAGCGGTGGCAGGGTGCCCTGCCCAAGGTGCTCCCCGGAGCGTCTGGACCCTCACTGCAGGGTGAGACGCCCCCCAGGGTCCGGCGTTCCTTCCCCGGCCCCCGTCCAGCTCAGCCTCCCCCCCGGGCGTGTGCACTCACCGATGGCTCGAGCTGCACTGCCGCAGCCGTGCCCTCTGCTGCCTGATGAAGGCCCAGGCATTGTGACCCGCCCCTGTGACGTCACAGGCAGCAGAGCCGCATCACCGTTGTTGGGTGAGCCACCGAGCGAAGGGGCCCCACTGGGCGTGTCGTTTGCGCACAGCGAAGGACTGTTGGGTGACATGATGGCTGGAGGCCATCTTGGGCCTAGCGATCGTGAAATGAGAGTGTTTTTGATTCTTGGAGAATTAAGGCTTGTTGTTACCAGAATCGCTGCTGCCTTGGACGTTACCGCAGGGCTGACCTTGGCCTGTTTAGGGGCCTGGTTGACAGAGTCCCTTGGGAGGCAGTCCTGAAGGGCCAAGGAGCCCTGGAAGGCTGGGCGTTCCAGGGCCCAGAAATCTTCAACGGCAGGCCATCCCTACGTGCAACAAGATGAGCCGGCAGGGAAGAAGGCCGGCCTGGCTGAACAGAGAGCTTTTGCTGGCGCTCAGGAAAAACCAGAGAGATTATGACCTTTGGAAGAGGGGGGAAGCCTGTCAGGAGGACTACAAAGATGATGTGAAGTTGTGCAGGGAGGGCATTAGAAGGGCCAAAGCCCAGCTAGAACTTAATTTGGCTGCTGCGGTAAAAGACGATACAGAATGTCTCTATAAACACATTAACAACAAAAGGAGGGCGAAGGGGACTCTCCATCCCGTATTGGATGCGGGGGGAAACAGAGCGACAAAGGCTGAGGAAAAGGCTGAGGTACTTAATGCTTTCTTTGCCTCGGTCTTTAGCGGTAAGACCGACTGCCCTCGGGGTACCCAGCCCCCTGAGCTGGAAGATGGGGACAGGGAGCAGAAGGAAGCCCCATAACCCAAGGGGAAATGGTTAGCGACCTGCTACACCACGTACATGCACACGAGTGTTTGGGGCTGCCATCCACCCAAGCGTACTGAGGGAACTGGCGGGAGTGCTCCCCAAGCCACGTTGCACCATTTCTCAGCAGTCCTGGCAAACCAGGGAGGTCCCGGTTGGCTGGAGGTGAGCAAATGTGACACCCGTCTACAAGAAGTGCTGGAAGGAGGATCCGGGGAACTTCGGGCCTGTCAGTCTGCCCTTCATGCCAGGGAAGGTAATGGAGCAGATCATCCTGAGTGTCACCACGCGGCACATAGAGGGCAACCACGTGATCAGGCCCAGTCGGCATGGGCTTATGAAAGGCAGGTCTTGCTTGACCGACCTGATCTCCTTCTACGACAAAGTGACCCTCTTAGTGGATGAGGCAAAGGCTCTGGATGTTGTTTACCTGGACTTTAGAGAAGCCTTTGACGTTGTTTGCTGGGTAAAAAGCCTTCTGGATGGCTGGGCCCCAGGAGTTGTGTTGAATGGAGTTAAATCCGGTTGGTGGCCGGTCACAAGGGGTGTTTCCCAGGGCCTGGTACTGGGGCCAGTTCTGTTTAATATCTTTAGCAATCATCTGGATGTGGGCATTGAGTGCACCCCGCAGTAATGAACTCCACAGGGAAAAATAGGATCGAAATGCAGAAATCCACAGGTGTTTTATATCCTCTGATACAAAGGTGTCATTAATTACTCTGCTGCTCCTGTGACATCCCCACTTGGCGGTCCTGGCCCTTGGAGAGTGTTGCCAGGTTTGACAGCTGTGTGAGAGTGTCCGAATGAGCTGGGACGGCCCATGAGCAACCTCAGCTAACCCCCGTGCTTATAAAGATGTCCTAGAGCAGAACGCGTGATGTTTTCTTTTGTGTGTCAAATGGAGGCAGCCGTCTGGTGAAACAAAATGATGTCCACCCACTGCCACTTCACAGCTGTGGCTGAAATACGGAAGTGATATAACCTCCCTTTTTGGACACTTACACCCACAGAGTCCTCCCAAGAACTGAACAAGTTGTTTGGTCCCAAAGCTGTGTGGAAATCCTGAACTTGGAAGTCCCATAGGGCCCGAAGGCAGATGTGGGTGTCATGGGTGTAACTGTGTACAGCTGGAGGATCTTTTCAAGCGAGTAGCTGTGTTCCAAGAGGAGCTTAGCAGTCAGCACAGCATTGGGTATCTGAGGAAGAGATTTGTCTGTGATATTGTGCACATTCACAAACTGAGCGACAGCCCTGCCTTCAGGCTTTGCAAAGGGAAGGTAAGGTTGCTTCCAACCCTGAGCTGACAGGCTCAGCTCACTCACAAGATAATGGAGACTGGACTCTTGTTTCTGCTCAGGGCAGGAGGGGAAATCTTCCCTTTCCCCCATCAGCCACGCTGTCGGCACATCTGTAGAAATGTGTTTAAGAAAGGGAAAACGCTGCATAGCAGTGAGAATTGACGAAAAAAACGCGAGAAAGAGCCCTGCAGACATCCAGGCTAGACAAGTGCGGGATGTGCTCTGAGGCCTGGGGCAGGTATTCCCCTGCAGCCCATGGAGAGGACCATGGTGAAGGAGCTATTTACCTGCAGTCCATAGGAGAGATCACGGTAAAGCAGCTATGTCCCTGCAGCCCATGAAGAGAACCCCAGTGGAGCTAATTTTCTAAATGAAAAAAATTCCCATTTTGGAACAAATTTTAAAATTTTGCTTAGAAAATCTCCCGGGGGAAGTTTTATTTTATATAAAACTAATTGCTTATCTTGACCTTTATTCATGAAAAAATTTCACAAAGAATCACAGAAGGGTAGGGATTGTCAGGGAGCTTCAGAGATCATCTTGTCCAACCCCCCTGCCAGACCAGGTTCACCTAGAGCAGGTTGGACAGGAATGCATCCAGGCAATTTTTTAATATCTCCAGAGGAGACTCCACCACCTCTCTGGGCAGCCTGTTCCAGTGCTCTGTCACCCTCAAAGTAAAGTTTTTCCTCATGTTCATATGGAATTTCCTGTGTTCTTTCCCCTAGAACCTAGTTATCTGTCTTGTTGACCGTTTTTCATAACAATTGCCATATTCTTTTACCAATATTTCAAAAACTATAGCAATTTGGCAGTTTATACTCTGAACTGGAATGGAAACTTTATGGAGAAAGTGAATCAAGTCATTGGGAGATAAGGGCAATTTTGTTGTCTAACATCTCTCTCTAGGTGATGATGAATCATTAAGGCCTTCACCTCTTGAATGATACCAGAGAGATTGTGAGAAATAGTGAATATAAAAGAAATCACAGATCAGTAAACAGCAAAAGAAAAACATGCTGTAAAATCAAAGTCTCTGACTTTGATGCTTGCAAAGGAGACCGGGCTTCAAACTGAACTTACACAACTGTAGGGCAATGTTACTTAGGAAGAATTCAACAGCTGAATTCCTACTGATGTTCTCAGTGATTTTTGGGTAATTGCTTTGGACTGGGTTTAGACATGAAGACTGATTAGCTTTCTTCCAAAGTTCATCTTCTCAGGAAACCCAAATCTGCAGTATATGCTGTTTTGGGTCCAAATTGTCCTCCAGAAGATAACTGAGTTCAACCTTTTACTTAGCGGACAAGGCCACATTTCAAGCAGTTTCACTCCTTGATACTATGGTCTTGGATTTATCATTCTGTTTTTCATAGATTAGGATATGAGTCTAACAGCTCAGGACAGAGGCCAGAAAAATCCCATGCCAGGATCACTTCCTATTGAGTTGAATACATTGATTCCACTTTAGTCCAGCATGGGTGAATACTGCTCTGTGTGTTTCATCATGAGGGGAGATGACTCCTTTATTCACTTGGAGTTCCTGTCTTCTTGATATGTGGATGCAAAACTCGTCATGCAGATCCACTAAAAATGAGGTCCTCCATGTCGGAAAACCACATTTTGGGAGATGAACAGCCAGTTAAGCAGCTTGTGTATTGGCTTTAAGTGTTACCAACAAAGAACAACCATCAGCACAAAGAAATAAAAGGCATTTTTCTTCTTAAAAAAGCTGACTGCACAAGAGAAATTTGTTGCAAATAACAAAACCAGGTTTTGTTTGTGTACACAAATTTTTGTACAATACATTTCAACCTTCAGACACAGTTAAGTGATAGGGCAGCTCTGTCCTTATTTTTCACACTCTGTATAATATCTTGTCCTACAGAGATCTGCCCATGAACCTTCTATCTGATTTATAGCAACCCCAGATTGCTCCATTTCCTGAACTGAAGCACGTGCATTTATAGCATAAAGCTATAATGGTACTGAGGTGTACTTACAGCAAAGGTAGAGACCCAAATGAAGACTGAAGAGGAATATGAGAAACACTCCATGAGCAAATTTTGAATAAATAGTCTTTTTATGTACACGCTGGAACTCCTTGATGCTCAGACTGCTGTATATCGAGAGCAGCTCCGCTGACAACAGTGCAACAACTACTGCAAGAAGAGCTTAACTGGGAGAAAAACAACGTGTTTATGCGTTTCTATTCCTGGTAGTTTTTACTGTAAAATGTGATTGAAACAAGGAGGAATCACTGCTTTCTACTGTCTGTTCTTCCTGAAAACAGTGTAGCACAACATATAACAGGAGTAAGATAAAATGACTCAGTCAAAACAACTAATGTCCATTTGAAAAGGGAATAGCATTTGCTGTGTTTTATATCCCAGCTAAGATGAAGATAGCAGACTGCAGAAATATACCCTGTATAATATAAAAGAACCAAGAGATTAAAGGCTGACTGTGATCTTGTTTGCCTAAGATTTAAATTGATGTCTCTCATAGATATCAGTGGGTTTAAACTGCATTTTCACTGGCAGGGAGGAATATTCGGTCATAAAATCTGAGGTCTGACATTGTGTTAAAGAGAAAAACTAAAAGCCCTTCAATGTTCTGCAACATGATAGACTTTCCATTTGTTTTTGACAAGTTATTCAATTACTTGATGCCTCAATTTTCCCAGTAGTAAACTGGAGATAAGACTTTTGTGAGTGTCATGGTGCCACCGAGAAACTCAATACTCGTGAAATGATTTGAGTGAAATGATAGGCACTAAAAATAGATTTTTGTGTTGACATTCTCTGCATGCAACATCAAGATACCAAAGTTTTCCCTCCACATGCTAGTTAAGTAGAAATATTTAAAAATCTTTTCCCACTTAAGATAAGCTCATTTATTGCTCCCTGAAGGGCCCCACTATCTCCAGTGACCAACTGAAATTACATGGAGTTGCTCACTGGCATTTCCAGTCTAACTATTGAAAATCAATTGTTGAATTTAGGTACAATATGGTCAGTAAATAGACATTCTGATCCAATTTCAAGGTCAGTGCACATCAAGCTTAATTAAAATGGCGTGGTGTGTTACCCATTGTTATTGAACTGTCTAAAATATTCAAGAGGACTCTGAGGACTCCAGTGTGCACTGGAACTATAGAAAAACAGAAAGAAACTTCTCTTTTATACTTTCAAGTATATGAGGAAGACTAAGAGGACGTAGAGAGCCCTTATTACTGCTTCTATTATTCATAAATTATTAGAAGGAATTTATCCAGGGAGTTTCTTGAGTAGATTAAACTGGCTAAAACCAGCACTGTCACTGAAGGAAGGGTCCACTTTTCTCCAGCACTTGGCCTGCTGTGCCCTCCAACGTGTTGCCTCCTGCAAGTGTGAGACTTGTGCTGAACCTTACGGGAAACTTGGCCTAAGCTAAAACAAAATGAGAACATAATTCCTACACTTTGACTTCGTGTTGCGTGTATAATTGCTTGACTTTTCTTCAAAATATCAAATTAATTTTCATCCCTTGCACATTTTTAAGCCATGCAAAATCATTAAATTTTGTAAAAACTGCTTATTTTCATTTGTAGAGGAGAGCCCAGCAGCTGCAGCCACTGTGTAATTGAATTATAGGAGAACTAAGAATTTTTTTTAGATATTCTATAAAATGACCTCCTGAAGCACATAAAAAAGAAAGTACCAGGAAGGTATAAATTAAGGTGAAAGACACAGTGGGAGTCAATTCTCTTCTCCCGCCTCCCTAGTTACACCCACTGAATGCAATACTAATATGAGTCTCACTGCTTTCCCCTTGCTCCCACTGCCTTCAGTGAGATCTGAGTTTGGCCTATTATCTGACTCACTTGTATGGATGTGATATGACATCATTTCAGTAATTGTTTGGCCCAATGGGACTCACTTTTTCCACCCACTGGCTTTGTACGCAAGGGCAGAATTAAATGCACTGCGTTGACTTTCCCCTGTATCAGCATGTCAAAAAACATTCAGAGGGACACTTTATTCCTTCTCTTAATTAATAAGAATATGAGCAACTCTTCCTTTGTGAGATCATCATCGACAATTTGCTTATAAATATTCATAAGTGTTAACAAATAAATTTTATCCTTGCGTACAACAGTGACACTTAAGGAAATGAGAATACACACACACGCACACACACAGAGCTATGTTGTATTACAAACTACTGCTATTATGACATGCTCCAAATAAGATTTATTTCAGAAGTCTTGAACACAAATCATGCCAGTAAGATGTCTCCTTGAGACACATCAATGGTTGTTTATGGCATAATAGCACTACCATGCTTTAATAATTGAACTGCTCCCAGCGTAAGCCCTTGAACTATGTTTATTTCCTCAGTGTTTTATGCAGTGATGTATCACACATTCTTAACAACAGACAAAATGCTTGTAATGACATTCCTAATGCTGGAAATCAGAGCATTTATGCCTGTTGTAGATTCAAAATTGTCTCCATTTTGCACAGTATCTTAGTACTATAACAGACTTTCACTGGAAAAAAAGTTTTTATTTTAAATGGTAGCTGCATGAGATGCTAGCTGCAACTATGAATAGTTCAGATTATTTTCCTTGCTCTCTTACCTAAAATAGAGCTAACTAGATGATGACAGTTCATTCAGAGGCTCTCTCTCAGCTGGTTTCTGGGCTGGCTGTTCATCACACCCAGCTTCAGTTTGCTTCCCTGCATTTGGGGGATTTGCTCGGGTCCCTGGTTTAGCCAGCGGCTCCACTGCCTCTCCTGGGTCAGACTCAGACATTGTCCTCTTTCTACCTTTGTATGTCTTCAAATGGTTCCTAACATGACCCTGGGGTGGGTTATTCCTTTGACAACATAAGTCTATGTTTCACAAAGCTGGATGGTTCATCAGCCCCGAATTCCTGGTGGCCAGCACAGGAGGTGGGGAGTCCTCTTCTCCCAGTGCTCTTTCTGCTTGTGCCACTCTGTCAGGGTATTAAAGCAAGGACGAGCTCCTTGCGCCCCAGCTTCTCTATCTTGAAATTGGATATATAACCTTTTGTATCTCATCAGATGAGTCATCTGAGATTTCAAAGGATACACAAAGGTGTCAGATACCCACATGCTGCTGATGCTTGCAGGGGGCTGGGTGCTGTGAATCAGTCCTGGTCCTTACAGACATCCTTCAGATGAGGGCTGTTACAGGTGCCCTTGCTTTTTCCTCTTTCCATTTCCAGAACTTTCCCTAAAGTGCTTTTCAGATGCAGAAGCCAGAGAAATTGAGGGATTAAAATGACTACATTTGAAAAAGAGCGGAGAAATGTGGTCCCAAGCCTGCCTAAGTGAGAGGTTGTTGTCCTGCTCTTCACCTCAAGAGGCCAAATCTGGGATTCTGTGTAACCCTTCCGTTTACAAAATCACCTTCTCTCCAGTGCTGTGGAGAAGGTACAGGACAAAGAACCTGCAGCCCCCAGTTAATGAGAGTTTTTTCTACTAGCGGGAGACTTGATGGGGATGCAAAGTCTGATTTCTGAGGGGAAGCGGGTCTACAGTTGTCCAGTGAAGCATTAACTCAATGTGACGAACAAGGCAGAAAGGGAAAGGCAAGCTGAAGAGAAGCACGGATCACTCACTGGCTGTTTTGAAAGGAATGTATTCACAGGAGAGTAATTAATCTTATTTAGTTAGGATTTTCACAGAAAGCTCATAGGAGGGCTGTGAGCAGAGGAAACGGGAAGGAGCTGTTCAGAGAGACTTTGTACATTGGCTGGGTTTATATTCACCATCCAGCTTTACCAGGGAGCAAGAAGAAATGTCTGGATTTTAACCTGATATTCTACGAGCTACTGTTAAGAGGCACACCAAAGGTGGTCAGGCATCCAGATGAGCGGTCCTGATGGCAACCATGTGTAAGGAAGCAATCACCAATGTAAAAGCTTTGCTTCAGGGTTTTATTATCTCAGCAGATTCATTTCTAGTGTCTGATAAATCAAATAAAGCTGTGGCAACTGTCTACTCTAGCAGGCAGTTATTTCCCACACCTTTGGCTTGCTGACATCCACTGTAGGGTCATTTCTGCGCTACAGAGGTATGCCACCTTTGCTGACACCATTGCTGCAAGCACTGTGCACCAGATTCACAGTTGCAAATCAGCATGGCAAAGGATTTCCCACTACAAAAAGTCTGAAATTACCACCTGCAGAGTCTTTCTCAGAAGATCAGCCACAAAAGGCAAGGAATCACCATCAAGTGAATTTCTCTAGAGGGGAGCCATATACGTAGCTATAACTGAGATCTTCACTGTGATTTGTAAGTCCTAATCTAGGCTCAGTGAACAAGAGTGATGAAGATGCTCAGACTGGTTGATATGCAAGCTAAGCGTGGCCAAAATATATCACAGATATGAAATGACACCAAATTCACAGCGTGGTATAATGAAGACTGGAATTCATCACAGTGTATTGTGGGATGGGGCCATGCTCTATGCTGGCTTTTCTTTCTGCTTACTTAGCATTTCTCCCCGCTCCTCGTGTCCTCATGCACACCCTGCGAGACAGCAGACATAAAGCAGCTTGTTTGCTGCAGTACTGCATCAATTCTTTGAGTTCAGCTGAGAATTTCCTCGCCAAAAGAGATGACTGAAGGGCTGGAAACATGTCCTTATAGATATTTTCTGCACAATCACGTGCATGCCCCAACTCCTCTCGAGCACTGGTGGTTGCAGTTGAGAACAGTTGAGAGCAACAGATGTATGAGCTGTAGGGAAGCAAAGAGACAAGGATAAGAATTAGGTTCTGTTGGTAGGAGGAAATAATCACATTACAAGGGGAAGAAAAAAAGAAGAGAAGGAGAGGCAATAAAAATTGCAGCCTGACTTGTCTCTTGTTCAGTGTCCTTACCTTTACTCGGGCGCTGGTTTTGAGCTCTTGGATGGGACAGTACCTCTCTCAGTTCACTCACACACCAAACTGCACCAGGCAGAGAGCATAAAATAAAACCCTGAAAGATCTTTGAAGTCATTGGCGGTTTACCACAGTCCTTGAATAAATTGCTCTGAAACCTTCAGGCTCTGCCCCTCTATGTTTTCTTTCCTCAGGTTCATGGTTAGAGGTTGCAGAGGTCATTGTGTGCCTGTGTGGACTCTTCACTATCCAGACCTGAAGACAGAAGATGCTGAAGACAGGAGGATGGTTCTGGTGCTATTCACAAAATCTATACATGCCATCACTGCTTCTTCAGCCACCACCAGAAAAGCAGGTGGTCTGGCTTTTAACCAGCTGCACAGGCACAGCCTGGAAGTGGGTTAGTTTCTAGGGAAGGGTGAGTAGGCAGCCATAGGTCTGTGGTTCAAAGCTGCAGAGGGCTCTGTACCAAGATTTGTGCCATGGTGCCAGATAGTTGACCTGGAAGCATCAATCCATGTGGTGGGAGGACATGACTTTTCCCAGACTGCCATGGAGATGTATATAATAAGTCCCACACTGTAATTCTTGTTTTGAAGGCCAGCAGCCCTGTGTAAATGTTCATGAGCTAAAAGAAATAAGGCAGATATCACCAAACGGTGAAACCTCACTTTAAAGAGAGCTGTTGAGTCAATAAACCCATTTCCCTCACCCCCCTGCTTTCCATGTACTTAGCCAACACCAGCTGTGGCCCAATTAAATTCAACTGCTTACAGAAATGGATCTATTACAAACAAGTACACAATGGATTATGATTGTAATCACTTAAGAGGTCACAGCAGCTCAGTGCCTGTGTTTCCTGATTTCTGTGTGAGACATAGGACCGAAGTCCTGACCCACTTTTGAGTAGCTACAGACCCTCCAGTCCCTTGTTTGTTAGGATGGAAAGATAAAACTCGCTTGCGGTGTCAGCGACCAACCTGGCACTCTTCCCCCACATACTGGCTGTCTTAAATTAGTGCAAAAGTTAGATAATGCCATCAGATTAAGGAAGAGTGCATGAGAGAAACAGACAATGAGATTCCTACTTGCAGTATCAACATGGTCCTAACACCAGGCTACTAACACAAGTGAACCAGCACCCCAGTGCTGGTGCAGATGGGAAAAGAACCTGCAAACCCAAATATCATGCAAGATAAAACGCTCATAATGGTTTTCCATGCGCAGCTTAAATCAGTGTCTCCCACAGCGAGGTCAGAAGTATGCCTCTGCTGTTCTGCTGTGACCAGCACCCCGCGGTGACTGTGCTGCCTTCTCCATAGGGACACCACTCACTCTTTAAAATGGCTCAGGGACTTCAGGCTTTATGCCTGGGGTAATAACTCTCCTGGTGTGTAAGGCATTTTACAGTGGCGTTTAATATTTTGCTGTTTGAGACTTGTAATCGTTTTCTGTCATGACTCTATCAATCCTGCAAGATAAGAAAGATGATTACAGACACCGGGTGCAGCCCTTTTTCTTCTTTTGAGTTCTTTTCTGAAGATCTTTCTTTATTGGGCCTCCCTGAAGGCATTAGCCTATAATCTATAATGCCATCTGCTTTGCTGGGCTGTAAGCCAGGTCACTTTATTAAATCAGCATGGAGTAATTTACCGCATTGTTTTTCCTGAGTGACAGAACTGTATCGGGGAAGCAGAGACAGAGATGCTTTTGTGCTAGAGTAGAATAGCACATGCTTTTCAGTTCTCATGTATTTCAGCAACAAAAGAGGGGAAAAAAGGGTTTCCCTTCTCTTGGAGTATTTTTCCTTCCTTGTTTGATTTCTGAATGATACGGTGATCTTCAGAATTGCTGATGAATGAGAAAAGCTGTGGCAAGGCTAGATTTTGGAAGCGAAGAGACCACTGGCATTTTTAGGACATAGGGCTGAGGCTGAGGATGTGAGAAGCTGCAGCACAAAAGAGCAGGAGAAGTTCATTAAATGTAAGAACCAGATAAAATCTCTGTTTTATTAGAAACATATTCCAAGCAGAAATCTGCCTCTCCTCTGCTCCTGGTCCTTTTAGCTAAGCTTCGGGCTGCTGCTACTTTGTCTGGAAAACAAAATCTGAAGTGACTGCTAGAGAGCCACAATTTGTATAAGACAGCTATACTTGAAGCTGTCTTGCTCAGCTGTCCGAAAGGCTGTAAGAAAATAGCTACATGATGTAGCAATCCCAGTTCTTGCTTTACATACATATAAAGGAAAAAAATAAATGTTATCTTTTAGTTGGAACAGCAGCTAACACCATCACTATAAAGAAAAACACTTGAAAGAGTTGAAAATTTCTTCGAGAGTCTTGTATACGTTTAATTAAATCTTTTGTTGTTTTCCACCCTCTGGTCTCTATTTTACTCATTTTCACATTGGACAAAGTTTGGGGTTTTAATTTTTTTTAATTTATTATTAAATTAATCTCAATCAGTATTTACTAGGACTCTGGGCATAAAAAGGCTAGAATATATAGTTGTACTCATTAGCTGTGTGAATATTGAGCATTACACAGAAAGTGAGTGATGTTAAAAGAAGTGATACGTGATAAAAGATAATCCATCAAAGGAAAACAACACTACTACTACACTAATACTACTGCTGCTACTGCTACTACTAGCAAATAGGATGCCCGCATGCTGTCACAGTTTTTGTATCTCAGAACAGAGTTGGAAAGGCACATAACAATTTTGCCAAATATTATTTAATATTAGTTTATATTATCCAGTATAATATACACTAAACTGTCTGGAACCCATTTAAGGAAAGTCCAGGTAACACTTCTCTGAATCTCTAGGACTTATAATGGGAATCAGATGAAAAAAATCCAACCAATAACAAACAGGACAGTGTTTACAACCAATGAACTTCTTGTAAGCAGCCCAGTGATTGCAAAGTATCTTTAACAACACTTTGTAAGAAACCGCAGGGTAACAGGCAGCTTTACAACATAAAGATAACAATAAAACACCTTTCATGCTTTTATAAGTGATGCAGGTCGTGAATGCATGTTACCCAGGTCATGAATGCACTAAGAGTAGTCAGGCACTGACCAAAATATACAGATTATTTCAGGGATTTTTAATCTTGCAAGAGTAGATTTCATCCTTTGATGAGATTTAAAAAATGAAAAACGCTACCAACAAAACAAAAAAGAAGTGTTGGAGAGCCACCCTTGGTATGAACTGATGTAATTCTATTGGAATTACAATCTAATGGAACATGTTTTTGCAATTTTTTTTGTAATTTGCCTTGGACTATTTAGGTTCATTGGCTTGGAAAACTCAGGAAAACTGTAATATTTTGGAAAATTCCAGCCTTACCTCTTCAAATTGACCAAAAATTATCTGAAAGAATCATTTGCCATTGCTTTTGAATAGGAAGTTGCAAGGATTCTGAGTCACAGCAATTTTCTATTTCTTTCATTCTTTTAATTTTTAAAGGATCTTGTTGGAACATTTTTAGTTTATGATGATGTAGGCTTGTGTTGTAACACATTCAGAGCCTCAGGACATCGGGACCTTTAGAATCACGGGTGAAGAGAGGCGTATCCAAAAGCTGGTTTTGTTTTCTCTGCATCCGAGACCTTGTGAAAACAACATTTCTCAACATAGCTTTACTCAAAATAATGTCAGTATTGTTAATTAAACTGTTCAAATATCCACCATAATTTTGTTAAAAGCTAACAAAACCAGCTTGGATAAATGTGTTGATAGCATTATACTTCAATCTGATCCCCTACTGTCATTAAGTATGAAAGCAATTCTTTAGCTTCAACTGAATCTACAGTCCATCTGAAAACTCTCTTACTGCATTTTTTAATATTCCCACCTTCCATCACTCTGGCTGGGCAACTTAAAGGCAAATAGTTGTATTAAGGGGAGCAATGAAAAATGAAAATGTCCTTGTTAACTTAAACACTGTTAAGTAAAGTTAAAGTAAACCTTTTAAATTTTCAGATCCTTTGACACTTGGGGTTTTCAGCATCTTCCAAGTAAGTGGTATCTGGAGACTTCAGTCTTGGAAGATTAAATTAACAGAAGAAAACAGATGAGAGACTGTCCTCAGAGTTTTGGATGCACAATCTAAGAGATTTCATTAAAGAGGGTAGAAAAGGAGAAAGGGTGGAAAGAACTCTTTTTCTAGTACAATGGAATAAAATATAATATAATAATTATTAAAAATATTAGAATAGTTTTTCTAAGTATATGCTTACAATGGAATCTGAGGTTTCAGGGCTACAGTAAGAGTTGTATTTTTCCCAGAGCAGAGTTCATTCTCTTTTAAACCCTATTAAAGTCATATGGATGCATCCATCAGCTATTACACTGAGAGAATGTGATGACAGGATACATCTTAAGAAAAGGAAAAGCCAAAGAATGGCAAAGAGAAGCAGGATTAGTATAGATTATGATACTCATTTGTCTGCATGAGGGACATCTGCTGAGTTGTAGGATTTTTAAATTAAATTGAACTTCAGATGATGTCCATGTCCGAGGCTCTGAATAATCCTTATCTTCAGGTGGTTTTACAAAAGGAGGAGGAGCAGTTTCCCAGGGTTAACTGTGAAAGTTACCCTGCACAACAAGCAGCTCCTCTGTCACTCATGGCAGTTGGCAGTGTTTTCCCAAGGCTTTTATTTCCAGTTCTTGAGTATCTGATTATTTTCCCAAAATTTTCCTCTGTAAGAATTTGAAACCTCAATGCTCAGGATTAAAACAGTGATAGATCAGAGTCTTTTCAGAGAAGGATGTTTCTGCCTGGTTCCTTGAACTGGAAATTCATATTTCTAAGGTTGTAATTGATAGGGTAGAGTAACTATCTGGCTAAAATACAGAGTAGAATCATTATCGCCCAAAGGAATGCATGCCGTGGGTTAAGGCCACTGACTCATTGCATTGAGATGCTTCTCGTAGCCTTCTCATGAAAGGCTGCAGACTTGCAAAAGCATAGCAGTCTATAATGGAAATGTGTGAAGAAATCAAAAAGCCAAGTCCTACCTAAGAATAGTGACAGGTAAGGTGTTTAGCCAAGCATGGTCAGGGCTGCTTTTAACTGTTGGTTGGACAGAAGAGTACAAACAGTAAAAGACTTTTTCCTATATATTTTACTAACAAAGTGTTAAACAAACAAACAAACAAGCAAATTGTACTTCTCATGCGATTTTACTGTAAGCTTGCATTTCAGTAAGAATGCCTTTTTGTCAGAAGCTATTTTTTAATTTGCATAGCACTGACAACACTGGCAAAACGCTCTGTAAAAATCAGCACCTTGAAAATAGATTTCCTGAAATTATGTTTAAAGGGAGGGAAGATAAAACCCACATTATTTGTCCATGAAAAAAGTCTCGCATCTTTAATAGCAGAAAAGCTAATTTTACTCAAAGAAAAACACTCATATATGAAACAAATCTATTCTGACCAGAGGAGAGATCAAGTAGCCTCTAAGACTTCCATAGCTTGAAGAGCTCTGTTCTTTCCAAGGGAAATGAACCCCAGGAAGATTGCAGCTGCGATGGGTATTTCACATTGTGCCCAAAACACTGGAATGTGCTTCTGAACAGTTTCCCTGGAAGGGTGATAGCTTGGCCTCTGCTGCTCAAAGCTACCGAGATTATGTGAGATGGCCTCTTGCACTAGTTTCTCCCTGTGGTGCTGAGGAGTGCTGCTCTGGAAGGAAAACCTCATTGCACCCCTCTTTGCCTGTGTACCTACGAATTGGTGACACCTTTGCGTCCAGGCAGATGCAACAATAGCCTCTGTTTGCTTCTGGCTTGTGGGAAAACTATACAAATAGGAAGCTGTGCTCAGATATAACGGGGTGGGAGTAACATTAGCTAACGATGCAGGTGGAATGGAAAGAGTCAACCTCCCTTGGTATTGTGGGAAAGGGGAAGACATGCCTTCATTAGAAGCTATTAAAGCACAGTAACAAAATTTAACAGTATATAGCCTCTTCTGGGGGGACAAAATTGAACCGCAGCATATTTGACATGAACAAGCCTCTGAACAAGCTGTGATGTTTTATCTGGGCAAAGCCTCATAGGAATGTTCTTCATTCACATGTTCTCTCTATGAAGGCTGTGGCCTTCAGCCCTTGTAACCTGCTGAGTTTCTTTAATGCTTTTTTTGCCTGGATAGGGGTGAGTGTGGGGGATGAGACAGTACAGCTTTATAGAGCTGTTTGGAGTAATTTGTGGTCTGGGTTTGTGGCTGAAAACATGAAAAAGTACAGAAGAGGGCTTAGAGGGAATATGCTGAGCTCTAGGAAATGCAAGGACAAAATCTACTCAGTTTTCCAGATGGAGACAAAAAAAAAGGAGTAGTTGAACGTACAACCCGTTTGGAAAAGATAATTCTCACAGTAAATAACACTTTAATCTAGCAGGAGAAGAACCAATAGTTGGATGTTTAAAATAATGTTTTGAAGTAATAAAGTATTGGAATAATGTAGACAGGGATACAGAGAGTTCCTCTTCATGTGAGACTCTTCTCATAAAACTATGCCTTAGATGAAGGCACAATGAAGGAAGTCATTGTGCAAAGCTGAAATTACCAGGGAAGATGTTTTACCTGTGCTGTGCAAAAAATCAGAGTAGATGGTCATAGTAGTGATTTCTAGTCTTAAAACCTGTATTCCTTCTTTTTTGGTTTTAAGTGAAAAAGAGTACCTGGCAAGGAAGACTTGGGTATTTTACCAGTGCATTTGGTTATCTAAAAATGATTGCAAGATCTGGACCTGAAAGACATGGCCGGATGCTGAATTCTAGATCAGCAAAGGAAAGCATAACTTTTTAAAATTTCTATACAGAACTCAGTCACAGCTAATTATTAATACAGTCGTTCTCTTTCTAATTGCTCTTCATGACTGCTGGAGAAGGTGCCTGAAAATAAAAGCACATTTAAAATAGCTTGTTTGAGCGCAGAATGATCTCGTGACTTGTGTCAGATCACACAGGAATTTATCTCAGCTTCTCCCAGTCTGGATTTAGTGCCTGAACCAGAAGTCCAAACTTGTGCTCTGCTTAGTGGTACCATGCATCCCTTTCTCTTTGCTGTTAAAGGAAATAGGGAGATGAACAATTTACTTAGTTTGAGGCCATTTAAGTTCAAATATCAAACACTGAGGGCCTGGATGGATACTTGGAACAAAAGGGAAAAGAAATCCACCTTGTGCAAAACACACAAGAATAAAGAGCATTTACCTTGCGGTGGGTTCAACAAATGATTAACAGCGGTGCTGCGATTTCACACAGTTCTATGGTGAACTGTGCATTAACAGTGACATTTCAAGGGGCGGAACACAAATTACACGATATGCACATCCTGGGGTTTTCCTGCAGCATTACCCCCAACGGTGCAATGATTCTCTGCAGCCAAGAGAGAGAATTCATTAGTGGCAGGAGAAGTTGTTCCTGCTGCAAATGAGGTAGTTAATAGACACCCAGCCATTTGTTGGTAGGATATTGAAGGATTTCTATGAAAGCTATGAAGCTCGATAGCTTTACATTGTCTGGGCTGCATTAGTGCAAGCAGTAATTTGCCCTCATCCTGTACATCTCCTGGGCTTGAGATTTCAAATTTTTGTAACCTGTGAAATGTCCTGTTACCACTCATGTGGAAAGGCTACATCATACTGAGCAGTCTGGAGCAGTAAACATACCTGATGCCCTCTGCCTTCTACAGACACAGCCAGAAACAGAGGGGAAGGGAAGAGACAGATGCTTGCAGCTCTTTGACAGCCAGTCCCTTGGACGATGCCTTGTTCTATATATAGTACCTGCATACAGTTTTCCGCTGCTCGCACCTTGCAGAAGCAAAGAGGAGGAGAAGCTTTGGATTCGGTTCAGCTGCAGCTCTCTGAGAAGTAAAAAGAGGAGGGAGTTTTGCTGCTGAAGAACAAAGTTCTCTCAAGCACCACTGACTGGGAGCATCGTCTGGAGCAGGGCATCATGAGACATTGGTGATTTCTTTACCCGATAGTACCTTCCATGGGACTGGACTAACCAACACCAGCTCATTTGAATTATTATCTTTAGAAAAGCACTGAAAAGGTGCCGAAACATCACTGCTTTGGCTCAGGGGCTGTGCAAATCACAAAGGACATAGCTTGTCTTAAGCTTTCCCGTAACATGTAACATTCTGCCCTGTTTGTGGACACATCTGCACAGCCCCAGCTTTGTGCAGTCCAGACAGCTCACCCAGAGATTTGTTTGTCAGGCCTCATCATAAAGCAAGCTTCATCCAGCTCCTTAGCTCTTCCTTTAGCAAAGCTCTTGTACGAATGGGAAAACAAAAAACATTGCGCAAAAGCAGGGACTGCTTCTGTGTTAGAGACTCTGAAAGACAGACACACACGAGGAACTTTGGAACTTTTACCTTCTGAACTTTTAAAATACAAAAACCTTCAGAGGTTGATCCATAAATAGTCCCTTGTCAGTTAGTCAGCTGTGAATATTTCTGCTGTTATTATACAGATCTTGCAAGCTCAAGTCAGTGGCTAAAAAAATACTAAGCACAATGACTTTTATTCCATTGTGATTCAATACACATCTCAGGAGAGGTGACTAAGAGGTGAATGAGAGATTTCAAAGTATCTTAACTCTCTAATTTTGCACACAAAAAGTAACTTTGGTACAGAACATCATTTAAGATCTGGCTGAAACTTTTATAGGGAATAATTCTCTAGTAAAATTGCCCTTTTTTCCTCCTAGGGTGAATTTATCAAAAAATAACAACAAACCAATAAATATGTTTGTTAACTGCAACTACTCTAAATCTATGCAAACACATTTCAGTTTATGGCGCACTCTTGAGATATTTATTATGAAGAATAACACTGCTCAGTCAATATACAAGCTGTAGAGCTGTGGGAAATTGATTAATTTTTTGTTGCCCCTCAGTGAGTGACTGGTTCTGATTGTTAATACAAATTAAAAAATTCGTATACAAGTAAACACATCAGTACAGGTAAGCGTTTCTTCCAAATGCCTACAGATTAAGTTTAATTCATTAATATTATCTGTAGGATATATTGGCACAATATATTTCTGTTCTAGGTAAAGATATATAAAGTACTTTGGGATTGAAAGTATTTAAAAGGTTATTTTGCCATGTTGATTTTCATAATCGCCTATGTTTCGCTATATCAAAACCACTGCACTTAGCTCAGAAGCTTCTATATGCTATACAATGCAGTCATGCACACTGTTTTTCCATGTATTTGTCAATGTTTAAGTGATTTTGACTAGGATGTATACTATAGTAAGTGTTGTTACCATAAGTAGACAGTAATTTAATTGTCTGCAGCGCTGTCAGAGATTTCATCCCTCTGTGACAAAAGAAGGGCATAAATCACTGTACCAGTGTCCACAGAAAAATAATATCCCACCAAATGCACAAACATTAATTCCTTTAACACCTCCTGTAGGCCATCTTCTTGCAGATTGTTTTCTGCACGTGAGAGCATACTTCATTTTGCAAGCTTTCAGCTGAAATCTGCACAGTGTTTTCTTGCGAATATTTAGTCTTGGATATCTTACTGAGTGACCACTTTTGATGGGTAGACTCAATTTTGATACATTAATTATAAAGAACACAAAAATGCTGCACTTACTGCATGAATAAATCCCCTTTCATTGTCTCAGGCCTCTTTTAAGCCATCAACACCAAGATTTGATATTCATAGGAGAACTCACAAGTGCGTCCTCTCCTCTCCTCTCCTCTCCTCTCCTCTCCTCTCCTCTCCTCTCCTCTCCTCTCCTCTCTCCTCTCCTCTCCTCTCCTCTCCTCTCCTCTCCTCTCCTCTCCTCTCCTCTCCTCTCCTCTCCTCTCCTCTCCTCTCCTCTCCTCTCCTCTCCTCTCCTCTCCTCTCCTCTCCTCTCCTCTCCTCTCCTCTCCTCTCCTCTCCTCTCCTCTCAATATTGGGATGTGTATGTCCTGTCATTAATATATTTAGTAATACCCAACTTTTATCCTCAACAAGCCAAAGACAGATTTAGCTGGCAGGTTTTGGTGGTGTTAGTGTTGTAAGAAGCATGTGTGACCAGAGTGAATGTGTTTCTGGGTCAGTCACACTTCAGCACTCGAACAGTGCAAAATGAGCTCAACCTGAGAAGGGGCTTCAGGGTCTCCACAAGCACTCCCACACGTCAGTGTGAGCTGAAAAATGTTTATTTTGTAGCAGAAGGCATGGAAGAAGCTCTGCTATTTCAGCATAGATGATTAAGACCATGACTCCACAGGAGGTTTGTCTACCAAGGGTGACTCACTGCCTTGCACTCACACTGCTCACCCTCAGGCTCTCTGCATATGAAATTTTGGGACCTGCTGGTATTCAGCCCAGTTACTCGCACTGCAGGACCAAGCAGGATACTGTCCTCAAAATCTTATCTCATTTTTTGGGAGTATAACAGTTGACTAGCCATTGCTATGGCTGTTCCAGATCCTGTGCTATTCACCAAAGCCAAAGGGAGAAGTTTCACCCACAACCTTCCCTGGGTGGCAGTTTGCCTGGTATGAACATGTAAGAAGAAGCTGGGATGAGTGATGGGCCTCCAACAGTGCAAGGAAAAGTCTGTCATCAGATGCAATCAGCCAAAGCATCAGAAGCAGCAGGATCTTACAATTTTAACAGGTACTAAAATTAAGTTGCCAATATGTGAACTGCTGGCAGATCCTCTTGTGGTGCCCGCTGGCCTGGCCACATGGCTTGCACCGAGCAGGTGCTGCAGACTGGGTCATGATAGTGGTCATGGACAGACACAGAGGACATGTGGACACTGAGTCATAATGTGCTCCCAGTGATGCGCAGTGTGGATACTACAGACACATTAGTCCAGGGGTGCTAAGTCTGGGCAGCACCGAGGAGACCCGCTAGGCTGTCTGACCCGGGAGCCAAGAATTGCTCCCCATGCTGCTGTGCAGGCTGCCACCAGGGAAAATCTGCCTCTCACTGATTTTAGTGCAAGCCTAGCATCACTGACAATCTTTCATGGCTACTGGTTAGGTGTCAAAAGATGAATTGTCAGCAATCTCACTCCAGAATATTGTATAGCTGTGGCATTTTATTTCCCAGCAATACCTATGGACGCACAGTTTATTGCTCCATTCCTTTTATATTTTTTCCCCTTTTTTCATCCCTAAAGTTTTTAATGAATAGTTTCTCTTTCAGAATTCATTTTCCCTGAAGGCTTAATATTGTGCTGTTCTTAGGATTAGGAAGAAGGTGATCTTAATTTGGGACTCCCATTTCATTGCTACAATGCTACTGTATTTATTAATGGTGGGGAATAAAGTGAAGCAGGCTAAACATTATAAATAGCATCTTAAAGGATTATTTTGTTCACCTTGGTGTACGATAAAACTTCAATGGCAGTGATTTTTTTTCTCCCTAGCTTCTAGCTTTTCACATAATTTAGGGAATTAGTTTTTCTTCTGGACCTTATTTTTCTCCTGACACATGCTGTATTTCTCAGAAAGCTGTAAGAAAGAGTATTATGGATAATAAATATCCCCGGGGGCTCATCACAGGAAAATGCTTCAGGAACTGAAAAGCCATCTATGATGATGGCCTTCATTGCGATAGTCTTTGCTGGTAACACTTGGGCTTTTGTTACAGTTCTGATATATTTTTCATTTCAATATAGATATCACTTTGCTTGTACCGGTGTTAATTTAAGTTTTTTACTTTGATTGAGGGAGCTCATCCTTACGACATGTTGTTTCTATCCACTCAAGCTGCGCTCCTGAGGTTTCAAATCTTTTCAGGATGGCAGAAAGTAACCAGGCTGGGAGAAGTGGCTTTAGTTACATGAGAGAGAATGAAGCTTCCTTTAACAAGCCACAAATTATTTCCTTTTCAAAATCTCCCACAAAAAAAGAGAAAGGTTTTGTATTGCTTAATATATATTTTTATCTTTCCATTGATTTAATTGCTCTTGGAAAGTGAACCTAACAAACAGAGGCACTGCTGGAAACAAAAGGCAGTGATTTGTCACTGACAGTTCATCATTAATTAGCATCTTATTTGGTCTGAAAGATTGAGGGGAGGGTAATCAAAGAAGACCGAAATGAAAAACACAAAGTGAATGTAGAAAAATATATCACAACACCCACGCACAGCCAAGATAGCAGTAGGCAAGAAGCATCCTCCAATTACGCAGGCGAGGAGCGTGCAGCCAGTGACCACACAGACAGATGCAGACAGACAAGTCTATTTTAGGCCTGAGCTCTGGAAGTTGGGGGGTAACAGGTCTGGCTTCGCATGCAGCCGCAGTGCTGTTTTGGAAGGGACGGCCCCGGGGAATACAGCCATGCAGAGGTTCATGAGCCAGAATAAAGCCACGCTTTGTCAAGCGCTTGTTACGCATTTCCGTGAGGAGACACGGGGAAAAGAAAAACAAAGGCAATCCCCACAGCCAAACAAGTATTTGACTTGTCAGCTGGAAGTGGTTCATTTTGTAAGAAAGGATTCATGTTCTAATAAGGGTTTGGCCAAGGTTATGAGGGTTATCGGTCTATGGTTATTTTACAATGAGAATAATACCATGATCTTCAAGGTCCTTTCCAACTTAAACCAATCTATGATTCTATGATTCTGTGATTATGCTTGCAATAGAGCGGATGCAGGTCCAAACGGAGGAGACAGGGAATGGGGTCTGCAAAACTGAAATAAGGTGTGTGTTGTACTGGCTGCTGCCGCCGGGAGGGGGGCAGCAGGGTAACCTCCTCAGTAAATCTGAATGTGCTTGAGAGATGGGTGAGCAAAGTATTTTCTGCATTAGTGGTAAGACAGCTCTACTCCTCAGCAATTTGCAGCAACAGGCAGTTCAGGGAAAAGGCAAGAGGATTCCCCCTTTTCCACAAATGGATAACTGGGAGCAAATTTAAGCATCTTGCACAGATTTAGCACTTGAGCAAGGCCCATACCTTCACCAGGAATCAAACTTGCCCTTGTGTTCATGTGTCTGCAGTCCTGGGAAGGTGTTTCTAGGTCCTTTCTTATTAGCTGGAGCTGGTGCAGTGTTAAGGAGCAGACATACTGTTCTGTCTCTCAGGGAGATTTCTTTTTGTCATGCTAGTTTTGCTGTTAAGATGAAAGAATAGTCACTTATTAATGAAATCATATGATTCTTGTTTGGATGCAGAGAAATATAATAAAAGAGTCCAAAGTAAAAGCTATCAAGCAAAGTGCAAGCCTACTGGTAATCTAATTATCCAAGGTCTGGCCAAATATTAAATCAGTGACGATGGAATTTAGCAGGTTCTGAATTATCACTCAAAGAGCAGCTAGAAAAATAGTTGGACACCATCTCTTGCTGTCTTTGATTAGCTATTGCACTGAAATACCAGAAATAAGGTCATCATGGAAAGTTAAAGTCAGAGCCCCTCAAAGCTAAACGTGTTTGATTAGAATATCTGTTTGAGAGTAATAAACTCCAAGATATGCAAAGTCACTTGTGACCCAGTTTTTGACCTAAAGTGTATTTTGAGCTAACTACACATATTTCCCCTTGTGCAAGTCTCTAGAGCTGAGGAGTAAAAATTTAGCCCTTACTAAAGGGGTTTGAGATCATAACACTGGAAAAGGTAGGGGCCCCCAGTATAATGCAATGAACGCACCTCATACACACTGACAGGATCAGGCCCCTTGCAAAAGTAATCAAAGAGTGGAAAAGAAGACTGAAAGGGATGTAATAACAGGTCCTTTTGGCCATCTCTTCGGAAAACAAAGATTATGGCAGGACAAAGCTTATATACACCATCTCAAAAAGACAATGGTGTAATCTGTCCTTAAAAGTCCCATAATCTTTTGGAAAAACTGCCCCAGTGTTTTATGACCCTGCTTTCTTTTAAGAAGGTGTGCACTCCAGAGCCATTGTTGTACATACTACAATGGTGTACTTATATTGGAGACGGAGGTCCCCAGAAGGTTGGTGCACTCACTCCTCAGCTTGAGGAAATTCAAGTGTTAGCCCCGTATCATGACAGGAGTGGGGATGCTGCTAGGGCAGAAAAAGATAGGCAGAGAGAGAAGGGGAAAGTCACGGGGAAAGGTGGAGGCACCATGGGGCAGAGGGAGTCTTTCGTGGAATCTTGCTTCCAGGATTACTTTGCTTCTTTTTTTTTTTTTCTTTTTTTTCTTTTTTTTTTTTTTCCTCAAGCATTAAAATCGTATGAACTGTCCCAAAATAGGGCAGTTTCTGAGTAGGAGCACCTGAATCAGTAAGCCACTCAACCCCAAGGGTGTTACACCAGAGAGTGTTACAGGAGCTCTGTAATCAGAGGGTATCTGCTATCTAGCTTCTTCCTAACCACAGCAAGCTAGAAGTTCATTAGATTTACATTTTCTGAATATCCTGCAAAAAGCACTCAAATTGGTCTCTAATCCAAAGTCCCACACAGTGAGTGCATGAAAGCTGGGAGCCAGCTCTCCAAAGCACTAATCAAGCATCTTAACCACAAAAACATTCTTCCTTCTGGGGTGAGAATAAGCATTTCCCCGTATACAGAGGTATATTTAAGAATCACCAGGGTGACTCTATAGTACTAACAAAGTTGCTATGGTAATTTCATAATTAAACATCACTGTACATTGCAAGCCATGATCCTCACACAAATGAATATTTTTTGGAAGTGCGTTTTCATTTTGGCAGCCTTTAATTTATGCTTTAGCGTTACCACCCCTGCTGTAACAAGGATTTACGTGCCACACAGAGCGAGAGCTATTGCTGCAGGTACCTGCCTCACTCGTGATGAATGAACGACACCAGGGTCCCTGGGTCCGGCACAGCGGGAAAGTGCGTGGTGTGGCGCTCTGGGTGTAGGGATCGTGATGTGACTGCGGAAGGGAAGTCTCCATTCTTGTTCAAAAGCAGAGTTAACCACCTACATCCCTTTCCGTGCTGCTGCTAGCACCCTGGCTAGATAACCAGAGAACCATGTGCGTCTGCAGTCTGGGAGGCTCAAAAGTGGACCTGGATGGCTGAGCTTCAACATTCAGTATTTTCCAAATGTGACCACTTGCTCAGGGACTTAAGCTGTGACAAACAGGGCTCTGACTGGCTGCACTAAACAGACAAAAAGGTAAAACTGCCTTGAACTCATTTCAATAGGTTTGATGATTGCTGCTTTGCTTCTCTTACATCCCACCGTTCTTAGCTGGTATCAGTCATGAACAAGTTGCCCTTCATTTTCGTGTCTCTTATCCCCTCTTTGTCTTTCATTTGTCATTTCAACCAGAAATTAGCTCCTGCTGCCCCTCTGGCTGCAGTGTCCGTCTCTCTAGATCACATCAGATTTTCAGTCCAGTACTTCCCCGCTCCCTTCCATGTGGCCCTTCGTGCTTCAGAAGAATTCACCAGCTTCCGCACAGCTACATCACCGTTTTAAAGTCCTCCAGTTGCTGGGATGTTCTAAGGAAATTTACTAAATTAGGTGCCGAGATTACTAAATATCCCGCAGTACTGGCTTCACCATCTCCTTGAACATCTTTAACTGTGCTTAATAAGAGAAAGGGCATAATTTTGTCCTGTTTGTACTATGACCAGAATAAAGGGTCTGGCCCTTGCTGCAGTAGCGCAGCTCTGGCTCGTGGTTCAGGCACTACCCAGATCCACACACATTGGATCCCTTATACCCTTATACCCAGTCTAACTTTGGTTTCTGGTGCATGGTTCGCTGTAATCACTTCTAGCTCTCGTGACACTTGTCACATTACCTCTCTGAAAACTTTGGCTACAGCGTTAAAGCCTGCTGTTTGCCGTGCTTTATTGCTGCAGCCAGAAATGCTCTCATAAATACGAGCAGTCTTTCTAAGCAAGAAAATCAAGAATGTAAACAAAGGAAAGAAAGAGGTTTTTCCTACAGAGGAGTTACAAAAGGTATGAGAAGAAAGCAATTTTGCGTGAACTGACTTCTACACAAATGTCTCACTTAAATTATGAATAAAGGAGTTTCTGAATGGATGAGTTTATGGAAAACCTAAAACTACCATTCTTCTGCCTTTATAACATTAGCAGGAAGAAACTACTTAAAACGCAAACAATTTCTAAATGGTCAAAAAGCAGGGAATATTTTCTTGTGTTTTAATAAACTGTTTCATATTACCACTGTTTATTGACACTATTGTTTACTGTCCTATATGTGTTACAGCACTTCAAACCCTTCTGAAAACCTCATACACTTTTTCTAAGAGATTAGCTGGAGCCATGAGACCTTCAATAACCTCCCTGCTTGGTGGCAGGTTTTCAGCATGGGCTTTCTGTTCATTCCACAAGGGAAATGCAGTCAGAAACACTGATCTTGAGTTGAGTTTCAAATTGAAGTTTGCCTGTCTTCTTCCATCAGACTCATGGTTGGGAGTATTTAAAACTAATATAAATATGACCAGAAGTGCCTCTAAATACCAGCAGGCTTAGTAGGGAGTTGGTTTGAGCACACACCAACACTCAGTATTGTCCAGTGCAACCTATTACATACAATTCTGCTTATAAAGGTGATGGTAAAGAGTGAAAGCAGAGCAGATGAAACTGTGTGTTGATCACTGCTGCACTGAGATCACGAGTCATCTGAGTACTGTGAGACTCAGCCGCTTTACCTCTGAATCCCTAAAACCAAACAAAGAAAACTTCTTCAGTATAAGAGGAAAGCATCATCAGAGTTTTAAAACTGACAAACTTTTTCATTATACTGTGTAGCTTCACAATGTAAATGTGTCCCGTATACGAAGACTTTGCAGTAATCGAATGTTTGTCCCACATCCCATCTTCTTTATTAGTGATAATAGGTAAATAAATCAGAACTACTTGGGGGAGACTTTGAAGAATTGTAGATACCAACTAACATTTCCTTGAGAAGAATGGATGAAAGAGCTGTCTCTTTTCTGTATGTCTAATATTACATACGAAACATAGATATGTCTAGAAGCACACTAACTTGATTCTTATAGCATAGTATACACATATATGGTACTTCTGCCATGGCTTATACCTATCAGCCCCCGTGGTACCCATTGAGATGGCACATGCAGGATCATGTTTTCATTGAATTAAATCTCATATAACTGTAAAAATATTATGACAAAATCCTGCTCTGGTGCAGGTCAGCCTCATTCCCTTCAGAAGTATCAAACCTACTTGTATACGATCTGAGGAAAGTCACTGAGGGTGAAGAAAGGAGGGAAAACATCTCGTTTGTCCCTTTAGCTACGTGACATCATTGTGGTGGTAGTCGCTGACTTAATGCAAAAGTCCTTGAGTTGATCTCCCAAAGTACCCCTTAGCAACCTAGGATCATTTCACTGTCCACTTGTATAAAACACTGGGAGAGAAGGATGACGTTGAACAGGCTCTTCCGGTAGAAGAGCCTAAATATCCCTAAACAGGGCTATTTGGCACTGGACCCGCTGACTGCACACAATCCAGCTCATACAGCTGTGCTGAGGCTCCCCTTTCTCTCTTGGGGGCACCCTGGGGAGCCTGCAGTTAACTCGAGGAATGCACTTTGCATCCAGCTGTGGGTGGCTGCACCTCGTTGGCAGGACAGGGCTTCAGACACTGTGAATAAGGAGCAGAGAACATCTCGGGCGGTTGCTTCAGAGCAGCAGCCTGCACTGCTGTGGACAGCTGCAGGCAGTTTAAAACACACAACTCCCAAACAGACACATACATAACATTTACAGCATTTCTAATTAAGTCAGTGATGGAATTAAATTTTGCCTCAAAGCTTGTTTCATAATAACTCTGCAACTGGCAGCACTGCACCTTCCTAAATTTTCTACCATCTGAAAAAAGAAATAGTTGGCAAATATCATGACCTTGAAATATTTTCGGCGGCTCGCAATCACGTAACAGAAGTACGCAAGGGTTAAGCAAATTTGATCCTGCCTGTCTCCTGCTGTGATGCAGTTTCTCTAATCAAGTATAATTAAAATGAAAAAAAGAAACAGCAGTACAATACCGCACGCATAGAAATAGTAATCCCAGTGGCAGGAAAGTCACTTTTATGCGGTCGTGTGTATCACATGCGGCACTAAATACTTACAAGCTGTTTGTTGCTCTCATGAGTAATTTTGCTCATGGAAACAATCCACCGTTATTTCTGGGAGTACCTGCCTGGGAAAGGATTCGCGGAATGAAGTCTGTGAACACTGACAGACATCTGGTTCTGTCACAAATGTAATATTCACGTTGGGATTATTATGTTAGACCACGTGACATTAAGATTTTAATTTATTTGGTTCTTTTTATTTAGGTGACATTTGCCAGATGAGCTGCAGAAAAACCTGTGATTGTTAGTAATATTTGGTTCTGCTTCCAGATGAATTCCCATACAGGTGAAAAAAAAAAAAAAGAACTCCAATGAACACAAATGCAACCGAATATTTTTGGTATCATTTATTTTTCTTCAGATTTGCTAATAATATCTAATTACAATAATAAATATTTTAATTTAGTCGTGGCATTAATCATCGCCTTCATTCTCATCTCACGTCAGCTGTGACATTCAAATAATGCTCATGACTTCAGTGGAATAGTTCCAGATCCACATTGACACTCCTAAGTAAAATAGCTCTACTTTAATAGGGCTGTAAAATACAATTCTCATTCCCAGCTAAACCTCGGTGGATGGGGTCCTTCAGAAGAGAAAATTAAACTGGTTTTAGGACATGCCATTGCTGCAACTTTCAGTTGTTTCCCAGCTGTGTGTGCAACCCAAACCCCTCAGTGCTCAGTAAAGTTGCTTTACTAAAAACAATTTATTTGTTTCACACATTAAATTGTAAGGCTGCTTTTTCTTCTGTTACGGCTGACCAGAAGAAATGTTTCACAGAAAGCAAAAGGTTAAAAATAAAGGATAATAAAGGAAAAAAAGAAAAATTCTAGAAGTATATTTAAAATTAAGATTTCTAGAACTATATTTCTGTTTAACAGAATAGGAAAATTGCCTGTTATATATTTAAATTTGTCCATCAGGGTAGCTGTTTTGCTCTTTAAAAGAAATGAGATAAATTAAGCAGTTTTAATTAAGCTCATCGCATTTTCATATTCCTGCTTCTCACCCACACTATGATGGAAGGTCTGAAAAGTAATCGTGGAGGAACAACGCACTGCGAGAACAAATTCTAATTATTGCAAAGGAAAGTTAAAATATTTTATTTTCAATTATACATATTTTTTTTTCTTTCTGTTTAATTTTGAGAGTAATTTCTTACTGCTGTTCATCTCTGTTTTTCCCCTGAGGCAGCTTATGTTAGAGAAATGTTGATAGATGGCATATAGTTAGGGGATGATAACAGCAAAATGAAAACAAACGCCGGGGAGCTGACAAATGTGGCATTATCAATATTGATGGAGGGATTTCTCCTACTACTAACAGTCCCATTCTTCACAGGCCGGTGGACATGGGCAGCAGTTACCCCAGCTACCTCCTGGGGCTGAACAGGGCTGTCTGTGTGAGCGGGGCTCTGCCCTCGCTTGCCGGCTGCATGCAGATGTGCAGCCTTGAAATCACACGATTTGCACCAATTCTACGCCCCTACAAATTGATGTATGGACACGGATTTCTGCTGGGAGCCGTTCCTGTTGGAGGGGGCTGAGTCGGGATCGGGGCTGTGTTGGAGAGGGAGGAGGGATGGGACAAGGCTGGTGCCCACCAGCTGTTGACCCCATCCCAGCCTCTGCTGGACCGAGCCCAGCACATTCCTGGTCGCCGGCTCCTGACCTTCTTCTGCTCTTCTTCCCAAAGCGAAGCTCCCCAGGATGTCACCTGTCCCAGGCCCTGTGCCTGGTCACCGTGCACACTGTTAATGGCAGCTCATCGTCGAGAGTCTCTCTCCTGGAATGCCATTAGTGCTGCAGAAATTAAAGCCCCTCAGATGTGTGGTTTGCTACCGGCGTTTCACAGGCATTTAGCTGCAGGGATAAATGCGTATAAATTAATCTGACTTTCATTTAATTTTTGCTTTATTTATGAGGTACTTTGTAATAAGGTTGTATTATTACAAAATATTATTACAGATAATCTTTATTATTACTACTGCCTGTAAATAAGGTTGGCTGTACTAATATTTAATTTCATAGCCCTCATAAAAGTGTGAAATAGTAACTGAAATCAGGATATATGATTGCCGGTGACTGACAGCTTTGGTTTTTAATGGAGCTATCAAAGGAGAAGGGCGCTATCTATCAGTCTTCCTATAAAGTAAAAGAAACTAATGCAGGAACTCAAATCCCTTCCCTTCTCTGTTCAAAGGGTTCAATGTTCTGGGAAAGCTGAGAGAATCAAAACACAGACTCTTGTAAGTCACGGTGCTGAAGAAATAATTCCTTCTTGGCTAATCTTTTGGTTTTTTTTTTTGTTTGTTTGTTTTTTTTTCATGTAAAACTGTGCTTTTATGGAGAAGTCCTCCCAGATAAATATTCAGGTGTTTGAGCAGGTTTTTGCAGAAGGGTATAATGGCAAAGAACTTGAGGTGATGTACCTTTTTGCACTGATGAATAAACCTTGCTTAGAAACGTCAATGAATCTACGCAGACAACAGCATAGCAGTTGCCAAGAGTTCAGCGGGAGCAGCTTAAATAGCGAGTGAGGCCAGTCATCAGCTCTGCCAAAGCATTCAGCACCTGTAAGAGGTCTGCAGATCTCTCCCCTTGAGACTCGTGGTGTTCCCTACTGCTCTCCCTTTGACCCAGCTTTTCCTCCTTTATTAGCATTATTTCCTGCTCAGGTATGTCAGAGAACGTCACTGCCGTGCACGTTTGGCAATGCATTGAAAAAGGATGTCCTCTCACACCACTAAAATAAACAGCCCCCATGAGAATACCAGAGAGGTTTTATCTTCTCTGTGAGAAGAAACTCCAAAGCTTGCAAAGGTCACTGCACTTACCTGCCCTTCTTCGGCTTTATCAAAGAATGAGGAATATTTATTTTTTATCTCGCTGCATGTAGAGGACTTTTTAAAGTGTAGTAGGCAAATATAAACTAGTTAAACCCCCACAAAAAGTAGGAAAAAGCCCCCTGCTTTGGTGACATTTACTCTCTGAGGCAGAGCATTTGAGGTAAAATAACCCTTCTGCATGCTAGGAGTATCTTCATTCGCACCTACGGCAGCTGGCATGCCGTAAGCCCTCAGCACCTCTCTGGGCTAGATTGTCCACTGGACTTGGTCTTCCTGGTTAGCTCCATAGTTGAAGGAAAATCTGAAGCCAGAAAGAACAGCGGTCCCGTGCAGCTCCGCACAGAGCTGGACTCTCTGTAACGTAAAAAGCATAATTGCGTATTTCAAAACCGTTGAGATGTTTGCAAAATTCAGACCGATGTTCCGGCCACCCCTCGCGCAGCCAGGTCTTTTCAAATCCCGTTTTCTTGAGCTCAGGAAAGAGCACAAGCCGTGACCAGTTTGTCAGTTTGTGTCACAACAATGCAATTTATTCCACGAGGCATCGGGGGCTCTAATACGTACTTGACCGGCAGTTTCAATCACAATGTTTCTGTAGTGGCCAGCAAGCAGAAATCGGATGGTGTAAGAAGCCCAGAGTGTTGGCAAGTTTTGCTACAAGCTGTGTTTGCATTAGCGAGTGTAAATAGGTCTCTGGGAAGAGGCATCAAACATCATGCTTGGGTTTTTTTCCTCTGTGCTTGCAATTAGCTGGGAGGGGAGCACAGATGTTTTGCAAAGAGCTACTATCAAATTTAAAGACGCAAAATTGTTAGGGTGGCTCTAATTAATTTTCTGCATCAGTCTAAATGACATCTTTATATTGTAGCACTGTGCAGGATGTTCTGAAGTGACTGGACCAAAATTGCCCACTGAATTTTGCTGCATGAAATGAATTTGGCCTGTTGTGATGAGCATGTGTACTGAGAACATAATTTTATTGGGTCCCCAGATAAAAAAATGTTTTCCAGAAGACATTACTGGGATTTCTGGTGTGTTTCTGTTGTTTATTGCTGGTGTAATTTGTCCTAATTTATTCTCATTGTGCTAGTGGAAGACAGTATTTTAACAGGCCCCATCACATCTGTAGTGTTTACAGAAATGTATTAGCTGAATCTAATCTGCTTGGCTAGAACAAACCAGGAAAGAAGTGTTTTAATCTCGCCTTAGCCTAGTGCTTGATTTTGACTGGCGAGGAAGTCTCGAGGCAGAATGCCTCGGAGGGCACGGCTTGCACCGACTCAGCTCGGGGAGCTGGGGAGTAAGACCTGCCTGAGAAACTCTAAATCAAACAGGGAACCTCCGTTTCGGGCAGCCCAGTTGTGGGCAGCTGTGGGTACCGCTCATACGGCCTGACCTCGAGCAGCATTAAAAATGTCACCGTTCAATCTCCGCATGGGAGGTTCCCAGACAGACATCAACAGCACCTTATCTTTATAGCGTGTAGGAAGCCGTGAACCGAGAAGCAGTCACCCGTGACAAGCTTATGCTGTATTCCCCTCCTGGCAATATTGTAAGTTGGGACTGGCAGAGCCGCAACCAAGGAAGTTTTAAGCTGTGTTCCTAGCAAAGGCTAGCTAGAAGAAACAATTCTTTTGCATGATTAGCAAAAAATTATTATGTTGATCTACAAGTGCGTTGTTTTTTTTTTTTCCCCTTAGCAACCTTGCTGGTTATAGCAGAAGAGGTGATCCTTTGTAAGTTGGAGCATTTGGGTTGTATTGAAACAGGATCTTGACAGGCAAGTCTGATGCTGAGATTGTAATAATTTATATTGGCCTGGGAATAGTACAGTAATTGTTGTGAGAAGACTTAAATGTGAAATGTGGTTAGCTTATTACAGGGTTTTTAACTGGCAGCATGCAGTCCCATGGGAGTCCGTGGACTACTTTTAGAACACCGGCAAAGATTAAGTAAGGAAAAGAAGCTGCGCACTAAAATTTACTGGGCCAGATTCCACATCTTTAGAGGTCAAAGATGCTATGGCCTACAAAAATAAGTTTTGACGCTACAATAAGGGACTCACATTCTTCAGAAGTGCTTAGGAAAATACATCCATGAAGTTCATAAAGGAATAACAGACTGTTTAAATATTTTTAGTTGCATTCCAGGCATTTATAAATTGAAATTTGTAGTTATTCTAACTCAATATCCAATATTCAAAGGGTGCTGTATCCATCCTGAAAGTGTGATAACCCTTTCTCGTAAGATACTTAGGATAACGTAAGCTCCCACGGGGTAATTCAAATATGACTAAGCAACATCTTTTTGCTACAAAGCAGGGGGAGGAGGCAGGAGCAAGAGGAGGGTACCCTCACACTCTTGGCAATCTAGTTGTTAATCCAAACAGAAATCCAGGGGTTAATGGAGGAGGTTTATATAAATAGCACAGATAAACGCTCTTGTTCTTAAAATGCCACAAAGTTTCACTTGAGGTGATCCTTGAAAATCAAGAGAAAAATAGCAGCGGCTGTTTCGCCTGGAGCTGGAAAGTCAGTGTTCCGAAAAAAAGTGTCAGGAAAAACGAAGGGGGGGAAAAAGAGGGAGGCGGAGAGAGGGAAAACTGCAGCCCAACTGCTTTGGAGCCCGCAGTGCAAATTGTCCCAACGCCAGCACTGTGTGTGGCTACTAAAAAAAAAAAAAAAGCTTTGCAGTGGATTGTTAGCAGAATATATTTTCGTGTGTGGATGCAGGTAGGAAGTCATTTGCTGCCGCTGTGAAGGCAGCCCTGCCGAGCGAGCCGGAGGGAGCCTCCGGAGCAGCCAGGAGCAGCCGTGCTCTGCTGCTTTGCAAGTTCATTAGGTAAAGGATGCTGCGAGAATAGCCGATGCAAAGACCCTTGCAGCTGAGGTCTGCTTTGAGCCAAATGCATTGCTAAGAATGCTAAATTTAGGTTCTTGAATGCAGGAGAAAACCAGGCGTGAGAATTGCTGTGTATGGGTCACTGCTCTGCGGATGCCGTGCGGTTTGAGCAGCAAACGGCAGAACGACCTGCTGTACTTTCTTTTTGAACCGTTGGGTCGAAACGGAGGAGTTAGCAGGGGCTGACAGCGCTGGGGTTAAACTGTGCTGCAGTCATGCATTAGCTTGTGCCACTTGTCATGGGGAGAGAGACAGCGAAGACACTAAGCAGACGCTGCAACAAAAGGGCTTGGACATCCCTCTGCAGAAGGGTTTGATGAAGAGGGTACAGTGTTTTCTTTCAAGGCAAGAGGAAGCTATTAAGCCTTGCTTATTATGGGAGAAGGGAAATATTTGTCTCCATCTTTATTTGTCTTCACTTCATCAAAATAAGGTGAAATTTCTGTTTTTGTCAAAGATTAGGATGACTGCAGTTGTTCTGAGGATGAAAAATCTGCTCAGCAGTTACTGGTATACTGACAAAAAGAATGGGAGGTTGAAAGCTTCTGCAGCAGAAATCTTTGCAGCAGCTTTTTGTTTCCAAGTTAATTTATGCTAAAGACCTCGAATAAAAGAAGGCTTCTCCACAGTGCTTGCTTTCCTGTGCACTACAGTTAAATCAGCAAGTGGATTTTTTGGCTTTACCTTTCAGCAATGAACCAGCACTCCCTAAGCCCTGGGGTCTGCTGAGCAGCACCGCCGGGTTTACATTTATAAAGCACCCTTTGTGGTCAGGTTTCTTTAACAGAAGAAATGACAGTATAGGAAGTTAGGAAGACTTGTTCAGGAATACAGGAATATGGAGCATCGCAGCCTACAAATTAGGGCCCATGAAAACACAACAAGGCTTTTGTCCTCAGCCTCGGTACACATCAAAATGCCAAAAGACGGGCTTTTGGCTGACACTTTCCTAGCAACTTCTAGGAATTACTGCTTGACCTGAACTTTTCTGAGTTAAGGGAACAATAGTTAGCTTCCCTGAAAAAAGAATAGGCACGAACCTCCAAGAAGAGAAGACTGCACAATTTTAGCCTTTTGCCCTTTAGCTGGTCAGGTGGGATGGATACTGAGACACGTGGAGAAAGTGTCTATAACACTGCGGCATTAAATCTGTGCTCAGAGACTTCCTGGAAGGTCCCAGAAAAATCCAAATGGCGCGATGATTTTGAGAAGCCTTCCCTGGCAGAGTGTGAGGTCCCAGCCAAAACCCTGGCTTGGATCTGCGGGGTAACATTTCAGGCAATCGCTGCTATTTGCCCAGGTGTAACTACATATGCCAGGAGACACCACATCTGGATTGTCTCCTAACCCCAAAGCTTCTCCTCAACTTGTACTGCTCCCCAGCATCCTTAAGACATACCAGTATTCCTTGGGACTTTGGAAGTCTGCACTGACAGGCATCCATGGTCTGTGCTGTCAGTAACACGCTGTTCGTGGCAGTGTGCGTAGGTCTCTGGACAAACTCTTGGGCTGTCAACCTGAAACCAGATTTGTGTTTTGCATCAGGTTTGGAGTTGTAAATTTTTATTTTTTTTTTTGGCCACTCAGACCCTTCTGAGGCTGTGTTCCATGATTCTGAGATTTGGCTTTATACTCTCAGTAGCACGAACAACTGCACAAACCAGCCTGGGACAAAGGTTCAAGAGAAACATCGTAGCTGACAAGCACAATGTGGGAAGAGTCCAGAATGACTAAAGAGCGATGTGCCAATGAATCGCTGGTTTTCATGAATGCCCCAAACCAGAAGAATCCCAAATGACGTCTGTGAGTACAATCATTTGACCCAGCCCACAGACACAGATGGGTATTCAGAAACACATGCCAAACTGTTCAGAAGGCAGATGGAGATGAAATTAAATGATATCAGCTAACTCACTCTCAACACTGTTGCTGAAAGTTAGCTTTGCATATCCTCAATTTCAAACCAATGTACTCTCTGTTTTTGTAGACATTTGTAAAAAAAAATGCTGAGAAATTAAGACAATCCTTCATTTTTTACATGTAACTGTAGCAACATTACTTGTACACTAATGGCTTTGGGTGCTTTTCCAGAATTTCTTGCCTTAGTTAGGAGCTGCTCTGTGAAATATCATCACAGTGGTTATTCTATTGCTTAGTGCCATAGTGGCAACAATAAATATCACCACTGAAAGTAAGAGGTTTATTTAAGAAAAAGTGGAGGGGGAAAAAACAGTGTGTAAAACATAAAGCCCATCTCTTTTGCACTTCAGGGAGAATTTAGGACATTTTAAAGTGTGCTACAGGGCTGTGTGTTTTATCCTCCCTTGCAGCATCTCTCAGGTGAAGTTTCCTGATAAAAGTCTCAGCTCCTCTTTTGTTTTGTTCAAGACACTTAATGGAACTTTTTCAGGACTATCTCAAATTATTTTAGTTGTGGACTTTGTACAATATATGCTGGGCTCCCTGGACAGGAGAGGATGGGAGTTCACTTATCAGCTGCTTAATTGCCCTAATACTACTGTCATCCCTCTCTTGCCCCATGGGAGGTGGCAGGTTGTGGAGAAGGCTGTTTTCTTGGACAAACACCCACTGCCCTGGCAGCAAAAAGGGTTTCTGATGACTGGCCACACTCATACAGACATCCCAGCTAAAATGGAGTCAAAGAGATTCAGAACAGTATTTAAAGAGATATCAGGGAGAAGCTGTTGAGAGAGAAGCAAGCCCCCTGGAGACCTACAGAAGAGGACAGAAAAGGCAATTATTTTTCTCTAGAAATGCCCCTTTCTGAAGCACAGTCCTTGCTACCAGAGATTTTAACTTCAGAGACCACCATGATCCCCTGCATGATGTAAACGTGCTGATGTGTTTGCCAAGTCAAGCTTAACAATTTCTACAGGAGCTTGCTAGGTAAGCAAGCAAGCTAGGCTAATCTGGTTGGTGATGCACATTTCCTATCTTAAGTATCACTTGAACTTTTTTGCAGAAGCACTCCCAAACTGTCAACATCTTAAAACTATGGGCATTGGCATCAGATTATCTTCCAACAGTGGTCTCAGTGAAATCATATGTGGGGGTAATACCACCATGTTAGTGTCCTTCATGTGCCCGTTTGTCCGGTCTCCCTTAGCCACTGCATGAGTTCATCTATCCCACTCTTGGTTTGTCATTGCTTTCCAACAAACAGTCGGTGTTTGCTAAAGAACACTGAAGAACCCTGGACCTGGCTATGTCAGTCAATGCAGAGGTTGATGGAACTGCTTATTTGTCCTAAACACGCATTAATCAGCATTAAGTCTGGTGCTCGTCTGGAGTTTACTGAAAGGGTAATTTTTCTCCACTTATGTCCTGCACCTTCCCATGGTAGGACACATGAACCTTCCCCACGTACTTATGATAGATGGGCATATACTTCAACGCAGGGTGGGAAATCCCTCACTGGTGGCTGCTTTTATCTTTTTCCCTTGCCTGTGGTTTTCCTCCTCTTAGGCTATTAGGAGCACCAGAGCTGTCAGATGCCTTTCTCAGCGCGGGGTTACCTCTTCGCGTCCGAGCAGGCCAAGCTGTAAGTGCAAGGTCTGGTTCATTGGCTTAGCGGTGCCTACCCTGAATCTGCAGCTCTGCCTCCTGGGCAGAGAGCTCCTGCCTGGGCACCGAGCCCAGCACTCCTCAGCTGCGGATCTATTCAGCCTGGATGAAAACTCATTCGATCTATTTTCGTGTGCCAGTTACGTATGAGTTTATTTACCCAGTTTGTTTTATGCCTTTTCCGTTTCAGCATCTCAGCTCTGAAGTGGGCTGTACAACTTCCATTAAAAGTATGAAGAAACTCTCATTCTCAGCAGCACCGTAAATCAGAGGTTTAATCTCAGTTGATTACGAAACCTAAAAGAGGGAATCAATCATAGTTAGCAGATTTACCTGGTTTTGTGTAATATCTGTCTCAGAATAAATACTTCTACTCTGACATCAGTATATTGCTTTGAATTTATTTTGGTTAAAAAGCTCTGTGGTAATTAACAGGTCTGATGAAAATTGCACTTTCATTATTTTTTTCCCGGAGATTTATTCATCTTCTTCCCTTATTCACAGTCTTCAAGATCTGGACAGGCTTTTGAATAATTTGTATTCATTAAGATACAATGATATAGGATCAGTGGGGACATCAAGAAGAATCACTGACATGAATTTTCATCAGTTTTAACAAATGTTTGATGCATTTTTCTTGTTTGTTTGTGTTTGTGTTTGTGGGTTTTTTTTAATATAACTGTATGTCAGAGCTTGCATGTTTGTGAAGTAGTTAGGTGATTGGAAAAGGAAAAAGAGATTTTCCCCTCTGTGTATTTCTGTCTAGCAGCTATTCAAGTGTTACAGTTTATTTTCTTCTTTTCTTTTTAGGACCCAAGGTATGCATTTGTACTTTTAAATGGACCTTGCTCCTAACCTCTAGACAAAGAGATAGCAGGATTAATGCAAGTAAAGTCCTTGAGAAAGAATTACAGAATTTGAAATCTTAAAAAATCTATATCTAATTATACACCATTTGTGGTTTCCTTTTTTAAATACACCAAGGGTCAAGAAGTGTATTGCCATAAAATGTGGAGACGTGAATAATTCTTATTCTCTTTACCTTGCAGAGGGCTTCCTTATCTGTACAGAACTATCAGTGATAAATTCATTTAACTGAGCAGCACAATAAATTGGTAGGACAGAAGGAAATGATATTCATCAAGTCACCTCCAATGTGCCCATAGACACAGTGCAGAATTTTACACAAGTGCCACGTACTTCAAGTTTGCTGAAAAATCTTTGCTCTGATGAAAATGAATCTAAGCTAAAAGTTAGAGCAGGATTTAAGATCAGATGCAATTTTGGAGAGAGACACCGTGCAAACCTGGCTTCCACCGAGGAGATTTCCACCGGCTTTTAATGACCACGTGCCTGCCCCTCGGTGTGAGGGGGCTCGGCGAGACGGCTCGAGGGGCATCCTCCAAGGCTGAGGTCGCAACCGGAGAAAAATGAAGGCGGCAAAGGGTTTTAGGCAAAACACCTTTCCTTCCCTGCCTCTCTCAAAGTCTGCCCCTCATCCTGATCTGTGTGAGGCAGCTCACCCTAAAGGCCCAGCCAACGGCCCGTTGAAATCTGTTGCGATGTGTATGGAAACCATAAATATTCTGAGCTATGCATTGGGCTCAGAAAAAATGCACAATCCGAACAGGCAATTTTTTGTATAGCTTTATTCTCTTTTTACTGTTTCAATGACCTTTTTTCCGGAACTACTGTTTTTCTGTATTAACAGTGGACACGTGAAAGGCAGTTTCATGCTGTCTAGAGTCTGTAAGGGCCGAAATAAGTGCCATATTGGGATCTTTAAAAAAGGAAGCTGTAACTGCAGTTTACCTTTTTTCTATTTTTGTTTCTCTGTAGTTTTCACTTGAACCCTATAGCTTATGCCATTCTTAAGTGGGACCAATACATTTCAGTTGATAATCATTATTTTAATCTAAAGACCGTATATAAAAATATAAACTGTGACCTGACTACCTTCATCAATTTTCAAATAAATTGGCTTTGAAATAGGGAGCACTGTGAATGCCAGATATTTCCTGGATCATAATAAAGGTCTGGTACGAACTGATTCAAAATTTCAGAATGATTACAGAGAAAATTAGTAGTTCTACACGTTTTTGCACCCACTCAGCTGTACGAGTACTCAGACATTTTCCCCGCAGCACTCTCTAATGCTTTAATCTGGAGCACCAGTGAACAAAGCATTTTGGATCAGGCAAACACGGAGTTCCTTTTTGTGGTCAGATGTCACTGTTTAGTGATGGTAACTGACATCGAACAGAACGCTAAGACTGTGGCTGGATATTAGTATACTAATCCCACGCAATTTCAAATTTATTTGAAATATTATTTTAAATATTTTTAATATTTAATTTCCTCATATTACTTCCTTTAAAATAGTCATAAAATAATGACAAAACAAGTGTCTCAGTGACCAGATCATGCAAAAACACGCATCCAAGTCAGTCAGTATAAAAACGCAGAAAACTGTGATGCAGCTCGTTTTACTCAGCTGTGATTTATGTGACATACTTAAGCTTTAGTCTGTACCGAAGGTATTATCACAAGCTCTGTGCTCCCTCAGTGCACAGCACTGGTGGGAGCTGGGCTAGGCCAAACCCACTACTGTTGGTAACCTAATAGAAATAAAGAGGACATACTAATAATCTAAATTTTGCCCAAGTATCACCCTTCTACGTGTGAAATTCAAGGACTGTATGAGCTGTTACAGGAAGAGGAAAAAGATGAGTGCTGGAGACTATCAGTGCTGTGGCTGTACAGAGAACGGTGCCTTTGTGTGCTGTATTTACATGTAATTTCAATATTTATTTTCACAGAAGCATTTTCGTGGACTGTGGCAAGATTAAAGAATTCAAAATCATATTAATAAATGCAATGGCAGAATGGTAGAAACCATTTTGCACAAGACAGCTCTTGTTCTCTCTCGGCCATTATCTAGGGCAATAACTCTAGGGCTGGAAGACCTCACTGATTCATCTAAAAATAGGGTATCCGCTATGTCAATGCAATTATCAGTTGTTTCAATGCGCAGAACTCTACCCTAACCTTACAGCCAGAGACCTTTGTTTAAATACGTCGGCCTCTGAGCGCACACAATACCATTATCAGCTTTCATTCAACCAGAGTGGTCATCCATTGATGTGTGGAACTTGCTAATGGGGATTTTACCCGTGGTCTGGTGGTCGATAATTACGCCCTTTTGACCAAAACATATTAAGTGGATTATGCTGTTAAATACTTGTTCCCAAGTGTCCTGGATGAAAATAGTATTGCCTTTTGCAGCTGAACAGTACAAAAAAAAAAATCTAAAAAAAATTACCATCATTGAAAGCTATAGCCAAAGAAATTCAAATCATCTGCAAGCTGATCTAATGCAGCTCCTGCCGTTCCTGATTATTCCCTTTGTCCGTATATTGCACCAGTCTAGTCAAATTTCATTATCACCACCACTTTTAGTAGACATTAACAAAACAGCGCTCGCCTCCACTCCCTCCTCCCACTGACAGCACACGAATGACAGCCGCGGTAAAACTCTCCCGGGAAGTTACTTTCAGAAGCACAATGACCAAAGCAGCTCTTAAAAAAAGTGTGCGAGCCTGGCTTTATTCCGATTAGGATTCAGACTTGAGCAGGAGCTGGGGAGGATGACAGGTAGGAGAGCAAGGAGCGTCCTCGGAGTGAAACAGACTGTGTGAAATTGGACGTGCTCAGGAAAAAGCAGCGCAAGGCTCTGGATGCAGGCAGGAGTAGCAGTTCCTCAGAAAGGGACCTTGGATGTTAATCACAAGCCAGACTGGAGTCAATAATATCGTTTGGCTGTGGAAAAGGCTGGGCATCACCCGGAGACCTCTGAACCAAAGTAATCCTGCAAAGGCAAAGTGCTGTGTTCAGTTCGGGGCACAAGGTTTCACGAAAATACACAACCGCTGGAGAGAGTCCAGGAAAGATGAAACAGGGTGAATGAAGGACATGACCTAGGAGGAAAGACCAAAACATGTCATAGCAGATTTGGGGTCAGTTGCACCAGAACAATGAGACCTCAGGACCTCATTTCAGGCTGTCCTGCCAAAGCCTTTGGCATTCCCATGGCCTCTTCTAAGAACTTTTATATATGAGACGAGGAGGAGTGGAATAATTCACACTCCGTAACTTTTGCAGACAGTATAAGAAGTAATGGGCTTATGTTACAGGAAAGAAGATGAAGGTTAGACGTTACGTAAGCTTTCTGAACAGAAGGTTGGTGAAGATTGCCTGGGAGACAGGTTTTTAGAAAATATACGGAGATGAATATCTTTCAGCATGTAAATATTGTATATTTATATTTTACCTTTAAAAAATATATATGTTATATAATTACTTAATAAACCAACTCAAGGTTGATACATTTATATTTATATTTATTTATAAAATATAAATATATCAACTGTAAACATGGTACTTGCTACTCTGGTACAGCAAGTTGAACCCCTTGTATCCTTTCAGACCTAATTTTCTCTGATTTTTCTGTGATCTTTATGATGTATTCTCTCCCGTAGCTGTCCTAAGAAGATCTGTATGTTAAGCCTCTGATATCTCCCTCAGTTCCTCTGATTTGCGTCTAACTCGCAATTGTTAACATCTGCTATAAATCTTTGTTTGCTCAGAGGAACTTAGGCGGGTGCTAAAAGCAAACATGCTGAAATGGTGCCCAAAGGAGTCGGCAAAGTTTATGCAGAGTCTATAAATTAGTCTTATATGAGCCCTCACTGGCTGCAGAAATATCTGTGCTTTGTCCTTACGCCTTAGCCCAGCTCTTTCAAGGTATGTTAAATCCAGCAAGTCTTGACATCAGTCATGAATATTTCCAAAAATCATAATGTGACACTTTGTTAGCATAGAAAATGCAAACCAGTCGAATAATTTTTTATTACGGTTGTTGTCTGCATCTGAATATTTCATGCACTTAAATCAACTGAATGATATAAAAATATTTTTATTTTATTCCAACAAATACGGGAGAAGTCGAGTTGGCTAAATGTAATCTTCTGCTTTGGTTTTGCCTGCCTGCGTATGTCAAGGCCAACTGGTTCCTGGGTACCCTTATAAATCAAGAGTAGCACTGCTGACTTACATGCAGTCCTACCCTTGTAAAAGATTCCAGAACTAGGTCAACAGAATTTAGAAGTTTTTCACAAGTGCTCTCTTTCAAACATAGCAGGTGTAACGGAGTGGGGAGCCTGCCTCAATAGCTGCTGTGCTGTACCCCCTGCCTGGTAATATTTATGTATGCTAGCAATCTTTTTTTTTTTTCTTTTCATGAAAAGAAATAGGATGACAACAAAAAAGGTGAAGCCAAATAGTACTACTGCTGGCTTTTGTTGTTAGCGGAGCAGCTATCTCACTGACTTGCAGTATATTGAAAAATCATATGTAGCCTGAAACCTACATATTATACATGCTGGAAAGCGCATTCCCAATGCAAATGCCGTGTTACAGACGTTGTAGCATTAACATGTGCAGCCTGTAGGAAGACTTTATTGTAAATACTATACGTAAATACTGATAAGACTCCATGTATATTTATTTTGTATACAGAAAACATAATTTTATTTAGTACGAGGAACTGGGTTACAGGATCTAGCTGATATATCGTTTCTTTGTAATTCAGTAAGAGTGTACATAAATTGGGTCTTATGAACTTGAATTTATAGGGTGCTTTAGGATCTTCAGGTAAAGCTGATAGGAAAATGCAAAATATTGCTTTATGCATAACTTCTCATTGCATGCACGTTCTACCAGTCATCACGCTTCAGCCAGCCTTGTACCTTATTCTAAACATGCGAATCAGGATTTCTGCCGGTCTCAATTCATTTATCAGCTGAGACTAAATGTAAAATAACACCAACAGAACCAAAACAATTTTTGATGCCAAGGTACAATAAGTGCATTCATTACTGGTCCTACAGAGACGTGTATGAATACAAAACAGGCTCAGATCACACTCAGCTTCTGCATCCTAGGGATAATGAAAATAGATGTTTTGTTCTTAAAAGTACATCCAAAGCCCACTTATCTTCATACACTTGCTGTCCTCTTGCTGCTACCTAAAATCTTGAACCTCCAATGTGACTATTTTATCAAAACTCTCTAATGCTGATGCACATTTTGGTCTGGACAGAATTTCAGGCTGTTGGGGATGGATACCAGGCAAGGTCAAGGGACGATTTTGGGGATGGCTGAGGTGCGAGAGGGGAGCTGGGAGGGCTGGGGATATTTGGGATGTTACTGGGGGTGCAAGTGGTACCCAGGATTTCTCTCTCTCCCGCAAATGGCCTTTACCTCGCTCAGTTTGATCTTGGAGCACCGGTTCCTCTAAATTCTCCTCAGCCATCAGGACGTGCCCCCCCCTCCTGCCCCATCAGGATGAGGATTTCCCCAACATTTTACACTGGAACGGGACATGGTCACTGTGAGACGTTGGAAAGGTAAACAGGTTTCGAACACATTGCTTTGATCATTGCTTTTTATGAATCTGGCCTTGTATTTGGACGTGATTTAAACACAGTCCTTGAGCTTCATTAGAAGAGAGTTTACAGTCAGTTTTGTCTTTAATTTTTATTAGTATTGAAAACATTGCAGTAGGAAATAAGAGTCAGATTCTTGTTGCCTCAAACAATGTAAAGGCTGGACTTTTCACAAAAATCACGGATGCTTCATTGCAGGGGGGTGTAAGGGAAAATGTCATTTGAGGAAAGCACATTTGAAAACACAAGCTTACTTTTATGTTCTTATGCTGATTATCTGATACATGAAGTGAAGTGTCTGAGCGGTAACAACTGGGAAATTAATTTTTTGAGAGTCTAATTTAATGCGTTTTAATCTGTGCTACTATCAGTACTGAAAAAGCAGCACTGAGATTTCTGACTCTTTACAAACTACTCAGTGCTTCAGAGCTCTGAAAATGTGTTGTCCTGAAGGAATTTAATTGGGAATTAAACAGCTGGAACACCAAAAGAAAAAGCCACTCCTGTAGCACTCTGTCCATTACCAATTCACATTAAAATACTTGGTTATTAAAACCACTCAAGACAGTCAGAACTCTTCCTGTGTTTGTCTCCTTTGTCAGCTGTGTAAAGCTGATCTTGCCTTTTTAACAGCTTAAACCTTGGCAGAAATCCTTCCTAATATAACCATGTGCAATGCTAAAAAATAGAAAATTGCCTACTCTATGCAGAAGATGATGAGAGACTAGAAGGGAGTGGGGGATAAGGCAGTTTAGTTGTTGTGCTGGAAAACCCGAATGTTGTTCCTGGCAATGGTCTACCAGGGGCCGCTTTGCCGCAACCGGCGTGAGGTGCACAGCGGCGGTGTTATACGCAGTTTATTCGCTTGCCCGGAGGTGCAGGACCTGAAAACACGGGCTCTCACACCTCCTGCTTTGTTGATGACACATCCTGCGAAGAAGATTAAGCGTATAAAAGAGCAAAAGGGCCTGACTTGTAGCATGCAGTATTTCTCACGTTCCTTGTACCCAGGTGGAGCTCTGGCAGCTGATGCTGCCATGACAAGCTGAAAACCCGTCTCTGCAGTAATCCACTCCCAAATCGTTACAGTTCCTCTGCCTAAGGGAGGGAGCTGGGGTGGGTATTCGCTCTTAACATAAAAGAGCATTTAACTTTCAATTTAAATTGAAAGAAATTGGATTAGTGAGTCACACAAGCAGGATCTTGCTATTGTTAGAGGTAGGTTTGCCGTGTACTTGCTCATTAACTTGGTCTCTTTGAAGTGAGGTGGAGCCTCCCAGCAGTTTGCTGTTTTAATCCTGGCAATTTGTCTGGTGACTGCCTGGTTTTAGTTATGGATTTGGTACAGATGTTAAAAGCTTTCAACAAACAAAATTAAGATCATTAATGGAACAACTTCTTCCACGTTTAAGAAAAGCTCTCGGAGATTTGTTTGTGGAACACACAGAAGATTGTTTCCCAGTTGATGTTGGCAGCGATAAAATATCTCCAGGCTTGGCCAAGAGTCCCATTTACTAGTGAATCACTACTGTCTGTCTATAAGGAATGTAGCGTGTATGTTGGTATGTCTATCTTCTACATACACACTGCTTAAGCTGATTGTGAGCTTGGCATAGATTCTCCTTCTCAGCGAATGAGTGAAATTTATCTCTGGATAGCTGGTGATTTGGCTGAAATTATTATTCTGTTTGTATCATGTATATTTCTAGTAAAAGATACCCCATTCTTCAGCCAATATGTGAGTGCTTTTTCATTTTGTGCTTTACAAACACCCGTTTGGTGGTGTTTCGTTCACCAGAGAGATTGCAGCCTTTGTCCCAGCTCCTGCACCCTGCTTTTCTTTACGGATTAGGCCTAACAAAACAATCAAGATTTCGGAAATAGGAGACTGACAATATATATGCTCTGTGTATGCGTGCATAGACGTCCATACATGTGGACAGCAAGTGAATGCATACGGGGAGTTGTTTCCTTAAAACACAGTTGCCAAATTTGTGTAGCTGAGGTTTGTCCCCTGTCTCAGCCTTCCTTTCCCCTCAGCAGCACATCTGGAGGGCAGTGAGGAAGTAGGGTGTCTGGAGACTGTATAGATGAGTTCAACAAAAACAGGTCGGCGAGGAAAGGTAGGTAAGATGTGCTACACCAGTTTGTATGATATGTGCCCAAAGGCAGCCCCTGGCTGTAAATAGTCTGTGGCTACAAAGGTGCCAATTACAAGTGTATTTTAAAAATGAGTTTGTAATTTTATTTTTATAAAATCCTATCAAGACAATCCTATCTGGGCACTTCCCAGTAGCATGGCAACAACTTTCAGTATTCCTGCAAACATCCCTACAGATATCTTTCACCAGCCATCTGTAGATGGCCTCTTCAAAAACACTGGAAACAAGCAGTTTCAGAGTGAGTAGTGACTCAGACAGGCATCACTTGGTTTTCACGTCACACTCTTGCACAGGAGTTTTAAGAGATTAAATTTGTTTAACATTATAGAAAGATTTTCAGAATGCCCCAAGTGTGGAGTTTGTTTCTGAGCAAGCATAATAATGTCTGTACTTTTAAATTATTTTAGGTTTGCTTAACCTTGGAGGGAAGGTGGAAGGGGAAGGCAATGTTATTCATGCTTAGCTACACTGATAGTCAGGTAACTAAAATTTATTTGCCTTCTCCCTGTTTAAGATTTCCCCAGCTGCCTCCATCAACTCTCCCTCATTCCTTCTTCATCTTTTATCCTTAGTTTTAAATCTTACTCTGAATGACAACATTCGCTTTCTAAACTACTCAGCGGTATCAGTTTTCCCCCAAAGACTTCCCTGAGACTGATTTGTACAGGCTGCAATCATCTCTTTTTTTTTTTTTTAATGACTTACATTGAACAATATCCTCACTAATGACATTTCCCCAGCAATGATGCACTAGGGAAAAGCATGGAACGAGAAGTAGGAATGATGAATACAGCCTAATGGATGGAGAAGGAAGTGCTAGAATTTGCTCCTGTATCACTCCATAAAAACTACAGCTCTAGTCTCTTTCCATCTACCATAAAGATGGAGTACCACGCTGCGATATTCTTAGATATATCAGGCGCGCTATTGCATAATACATTTTTGCCTCCTTACAAAGAAAATACATGCCTAAGCTTGCAATATGTGTTCTGTGTCTGTCTAGATAGCCTGATAAAAAAGTCTCAGCTAAAAGGAAGGACTGAAATAATCTTGAGATGAAAATGCAACAAATAACTTCCTGCAATGACAGGAGGTGCTACGCAGAGGCAGGGTCATTCCAGTTTGGCAAAACTCAGCATTAAACAACACCTCCAGCAAGCCCTAACCCCAACTACTTCTCTCCTCCAGAGCTGCACCTGGCTGTGTCCCTGCCTTGGCGCGTGATTTCTTTCTCTCCTCCGGCTGTTTGCCCGGGTATAGACCCTGAAGTCCCAGCTCTATTTAAAGGCAACAAGAGGGGCATGCTTCTTACCGAAGCCCGGTCCCTGTGTGCATGTGCTCCTCGACTGATGTTGGTATTTGTTCCATAGCCAGGCTCTAAAAAACAGACTCATGCTCTCCTCTGTCCCCTTGTCCCTTTACCAGGATATAATAACTGCCACTTGCACCTGCCCACAATTAACAGGTAAAGCCGCTGTTCATGTGTCAACAGAATGAACTTTAATTCAAGCTGTGACCTCTTTGGTGCATGTGTGACCATCTTTGCTGTCATGACCTGTAGGTTTAAACTTTTTTTCCTAAGAAGGAAGCAGTGAGAAAACTGTCCTCATCAGGTTCTCTAAAGGTGATACAGAAAGTTGTCTCCTTCCTCGTTTGCAGTCAGGCTGCAGAGCTCCTGGGGTAGGAGGCATTGCAGATGCTGACAGCCAGGGACTGAGCAAGAGGTGTAAACAATCTCTTTTCTGTTTACTTGTGACACTTGCTTGTTGTAGCTGGAATTTAATGCCTTTGAATTCATTGACAGCAGGAATTATGCTGAACTATCACATGCTTGCACTGGAGAATGTCTGGGTTACTTAGCAATGTCACATAAGATAATAGAAAATGTCATTTTTACTCAGCCACCACAAGGTGCCTTATAGAGTGTGTCATTATTGCCTTTTTCACTTCTCAAATAACATGTATATCTCAAAGCTATGAAATCCTATTTAGGATCCATCTAACCCAGAAAGGTAACAGAGGCAAACTCGAGAGGAAATCGCTCAGGACCCTTCAGGTCCCCCTCTGAGAACTGGAGACTGCCTGGGCTGCCCAGGCATGGGGGAAATAACTGAACGGATGATTTGCGTGGCATCAGAATTAGATCTGAATCTGGGAATTCATCTCCCAGCCCTCAAAGGTTAGAGTACATTTCACTTCTGGATTTGCCTTCTTTTTTTTCTGTGATTCAGTCCTCCTTTATGGAGGTTAAAAGGAGTTGTGTCATGGAGGGAAAGGACAAGTGAATAAAATCAGAGGAATGTTCCTTACGAACAGGATGTTTTCAGAGGCATGAGCAAAGATACATTGGACAATCAGTCTTTAATGAAAATTGTAGCTTGAATATCAGCTTTGAGTATCAGTAACTGAACGAGATGAAGAAGCGGCTTTGCATTTCACAGACTTCCTTTTCTAAATGGGATGTCAAGACCATGAATTTCACAAGAAGATTCAGGTACTGAAACATGGACACACTCCAGGGTGAATGTTATTTCCATGGAGGGTTTTAAGATTTTGGAAACAATCCTAAGATTTGTCCGATTTTTTTTTTTTTTTTTTTTTTTAGGATTTCCTTGGAAAACCACAATACCTAAGCTTGGTTTTCAAATTTAGAGCATCTAACAGCCTCTGTCCTGTTACTTTAACTTGGTTCTGACAGATTTAAAGACATTAATTTGCTTCCAATTTGGAAAGGGCGTAAGCATGGGACACTAAATTTGCAGTCAATGAAGCTCTAAAGAGAAAACAGAAAAATAAAACTTTTTACAACAGGCTGTTCTATAGAGTCATAAACAATAATTAGCTTCTACTTATCACTTCTTATTCACTTAATCTTGAGGTCTGTTATGAAGAGGAGTTTGTGATTATCACTCTAAAATAGAGGGTGACTGAGGCACAGGGAGGCAATGTGGCTCCTGGAGACTATACAAAAGTCGGCCCAGGAACAAGGCTAAACCGTGTCCTTCATGATGACCAACCTATAGGCAACGGGTCTACACTCTCTTTAGAGCAACTCCCTGGGTGGGAAACTGTCCTTCCTACTGCACAGCAGACCGGATAAAAAACTCAACAAAGAACAACGCAATGGAGCTCAGCGAATACAAGCCAAGCCCCACAGCTTTTTGTTTAAATAGCTGCAAGGTTACATCCCACACAATCGTGGCAACCGGCTGCAATACACCTTTCCTGCCCATGGAAAGGCTCATTTTTGGGATAGAGTCTTAAAGTGATTCCACATAAGTAATTTTCTTAAGCCCTAATGATAATTAAGCTTACTTCAGTTTCATTAACTCTAGCCATCTGTTGGTATGAAGACCTTCTCCCCCCTCCCCTGCTGTCTATCTTTTAGAATTGCAGCCATCCTTTACAAAGCTTAGAACTGTTTATGCTAAATATTATGTTAGCGAAGGCTGGGCTTAAAACCCTGTGATGCTGGCAGGTCAATATTGTTTGATTCTACTGGAGAATCTATTTCAGGGACTCAGTGAAGTGTTTTGGGACTACATCACATGCACAGCTGAAATTTACAGCAGCACACAGCAGTCAGAAAGCATTTCTAAATATTTATGTATATACACTGGGACACACAAACATACACATAATCAAGCCTGCAGGTTCCTGCTCTGCAACTGATTTGCTTTAAAAGGATTGCTAGAATCAGAGTAGAAATGACCCTCTTCAAATGATGTCCTCCTTTGGCCAGGTTTGGTTATTTGTGTGTTGGGTTGACAGAACATAGATGGTTATGACCTTGATGGTGTTGCTGTCAAGTTTTGACCGTGCAAAGCAGGACACTATATTGAAAGAACCCCCAACACCTTGCCTCATGCATGTAGCCCACATTTCCAACCACTAAGACATTTTTGGAATAGACAATCCATTGGGAACATTTTTACTCTTCAGCAGAGGACTCCTTGCAATTAATAGCCATCAATGTCAGCCCCAAGAGTCAGTCAAAACATCATAGCTGTGCACGTCCAGTGCACTGCAGAGTTGATCTAACAAGAACTGGAGAGGTCTTCAAATACAGCTGGGCTACTTGCTTTGTTTGTCTTCACTTATCTAGTATTTAAAGCACCTGGGTAGCAGGAGAGACCTAAGTCAGAGTAAAGTTCTGTCTGCAAGGAGGAGGATGACTTGGAGAAGACCTCCCATGTGATAAATGCAGTGTTTTGAACTACCTAGAGTGATTTCTGTGTTCTCTCTCACTCGAGAATAGATTTTCTGGCTTCAGAAACTTGATTGCCTAATGTGCAGTAACAGCAAGCTGAATGAGATGGGCATACGTGATAAATTGTCATCATCAGGTTAGTTCCTGTTACTGTATGTTTTGAACCCAAATAATTCCTCTAAGCTCTTTCTAAATGTTTCACATTGCCTACAGGTAAATATGACCATGCATCCATCTGTCTGTCTATTTATGTCTCTATCCCGTGCATGTTTTATTTCTTGAATAGTGAATGAATGTCAAATATCAGAAGATATGTTGAAATGTTTTGGTTTGATTGAAACCTTAACTCATTTTGTATTATTGGAACTAAAAGAAAAGAAAGGCATTTACTCATTTTGTTGTGATGATGTAAAGCCTTTGATTGTGCTCTTTCAGGCATAAATTGCCATTAGAGATGAGGAAAGCTGGTCTTCCTACCTAAGCAGAAGCATTTACAGCAGTGTATGAACTGACCTGCTGTGGAGAGATTCTGGTTCACCTAAATTCTTTATTCTAATACTAAATCCCCAGTTATTTCAGGGTGGGTGTTTTTATTTTCTCTATTAGTCCTTTTTATCTCATTAACTCTGTATAGCAGGTAGCCTACCTGTCCGCAAGAATGTAAAGAGAAGACATAAAGCAAAGTGAGATTGAAAATTCCGTGAGGCTTATTTTTTCAGAGTTGGAAGGGACCTCTACAGATCATCTAGTTCAGTTCCCCTGCCAAAGCAGGATTGCCCGGAGCACGTTACTCAGGACTGCATCCAGGCGGGTCTTGGAAATCTCCAGAGAAGGGGACTCCACCCCCTCCCTGGGCAGCCTGTGCCAGTGCTCTGTCACCCAAACCGTAAAAAAGTTTTTCCATGTGTTTGAACAGAACTTCCTATGTTCTAACTTGTGCCCATTGCCCCTTGTCCAATTATCCATGGCCCAGCAATGTGCCCTCGTCACCAAAAAGGCCAATGGAATCCTGGGCTGCATAGGGAAGAGTGTGGCCAGTAGGTCGAGGGAGGTCATTCTCCCCCTCTACTCTGCACCGGTGAGGCCACAACTGGAATACTGTGTCCAGTTTTGGGCTCCCCAGTTCAAGAGGGACAGGGAACTGCTGGAGCGAGTCCAGCGAAGGGCAACTAAGATGACTAACGGCTTGGAGCATCTCCCTTATGAGGAAAGGCTGAGAGAGCTGGGACTCTTTAGCCTGGAGAAGAGAAGGCTGAGGGGAGACCTTATTATGGCGTACAAGTATCTAAAGGGTGGGTTGAAGGAGGATGGAGCCAGGCTCTTTTCAGTGGTTCCCAGTGACAGGACGAGGGGCAATGGGCACAAGTTAGAACATAGGAAGTTCCGTTCAAATATATTCTATATGTTTTTGCTGCCTTTTTCTTTTCTCGATTCCTAAAACAATTTCTCTCTTCAGCCAGGATTTTAATGAGAAAATGACTCTCTAATTTGCACTAAACAGTTTTACTACAGTCTTCTTAAGACCTTTTAAAGAAGCACAGGTTTGTTGGAGGCAATATGAATGAGGGGCACATGTGAGCAGTTAAAGCCTTGATTTATAGTCCCACAGAACTTGTCAGGAAATAATGTGGAAGTAGCAAGAAATACTAAATTAATTAAGTTAGTAATTTAAACAGGCATATTGGAAAAAAAAAAAAAAAAGTTTTTTGTTGTGGTGTTTGTGAGTGTCCTGGTTCCGGCAAGGATGGGGTTAATCTCCCCAAGGAGCCGGCAGGGGAGGCAGGTATTCCATCCCACGTGACCCACGCCCGGCTATAAGAGGCACTCGCCGGGGCGAGGGAGTCAGTCGCCCCTCGGGGGCGGGCTGCGGCGGTGCGGGTCAGGTCAGGTCGGTGCGCTGCGCGGCGGTACTGTAATCGCGTTCTTATATTCCTTTACCGGTGTTATTGTTTTTCTTTCTTCTTCCTTTTGTCTATTCTGTTAACTTACACTATTTCAACCCACGAGGTTTGCCCTTTTCTGCCGATTTTTCCCACGGCTGTGGGAGTCGAGCGAGCGGCTGCGTGGGTCTTTGTTGCTGGCTGAGGCCAAACCACGACAGTGAGTTAAAATAAACAAAGCATGCTCACTTTTTTTTTTTTTTCTTCAGTATTTTAATTTTGGTCTTTTGTCTACTGCCTTGTCATTTATTATCACTATCTATCTTTTTGAACCTCGAGAATAAAGTGCCACAGTTCAGATAATACGGACTTAAGTTGGCTTTTGGGTGGATGTAGGGGCACGGGTAGGGAGGGACTAACTGTGTACCACAGCAGCATCCTAAGGGACAAATCAGGGAGAGTATCTGCCTGCGGGGCAGCTTTAGCCAGTGGGAGAGCAGTTGCGGCCCTTTTTAACCAGTAATCACCATGATGCAAGTACAGTTAGGAAATCTGTAAATGCAAAAATCTGCAATCAACAGAATTAACATAAGCTCCATGCCAAGCCATAATTAATAATAACAAAAGAGAGGCATCAGCTTGGTAATGAAAGTGCTTAATACTTCCAGAAAAGGTTATTGGAAGAGAAATATTTAGTATTATAGATTGATGGTCACAATATCAGAATTTGGAAATGCAAGTGTGAAAGGTGTATAAAGTAGTTGTGTAGATCAGCTCATATAGCTCTGGAAAACCTGCTTTGGTGTCTTCTGTATTCCTTTCTACTGGTTGAAAGGGTGTCATTGCTAAACTGGTGGAGTCACTCCAGACTTCTGGTTTAACTGGGACCAGAAAAGCCTAAGTTTCTAATTACTTACTGGGTATTAAATATATCTGAACTTATTTCTTCTTGCCAGCTTGTGTGGTTTCAGCTCCCCTCCATACTTTATTCCCCTCTCCACGTTCCCAAGCTGAGTCTCTGAGGGCTTCTTGCTGGTGTGCTGTGGTGGGAGGTTGTTTTGAAGCTAGGCTGTACGGGAGCTTCGTATTCTGAAATCCTGCTTTCTCATTAAAAAAATCTCAATCTTTTTCACAGAGTAGCTGAAAAGAAAGTAAAAATGAGCTGGCAACGAGAACTGGCATAAAGATATACTTTGAACTATCATGGCATAAATACTGAGACTAGTTATGTCTAATGGAAGCTAGAAATTACAGCTCAGTGCAGTAGCCCCAACTCTGAGTGTGCAATAATGGTAAAAAAAATAAAATCGTTTACCCATTCCGGGAGTAGCCGGTGACCTGGACTGTCAGGACTAAGAGTTCTTGTGTTTTAATCTTTGCTATTATGATTGATGATACTATTCTTAGTCATAGAAATGTGTCATACTATTTTAAGCTGGAGTAAGCTGTGTGCCTCCATAGCAGATTGCAATTGTGAGTTCCAAAGAGCAATTGGTGAAACATGCCTCATGACTACTGTTATTATTTTATAATATTGAAATAGCAGATGCTGCAAACAGAATAGACACATTGGCTAGACATTTTGATGCCTTCCCGTTCATCACTTAATGAATTTAATAAATATGAAGTGTACACTAGGGACACCAGTTCTCATCTTTTCAATTAATGTAAGACAGAAGCAAGATATTGAAGAAAGGATTTAAAGAAAACCCTGAAGCAGGTAGGATTAGATCTCCAAGATAGGACTCAGTGCAACCCCCTCGCAGAAATTCAGTCTTGCAGACTAAATTTGTACATAAGAAACTTGCTTTAGTCTCCCAAGAAACCAGGACTGTACACTGTTTGCACATCCTCCTCCTCCTCTCTGTCATAGATCATCACAGTGCTCTCAGTTGTGCTTTGACTTCGAAGTTATCACCATGCCAGATGATGTGACAATTAGGCAGGAAAGAAGCTGACTTGAGTGTCGGCAAATTTTTCTTCAGTTTGCTGACGTATCTGTAGGAAGGATAGTAAATGAAGCTGTGAAATTGAGGGAAGACGAGAAAACCATAATAAATCCTTTTCCTTTTTAAATTGTTTATGTTTGGAGAAGTGCTAGCTCCTGAGTTGGATGTGATGTGACACCACCATCTTCCTTATCCCTGCACAGCTTACATGGGAATAGTTGAGGTGTCCTTGCAGTGCAGCACAGAGAGAACATGCAGAGCAAGAGGAACTACCATCCCTCTGCTGACTGACTGCCCCAGTGCAGATGATCTAACAATGACATGCTCTGCTGTTCTTCCATTCCCTTTAATCTTCTAGTTTGCAGTTAGCAATTGTGAAAGGTGCCAGAATAACAGCACAAGAAATCTCCTGTTTAATTACAGGAAGTTTACAGTGGAATTTCAAGCTGTCCTTCGGATCCAGCTCTTAAGACCATCTAGAGAGTCACGCTTTGGACTGTAGCTGACTGCTTGCAAGCACAAGTGTGGGGGGGGAGGGGTGATGTAACGGAAGATTTCTAACAGGTCTCAGACACCTAGTTTGGAAAGTACTCTTGGAAAGATCACAAAGCAGATCCCTGATCTTGTGACCACGGACCCATTAGTCTGTCAACAAGAGGCATTCCAAGCGAATCCAAGAGACACCGCTCCTGGTCCCAGGATTCATGCAGTGGCTTTGAGAAGCAGGGAATACTGCTACCTTAAGCTCAGGGCAATGAATTTTAAATGCTTTGGGGATTCCATGCTGATTTCCTCAGTGTGCTCCCCACGGTAGCTCCACAGTACCTTCACTGCAAGCGAGGCATTGACTCACTGTTTCTTATTCCCCATAGTAGCCAATCTTCGCTGTCTCCAGAAGGTGAAATGGGAACTATTCATGATCTGCTCATTTCATATGTCATGAATAGATGCCCAGAGAGGTTGTTGAGGCCCCATCCCTGGAGGTGTTCGAGGCCAGGCTGGACGTGGCCTTGGGCAACCTGGTCTAGTGGGAGGTGTCCCTGCCTATGGCAGGGGGTTTGGAACTCGATGATCTTCAAGGTCCTTTCCAATCTAAGCCATTCTATGAAATAAAAAAAAAAAAAAAAAGTTCTCAGGTAGACTGAAGGAAGAACAGACTACAGAGGTGGAGTGTTGTGGTGTATAACTAGCTCTTGGTCATCCCCCTGTAATAAATGTCATGGCATACTCTACTAGCCGAGCAGCAGGGCAGGTACTTATCAATAGTAAGGGACAAACCTATGTGTACCAGAATAAACTTGTCAGATTGCAAGTCTAATATTTTTGGCATGTCTAACTTGATAAAGAGCAGAAGTTCATCCCTCTTGTGGCTGTGCTTGCGGGAGTAACTGTGTCGCTGTGTGTGTCGCAAATGTGTATTCCATTTTGGAAAGGCGAAGCTGCCCCATGCCAGCTTTCAAGCCCCACCATGCAGCTGGAATTAGAAGCTCTGGGGGTGTTTGATAGATGCTCCAGCAATATTCGTTTTGTCATGCCGCTCCTGCCTCTTTTAGAACCAAAACGGCACAGGGGGTGAGGGATCTTCCTCCTGTATGCTGAGAAAAGCAGCAAATTCTTTGGGTGAGAATTATTTTCAGCACAAGAAATCTCTTGTGTCTTAAAAAGCAATCCCAAGCAGTCAGGCCAAACTTATACAAGCAACGAGGTAGCCAATACTGTTGATAAATGCCTAGCGTATTCAAATCAGCAGGAGCAATCAGGAAACTTCTGTCTGCATCTTTAGGCAGATAGTGGTTTTAAGTGCATAAATTCAACCCTAATGGGTATAAGATAAAGACAGTTTTCTTGAAGACTTCAAGCTTATATACATTTCTCATAGAAACCCAAACTCTTCAGCTTCTAGTGAGAGATCTATAAACATTAGAAAAGCCTCATTATAACAAACCAAGTATCTTTTGGAAATAGAAAAATAACTTCAGCTGGGACTGAAATTGAAGGAAATAACCATGCTGTTTCTAACAACCTTTACTAGCTTATAGCTTCACAGCTGCTTTTGTACTTTTACCTTCTGCTGCTCTGGGAGCACATAATTGTCATTGCTTTTCAATTGTTCCTGCTTCAGCTCTATGATTTTCCACAAGTTATATTTCTTTCTCTATTAGATTCGTGGCTCAGAATATTCCAGATCTCAGCTTAGCATCTGCTTTCTTTGAGTACCTACTTTTCTCCACGAACTCCACTTTAGCCCTTCTGCTAGATGATACTTAAATGTCCTGTGGGACCCCCAATAGATTACGCTTCACTGTCCAAAATGAGACAGAAGTGAACATTTTCACGATCTTTCTCAAATACATTGTTTTAAAATGTGTTTTCCCTCCATCTGTCAATTGATTGCCTTTTATGGTGAATATTTTTTACCACCTGATTCCTTTTTGTTTATCCTAATAGGATAAAAGCTTTTCAAGGTAACTCCCAGTTCAATGATGGATAATGGCTAAACTGGTTATTACAAAAATTACTTAGTAGTTATCACCCATTTCTTTCTCTTTTATGGTTTATCTACACAGGAAAGCCATTGCACAGCAAGGTAGAACATGAATTTAAAGCAAATTAACTATTTCACATTAGCTTCCCACAAGGATACTGTCATCCCGCACACAGGTTTCACTTAATCCACTCCCAAAATTGGCTAAGAAAACTTGCATAAATGTATTCATGCTGTGAAATGTTGTCCACATTGAGATTTAAATATGAAATATCTTTCCAAGCTCCTTTCCGTAATGGCGACAACTTAAGTACTTTTCTGGTCCCCTCTGCGGTGGTACAAGAGCACTGCTGAGTTTATAAAGTATTCATTCTCATAGCCCTCCTAAAAGGAGACAGAACCCCCGGCATCTACCCCAGGATCGTGTAAGAAAGCTGGAGTAGAGCTGAGAGATTAATCCAGTTTTCCCAAGTCCATGGATGTCTTCGTCACTGCTAGGTCATCCTTTCGCTCCATGAAAAGCTTGTAGCTTCTAATCCTGCCTGCGAAATCATAACTCCGTTTATCCTCCAGACAGGTGTGACTCAGCTGCACAACACTGATGGATCTCGTAAACTGAAGTTGTTATTTCCTGACAGTGACTGGCCATGTGGCTTTATGACGTTTGCAGGAATTCATGTTCTCATTCACATTCAGTGAAGGTACAGAAAAGCTCAGTGATGTATTTTGATTCAGGTTCTCAGAGGTTTGATGCACTTGGGTACGTAGGTCACATGGACTTTAAATAACTTTGAGAATCTTATTTGAACAACTGTGACTGCTGTTTTGTAAGAAAATACAGAATAGCCTGTTTTAAATCAACTTGTGTTCCCTGTGCTTTCTTCTATCTCGGAGGAGTTGCATTTGCATAGAAAGAGGATTCTTTAAATATGGGCACAAAGTCTGCTTTCTGAATACAGAGAAACTCAGGAACCAAAACTAATATTAGGATTAAGTATTGCCCTTCCGACTCAATAATGGGCAAAGTCAAAATTTCATAGCATTTTACTGAATAGTAGAATTAGATGGAATTCTAATTATATGTCAATCCATCTAGCCGTTTGCCTTACTCTAAGCAAGCAGAAGGTTCAAGATACCTTTCATTTTGCTGTCAAAAGTCCGATATCTAGAGCAAAGGAGACCTGTTTTGCTGCATCTTACAGAGAGCTGACAACCCCACAAGCAAAGATGAGGTTAGGGTCGGATGTCAGTTCACCAAACTTTGACTTCCAAAATGCCCATGCATTTTGTTAACTCTGAAGACTTTTTTCTGAATTCTTTTGTTTCATGGCACAAATGCAATGAAAAAGTGACTCTGAAGTAATCTCTTTTATTTGAAACTGAGGTTGCTTTGCCTTGTTTCTCTTGAGAATTGCTTCCCTGTCTTAGCTGTGATTTAGCATTTCCTGGCTGAGAGTCCGTAGTGTATATGGAGCATGTGGGTAGAAGCCTACCCATTGTAGACCATTTGTCAAGGGAAGGCAAATGTTGAATACATCAAGAGGGGTTTCCCCACAGTTGTTGGTTGGGTTTTTTGGGTTTGTTTTGTTTGTTTTAGTCTTCCAAAGTTACTGTGAGTGCTTTGGTTAGCAGTATATTCTTATAAGTAGAGATCATGCTGCTTGCAGACAAGAGGCTACGGGTTACTTTAAATCCCTAGAAACTTTTTCAGCCCGATACATTGCTAATAATAGGAATAACCATTCCTTTCAAATATTCCCATTAATGCGTGATTTTTGTTTTGCATATTGGCATTCATGATATTAGCCGTTGCCAGATCCTCAAGGCTTCCTCCAGTGCTGGAGCCGCACAAAATGTGTAGGCAGTTACTGCATGGTCAAAGCCTCCCGTTGGCACACGCAACAGGCATCTGCGGGGGCTTTCCTGCCTGTGGATGGAAACGCAAACTCCTGCCCACGCAGAGGGTGCCTGGGCTGCCGGGAGCACCTCGCTTCCTCCCGTCCTGCTTTCTGGGTGGGAGACTTCGTTGTGTTACCACTCACCGCTGTGCACGCTCCTGGTCTCACCCGGTCTCTGCAGTGCTGCGCATCCATCACCAGTGTGCGGACACAGTTTTTATATGTAATAATTGGCTCACAAACAGTCACAGTTAACTGCAGCTCTCACCTCCTACTACCAGATTGGTTGGGGTTTTGTTTGTGGTTGTTTTTGTTTTTTTTTTTTTCTTAATATCTGTGGTCTCTAACTTTGAGTAATTAGAAATCCTGGATTATTTTTATTTTAACATTGAAAGCAAGGGTTCAATCTGTTTGTGATAATAGTGCTGACTGACATTGTTTCAAAGCAGATTTAGAGATAAGTTTGGTCCTGACATTTAGTCAGCAGGTGGGTGTTGTTTATTGCCTAGCAATTAGAACTTATATTAACATAATATCTTCTCAACTTCAAAAATTTCTGAGAGCTTTCCGTGAACAGATTCCCAAGAGCTCTCCCCTGCTCTCTTCCCTTTGTCTTTTCACTTTCCCACCTCCACACCCATCCACCCACCTGCCTTTAAATGTGCTGTTTCAAATTTAGAGTTCAAGAAACTTTGTTTAAGCCTAAATGATGAAAGTTATTTTCTTCTAGGGCAGAAGCAGCCCACAGCCCCTTTATTTTAAACCAAGTTAAACCAGTGCTTTTGAGTCTTCAGAAACTTTTTTCCCTTCTAATATTTCTCTGTGAGCACTCTGCTATGGAAAATGAGCGTTTGAGGAGGATGGGGCCAGTTGCCCATCTGGAAATAGTCCAGGCGCAACAAGTATATTCCTTGCCACCCGCATTGTCAGGGCTCCCTTTTCTCTCAGTACTTTCTCTGGTGGTGTTATCAGTTTATTACAGACACATTCATTAGTTTTATATTATATCTGCTTTTTATGAGATTGTCATATTCATTTTCACTTCTGTGCTAAGGGGTTGTCTGCAGGAGAATGTGAAAATGAGCTCACTTGAGATAAAGACGCAATGAAGGCAAAGAAATGGGAAAAAATGAACTGACTAGAAACCCTAATCCAAATATATTGCTTTAAAAATAATTTGTAATTGATTTCAAACTCCCGTCAAAAGACCCTGCTGCCCAAAGCCGAACATTCACTACCACTCTGTCACAAGCTTTGCTCACAAAGTTGGATTAGCGAAATGATAAAGATTTCTAGTGGAATTGAACAAAAATGAACGTTGTGCTTGTGCATTTTCACCTGTGTATATCCACATGTGCACACACATTCTTAGAGCAAATTTTCATCCTTCTTTCAACCATTATTTTTTTTTTAATGCTTGAACTCCATCATTTTGGCATTAAGGAATGGTGACACTCTTCTGTTGTGGTTTTGTACCTCTTAGAGTGTACTTTTTTCATCAAAGGAGATACCTTCCTCTCTTGTCTGGAGGAGATAATTATGGGAGATAAGGACTGATCTTTCTTTTCAAACAACCATAATTAACACTGGAACAAATCGGCTTTGGGGAGCAATCAGTGCCTTGCTCTGATCCTGGGGCAAACCCTGAAAGATCAAACGCCACTTCCCTCCCTTGCAGCCATCACCATAATGCAGTCATATGTGACTGCTTTAATAAATACTGTTATCCTAACCCTCTGTGGCAGTCACTTTGCTGATGAGCATGAACAAGATGCAAAATTACTGCTCAAACCCCGATTGCTAGGAAGAGGCTAATTGGACAGGAAAGCGATGAGGAAGAGATCAAATTCCTAAATCAAGTCAAATCCAATGAGACTGTTCTATCATATTAGTACCTTTTTCCCCCCTCTCTGGCAACAAAATTAAAGTAGCTTCTCCTGAAAGAGGGCGGCTAATTTGATGTGAAGGCTGCCAATGTAAGCAGTTGCGGTGCTGCTCTGCATTAGGAGAGTGACAGTAAAGGGAGAGCCGGCGTGGTGGCCGGTCCCCCGCCGAAGCCCTGGGAAGGTGGGGTGGCAGCATCACGGCTGGTTCCTCTGCTGAATTACAGGGGGGGGGAGCAATCGCTCAAACTGCTGCATGTGGTAGCAGCTAGGAGCGATGGCTCTTTTTGTGGTGAATGGGAAAACGATCTGCCGAAACATGCACAGGCTTTTTTTCAGCCTCAGCTGGAAATGAGGAAAGCGGCTTCTATGCTCATTAAATAAAACGTCTCCCTTGAGGTCAGAGCCGTGCCAGCTTACTGTAACCGAAGCTCTTGTACAAAGAGTTGACCGCAGCCTTTGTCCCCCAGATAACAAGCTTGACAAGTACCTCTGCAATTTGGGCGCACTGAATTCTTGGGAGAGCTTCGCATGAATAAATCATTACCTCTTTAGCGACTATCCAGAATTAATGATCACCCACCTCTTTTGACAAGCGCTTCTTTTGCTGTAGGTTGTGACTTGCGGCTCCTTAGAGGATGTCCACAACTGAGGACTCCTGGAGGCTTTTGCTTTATCCTTTTTTGGATATTCCAGTACTTTTCCTGTGACTGAATAGCTGAAAACGTATCTATGATTATCATGAAGGCTAACGTTTTCAGAATAACGGCATAGAGCTGGGAGAATAAACCTCAAATGAAAGGAAAACCATCATGTTAGATCAAAGGTCATAATCAAAATGAAGACAAAAGTTTCTGGATGTAGAAAAGTAGGATTTAATTACTGTGTGTATTGGGACACTTCTTGCTTCTAGATTTAATTAGCAATGCATTAAGGTCTGAGGAAACACCTTTCTTTAGGTACTTCCATCATAAATTCAGTTATGAGTGTTTTCCATGTATGTTGTCTTGTACAATTTCCCCTACAATTTTGCTGTCCTGAGAGGTGCAAAGAATTTGGGGAAAAGCCCTGTATATCCTTGTATGGTTGGAATATCAAATGAATGTGACCCATTAGTCCCTGATTTGTTTTAATTCCATCAGTGTAATCTGATGAGCGATTTGAATGTCAAACTGAAATGCAACACGTTTTTCTTATGTTTGTATCTCATCTAGGATGATGTTTGTATAACTTGATTGGAAAAGTAGAGGACTGGCTCTAGGGAAAAACTTCAAGATCAAATATGAACTTTCCCAAAATTGAAGGTGTTTGGATCTTTGGTACTGTGAGAGTTATTTCTGTCACAAAGCGTGACTGTCTCTTCTAAAATGACTTGATAGGTCATTAACATATCTTTAGTCTTGTTTTACTAGTATAACTCCTAAAACTTCAGTGCAAGTTTCAATGAGTAGCCACCTCTGCTTTTTAGGGTGTAAGCAAGTAGCCATTCTAGTAAAGAAATAAAGTGGAAAATATGATCTGAGACCTCACCACACTGAAAACGAAATGAGATATAGAAAGAATCCCAAATTCCCTAACTCTTAAGACCCTCATTTTGGAGGGGAGGAGGAGAAAGGGGAGGTTTGGTCAACATTTTACCATTCCTGGTGCTGAAAAGAGAATAAAATTAAAGTTGGCCTGAGATTCAGCGGGTCCAGAGGAGTTACTAACTCCCCTAATCAGGATAATTCTTAGACGTACAAAGGTAAAGGTTCAGTGCAGAAAAAGCTTGAGCGTTTTAGTTTCACAGCTGGGAGTGCCTGCCACCTTTAGAAACACTCTGGTAGAGTAGCGGGAGGAACCTTCATTAGAGTATATTCTTGTCCCAGATTTTCAAGCTGCTGTTACCAGACAGTCTGTGTAGCCTGAGATCAAAATCTGTATTTTACATCCAGGTCTTAACAAGGAGGAAGATGGAGAAAAGCGTGAACTAAGAACTTCATTTAACCTTGGTATATAAAGGTTGGTTTTAAGTAACAGTTTCAAAAGTCAAAGAGACAAGACAGTAGGAGCAAAATATTCAGAATAGCCACTTTTGTGACTGATACAGAACAGCTTAGTGTCAAATGTATTCTCTCATGGCTCAATATGCTTGTCTTACAAATCTGGACCTAGGTCAGAATTTCAATTATATAATCTTTGAGTTGTAAAATCTAGCCTTACATGTAACCATGAAGTTTTAAAATTATTATTTTTAACATTAGACTTGGTTACAATGTTCTACTGATCTATGTCAGGAACCAAATTAACATATCTTAAAATGAATTTGCATAACCTGAAAAAAAGGTTTGCACAGCCTAATATAAATTTACATTCCTAATAAAGCATTAACATATCCAAAAATGGATTTTAAATAGTACCGCTATATTTTAAATCCTTCCTGTAAATTTGTTACAAACAGCTTTGATTTGCATGTCCTGACTTTGCTATGTAACATAGAACTAATAATTGACTGGTTTATAAATCAGCCTTTTAATCCTCTGCTGCTGCCACCTTTCTTCATACAGATGAGAATTAACAGTGCAAAAAGGCAACCAAACGCTTTCCCTTTTGCACATTGTAGGATTGAAGCTAAAACCCGTGTTTACGAATGGGAGGATGTTTCAGAAGATGCGTTGCTGGACTCAGCCGCAAACTTGGGTGCAAAGCTCAGACCAATCTTTACACGTTCAAAGTCTGACCCTCAAACCCAGAGCGCTTCTCTCTCTCACTTACTAGACAAAATCAGAGTGGGGACTTTGGGCTGCCCCTTAAGTGACTGTTCTAGATTTCAGTTCCCGTGAATACAAGATGTACGTTATTCTCAGGATAAATTTTTTTGCTGAAGCCTGGAGAAATTTCTAGAGAGAGTTTAGTAGCAGCGTGGTCGGTCTGAGGACTCGGTAAAGGGTGTGATGCATTCCCCAGTGGGGGAGGTCCTGACATCTCAAAGCCAGCAACTCACCGGAGATGGTATTTGAATATTGCTACTTGAGTCTGTAGCCACCGATGCATAAAGGCTCTGATTCAACAAGGTACTTAGCTTTAGGAGTCCTACTGAAATCAACTGAATGATGCATGTGTTTAAAGTTATGCACATAAAATCTTGCTGTAATGGAGCCAAGAGCAATTCCCACTGAAATCTGCCATTGAGTTTACTCTTTTGCTGCAACTGAAACACTGGCTTTTTAATATAAAAAACAGGAGCGAGAGCGTGCAGTAATGTGGTGCCTTCAGCTGTTATAGTTTTCTAGAAAAGACGTTACAAGCTGGCAGTGAAATAAGAAGGTGAGGCAAGGGGAGACACAAGTCTCACCCTTACTAGCAGTTTCCCCCAAATCCTTTCCAGGTGTTTTAATGGCCTCTCTTGGTTCAGCTCTGTGCTGGCAGTTGAAATATTACCCAGAGACTCGGTGCGCTGAGCCAAACCCCGTGGCCGGGTAGGCAAAGCTCTTTCTGTGGTTGAAGGTGTGTGGGAGTTTCTTAAAATAAAGTGATGGCTCTAGGAGTAGAAAAGCAAAAACCAGTATACGGTTTAATTTGTTTAGCAAATTCCATCCATCACCTTCACAAGACTGTGCTAAAGTGAGTCAATAGCTTTAACCTCAAACCCGCGACGGGATGTTGGGCAGCTCGGAGCAGGAGTTGGCAGTATCTGGGAGGCCAAGTGGACTCCTAGTGTCTGCCTTTACAGCTGTCTAACTGTGCCAACCTGATTTTAGCTGTCACAAAAGGATCCTTTTTAGCCCGGTGCATGCACAGATTACACACGTAAGAAAATAAAAAAATCTGAGCCAGGTCTTCAGTGGCTGCAAGGCAGTGTAGCACTGAAACCCAGGGACCAATACCAAAAGCGCCAAGCGAGGGCCTGGTTCATTCTTTTATATGCTGATCTGTGATTCTCCTCGGCGAAGTGGCCCCATGGTAGGAGCTCACTCAGCCTGCTTAACCTTTCTGGCTTCTTTATCTCTCTTACTTTACTCATTAATCTGGACAGCCAGAGTACCAGCTAAAGCTCTGACTACTTTTGCTGCTGATAGGCAAAGCAAAAAAGAAAAATACAGCTTGTTGGGTTTTTTGTTGCTATTGTGGGGTTTTTTTGTTTGTTTGTTTTTGTATCCCTAAATGAGTTTGTTCTGCAAGCAGCTAAGTAAAATTCCCTTCTGACTGTGTGGAAATACTGTGTGTAAATGTTGTGTGGACACCACTGAAACAGAGTAAATATAGAATCTACATGATGTTATTTATAGCAATTATGATTTTGGAGCATAATATCAGGTCTTTCTAAAGACCTTTGTTTGTCTTTATTACATGATGCTACTGCCCTCTCTATATGGTAGGTTTTACCTGTGGTTAAGAGCCAATGAAGCATCCTTTGGAGGTGAGTCCACGTGAGGTAAAAGCACAGTAGGTACTGAGATGGTAATATTCAGTAGGTGATTACCTGTTGTTACTCCTGACATGCCCTCCGTTTTAAAACTCCTGGAATAAAACCCAAGGGCCTCATTTGACGGGGATTTAGCCCCCAGCTCTGAAAACCGGGGCCAGCCATTCTGAAGTGCTGACCAGGCAGATGGGTTGCACTGGTACCTCATCCCTGGAGGCCAGACAGGATTTCTTGTGTTTGAAAGAAAACACATCTAGTTGAGGATGTCCCTGCTCGTTGTGGGGGGTGTGTGCTGTGTGGTGGTGGACTAGATGACCTTTAAATATCCCTTCCAACCCAAACTATTCTGTGAAAACCCAAAGTGTTCTCCCATAGATGGTGTCATTAATGGTGCCTTATACTCCAGATATTCTCTTGCATTCACATTGTCACAAACACAGGAAAAAAAGCAAATTGAAGGATGTTCTGTTTCCAACGCTCCACGGGGTAACGTGCATTTGACCTAGCTGTGAATATATTTCATGCAGATTGCCTATTCCAGAATACAGCCAGCCCTGTAATAACTATATGAACTATTGAAAGATGCAGTGCTGGTGAAACCATTGTTCATACCTTGAAGAATGGTTATCAGCCTCTCCAAAGCCTCAGGTGAAATAGGTGCAGGAAATTACAATAAACTCATCTGTCATTAAAATATATATTTATAACACAAACTGTATTGAATCATTAGTCAAAGTTGTTATATCAGATTTTTATTAGACTGGATCATTTTATATGTTATACTTAAATATGTATCCCTACGGACCACCAATTTTATTTCTGCAGTTTGGAGAGCCAAATAAATGGAACTAAATTCCCTCTGTTTAGTTTACTGTGGGAATCAAGCTGAACTCTCTCTTCCATAAACAGAAGGAAAGCAAACTGATGAATGAATATGATTAAAATGTGTTTATCTAAGCATTTGTCAAAGTCAAATCTAGATCATAAGATAAAGAAGATGAAGAAAAGATGTTCATGAAACAACACAAAACATTTATGCCCACTATACCTAGTAGAAGAAAAAAAAATCTCCTTTTTTTCCCCTTACTTGTAAGTAGATGCAGTAATTCTAATTGCATCGAGACCTTATCCCTTTTAACACCTCTCTTGTTATTTCTTCATGGTTATATCTGCACATTCTTTCCTTACTTATTGATTATTTTTTTTTTCACCTCCAGTTTTAAAAAAAACTTCGTAGAACCACTATACCTTAGGTCCCAAACTGTACCACACTCTATGTAGTTCATGACCCATTACATGAGTGGCAGAATTAGGGGTATAACCACAACCCTCTAGCTCAGGTAAATGGGTTGTTTCCTTGAGTAAAGGCTATAATGAGCTGTCAGAGAAAAGTCTGAGCTCTACCTTCATGTAACCTGCTCCATGAGGCAACATCTGGTTGAGAAAAATCAATGATTATTGAGATTCAGCTCGTCTTCCAATTACTCCTCTTAATTTTCCTGAATAGGGGGCTCTTCTTTGGTCTTGGCTGTGGTGTGATTCTCATATGCGTGTCATTAACAAAGCAAAAGCCAAGTCCTAATGATAGCTGCCATGATGACAACTGTCACAGTCTCTTCCCCATGCTTGCCGGTTCCATAGACTGTATTATGCACCAAGTCTGTCACTTTGGCTAGGTATGATAAAAGTTGCCAGCAGGTGTGTATATATATTCAGAACACAGCGGAGAGATTATTTGAGAAACTCTACTAGTTTTAAATTCAAAACTGTCACTTTATTTCTCTAGCAGACAATGTAATTATTCCAGAAGAATTAGGAAGCATAGAAATCTTTTATACAATGGATGCCTATGTTAAAAAATAATAAGAATTTGCAGAATGTATAAAACATGAGAAAGGTTTATACAGAGAAATTGCGATTGAATACATTAAAATCAAAGACAGGCAGAGAATGAATTAATCTGTTTCAAATGATGGTATATAGTTTAGTCAAGTTCTATAATTTAATTTTAGTGAGCACTGTAGTTCCTAATTATCTGTATACTAACAAATCCATAAATAAAACATGAATTTTCTTTCTTGTATAACGAGTGTTCGTAGACAAAAAAAAATCCCCCAAACCCAACATTTTGGTAACTACAATGTAAATAAGCCAACGATAAAGCAGTGGTAGCAGGCAATAATGACTTTATGTGAACAAAGACAGTCTCGTGAAGTTTTAAACATCTGATGATGCGCAATAAATTCTTACAGTTCCTCTGTGAAGAACATGCAGTTTATGCATGAAAATTGGAGGTACATGGAGATGCGCCTTCTTGCGAGGTAAGGATTGTATTTAATTTTTTTTTGGTAGAATTGGCTGTGATGTTTACTGGAACAAAGTGGAATACATAAATATTCTGTATTTTGTGGCTCAGCCACAAAGTCTATAGCTTAGAAAACCCCTATTGAAGAACCAAGAAAAGATGACTTAAACTTTGGATACCCATCTGGGCACGTACAAGCCAATGGAAAGGGGTCAGTCTGACATAAGAGTATGTTCATTGCCTCTGGTGGCATCACAGTAGGAATTGGAACCTGCTTTGATTTCTGGGTGTTGTCCTGTAGAAGCACCATGCTGGGAGCATTGGGAAGTCAGTTTAGGGAAAAGCAAGCTGTTCTTGGCTTTCTGGAGTTCAACAGGCAGTTTTTAAAGCAGTTGGAGATCCAGGAGGGGTCTGAAGACACAAAGACTGTCAGAAAGCATAACCAGAGAGGTATGGGTGGCTGATTTGCTGGAAACAGCATTTTGTAGCACGCTAAAAACTTTTCAGGACTTTTTTTTTTTTTTTTTTTTCCCCAACAACAGTCTGGAAATAAACAACATGTTAAGGAGAAGTCAGGCAAATGAGGAAAAACAAGCCTAGAAATAGAAAGGAATATTGACTTAAAGGAATTGGTATAAATCACATAAACTTGACTGAATATCTAGATATATGTAAACTCCCTTTCTAGGGGGCACAGGCTTCAAGGTTTCCACACAGGCAGATCTGTAATGGGAAGCGAAGTCTTTATCCCATACCACGACATTATTTTAATAAGTTCTCCTTGCTTCTCAAACCTTACTTCATGACAGTTCCTATCTAGATCAGGGTAAGAGCCATGAGCGTTATTTCTTTCAGCTACTGCGCCGAACAGATCGGGTCAGGGATTTCTCTTCGTTCCCTCTCTGTACAGCACTGGGCACAGCCAGCTCCCACCTGTCTCTTACGCAAATTGTGCTCTGCTGTTACGGATAGTTCTTACATTTCGTCACTTTAGCCCAGAGAGCCAGCTTTGCAGCAGTAAGAAACCCTCAAGGATCATATAAATCTTAGAAGTCCTCCAGTTTGCTCAAAAAACAGCAAAAACAACTACCACGATGCTGTGGTCTGACTTTCACAGCCTTTCCCAAAACTAGAGAATCTTTTCCCACACCACGTAACCATCTGCAAGAGGTTAACGGATTAGACCTTGACAGGATGTGTCCATAATAATGGTTGTTCATCATGACGACGTAGTAAGTTAGGGAACCTGACTGAAAATGGGCTTGGTTCCTCCTCTAGAAGAATGAAATAACATCGAGGGGAATGAAGACAATTTTTGTTCTGTATTTGCACTCTGGTTTATAGTATTCCACTCCAGTTATAGTACAGATCATTGTGATTAAATCAGTCAGCAGTAGCTCAAAGCCACCACTGGTTATCTTTCTGCCCTGATAAGCAAAGATCTCCAAGTATACGGGCTTTGGAAAAAAAACTCGCCTTGGGTCACTTGCTTTGCTAGCAAGGACATTGCAGTATTTTTAACAATATGTTTTACTTTGAGAGGTCAGCGACTTTTGCCTGGGTATTTTTTGTTCTAAATATAACATTTATCTAAATGTTTGGAAAAATCCAAACCATCAGTCTTCTTTACGTAGCATTTTAAGTAACAGTTTCCTTAGTGTGTCCTAAATGCCCTGTAATTTGCATGGAAGAATCGAAATCAAAGTCAAGCAATTTTTTTTTTTTTTTTTTTTTTTTTTTTTACTGTTCAGAGAAATAAGAACAGAATTACAAAGGATTATTTTGAAGTACCCTTTGAGACATCTGTTTTTTAGGTGGATTCTCATAAAAGACCGTCTATCTGGATCGCTGGCTAATGGCTCTCAGGAGACAGTGCACAATGCTGAGCTGTTTGTGGTTTGTCATGTGAACTGTATGGCCCCGATTATGTGTCTACAGCCGTTATGCACAATTCAGTACCCCTCTACCAAAAAAGACAAAGGTTGGGGGTAAAATTCTGTTACTGCAATTAAAGTAGGTCTCAGTCGGAATCACAACGAAGCATTCAAAATCACCCAAAGGAATTATTCCTTTATCATCTTCTCTAAAATGTTGCTTGAATAGAGTGCAGTATCTCGCCCTGTTTGACTGAAGCACGTACAAGTGCTCCGCAATACAATGAACTGTGCAGAGCTGTTTTCTCTGAAAACCTGATACTAACATATCCCTACAACAGTCCAGCTCACTGAATAATTAAGAACAGATAACTTTCTTCAATGACTTTTATTTGTTTCATTTCATGGGGAAAAAAAAAAAAAAAAGAAAAAGGTTTCTTCCCAAATGTATTTACTACTTGAAATTACTGGATAATTTTAGTAAGAGCTCTGCATTTTCTATTTGTGAATGAGTAGTTCACTGTGCATGTTTAGAATTCAAAACTGAAGCAGTTTTGCCTGCAGATGTAGAATTTGGTTGCAGACAGGACATTTCACGTCTACGCAGCTTTGCTTTCTGATTCTACAACGCCAGACAGCCCTCTCCCTTTACTCTCCACTTTTAGCACAAGTGTCAGACAGACGTAGGGCATATATTACGCTGAAATTTCAGGAGTAATCTCCAAAATCACTGCTCTGTTTTTGCACACGCAGATGAGATTCTTTTCACGTTATGTGTCATAATCATCAGATTATTGTTTAGATGGGTACACAGCATAACAAGTATAACTGTGATTATACTTTCGCCCAACAGCTTTCACTTGTGAATGGGGGATGAAAGGCAGCGCCAAAATGAGAAACAGAGATCTGTGTACTTCAGCAGCCTTAAAGGTGTATTTTTCTTACAACGTAGAAGAAACAACATGGGGTCTTTCTGAAGCGTGCTTCTGTACATGTTTTCATTTGTATCTATCCTGGAGCACGTACCCCTCCCATGCACCGTTTTATAACACACCGGGAATGGGGTCCCGTTACAGAACGAGGGTGAGGTGTTCAAATGTGACCGGTGAACCAGTGCTGCCTTCACAGTTGGATCACGATGAGAAGATACCCTGCAAAGGATTAGCAGAAACTCCAGCCTACACGCTCAATAAAAATTAGGGATGTTGCTTTTAAGAGCAAGAAAATTAGACCCTAAGAGCCGCTGACCATGGGTTTAGATCTTGGCCACAGTCAGTGAGGCAGAGTTTCTGCAGGGGTCTATGCGTGACGATGGTGCCGCACAAAGCAGGGCACTGCATGAACGTGGTCTTGATGATTGTCAGCCCTCTGCATTGGGAAGGTTGATGTTACTGTCCCCGACTGACTCACGGGTCTCGCTGTACAAGCTCGTGGTGGTGTTCCTTGAACTACTGTGACTCGTGGACCCCAATGCTTGTTGTTTTTCAGTGGAGATGTGCCTCCTTTTTGCAGTTTTGTGTGCATGGATAAATAGGCTGGTTTTCTGTATGACATTAGAGGTAATTTGTGGAGTATTAGAAATGGTTAAAAAGAAATAATTCTGCAATGTTAGAAAGTTCTGTATGGCAAAGTCTTTGCCACTATGTTAGTACACAATACATAGTATTTTTTAGCATATGGGTTTTTTAGACTGTCAAGTTTCAGTAATGGAATTTCAGCAAACCATAAAGGCAGCATGGTCCAAATATATTATTTCCTCCAAATTTTGTATCATCTTGACAAAATAATAGCTAGCCACAACATTTTGATCTGGTTAAGTGCTCTTCTGTCTAGGGATATTTGCAGCAACGCTTTACAACAAAAAGTCAATTAGCTGTCAGTCATTTAGCTCTATTTTCTTGTTTTGTAAGGTTTTTTGATAGCCTTCACTTTTTGTTTCACTGTGAGGATTTCTTTACCTGAAAGACACTAATCCCATGGCAATAACAATAATGTTCTTAACACTTCCAGGTGCCAGCGTTGCTAGTCTTCCATCAGGATAATCAGATCTTAGACTACAAACTTTTCCCATTCAATTTCTCTTGAGAATGACTTCCTGAAGCAGAATTTTGAAGAAGAAGAAAAAATTATCAGAGTGAATGCATCTGATTGAATGAGATAATCAATATGAACATTATGTATTCACAACCCGTTATTAACAACCCCAGACTATTTTCTGTCATAATCTGTGATGTAAGTACCATGATTCTCCAAAATTTCAAGAGAAGAGTCCAAAAAACCACTTCTACAAACTGATTAAAAAGCTTTTAAAATGTGTCCTTCAAATGTAAATGTTTTTATCCTCAGACGGGTGTCTTTATGAGCTTACCAGCTATGCTTAGACTCAGATGTAGCTCTACAGTGTTGAACTGATTATGGCAGTGTTTGGATCATGCATATTTTATTGTAGTTTGACTATTCTTAGTTTACATCTTAAAATGGTCTGGTAAGTGCTTGACTATATTAATATCTGTATTTAAAAGAACACTGAGTGGGATCTTTGCTGGAAATGGCTCTTTCTCATTATTTGGGTCAGTTTCAAGGACACAATTTATTGCTGCTTTTCTTTTTCTACTGGAAAATTCCTCCTGGAAAAATGATCTAAAACACTTGAAAAAAGCCGGGTGTTTTACTTGAAAAATACAACGTGAGCAGAGAGAAGGGATGTTATTTGTTTTGCTGCATTCTAGGACCTATGTGTTTAAGCTGGGAAGAAAGGGAATTCTTTTTCCCGTTCTTTGCTTTCCTTGGGAGAAGGAGCTAGCGGCGATCCCAGCGGCTGTACCCAGCTCGGTGGGCAGCTGAAAGCATTGCGAGGGCTGTGAGACCCGAAGTTTTTTCTCTGCACCCTTAGAGCTGGGAAGCAGCAGGTTGAGCTAATTTAAGGAGTTTCTTGCGCAGCCCGGAGTGCCCCAGGAGAGGCTCTGGGAGCTCTGTGGAAAGGACTTCAGGTTTTATCCAGTTGAGACCCTGCAGCTGAGGCAAAATGCTCCCAGTCAAGTTTAACACCCGTTCCTGGGGACCAATCCCAGGTACAAAGTGCCTCTATGGACCTTACAGAGGTGGCCAGAGGGGAAAATGTCTGACTGTCTATTCACAACTAATGTTTTCTGCATTGGAATGTGTTTGGCTTTCCACTGAGATATTTCAGCTTTTTCAGGGTTTCAGGTAGGATACAATTAGCAGTAAATGCTGCTGCCTGAATGACTGATATATATATGAGAAATATAAATTACCTTAGAAAAATACAGTTTAAAACGTTTTCCTCGCCACGGACATGAAAATTTTCATGAACAAATGAGAGCTGCTCAGTACAGTCATTTAATTAAATATAGTTAAGAATTGGAAACCAATTAATTTCTGGAGCAATGGAACTGTAAAGTATTTCCAGTTAATTGTGATGTCATTAACTTACAATGTTACTGCACCAATTGAATGTAGAATTTAAGTAAATTCAAATCTGTTATGTCAGATTCAAGGCTCTTTCAAAGGAAAGAATAAAGTGTTATACTGAGATGACAAGTATAAGGCTTAAAATCTTTTTTTTTTTTAAGTGCACAATTTGCATGTCAAATAGATGGATGTTCACAGAATCAATTTATTTCTGAGACCTTTGATCAAAGATTTGGGAGGAGCCATAAAGAGTGATTCTCTAGAAAATATTTGCTGCTTTCTAATGAGAACTGGCGCCATTTGGGTACGTAGATGAAAGCACACCTAATCTTTTTTTACTCCTCTTTCTTAATAATACCCTTGGATTCAGAAATTAAGCACAGCAGGAAGAAAGATCCCGTGCAGCACATGTCTGCATTAATAAAGCAAGCTATCTAACTCCTGAAATAAGTAGGTATTTCCCATACAGGAAGTCACTTGCCTATGGGGGAACAGGACGAGAAGGCAGCTCAATTAATTTTCACATAAAATTCAGGAATGAAGATTTGGAACCATGCCCATGAAGGCTGGAATAACTTCCACAGCCTGGGATAAAAACAGCTCCGAGCAATTTGACTCTGCTGCATGAGGAAAGATCATGACAGCAGATCCTTCATTACGGTTAATAGAAAGAATCAGAAAAGGCAGCTGAGATTTCATTTGCTCCTCCCCACTTCCCAGGTGATGCAGGACGGAAAAATCACAAGGAGGTGAGTGAAGCAGGGAAAATGATGGAGCTGGGAGCAAACACTCCTGTGTGCTGAAGTGCCCTCACCCCCCAAGATGAGTGCTGAGACACACAACCCTGAGAAGGTCTCACAGCAGAAGACATCAGCGCTTCAACTCTGAGTTAAATATAATCGTGGCTTGCACAGCAGAAAGTATTCTTGGACGGACAGGAAGGGTGATTTATTGCTTCAAAATATTTCCTTCTGATTCTCACACGAGCATGCAATTCACTTTCCAGAAAACCATTCCCTTAGCAAAATGGGGAGAGGAGGATTTTTTTCCTGCCGCTTTTGCGGGGGATCTCTACACCCTGATTCAGCCTTCTATCTGTGACGTGTTTTATGGCCCTGTGCACTGCCTTGTACAAGGCTGTAGCTACCCGCTTGCGGGCTGGAAATTCCTGTCTGACCGTCTATGTTGCCTTGATGGTCCCTCCCTTAGGGTGTCATTTGACCCTTCTACCAGAGCCTGTCCCAGTATGGACAGGGTGTCCCAGGAAGAATGTTTTCTTTGTTCACTATCACAACAATTAATATTTGAAGGGGAGAACATTCTCTCTGAATATCTGGAAACACATGAGGTTTTGTCATGATAGGATTGAAAGGAGATTATTTTTTTTTTTTTTAACATAATGAAATGGAGACACTGAGATAAAATAGATCCTTTATATTTGGTAGTATTTCATGCTAATATTGCTGACATTTTGCTCCTTCTTTTCCAGGAAGCTATTAGCTTTTACTATGCCTTTAATTGCATCAGATTATCCAGTAATACCCACTGCTGCGAACTACATGGCCTCAGAAGTTTTACAAGTTGTACTAAGGTAAGAAAGATAAGATAAATTAATGCAGGGCAAATCTTGAAATGAAACAACTTGACCCCTACTAAAATTTTCTGCTAACACCATTTGGAGTTGTTCTTTATGTTTGTCATTTTAAATGATCTAGTGATTTCATTGTGAAGTAGTATAGTTGCTTTAAGATATCATTTTTAAAAATGAGGGTTACCATGCCATTTGCTGCAAAGCCATGAATCTCAGGAGAACCGAGTTGTTCCTCCATATTAAATTAAAAGGCGTTAATGTTTTCAGATGCAGTATCCCAGATCCAAATTCTTGCTCAGTACAACTAGAGAAGTCTCTCAGTCCTAGCCTTGTCGACACATAAAAGTTGGAAAAAAAAAAACAAAAACAAAAACAAAAAAAACCCAAACACAAACCCCAAAGCTGTACTGCATGCCAGGAAGAAAAGACATGGGATGCGTTCCTAGTTCAACTAATAAATCCTTCTCTACAGGGTATGATATGCTTCTAAAACCTGGGCAATAGCTCAGCCTTCCAGTGACAGCAGTCAGGTTATTCCTTGCATGACCAAAACTATTCCTTGGCCATGGGGCTGATGGGCATCATACTATATCTTTGAGGCAATATCTATAAATAGGATAGCTGCTCCGCTGTTTTCAAGATTCAGACTTTGAAAACTTTCTCGTGTCTCCTCTTACAGGGCCTGGCATAAAACCGGATTGGATAGACACATACAGATCGAATTGGTCCAAGTCTGATGGTGCAGGCAGATATCCCAAGCAAGTTCTCCTCCTTATTCAACTTGGCTTTCCATCAGGTTTGTGGTACTTCATAGTCATCCTTCTCTGTACATTATCATCCTGTTCAGAGCAGATTATTGCTGTTGGGAGTCTGAAGCAAAATACCGACGGGTATGGCTTCGTGCTCCATCACGTTTTGCCTCATCTTTCTCTTCTTTGGTTCCAGTTTTGATTTTATCTGCATTTTGCATGTTTGTGACAACACTTAAAAAAAAAAGAAAGAAAGGCTTTAGAGTGTGTTTGTTCATAAAATGAATGCACACTAAATTTAGCTTGATGTTTTTCTGCATGATACCCCTTGTCTTTTGTTGATATAATATCTAGCTTGAAATTTAGTACAGCGGTAATGATTGCGTTGCAGCCTGGGGCACAACACTGAGGAAACAACAAACTGCAGTGCTGAATCAAGTCAATTCCTTCACATTTGAGAGCAGCTATATGGGCCTTTGTTATCATTAAATGAACTTCAGGGGGTTGGTGAAGATATGCAGAGACAAGCTTTGTGGAGCTCCTCGTATTTCATGTGAAAGGAGAATCCATCTCACCCTAGCTGTGTACAGAGTGCGAGACTGTAGTGTGCATCCAGTTCTGCTAATATTCAGCATCAAATGGAGACGACTAAATTTAGGCATCTCCATGTAGGTTTAGACAGACACGTGAGCACAATTTCTCAATTCTTAATTTAGTCTATGAATGAGAATCTGCCTGTACGCAAACCTCCCATGAAGGTGGAGATTTGGGAGCTATTCTGCTCCCCCTAAAGAACATGGAGACACCCCCATCTCCAAGGGGTGATGTGAATCTTCCTTCTCCTTTTTGTCTGTGGGGAGAGCTGACAGCAGTTGTATTCTGAAATGGCTAAATACATTAAACTACATACAATATAGGGTAAGTTAATGAGTGCTAATCAAGGTTAATACGCTGAAATCGCTGAGATTCATCTTTTGAAGAAGAGGATAAGTCAGAGGGAAATTAAGCTGCGTGTGTCTGATAGCTGCACAAGATTGCTCTAGATGATTTAATAGGTCATTTTTATTGTTTATGCTCTATGCATTCCAGTTCAGTAAGAAAAAGGCTTGCCAGCATGAAATTAAATGAGGGATCATTGTGTCAACTAATATCTGAAACCGAATCTAAATACTGTATGAAATACTCAGAATAAGGGGATTGTGGGGGCCTGAAGGCACCACGCACCCACTGGTCCACAGACAAATGTAACCCCAACTTTGCATAAGAACAGAGGATCTCTTTTTCTCATTCTTCTCAGACATAACCTAATTTAAGAAACGCTCGACATCTTGCATTAGTTACATACTGTGCACATACCTATCTGTGGACAGTGAAGTATTACATCTAAGGATCTGTTAGGAGAGGCAAGGAACTTCTAAGATGTAGTTTTGTTAAAGGAGAAACATCCAATGCCGATTTACATACAGTGGGACAGCACATAAGAGGAGAAGGCAATAAATGATAGGTCTGCTCAGATGTTTCAGCAGCAAAAGAAATAGGAAAGTAGAAGATGATGATGGGGTCAGAGAGAATTATGGAACTGCAGTATTGTAGGGAAAGAAAAGAAGGTAAAAGCTGTGTAATACATAACGGTGTGGGTTTTTTATATAGTATTTATCTTCCACTGCAGGAGTTACACAGTTTGTTTTATATTTCATATGCATGGGATCTGAAAGGAGAAAAATCTTTTTTTACTTAAAGAGCTTGTACAAGACCACTTTTATTGCTCAGACCTAATATCTCAGTTCAGCTGTTTGTCAATGCAAATAATTCTAGATGTTCATTTTGGAGAAACCGACAGTGAAATGCTACCTCTATGCAATCAGATATATTCAGTACGACATAATTGGTAATCTTTTCTATGCCTATCACACCTGGTTGTGTATTTTTCTGAAATGGATTTCAGCAGAAAATGTTGATTTATCCATATTTGAAATTATAGTCATCAAAAGAAAGCATCAGTTTTGACAATTTTCTTCACTCTTAATTCTATAAAACTTTGGCTTATTTAAATATTCTAAGATTTTCTTAAACAAGGAAATTTGTTTTTCAATTTTTGAAACAACTTTCATTTCAAAATGTAAGCTATTTATAAGGAAATGTGTTTTAAAAATGAAGACGTGTCGAAATCAAAATGAAAGCTTGACCTGAATCTATTTTTCTGTTCAAATTTTCAGTTTAGAACACCTTTTTAACCATTACATTTTTTTCTGCTTCAAAAATTGTATGAAGCATGAGAGAAGCAGTTCTGAACGTGTGAAACCACATGCTTTAAAGAGGAGACACACATATCTGGACTCCTCAGATGTGACAAGCTTAGAATAGGTGAAGTTTTCACCAGGATAGGTAATATTTTGGGGTATCTTTTTACTTTTCTTCTTGTTTTTAAGCCATTAGGACAATTCAGATTTTTTTTTTCTTTTTCATATCCAGGAAGCTGAAGAGGGTGTGGGGTTTTTTTTGTTTGTTTTTTGTTTTTTTTCTGGTTGGTTGTTTTAACAGTTGCTGAACCTTTCTAATGGCCCTTTGGTCTCTGGAGCTTTAAGCAAGCTAGAAAACTAGAAAAGCCCCTAACATCATGAAGCCCACCATAGAAATGCAAATGCAAGCCTCACTCTCTTCCTCTGCCCTTTTGTTAAGACAATTAAATCTTTGCATGGAGAAAATGTTCTGATGTACCGTGGACTTTCCAGGCTTTTTCATTTCCAGCAGGTGACTCGTGGACCATGATGACATAGAGGAGAACATCTGACACAGTCACCTAGACGCCCGGCTATGTGGACAGGTATCAGAAGAGAGCAGCTGCTGGAGCTGGCATGAATCACAGAGCTGCTTCATTTCCCTTCACAGACTCTTGCTTGCCTCATTTTTGGTTATGTAGCTTGGCTTCCTGTCCCTGGCTCTCTCCAGGCAGCTGAAGTTTCATGATAAAAGCAACAAAATGCCCCTAATAGGCTCCAAATTGGACTTTCCTGACAAAAGAGACGCCAGCGCTATCATATCATGTCTCAAGTCTTCTGACTCTTCAGCAGGTTTTAACCCTCACCACGCTGGCAGAACCACGATGCTGTGTGTTATTGTAGGCACTATTTATTTGGGTTCTGCTAATTCGAAAGCAGTCAGTGGAAAGAGATTGCCAGGGACCCTTTCTTGTGGTTGCTTCTGTATAAAGATACAGCTCACGTTGGGCATGATGCTTTCTCAAAGACTTTGGCATGTGGTTGAGATTTCATTGAAATGAGTCTTGATTACAAAAAGTACCAATCTAATGGTTAAGCAATTACTTAAATGGCACAACATTTCCCTCTACTATTACAGATCATTTTGTTATCGTGGGTAGAACCAGCAGCTTTAACATTTAATATCGGCCCCTGGAGAATTCTCACCATTCAAGTTGGACATAGTTGAAAAGCAAATCTCCAGATAAAGGTTCTGTGACTCAGTAAAGGTATCGCAAAGTCCTCACTCCTCCAGTGCTGCTCTGCCTGGATGCTTTGATTTCCTGGTCTGTAACAATTGTATGCATTATATCACAACTAACTATAGATTGGACACCAAGATGAAATCTTTGCCTGACTTCTGGATCTGCACCAATAAATATAGAAGTCTACATTTATACCTATTAAAAAAATTAGTCATACTTCAGACAAAACAGAAATACAGAGCTAGCTGAAAAAAGCCCAAATCAAGTCCAAAAAAACCCAGTCATTCTAGGCTTCGTGTTATTTGCTTCTAGTATTACGCTGAAAAATCTAATTAAAGTAACAGGGACAACAGCTTTCGGTTGTACGGTAAGCAGGTTGATAATGAGTATTCCAATGGCTGTTGCCTTAATAAATTCCCTCATATCAAAGCTCACTTTTGTGGGAATAAAAAGAGCAGAGCAATAATATTCATAAATGATAAAAATACACACACTGATGGAGTTTTTCTTCGGTAGATCTCCGTGTACTTAAAAGGAGGTGACTCTTCATCATTATCCTTGTTTTCTGCAGGTAGAGACACAAAGGACGTGCTTATGCTGTAGTCCCCATGCGTAGCTAAGCTTGCCTCACGTGAGCCTATCCTGAGGGTAAATACTGCAAACCATTAGCTCACACATGTCTCCGCAACTGGACCGTTACCAGCAGCTGAACTATAGACAGCTGACGATAATCCTACATTTGGATAACTCTGTGCTATGTTGCAACCAAAGATGTGATGTAGTGGTGGCATATGTAAAGCTGTGATTTGGAGTAAGAGATGCCCAGCATCCTGATTCCTGACAGATTTTTCGTTCTTAAGTGTGCTCTCTTTCCAGGTGGAATCATGACTTTTTTTTCCAAGAAAGAAGGAGTCTTGTCAAAACGTGATCAGCTGTTTTTAGGTCATCTATTTTATCTATTTCTTTCCCTGGAAATAAACTCAGAAAATTTCCTGTTGGAAACACCATTGATACTAATAGCATGTCCACTAAAAATATCTTTGGTGAAACAGCAAGCGAATTTTCCTTCCAGAACTCACACAAAGTATTCCCATTGTGAATTTTGTGTCTCAAGCTTAAAAGTAACAGTAGGCTGACCTTTCTTTAACCCATCCCTTGGGCGATACTACTGTTTAAATACTGATGCTATATCCCTAGCAATGCCTATTCAGTCAGAATATACTTGGACAAAATGTGGAACCTGAACTAACTTGAGCCTTCACACAGTCACTGAGTATAGGAATATTCCTAATATTGCTATATAGGAATAGAATAGGATAGAATAGATACTGTATAAATAACATTGTAGTGATATAATGTTATTGTATCATTCCCAGGAAAGAGTGGGAAGAGGAAAATTGTCCTCTGTGGAATATAATTATTATCGTTTTCTCTTAGGTGGTGTTCGGCCCCCGGGTGGTTTACCCGGCTCCTTTATTTCTCCCCATACAACAGAAAGATGGTGCCAAGGTGCTACTTAGTTTTTTCCCATCTCACCTCTGTGTGGAGAATGGACTGGAGAAACTGGGCTTTTTAGGAAGTACGTGGGAGCTACTTGGAACTAGCTTTTTTTTTTTTTTTTTTTTTGGAGATATCGCATCACGTATAACATCAAACATATATTCAGCATTACTGGGATGGCTCATCCTTATAACCAAAGGCAGTCTAGCTCCAGTCGGTTATTTTAAACAAAGGCATAAATAGCTGCACTCACAGTCACTCTGGTGTGCACAGTCCAGTACAGTCAATATGAATATATGTTGCAACGGGTTAATGGTCCCAGAGCGTCCACTGTTACAGGGAAGGTATTGAAGAGGACAATAGCAAACCAAAGGAGCACATCTGTTATTTTAGACTTACAGCTTCCAGCAGCAGCCTGAGGGTCTCATTGCAGCATAGATTCATGTTAGAAGCAACTCTGTCTCCCTTATACTTTGATCTCTTGCTTACTCCTTGGATGTAATGTTTCAGTTTCATAGGGGATGTTATCCTCTTTTTGGAGCCCCAGATGTTTTGGGGTTTCCCCTGTGGCCATACCTTTTACTGTGTCCCAGGGGTAGGTGTTTTGATTAACTTTCATATCTATAATTTGGTGGTTTCAGGGACCAAGTTCTTCCAAGACTAAAACAAGGGGGGTGTGGTGTGTATGTGTGTAGCTCTTTTTCATGTAACTGTTGCCACAATCTAATGGGACTAAATTTGGTTTCCTTCTAAATAAATTTCGCTGTCATTTAGCGAGACTGCAAAATTAACTAGATGCAGCAGTTCTGTGCTCCGCAGCAGGAAGCCAAAAGCAAAGATATTTTAGATTAACAAATGAGGTGGAAATGACTTTTCCCCCAAGGATTTATTTCCCATGGGAAAACTAGTTTCTCAGAAAAAAGGGAGCTCTAAAAATAGTTTGTGTCACAGAGTTCTGAGCCAGCCTGCATCTTCCTCATCCTTCATGGAAAAGCACGACATGCGTGTGCTGCGGTCTCCAGGAAGACTCGGGCAACTCAGAAACATTTTTAACGGTTTAACAACAGCAGCATCGGTGCGGGAGTGCAGGTGGGTAGGGATGTGAAGGTCATGCAGGTGTGCAATTTACTGGAGTGTTAATTAGGCTGAGCAATTATAAAGGGTGGAGAAATTCAGCTGGTGGAAAAAGCATTTTGCTGCTAGCAAAAGGACAGTGTAAACGCTTTGCTTATCTACGGAGAATATAATGAACGTTCTGTCTTTGCACTGTTCTGGCAGAGTTAGGAAAAGATGGATAAAACTAAGTTAATGGAGAACATAATGGATTTTTGTCCACAGTTGACAAACATGAAAGCTGTGTCTTGTCAATATTTTAATTCTTCTGTAAATGGACACTTATTGATGTCCACAACCTGCATTCCCTACCCTATCTCCACTGCTAAATATCTTCCGGCCTTGCAAAAGTGACTCTGTTCCCGCTGTTCAGGTTAGCGTTGGAGAGGCATCAAAGTGTTCAAACTCAAAGCGATGACCGCTTCTGCTAAGCCACGTGGGATCCATGGATACCCAGTGAAGTGTTTTATACCTTGTGAGCTGCAGCCTGCTTGCACTGACAGACGTGATGAATGGGGAGGAAAACGACCAGAGGCTCAAAGTGGGGACTGATACCAACGCAGATATATGAGAAAGTGGCACAAAGCCCTCAAGACTTGTTCTCCTGAGGACTTGGCTGCAAACGGCAGAGATGAACTTAACTCATGGTATTTTCACCACCGGAAAGGGGCAAAGTAGCTCATGCTTTTATATAACTTTTGCTGTCCTGGGTTATGTATGAAATAATAGGCTTGTATTTGTCACATATGATGATTTATCCCGAGGGCAGGGCGGGTGAGTTGGTGTTTACTGCTAAAACACCAAAAACTCCCTGACTCATTGTGCTGTTGTCACAGCCCTTCATATGGGCTAAGGAGCTGAAAGAGGAAATTCACATTCGATATTTTAACTTCAGTCCTTCTATATTTATAGTTCACCTAATGCTTATGAACAAGCGGATATTCGCTGTCATCTAACAGCTTCCTTCAGTAGTTTTTATACAGTCTAAAAACGTTTATGGAATTAAATAATTCAATTGTATTATTAGTTATTACCTTTCTCCTTGTAAAACCTAGAAACTATGGTAATAAAATACTGCTTTTAATAGTATTACCATATTAACAGATGGAAATTTTCTACGATACGGACTTCTTCTTTTAAAAGGCTTATATCTTAAATTCTAATGAGATGAGGAAACACTAAATGGTTAATCTGTATAAAAGTTTAAGGAGAAAGAATGTTTGAAACAGTAGTAGTATTATTTTGTTTTGTAAACAGGCAAAGATAAACCAGAGAAAGATATTCTGACCTTTACCCATAATGTTACCCAAAGCCTAATAAGACTCCTGGTGAAGTGACGAAGATCCAGAGTATTTTTGGTACCAAGGGAGGCTGTGGTAAAGCAACCTGTCATGTAGATAGAAGAACACCCCATGTTGACTTCCTTAGAAAATAAAAGTTCTCTGAACTTCTGCTAGAATAGCATTCATCCTCTTCGATCAGGAAAGTCTTTCCTTTGTAATAAATCTGTTCTTGCTCCAGTCTGTTGCCTCTGCAGGGCTTCAGCATGCTGCCGGGAGGGAGTCTGTTTATCCCTGGAAGCTGAATTGATGCGGTCTTTCTAATTGCAAGACCTTTCTCTAGTACGTGGCCTCGGATGTAGTAACAGCCATTACTTAAAGGGTATTGAAAGATTGTAAATATCTCAGCGGTTGGGGCATACAACCTGGGAAAGGCTAGTGTAGGCCACTGAGCACTGTACGCATTTTGGGTGGTGAATTGCAGCATAAAATAACTGTGGGAATCACAAGAGGTTAATAATTGAAAATTATAGAAAAATTATTTTACTTCACTAAATTGATCTTTTTAGTGATACTCAGAATTAACAGCAATATACGTGTAACTGAGACATTTATTAATAGACTAAGTACCTTTCTGAAAGTCGGTCTCTCCTCTCCAGTGCATAACTCAAGAACAACCCAATGGAGACGGCACACAAGAATGGACCCCTGGGTCTTCTTCATATCACAAGTATGTACTAATGCATTTTTTGGCAAAGTGACAGACTCAAAGAGAGAAAAGCTAGAGATGAGAGCGTTGTGGGTGAGAACATTTTGATGGACAAAAATGCCATTAATGTCAGAAAACGGTACATCCAGGATAGAATTTATATCAAAATTTTATCAAAAGGCACGGAGAAATAAACAAACCAACCAACCATGGCAATCAGAAGAAAACTCATTCACCCCCACCCTCAAAACCTGAGTCATTGCCCTGCAGGCTGAGCTTGTCTTCTGATGCACTGATTTATTCTGTAATAAATATAGAAAATTCAAGCTGTGCATCAGGCATAGTAATATAAGCTACAGCAGTCATGGAGGAGACTTACAGGTCCACCAGGCAGAGTGTGGCTTAGGCTATGATTAAGAAAAAACATGGGATCTGAATTAGCCTGATTGATAGCCAAATAAATTTAGCATTGGAACAAAATTTTAGGCTGGCCCTAAAAAAGTTTATGGAGCCGAGAAGAACATATTCTCTGCTCTTTGGGGGATTTTGGAGATGAATGTTCATGCTTACAGCTATTAATTAAAAATGGAATTGGAAGCAGAAGGGTAAGGAAATATTGGAGGAAAAAACCTCTTTTAAATAAATGGCAACATTTTCTGATATCTAGTAGGCAAATACCAAAAAGGCTGAAGATGAAACATAAAGATGTTGTTCTGGGCAATGGATTTAATCTTACAAAACTTGGCACCTCTGTGCTGTTTTAGGCACTATTAAAGTAAGAACACATGTCCCAGCCTCAGCGTTGCTGTCTCCAAGGCACTTTAGAAAGTAAACAGTGAGCCTATAGAGGCCCAATACCCGATAAAAACACAGCCCATCCATCAGCAAGCGAGCACTTTTCACCTTGCCGTTTAGTCCTGACGGTATATGGCCCCCAGGTGAGTAAGGGCAGTAATTGTTTGCTTTTGTCATCTCCAGATGACGCCCGTACATCACCACAAATACCTCTTTGCTTTGGTCCCTTGGCAAGGAAGACGCCTCTGCTGCCTTTCTGAAGAGGTATCTCAAGGTGAGCAGAGTCAGTGCGCAAGGGGCGATGTTTTATGCACAATATTATGCTACACATTGCAAACGTTAGAAATCAAAGCACCATCTTTTTCTTGTTATTTCTTTCCAGATACTACTCATGAATGGGAAGGTTGGTGGGTAGTATCCAGGAGGTCCCATACGACCTCCCACGCTTATTCCCCAAACACAACTCCTTTAGGCTGTGATCATCGTGAAGAACAGAATGGCAGGAGAACTAAAGGATGCGCGTCCTATTACTTACCGGGATGATTCATACGATATTGCGTATGATACTGTAAAAAAAATTCTTCAAACCATTCTGAAAGGGAAAACTGATTTATTCTGAGAGCTGAAGAAAACTTTCTTCCATTTGTTTCATTTCTAGAATGTTAAGAAATCTACAGTATTTCCTCAGGTACACTGGATTCCCACTGACACAATTCCAACTGTGATCAAGGCATGCAACCAGGTACCTTCTGAGCTTAAACTGTGCTGAATTCCTGTGCAAATTAGGGAGCTGTCAATGCTAATTGCCAGCTCTGATCATTTGTTATCAAACTCATGCTATTTGTGCACACAGATGAATCAAGTGCATGTGGATCTGGGACAGACACTTGCAAATGCTCTGTGAATGTATAATTGTCTTTCTAGTTCCTTCAAGAGAAGTAGAAATTCTGTCTCAAATACAAACCGCAGTAAATACAAAAATTGGGGGACTGTTTAGTGCTTGTTAGCTCTTAAAATTGTATTTTCTTCCACACAAAATTATTTTATCATAACATTTCAATTTGGTCAGCAAAGCAAGTTTTAAAAAATTTTGCTTTATGCAGCCGTAAACCTGGTTATTGCATTATCCCATAAACTTATATAATTGAAACAGTTGTTGGGAAATGAGCTGAAAGCCTTAAAAATAAGTTTTAGCTGGTATATTCAAGAGAACTTGACATTCAGGCCTCCTACATATTTAAATACAGCAATTATTATTCATGTACTATTTGTACCGAAGTGCTTCCTGGGCTTCCAGACACAGTGAGGGGCATTAAAAGGAGGTAACTTTAGTTCCACCTTAAGAATCAACGTGTGATTTTTGTATGTCTATATATAAGTTTATATAACATTCATATATAAGTTTATATAACATTCACTGTATGTTTGTTTGCACAAAGTCTGGGTATCTTTGGATAAAAAACCAGTTACATACTTGCATACTGGTGTTACAGGTAATTTTTGCCTAAAGGAAAAAAAAAAAAAGCCCGCAGATACGTCATGCGTTCTCCTACGTTCCTATCCGTAATACATATTTACTTTGATCAGACTTCTCCAGTCACATTACTTAATTGTCAGTTCACTTTTATTTTAGTTGGTGACTACTGTGGAAGCCGATGAGAGGAGTCATCGCCAATACAGAGAGCTCTGAGAGGTGGTATTAGATTCCCCAGTGGATAAAACAGGCTAGCGTAAGGACTCGCGTGTTTCTGCTATGCTTGTCTTATTGACGTGAAACTTCAAGATACCCATCGTATACGACAGTAAAATCAAGTCTTAAATCTTCTTTTTGGCTGAAGGCTGCAGAATGAACTCAGGTGACTTTCCATCCCTCAAATCTTCACTGTCAAGACTCGTTGCATATTTCTTTGGATCACGTTCACTACTTTGATGGTAATATGGATTTTTTTTTTCCCTATGGTGAAGGTTCATTTAGTGAGTCATTTTGCTCTCCTACGTAAAATAGCTTCTATGTTGTTTTTTTTTTTTGAAATGCATAGCTGATTAAATCACAAGTAATTGCTCCTCAGAAAGAACAGTATTTTAAATCTCATAGACTTTCTGCCTTTCAAATCAAAGAGTTCAGTGAATCATTAGGCATTTCAATGTATTAACAATTTCAGTGGTTTGAAGAAAAAAAAACCCTCTTATTTCCTGCTCTGTTAAAGTTACTTTTGTTCTTACTTATTATCTGCTCAAGAAAATTAGTATTGCTAGTTCTCCCAGCATGGCATATATTGATGGTTGCATGTGCTGTGTTCAAAATATAACAGTGACTTCCATTTGTTAAAGCCATGAACAGGTCCTTGAGCTCTGTATGTGAAGCTGACCCTCAGCTGCTGACCCGGGGCAAGCTACACTACAAAGAATTACATCTCGCTTTATTTAAAACACCCAGGGGGTGGTAGTGACAGTATACAACAGCAATGAAAGTTTGGGTTTTTAATATATACGCCCTGAGCCTACACACACTCAGCATACACTGGCTGAATTTCCAATTAGAAAATAAAAACTGCTGCCAAAGGGACCGATGTATTGAAGTGTAGTATTATTGGAAATCAAAAAACCCTTGACTAAGAGAGTCATTATTGTTATGTATCTTCAGACTAAGTGGCTTTTATTTTAAGCCAAGCTGCTCACTTTGCCTAAAACGCCCTACAGGATTGTTTGCATGAATCCAGCAAGTGAACTCCTTACAGGTCCTATTGATTGCACCAGCTGAAGATCCTCACTCGTACAGAGACAAATCTTTGATTTGATCAAACCTGCTGATTCACTTTAAATCCAGCTGCATTTACATCTTTACACTTTAAAAAGGGTATAATCAAATTTCTCCCGTGAATAGATCACCCAGCCCTGCGAGATGCGGAGTGCACGGTGCGATGCGCTTAACATTCTCCGCTGTCTCCGGGAAGTACAGTGGTCCCCAAACCTTCTGGGGACTGAAGAGAAGGTTCGGTCTCGGCCCAGAAAAGCCAAAGCCTTTCATCCCTCATTCGAGAAGCGGAGCTGCTCTCGGTAGTGTTCATAGCTGCCTGCTGTGATCATTCAACTGCCTGATACATCATTTCAGTTGAAAAGCTGTTTAATGCATTGATAGTGGTTTGCCCAGCTGGAAAAGTGTGTGCGGTACTTCATACTTCGTGGCAAGGAGCTGACATTTGTTTTCATTAGCCATACATCACGCTGTTATGTGAGGCAATTGTGCAGAGTAAGTTTACATAATACCTCCCCTCGACTGGGGAGCTAAAGATGATCTCCCCAGCCATCAATATTGACATTAAAGCAATTTCTTTTTCTATGATAGTGGCATTTTATCTACATTTCACATAAAGGAAATGAAGGAGAAAATTATCATAGAATAAGTTTTTTGCAGGAAGAAATGTCCATGATTCACTAGTTGCCAGATGAAAGTTATGACCCAGTATCTGAATTTCTTATAAAATAAATTATTTTCTATTAATACAAGCAAATCAGTCACTAAAAGGACAAGATGTTTCACATCTTCCTGAACTGAGCAGTATTGTAATCACTGAGTACGTGCATACTTGTTTTTGTCTTTTAGGGGATACTTGCAGACCAGCAGGATGTAGACCTGGAAGAATGGGCCGAGATGCTTTGTGGTGTGTGAAAGGGTCTATGCTGCTTAGCACATCCACTAGCCTGGGATGGGATTAGCACAGCACTTAGTGACTAAGAATGTCTCCAGGCGAGTTCAGGTCAGTTACTGCAAGCTTCTATGGATATTTATGTAGGCAAAATTTGAGACTCGGGTATAGAGGGGTGGTATGCTTGGAGCATGGTGTGTTGGGGCTCTGTCTGAGATGGTTGCTGAAGAGCAGTGTGATATCATCCTTGTTTTCAAAGGAAACACTGAGGAACGGGATACGATATTGTTTTAGTTTGAGGGTGGTAAGGCACTGGAACAGGGTGCCCAGAGAGGTTGTTGAGGCCCCATCCCTGGACGTGTTCAAGGCCAGGCTGGATGTGGCCTTGGGCAACCTGGTCTAGTGGGAGGTGTCCCTGTCTGTGGCAGGGGGTTGGAACTCGATGATCTTCAAGGTCCTTTCCAACTCTAAACCATTCTATGATTCTAAAATATGTCTCAGCAGGATTAAAACTAGTTTCCTTAGTTCATTGGTTCTAGTATAGAAGAAATAAGGAACTTGGAAGTCAGCCTGAATGGGTTGTTTCTCAGCTTATCAAGGAGTATATCTCCTCCTAGCTGTGGATTTCTACAGCATCCATCTCTGTGGATGGTCGACATAAGGGACATGAACCTCGTTGAACAAAACCAGAGAACTAACTCCCAGCTGTTTGGTTTTGCTGCTTCAGCTAACAGCCAGTGCTCGTGAAGCCAACACTCAGCAGCATGCCTTGGAAGTTCTACTCAACATCACGCAACTGGTCAGTGATTGAATCGGGGATATAATTCTGCTTCTATAAACTGGAACTAAAACCAGGATGACTTCTGTTATAAACATCCACCAGTTTTCTTTTACTTCACTATGGTCCCTGGCTATTGAGCTCATTCCACATCTGCTTTTCAGCTGTTCTATACCTCTAGATTACTTCTAGCTCAGCTGGGAGATAAGGCAACACAGATCCCAAAGAAAAAGGATAACTCCATAGGTGATGCCCTTGCCATATAACCATAATTCTTTTTCCTTGTTGCAGTTTTGTAATATAGGGAATTCTTTTTCTTTACTAGCTCATTCTTTTCTTCTTCCTTCTCTTTTTGTATTCTTTCAAATCTTAAGAGTTGTTCTCCCCTCTGTACATTCCTCTGCCTACAGTTTCCCACCCACTGTTCCTCTCTCAGAAGAAAAACTGGTGCTAAACTAATTAGCAGTGGTGTGCAATGTATGCAGAAGTACAAGGGTGTTGGTATGCATTTTTCAGGTGTTATTTAGTCAGAGGCAGAAAGATGCCCAAATTACTTCCTCTGGGATTTAGGTGCTTTACACCTAACAGCTCTGTTGCTAGGGCCCCTTTCCGGTTGTTCCACTAATGCTGTCTTTGCTTCTTGCTGTAATATTTGTGATGCGATAGGAAAAGATCTTAGCAACACTTTGACACTAAGCGGTCTGTGAATCTGTACTCTCTTTATTTATTATTTTTTTTCCTGAAATGAAGTGAGACTCTAGAGCTGGCAAACTGGTGAGAGAAATATCATTAGTGGAAAATACTATTTCTTGGCTACTGATGAAAAGGAATGTAGTTAGCCAACTGCAGAGCTGACTCCTTCATGGTAAAATATAGTTTCGCCATTCTGATAATAGTAACCACCCCTTCAAAATGAATATCCTAATTTGTACAGTAGAGGAGCAACTCAGGTGCTGTGTTAGATGCTGTAAAGTGCCTTATCTTGCACTCCTGCCAGTCTTGGGTTGAGATCTCAAACACACCAGTGTATCCAAAGTGATGTTGGGTGCCTGTGTTTGAGACTCCCAAATTTTTGCCTTGCTTTCTATCATGTGACAGTATCACTGCCTCTTTCTAGACCTTTATTTGTTTGGTTTTAAAGTCTCTGTAAACCCAAAATGTATTATCAGCTACGGAACTGAAAACATCTGTGTTTTTTACGCTTTTCTTGCCTTACCTGTAGTGCTTGGATGCATTATGTGGCATGCTCCCATAATGTTCCATTCATTCAGGACATTTCTACTATTTGAATTCTCTATTTTATCCACGTCACAGCCTGCTGGTAGATTGAATCCATCTGGAAGACTTCACCCAGCTGACAGCCTTTTGCTAGAAGAGATGGGGGTCAGCACTTTGCACCCTTCATGCTGTGAGCACCCACTGCCTGGCCCAGGGAGAGCCCCATTTCTGGGCACAGGGGTATTTCGGAGCTGCTGCCCAGTGAGAGGGGAGATTCAGCAGACAAGGGGAACTAAACTTGAGGGGGTGTTGACCGGCATGTTGAAATCACATTAAATGAGGGTACAACTCATTTGGTACTTAACAAAGTGGAAGGATGCTGTCCGAATTTCAGCTGGGATAGAGTTAATTTTTTTCCAGTAGATGCTGTGTTTTGGGTTTAGTATGAGAATAATGTTATAACACATTGTTTTAGTTGTGGCTAACTGATGTTTACATTAGTCAAGGACTTTTTCAGCTTTCCATAGAATCTGAGAGGGAACATAGGCAAGCTGGCCAAAGGGATATTCTGTACTATAGATGTCGTGCTCAGTATGTAAGTTGCGGTTGGCCGGGGGGACAGGAGTCTGTGATGGCTGCTCCAGATGGGCTGGGCAACCGATCATTGGGTGGTGAGAGCGACTGATGTTGTATCACTTTATTTTGTATATTCTTTTACTACCACTATTATTATTATTATTATTATCATCTTCCATTACTGTTCTGCTAAACTGTCATTATCTCAACCCATGAGTTCTTTCCCCCCTCTCCTTTTCTCCCTCTTCTCCCAACCCTACTGTGGGGGTGGGTGGGGGAGTGAGTGAGCAGTTGTGTGGTCCTAGTTGCGGCCTGGGGTTAAACCATGACGGATATATTTCAGAGGGGTTTAGTTTATCTTCTGAATTTGTAATCGGAATATTTAATAGCAGGATGCTGTTAAATAAGGGTTGAAATTAAGACCCTAACTCACTTCAGGTTTAATTACCCATGCCTTATTACTGCAGGGTGAAAACCAGGTGTAGCTGAAGTCAGAGGGGACAACTGCTGTTGATTCCAAGGAGGTGGGGATTCATCAGCTTGGCTTTTCCTCCTGCCGATGGTTTTATCTCCATTCATTAAGCAAACAACATTGTGAGGATAAAAATAGTGGCATTCTCCACTCCCTGGATCCTCGACCAGATTTTCACACCCAAGGTATTTCTTTGGGGAATGACATTTCCTTGTCAAGACTCCCTCCTTGGTGATTTCATTCCTGGTGGCTCCATTGTCAAAAAAGGCTTCTTCGTAGACACTTTAGTTCTGCTTTCTAAATTTGTTTTAATCTTTGATTGAATCGGTGCCTTTTAGTCACTTGGGGAGTCTTCAATCAGATTTTCCAAACTGTTACTCTAGAGCCATCTCTGGGTAGCTTTTTAGTAGCAGCATGCCTTTAATTATGTCTTAAATAGTAAATTCGGGACATCGGCACTTGGATTACTCATTTTGCTCCCACTTTGAACAAAAAACCTAACAAATCAACCCCAAGCCCAAAAGACTGGTTTGTGCTCCTCTCTGCAAGGAAACTGCAGCAGCAGCGATAATCCCAAGTGGCTAAATATGTATGGACTTGACAACTGATTACAAATTAAGTGCTATTATTTGACACTGGGGGATTCATCTTGTCTTTCTAGTCTCTTTGAGCCTGGAGGCTGGCAGAGGTGTGTGAAGCAATAAATACCCTATACTTAGTACTGGTAATCACCCTGTGACCATACTTGGTAGCTGACTCACCTGAGACAAACAGTGGAAAAGATTGGCCCGATTCTGTTCTTCCTTGGATGTCTGTGAGTTCAGAGCAAGTCTCACCGTAGTTTGGTAATGGATAATCGTTGGCTTGAGAAAAAACTCTAAAATAGAAGTACTGGAGTCTTCAGGCTGAAGCTAAGTGTCAGTTTTCCTACGACAAGTTGGGGATCTAGCCCTTGTTTAATGCATCAGAAGAGAACAACCTTTCTTCTTCCTAGAGGTAATCGTAACCTCTCCTGTCTTGCTGCAGCATAACGGAAACGTTCCTTTTGTGACAGTAAAAAAGGAAGACTAAGTTCTCTGCAGGCTACTGATGCAGACCCAAGAAAAATCAATACCTCAGAGAAAGAAAAGATAAAACAGTAACTTTAGGCAGGAGGCTTCAATGAATTTAGTTTACTGTGGCTGTGGGAAAGGACCATTCTTCTTTCATTACTCAGGAGTGAATGGACAGGGAAAGAAGGGAAGTCCAGCTCCCCCTCACTGGGGTGAGAACAGAGGACTCCAAGGTCAAGGCTTCCTACCTGGTTTTATAGGAAACCCCTGGTGGGATGAGAAAGGACAGAGGAAACTATCTCCATCTACCACAGATTTGAGGCATGCCTGGGTCCAGGACCTGCTCCACAGCATGGCACCCCAGTGATGCTCTGAGCAGGCAGAAAGGTGCCAGGAGGCCACCCCAATGACCACACTGGCTGTGAAAAATAAAAGCAGGCATGCCCTGTGCAGCTCACGGACTAGTCATGTTAAGCAGATGTAAATCTATGTATTAGTTTCCCTGTGTGATGTTTTTTTTTTTCTTTTCCTTACATTAGTTCCTGCTCTCTCTGTTGGTAGCTTAATTGCCCCTTATGCATTTTGTTCATTATTTTGCACTGTGCCTATTTAAGCCACAAGCCAGGCAAGAATTATGAGGTGCTCCCAAGAGAGAGTATAAATGTGGGGCTGGGAGTGGGGCAGTCACTTAATTAGCAAATGTCTATGCCAGTTAAGAGAATTTTGCAGTATCAACTCTTCAGCTCATGTCGTTGCTCTAAAAGAAGCAGATGCACAAGACAGCACTATTTATTTTAATCCCATATATACAGTCTGTTCTTTCCTTCTTTTTACAGAGCAGCTGGTTCTTCATACACGCAATTCCACTCCCATATAATCCTTTTTTTTTTTTTTTAATACGGGACTGAAATATATGCCTAATTTATACTATGTTGACATCTATGGCTTCAGTGGTGATTGTGCCTGTGCAAGAGTGGTGTTAAAATTGATTGAGAAGTCTCAATTTGTCTTATATATTTCTTTTCCTCAGAACCCCAATGGTGGTGACAACATCATTCTTGCAAAAGCAAAGAACTCTGCTTTTGTTGGTTTTGTTACTCGCCCTTGCGAGTCACCCTTTCTGTTGACAGCCCGGTTTGTTCAAAATGCTGCTGCTTCCCTGCCTGTCATTTTGAGAACGTTTCATTCTCCCCTCTTTGAACATTTCCACACAAGAGTTAAATTTCTTGCTGCGATGCTGCTGTACCAGTCTGACTCCAGCCTGTTCCCTTCCCGTTCTTCGCCTCATTTTCCCTCTCCAAGCAGCATCTCCTTAAATGATCTCCCACTCTTTGTTCAAGTGCCTCCATGAGACAATTTTATCTGTGAAACTTTCTGAAGCTCTGATCCAGCAAAGCACTTGGCTTCTGTGGGATTGCTGACCTGCTTAAAGCAACACAAGTGCTTTGCTTGGAGGCGGCAGCTCTTCGTCTATTGTATTTTCTGTTTCCAAACTGCATCTTAGAGCAGACCTGTAAGGACCTCTGAGTGCACTGCACTTTCTTTTCTTTTTCTACAGTACACTAAGTGTACTTGATACTCACTAAACAGCAATCATCACCCTAAGAGTGTCACAACACAAGCGGTGACTCCAGGAATCAATGCAATGTCATAAAATGGAGAACAATTAGACTCAGATGGCAGATAAAGGGGAAGAGCAGGTTTATTCTGAAGCAATATGAAATTAAGCTTTTGTACGTGGTTTTCTAAACTGTGACAGAAACATTCAAACATTCAGGAGGTGTGAAAACAGTAAGGCTGCTATCAAGCAGAGTGCTGTTTAGCATCTCCTGTGGAGCTTCAACCCATATTTAATATAGCAGAAACTACAAATCCCATAAAGCAACTCAGAAGAAACAGAGCGCTTTGTATCCCTGGTGTCTCCTACAGTTGATGTTATGTGGTTCCTTGAACAAGGTTAAAAGCAGTGTTTTACTTTAACCCTCTGGGCTAAAAGTTGGTCATATGGAGTCCAGGTGCGATATCTCTGATAGCCCATTTCAATTTGTAATTGTGGCATTTCCCAAGTACCTTAAGCTAGGGGAAAGAAATAAAAATGAGTAGGAAACAACATTTTTTTAATACCTTCATCTTTCACCATTTTCTCTTAAATTAAAAGTAAAACAGAAAAGTGTTTTACTGCGTCTGTTCAGCTACTTCCCTTAAAAAGGGTGCAACATGAATGCTGCTCTTCCAGCCATATAAATTACAAGTTCTCTTTCAGCCCTCTACCAGGTGCAGCAAACAGACCAGTTAGCCGGGATCTTGCCCTCCATTGAATAAAACCTCTAAGAACCACCTGGGAAGGAAGATGATGGAAACGGATACATTCAGACTTAAGGCTAACTGGTTGCAAAAGCTTGCTGTTTTTGAAGGCAAGCATATAGGCGCTAGTCCCAATCTGCCTGCATTCTTGGGACACTAAACACCCTTAAAAACCTGCCCATAGGAATCTGACTTTACCGGTGAACTATGCTGCTAGGTACAGATACATGAGCTGTAAACCAACTAGCTTTGGGGCCAGATGCAACCTGGCTGTGCTGTGCTCAGCCCCAGCTGATTCAGCGTACCGCTCAGAAAAAGCAGAAGCAAAGAGCGGGTGCTCGTGTGGAAATCCAGACAGCGTACACCAAGGCACCTGAATGACTTTTCATGGGGAAAATGCTAGACTTGAAGAACATGTTTCAGCAAGAGCGTGAGAGCAGAGATGTGCCTTCCACAGGTACTGGGATTGTGGCTAAAGAAAAATCTCAGCCTGCTGGGGCCAATATAATGGACAGGGTGAAAAAAAAAAAAAAAGCCTATTCAAAATCTGCCTTCATCTTCCTACCCAACAGTTTCCCAACTGCTCTCTAGACACATATAGAGCCAAACAAAGCTTTGTTTAAGGTGTAATTAATGTGCAGCCTTCCTTAAATCATGCCAGGCAGAGGACACCGCAGCTGCTCAGAGATAGCTGGAGCAACAGCAGAGTTGCCAGTACAGCTACCAGCAAAGCCAGGCAGGGATCCAGCCTCCGGACCAGATCGTGCTCTCGCTTACACAAAACCTTGTGTAACAACAGCAGAGTTCAGCCGCTCCAGCGGCTAATGAAGCAACTCCTCATGGTGCTGGATGAAAGGACAGCGGAGGAGCTAGATAGGACCAAACATACTAACAAGAATTTGTCTTGCTTGTGAGAAAAAAGCAGCAACTCACCGAGAATTTACCAATAGGTAAAAATAATTGCTGGGCAAGTAGGATTTATGAGGTACACAGGTCTACTGATGGTTTCCTTTACATGCTGTAAATCCCAACCAGCACATCTCATCCATTATTCCTGCTGTCAAGAGCAAATGCTGAGTTAAAGAGCGCAGCCTATAAAATACATTTTCAGGTAATCTCTGTTGAATTCAGGCTGCATTGTCTGTAGTGATGGGCAATAAGCACTTACTGCTGCCTGCTTCTTTCACTCTAGGACAAACTCATTGACTTTTCTTCTGAAATGCTGCAGCTGTGTGGTCCTGCTGCTCATCCACAAAGCACACCACCTAGACTACACTAGGCTAGGTTAGACTAGCACACTTACTGCTAATTTCTTTCAGTTTCCTTTAGACAACAGAAAGCAAAAAAAGAAGAAAGAACGAACCAGAAAGGGACAACGCAGCATGCATGTGTCAGTCAGCAGAGGCAGCAAACCGCCTCTCTTAATAGATGAACAAAGAGTCATTGCATTCACAGAAGTGTAGGAATTTGCCTACCTGCTTCATCCTCTTCTGGCAGGCACTGCCTGACCCTGAAATGCACAATAATATTAATTAAAAAAATAATAATAATCCACATTTTGTCAGAATGCAGAGTTTTAAGCCATACAAGACTGCAGAATTACAACCACTCATTCCCTTCTGTCCTCACAATTATGTACATACACAAACCATACAATGCTCCCAGTCTTCTCTGAAAATAAAAACTTTTAATTCAGAAGTCTCAGAGCTTCAAAATCCACAATTTGCTCTGCATGTTTCTAGGTAGAGACCTAATTTCATAGGGGCGAAAGCTAAAATATATGCTGAAGAGTATTTTTCTTCCTCCTTTCATGACTTCTTGACCACTGTCACCTCTTAGTCGATGATACTGTCAGAGCATAGTCGTCAGAGCTGGTCTCTGGCTATATGACAGGTAACAGCAGTATCTATCCTCTTGAGAGGTTTAACACAGTGGAAACTGAAAAGATTTATGTGGACAAGCTTGACAAAAATGCTGTTTTCTACCTGAATTACCTGCCACTCAGTGAGTATCCGGTGTGTCCTGTTAGTGTGCTACTATTACGCCATTTAGAGGAATGTTCTGAAAGATGGTGGTTGTGCTGGGACCTCAGCTTCCGTCAAAACAGAGCTGGGAAGTGGGGTACAACGGGCATTTCTCTTGCACTCCGCTTCCACCCAGAAGGGAAGAGGACATAAGGCCCAGTGGAAAAGTAGTACTCTTGTAGCAAAGGGATCTTGAAATAAGATTTGGTCCCCACGAAACTTACAGAGTCTGGCTTTAGGTAACAGCTGACTGTGTAAGCATCTCAACAAAAAATTAAGCTGGAAGATCATTGTTACATTTAAGATAGGTTAAGCACCGGAGGTGGAAAAAAACAGAAACCATCTTTACACTGGAAAGTAAGAACAATCTTTACCGTAGAACTCTAAATTGCCCTAATTTCATAACTTCTCCATGGAAAATTTAATCAAGAGACCAAGGAGTGAAGTCGATTTTTGAAGCCATTAGATCCACTTACAAAGTATAATTGTGATCAAAGCTTTAGTTACTCAGTCTACATCAATACTAGTATGTCCACTGAACACCATGTGAAGACCATTGCAAACTTTCATCTACATCAAAGCCCACCACAAAATATGAACTTGATGACCGTTGGCAGAATGAATGGGAAGAAAACTTGATATCAGTAGTGGCAGACACATTTTGATGAAATGGCAGACTCAATATCAGCACACTCAAAAGACAGTAAATCTCCTCTGGAGTTAGCCAAAGGCTTCAAACATTCCTCTGAGGGAGAGCTTAATTTTCTTGCTCTCCTTTGCTTAATTTCACAAGGATCGCCGAGAGTTTGTTAGCGCTGACCTTGAGATCTGTTTGATTTTAAGTTCTTTGAGCTGCTCCTGGTAGCAGTTTAAATCTCATTTGCTGTCAAACCTCTCTGACCTTGAGTCAATTCATGTCAAAATGCTAATAAACAAACACATTTCATCTGGGTTTGTATTTGTGACATGCAAAAAAAAAAAAAATGGGTACAATATTATAAACACAACACTAATGATGTTTTATGGAGCCCTATCATTATTTTTATAATTATCTTAGAAGGGTATGTCTAGAAGATGAGTGAAGTTTCTAATCCTGAATTTCTCCCAGTGTCAGTATAATAAACTGTCAAGCCAGTGCTGCCGTGTCTCCAGGGAACAAAGGTTATCCCTCCGTATAGATCTTAATGTTTGACTGGTAGCCCAGTTGCTAGTACAAAGAATAAGCAAAGGCATTGCTGAAATTCTTTATTCTTTAACAAGATATGACCAAAATCCCAAGCTCAAACACCTCATACTCTTTGACTTGTTAAAAATTTGTACTTTTGGGGGATAGGCAATGTACAGAAGTTCTGCAAATATTTTATGAAAACCTGAACAAAAATCCTGAATGCAATCAAAAACCTTGGACCTGCCCTGACTCCTGCAATGTGATTCTCTCTTGCTTTTAATATATTGTTGCTATCATTAGGTCTACACACTTGTGACTTCTGTACAAACAAGATTTCAGCCTGAGGAATAGCAGAATTAGACATATTACCGGTATTAAAAATTGTAATGGTAATCTTAGTTCAGAAGCTTGAAAAAAAAAAAAACTTTTGAAATAACCAAAAAACCCCTTCTTCACAGGGTGTTTTTTTTTTGTTGAAATCATAGGTTTTAACAGCAACTCACAATAGAAACTAGATGTTGAAATGTCATTTTGATGTCTCTTGTGTCAGAAAATCTTGAAAACTCATATCACATTTTCTTTAAAAGTTTATTTAACAGGATTTTAATTTTAAAAACTGTGATTAATTTTAAATTGCTACATGTCATATTAATAGCATACAAAGAGCAGTGAAGTATAGTGTCAAGTCAGGTATTTATGTATGTATGTATTTCTATCACCATATAGAATAGGATAGCTACTGACATAGCCAATTTCCTTTTTTATTTTTTTTAGTTAATTAATATTAGTTTTTACTTAGCATGAAGCAGGGGTCTTTTCTTGATCAAACTGCCTTCTGTTTGCAACACAGTGAAACGTGCTTCAGAGATATTCATGCTACCTGCTTGCAAGTCAGAGATCAATGACAGAAACTCGAAATTCCTTACAAGGTGAATGGAGAGAGGGAGGTAACTGCAGTGGACGTTCAAAGCAGCGGTGGGGACACCTGAAATGTCAGAATCAGACCAATCTCCCTGTCCTTCCACCACAAGCAGCTGACAAAGCAGGTCTCGAGCTGTTGCAGTTTGTGGTCTAAGCTTTTCAGGTAAACCAGCATCCATTTCAGCCTACCTCATAGTGATTTTTTTTTTTTTCTCGCTGTGTCCCACATAAAGACATGTAGATGTAAAGTACTGCATTATGTCTATGTCACAGTATCCATTCTGCCACTGCTGCTGTAATCCACGTCATAGTGACTATAGTGATACATAGCAGAAGTAAAGGCAGTTTTAGTCTGGAATCTGCAGTCTGCCCTTCGTATAGTCCTGGGACTAAATAACTTCATCTTTATGTTTTCCTGTATTAAAAAGAACAGGTAAAGCAAAATCCCTACACATACTCACCGGGATTGCCAATTATAGTTTTCCGGTATTTCACTGTCCCACATCACAGCCAGCTCTTCTTGGAAAAGCAATGATTTTGCATTCCCAGCTAAATTGTTTGTGTAATTTATAATAGATGCATAAAGACATATATAGTCATGTATGGAGAGAGAATGACTGTTTTCTCAAGTCTCAGAAGTGATTCTTCTCTCTCTCTGTCTCTTTGTGATATTAAGAAAACTTTCTTTCTATGACTTTAACTATGACCTTTGAAAGACAAAAAAGGAAATGTATAATTATTGCCACTTACTTCTGTGATGTTCCCCTATTATGCTATTACTAAAGACAACCTACAATGTTCTTTGCAGAGGTACTGTGAGGTTTCACCTTTCAATATGGTCATGGCTGGAAGAAAGGGGTTGGAAAGCAGTTTAAGAACTGCCTCCTATTTCTTTGTAATAACTGATGTCTTCATAGCAGAATGGTTATATTAAAAAGAAGTGTCTATTTTGACTTACCCAGAAAGCTACACAAAAAGCCACAGGCAAAAGATGCACATATGAATTACTCTTATTCTCAGAAAAGGACTTTCTAGTTCTAAACCTATTGACATAATATTCTGTCCTGTCATTTAGATGAAATATCCTGTCCACAACATGGTTTGGCTTGAAATGAAACACCTTTATCAATTCAACTTTTGTTTCAGGTGTCCTTCATGCTATCAATCTTAGATAGTTACTCTTAAAAGATGCCCTGTCTCCCCACTGTAAAAAATAAACTGAGAAAATCTGATTAGAGAAGTGCTTCTTCAGCTCCCACATCCCACTTACACTCTCTTCTAATGCTTTTATAATTTTTCACAAGAGGTTCTAGGTCAACAGTATGGGCTTTTGTAGTGGGAAGCAACTTTGCTGCCATTGCTGAAGTTAATAGCACAGAGCTTGCAATACCTTTGCCAAGTACTGTACTGGTCAGGGCTATAATGGCAAATTCCCCTTGGGTAATGGTTGCACAGTGTTATCACCATGGAAGCGTATTTGAAAAAAACCCTCTCTTAAATGCACTTATTTTTTGTACCTTCCCCCCTTGGCAGTGCTGGATGCACACTGAACTTGGTTTACGTAGCACTGTGGCACAATTTGTATCTGTTACAGCACTAAGTGAGATATTGCAGGCTCTAAGAAAAAGCGGATGCTGTTCAGGTGGTTGGGTACAGACTGATGAAAACTGCTGGTTCACACCCCCTTGTTCCATACAGTCGGACAAAATACGGAAGGTATTCTTGGAGCAGAGATGGGAACCTCTAATCCCCATTGTTTTGGCAATATGCTATGTTGTTGTATTGGACTTGGTCCTCTGCATGATTCAGACCTATCCCCATCCATCCTGAAGTGTTTTCTGAACTAGAAAGCAGCTTGGAGAGGTCTCCAGATGGTATTTTGAGGTTTCCTAGGTGGAGGGATAAGAACTTGAATCCTTTTGGCTGCATGCAAGAAGACAAACCGCTGAGGTCATCCCACGTGTTCGCCTCGAAGATGTATTTGAGAAGACAGAGGCAGACTTGTGTTTTTGGAAGAAAAGCCAAAGGCACACATCTTCAGACAAAGCTTCTAGGATGAGAATCCCCAAAGGGTGCAGGTCCCCTACCCCCCAATCAATGCTGGATAAAGCATTGAATCCTAGGGAAGGGAAAAAGTCCAGCTGCACAGATGTTCACCTGACTAGGGAATAGTTTTCAGCTAATTTCTTTCTTCACTCTAATGTTGTCAAAACGCCTGATAGATAGGAGGATGGCTGGAGAGCATCTGTGTATGTCTCCTGCACCATCATTGGTATTTCTTTAATTTCTTGGAAGAAGATGGCAGTTATGAAATAAATACAAGTGCTCCCATGGAGAACCTATGATCATGAGACAGGAGAACCATGTAACAATGTACAGGGGAAATTCAGAGATGGTAAAAAAATGTGGATTTAACAGAGGCCGAAGAGGTGTGTTGGCTTGAACAAGTCCATGTGAAGTTTTCAGATCCAGTAGAAAAGTTTGAAATTAATTTAGGCATTAAAAGAAGAGAGTGGAAAATTGATCTTTATCATTGAAGTATTAAGGAGCTATTGCATGACTCCCTAGCTCAGCTTCCCATTTATCTCAACTTCTCCATATGAATTGCTTTCAGATTGGTCATTGCTCAAATAATACTTTCTAATATAGGGATCGCATTCCTAAGGAATTATGGTTCTTACAGACATTTGGAAAACTTCATTTTCAATGTAAGCCTGGGTATAAGGAAAAGCATTTTAATATGCTTGGGCCCAATAGGCTTCTTTGTCCTAGCATAATGATGTTCTGCTGAGGTTCAGTTGCATACTGCTGCCTAGTTTATAGTGGCATGAAAAAGATACTCAGGAGATGGGTAAAAACAAAACTGGAATGCCTCAAGTTTTTTTGAGATATACGCACATTTCAAGCAAATATTGTTCTCCCTCTCTCAGCTCCTGTAAGAATTCATCCAGAGCTGATTTCTTTCTTCTCTCCCAGGCTGGATGAACTCCTTTTCTGTTTCTTCTGTTCTTGCAAGCTGAGCACTGTGCATTGATAAATCCCAGATCCAGCTGCTCCTGTACTATTAGACCTTTTCCTATCTAATTCCACATGAGAAAGTTTGGTCCTCAGACTCTCAGGGGTAACTTTTCACAACTGCGCAGCATTATCAGAGGTCCCAAGCAGCCTGCGGTCCTCCTTGCAAAAAGACTGGCTCTTATATAAACCTAGCGCAATTCTACATGGCCTTTAGGTGTGAAGTATGAAGAGTCTGTAATGGGCGGCATTGTATACATTAGTCCTTGTGACATTCCCTCTGTTTCATCATATAGCACCCTCCTTTTCCCCTCCTGCACTGCAGATTGGTTGCTGGATGTTTCTTAAGTAACATTATGAAACTTTCTGACACTTCAAGGTTACTTTTTTTTTTTTTTTTTTTAGTTTTTCTTCAGTTTTGAAGGATGTTTTTGTAAAGTCATGGGAATGGAAGTAAAATGAATAAATGATAAAATTTTCTTGCCTTTTGACACTTTTAAGAAGTACTCATTTTTTCAGTTTAAGGTAACCGAAGGAAGAAAAATATATGAATGAGTGAATGCTTATCCTCTTAGAAAGTATGATTATCACTCCCTTCAGCAGCAGACACCTGTTCAATTATTCTCCCTTAAAAGGATGAAGCCACAAAGGTTTCATCAGCAAATGAAGCAGGCTTTTATTGCAGTTTATAGAAATTTAAATTAATTCTTTTGCAAATTCCCAATTACCTAAATCCTTTTGCACTGATCTTTGTGCCTATATTGTAAAACTGTGTCTGCCTTTAAACACAGATGTGATAAATGTATGCACCGGTGTGGAGACAGAAAGGTAAAATCAGGCAGGTAATGTGTTTTACTATGCTTTCCTACACCCATGACAAGTATTTTAGGTGGTTGGGGTACAACGCGATGAGACTTGTAATATCTACACCAGGGAAAAAACCCAGACATTTGAAGTTTGCCCCGCTACAGGTTGCTATAGGAGAGAATCTTGTCATTTCAGCTTCAGGTACAAAACAGTTGGCTGCCTAAACGCCTTCCACTGGTACAAGGTTGCATTCGGAGACATTGAAGTAAGAGCCCCGTGGAAACCGGACCGGTTGTGCGTCACTTGATTTCTAAGCACCACATGGCTGCTTTTATTTTCTGGTGCAAAGAGCTAGAAATACAGACAGATAAGGTGTCCTGAAGATCCTCGAGGCACAGCGATTGGTTCTTTTCCCCTACTTTCCCTGTACTCTAAAGCATGTTTCCAGAGAAGACACAACATTGTAGTGTTTGTGACTACAGATATGTCACGAGGTAGATATCACCACGGGATGATATGATGTAGAACAGCCTGAGGTGTACCTAAGCCCTCTGGAAATTATGCCATGAAGCAAACTGTCCCTTGAAGGGCCCCAGGTTTCAGGGAACTCAAAGGTGATTTAAAGCCATGTCTGTCTGCATTTGATCCAACTGCAAAGTCAAGCACTGATCTAAACTGACAATCCCAAACTCTTTAGTGGAGATAGATGTACTGCAGAAGAAGAAGATAATTTCCAAGACATGTAGCACAGTTTATGGGCATTCTGAACCCATTTCCATCTTCCTTTACTACCAGCTTTGCCACAGCCATGAGAATTTAATTTCAGACGAGGCAGTCAATATCTAAAAAGTGGACAGCAAAACTAGGACGTGAAGGTGGAGGGAAGAATTTGCTTACCTGGAAAAAGGCAACTATCCCATGGCTATATCTTCTAGATTTTACCTATATTTATATTCTTTTAATTCTTTTATTCTTCACATCCAGTAGTCAATTCTGTCTCCCTGTTAAGAGGAAAGAAGCATTTCAAGCTGAGACCTCGAGCCAAATTTAGGAAGCACAAGTTGTTTCAGTTCATATAAAAGATGACATCACGGGTGCTCCTTTTGTACACCACCACTGGCTTTTGTTTGGGAAATAGGTCTTACGCTCTTTAATAAGTTCTCAGGAGGCCAAAACTTCAGCTCCTGTTCAACCACATTTCCTGTGGGGAAGATAAGCGCAGTGACACCGTATCCCTAAAAGAAAGCTCTCACTGAAATTAATGAGAACTCGCAAGACTCACTGTGAATAGCACTAACGAATGAGAAACATGACAAACCTAAAAAGTAACATTTTAAAGGCCAGCAAAAATCTCCACAATTCACAGGTTTCCATGGGAGTCTGGGCGTGCATGATCTGCGATTGCCCAAAAGGCTGAGATCTGGATTGAAGAAAGTATGAAAAACTGAAGGTGCAAAAGTCTAAATACAGCAGGAAATAATGAGCTAGCTGAACTGTTGTAGGCAGTCACCAATTTGCCTGACTCGAGCTAGCTGTAAGCCTCTCACCCACAGTATGCAGTTTAAAAGCAGCTGGATGTCTTTTTAGAAAAAAAACTACGCAGATTCTAAACCAGGACAGGGAAAGGCAGCACCAGAAAAACCTTTTCCTATTAGCCCTGTGGGAAAGGGATTCTACAGCTGACCTACATTTGCTCAGAAACCACTGCGAGGAAAAGCTTTTAAAAATGCAAATTTTTTTTTTTCCTTCTTCTCTCTCCTTTGCCTGCCCCCTCTCTGCTCCCAAAGCTGACTGTACGGTATCCTACTAAAGAAAATCCTCCAACAGCCATCTCTGTCTGCCCTAACAGGCTGTGAAAGATTTAGTCCAAACTTCTGTTCTGATCATGTCATGTCAGTTCTCTCCCGGCACGAGGGGGCACAGACCAAGTAAGACAGATGCTTCAATCTTCCGAATGGTTGTCACTTCCCATGACTGTCACTTCGCAGAATTGTGACTTTCTAATATAGCAAACCCTGTAGGGAGGGGACAAAATAACTCATTCGTCTCATTCCTGACCACTTTATGGTTTTAACTCTCTCCCCATGAATGAGCCGATCAAGCAAATGATAATTGAATGAGGGGCACTGATTGTGCTGCCACAGGACAGTGAGCACAAGAGGTTTGAAGTTCTTACTCAGCTGCTGTATGATCCAGACGCTGTCCCATTTCTGCGAGCAAGGAGCACAGTCAACCCAAAGCACCTCCCGGAAGGTGGGGTAAGTCTGGACAGACAGTCACAGGCGAGATGCTACAAACACAGTTTCTCCCTTTGTATTTACCTATATACATGGAAGGATGTTTCTTTGTTGTGTCTTTGCCTTGTTTAACACAACACGATTTTCTACATCTGCAAGCGGAGATGGAGGTTGTGCGGGCTTTTGGTACACGCGCGCGCACACACGACGAGGCGTTTCCTTGGCAACAGAAATGCCATAAAAGCTATCTGAAGAATTCCTTAGGGCTGTGCAACAAATAGAAACATTAACATGCTGAGACCTAAATATAGCTGCATTTTAGTGCTGCTCATCCAAGTCTTTACTTAGCTTCAGCTTGTATCTGAAACAAACGCAGTCAACAAGACATACAAGGATGTTTTCAATATTTTACAGTGTTTTGCTTTTAAATAGTGCAAGAATAGGGATGGGGATGGGGTTACAGATGGTACCAGCCTGCACTTTACTGCAGAGTTAGCCTTGCCTGACTTTGCTGCGAAGGTGCCCTTGATTACCCACTGAAGGTGCCTCACTCCCGTGAGCAGCACAGGTTGAGCCGATGTGGGAAACAGCCGAGTTCTGCCCATTGGCCTCCAGAGCAGCAAGAAAACAGCTTTGACACTGCTAACACTGACACGTACAATGAGTACATGCAAAGTCTATGCAAAGAGGCTTTAGTTGAGAGTAGTTCATGTGTTTTTTTTTTTTTTTTTTTTTTTTTTTTTTTTTCCACTGCTGGGGGGTGGGATTATAGCTGCGACTTCTTTCACTTACCTTGAAGTCCAAGCCATTTTTGTCTGGGAATGCTGCAAATATAGCACCTGGACTACAAAATAAATAAGCAAAAATGTTTGGATTGCAAAACAAGAGGGCAGACAAATAGCATTCAATGACTCACAAAATGGCTAAGAGATGAACATAGGCTCCCTGGAAATGCCTAAAACTGGATCTGGGCTCACTCAAAAATTTCTTGAACTAAAGAAAAAATGGTCAGAGAGATTGATTCACATTACAGATTCTTAATAAATCCAAAATCACGTTATTGCTGATCCTCATGAGCTTTCCTTGGTCTGCTTTGTATGCTCTTTGTGGCAGGTAGGATACAAGCCCATCACTTTTATAGCCGATTGTCCTTCACGAGCCGAGCCACAGGGCTGGAAAAACAAAGGCTGGATTTTGTCTCTGGTGCTGCTCCCGGGCTCATCTGTGACTCTCCTCTGTGAGCCAGCCTTCCCGCCTGTAAAACTGCGGCAGTGAAACTTGGAGAAGTAAATGAAGGGTTACAGGATCAGAAATGTTTTATGCGAGCGAAGTGTTATTTAAAAACGCTGAAGCTGATGCTGGATGACCAGTGTGCAGTTCTTTGTGCAGGGTCTGTCGCACTCTCATTGGTTTCTCTGTGTAGTTCAAGGGGAGGAGGATGAAGGCAGTGGAATCAGCAGGAAGATTTGTTTAGTAAAATATTCCCACAAACATCCTGTGTAACGATTAGCGCATTATATTCAGGAGGAGGCAAAGAAGAAAGTGACCTGATGGCAAATTTAGAATGAAAAGTTTTGATGGATAAATGTCTTATAACAGTCTCCGGACACGGGAATTTTATAGAACAACCCTCAGAGAAACTGAAACAAACTTTACACCTTTATCATAATAAAAAGGTGACAAAGTTTTCATCTACAGCAAAACCATTCCACCTTTCTTATGAGGAAGCTGATAAATTTTATGGGTGATTTAAAAGCTCAGCTGAACCTATACTAATGGCACCTCTGACAGAAAGCTCTCCAGACAAATGTGGCAGAAGTAGCTTTCACTGAAAACAAATATATACAGAATTCTAGAGTCGTGGGAAGGCTGGGCTGGAAAAGATCATCTAACCTTGGTGGTCTTCAGCCACCTTGGCGACTATAAAACTTCACTTTCCCATGGAGGCATGGTCCTTTTTAGAAACATCTCAGGCACGGAGTGCTACATAGAATCCATACATACTTTTCCTGATCTTTTGTGAAACCTTTGAGAACACCCAAATCCACAGAACAGAGCACGAGATCCACAAAGCAGCTGGAAAGCCACTCACTCTGAAGCAAGGTCCCGAGCCTATTTTCCCCATCTCTAACAGAAGTTTTTTCTCACCTATTCTTAAAAAGAGACAGGGATTGATGTTCCTTCAGTGATTCGTGTTAAAAATGTTTTGAAAAAAACATACAGCTAAATTGACTCAAAATTTCAGTGGGAACTTGAACCTTTTGTGATATGAGATAATTCCTTTAATTATGTTTGCCTGAAGCTTTACATGTGTTAGAAGTTCAGTGCGAATCACTGAATAACAAAAGAGTTTCACAGAGTGCAAAGAAAAATGTGTATAATCGACCAGCTCTGTTTTATCTGTTCTTCCCTTTGCTACCTTTATTATTAAAGATCAAATATTCCTACAGGCCCCTAAAGCAAACCTCGTTATCTAGAAAGTGCTTCAGCACCGGCTCGACTGCCTTCTCGAGCAAAGATGGGGTAAGCACAGATAAAGGCCATCCTGAACGGAAGACATGAGGTCCCCTAACACCCAGGGACATCAGAGCACGTCTCTGGCAGGTACTTGGATGCAGTGCAGCTCTCACCCAAGCGCCGTGCTCTGGGGAGGTAAAGCTTGCCAAGGGTTATTAGCTTGAAATCTGCAATATTGAAGTGTCTGTTCAATGTATGAGATTGAGCCAGAGTCAGATGCGGCTCAGGACTCTCTCAACCAGTCTGTGGCACTGTGGGGCTTATCTCGCACAGAGCTGGTTAAAGTGTCTTCAAACCCAGAAGGTCCTGGTTCTGATAAGGGCTGGTGTCCCATCAGGTACAGGCTGTTTACAGGCAGAGTAAAAGGCTGTGAATTTACAGATGCTGCAGTCTTGGGTTGGCAAAGGCACCTGCGCACACTTAACTTCACATGCTGCGACTTTGATTTATGGCACTTCAGCTGGAGGTGAGACCCCAGAAATAAGAGCATCCTATCGACTTCAGCACACAGTTGGGTGATGTGCAAACTGGGACTGAAGGCCTGAACAAAGATCAAAGCCTGAGCAAGAAAGAATAACAGGACAGAAAAAGCAGTAAAAACATATGTGTCATAATAAAAGTGAAGAGCCAATAACTCACAGGGTAAATGAAGTCTCATTCCAGAACTCAGTGCCAATGCAACCCCGTCACAGCTACACGCAGACTCCCAAAATCTAGAGGTATAGAAAATGCCATCTTAGCTTTAGCCTTGATTCACTTAGGGCTGGAGGTAGCTTAGCTGCAATTGTTACTATATTAGCAAGCAAAACTTAAGTTGATATAAATGAAACAGTCTACAATAATTTGTCTTAATTATTCAGAGAGAAGTCTAGCATGAGGGTAAATAGCTGTAAAATTGCTAAATAATTTGACTCCCCATATAATTGCTTGTGTAATTTGTGTTAATTGCATGTCAAGTAGAGGTTTTCAAATATTAAGCAATGCTTATTTATATTATTAATTAACATTATTACATTACATTTAAATAATCTTGCAGTGGCACAGTTACCAAAGGACAATTTCCTATTCCAGGGTTTTTGTCTCCTCATTTGCAAAATCTCTTTCAATCCCACTAGTGAGTCACATACCCCTAATACGATCTAGATGATTTCACTTAATACTTTCACTAAGATTTGCCACTGTGACCTCCCCGTTAGATATCAATTTCTGGGTGGAAAAAGGCTGGGCACGAGTCCATGTGAAACTGCTTTATGTTATAAGGAAGGGCACATGGTTGAAGGATGCAAAGCTTTCACATCTATCTACTTTCAGCTTTTCATAGAATGCCTCCCTGAGCTACCCATTGACTTGTTCAGCCAGGGAAGTACAAGTCAATAACAAGTCACAGTCGGACCTTTATCTGTTGGTGGAGAACATAATATTACTGAAGAAGTTTCAAACAAAAAAAAAAAATAAAATTCAAAGAACCACACAATAGCTTCCTTGTAAATAAGGATACATGCCACAGTGGTTTGTGCATGGATGAAAATTCTGAGTTACTTATGATATTTCAAAACGCTGGAAGAAAACTCCCCCTTATTTCTATTATTATTTTAAAGACCACCCCCACCCCAGTTTTTGCAAATTACATTGCTTGAATTGCCCTCAGAGCTCTGTGGCTTATCACAAAAGCTGAGAAAAATCAATGGATAATTATCAGATTAAAGTGGCAAAACCTATAGCTATGGGGTGGCTCTAAAGAGACCTCTTTTCTTTCAAACACAGGGGTGTATATGCTACTTATTTTTTGTCACTTTATGGGTGTAAAAGGGGCTCCCTCATTGGCTACATGACTACTGTAAGCTTTCAATCCCTTGCCAAATTAAGAAATCCTGTTTGCTATATTTGTCAAGGCTCTGTTGCTCTCAACAGCTGGAAAGCTTTTCTTTTTTTTTTTTTTTTTTAGCTTTTCCAGTGCAGCAGGGAGGATTTTCTAGGTAAGTAATCTAAACTTTTTGCAACAGATTAACCTCCCAAATGTATTTAGAAATAAACTATCACAGAGTCTTAAATAGAGGGAGTAAAAGGAAATGGACTAATGGATTCAATTCTGAATATAACATAATTGGCACATCAATGTTATTTTCTCAAAAAAGTAGGGTTATTTCGTAACAACTATAATGCCTTTACTGCTAAAGTTGAAATTTGTACAAAGGCATAAGGAATGAAAGTTCTCTTTTTCTTTCAAAGGCAAATAAAGACAGTCCAATATAGCCCTCATTATTAGAAAATAACTGTTCAAAAACATTAATATCAATAAATTGTAATTAGTTACAGCCAACAGTTTGATTCCTTCTTGCAAAAAAATTAAGAGCTTTTTTTTCCTTGGACATTATGGTTTGAAATATTCTGGCACTCCTGATATCTTGGATCCTCATTTATTACAGAAATTAACTGTTTCATTTTATTAAGTTTTGAGTAAATAATATTATGTTACTTTATTTGGATGGGAAATTACAGAAAACTATCTATCTGCTGTAATTGTAGATGAAGTCAACTCTCCCAGATTGTAGTCCACTACAAAGCACGACATAATTACTTCCAATACTATTGAGACAAAATTTTGTTGGCAATTACACTCTGCTGCCAAAACCCTAGTGAGATTTCGTTGATTTCTCTGTAGTTACTGCTGTTCTTCACTGGCGTCAGAATCAGACTCAATCTACTTTACACAATCCTGCCCTCAGAACCATGATCATGTCAATGGTTTGAAGGGTTCTCAATTTAGTCATCTCAGATGAGTTGTCAATAAGCTGTGAAGGACTGATGTAAAGAAGAATGTTGTGTGCAGGTTCTGAAAAAAAAAAAAAAAACCCAAAACATTGGATTTGCACTGTTTTTACTGGCATGTACACTTTAAATAGTCATTTATCACACAGGTCAATGAGTAAATGCACTGGGATATGCCACTTAAAGTATGCAATTAAATGAAAGTATGCACTAAATGTGTCTCTTCTTGTTCATAACAACCCATTTCAAATGAAGCATTTTAATCACAGCCAAAACCTGCTAATTATCTTACAAGGGAGAAAAAGAGGCATTCTCTGGTTATGTGTTGAAAAACCTCTCCTCAAAAAATTCCCTCAGATCAACAAATAAACAAAGAAGGTACATATCTGAAAAAGAAAAAAGGAAAAAAACCACCAGTGTTGTGTGTGTGGATTAAACATGCTGAAAATCATAATCTAAATTCCCCAGTTCTGCTATGAGTTCTAAAATTGATTACACATGAAATACTGATAAATGAACTCCTATTTACATTAGGAAGGACCGACAGATGTGCTACTCCTGTACTTAAGTAGTTTATACGCTACTGTACTGAAAGACCTGTTGTGTAATTATCTAACACCGTTAAGTTTCTTGGTCAGTACTGTAAAAAGGCTCTGTAAGTATGATGGATTAGTTTCCTACATTAATATGTTGTTCTATTTTAAGGGATCCCTTCTAGCAAAGATGATACTCGTCTTCTCGTAGGACAAGCAGAGTGTCTGACCACAGCGGAGGCAGAAATCACAAAGATCACTGACCAGTGCTTGGTGAAAGGCAATGCTCACGGGGCATCTCTTTTCAGAAACAGGAGGTTTGGTCCAAAGCTTGCTGAAATCTTTCAGAATCACAGGTGAAGTGTTTATGGTTGGGGCTGTAAACAAGGAAGATCAAAGGCCAAAATGAACTTCTTGGAAATAGGTTTAAGCGCTTGAAAGAACAACAGGACCGGCTAATCTACTGTCTTCAAACTAATGGTCACTCCTGTGATATCTACAGCACAGATCGAAAAGCCATTTAGAGAATCAAATGAAGATGAACCCTAGAGCCAGAATGTGGAGTTACTTTTTCAAAATAATGAGAGTCATTTTGCAAAAGTACAAGCCTCTACCAGAGATTTATGATTATATTTTTTCCCAAATTGCGTTGAAGTGTTGGGACCAATGAATACGGAAATGCATTTTAAAGATCCAAAATCTTTAGCAGAATTGAAATGCCCATGCAGATGTCAAGTGTTCTTTCTGCCTAATTTACATTCTGACTTTAAACGCACAAAAGGTAGTGTGTAATTCCCCAATAAAAAGTAATGAAACCAATACTTTTTCAGACATCAGTATTGTTTAGGAAGAAATCTCACTTGGCAAGCCAAAGAACAGAGATTAAATTAGTTAGAAAAATAGCTATAAAATGGAGAGGATGATTCTCCTATGCTAGGTTTATATAGGAGCGTCACACAAAAGAGATTGTCTTCCTCGCAAAGAATAAAATGCAAATAATATTCCCAGAGACACACCAAATATCTGGCTTTTCTTTACTATATTTTACCAACCCTGACACTTCTCTGATTATTTGCATTTCTGTAGTCTCTCCTCTATATTTCCAGGATCCATCAAGGACTGGAAATAAAATATCCAAGGGCAGAGCAGAAAGACAAGAAAAAAACCTCATGATAAATCATCCCTAAGGACATCAAAGCAAACCTGGAAAATTCAGGAGCTTCAGATGATTCATAGAACAGACAAAACATATTTATTGCCAAACTATTTTCAGAGAAGCCAGTGCCAACATAAAAATTGCTCTGTTTTTATTAACTGATTGAATCTACGGTTGTGTTGTTGGAACTGAAATTCAATTTTAATGGCAGTTTTGGAGCCAGGAACATCTGAGATCAAGTCCTTTCTTCTGTCACTGACAGAACCATGGGCCAGACCCCTCTCTTTGTAACACCGGTGTAAATCCAGAGTAACACCAGAAGGCTACTGAAGTAAATTTCACTCAGCTGCACCACAAACCTCTGGAAAGATATGAAGAGCAGTAAATATTGAAATTACCAATTGGGACTGCCATCCACCCACCTAGAAAAAACTGTTTTCTAGTCCCTGCTCAAGTGGCTGCTTCTGCCTTGGAAACCCTCTCTGAAGGTTCATGTTCCTGAGAGCACAAATAATCTAGGGATTTGGGTTTACGACTTCCCTCCCATTCTCCTGCAAAAGGCAGTTTGGGTAGTAGCTGTGAGCACTTGGAAATTTCCTCAAGTCATCAGCTGAGCCGCTCCTTGGGAAGCTCACATCTACATGAGCAGCGTATGCTGATGCGCAGCAAAGGTGCACGATTGCTTCCAGGATGCCAATTTGCCAATGATATCAATGTTTGGCTTGAGAAGGCTTTCTTGCCTCAATAGGGGAGGCAATGCATGCGCAGCCAAATTTAGCATTGCTACAAACCTGGTGTAACTGCATGACACAAATGGAAAGGGACTGGAAAGCAAGGCAAATCCCCTACACCCTATAGCTTTACGTAAACGTTCATAGGAAGTGCAGTATAAGGCTGTCTCTCTACTTCACCAAATAAGCCCTTCAATCAAGTGCATGGTGAGCCTGAGCTCTTTTAGATGTCTGTCTGACTTTGTATATAAGCAGGGCTGAATCCCCAGCACACAACATGCCTTCTAATAGCAGCTGCTGTGTAGATGTTTCCTAAACTGTCTTTACTCACCGCAGAGTGAATACGATTGGACATGCTTGCTGAGCAGAAAAGATCAGAACACATAAAGGAACCAGTTACAGAAAATGCAAATGCCAGGGAACAAAAATACCTCCCAAATGACTCATCACGAACAAAAAGTGATGCTGAGAGATCAGAGGATGTCTAAGAAAGTAAGTCACGAAGGAGAGCGCTTTGCCACACCTGCAAACAGCATAGCTGGAGAAGTGAATTTATATTGACGCCACACTGCTGAGCTCCTGGGGCGGCTGGTTTGCCACCCGGCTTGCTGTGGACATCCCTGACTCATAGTGGTCCAAGTGAAGTTTGGTCTGCCGACGAGATCTTTTCTGGTGCCCGCCAGCACTCAGCTGTGCAAAGGGACATAAGCAGGGAGGGCTGGCGGTGGCTGGGACACAGGAGGATTTCTGCCCTCCTGGAACCTGCCGAGAACTGGGGGCCACCTGCTGGTACTGGGAATTTTGTAGCAGGTCAAAAGGTTCCTCTTACTGCTGAATTTTCAGCAGATTTTGGCAAGTTGTCTCAAATTCTGTTGAAAACCTAAGTGCCAGCAAGCGTCTGAAATCACAAGCAATGTGACCTCGTTCCCTGTCAGTCCAGCCTGCCCCACAAGCCAGCCCAGTCTGGGTAAAGCCAGGTCTGAGACAGATTGCCACTAATTACAAACAAAATTATTGTAACTCCATTTTAAGGCCTAACAGCATCATAGAACCTCCCATTTTTTGACATGGGGTCCATTCAAGAGGAAGGTGTTAAAAAGAAAAATTCAGCCACTTTCTTACCAACAATAGATCATTTCCCACAGTGCGTTCTCAGGGGCACCAGTTCAGAAGACAAGTTTCTGCTTTTAAGACAGTCCTACAACTTCTCATATCAGTTTAGTTCAGAGTCTAATAAAACTCAGTATTAGAAACTCAACGGGTCTTGGTGGAAGACAAGCCGAGTTAGTTTTCAGCCTGACAAAATTGAATCTGTGGTACGAAAATGCCAGTTTGGCTACTCAGCTGTGCTACCTGTGCACCAAGAGGTACACGAACCCACTACACTCAGGACTTGAAACCTCTCACAAACAATGTTTCCTGACTGTGTTGCCCTAGAAATAGCTGTAGTATGGGTTAAGATTTGATGCTGGTTTTGAGCAGTGCTCCTGAGTGCCATTGTGTGATTTTAGAGCCTTTAAATACTATTATAGATCACATATTGTTTTGCCCTTTCCATGGTTGCAAACCCAGATGAGACTATTTTCCTCCCTAAGAGGCTGGAGATCCTGCCTCTTCACCTCTAAGGCTCAAACAAAATCCATGAGCTTAAGCCTCCACATTCCTGGCTGCAAGTGGCATGCAAGCACCTTTACATTGCAATGGCAATGTAAAGTAGCTTTAAATCAGGTGGGAATGCAACCACATTACTGCCCCAAAGCTATATATGGACCAAGCTACCAGAAAGCAAGGCACTGGAAGTGAACAGTCAGTTATTCCTTGGCACAGTGGTTTTTTTTTTCCTGTCTAGAAAGGCAGCGTGGAATCAGCAGTGCCCTTTGAGCAGCTGTCGGCGCTAGCGGGAACCCAGGAAAAACTGTGCTCCAGCACCTTCCCTCCTTGCTCTGACCTGTCCCGGCACACTGGGCACCTGAGGAAGGGGACAGATGGTTCCCCAGCCAACGAACTGGTACATAGCTTGCTTTCCCTCTGTTTTTCTCAACACTGGCCTCACGTTTTCATTTTTAAGAAGAGATTTACGCAGGATATACCTCCCCTCAGCTGAAAGATCTTGACCGTTAAACTAAGAAAAATGAGGGCTAACGCTGCTGTAGGCTTGTTTTAGACTCTGCATTCAAGATCAAGAATAAAATCAATAGCCGAAAGAGCAGAAAGACCCTTTCCTCAGTTCTTTATGTGTTCTGGGTTAGTATTTGCCTCCTGTGTTATTGTACTTGAAAGGCAGGAGAGCTCTACCGGTCCCCTCAGCCTGCAGTCCCCAGAGACATGCACTTTTCTTCTTTAAATAATTGCTGCCCCAAAGCCCTTCAATTTCTAGAACTTACCTTTTGCCCAAGGGCTCTACCCTGGAAGTGCTGGGACCTTTTCTTATTTCTCACAATTAACAGCACTGAGCCACAACGTTAAGAGGTTAAGGCTTACTAATTGGCTCTTTTGCCTGAGGACATGAAGCCTGAAAAGACCAAGTTGTTTGTTTGGGTTTTTTTTTTTTTTTGAAAGGGAAAAAAAAACCAGCAAACAACCTGCAATTAAGGTATGAATATCAGCTCAATGCATTATCTAATTACTTGTTACGATGCAGTACACATGTATGGCAAGGGGGTAAAAATGTAGAAAACCATGTTCACATTGGCTAGGTGTCAAGCCTCAAGCATCTGTTTCTGTTGAAAGATATTTCCATCTCCCAGGTCCCTCAAAGATGTGGGGATTGAAGGAGAGGAGAACTTTTCCCAGGCTGGAAAAGATGATGCCAGCTGCTCAGAAACAACCCCAGCAAATTAGACTTGACGTTCATGAGGCAACTGGATACATCAGCCTCATTGTAAATCAGCCGGAGGCTTTGCCACGAGGACAGACTCAAGCAAATGGTGTTCCAGGCTCAAATGTTGCGTTTTTCTTATACGCACTGCCCTGGGCTTATCTCTTGGGAGGGAACAGGAGGAAGGTTTGAAGAGCGACAGAAAATAAGGGTCTCAGTTACATCATGTTGAGTGAAATACTTTCTTGTCTTATTTGCACTTGTTACTTTTCACCACTGTAAAAAAAAAAAAAAAAAAACAAACCAAAACACTACTGCTAGCACTGTGGTGGCTGTACTCTCTGGCTGGGACACGAGGGAACAGGGCTGCCACAGGCCTGGGAGCGCTGTCTGACAGACCCTGCCACAGCAGCACTGCACGATGCTGCCTCTGGCAGCTATGGCAGCACCAGGATTGCAGCCAGGCTCCCCAGAGGGGGAAAAAAATGCAAGAAAATAGGACATCAGAATGCACATTGTCAATAGAAATGCAGCATGTATCATCAAAAGACTTATGACAACATCACAAATGGAGACATCAGTGGAGTCCTCTGTATCCAACTCATTCATCAACATAATTCTGTCGATGGGAAAAAAGCCCTAATAGACTATTAAATATTACTGCTGTCTTAAAAAAAAAAATGAAAAAAAATCAAGTGGGAGTATCACCTGGCCAAACTGAACAAGTTTTGAATACCTCCCTTTCCCCTGTTATTAAGAAAACTATTACTTATACAGTTAATGATTACATGTCATTAATAATAGGTGCTCAAGAGAAGCAGAGTGACGTTACAATACTATGAAAGTGCTGATTTCCCATGGCAAGATCCTTTTAAATATAAGCTTTAACATGCTCTGTGCCTGTTCAGCTGTTTTGCAACCATGGTATCTGCTAGCAGCAGCTATGCATTTTGGGGAGCAGAGGCAAAGGGACTATTCAGTGCTGGAGCCCTCTTCCATAATGTTGGTGGGCGGTAACCTGGTGTACACCCACATCCATTCACAACTCGCACAAAAGCAGAGCTGCAGTGGATGCTTACCCCTATTATATATCAGATCTAATATTCTGGGCACGGTTCTGGAATGTTTCCCCAAATACAGATGGAGCTTTTCGGAAGTGCTTGCGCCTCAAAATTCATGTCAGCTGCACTTGCAGGAAGGTGATTTTTCTCAATTTCCATTTCTGACATAGGTCTCAGACGGTTTGTAAGAGCAACGTGGCCTGGCTTGAACATGCCTTGAAAAAGCTGCATTTCCAAGGCTAGATGCAGATTGTTGCCTGCCTGAGTTTGCAGTTGGAGAAGTGATTGAGCACAGCCCAGCCTGGCATCTACTGAGCAGCTGCGCACAAGCACCTGGAGATCCACGTGCATTTGTACGAGGAGCCGGACAGCCGTGGCTGCCTGCTCCGAGACCCCAAGTGTGACAGGAATAAACCTAAATGTACGGAAATAAAACTCCAGATGTTTCTGATTCAGTTCTAATTTCAATCAAACAGCAGAAAAAGCCGTTGAAAAAAAATCAGACTCTGAAGGGAGTGATTCTGTGAGAGGTTTCAGACACCCCCCCCAAACAACCAGGAGACCAGTGCAAGTTGGTTGTTTTTACTGTATTAAACAAAAATAAATACTGCCACTGTAGACCAATACTTTCATATTGCTCTTTCCCTTTTGGTTCAGTGCACTCATTCTCTGTCTCACATTTATAATTAATGCACTTGGATTAAAGAATTAGCCAGGAACTTATTTTTTAATCTACAGGGTCCTGTCTTGCATTTAAGGCAGCAGCAGTTGGAAGGGAAACATTTCAGACATTTTATTAGCCTAAACCTGGAGAATTCTGCAGCCTCATCCGAGATTTTTGCAGTAAGCAGTAACGCAGCTTCACTGAGGACTGCACATTTCTCTCTAACTCCTTTAATCCTGATTTGTTTTCTAGAAGCATCTTTTTTGTGCAATGTGTGTCAAGGAGGTAAACACAAATGAACTTTAAAACCATTAGTGATCTGCCACATCTTTTAGAAAAAAAATAAAAATGCTGCTTATAGAAGGAAAGTCTACTAACAATCTAATTCACACTCACAGTCTGAAGCATCAAACAACCAATAAAGACAACTTCACCATCAGCAATTTATAAAGGCAAATTGCTGAACGCAGGCTGGGTTATATATAGCAGGCTGCCTTCCAGAGCATTATCATCCGATGCTGGGTCAAGCGTGTGCTTTTAAATTTCAGATCACGTGCACACTATGCAGGTGCAATTTACACACTCAAAGTACAGACACAGCTTTCAACTTGGTGTGCATTGCTATTAGTCTGCTACTGATATCAAAGCAACCCACAGGGCAGCCACTTTGAAATGGGCCTGAAGTATCTGACCCAGATTCTGGGAGGCGATTCATATTTTTATTGCTTTTAGATGCTTTTTGTGCCGAGAGCCTTGTGTTTACCACCCAACAAGTCAGTTTTAAATGAATGCGTTTTCCTTTGCAGGAATTAGCCTGCCACTGGTCCTGAATCTACCACTGCCAAATATCCAGACCCCCGTTACATGCCTCACACAGAACATTTACCTTTTCTGCTGCAAGTCTCCATCTGCAGATAACGTGTTGTGTTTTTTTTCCAGTGCAAAGCCCCATTCGGAGTGCATCAGGTCAGCGTGTGAGCTGAACCAGCCACAGTCACACTGCATCTGCACCACACTCTCCACTTCAGCTGCTGAGCAGCAGCAGATCAACTAGAAGCCGACACTGCTGCCTTTTAAAGCCTGTTAGCCATGCTGGCCCTGGCTGCAGCTGGACCACCTCCCCAGCACCTTACTGGGACGCAGAGCCGCACTTATGTGCTTTCAAGCACCAAACTAACAGCTGAGGTAAGGGCTTGATCCTAACTGAGAACAGCCCTTGGTAATTGTTGTACCTGTCACAGTTTGGGCTGCAATACCCACAGCTGAGTGCCTTAATGCTGCACCTAATTGCATTCCTCAGGGTGGGGGTGCAGCCATGCTTCCCTTCTCCTTGCTCTGAAAGCAGAGTAAAGGCACAGAAATGAAGACAAAGATTAGTCCGAGGTTTGCCAGTGAAGGTTTGATCTGATTTCGTTTTCTAGGCTCGGTCTCTCGCACATCCTTTCTGAGATGCGTGTATTGTAGGCTGCAGAAGCAACAAACTTTTCTGGCAGGTCATGAGAGCGCTACAGTTCATGGTACAGAACTTCTTTTTTATTTGCTTCTGTCATTTATTTTTCATTGAATACAATGAGAAAGTTTCTTTTAATTAAGATGATGGTAGCCCTGCTGTGTTTAATTAGATGACCATAAAGCTCGATAGTCTGTTCTCAAGCTTGAATTATAATCTACATGACTTGTTTTGATTTGTCTAGCTGTCATCAGAAAATGGATTTGATGATGAGTCAGTCTCTGGTCAGGCCACCCAGAGACATCATTGATAAGTTAATACATGGAGTGATGTATATGCCACCTCCTGCTGCAGACCTCTGGACACGCCAGTTAGAAAAGGAGCAGCAGTTTTACTCATCTGGAACTTATCCCATATTCACATACTTTGGGAATACAGCTCCTCATTAAAATAATGAACACTTTGTTACTTCTACCATGGGGAAAAAAAATGTCTGAGCTACAGATCTAGTACTCCCTCTCCTCCCTTTCATGTCAGCCGTTACTAAGAGCTTGGCTCATTTCTATTTAAGACTTACTGATGCCCTACAAACAGGGGCATCACTGATGTCTACAAACTCAGGTGGGGCACTCATCACAACCACCTTTAGAGATGCACAAGGTGGACTTTCCTACATGAATTAGTGAGCTGAGGCTCTCCGTATAGTTACAGTGAGGAGGAGATAGACAACTTTGGATTACATCTCAGCGGTCTATTTTCATTACCTACTTTAAGACAGGATAAATTGCAGTCCAGACTGCCGTGACTCTGCTGCCCAAGAGGAGACATGCAGGTGAATAGCTCAGGCAAAGCTGTTTGCATTTTGGACGCTGTCCTTAGTGAAGTTGCACCATAGGTGCCCAACCAGAGTAATGCAGGAGGCTGAGCTGATGGGAAGCTTTGCAAGAAGTAAACTGAACTAGTCTTTCTTCTAAACCATCCTCAAAGACTTGTGAAGAATGATTTTGAGTGGAAAAATACTAGATTTCCCAAAGGACATGCCGTACGCTAAGGCAAGTTCCTGTGTAAGCCACAGCTGTAATAGTACAAAACTGTGTGATGCTCTGGGATCCAGGTGTTGGGTAAAGGATAATTGTATCTTCTTACTATATTAAAATAAAAATGCGGTAGCTAAGGTCCTTGAGCAGGACTCACTACAGCTTGGCTCCATCCCAGAACACCACCAGAGACTTCTTCTACGATGCTGGGTAAGTCAGGCAGCAACCTGGGAACACATGAAAACTAGTTTTGATGCTTTTCTAAAGGAACCAAGCACGTAAAGCTACTCAAAGGGTGACAGTCTCTGCCATGGGAAAGAAAAAATGACCAGAATCATGATCTTTTATCTAGTTTCTATCCCACTTTACAAATTTCAGCGCAGTTAGTTAAAGTCTGGCAAATCTGTGTGCAACAATTATGTGGTCTTACTGTGGAAAGTGACAGTAACCTTAATTATAAGCTTATAAACAAAATAAACCCAGATAAAAGCAACAACACTTCATAATCAAATAACAGGATTTGCTGTAAAACAAATGCAGACTATAAAGATGCTGAAAAAGAACATATATTAGTATTTTACCGCCACTTGATATCAGGGTTAACAAGTGACAGAAATTCAGCTAACATAGTGCTTTTTAAATATACTTGCAAGATACTCCTTCATTTTGCTTTTATATACTTACAAAAACAATCCCCCACAAAACCAGCAGTTGTTTCTGCAGATTTCAGTGTGTATTCTGCAAACAAAAAAAATAATTATAGCTGAGCATTGGTAGAGCCGTGGGTTTTAGTCACCTATTTTTCACATCACATTTGGTACTTGTTCCACCCTGTGCTGACATGCAATACTGACATACTCTTGCAGATAGCATCCCCCGAAGGCATAAAACTTACATCATTTGCATAAAGAATCCTTTCCTTTGAACAATCTTAACTGTAGCTGCATAATACCAGTAGCTACACAAGTTACATTGTGCAATCTTACTCCGTGGTTAGCATTCATTCCCTTTATGTCTCCCTTGCACTGTTACAAATCTGCCAGTTAAACTCTATGCAACTCCAAAACGTATTGTCTGGAATGAAACAACCAATTATTTCTTCAGGTTTTGTGGCATAATATCCTAGGAAACCAGCAATTACAGAATCAAAGTGGCATCAAATGGCGTAGAAAGGAGTTAGAATGTATTATTCTTTAAATAGCAGTTACATGAACTCATAATAAATGGGTATTAAGTGCTAAATGTATGATAAGTAATTCTTGACAATGCAATTATCCAAACAATACAGGAAAAAGGTGCAAGATGGAATTGTCAAATTCGCTTGTGCAAATGCTACTGTGCGAAATAACAATACCGAAGACTGACTTCTGTTCATGAACACCCTGGAAATGAAATAGTGCAATTACATGTGTGCAAGCCAAGCAGCACATTGTTCTGGATTCCCAGCAGCTCTCAGCTGGTAAATGTCACACTCTAGTTTGATGTCTCCTGAGGTTAAGACTTTAATTGTCCCAAAAGAAGTGGAAGGGAGCAGGAAATCGTTTTAACCTCTGAACATGTTATACTTAGTAACTTTTGAAGGAAGCACAGAATGAAGATGGAGGAATGATGTAAAGTGGAGTGGACTTAAAGAAATACTGATAAGAAGTTTTCAGTTTCACTGGCAAGGTTACGTAGTCATTATAGCAACAGGCTTGAAACTTGACGAATTTCCAGAGGAGGCACATCCAACCATGAAATAATGGGATGCTGTTGACAGGATAACACATTTAGTTCCTTTAGACTCTTCTTTTTGTCTCAAGAAGAGCTTAGCAACTTCTTTAACTGGGCAACAGATACAGTCAACACTACCACAAGAAACTTTGTCATAGCAAGAATCTCAACCTCCCTCTGATCTCAGTCTTCCACTGAAACGGAGGAATTTTCTTTGGACCAAAAAGAATTTCCCTGGAACAAAAAGACCTTCAGAGGTGACTTAGTGTGATTAGCTGGGAGCCAAAAGTTAGCATCATGCCCATGCTGTCTTCTAAGAGACTCCCTAGAAACAGGCTTGATGTTGCTGGTAGTTCTTTGTTCCCTAATCTGGCTTCAACTTTCATCTACATCATCGCTCTCTCTTTCCCCGCTGTCTCCTTTGAGGTGGGGAACTGCTCAGGGGTAACCGGACGAAATGTGAACCTGCAGTATCTGCCAATGTCCAGAGCAACAAGCGGGCAGTGAATCCTGAGTAGCACAACCAGTTAAAACCAAGTCTTCCCCTCAACTCTCCAGAGGAACAGAAAAGCAGTTGAAACAACTGTTTTTCTAAGTAGGAGAAGAAAAACCTGTTTCCAAGTGAGGCTAACTAGGTCACGAGCCATATGCTCTGCCAGTGCTCCGCCAGCGTGTGGACGATAAAGTACCGAGGCACAGAACTACGTTTATATCTGTAATGCATCAGCCCCCTCGTGTTGTGGGCATTTGTCTTGATTTTTCTTCAATTCTAGTATAAAGGTATGTCGGCGATGTCGCCTGCTGTGTTAAGGGGAGGAGTGGTGGTATCTCTAAGCTTGTTAAGGATCTCAATACACAAACGCTTTACTCAGGAAGGACTAAGATAGCCAGAGGGGATGCTATCAAAACTTTAGACAAACAGAACAAAACTCATTGCAGAATAAAGTCTAGGACTTTACCATGCATATTTTTTATTATTCATTAAGAGATTTAACAGAATTTTAGCTATGGTTTTGGGAAAATTTTCTTGCTTTGCATCTGTTCAAGTCAAAAGTTGGTATTGCCACATTTGTTGGAAAAAATGAATGAAAAAGGAGTTTTAGCTTTGAGCAAATATCTCCTTTGGACTTATTCCAAGAAGCTAAGTGATAAGAAGTCACTTTTTTGCTAAATTTCATAATTTCCAGCTGTGGAACCATGTAGTTCATAAATCCATATGAGAACATTTTCCTCCTCCTCCAGAGAAGATTGGCAGTTTTATCTTGGACAGGGAGTGTCTTCAAAGGACGCTTTCTTAAATAAATAAATAAATAACTGTCTAAATTAATTAAATGTTCAGAAGAAAAGAATAACATATTTGGAGAAATAGCAGAAAGCTTCATCTCAGTTCCTTTTTTTTTTTTTTCTTTTTTTTCCTGTAAAAACATCTGGCACCATATGTTAAAACATTCACTCTCCCTCGTTAGGCAAGAATTAAATTTTATAATTAACTTTCAGATTCACAAAACTGAAGTATCTGAATAATGAGCTTCCCACAATTTCTCCCCATCTCTAGACCTTCATGCACGTGTTCAGATGTTGGTCTGCCTCCCCGGCTGCAGGTCCGGTTTAAATTGTTCTCTCCGTCCTGCTCGTAAGTACTGTCAGTCCTGACGGGCTTCTCTGGATCTCCAGGCAAACTTGCCTATTTGTGCACCCGGCAATGCAGTTCCTGTGCCCATCAGAAAACCTAAATCAAGAGTTGCAATGAAATTACTTAAAAACATGTGTGTTATTAATCCAATTCCCTGCCTTGAAATGTGCTTAGTTTTGTGCTTAGTTTTGAGCCTTTGTCCATGTTTGCAGTGGAAGCTGCTCATTGTCAGGGAGTCCAACAACAAGCGCTCCGAAAAAAGACTGCAAGAATTCTACAAGGAATAAGGTCTTTAAGAGAAGGTGCTCACTGGTAGAACACTCTGGGATGAAGCTTGCAAACCGCTGCCACTGCCGGCGACATTAAGGACGTGCTAGGAAGGGCAGTGTTACATCCACACACACAAATACATATGTGTACAGACTCTGAGATTCATTCAACATAAAAAAAAAAGACTCCTGAAGGATTTTATTGCACAAAACATCACTGGTAACTTAATACAGTCTAGATGTAGAGCTCCTAGGGTTTCAAATATGAAAGGAGCTAGCCCGTTGCATAGTTTCCTGCAGTGCTAAGAAACTTCAGTAGTCCAAGGAAAGATCTAAGAAATGCACTCGGTACTCCTTGCACATCCGCTCACATGGAAATGAAAAATATTTTTAACTAAGAAATCAGCCTACGCTCATTGTGATACCTACCAAATAAAACTTATTTTAGGGTTTTATTTCCAGATTTGGATTATGTTCATTCTGTAATAAGATGAAGTTCATCTGAATGAAATCTAGAAAGTTGATAGTATGAAATCAAGCAGCATGAACACAAAATGAACTGAAGTTTGAAGACAGAAAACATCCCGTAACTTTATTCTTTACAAAATTTTGTTGTATCCTCTGGGGGAGTAAATGTCAGAGGAGTACACTTATTTTTGAGGCAGGAAATCTAATGCCTAGAACGGAACAGATGAGAACCCAAAAAACTCAGACTTCTATTCCCTCCTTGGCTCAAGTGTCGCCATGGGTAGATCACTTCAAGATTAATTTCAGTACATTTTAGCTTAGCATCTACTTTAAGATAATATTACTTAAGGGGGCAATTCACTGCATCACAAAAGGGTTATATATCTTAGATGAGATGTATTGCCCCTCACGATGGTTAGTGAGGAGAGATTAATTTCACTTTAAGTGGAAATAATTTTCAAAAGGATCTGTGAGAACATACATTCTAATGAAAATCATTCAAATTTCCCATTTTGAAAAATCTCATTATTTCTCCTTCACTGTTCTAGTACTCTATCTAGATGTGTTGCGAGGACTGCTGTTTTTAAATGCTTCTCTTTGGAGATCTATTTTATGAAACGCCACTGAAAGTGTAGCATTAACTCCCAGGAAAGAGAGGAGAATCAACTGGAATACACTGAACAGCTGAGCCACATCTTTGGCTGAGGCTGGCTGAAGCAGGACTTGGCATCATCTAAGCTGGGTCCCAACCACCCTTCTTATTATTGGCAGTTCTTTTGTTCTTGATAGGTTACTTTTGCTGCTTTACACAGTAGATGAAGATATGTGCTTAGATTCAACCGATACACACTGTACTTACATGAGGATGTTGTGGGGTGCGGATGGGAGAGAAATGGGAGGAAGAGTTTGCAACATCAAGAGCTGTGTGAGGGAAGTTTGGGCTGTCTTTAGGTCAGCTCAGAACAGCTGTCTCCTCTCTTTCATACCATTTTAAGAGACGAATGCATTTAAGCTTGTCTTGGATAATCTCTTTGGCTTCTCTGTCACCTACAGAGACACAGTAAACACGGGAAAAAATGTCAGGCGTCAGTCATCTGGTTGAGATTCATAAGAGATTCAGAAGCTTTTCCTCTGGTGGGAGGCTGAAGTACCACTGCTGCTCAGATGATCTCTGGATTGCATAACTTACAACAGTTTCTTCTGAACACAGGAAGCACAAGTACATGGGGACTAGATGTTGTATGACATGACTGGTCTTTGTGTGAGAACAGAACTTAGGAATGGAGAAAGCTGTTGTAACGGCAGAAACTTCCAGTGTGTGATAGCCAGAAATCGTTGGAAAAATATAAAACTGAATGATGTGCATGGCTTTGCGATCGAAGCGAGGCAGAGGTTCCACCTTCGCTAACCTTTGGGATAAGACGTTTCATTTTCTCTCTCCTTGAGTAGCCCAGCACCCCTTTGGGCAAAGGGGGGTGAGGTCCCTCCTGGGGCCCCAGCGGAGGCGGGAGCTGAGCCTCCAGCCGCTCTCACCACAGGCGCCGTGTACCGCTCCTGCGTGTCTGCACAAGGCAGCACCACGTGGCAGTCAGCGGGTTTCTGATCCAGTCCTCTGGCGTGTATAGTCACAGAAGCACTCTGAGAAGAAAAAGGAGGTCTCCTTCCCCCAACGCTGACTTTGCAGGAGGAAATTCTGCAGACTTCGCTCTACAAATGGCTAAAACAGTCTTCCTCACTACGATATCCCGTCAGGTGGCACAGCCTCGTGGGAAGCCTTTGTATGACAATACATATCCACATGTCTAAGGTAGGTTGAGGCAACAGAGCAGCGAGAGGCCAAGTATTGCATAATATCAGTCGGTTTTCATCACCCCTAACGCGACTGGCACTTCCGGCAGCACAGCCCTTGGACTAAACAGATTGTATGATGGATTTCTCAGAGGAAATTCTCAGGGCTGTCAGTGTACGTGCTCATTACGGATGTCAAGAACAACAAACAAACCAGAGTGATTGTAGGTAACTCATGTAATTAATTATCCACATGGCAGGCAATTTCTGTGGCAAGTTCTATTACCCTGTCTCTTGAAAGGAATACAGATAAGTATTCTTTGTCTACATTTCTTGCTGTTGTAAAAAGAGAAAAAAGTAACGTTCCCAGCAGGTGTCCTGAATTTAAAAAGGTAGAAAACAGGACGCATCTGGGCACTAACGAAGGCTTCAAAAATTACATAACTGTGTATATTCACATGCAGAACATCATCTTCTAATAACTGATCCAAGAAAACCCATTCTTTGCATTATTTTAATGTGATTTTGTAAACTTACTTCTCAGGACACTTCTAACCAATACATAAATATGCCACCATGGCTCAAACGTTATTAAGCTTTCAATGACAGCAGCGTCAACCTTACAAGCTGAAAATGTGACAAAGAACAAATTTCACTGCACATCAGATCTGCATCTTAATCAGCGAACTCTTCTCCCAGATTGGCTTTAACACGAGAGCAGCTTTCCCACGTTGTTTGTCGAGTATTTACAGCTTTTGAAGACATCCCCTGCTCCCCAGGGAAGGAAGATATCTTCCCCAAAGCACTACACCAAACCAATGAATGAAAAAATGCAGCTTTATATCTGCTAGTATTTTTTTCAGCAGGTTTAGAGTGCGCATTCGCAATAATGATATGTCATAAACATTCAGCTAGAAGAGAGTGATTTCTAACCACTAAAAGATCGGCCTGTTTGACCATTGCATCAGTGTGGAATCACTCTTTGAACGTAAAAATGTAAGCAACTTCCAATATGTATTTGGCAAACGTTATTGTAGCTGTTCATGAACTGACCATTGAGCATTTTTTTATAGAATAAAAAATTGTTGAAAATTGTCTATAATTTTAAAGGTATGGACCCTTAGGGTCAGTGATTACATTGTTGTAAATGGTAAACTATGCATAAAAGCTCCATTACTACTTACAGAAGCCTCAAGTTTTATGTATTTCCAGGTAAACAGTCAGACACGCTGTGTGTTATGTTTAGGTGCTTCAATAAAATAAGCTACTTGTAAAATTACAGCAGTCTTTTTTGTAGTGCTGCATCTGTGTGAGTAAGTGGAGAAAGCAGAGATATGTTCTGAACTAATGAACTCTTTGGATTAGAGCTGTTGTTTAATTGCAGCTCAAATGTTTTATAAATATCACCTACAAAACCCACACTATTATTTCTATTCACCTAGGGCAGGGGGATGAGAGAATATGGAATAAAATAAACCTCAACTATATAGCTAGTATTTGAGAATCAGTTTTTATCAGTTTTCTCAAAATTATTCCTATGAAATTGCTCGTGGAACCAGGTTCTCTGGTAAACGCCTGCTTGGCTTTCTGACAGTTCCAAAGTTTACAAGGACTTAATTTGAATTTGCCTGAAAACTTTCATCAAAGATTGCTCTGTAAAATAGGGAAGGTGATTTCTCTTTGCAAAGAAAAGATTTAGACTGCTTCTCCTTAGACTCTGGGAGGACCATTTTTCTTACATCTAGTATAAAATCAATACAAGCCTCATTCAAAAGCCATTACAGTTATTTAAGAGTCTTCCTTCGCAGTAATGGGGTTTGGATCAAGACCGCGTTTGTGGTACACGGTTCAGGGTACTCCTCTATATTTGTCTCCTTGTTAATAAACTCTCCTTCAAGTTGTGTTTTGGAATACAATGCAGGCACAATGTTTGTTTAATAATTTTTAGCGGTAAGTTACTTGATTACATTTCTTGGAGCGAATAACATTAGCAACATTTCTCTCCAGTGATTACACTGAGTCTAAATATTCTGTAAACTGTGGGCTGAACAGTGGTTAAGTGCAAAGTGGCTAATTTATTTTGGTACTTACAAAGTACTTCCTACTTTTCAGAGTCAGACCAGAACAGCGCATAGACAAGCATGCTGCCATATTGCTACAGAAATTAAACATTTCAAAGTAACATTTATAAATGTGTATATAAAAAAATAGCTATTATCTGGAAAGCACAGTTTTCAGTTCCTTTCGCCACATTTTACAGTTTTTAATTCGATTCTTAATTCCTTATTATTGCAACCTTTATCTGAATAGCTAATAGTTATTCTTACCATTTATTCTAGTGCTGTTCCAAATTATTCTAATGGAGCTCCACATTCATCATGCGGTTTACTTGCAGTCATTGGCTTATCCGGAGCAGATCATCTAAGTAACAGCATCTATATTTGTATCATACTCATCATTTTTCAAATACTTCTTTTTTTCACTGTTATTTAGTTTCCAGTGGGGTTCAGAGACACAGCAGCCCAGCAGGAGAAGGCTGTCACTGCCAGGTGAGCCAAGCACAGTTTTGGGCCCATGACATTATTTTCTGCTACTGTTATGTACTACCTCTATACGTATGGCCATTACATCTCCAGAGGGCAGCCATTATTTTAGGCAAGTATTGATTTTCCAGCATCTATTTTGTTAATATTCTGGTGTTGGGCATTTTCTTTTGTCATATGTTGATTTAGCAGTAGAAGACATGATTTAATTTTGAAGCAGCATATGTTTAAGTACACAGTGTTTTCATAACTTCTTTGACTAATGTTGATTGACTTATTTGCTGTTTGTATCCAGTGTATTAGCTTGATTCCTAGTGGATGATCTGATTGGAATATGACAGCAATCTGTGGTACAGAATCATATCTCCATAACTGATCTCAGATTCCCATTATAGCTTTCAAACTTTTTTTGCTTTACTGCAGCATAAGCATTATCTGAATCTTCCTGTGTTCTCCTACTAGCTATTCATCAAGCTACCCTAAAATGAGAAACCTAATCATGATAGCAATTACAAAGTCCATTTATTGGTAGACCTCGGCCTATGTGAGATGTTTGGTTTCATTGTCCATGGACAGTCTAACAAAGCAATTTCACCTCATTAATGACGCAAAGTGAAATGCATCAACATTTAGTTGTCAGTGGACCTTTTTATCTGAGCTGTTTATTAAAATGAAATATAAAGGGTCAGATGCTGATTTCATTCTCGCTGGGATATCTTGAAAAAGAAAAAAACTCAAGAGAATACAGAGAATTTATCACACTGTAAATTAAATCAGTCTGGCTCAAAAGATAGCAATGATTCTAAGAAAGAATTTCACCAGAGGCCTTCAGCCAAGACTGACATTCAGTTGTAACTGAACCAGCTTTATGTAAATGGTAAAGTTATGTTTACTAAATATCTTATCCTCAAGCAGAATTTAAAGTGAATTGTCTAGCTGCAAGGTACTGCTCAAATCCCAGCAGGCAGTACTTCCTATTTGTATTCATGGACAGAAGCTTCAGCTGTTGTAGCTTAGAAAACGAATCCTTTATGATGATGGTATGGGTTATGTGTTGTCTGAAAAATTAGACAGCTGAGAAACCTCCAATAATGCAGCAAAGATTAATAAGTGTCAGTCAGTCACATCTCTACCAGTGTTCTCCATTTAATCGTCTTTGAGTCAGAAGAAATAAGTAAAGAAGGACATCAGCTAGAACTTTTTAAAGAACTGTCTTGAGACATCCTTTTCCCATCTTGTCGTCTTCTGTTTGCAGTCTGTGGGTTGCATTCTGGAAAATAAAAAGGAACTTTAGTCATAGCTCAAGCTGTCTTAAAATATTGCTTCCAACTCCGCAGGCTAACAGCACCTTCAAGGGGTAACAATTTTCAAGAGAACAGTCCCTTGGTGACCAATAGAGATTGAGTGCTGAGGTTTAAAGTTTTGCTGTTATTTGGCAGCTCCCGAATTTCTGAGCCATTTTCCTTCAGCATTGCTGGCCCTTGGCACATCAGCCCGTTACTCTATGGAAATCATAACTCCAAAAGAGAAAAGTTTGCCTTACTGACACCTCTCGGTTTCAGGGGAGTTTTCAGGAAACGTCACCAAACGACAGCAGACTGGTCCTGGAGCAGATAAGGAACTGGGTGAACGAAAGAAACATGATGTGAGCATTCACACAGAAAATTGCTGGATCAAACTGAAAATTGTTGCATTTGTTCTTCTGAAGCACCAAATATCCCTCTTTTTGCATATGAATTATATTTATGTGGTATGGCATAGCTTCACGCAGGGCTACTGAGAACAGAGTCCTCAGGAGTGCAAAGCTGATACACTGCATCAGTTCCTCTGCCCACCACGGGCATTCTCCAAATGCTGAACGCATCTGGGGAGACAAACGTGGCTTTCTGCTGTTTCTTCAGCATAGCTGTCTTGGGGCATCCGCAATTCCCTCTTCTCTTGCTGTCTTGGACTCACTCATGTTCGCATCCCCAAAAGTGTAAATAACAGAGGTAGGAGCAGATCGGGGTGTAGAAAAAGCTAAAAGTCTGGTCAGTTATTTTTGTCGTGTCTTGTGAAAGACTGTTACAGTCTCCTTGTGAAGGAGCCCTTTTTTCAAAGAACCAGCTTTGCAGCGCATAATGGTCAGCACATCGTTTATTACATACTGAAGTGGTTTTATAAATAAATTCAATAAAACGATACATTTGTCATTATAAACACACTGATTACCAGGCCCAATATAAACAGCAGAGAGTGGGAAGGAGGAGTACATCTCAGTCTGACTTTGTATGTAGGCTTTCCAATGACAGGCTCTTGCTGGTTATTTGACAGAAGCCATCAACAGGCATCCTTGGAGGTGAATATTTAATGTAGGATTCATTTTAGCATTTGATTCAGTGGCAATTATTCCTCCAACATTAGCAGTGAAATGACACTAATGCACTCTGCGTTTTGCAGTTTTCAGAGACTACGCCTGGGTCACACGGTGCCGAAAAGGGAGAAAGGAACCACTAGAACAAGAGCTACCAGCAATTCGTATACAGTTAAATCTTATTTATAGTCTGGTATTTCGGAAACAGGCTCCTCTCTTTTTCACTCAGTGGATAGACTTCTACAGATATTTATCCCTCACTTCACCTTCATACTTCTGAATTGTGGTATACCTTGTGCCCGGTAATTAGCATTCTGAACATACCAGAGTTGATATAGACAAAACCTGAACCACACAAAAGTGTTTGTCATTCACCTTGTGCTGCTGAACCTATGAATCTAAGAACATGCATAACTGTGCATTCTCCCTAGAAACATGATAATTATATTGAGCTGGACTCTTTTACATTTCTGGCTGAATTTATTCCCACAGAATACCATACAGAATCTAACAAAAAAAGAGCCACTAAATTTATAACAGAATCTTTCTACTTAGGTACATTGATAAAAATGTAGAGGGTGTGAAAACTTGTTGGAAGATTCATAGAAAGAAAAGGAAATTGTGGCGATGCTGGATCTAGAAAATATGTGAATGGGGGAGAATAAGCTACCTGTGAAATCACTTTTGTCAGCTGAAAAGATGGGCAGAGTAGCTGGATTTTCTGGTTCGTGTTGAGCCAGCTCCTCCACTCATAGGCTACATCTGTTTTAGGTTCGTTTGTGCATAGCGAACAGGTTGCATTTCTCAAAAGAGCGAAGTTGGGCATCAGCTTGGAATTTTGGAGGTTGCCATGGTTTCAATATTTTTATCTTCGCTGCAAGTCGTTAAGATTGCATTGACATCTTCAGAGCGATTACACCTGAAAAACAGGACCTTCTTGCTTATAGAAGTCACTGGTCAAGCACACACACATAAAAACAAGGGAACTGCACAAATACTGCTTCCGAGAGCAAAACTGGTAATCGAATGGGTGAATAGTTGCAATTGTAAGCCAAAGATACATATTTCTTAAAGGCCCCATGAGTCAATATGCAAATTATTAAAGATTTATAATGTAGGAAAAATGTAGAGTATTCAGTGAACTTTTCAAAGCAAGATCTCGAAGAAGGAAAACCACTGAAAAAACTATTCCAATTAGCAAAGCCATTTGCCGGGAAGAGAAAATGACTCAGAGAAAATGTCAGTGGGTTCAGTAGCGAGCTGTCCTCTCTCTCGGAGAAAGACAGCTCAACCTTCTGGAGCCTGATCTGGCTCATCCAGAGTGAGCGTCTTAGCTGAAACACATCTCTGAGGTCCAACTGTTCCAAGAACGACTAGGTTTTACTCTTGCAGGATTAAATTCAAGATATATGGCGAAGCACACGCTGTTCTCTCCAGTCAGAGCCAACTCTGGTCATATTCTTTAAAGAGTCTGGAATTAATTGCATAGTCTCTCCAGACACGTCATGATTTATCTGCTTGGGTGAAGCTTTGTTTATCCCATAAATTAAAATCCTCGCGTGAAAAATCCAAGCTGCCTCTTGGCCTGCAGAGGAGAGAAGGGAACCGGGGTGGTGTGGGGGCGGCTATGTCACGCCAAGTAGGAGGGAGCAATGAGTGCTTTAAGTGAGATGCTCCCCTTTGACACGGCAGCGCTGACCCGCCTGCAGTAACATGGGCTGAGCCCTGAGCAGGATGGGAGCCTTCCTGGGCCCTCTGTAAACAGAAAATTTTCCTTTCAGTAGAGGTGACCCCTTCCGATTTGTGCAGACTCCTCAATTGTTTTCTGGGTCTTGCGCTGCGTAGATGTTTTCACTTAGTCAGGGAGGAGTACTCACATCTGAGAGCTTTTTGCCAAAAGGAGTTGCGAGAGCTGTGGTGAAGACAGAGTAAGTAGAAAAACATGAGAAATTGGAAGGGAATAAACCATTCCTAACACGGCAGCAGGAAGCCAACGGGCTCTGGCTGCAGTGCTAAATATCCATAGTGCCTCCCTCCGTGGGGTGGAAGAAAAAAAAAGCATTTGTTCTGGAGCAGAGGAATCACAAACACAAGCGCCCTTTTACACCGGGATGTATTTGCACCTTGAATCCAGATTTGTGCTTTTATTGAAATTAAGGGTTCTTTAAGTATCTTTTTAAATACTCTCTTTGATCAGCTCTCCATTCAAGCAACATCTGTAACTGAGGCTGAGATATAAGACCTTTATGTCTGGGATGTTTGCATGTAGCTCTTTAACTACTGTTACATTTTTGGCTTTCTCTTAACTCTTTTTTTTTTTTTTTTTCCCAAAAGTTCAGTTATGCAGCAGTTAAAGTAAACCCTTTTATTTAGCCATTAAACATCCCATATCCATCTCACTTACCACAGTTTTAAAATGCTGGTTTACACCCACAACTCAACAAAATAGAGCCACGCATCACATTCTAAACAGAAAAAAAGCAACCTTTCAAATCACACTCCGTACACTTGAAAACCTCACTGCTCTGGGAGCAGAACGCCTTCCGAAAAGACTATGTAGAGCTAAAGTGTCCCTCCTTTTGAATCTCCATGAGGATACAGGTGGCTTTTCATGTATTGTTTAACCACAAGAAAGCTATGATGCAAAGCTCATATTTAAGTCCTTCCTGGAAAAAACAAAAAGGTAAGTGTCTAGGTCTCTAGCACCGGGAGTTCTCATGAGCACGAGCTCTGCAGGCGGCCGCCTGGTGCCGGAGAGGCCGCGCTCACGGCTCCTGCCGGCTCATGCGCTTTGTTGACTGATCCCTCGTTCCTGTAGAGTGCACTTATCATGTTGAATCAACATCTCAGAGAGAAAGGAGGCCTCGGAGTTAAATAAGGTCCCGATGAACTGAATGCGTTAAAAATGCAAGATCTGGAGCTTCAGTCTCAAGTGATGTTTCAAAAGGGAAGCAAATGTCACGACTCAGAATTTAGGATGAAGCAAGTGGACTCTTTTTTTGCCAAGCAGGCCAAGAGCTCTATCCTTTCTCAGGACATCTCAGTTCATCCTCAGTGTACAGTGTTTTGCAGCTGGTAAATTAAGTGGCTACAAATATATGAACAATTGTGGTGAGGTCTGCAGATTACACAGCGGCAAAGCCCTCTGTTCTGGGAGAGAGGGGACAAAAGTTTCTGTTTAATGCAGGGTCCTCAAGAATATCAGTGGAGCACAACTCAGAAATCTAGGGGCAGATTCCTTCAGTCATAGTGGAAGTATTCTGTAGGAAGCCAATAATTTCTTATTTCTCCCGTTAATATAACCTACATTTGACCTCAGAGAGTTTTCTTCCTTCAGCCATTGATCTCTCTGAGGTTACAGGTTCTCAGGTGAAAAGCAATTTATCGTGGCTATGAAAGATATTTCTGGTAGATATCATCCATATTCAAGTGACATATAACATCATGCTGTGCCATCAGCAGCTCTACTGGCTGCAGGTGTTTAGCCAGGAAAAGGATACCAAAATGTGCAAATAGCATTCTGGAGGTATGCACCTTAAATCCATGAGCAGACAGATCAACACTTGTCTAATGTGTCTTGGATTTAATCTTATCACCGTTGTTTCCTCAAAATTTGAGACACGAAAAGAAAAAAAAAAAAAAAAATCAGAAGGCTCAGTCACAGTGAGATTCCTGTATTTTTTTGTGCAGGAATGGGACAATCATCAAGCCCTGAATGGAATAAAGCACTGGGTGACTCACATCACATTGTGACCTTACCCTCCACTGTCCTTATTCCAGCAGAGGGAAAGAGAACAGAATTACAGTATGTGGTATGACTGATATATTTCAGTGTGAACCAGTTATGTACATCCTTTTCTGAATAATCCAATAGTGTCCACCCTCCAAACAGGGAGCTGACAAGATGGATCAAGACTATTTCTTGATGTAGCATTTCTCCTGTCCATTTTACTAAACAGCATGATTGTCACTGTTAGCGACATTCACACGTCTTCATCTCAAAGAGATGAGCATTTGTAGACTGCTGAAGGTGCCATTTCACAAAGGATTTGATAAGAGATAAAAGGTTTATTCCTGTCTTTAAACGTCCCGAGCAAACCTCCGATTGCACTAACTGAACTGGATCGCCAGATTCCTTGCCAACTTCTCACTATGGTGCAAGGGGATGTTACAAATTTAGAGTAGGTAAAAGCCACCTGAGGACTCCAAATATGTGTCAAAAAGCCTCATCTGCACAATGGCAGAGCAGTGTCTGGATATTGCTACTCTCCATAGCATTGTCACAAGGCTTTTGGGTGGACACAGGACAGCCCTGATGCTCACCACGCACCAGGATCGTGGGCAGCAAAGCCTCCCCACGGGAAAATACACCAGCCCTGTAGTGAAGATAACAAGTGACTGTGTTAGGCAGCTGACAAATTCAAAGCTGCTCTGTAATGCTGCCAGAATCAGAGAAGCATAGCTAAAATAATGCAATGCATCATCAGTAACGCCTTAAGCTAATTTGGCTGGAGTCTCCAGTGCATGGCAGCATTCCGGGGCAGTTAAGGTTATTTGCATCTTCACCGGTCACTCCCTACCCTAAAATGTTTCAACTGAAGTGTAGCTTCATTTCTGCCTCTGCTAGGTATATGTTGCTTGGTTTGGTGTTTTAACTTACATATACTGTCACAAATATTGTGCTGATACTCAACCTTGGTTTTGTCTCACAGCAATAAAATCAAAACCCAACGATATTTTTCAGGCTTACAGTGATTCAGATGAAGTACAATGCAAACATGCTGAAACTAACTTTAACTAGCTACTCTGGGAACCAGTAGTAAAATTTAGTGGCATCTATGCAGGGCTTAATGAGGGCTAATTTACTTGAATTTGCATAACCGTGCTTCTCCACAGAAGTCCATGACACAAAATTAACGTAACAATGAAGGAAAAAAACCAAAACCATAAACCATGTCAGACCAAAGGAGAAAAAACACAGCTGCATATCTCTCCTAGTTACAGTTAAATTTTTAAATTCTTGTGAGCATCATCTAACAAAGCAATCAGGAGGAAGAAATTAGAAGATGAGGGAGAAGGAGTTAGAGAGAAGGAGGAGCCCATGCAAAAGGCTGCAGGATCTGAAGTTCACAGAAGAATGGTGATATCATTCAGTTCAGTAGGTTTATCAAAGTGATTGTTAATAAATTACTCCTTCCAAAAGAACTGCAAATAATAAAAAAAAATCAAGTAGAGAAATAACAATGTGGAAAATATATACATTCATTTCTAATCTAAGGTAAGCATTAGGTGAATGTTTAACAGTTTTAAAGAGGATTAGGGGGATACATAAGGTCGATATTTCCAAACCTCTGTGATAAACAGATTTTATCAAACTTGCGACAGGAATATTACAACATCCCGTTGCTGCCACCTCTCAATTCAAAAGCAGCCCAGGGCCAAATAAATGATAGCAATGACTTAGCCTTGACATTTTTCTTTTCATTTTACAATAATGACACATAAGAATGTTTCCACTGTAACATTTAAGTCAAGTGAAAAGCACATTTTAAATGTCTGATATCATTTTTTTTCTGAAGAAAGATTTTTTTTCTTTTTTTTTTTTTTTAAAGAGCAGCTTTTCCTGAGCAAACACTTGCAGTCATGAAGCAGAAATCAGAGAGAATGTCAGCAGTTCAGCTTTGCAACGTGGGATCTCAGCTTCCCTTGTCACCTGCTCATTTGAAATTCCAGCAGAGTCCTTATTAGGAGGCTGACATAAACCTTATTCTTCTTTCCTCTAACCCAATGTTGCACTGTTATTGCTCTATTAACACCACTTTTGATGTAAACAGCACACTTTTACCATAGCACTAACAATAAATAAATAAATCTGTGGTCATGCAGGAAACCCGTCACTGACATGACCCCATCTGAGAGGAAAGGGCGTTGAATCATCCCGTTGCCTCAGGGCGTGGGCCTACGTGGCCTGGCCAATGCCGCTAACCTTGACTTGCAGAATGTAGCAGATCCCTAAATCTGTGCGCTTTCACAGCATGTGGGTTTGAAATTATTTGTGAAAGACACTACATAACAAACTGCCTGGGGCTTAAGAGAGGTTATACAGACAGAAAGACAGCCAAAGGCTTGCACATCCAGCTGCTGCCATGAATCTCAGCCCACCTGGACAGAGCTGTTCCCTCTCCTCTTTTTCCAGCCCTGCAGGTCCAGGCTTAAGCTGCCAGGCCTTAGCACACTTCAGACCGCCCTCGAGATGATCAACGTGGGTCTGGTTTTATCATTTTGCAGGGGTGGGTTATCCCCGCCCGGCACTCAGTGCCCTGGTAGATGCTCATATGGCTCCTGTGCTCGATGTTCTCCTGAATACCCTGGCCTGGAGGAATCCCACTTGCCCCCAGGATTCCGTTTCAAGCCCTGTTTGTACTTCCAGAGCGGTCCAAAGAAGACTAAATGGCGCTGGTATGCTCTCTTCAGCGATTACTGTTGAGATCTCGATTGCCAGTATTTGAATTTGAGCTTCTGTGTAGTCTGAGGATTTAACTTAATGGTCCCAGAGATAAGTTATGCTCTCCGGCTGTGACATGACTCCAGAGAAGCCATCTCTACACTGTGGCTTTTTGTACCTCCGAGAATGACTCAGTAGAAAGAGGCCACAAAATGACAGGTAAGAATCGAGGATAAATATATGTAATAAGGCGTAATTGCCCTAAATCACTTGCCTGGAGTTACTAAAAGGGAGGAGAGAGCAAACAGCAGTAAAACGAGTGATTTAAAGTCCACGGTTTGTTAGCTGAGGGAAAAAGTTAGCTAGAACAGGCAAGATTGTTAAAGTACTGCACATTATCCCTGGCTCAGTTTTTATAAAGGCAGAACTCGCTGTCAGCTCTGCCGGGCTCGTTATGGCTTTACTGTTTATCTAGAGAAGGTGTTGAGGAGAGTGAAGATGATAAACGTTTGGAAACAGCTGCAGACGGTTTTCCATAACCATTCAGGCATCTGTTTCCTTCAATTAGGCAATTAGGTACTGGGCAGAGAGACAGGTTGTGTGCCCCTCCAGTGGCCCCTTTAACCATTGGCAGGCTGGGGGAAGAGCGTGAGCGGTTTCGTATCTCAGACTTTTGGCTTGAGAACCGCTCTCCAGAGGACTCAGAGGACTCTCAGGTAATCCTTTCCCCTCCCCCCCCCCCCCCAGAGGGAAATAACTACAGCTTATCTGGGAGATGGTACTTGTTCTTAGCAATTTGTCTTTCTACATTTTTCAATTAAATAACTAAGCACACATTTATTATTCTAATTCAGTGGGATTGCTGACAACCAATTCCCAAGGTGTCAAATTCTCAGCCCTGTGCTAAGAAAGTGTGCAAGTGTGAGCATTTTAAGTAGTCGCAACATGAGATTTAAATAAATGATAAGTCCTGCGTTGGCCTTTTGCACAGAGGTAAAACTTCAACAGATGACTTCTGCACTGAATTCATTAGCTGTTGTTCAGGATCTGTCATTCCTCATCAATCACACGGGATTTCTGTTTCATTTAGACTCACACAAACTTTTCAAGACGGTTGCACAAAAGCACCTTCACTTTGCCAAAAAAAACCCTGAGCAAATAATTTTGTATTTACAAAATGTTTCTGCAAATAAGATCTAACTTATCTCAATTCTTTTTTCTCTCCAGAAAACAAATATCATTAAAGGAAGCCTGCAAATTTTTAATTTGAAGAAATAAAGGTTCTTTGTGTTCCAGTGGTGCCTTAGAACAATAATCATGTATCATGACTACCTTCCTCTATTTTTAAAAATGGTCCTCAATTTTTTAAGATTCTGTCAGCACCCTGGTGATGATGGGGCTAAACAAAGTGCTTCTTTTTCAAATTCTGTGTGCCAAAGGTTTGGTGTGACTTAACAGCTGGACCCACCTAAGAGCAAGTGGCCACCGAAAGAGGCTGTCTTGTGTCCCGACTGCTCCCTGCCCTCGGCTGTGTGGTCCCAGCCTCCCTGGCACACATGCTGAGGCTTGGCTGACCTCTTGATGAGCTACTTCACAGAGTTAAAGCAGTGGAAAATTATCCTCCTTCTCCAAGAAAGTGATCAGTGTTCTGCCAGTTTATGTCCCTAATTAATGTCCTAAATTTATGTCCTTTTACCAGTGCAAAAGAAAGGGTGGAAGTGTGCATATGGGATGGGAAGTGTAAGAGGAAAATACCTCCTTCAAGAGCCACTGGAAAGTATATTGGCTTAACTGCAATTTTAAATCTCCTTTCATATTTGGTATTAATAATTTCAATATTAAAAGATTTTAAATTTTTGGCTCATCCACAGGATCTAGATCCATGGGAACCAAAATTCCAAACGGGTCTTTGTACAAATATTTGGTCATGTCCAAGTCTTCTGGGTGTCAGACCACAGACAACTTCAGGTGAATTAATCCCCCCATCCTACATTAATCATCACACCCAGTGCGGTCCACTCAGCTTGCACAAGCATAGATCAAACAAAAAAATAAGGGCTGTCCCTCCTGCAAAGAATACAAGAGAGGGAGACATCACATCCTACCAGTTGCAAATTATAAATGCAGGGGAGGGAAATCAAACATAGAGGGGACAACATGGAAGGCAGAGAAACGCATTATGATGGTGGCATCTGATGGAAGAGCTGCCTGAAAAAAAAATGGGCCAAAAAAAGGGGGATGTATGCAAATCAGTGATAAGTTTTTAGAGCCATTTTCACAGTCAATATCGTCTTCAACCTACAGAGCGCTGCTGACTCCACCTGGATAGCTTTTGATGTAAGGCACTGCGTGGCAGAACACTGATGTATACTCATAAATGAATAGAAATACAAGTATATACATTTCTCTGCGGAAGTGCAAGACCATTCAGGGAAGACCAATTAAATAGATCTTAATTTAGAGACTACCTTTACCAGTCTGGAATCCAGCTCTAATTGTGGCGAGTAACAGAATTCAATTGAAATTTAATCAGCAGAATGAGCATTGCTAACATTTGAGAGTTAATTAGGGTAATAATTACTGAAGAAACAGATTTGCTGCATCGAGGAGAAGTTGCTATGGTATTCCCATATATATTTGAGAAAGCAATTAAAAAACCCTCTGATGTAGACAGAATAGCTGCAGATGAGTGGAAAGTTAAATGGGCAATGCATCCGAATGTCAGGGCAATCCAGTCCCACCCCAGTTCAACTGTTTCCTAAGGTCTTTTTCTTTTTGAATCGGTCCTGGGTGCTGATGAGGCTTCAGACTGCCTGAATGTACCACATACAGATACCCAAGGATGAAGGATGCGCTTATCCTCTGTTCTCTGTTCATAGGTTGGTGGGAGGAGATGATTTTGACTGTCAGGGAGATGTCAGGACTAGAGATGAGGAGTATTTTGTAGAGAGAAAGAAAAAAGTCTTTAGAAGGAAATGGCAGTGCTGAGGTCTGGTCTCACTCACTTGTGTTGGAGAAAGTTCAAAAGAGACTGTGGAGAACCTGACAGGTTGGATAACTTTTGTCACTTGTTCCCCCCCAAAAATCCAGAATTCATTTTTGACCAGCATAGGTTTTAATTAGAGATTAAGAGCGGGCAATGGTGAGGAGATCTCTGAGACAAAGGCTGACATCTAGGACAGGGTGCAGAGAGACAGATCCGAAATTAAAGAGAGAAAAAAAAATTGAAAGCCAGCAGCTGAACAAAGCAGCATGGGTCTACACCGACTGGGGCACAGGGAGAGGAAAAGAACAGGAAAGCCACAGAGAGACGCAATTCCAACATCGAGTATGCAGTCAGTAAATTTGAGAGTGCTGAGAAGCCAAAGAGGATTTTAATGGAGGGGGTTTAGCCAGGTCTTTTAAGAACGGCTCGTTAGGAGCCAGATGGCAGCCAACTCGGGATAGCCTTGGAGCAGAGAGACAGGAAGCCAAGTTTGTAGGCAGCTTGTTTGTCGCATGCAGAAGATGGATGGAGAGGCTGGCAGGATCAAGGGCTTCTTGTCTGTATTTAGTTGCATCAAGACACGAGAGGCCAAGTAGGGTGACTAAGCAATGGCCGTGGCCAGTGACGGTGGGAGTGACATTCCCCCTGTGGACAGACCCCACACAAACACACTTTCAGCAGAGCTGGATCTGCTTCACCTTCAACGTAATCCCAGTGTTAGAAACAGGGAGATTATGCAGGAATCACTGCATGTTAGAATCGCTTATTCAGCTCAAATTTGCCTCTCCAGGTATCTCCATTCTGTGCCTAATTGCTGCAAGAGAAGTAAGAAGCTGCAACAAAACTTGTAACTACTCCTCCCTCCACCCTCACACATCCTGGCTTCTACACCCAAAACAAGAGAGAAAGAACGGAGAATTTGGAAGACAAAAATGAGATACATCTATGCTGCTTAGGATATTTTTTCTATTCTGCCTGATTTTGCTGCTGTGACCCAAATTTCCTGTGCAGTTTTTTTTTCAATGTATTGCAAGAGACAAACGTGAGAGCGTGTGATTTGTGCACTTAAAAATGTGAAGAGAAAATACTAATTGTAAGTAAGACAAAAGGATCATTTCTTAGCACAGTATCTCAGTAACCATCTTTTAGGATTTTTCTCTGTTGGCAATGAGCCAACTGTAGCTAATAGCTGCAGATAATCGGCAGGAAAAGAGAGAAACCACCTTCAAGAAGATCAGTCATTGCAGCATTGCAACATGCACTCAAAAGGCTGAGAAGCTACTAAATCTCCCACTTCATTAATGAAATACTGTCCTGAATAGCTTGAAAATGTTCATATTTGCAAATACTTGTAGCGGATGTGAGATAACCAATCATTTCTAGGCGTATATTGTGGAATATTTCAACACACTCACTCATTGCTACAAACCTCAATTCGCTCAACAAAAAATTTTGCTGTGTTTAAGGCTGAAAAGGTGGTACACGGTGTCCTGCTTCCCACTGCATGCAGGCACGCTGCAGCCACGCTGCAAGTCAGCCGAAGGAAAACCCGTGCAGTGAAGCAAGTAGCATGCAGGACCGCAACGGGAAAATCGTTCGGCCCACGGATCACCATCTGCAGAGATCTGCATGAGCAGCTTTTACATGCAATAAAAAGAAAAACGGGTGATTGAGTGAGCTCTAACCTGTATTTTTCAATGATTTATTCCGGACAGTAAAGATTGTCAGAGGGGGCCTCAGTTTATTTGAAAGTTGCTTCCAAAACATTGTAAGTGACCAGCGATTGACTCAGCTGTGGGATGTGATATTCTGTGCTTATATGGCACAGCCTGATAGATGCATATTTGCTACAAATAACTTTCTTTTTATGTCCTTTAAACAGTAACTAGAATAATAGATACCATACACAGTGGAGATGCAGAAATGCATAATGCAGTGCTCTTTCAGTGGCAGAAAATTGAGTGGAAAAAAGGTTTGTGCTATCAGATCTCTTGGTAATGTGTGGAAGAATGAGCTATATTTTAACAAAATGAAGAACTTATGTAAAATGATGGTGTTTTGCGTTTTCATCCTAAATGCGAAACAGAGTGCGAGACCTTCATGAAACTTTCATCAAGTTCCCTTTTTCAGGGCCTGTGTTCACAAACTCGAATGACAGTTCAAGCTTAAACTTTCTAAATCTTACTTTCATTTGTATGAGTCAAAAATCTCAGTGGCAACATAATGTCATGCAAATTTCTTTTAATGACCCTGATAAAAGTGGGGCGCTTGTTTTGTTGTTGTTTTAACCTCATCTACAGAATAATTTTTCCTATCTATTCCTCCCAGTGCTGACACTGTACAAATTATTGTCAACAAAAAAAAAAGCTCCAAAATCCCCAAATCAAAGCAGACGGTAAAACTGCAAAACAAATTATTTATAAGATCAGGGCAACAGTTGACAAATCCAGGTGGGATAAATTACTCTTCCCCTAATAAACTAGGTCTTGAGAAAAATAATACACAGAATTAGTTTTCCCATTTATCTACTGATTCGCCGTTTTCCCCACTTGGAAAATAAGAGAAAAATCTCGATTTCACTGATGTCCCATTAATCCGTCCCCTCTCCGCCGGGATGCGGCTGCCGCAGCCCCGCTGGTGCCCTCCCCAGGTGTCGGGGGGAGAGATGAGCAACCTGCAAACTCCCAGAGCAGCAACACCCCCTCCAGCCCCACCTCGGCAGTGTCCCGGGGTCCCTCCCCGCTCTGGGAACGCTCTCATCCCATTTAAGCTTTACAACTTCACCACCTAGTGGAAGCCCAGGTACTTTCTTCCCTCGACTCCACCTCAGCTCTAGAGGAATTTTGTACTCCTGACGATAGGTGGGGGGCGGTTTTATGTATTAGGAAATACAGCGAACCACTCTGCCTTAATTTTTGCTATTTGTTCTGGTTTGCCAGACTACAGTGGTTTGAGATATTTGGTGAGAGCGTGCTGAGAAGGGGAAGAGAAACTTTAGGAAGAACGCAGTGTTAGGGGGATAGGAGAAAAAGCTAGTATGAATAGAAACACAGACAGTGATAGTACTGCTTGCTAAACCCAAATTAAACTCCCAGGTGGCCTTCCTAAATGGGAATCCCTAAATGCATGGCTGGGGATCAGCAGAGGCCCTGGAACCCCTTGGTGCTCTTAGGATCAGGGCAAGTCTTCCCCTCCTCTCCCCCTCTTTTTGGTGGCAGGGTCCAGCATCAGCCAGATGCCGGCAGGGAAGCTGTTGCCCCCGCTGGGCTCTGCTCATCCGTGGCTGTACCCAGAGCTGCTGAGTAATCTTATGGGGCCCAAACCCAGGGCTGAAAGCAAACCCCACCACTTTGAACTTTTAAGTAGGGGAGGGGGAAGGATGTAAAAGAAGAATTGCTGGTGGATTTGATGCTTTCTTTAATCCTAGGTGTGTTACATAGATTACTATAGCTAAACTAGGGTACTTTTCCACACAGGACACCTTCTTCCACTTATTTTCCCCCTGGCTGCTTTGGTAAAGATGTAAAATGGTAAATCAACAGACTCAAGCAAGTTCCTGGAGAGCTGAGAATACTTTCACAAAACTTTTTTAATGAATACTTCATTTTAAAATCATACATAGATGTATGATTGTTGTCTGTTATGTAGTTACATACATAGTCTTTCCTCAGTTGTTTTCTGGTTTGGTTTTATTGAGTGTGTTTTTCTCATCGCGTTACACCTTATTGCTGTCTTTCTGATGGAATACTTCTGGAACCTGTTACTTTAAGATCAGCTGTGTAAGAAGGGAGCAGCAGCTATATAAAGGAGCTTTGCACCTGCACTCTCCTCAAAAAGTGGGGGGGGGTTGCTGTTGTTTGGAGTTTGTATGTTTGTAATTTAAAAGTGCTTGTAGCGCTTTTAAAAAGTCTTCTTAACCACCAGATTGAATGACTCTGCTTCAAGTGCTGATGAAGTATCTGTCAATGTTTAGGTGAAAAGAACCAAAATTACTAGACCCAGCTTTATCAATTCAAAGGCATCGGAGTTTAAAAGACACATTTCCTTAAGCAGAAATCGAGCAACTGCTAAGTGCGACGCACTTTCTTCCTCCCTGTGAATGAAGCCTGTGCAGCTGGATAACCGCTGCCATCCCTCTTTTGGGGCAGTGACAAAGGACCGCTCATCTTTTCTCACACTCACAGGTGCCACCTCGGCCCCCAGGGAAACAGTGGGGTTCCAGGAGAAAGACGATGAGCTCAGAGTTGAGGTGGAAGTTGGCTAGATGGCAGCAGAGCCCCAGGCAGCAGCAGCGGCAAGCACCTTCCTAGGGAGACGACTCCTGAGGGACACACAGTTCAGTTGCTAGAGGGAGAACCGACAGGAAAACGGAACTGTCTGAAATTCGATATATTTGAGAATGCTAAATACAGAGACAAAACATTTGGTTTCTGTTCTAGTTCAACATAAATTCCCAGCTCTCACCAGGTTCTTGTTGACAGCAAAACTGGAGAAGTTGCATGGTAGCAAAGGAGGGAAAACAAATGGAAAGTCTATTTATATTGGAACTTATGTTTTACTTGTACTTCCACAAGATTAATCTCATTTAAATTTTTCATGGCCCTTTACAGAAAAGTAGATAAATGGACTATATCCTCGGACAGTCATAGGCGGGCAAAACACAACCAAAGTGTCATGGTTTAATCCCAGCCGGCAACTAAGCACTCCGCAGCTGCTCACTCACTCCTCTCTGGTGGGATGGGGGAGAGAATCGGAAGGGTAAAAGTGAGAAAACTCACGGGTTGAGATAAAGATGATTTAAAAGGTAAAGCAAAAGACTCACACACAAGTAAAGCAAAATAAGGAATTCATTCGGTGCTTCCCATGGGCAGGCAGGTGTTCAGCCATCTCCAGGAAAGCAGGGCTCCATCACACATAATGGTTACTTGGGAAGACAAACGCCGTAACTCCAAATGTCCTCCTCTTCCTTCTTCTTCCGACAGCTTTTATTGCTGAGCATGATGTCATATGGTGCGGAATATCCCCTTGATGGGTTGGGGTCAGCTCTCCTGGCTATGCCGCCTCCCAGCTTCTTGCACACCCCCAGCCCACTCGCTGGTGGAGTGGTGTGAGAAGCAGAAAAGGCGTTGGCTCTGTGTAAGCACTGCTCAGCAATACCGAAAACATCCCTGTATCATCAACACTGTTTTCAGCACAAATCCAAAACACAGCCCCATACTAGCTACTATGAAGAAAATTAACTATTCCAGCCAAAACCAGTGCACAAACCCAACTGGGATTCTCTGCGTGACTCTGCCACTGAGTCGCTATGGAAACACGGGAAGATCTGGATCTTTTCCCTTCCCAGCTCTCACCTGCAGTTCCCAGCTCTTTGTCAAGCACTTTGACGTACTGAGTTACTGGCATTACACAAGTGACAGCGAATAATTGCAATAGACTTGATGGTCTTTAATGAGGCATAATCTGTTCAGCAGTGAAAATGAATCAACCAGATCTAAAATTTCAACTTCAGTCATCTGTAGAACCAGCTTAGCCCAGCAAATCTGTTCTGGTCCACTCTTGTTTGTTCCTATGGAGAATAAATCACTTGGTAAAGGTCTGTACAAATTGAAAAATAAAAGAGGGCGTTTCACACAGTGGTATATGAAAGACTTCACTTAACATTGTTATGGAGCAGTATCTGAGATCACATGAAGTTTCTACTTGGACATGGCCATAAAATCCCAAATGTTTTTTTAAGAAAAAAAATTCCTGAAATTTCCAAAATCCCAAAAGTACTGAATAAATATCTGGGAAAGGAAAACAGAATGATATTCTGAGTGTGAAACTAAGCACTCTGTTGTTGACTGCACAGAGATTACACAGGTCCGAACGGGTGATTAAAACTTATGGTAGTGGCACAAGTTTTAATAAAGTGCTGAGGAACACTGTTTAAGAACAGAATTGGTTTTTAAGATGTGTATTAAGCTCATATATTTTTGCAATCCTGTTCATATCTAAGTTGTAGTTGTGTTGATGAAGGCATGAAAATGTAAGGATAAAAGAGAGGTATGATTTGCGGGGAGAAACATCTTTTCTTAGATCAAACGGATAAGTTTCCAAGCACAACAGCTCTCCTTTAAATATGTAGTTCTTGTTGGTTCTTCTTAAACATTGCAGTGTGGTATGTTAGCGCTACCACCTGTTTCTCTGCGTGTAACCTCAAAATCATCTAGTTGCATCTCTCTACCTCCCCTGTGTCAGCCATGTCTATGATACGCAAAGGCACTGGTAGATAGACGGTGGAGAAAGTTTCCTAGTAAACAAACTTGTCTGTCCATGAATATTCACACATGTGCCGCTGCCTTTAATGGAAACATCATTTTAAAAAACCCTTTGTTCTTCTTTAGACGCTTTGCATGTTTAGATGCATTTTTAGATGCAGGTGCCGAAGTATTTAAATAAAAAATGCAAAGAGAGATCTATTGACTGACTGTCAGTCAATAATCAGAGAAAGATGACAGTTCTGGTCAAGCAAACCAGAACACCCCCCCCCATGATAACATGTCTCTGAGCTCTCACATTCTCAGGTTCATTTAGCATTATGCAGCATTTCTGACAAGTGAAAGTTAAAGTATTGGGAATTCTTGTAATGCAACCAGCTTGGAAATATGTAAGGCTACTTATATATGCCTACCCAAACCATCAGAGGATAAAAGTCAAGGAGCCTTTAAGAACTGAGGAAGAGAGATTTAGCCACCGTCAGTACAGACAGGATTCAGCCCTGAGTGAGCACCGGGCTTTGTACTGACTTACTGAGAACAAAATTGTTTTGCTATTTTTAAACAGTGCTGTCTTTTGCCAACTGTTTAATCTATTAGACCCTGATTTTCTCCTTGTGGAGCTTTAAATCCTGAGAGTTTTGTTAAAGATAAGAGCAGTAAAGATAATGTTTAAACTTATCATTTTAATATATGAAAACACATAGGTATTCCCTACTGGGCATTCCTATTGGGTATAGCATCTGTATGTCACTGAAAATAATCAAATTGCATTATTTTAATCAAAGAATAGGGACAGATGATGTAACAAAAGCCCAAGGAGCCAAACCTTGTCTTACGTCAAGATACTGAGATTTGGCTCAGTGTTCTTAAACCAAGTCAATGGTGATGCAATTGACAATGTTTTCAAACAACCCGGTAAGACCCAATATAATACAAATAAAGCCACTGGGATCAAAAGTGACGAGGGAGAGGTTAAATCTTTGGAATAGACCTTGCTACATTGAGAACAACTGCCCATTCATTCAAAATCAGTATAAAAACAGTGGGCCCAGTTGTAATTTCATTGGCTTTGGATTAACTCTGGAATAACTCCACAGAGGTCAATGGAACGATGCCAGTATTAAAAAAAGGACAAGAGATCAGGATCACGTTGAGCTGTGTTCTGTTTGAAATACTCTTCTACCATTCCATCTGGAAGCAAGATGATCTGCATTTTTTGTAAAGGAATTTAAAAGGTTTTGCGTACCATTAAGCACGAACACAATAAAACAACATTAAAAAATACTAACTTTGCAGACTGGGGTAATTTTATGCCACATATTAGGGAAATAGTACTTTTCCCTAGGAATAATTTTGAGAACTTAAACCAGGTGTTTCTAACAGAAAAGTTTGGGGATTTTTTTATTTTTAATGTGTGCAAAAATAACTTTTTTTTTCCTTCAGATGGCATCCCCATACTTTCACATAACGATGGCCCTTCTGAAGCGATCTTTGAAGCAGTCAAACTATGCAAACAAGCAACAACCTACTTCTGAACTGTGCACCTTGTCTAACCATTGGTGCCACAAAGGCTTACGAAAGGATGCTAAAGCAGCTTCATTTTCAACAGAGATTAATGATCACTTTGTACAGAACTGATGGCAGGAAGGGGGTGATTTGTTAAAGTGAGATGAGCCCCCCTGAAATACTCACCAAACAGATGGAATTTGTGTGTGTTTGAAATCTTCAGGATGAGGTAAGTTTATCTGAAGAGCAAAGACTGATTTGCCAATTTGCCTCAACATCTAATAGAAACACAATCAAGGCAGAGAAGAGTGGACTCAAGCCCTCTTGTAAAAAGGCACTAATCATTAGCAGTACTTATCTGTGGTATGAATAATTCATAGATTCACAGGATTTTTGCATTAAAAATAAATACACTACTTCTCTTCTTCCCTCTCCAAGATTATCCCGTATTCTCTTTTTTTTTTTTTTTTTAATTCCCTCTAAAGACTGCAGAGCTCCCTCAAGTAAGCCTGACAGTGACATCCCAGAAAAGGTGTCAGCAGTATTTGGGAAGGTGGAGTGGCAGACAAACCTCAGTGCTATTACACAGCGTGGAAGTGGGCCACCGAGGGCCATACAGAGGATAAAGCCAATTGTAAAGCCGAAGTCAGCATCCAAAAGGTCAGGAGGAAATCGCTCTCGTGCTAAATAGTGTGAAATTCTTGAGGGTATTTTATGACCATTGGAATCCTCCAGAGCTAGAAAATGTAACAACAGCAGCAACAAAAATCTCTGGAAGATTCATCTTTCGGAGCAATTTTTACTCTCTACATAAAAAGGTGTAATACCACTTTGCAACATCATATAAATATTTACTTGGTTCTCAGAGTCAGCTCTTGATTAGCATGCATAAAGTCCCTTAACATAAGCAATGAATTTAACCCTCCATGTAGTTCACTGGCAACAAAAACAATCTTTGAAATATTCTCAGATGCAGACAAATACATTTTAAATGCAACTACAAAATGACTGTAATGAGCAGCAGGGCTGCACTAGCATTTTCATGTATAAAATAACTGATATTAAGGAAGCAAATTGCATTTGTGAAGGTTAGACTCTGCTACTGAAATACCTCAAGATTTATGAGAACTCCCATGAGAAAGAAATTTTGCAGAGGTCCCACCTTTGTTAGTGATTTCATTTGGAGTGCCAGTAAATAAGAAATATCATCCTGATCACACAGTTCTAGGTTTCTCTTTTCCATGCCTCATTTAAAGAAAATTTTTGAAAACACAACTTCTCTGAGCAAATCAATTGCAACTCCATCTAGTCAATTAAAATCCCTTCAACTGTAACCTCTCTTTCAATCAATACACAACAAGTGGAAATAACAATTTGTTTGGGTGCCACCGAACCATGAAGTTTATTTTCCAAGCAAGCATTTTGCTGCAAGTGAAATGCATGCGTCAGAGGTCAGCTTCTTTAAAAACAATTTACCTATTTCCTTCTTTCTGTCCATAAGTGGAATGGCATTTATTCCATTAGGGATGGCAATCTACAAACGAAACAGGAGGAATTACTCCTCTGATTGCAAATCACGTGACTGTTAATGCCACTCTTTCTGCCTGAGCTCAGTCCTGTGATTACGCTTACTACTAATGCACTAAGGATGCCGTCGGCTCAGGGTCATATTCAGCATCCGCTCCTCTTCCAGCAGGTAAGAGTGTGCACAAATTTCCACCTGGAAGAGGAATGGACATCTGTGTGGGGAGAAGACTCCACCCGAAGAAGTTTGTCTTAGTCATTCAGTGTGAAGGGGAGAAAAAGGCTAAATAAATGTGAGTTGCGTTCTCAACTGCGCCCCCGGTTTAGTCTAATTGCATTGACCTCAATAGACGTGTACATGTTTACCCGATCTGAGGCTCTAGCTTGTGATTTATAAGCAGAAACAAAATTGTCCCAACAGCCTGTTATTCAAAATTGCAGATTGTGTAACTCAGTTCTGCAAACACGCTAATGAACTACACAATCCCCGAAGAATACATTTATGAATTCACTGCCTTTGCTAAAAAGTGACTAATTTTTCATCCACTGTAAACTGACCAGATGTTTTGGTCCAGCTGCACAACCCCTCAGTTTGGAAACAGGCTGCCATCAGCCTTTTGATCATTTCCCTGAGAAAACCATCTGCTCTCTGTTTTCCCCTTCTTCTGCTCTTTGTCTCCACAGGCTTCCCTGAAGGCTTCCCTCCGCACGGTGTTATTTTGAGCCTTGAGTCTAAGGAGGATATATGGTAATTTCATCTACTCTTAAAAACTGGTCAGGCAGGATCTGTTCTCCCTGATGTAACTTCATAAAAGCCACAGGGATGTCTTCCCAAAGAGCTGTGCAGACATCTGTGTTTTCTATCCTGCTTTTCCTTCTTCCATGCCTCAGATTTGTGTGCACATCTATACCCACAGGACCCCCAGAGACACAAAACGAGAAGCGGCACGTTATGGTCTCCACTGAACTCAACACCACCAAAGGGGACACCCCAAGGCTGCCCATTAGTTAACTAAATTAGAATCAGGTGAGTTACTAGAGCTGAAATTGCTCTGATTTTGTCTCTCCAGAGGCTGATGGCTGTAGAAACACGCTCTTGAGGTGCCCCCTCTTGTCAGAATTTGTTTCATCCTCGTCTGAAAAAGCCTCATTGAGCTTGCAAGCCAAGTTTGAGCAAATAAATTGCAAAGTCCACTCCGCTCCCAAAGAGCAACTAAATGGATGAGAGTTGAGAAATCGTTTAGCAGGGGAGCTTTTGGCGATGCCTGCAATATAGGTTCTTGCCTGCATTACATGGCAGCTCCTGTATTTCAATAAGTAACCTGCATGCCTCTGAGGGGTGCGAGGGATACATCTATATAAAATTAGTAAATAGCACTCTGAAGAAAACTCACATAAAAGATGCCCAAAGTGTTCCTACAAAACCTCTCCCTCTTATTTGTAAAGATCTTTATTGTGTCCATCAGTTTTAATGTCACCTGTGGTGATGAAGATAAACTGAATATTTTTTATTTTAACAGAAAGCAAGAGGAAAGCGAGGTGACTGCTGGAATTCCTGAGCAAGCTTCTGGCATGATGACTGGGGAACATTGCTGGTCCAGCCACCCTGAACTCTGCAAGGAGCCTTGTGCAAGTTTACAGTGGGACTTCTTCAGCAGGATCGTGATCCCACCAGCAGCAATGGGAATTTTGCCACTAATTTCAAAGGAAGCAACTCCGATGGGAGGGTTTGCACAGATTAGACACATTCAGGAAAGCTCCTTTTCCCATGTCCCACTAGCAAGTCTCAGTGCCTTGATTTAAGAAGTTTCTTTTTAAATCAGAGGCATAATAATCATCACCAGGTAGAGAAACAAATTTTATCAAAGGGATCATCTGAACAAAATATGAAAGGCAAAAAGAAAAGCCATAATACACTCAACTGAAAGTCCAAAAATCTCACTAGCATGAAGAAGTTCCACCTTCTGCCTTCTACATCATTCTTGGTTTCTTTTCAACTTCCCGCCCATCTGCCTCATCCTTGAAAACTGTCATCAGCCTTTTGGCCACAGCTCAGTCTTTTAATGCCATTGTTGACAATGCTACACCATATTGATTGTTTTTTTTTAATTAGCATGGAGTGCACAAGGAGGAATGAAATTAGGCTCTTTGGTTTCATTATACTCACGGCATTGTGTGATCCAAGTGTCAATAAATTATCATTCTTTTTATTAGACAACAACAACAACAACTCTATTATCTAAATTACAAAAGGCTGCATCATTTGGTTGCAAAAGAGAACTTGCACATTAATAAAGGGATGCAAAAGCAATCTCTCAGCAAGGTTGAATAGGAAAATGTTAATCATCTCCTCATAAAGCATTACTCTTGGCATATTTTATTTCAGTCTTAGAAGGAGCTATTCACATCTGACCTCCTTGACAACGTAAGTTTAAAGAACTGATAATGCCATGTGACAGAGCAATCCATTTGTAAATAGTTTATTAAAACCAGGTAGGGATACACTAATTAAAAGTTGCATAGAGTCACTGTCTGTGATTGCCTTAGATGAATTTGAAACAAAACAACTCGTCAAGCCGCTGTGTTTTATGGGTGTTTTTGCCTGCTGAAGAGGTGCCCGGATTCAACTTTTGGTAAACACAACGATCCCATCATTAACTCTGGCATTCCAGCATGAACTGAAAGACAGCTAGAAAATACCAGCCAGTAATGCCTTTTCCAAGGGCTTCCTCCTTGCTCCCACCAAAATGCCAGCTGAGTTCTGGGGGAGCCAGACTATCTTGAAAGAGTAGGATTGGTACCTGCGCATTGGTGCTGATCCACGCCTCGGGACAGGGCTCGGGCTCCGCGCTCGCGGTGGGAAGGGCTTTGAGCTGAGGAGGCAGATGAGGAAGAGGGACAGCAAGAAGAGAATAGTTGGGTACCGTAAGCAAGTCTCAAAGAGAGATGCCATGAGAACTGCGTCTAGCCGAAAGCGAGACCCTAATTACACATCAGTATTACCTTAGGCCACTAGATGGTTTTCTCTCCGATGGCACAGTATTGGGTGTTTTTAGCTGACTGATGCAGAGCCAGTTATGTTCATTTTAAATCAGGATGCTACTATTTAAATCTACCTGTGAAACAATCTTGCAGACAACGCTTCTGCGTTTCTTACCAGAAAACACAACCTCTTTGCCCTGCAAAATCTGCAGCCAAAGTGACACTCTAAGTATCTTCTGGGGGTTGGTGCCAATGACTGCCCCGTTTCCCAAGATTCAGAGTACCATGGTGCCATTGGTGGCATTCCATAGCTGGACAAACCTCTTTGTTTATTAGCTAAATAAATAGTTTCCCATATCATTCTTTTTATTATTAGCTCCATTTTTGTTTAGAAGGTGGTTCAAAGGTCAACATACTTTTCAGAATCAAATGCACACATTACTTGCTGCAATGTAACAAACCAAAGGTCAACTAACATTCGCATATTTATATTACTATGGAAAACATCTCTATTTCCAGTATCAATATTGAAATAATATACTTCTAAATGAGTTTACATATTTCTTTTCTTTACAGGATTGCGTTAAATTAATTGTGTTTCATGTAAACATTTTAAAAATTAATTACAAATAAGGTGGAAGAGAAAGAGAGTTAACCAGCTCATTGGGAGTGGAATTGTCCCTGGAACAGGGCTTTAAGAAATCAAAAATGACACAATAGATTAATAATGCCTGTTATAAATGAGTTTCCATTTTCTCAGTAACATATGATTAATCAACATAATTGCAAGTCCTACTATGAGTAATGTAGAAGTTTAATTTGTATAGGCTTGGTGATGAAGTAAGTCAAATGAGTCTTTCACCTTTGTTCAAAGCTTTTGTTTCAGACACAGGGTTAAATATGATTGTCTCATCCTGTTCTCTCTTGGGGCACTTGAAAAAAAAACCTACCAAGAAATCTGGAAAAGTTACTGGTACCTACTCAGGAGAAGTACTCAGTGATAGCGACAGATGTGTTAAGGAGACCTGTGCATGGGAAGATTGTAAAAGACCAGGTAGGACTGCTACTGGCATTCATTTGATGGTCTAAAATGTGGAAGTCAAAAATAAAAACTGTCTCAGGGTAAATCAATAATCAGAGAATGAATACGAAAAGATTTTTTTCTTTTAAACCCAACATCAATTAGACTATGCGGAAATCAATCTGTCTGTGAGGGTCTTACCCCGGAATGGGGTAGAATTGCACATCCTAATGAAGACAAACATCACCAGTTAGAAAGAGAATTATTCCAAAAATACACCTAGGGTATCACAAATGTTGTTACAGCTATCAGGAGTCATAAGGCATTTCCTATAGTTTCACCCAGATTTTAAATCCATGTGGAAGACAGGAATACACCCCTAACTCCATTTGGAAATGTAGTATTCAAAAAGACACCCTGGGAAGGGTCCACTCTGTTTCAGATACAGCAGAAATTGTGGTTCTGTCTAACAGAGAGGCTCGTAAATGCTATAAACAGGAGATAAAGGTTTATTCTCTAAGTATCTATGTCCAGACATTAATGCAGATACTTAGCCCTCATTTAGACCTCTAGCTTTCAAAAACTAACATAAATTAGTGAATAGTGAATCCATCTTCAAAAGCTGCCTCATAAGACTGGATGAACATTCCTTCCCACCTTGCATTGATATATTTAAAATTAGATTGCATTCAGTATGGCTAATTTTCTTCAGGAAAAAAAGCTACCCTGGCAGGAGCAGGGACGGAGAGATCTCACAATGCTTTGCCTTCTCAGTGCTCTCTATTTGAGTCCATTGGTGGCATTGGCACCAAAGGCGGGAAAGCGCATGCATACGTATGTGCACACACACACAAATGTGTTTTGGAAGTGACTTGAAAAAAAAAAAAAAAGGGAAGAAAAAGAAACCTGCATGAAGAATTATTAGGAGGGAAAAAATTCATAGCCGATGAAAGCTAAGAAAGTACCTCTCTGTTCCAGCAGGCTACTGGGCTACGGTTTTTAAACCGCAGGCACTCTGGTTGGAGCAAGTGGCCCATGATGGTCAGTAGCTTCCTTCCATGGAGCAGGAGAGTGGCAATGTGAGGCAGAGGAATGACAGCTCTTGTCAGGCAGCAGAGCGGCACTTCCAAATGGCAATACTAACTGAACTTTCATTACCATTTTCCTTTTCCAAGGAAAATCTGTTTTGGGGGAACGTTGAAGGAAAGACAGCAGAAACAAACCCCCAGGTGGAAATATTTCGGGAAAAAATAATTTGCTGGACAATAGCTTCCTACATAAATGATATTTTTCAACCACTCCGAATATATCTAGTGGCAAGTGAGTTTGTAACGCTCATCCATTAGGCAGTAGTAAGTCAGGAGCTGCATTATCAGAAAGGCAGGCATTGCAGGCTCGTACCACAGCATGGACAGGTAATATAATTCAGAAACTGTGATGATCCAAAGCACCAGAACAAATCCCACACTGTCATCCTGTCCTGGTTAGAAAACAAGAGATATCTCTCATCTCAAAACTTTATTAAATTTAGTATACAGCAACATACATCAGACGCAGATTTATAAAAAGACAACCAGCTCCCTGCAGCTTAAGATAAATTCAACTAAGAGAAAAATTAATTTTTTTTCATGTTCAGGCACAAAATCTGATAAAAGTTCAGGTTTTACAGATTTGTAATTGGTTGAGAAAACACCTGTAAAGCAGCCATGCTGTTATATCCAAAGGAAGAAAGTTAACTACTGAAATACACTCAGCAACTTGACTACATTAAAGCACTACCAGATCTGTTGTAATTAATTTTTCTTGTCATTTAATAAGGAAAACAAAGCTATATTAAAATAAGTTTCATCAAAGTTCATGAATTAAAGTGCTGTGCATTCTAAACAGTCTGTGGTTTGAGATCTTTCTGTAATAAATAACAAGGAATGTGCTTGCACTTACTGTGTTTGGGCCAGCATAATTGCTATAAAGATAATTACCAGCAATTTTCCTCTTGCATTAGATCAGTTGATGAAGAGGAATAACAAAAACCTTTTCTTCTCTTTGTAGTTCAACACACGCAAAACAATAGCATTGAAATTCAAATCAAATGGGCAGATATAACCTCTATGGGAGGATCAACTGATAGCATACGATATTTTTTTTAAATAGCTGTAGTGTTTATGGTAGATTGAAGTCCAGCAGGACTGGAAAGGTACATAAATGTCTATTACTAGCTCCTGTCTGCATTTTGATTTTATAGGGATTTCAGATGAGATTGAGCAGAGAGAAACATTTGTCCTAGTTAGTTAGTTCCTTCTTCAGACTGCTGGAGTACAGGTTCACATTGCTGCTATTTGACGCCTACCTATCCTCGGGAGGAAAAAAGTTTCACATTAAACTCCAGACCGACTGGCTGGCATGTTCTTGTGCCGTCTGCATTAAAACTTAGCAAGGGAAAAACTAAACCCATAGTCCGAACCCTACCACTTGGCAGGGAGTTGGAGGTGGATGGCTGTAGGGGGAAGGGGTATTCTGGTAGCAAGGAGAATTACCTGGACTCTGAACACTAGAAATTTTCCAAGCTGGGGTATTGTGAGAAATCAAATAACTTTTTGGAAGGAGCCTTCAATGGGCCCCATTACACTTATTGCTCCCCCTCTGGATGAGTAGTGCTCAGCACTCAGAGTGCCCAGCTTCCTACGGAGCGCCTTGGCAGACGAAATACCCGTTTAGAGGTATTATTACAAAAATCTGTGATGTCTTGAAAGGGAAACACTTCTTCAGGAAGCATTTTTTGTACCAAAGGCTTCAAATTGGCATTTCAGGAACCCGCGATCGTCTTTGAAGAGCCCGGTGGGGATCACCAAGGCTTTCCTGATGAGGAATGGGGCCTGAGCCAAAGGCAGCTTGGACAGATGAAAAGGTTTGCAGTGATTTCAGCAAATACTAAATCAGACTTACAGGGTTCAGGTACCAATTCCTCACAGCTGGGAAGGAATGAGGTGAATACAGTTGCAAGCAGTTGTCCAAGGAGTACAACCACCTGGAAGCTGGGAAAGGGAGACTATTTTTGCTACGTTTTAGTTACGTGGGCACAAGTAGCACAGAAAGCACCAAGAACTTATCTCCAGGAAGTTATGCCAGTGCAGCGCGTAGGATGTCACCTCATCTGGCTTTAGAAGTGCTGTTCCAGATTTGCATGGGATCCCCAGCTGCTCACCATGGCATACACTGACACCACCTTTTCACTCTGTTGGTACCCGCTGACACGGGTAAGCGCCAAGGGCAGACAAAAAGTCAGGTCATAGCTGCTGTTATTTCCAAACTACAGTACAGGCTGAGCGTCTTGGCCCATATTTGTACAGTAAACCAGCGATCACTTTAGTTGTCTTCTCCCAGATAACGTGCAACATTTAGAAATGCCGTCATTGCTGGGAATAAGCTATAGCATTGACTGGGCACCTGAGTCCTTGTGTAAAGAATTTCCCAACTCGGAGGGAAATATCGGCTTTATAAAAGTTGCTGATGGTTCAAAACATCTCCTTGTCAGATCTGCAGCCAGGAGTGTATCTGAGCCATTTTGCTCCAGGGAAAGAACAGATTTTTATAGAAATGTTCTTCGTCATCCAAAATACTGAGAGGTAAAAAACCAAAAAACCCAACAGATGGAAAAATACAAGTATTGGATAATTAGGAGTCACAGGGCAAGAGAAAGCCAAAACATTTTCTCCCATTTCTATCACGTGGATAACATCCACATGTAACAAAGGAAGTAAATCAAAAGAAACAGAACGTCATTTCAAGTAATAACCTAAAAAGAAAAAATGTATATATTATATCACATGTGATTCATAGAAGCCACGACTATGTACGTGGAAAATGTATGAAATCTTGAATGACATATTAAATATACCTTCTAGATACATGTGTGAAGCTTTCAGAAATGTGACAAATTTATTTAATTGACCTCCAACCTGCAATTGGGTTTACCAAGTATATGGCTCATGTTTGCTTAGAAACGCAGCATTTGAAAGACAAGAATAGATATTTTGCTATGTTTATTTTTTCTCTCCAAGTTATTGAGAATACCAAATAAGGACTTTAAAGAAAGCGATCATCTAGGTTCACTTCGAGTTTCACTTTTACACTTGGGAATTAAGCCTCAGAATCATCCTTTTTTTTCAAAGTGGAAATTATCTAAAGACCGGATTTGAAAACTCTGCCTGCTCTTTTCAGTTCCACAGTTATTTGCAGATGTAGACTAGGTCACTTGGACATGATTTACAGGTGCAATTATGGCACTTAATAAGCTGGATTGCATTCTTAAAATGCTGCCAGCGCAGAAAAGCAAGCCCAATTAAGACCAGACTCCAAATCTGGCCCTTCTCTTTAGATTCTTGTGATGTTTTTACGTATAATTTCAAATGCCTTCTTCATTAGCCACTTTGCCTGTAAAGGACTCGAGGTGGGAAGGGCTGGGTTAGTCTGCACCAGAGGATTGCAGAGTCCCAGCTGGCATAGAAAAAAAGGAAATTAGGCCTGCGCACAGCTAAAGCTTAACAATAAACTAAATCTCCCTCAAATACTTTTAGCCTTTGAGGAGCGGCAGGTCAAAATCTCCTCTCAGCAACTAGCTCTGTCATTACCGTAAACCACACACCATCCTAAATCTAATCCCTCAGAATTTTGGGAGTTACTCAGACTGTTACTTTTCAAACTGTTTTCATATGGAAGTGGAGTTAATGCAGTCACACTATGCATGTATGAATTTCCACATGCATGCATATGTGTCTGCCTGCTAGAAACCTTTGAAGCCCTTGGCTAATATTAAACCAATTTTGACAAGAATTTGGAAGGCAGAAAGGTATTCCTTTTTTTTTTTTCTTCTTCCTGATTTTGTGCAAACAGGCTCCCCAGTTTAGGAGATTCTTCAGCAGTACCATTACTGGAGAAAAAACTGTACAGAAGCACCAGATAAAGCACAGGGGAGAGATGGCAGAAATGTCTTTACCATTGGAAAAATGTCACTCAAAACATATTGTGCAATAGACTCCTTAACGTGACCCTGCAAGACACAGACCCAACCAGCCCCAACGCTGGTGGAGCCAGCCCGGCCCCACAGTTCCCTGCAAGCAGCAAGTCTTTCTTGTGGAAAGCTCTGTACCCAACTCTTCCCCTGATGCCCTTCCAGTAAGCTCTTGTGAGCAAAACAGACACCTGAGAGCAGAGCACGGGTTCTGGACCCCGGTGTGCCACCAGAAGCTCCCCTGAAACGTGAGCGCTGCCAGCACCAGCTCTCCCAGAGCCCACTGATCCTTATGGCCAATCTTGCAGTCCTCAAACTACATTGCACTTTTATTATTAATCCCTTTCACTGCCTCAAAAGTTTTAATAAAGAGCACAACCAGAGCACCGGTGGGAAAACCAACGACAGACAGGCAATGGCTATTGTCACAAATCACGCCCTAGCACTCTTTGTTTTGGAGATTAACTCCAGTTAACCAGAAACCGTTATTAGTGAATGATTAAATTTTTTTAAAGTGTGCTCATCTTTCTTAATATATGGGAAAAGAGCATTTCAAATCCATTCAAGAAGCCTAAGAATTATCACTGCTCACAAAGCTGTACCCAGCCAGAATTGCTGTGGACAGCAAAGACAAGAGACATTAATAACAATTACTGCTCAATTAGCTGCTGTCAAATCTGGCCACCAGGGTGTTCGCTGCTGGAGACCAACACATACATTTCTTCTTTTCTACTGTGTATTTGAACTATTAACTTGACATTTACATTCATTTGTACCTTAATTTATTCATGCGTCTTCTCTTTCTGGTGGGAAGGATAGTCAGGCATGTGGGAATGGCTTTTATTCAATGTCAAATTTTGCCTGCTTCCTTAAGAGCCAGAAGGCTCACAGATATACTGCAGATAATCCAGCAAGAAACTCCAAAGAAACCCTTTGTCATTAAAGGTTTAGCTGCAGAAGGGTGTTTTCAAAGAAGTCTATTCGGTAATATCTTCCCTTTGTGTGAGTAACACTGCAAAGCCCTTAATGTTTAATTTCTTTGCATCTAAGGGGTATTACTCATGGTGACAAAAGCTTCATTTTCCGTAAGAGCTTAAGCCAGGCAAGAGGTGGTCAGACTTAAGCAGGGCAAATCACTAGCTTCCAAAAATGCAGAAATGCGATAGGAAATGGGAGAGGAGAATAACAGGCAGACGTTTTAAAATAAATATGCATGTAGTTTTTAATGCTGTCATGGTCACCGTTGTATCTGAGCAAGTTCCAGTAGTCCATAGAGAAATACAACTACACGTAACTCTGTTATGTGCCTTATGTTTCCCTAGAGAGAAAGAGGTGTGATCTGAGGGGCATTAAAGTTTGGGTTTGACTTTTTAAAATATATTTGTTTTCTATGACTTAATCTTTGAGAATCTAGGTCAGAGCCATCTCTAGCCCTTGGACCAAAAAATACCAAGGTATGTGATGATTCCTGAGGGATCAACCCATTAGGGCTTATGAAAATCTCTCTCTGACGCAAACAGGGGGGGTTGTATGAAAGAAGTGCTTTGCCCAGTCTTAGATTTTTTGAGCAAGGCAATACTTTGAAGATAAAGCTCAAGGTCTAGATATTTTATAGAAGCCAATGCAGATATTCTGGATATGCCCACAGATGCCTCTGTCAAGTTCAGTGTTAGCTAGAGTCTCCCGAAAACTTTCTCCTGAGAAAACATCACACTGCCCTACCCATGTGCAAACCACCAAAGAGCTGAGCAACAGCAGCAAAGTCATTAGCCAAGAGGATGAGAGAGCGTGTCCCAAGCAGCTGAGATAGAAGGAATGGCGAATATGGCTAATACTATCCTTGCAATATTATGGAGAGAATCAAAAGGAAGTCACCAGTGTGTTTGGAAGCTGAATATATATCGGTGTTTCAAAACGGTTAAAACATGAGACATAGGCGTGAAAGTCTGTTTCCAGCATTCATTTCTCCCACTGTAAGTGTTGCCTGTTGCAACACAGCAGCTGATAATTATCTCTCCGTTTGTGTCCAGAGGCTGGATTTGGAAGAAGCTAAGTAAAATAGTCCTTCCAGTTATACTAAAATAAACAAGAGGCAAGGACAAGGGGGCAGAGGAATGAAATCTCAATTATCTGCTACTCCTAAATACTTCCTGCTAGAACAATTTGTAAGTTGACAAACTTAATTAGCTTCTTCGCCAATATTTTCCAGATGTTCTGATTTTTGTTAGACTACTTAAAACAGATGTTTTCCATATTTAATCATATGACTGGCAAATTTTTAGAGTCACCAACAGATCAATAGGCTATGAAAACTAAGCTCATCCAAGCAGCTAATGCACAGACCAGGGCAATATATCAATGAGCTAATCTCCAGAAAATGTAATTGTGAACTGCGATGAAGTCATACATATGTGACTATGGAAACAAATAACTCAGTAGTTGAACAGTAGAAAAAGTAAAGGCTTGAAAGTTCAGACTTGTACAAGTGGTGTCAGTGGCGAAAGCGCACGGATTTTAATGCTGTCAGCTTTATAAAAAAAATCATAGGCTTTACACAATGGTTCTTTGGAGAGCAATAAAATATTTCCTTTTGAGACACTGAACACTTGAGGCAATAAATAAATTATATAAATACAACCTTTTCCCTGTGATAGTCGAGGATGGGAAAGAGATTTGACACTCAAGCTATAGAGAGAGAGAGTGCAGGTGCCATTTTCTTTTTTGGTAAATATAATATATCCAAAAGGGCAGTATCTCACATTATTTTTCATCTTTAAGACAATGGAAGAGGTGTCAGATAAGACATGACTTTTTCCAAGTACAAAAAAAAAGCTATGAGCTGTTGCAAAAATACTTGCTGGCATGAATTCCAACTTCCTTCCATTAAATGTTTCACTAATTAACATTATAATCGATGTCAGGTAAAGATTAATCCACCACTATTTGCGCTGCTGACAAACATCAGAAAGTAAAAAACCAATGAAGGTTGTGCTGTCTCTATTTCAAAGCCACACACTCCAGCTTTAGGTCAGATTGCATGGGGAGAATTCCCAAACTAAAAAGAGCGGGAATGTAAATCAAACATCTCCAAACATCAACAGGAATTTAATGTTCTCTTTCTCATCCACTGAACTGCATCATTAACCTCTTTGAATCCCCCAACCTGTCTTTCCCGGCTCCCTGTTTCAAGCATAGACTCACACCCCAACTTGTGCTGATTGAGATGCACCACATACTGAGACACATGAAGTACTGACGCATGAAGACTACACAGAGAAACCCAAACTGACTACACACAACTTAGCCCCTGGACCAGAATTTGTGAAGACACTTGAAAAGGTACTTTGGAAGACAGCTCAGACCCAGTCAAGCCGGAGTCATGTGAATGGAAGCGAAGAATTAGTGTACACCAGCTGAGGTCATCTGTATCATACCCTGAGCCTATAGATCCCTTCTTCATCTCTGGCTTTTTCTGTGGTGCAAAACCAAAGTTCTGTTGTGTTCCCTTAAACCTACACAACAGAAGACAAAAATGCAGATAGTACATCAGGCTCTCGAGCACGGACCAAGATTAAGAAAAAGCCTTTTGAATTTTCAGTCTTTTTGAATTCTTGTGAAGTTACAGCCTTACAAAGGTGATCATGAAAACATTATTGCAGGGTGTGGTGCTACATTTTACCCTGGGAATTGGAGGGAGGGAAGAGAAGAGAGGTACAAAAGAAAAATATTTCTTTTGTCTGAAAAAGCCACATACATAGAAATACAAGGAAATTAAATTTTGAGTGAGCTATTGAAAAGGTCCCAATTTTCTTTTGAAAGGGCATCATCATCTCCATCAAAATTGGTAGCAGTTAACAGAAAATGTTAAAAAAATTGGTCTCATCTATCACTAATAAAATGTGCTATGTTCTGAAAGCATTGTCATTTTCCAAACAAAGAGTGAACTCTTCCACCTCCTCTAGGTGAAAACAATTAAGAACACCAGAAGGCTAATGATATGCAAATTGCCTCCATGGAATAGTGGTTCATTTGCAATTCTTTCTCAAAACACCTTTGTTAAAGAGATCTAGAAAACAAGGTCTTCCCCTACTGTACAGTCTTTTTCTTGTGCATACTAATACTCCTACTACTACCTCTGGAACGCTTCCACTGCAAAGCTGCTTGCCAACTGAGCGATTTAATGATTATTTCAGTGCAAAATATAGTGTCCACCCTTTTGAATACATCAGTAGAATCTATCAAGCAACCTTCAGACACGATGGTCAGACCACTCTGCCAAACGAAATTACACCCCGCAGCAGAACAAGTTTTGAAGCATAAGGTTAAAGAGCTGCACAGAGAACCTTGTTTGAGCAACAAGTTACAGTGCCATGTGAGGGTGGCAGATAGACTCCGACGGAAAATGTTTAAATAGAAGCTATTTGGTGGCATCGCTGCTACAGCTAAAAAGCATCCTCTAATACCATCTGCACCCCCTTCTAAAATCTGCATTGTTTTATCCTCTTGAAACGAAAGCCACTAACAGCTCAGAAGAGCAATTCACAAATGCATTTTGCAGTGGTCCTGGGAGCAGCTGGTGGTCTTTGAAACCTGCACTCAGCAGCTCTTCTAAAAGGTGTAGATATGCTGATCCAAAAGCGAAGGCTGATTTTTTAAATGTAGCATCCTAGCTCTGTGTCTCCATTTAAGACGATTTAGGAATGCCCTGTCAATCATATTTAATTATGAAAGAATGGGAACAAGAGCTGGTTAATTTGTCCTCCTCTTATTCACTTCAAACACTGCAGGACAGACCCAAATGATCACTATTTTCCAGCGTGTGTCAAAAACAAAAGGAAAGAAAAAAGCAGAAACTCTCCTGGCTTGGCTTATCTATGTACGAGTTTCTTCGATATTTTATACTAACTACTCCCTTCTATTGTGTATTCTTGAAAAAAAAAAAAGAAACGATAGTTCTGTAGTACGTACCACTGAAGAACTAGGGTTCCACGGGCTCTACCTATATCAAACATTCTCTATGGCCATAGACATGAACTATGAAATACCAGCCCTGATCAACATTGGAGGCAGAAGTTTAACTCAGATAGATTTGCTAGAAAAGACAGCAAGAGAAATTCTCCCCGCACAGCATCCTCTAAGCCGTTGGTGGCTGTTGTGGGGAGGAATTCCCAGCAGTTAATGACCAACGTTCCCCATTTGCCTTAGAAACCTCTTATTGTACCTGCATCTATACTTGCAAGTGTGTATATGCAAACCTGCGCATGTATGAACGAACAGACCTTCCTGGCCTCTGCTGCAGGAAGAAGGTGCCCACCTTCGCCTCATTGCAAAGGTCTCCCTGCAGCAGAACCGTCCGCACAAATACCCCCGTCACACTTGGTGTAACGTCATGTTCATCGCATCCTCTGCTCCCCTGCTGTGCTTTGCTGGAAAGGACACCCTGTTCCGCTCGGTGTGATTTACCTCTGCCGCTAACTGGTGCTAGTCGTTTTATGTAGCTGTCTGCCTGTCCTGTGAAACATTTGGGGAATTTGGAGGCACTCCGAAAAGCCCATTTCACAATCCTGCTGGTGCCATCTACTGCTGAATTTCGGCTCTAACAGAATTCGCTTTCCGAAGAGGAGCTGGGGGTCCCGCCTGCTCCCGAGACCAGCGTAGCTGCCCCTCTGTATCATTTTTAACACTCCAACAGAACACAACAGAAGCACCAATTGCACTTATGCCCCCCGCTACCTGGCCGAAGCTAAGCACCTCCGGGGACAGACCCTTAAGTGCCGCTTGTGGCTAAGTAACTAAAGCAGGTAAAAGTCTTCCAGATGGGAAAATACCGATTCAGAAAAACAACACTGATGGAAGATTTGCCCACAGAGCAGCCCCGTAAGACCCTTTCTTCCCTCTCTAGGATGTCAGCACGCTTCCCGCGCTTTTCTGTGTGTTCCTAATCTGCTAAAATCTCAGTGTTGAGAGATCTTTTTTTTTTTTTTCCACAGCCAACTAGAATGACGGGTCACTGCAATAATGTCATTGCGACACCCACCTGTGTGTGCAAGACACAGGACGGTTCAACCCAGCCATCTTAGCGAGGTTCAGCTCCTGGACTCTGGCCCAGGAGAGACTCTGGGCTCGGTGCCGGGACCCAGGACAAGAGACAGGCATCGACAGAACTTGCTGTGCTATCACATCTGAGGCTGAGCAAAAGACACAAAATACACCCGCCATGAACTAAGGCATAGGCAGTTCCAGAGACAGCTCCCTCTGCTCCCAAGCTCTTGTGGCATAAGCCAGAAAGGCTCACTTGCAGCCTTATTGTCCTCCCAACCGAACCTGCTCCGCATCTCGCAGTACGCGCTGAGAGAAGCTGTCAGAATATCAGGCAAATTCTGTCCTAGCTGCTTCTAGACTTTTATAGCATCCGTAGTTCCCAGGGAAGAGCACAATCCTTCATGCAATGGATTGGAGGGGAAAAGAATTGCATTTACAACATAAATCCACTTATTACTCTTTGAGGAACCACACAGTGCCCTTAGTGAATCTGTTTAGCGAGCCAGGAGCGCAGAAAGGCTACTGGGATCAAACCAGAATTATTTCACCCTCTGCCTATTAAATTTGGAGCCTGTCTTTGGGTGTTTTGGATGGAGCACAGTATAGAGAACCAGATGGAGCTTTGATTGGTTTATGAACAGGATTATTTAACATGGCTGCTTGAAATAGCAGGGAACTAGATTAGACCTATTGGGCTGGAAGACCTCTCATCTCATATATAACTAGAAATGGCTTTATAAGCCTTCTTCCTGAATGTAAACGTTCCTGTTTGCTTTCAAACCTAAATAATAATCTTCCCTCATATAAATAGAAACATGCCACCCTTCCAAGAAATACAATTCCTGAGGCCTCCATGTGCACTAAAAGGACTGATCCAAACCCACCTGAAGCGAAAAGCCTCCTGCACAGGGAGCTGCTGAAAGAAACACCTGCACCGGTCAACAGCACGACTGCTCCGGGTCGTTCAGGCTGGCTGGAAGCTAAGTCGCCAGCAATGTTTATGGTGATTTTTTTTTTTGGAAAGGAAGCCCTTAACGTCTCTCACTGGAGAGACAGAGCATCATACTTTTTCATGCTCTGCTTGCCTGTGTTTATAGTTACACTTCGCAAAAGAAAGAGAGCAAAGTATGAAGAAGAGCTGTCTGCCGGGCCAGCACGCTGGGAGGTGCAGACAAGAATGGATGCTTTGCTCCAGGACCTTTCTAGAGCGAGACAAGCAGGAGCATAAGCAGTGCCCTAACCCTGCTGAAATTCCCAGGCTGCTTCATTTTGGGTTGCGTTCAGCAGTCTCCACCTTCTGCCCTCACCCTCAACTGCTGGCTGTTTCTCCTTGTCTGTTCCCACCAGCAAGGGAGCAAAGGGAGCCGAGACACTGTGGCTCTAATGCCACAAATGTGTACGGCAAATACTTGTATCTTATACATTTAAATAATCTTGTTTTGCCCGGGGCTCTGCAAACACTGCCTTAGACAACAAGTAAGTGAAATTGAAACAGCCGAAATAAATTATCTGTTGTTGACAAAGCCACCCACCATGGGCTGGTTCAGGTGGGCTGAATGATGCTGAGAACCTAATTGTCTATAAAACTAAACATCAGGTAATTGAGGCTGCTTAAATTAATTTCAGAACAACAAAAAAGATCAGCTTCCAAACAAAATCCCGGTGTTTTCAGTAACAACTTTGCAGCTGATACACCCTCTAGTGGCAAACAGCCTTTTCTCTTACTGCAGTATCAAACCAGATGTGAGCATTGCCTTTTTCCTACAAACACCTCTCTGCCCCCGGGGATCGGGGTTACACCATTCCAGGAGGAACATTCCTAATGCACTGTAGTTCGCATATTGCTTTTGTTATACTGCTCTAGATTAGTTTTGCTAGCGAATATCAACAAAAACGCAAGCAGGCAACTTGGAGCAAAAGGCTCAGACCCAAAAATAAATGAAAAAGGATTATTTTGCTGCACCGCACTGTAGTTATTCCAACCCAATAGTAAGTAGCCCAGTAGGAGCCTTTTAACTAAGCTGTGCAATGTATTAAACTTGAGCTCACTTTTAGATCTCCTGAACTATGTGAGAGCTGTATTTATGATTCTGTACCGGCATAGTCAAGTGCTGAACCAGAGGCGAACATCACAGCCAGCTCATTTAGTTTGAACAAAACCCAAACTTGCAGCCAGAACTCCTCTTCCTCCCCATCTGACCTAAATCTGTATGCTGTGGCACCTCTCTGAAGCAAGTCTTGTTGGCTGTTTGAAGGACAAGAGCGTTGCTTTTAGAAGTCGAGTCTTTGATACATTCACCACTACCAGCATTCCTCTCCAAATGAATAGCCCAAGCCTCCGGGCCAATAACACTCATGTTTGCAAGAGTCTAACCCTTCTGTGAATTTAAGGCTTTGTGTGCCGCTTGGGATTTTTTCCCTCCCTTTCTATCATGTCCATACCATTTTCCATACAAAAACGTTTATAAATATTTTCTAATGGAAACCTGTGAGATGTTTTTAAAGCGCAATCTGCTTGTTCTAGGCTTTATACATTGACCCTAGAAGGACAGTTTTTGTAAGGACAGCAGAAAAGCCATTTCCTAAAGGAAGGCAGTAGTTTCTCAGAATCTACAACCTTATAGAAGTCCTTCGGAAAAATTCCTTTGTTGACACCACAGCTCGCTCAATAGGAAAAGCTCACAGCAGAAATGAGTGCAGTACATCCAACAAAAGCTAGTCCCCACATTCCTGCTTAGGAAATCACCTCCCCCGTAGCCTTCATCTTATCCCCATCCCTCTGAGGGCACAGCTCACCCTGCTTCTGGCAGAAAGTGCTCTTCAGGGTGAGTTCCCCAAAGCACCTGTTGTGACCCCTTAAAAAAATCTAAGCCCCTGAAAGTCTGATGGTGCAGTTACTTATGGGCAACCTCTCCAGAAACCTTTATATGGTGGAATCTTTATATATCAGGGAGGTATTTTGTAACCTCAACATCCAGCATGACCAGAGGACATTGTACAGCCAGTCTCCTCAGCATAAAGCTGCCCAGGGCTACCTAGGAAGAAATGAGATGTACAGGAATGGATCTGAAATACTACAAAATTTTGAAAAAGAAAAAAAAAATCATTACTCTGTCAGCATTTCTTAAGTTTTGCTGTCATATCCAAGCTTTGGTTGCTCTTTCCTAGCTAGATCTTATCTTGCAAACCACATGCTCTCACTCAAGACAAAGTCATAAAATGCCTGGCGAATGAAGCATGCCTTGTCCTGAGGCTTGAAAGCCAAAATCACTCAGGTTATCCAGGCTGCAGGATGATGACAGCTTCCAGAGAGGAGAATTGTCCTGTGTCCACGCTTGGTTATCAGAACACCAGAGCCGTAAACTTCAGCCCTCTATTTGATCTGAGCATCTTGACGTTAATATACAAGGAGTCAGTTGGTCTCCAAGGAGCGTAGAACCAAAACATAATGAGTTTTAAAGCTCAAACCACAAACTCTGAATTATACTCCACCTGCATTTCATAAACAGGATTATGCTGGACTAGCCTATTTTGAAATATGACCGCTTCTCATGCTGCGCTGCCCCAGTTCTGCCTCAGGCATTGGATGTCTGCCTCCATCGGCTCTTGCTAGTTTGTTCCACCTTCATCATCGACTCACGTAAAAGAATGGTCGTTGGGTTTCTTGTGAGTTTTCCCTCTGCTGTGCAATGAGTATCACAGAGGTTTCTAATAGAGGTTTTTACCAGTATCAGTTTCTACTTTGGGTTTGGGAAAATATAATTGAGAAGGGAACCTCCATCTCAATTGGGGTTAATTTTATTCCATCTCTCATTTGATGAAAACCTTTCCCATGCGGAACAAGGATATACTTTGCAGCCCTTCAGTGTTGGGCACCATTTTGCCAGGTTACATTATTTGACCGAAATGGTCCGTGAAATGCTTGCTAATTGCTACAAGATTTAAAAAGGAAAAGAACAGACCTGTTTAATAGGGTTCCCCTGAAGCATTTTTGCTGAGAATGGCACAGTGGTGGAACAACAATGCAAAACGCGCCCTGCTCACTGAACACCAAATTACTGGGATCATTTTCTAACAGCGAAAGAAAGAAAAATATGTAAAGGTAATTATGACATTTTTCATTGTTTTCAATAAATCTAAGCCTCTAATTACCCAAACTGTTTATGGGAGGGTTTAGATGAAGTGTGTTAGCTCTCTCTTTCCTCAGGGCTCAACAGTTATAGGGCTTGTTTCAGTAATCCCAAATTATTCTCTCATTTTACCTGTCCCCTTGCTCCATTAATCTGTTTGCATTCAGAGATCTATTTAAAGAAGTTTGCAGCATTATCACTGACGTAACGCTATTGATACAGAAATTACTTGAGCCTGTTTCAGTCTGTCAGCTTGACAACAGAACAGAGTATTGTATGTTCAGGAGCAACTATTTCCCATGCAGGATCCTTCTTAATTTCTTGATATTTTTACATACCCTCCTTGAATTTTCATTCATTTCAAGTGGCAGTCTGGTGTGCAGTTGGTTTCTGTATCAGTTTAGTAACCAAACGGTATCCCAATTCAAAGTGCGTCTAAACCAGATCCTGAGAGTGGACATCCTTAAACCCCTTAAATGGACACAGGACCATTGGAAACGGGTTTTCTAGACAGATTTTTCTGCTTAAAGAGCACCGAGTCCAAACTCAGAGCTGAGAGATGATGGTTCCAGGTACTTTGATGTGTCTCTCACCGCCACACCAGACTGCGAGTGCCTTACAAGTCTGTCTAGCTCCGTTGCAGGGTGTGATGGGTGATTGAGACTGAGGGGGCAGTGCTGCTGAACAGAACCTTTACAGAAGCACCAGTAAGAGTTATGTGTCTTATCTAGTCAGTGTTGCTAGACAACTCCTCTGTGTAGGTATCTTGGGCATACAGGTCTGAGGAACTACCCTAGTGTCACATCAAAGGAACTAGGTCTGGGCTCCAGAAAGTAGGAAGCTCTGTACATTGATGCTCCCCCTGTTTCTCAAGGGTTTTTAATCCCCATGGCATCCACACTACATGCAGGTTACTTCACATCCAGGTTCCTCTTTAATTGTGGCAGGACGGACTAAGGGACTGCACACATGTCAGACCTTGTATGGACAACAGGAGATCCGCGCTGCCTGGCCTGGAGGCCAAAAGGTGAAAAATATGTAAAATACATGCATTATAAGCAAGGCCAATAAAAGGCTTAGGGTAGCTACTGGGCTGTGCCTCTGGTTCAAATACAAACTCTGTGTCATGGATTAGGCTCTAACCAGAATAAACCAGTAATCAGATTTTCAGGGATAGGCATCTATTTCATATGGTGCTAAGCATTCTGGCCTTGATCAAGCAGATTATTTCTGAACAATCTTAAGTCAATTGGAATAGTTCCTGGATAGATCAAAACCTCATTTATGTGCATCTGAAAGATTATTCCAATTGCATCAGCTGGTTTAATAAAAAACATTGGCTCTACCTACCAACCCTGACGTGCTTATGTCCTCAGACCATCATGGCTGTATTGCTGCTACCACTGTAACACACAGTAGGGCATGTATATCTGCAATCATATGGAGCCAATTAGGTGACTCATTGACCATCAACACCCATCATTTGGATAAACACAGCTACATAATCCTGTGATTTAAACTGATGAAGGGACAGGTCTGAGGAAACAGAGTAAAGAGTTTATTCCTACCAGTAATATCATGGTCCTCCTTCACTCCTTCCCCGAGAGCCTACTGGACTCCTGGTCCCTGCTCCCAGCCAACCTCTAGGAAGCCAAGAAATGTCTCATCTCCTGCTAGTCCTGGGCCATGCAAAGGATGCCTGTATCCTACAGCCCTCGGTCATGCTGTTGGCTCAAGAGCACAGCACTCCCACTCAGGTGAAGAGGATTCTGTTTTTCATGCATCTTCAGTTCACCTAGAAAATTAGTCAAAACAAAATCAACTCTCTGCTCCCCGCATGCAAAGGCTATTAAGGCTGCAAAGTCAAACACCCCAAACTAGGAAAAAAACAGTATTAGAGTTTGTAGGAGCATCTTGATCTGCTCTCTGTGTACACATACTGTATATGTGAGGTCACAGGATGCCTGCTTTATTGGTGCCCAAGATGGAATTGCTCTGGGGTTTCGTCAGGGCTGAACATCAAAGCAAGGAGTTGTCTTTAAGATCTCTGCTTCATTGGCTGCAATTGATGAAGCTCTCTAGTGAACGAGGCAAAATGTTAAAGAAAGGACAGCTTTGTGGATAAAAGCAGTTGGATATTTTCCCGGAGAACTGATTTTACCCCTGTCGCTGCCAGTGATTCCCTTTGAGCAAAGCAATTTGCTTAAACCAAACTTTTTTGAAAGCGATCATCCATTATGTTGCTCCTTTTCAGGGACACAACACACAATCTGTGTGCTAATTTGCAGAAGTGCCAAGCACTAATACAGATAAAATCAGCAGCAATTGCATAAACAAAATGGTTAGTTGTAGCCCAGAGATATGGAGGAGCTGTTATTTTAAGAAGATAGATCGTTTCATATGTCCTCAAAGCTCTGGAGAAGAGAAAAGAGAATCACAGAATCATGTGTCTGACAAGATCATCATTTTATAACTTATATTTTCCTGCTTCAATGAAGAAAAATGATGGTACTTATAATGAATAGGAATCATTGTTACATTGGTCTCCACAGGAGGAAACAAAGGCGCAAAACTCAAATATGGGGACGCAGAGCACACATTTCTGTTAAGTTAGGCAAATGCTACTTTTAAAAAATTAGAAGAAGTTGTTAAATAACTTCAAAGGCAAGAAAAAAATCAGCAAATCCACTATTTTTCGCAAACTGAAAAACATTTGGGTTTGTTCACTGAACTACGAAAAAAGTGTGTGTTCCTGGTCAGGTGGATATATCTGTCTTAGAAGAGACACACTTCATATCAAAAAAAAACAGGACTCAGAGTTATGACTGCCATGCCCCAAAATGGCTATTGCATTTTTAAGATCTGGAGGAGTCTGGCCTGGTTGAAGAACTGGCGGCTGATTGTGCTTGGAACTAGGTCACTGAAGGACCTTCTCCCTGCACTAAATGGACTCATTTTTGTGGATCTTTTATTTTCCTTGTTGTTCTGATCCAGTCAAAGTCACTGCAGCCAAATTAAAAAGGCATAACTAGATTATTGGGTTTGGCAAGAGTGATTGTTTAAGGGTTTAAAATCAGATTTTACTTAGTTTAACTTATTTTAAGTTTGTATTTATGTTTCATTCATGGTTTGAAGTCCTGGACAATTTTTCAAAGAGCACTTTTAAGTTATCACCATTTTTATTCCTGCTAGTATTGATCAGCCTCAGGGGAAATAACAAGCCGTTCTCTTGTGCAGAACTGTAAATGCAAAATAGCATTCTGTTGAAATACATAAACCTTTTGTGTCTCACCATGATCTGAGAATTATTAGCAGGGGCGTATCCTTTAATAAGTTTGAAAAATGAACAAACTTATAACAGCTGGGAAAGGTTTTAACATACAGCTGTTATGGGAAATTTGCTGGAATTCATGATTCACATCTGAATTCAGAGACTGGATGAGATTAAACATTTTCTACAAATAGATCTTCATATTGAGATATTTTGGATTCTGGCTTTTGAACAAATGTTAGACTGTCATATATAATCTAAATGCTTTTATTGGCAAATGAAAGGAAATGGTGAAATTACTTTTCATAACCTTTGTTTTAATTAGGTCTCCACTTTCTCATTATAGTAATAGACAGTCCCCAAAGACTTTAAAATTGGTATTTGTTTCCTTCACCCTCTGAATCTATGCAATCCTATCACATATGTTACTTCAAGTCATCTGGTAGAAGCAAGAGTACAGCCAAATAGGGGCTGACAGAATCAGACTGCGTTTCCAGGTAAACGTGTACCTGGTTGAAGCTGTATTCCCTCTGCACAAATCTGGAAGTGTCTCCCAATTTGTAGCCAAATTCTGCACAAATTCACACCACTTGCAGCAAAATTAATACCTTGAGGGTGCCTATCTGAGATCGTCAAAGTCCTTTCCTTTTTCAAAGCTGTACAGAAATGGGTTTGATGCACCACCGAAGCCACAGCTTCAGCAGAACCATGGATGAGGAGGTGGCAGAAGCTGGAAAGGGCACTGACACAAGGACTGACATGCTGCTGTCTGCTCACCTTCAGCCCTTGCCCTTCCAGATCCTCATCCTTCCTCCCCATCCTCACAGTCCTGGGACTCGGGGATTGTCCGGTGTAGCCACAACAGTGACAAATTGAAGAGCCATGACAGCGATGAGAAGAAAAACACAAAGAAAAGAAGAAAACACTTCAAAAGGAAATGCAAATGATGAACAAATAAATAGGGACGAAAAGGGCTGGTTTAGTGACAAACGTGCTCATGTACTGCAGATTAGAGAAGTTGCTGTGAACTGCTCTAAGAAGCATTTTGCTGACATTAGTTGGTGATTCTCCTCCTTCCTTCCTTATTTCTACAGGGAGAGCTGGGAATCACTGGAACTTGCACGCTTCCTCGATTTATGGCCCCAGAAGCAATCAAATCCACAGTGCCTTCTATGTTGGCTCAGAGCAATGATACAGAGCTCCCCATGGCCCAGAGACATACACATGCTCTAACCTTGGCTGAACCCTTCCACCATTAGTCTTGATAATTGATGGAACCCAAGGAGAAATGACTGCAGTTTAATAACATTCGATGGTTTCTGGGTGACTAGTGGTGTGTGACTAAAGCAACATTTAGGTTAGGCATTACCCAATGCTTTTCAACAGAGGCCACGAGGGTAAAAGAAAGCAGGAAATGCAGAGGAAGAAGGTCTGAAAACAGTGGAAAATAATTTCTCCATACTCCTGAGTTTCTTCCTTATGAGCATGGCATTTTCTGACCTGCTGATGTGGCAGATGACGGGCTTTGGAGAGTGTTCCTCAGGTATGAAATCATTGATTAAAACTTGCATACATAAGCAAAGCAATTCTACATCTGTTTCCCAGGTACAGCAGGACTTAAATCTTCTTGTCTCATTTTCTGCTGACATAAGAGCAACAGTAGATCCAACAATAATTATGGAAAATCTTGAGGAAGCAGATTTATTAAGATCCATTATGTTGGCGACCTGTTTGTAATATCTTGCAGGAGACCAGAGCTCAATCATGTGAAATACCCACCCACGCACCCCCAAAGCCTCAAATATACCTTAGCAGAATGGATGATATTACCTTTTCACTTTGCACTGCCATTATTCATACCTGCCATATGCAGATATAAGCGCGACATTATGCATGAGCACACATTTCACTCAGATCACGCAGAGCTGATCAGTTTTTAGTGATCTGCATACTCTTCCTTTAGCCTACTAATATTACTAACATCGCATCGCTATCTTTCATCAGCATAGCGAGAAAGGCAGGCCGGACCCCACCAGCAAAGGTAGCTGTATCTGTGGGTTTTTTTTCTGGCATAACCATACGCTAATGGCATAGAAACAGAAAAACACATTTTGCACTCACAAATTCCTAAGAGCCGTTCCCTATATGGGCAAATTCGCAGCCTACCAGAAATTGTCTGTTTCCAAAAGGGGATATCAAAGACACCACAACCCAGAACTGCGTAATATGAAAAAAAAAATACAGCTGAGTATTCTGCACCAAATTCACAAAGTCTGTATCTTTTCAGCTAAGGGAAAATCACCACTAATTGATAGTCATTAAGGTCCATTTACAAACAGATGATAAGTTCTGCTAACCGGCAGTGCAAGGCAGTGATACCTACATGCTTTAAAGAAATCCACTGCGTAAGTTCAGTCCTCTTCAGTCTCTTACAGCTATAAAATAGATAATTTGGTCCAGAAAGTTGGTGTGTACCCATGTACTGGAAGCTATGAAATACACAGCTCACAACACCCAGAAAATACATGTACACAACCTTTGGTAACAGAGATCAGAATTACTTAGCTCGTGAGAACAGAGCAGAAGATACCACAAGTTTCCTAATTTCCTGCAATACTGGAGGATGTTTTTTTCACTTTCAACCCGCATAAATATGTCTGCATGCAAAGCAAAATATAGGATCATGAGAAATGTCAGAAGATCTCATGGTCAATATAGTACCTTGAGCTATGTTGAGGGGAGTGATGGAGTAGAATGGTACTCATGGCCAAATTTTCAGGACCTCAGCATGCAAAATGCCGAGTTGCTTTAAAAATCAGACTGCTTCTTCTGGAGTCTAGCTGTGAGCTGATTTTTTTTGCAAATCTGGCTGTAATAATGCACAAACAATGTTCTTCTCGTAAAAGAGCCACTGTTGGCTGCATGTTTAATTTATGTGTATTTAATCATCCATGATAATACAGTGAGTCTTGTTGAGTACAAGATGTGAGATCAGACTGCTGCCCATATGTAGAGAACAAATTCATATTAACCGCAGTAACACACATGCCTAACTTGGCCAAACCTTTTAGCCAAAATCTGGGACTTGCTAGCGTATCAATATGGAAGACATATGTTCTTCAGGATATAAATTATGATGCTTTTCATCATATTACTTGTGCAGTCCAGTTTATGGAGTAAAGCAGCTTAGCAGGGCTTGTTTGGGTGGATGGAAAAAGCATGAATCATAAGCGAAATTCCCATAGCTCTTGTTTGATAGGCACCTAGTTATTCTGGGCAATGCGGGTTAATAGAGCTAAACTAATAGTCAAGACGAGCAAGCCCTTCCATACTGTGTCCCATCTGGAAACACAGGTGACAACTTGTCTGTCACAGACTTGCTGTCTTTATTGCACTCAATTTAACCAGAGAAATCAGAGCTTCTATAAAATAGCTGTTATAAAAACACTTGTATACATTTCACTAGACAATTATGAGCCTTCTTAACATTATTTCAACGGTTGAGGCAAGCATTTCTCAGGCAAAGCAATTAATTAAATTAATGGTTTAAAATATGCAGGTGCTGTGCCTTGATTTTTTAAAAATCCTTCACTAAGCTATTTATATGCTGAATATTATAGTGCTGGGACAACAGATTCCCTGGATACTACCTGGAATGTATGCCCATTTCCAGGAAATTTCTAACACCGCTTCCTTTAACCAGCATTGCTCCTCCAACCTGAACTCCCAAAGACCATTCCTCACAAATAGCTGTTAGTTCTCAAGTACTTACAGACACCATCTGTGATTTCCGTTACCTTAGTTGAATAAGGCCATCATATACGGATAATACTTATTCCATGTGACATTTATGATTTGAGAAAAGCAAGCAGTGCAGAGCTTTAATTTGGTATTAACTTGAACAAAAAAACCCAAACAACAAAACACACAAAACACCAAAATTAACACTGTGGGTACTGCCAACTCCACTTTGTAAAGAAAGGTGGGAGATTACAGTTTATCCAGCCCAGCGCTATGGACCTTGTGCTCATTATGCAGGACTTGCAGCATCAAATTTAAAGACCAGATGGGCAGTCCAGAAATCCAGCCTGTATTCAACAGCAATATCTATCAAATATTCAACAGGAATATCTATCAAAGGTCCTTCTCGTTGAAAGACACAGGGGGATAAAAAGGATGATTTTTTCAGTGTCCTTCACCGTAGATGCTCAGTGGATGCTTGGGTTATGACTGGATGGGAAACAAGAGTGTGTTGTACGTTAGAACTAGGTGATCTTTAAGGTCCCTTCGAACCTGAGCCATTCTGTGATGATTGTATGATTCTACGTGCTCTCCTCACCGCGGGTACCTCGGCAGGAGGGGCTGCAGGCAAAGCACAATTCACCCGCCAGCACCAACCCAGAGCTGAAAACGTGGGGCAGCTCAGAGCACAGACCCAGGCACGCTGGGTGTTACGAGCCAGATTTAGGTCTGGATGCAATGTATTTATGCTAACATGGCATTAATAGGAACTATTAATCCAGAAACTTCCTCTAGCTTAGCCAATGGCTTTCCCTGCGCACTAATGAGACCTGCTGAGAGTCGGAGCCGTGCCACGGCTGAGCCAACAAATCTACCCGGTGCAGGTTCACCTCCTCTTTCGGGCAGTTCCGTGCAATTCCCAGCACTCACGTGCCCTTGAAAACTGACACGTCTCAGCATTTCTTGTTGGAGATTCCATGCAGTGAGCTTTTAAGCTCAAGGAGCTTCCCCGGCACGGCAGAGAGGAGCAGCCTTACAGCCGTGAAAATACCCGGCGTTTGCTTCAGGTGTCCAGTCCACCTTCAGCTCCTCAGTTGGGGTAGGCAACACCCTGAGCACAACAGGGTTAAAACCAACCCGACAAACGAGGCAAAGCATGGAAAATATGAAGACAGCTATTTGGTAGCACATCTGAACCCTAGCGCAGCAATAGCATCTGCAATCACTTAGAGGTGCCCCAGTAAAGCGCAGCCCGGAATGCCTGGCTAATAAAGTGTCAGCAGCAGGGGGATTACGAGGGAGATTTACAAGAGTGCATGAGTTTAGTTGCTGCTGGAGACATCCGATACACTCTGTGTTTGATTCCAGGCTTTGAGACGGCAATGAAATAAGCCTGCGGACTTGTGTCGAAAAGCATTTTAAAGGGAACCCTTCTATCCCGCATACCTGCAGGAGTCCCGGCAGAGCTGCGTCTCGGCACCTCGCGTGGCAGGCGGCTCCGAGGCAGGGCACCGCTCGCCTCTCCGTTTCTGAAGGGCAGCAGAGGTAAGGCAGAGAAGCAAACTGCCTGGCTCCCGGGGTGACAGTCCTAAGGGAAGACTCAGGGTTAACGTCCTGATGTGACACGCAGCTTTCTCCTTTTCCCGCTCCCCCCGCCCCCCCCTTACAGCTTGTATGCAATGGAGTATAAAGCATTAAGTTTGGGCCAAAATTTGCCAGAGCTACGGGGAGGTAAGATCTGAGGATTTTGCTGAGGCTCATTTCTGATTTTTTAATAATGGTCTTAAATAGACATATGATTGCTATTTAAATCTAAATTAGATGAAGCATGAGTAAACATACCGTAGTGAACGCATCAGCCCTGGAAAGCTTGATTAGAGGAACAAATGCTGCTTTTTCAATCTATAAGTAATGAACTTCCCAGCTACATTTTCAAATGTGTTTTCCTTTTATGAAGTAGACTTTCCAGGAGGCAATTAGAATGATTTGGGCAAAAACAAAGAGCAAAATATTTTCCCTTCTTTGTCTAAGGCAACATAAATAAGTACCGAGCGTATTACTCACTCCCTTAGTAAATGAAAAGAGAAAACATTTTGTGCTTTGTTTCAGCAGCTGACACATAGATGTAAAACGCGCAATAACCTCAGCCGCAGCCCTGTCACTTACGACAAAGCTGGCCTATGGCTCCAGTGGAATCACCTATACGATAAAGGTTTGTACGTGCTGAAGTCTTTGCAGGATGCAGCTCCTCCCCACCTATATATCAGACTGCCTCTCGGCAGTTCATCAGACCGACGGCCCAGCAGCCCAAGTGCCCTATTGAAGATGTGAGGGACTAGGAGAGCAGGAAAGGAAAGGGAACAAGGAACGCACTTGCCCAGCCTAAGAAATTAATTGGAGATATTGTTCACTCTGGATATTCATCAAGCCTGGAGGCTAAATTCTGGCCCCACGGGAGCTGGTGGCAAACCTCCATTGATTTCAGTAAGGTCAGGATTTCACTAGTGATTTATGGAATGAACTAACATGACATTTTAACAATCAGTTTTAGTAGTTGGAAGTGTTATTCATTGCAGAGGTAAAGCATTGTTTGATTTTATGTGACAGTGTACCTTTAAAAACAGGCGACCTGCAAAGCAACAATATAAAATGCGGCACTTAAATTACATTATGATGAGGAATGACACCAGGGAATGAAACCAAGGAAACGTTCCCTTTCATTCCTCTCATACTTTCAAAAGTCAGCAGTTGTGAAGACAGCGTCACTGGTAAATTTAAATCACCTTTCCTCAATGTTAGAGCTGTTTGTTTGCAGTTTCTTTCATTTCTGGCAAAACACGAGGGCATGTTTTTCAATACGAACCGTGGATTTTTCTGAGCAAGCACAACAATCCACCAACACATGCGAGTTGTTCATGGGGTGTTACAGGACAAAGAAGAAAAATACACGTCTGGCTGAATATATACATTAATAATAGCTATAATCATCTCTTTGTAAACTCGGTTGTTAACTCTGCCATTCATAATCATTTCCATTTTCAGCTCCAAGTTAAAACACCACCGGGAAAATTGTATAGTAGGTCTTTGGACAACTTAAAAATTTTTCAGACCTTTATAAATGAATCACTTGCTTCCTGTAAAAATCTGATCTCTGTGGTTTGAGATTTTCTGCTACCATGAACAAAAAATGCTCTACGCAAGAGCATAAAGGCATATTTGCAAATAAACAATAACTGGTTTTATTATGATAGCATGTTTTGAGTTCTGATTTGATTTTCCTTTGCTCTGTTTTGTTCTGAGGGGTTTTTTCAGAGCATATATTTGTCATGAAAAATGCGACTGCAGGAAGAGAACTGGAAGGTAGCTCCATTTGACTTCCCCAGCCACAGATCACGACCAGAACACATTTATTCCATAAGTGTAGATAAACTTGCCCGTTTCTCCGTGCTCAGAGTGGGTGCTGGTTTGGTTCTGAAGCTTTTCAGCAGACTTTCTTTCCCAACACCATCAGCCGTGCTGAGTTCTGGCTGCTCTGCGCCTGCCGGTCTCAGCCCTGGCTCTCCAAAGCAGCGCTTGCGTGATTACAGCGGCAGGACGGAGCGGCGCAGCCCCAACCAGCTCGCAAACATGCTTTGGCGTTTGAGGAGCTTAAAGCACATTTTGGTTTTGTTTTTTTTTCCCCTCGCCTCCTGAAAATCACCGCTTTACGTCAGAGAACTTGCTCTGAAGTCCACAGAGGACAATAGAGCTGGTGAATCGGACTGTCCGCTGGCGTTTGTGGGTTTTGAAGGGGCTGTCGGTGTGGGGTGTGATGCTTTCTTGGCGAATTTTGTTTTGAGCATTTTAACTTGCAGCTCTGGGAAAAAAAAAAACCTGTCACAATAATGGGGGATGATCATGTTTTTTCACATAGCTTTTCTTGACTGAATGTTTTGGTAAATTAACTTCTAAAGAAACTTAATCAGGAAAGCCCTTCATTCCGCCTTAATTTTTAAAAGAAGTTAGCGGCGTTCCCAGTTTTCCTTTTGCATGCCTGTTAGCTTTGTTTTCGTAACCCCACTATCATGCTTCTGCGTGTTAAGCCGTTCCCGATCATCTATGCTGCTTTTCGCATCAGCACAAGACAAAGGATCCAGCCCTGGCAGAGGCTCAGGGCTTCCTCACTCTTAATAAGCACTCTCCAGCCCAATTTAGCTGTTAGTTGCCATTAAAAGCAGCCAATGATTCAGAGGATGAAGCCCTGCAAGCTTGTCGATCTTGTAAATTGTTCCTTTCTACCAAAGCAGGAGCGATTCCAAGCAGTCACAGGTATGCCTGGATTCATTCAACAGACTTGTTCTTCCAGTCCTTTAGAATTGTCGTTTTGTAATTGTCTAGGAAAATTTATTGTTTCTTTCAAAACAATGAGGAAAATAAAAGCCTCGTTCAAAATCAAATGAGTTTTAATAACCAGCTTTGCAGTGAGGCAAACTGCAGCCTGATCCTGCCACCTTAACTCAAATTCTGGATTTGCATTATTTAAAAAAGTCAGCTCTGTTAGTGGGTAAGTGACGCCTCCGTAGTTTAGATGTGTAGAGCTGGTTGACATTTTCCACTTAAAACGCTTTTATTTCTATTTAACATGACCCTTTGGAAAACGGCCCAAATATCCTCAGAAGATTTGGGTTTTCTTTGTCAAAAGCTAACCTTCAAAAAAATTTTGCATTACCAATATCAGGAAAGAAAATAATCTTATTTGTTTTTTTTATATTGTATTTACTTGGCCAGTCTCTAACTTTCTGAAATTGGCCAAGTTTGGAATTTTCATGAAAACACGAAACAGAAAAAGAGAAATTATTTAAACACCACCCACTTTGTGATGTGGAATAACAAAAAGGGACAAATGAAGAAGAAGTAGTAAGTCCTCAGCATTCCAAATCTCAGAAAACTTTTTGAAATGTTGAAAATATTTTTTTTCCCCCGAACTCCACAGAATACAAAAGTTTTAGGCTTTCTAGACTTCCCATTAAATATTCTGTTTGGGAGCTGCTGGGATTATAATATTAATGTAATTTCATGTAATCAGTTATGCGTTCAGAAAGAGAGAGACCTGTGTTTGGATGCATTGTAAAGGTGGAAGTTTTCTTCGGCTAAACAGAAGGGGGGAAAAAATGTTATCACAGAGGCTGCTTGGTCTGGGACTCGGCTCTGTTTGGGGTGTGCAGCTTTATATACCAGTCCCTGGAGCCAATGGGGTGACTTGTAGCAGGGACCTAGGAGAGAGATGGAGACCCTTGGCTGGCGGGTTTTGAAGCCGTATGCCAAACGGCCCAGAAATGCATCCCATGCTTCCCCCAAGCCATCTCCAGTGCTTGACCCTCACCCAAAAACCTGTCCCCCACGCCACTTTCTGCCCTTTTCCTTGCACCTTTGGTTGGGCTCACAAGCTTCTTTAGACGTCCTAGCTTGTCCTCCCTCTACAACATCCTCCCTGCTGTATTACCGCAAGGAAACATTTACATATTCTTCACGGCTCAGTCCCTTTGGAAGATTCCTCCCCCACCCCCCCTTCATTTTTCTTATCATCAGGAGGAAAAGTGAATCCAGCGGCGCCTCAGCACTCCTCAAAACGGACGTTTGCCAAGCGAGACATTTCATACCACGGGCGGGCAGACAGCCTTCGCTGCTCTGCTGTGCAGTCCCCACCGATAAGACCGACACCGCTCAAACCAGCAGTAGCTCGATATTTTCACCTCTGACACCTCCGAGCAGTAGGGAAGCCCCCTGTGTCCCGGCCCCCGGAGAGTTTCTGACAAGGCATTTTGGGAGCATCTGTAAACTAATCCAGATTTGTTCGTAAAGCTTCGTTCGTAGTTCCCTTCTGGCCAAGGACAGACTGAACACAAACCCAGCCTGATGCCAGAACAAAGCCATTCGGATGAGCCCGTATTCCCAACAGCACGAAGCATTGGCACCATCAGGAGATGACACAGCAGCTTGCCACGACTTTCACTATCTGATCAGACAATTTCTTAATCAGCAGAGACGGTGCACGCTGTCAGAAAAATGTCGTATGAATCAGCTTTCATCTGCGGGGAACAGGTTCTGCTTTTGCAAAACTAATGGGTGTCCAGTTGTTTTCCATATTCATTGTGCCGTACGGCACCTTCTTGCCGTTCCCAGGCTCTCCCGGCCCTGGTGGCTGCAGAGGCTCCGCACGCAAATGCAAACGAGGTTTCAGCAAGGGAAATCAAAGCTAGCCAGGGCAAAATTACTCTTGTAAGTGGAAGCTGGATATTCAAGCACAGTGGGAGGGTTGTGATTATAAGCACCTGAATCGGCTTTTTTAATATTTCAGCAATAGATGTGAAAAGTAAAACCTCTTATTTAAAAGAAAGGAGTTTTTCAAGTAACAGATTCGGTATTAGAAGAGTAATAGATGCCAATAATTTCCATAATAAACATCCTCCATTTAGAATTAGGAGCAGAGACTGTCAGCTTAGTTAACATAAAATTAAGACACGATTTCTCAACTCATTACGAGCTTTGTGTTTTGCTGAAGTAGTTTATGAACCACGTTTGCCTCTAATAAAGTACGTGTATTTGCATATCACGACCACAAGAGAGAGCTTTAGCGTTGGATGTCGTGCACTGCTGTGGCAGAGGATTCGGGCAGTTCAGTAGCCCAGCATTTTTAACGGGCGCTTTTTGCGCACGGTGAGGATACCCAAGCAAAACATTTAATACAGACAGCAAAACAATTCCTCATATGCCACGATACCGGCAACCTCCGCGTGTCCTGAAGCACAAGCGTTTGAGAGGCAGGCTTTCAAAACTGCGTGACGTTTAGAAACTGCCATGTTTTGCCTGGCAGAACAAGTTCTTCTGAAAACTCGATCCTAAAAATTCACAAGCGGCCTCAAGAAGATGAGATTTGATGCGACGTTTCCAAAAAGAAGGTATGACATCCATTTTAGCTCTGTCTTTACAGACTGGGCTGGGTGATATAATCTTCTGTACAATCTTATATATAAAATTTGTATATATCCATATATAAGCGTGTGTGTATATATATATGTATATCCAATCTTTTCCCTACACCACCCTTCTACGCTTAAACAGCCTCCCAGTTCTGGCCTGCTAAGCAGCTAGTCTCATTCCATTCAAATCCTTACCTAAGACTAATTTCTCCCATGATATCCATAAGGGCTTTAATAATAATGATTATACTGCAGTCCAACCATCTCAAGCTCTCCACCCATCTCCTCCCTATTGTGTATTACCTTCCACTCATTTTCTCCCAGATAAAACAAACTCTTGAGGGCAGAGACCTGCTGGCTCTCCTAGTCGTCTTCTGGGTGTTGTAAAAGTAATAAGGCAATATCACACATAAAGCACAGTATTCAAATGATACTGAGTCAGATGTAAATGAGGAAAAGCAGGTCATTCAGAGTTACCTCACCATGAAGTGTCTAGATGCATTGCATTCCTGCAGCTTCCCGGATATGGTATGTAATGAAAATGGTGAATAATCTTGTGCATATTATACCTTTCATCCCAAAGAGTACTCAATTACTTTACTAATTGACTGTGCAAAGTGTCTACATGAGAACCTCTTTGCTCATCAGCGAAAAGCAGCCAGAGCACCAGCAGGAGCACAGGGCCAGCACGATTCCCAGAAAGTCCTGAGACAAAATCATGGGCTCTGGGGAACGCAGAACAGAGGAGGAAAAGAAGAGGTTCGGAGATGACCTTTAACTTGATGTTTCTCTGCCTTTGCCCAGTTTCAGCAGAACAACTGTTTGATTGTCTGCGAGACGTGCATTTGCACGCGGTCCCCATTAAACAGACCACATCTGCAGGAGCCGATGCGATACTGGGAGTCACGCCTTCCCTTCGCGCTGAAATGAGAGGTTTGGGCCCAATCCTGAAACATGCTGAGCACCTACAATTCCCTTGGATTCAGCAGGACCAGACCTAACTGTGGCTCTTGAAATACCACACTACAGCGAGTATTGGCAAAGGCTGCTACTTGCTATAGCTATGTAGTCGTTTGTTTTTAAAACACAGCCCCTGGAGGTTTCCGAGTTACCTTTTTTTATATCATCAACTATTTTTAACTAACACCTCAGAAAGCTTCCTTAAACTTTCAGTGACCTATTACGCGTCTGGAAATATGAGAACAGCAAAACCTTTCCCTAGACAGAACATTTTTTCAATACCAAACCACCTGATGACGCAAGCGATTTTACAATCTGCCTTACAAACAGGGAAACTGAGGCACAGAATGGGAAACGACATATAAAAAGCCAATCATCTGCTAAAAGCAGACTGACCACCCAGGGTTGACACCAGCTTTTGAAAAGACATCCTTCTTCCAGACATGCAGAGTACCAGCAGCTGCTTCAGAAAGTGCCTCCGACTATTGCTCGAGTCCTACTTACAGCAAGAGGCTTTTGAATAGTTAAAGGAATCCGTGCTCACAGATCTTATTGTAAGCACGGAGCCAGATATATCCTCTCCTTTTATAACATGCATATGCATCTTCTAACAGGCATCGTCTATCTCTTCATCTGTACCACACTCATCAGATTACACTATCTGAAACTTCTTTTTCCCCCCAAGAGATCATAAAAGTTTCAGCATTTACTCAAAATGTTTTGTCGTGTTTTCAATTTGACAGACTGTGCAATGGCTCCAAAGATAACACGGCAGCTGCCAGTGCTTCTCATGTGTTGAGCTGAATTGTAGATGCCTGTCTACAATGGCATGTTTCCTCAGTAGTTTTAGATACTCTGAAAGAGAATTTTCCAGTCTTCCCAAATATGTAAGATACGGGATGGCCAGCAGCTATTCAGGTTACACAACAGTGACATTTTTGAAAGCTGAGAAGAGGCAAAACAACAGTCCTTGCGGTGCAGAGCCTCCAGCAGAGCCTTCCTGCAAAGCGCCTTTGGTTTCCTCACCTCTACACTCTGCTCAAAGCCCTGAATTAGCTGTTCGCTGCCCCTACTCGCCGCTTTGCCTCCTTTCTCCCTCTCAAAGGCTACGGTTTTGCTCACTCCTATAGCTCTCGGTGCTGAGGGTTCGGCGGGAGACTTGTGGCCTCGAGCCAAGGCTCTCCAGCAGTCCTCTTCCGAAAGCGCCTGGGAGTGGGAGGCTCAGAGGATGAGATGTCAAGAGCCAGAATTTCCTGGGACGTTTTCTCCTGCTTCCCATCTCAATATAACCGCCCGATAATTTCACCAGCTCCTGGAAGTCCTTCTGCCATCGCATGGAAAGGGACTGTTTTCATTTATACATCTCTGGTGCAGGCAGTTCAGCGCAGAGGCATAGGGCAGGGTGCAACAGTAATTTACACACCATAAACTTTTGTAGGTTTTATTCACCTCATTGGTCTGGTATTAAACAGCATCGCGTGGCGACTGTGTAAGCTGGGAGCAACGGTGCCGGCTGTTGACTCGGTGCACGCTCTGCCAGGCAGGAGCTTACACCTCCCTTCCCCGCCAGCTGTGGCGGGGCAGCGGGGAGAGCCGCTGAAGGGAGGAGAGGCTTGTGATGGAAAAGAGGTGGGAACGGCGCAACCACCACCTAATCAGTCTTATATATTTATTACCATAATACTTGAAACTCTGCTAGGAGCTGTACGTATGTAGCTACCCATACACAAAGATGCAGTCCTTGCCAAAAAAGCTACGCCGCATCTGCCAGGAGTTGATGAAGGTTAAGGAAGAGCCCATTAGGAAGCATAAGACAATGACCATTATGAAAAATATGTCAGCATAGGTCTTTCCTGATTAGTGCAAAAAACACTTGGGAAGAGCAATATCCTCGGTCTGAGGGCTGTAGAGTGTGTTTGAAATGGGAGTCTAGCGAGGTGAAGAAAGTGTGATTCAGACTATTTATCCTAATCCCACAGAGTACGCAGGGATTCACTTTCAGGGAATCCACGTATTGATTCTTTGTCCCACACGTGACACAGAATTTAATAACAAGACCAGAAAACTAAATCCAGAAGCAAAACAGGCTTCATTAAGGGGCATCACCAGAGGAGCAAACCTGCAGAGGAGATGCAGAAATTTGCCATCTGCAAAAAACAATGCAAAACTTTCTGCTGGAAAGGCTCCGTCTCCAGCAATCGCAGTTCCTGCTGGGGTCATTCCCCTCCCATTCCCCTCCAATTCCCATGGAGAAAGGTCCCAAGAACCACTGCCGTGACTCAGCTGGTTAGGATTGTCTGTGTGAGTTGTAGATGATCTTTTCAGAATTTTGTTTCTGCCAGTAGCACAGATAATGAGTTAATCCATCAGCACAGGCTTTACACTTTTTTTTTTTTTTGCTAGCACCAGAAGGTTCTTTTGTGAACCCTAAAGATATTCTTGCTTGAAGAAATTGCACTGGATAAGTGCATATTTTTTTTTATTATTATTTTAGGCAAAGAAAGGGAAAACGTTCAAGCATTATTAACAGCTCAGCCTTTTCTGGACCAGAAAACAACTCTAACATAGAACAGCTGCATCTGAAAACAAAGTGTTTTTAATGCTCCTGCATTGCCTCACCTGAATAATAGCATTCAGGGCTTTGTTTCAAGACTTAGTTTGTTATAGGAAGTTAAAAAAAGACATGTACACAAACAACCCTATGGAAACTTTTGCCCACAATAAGTGTCAAGCAGAAGGAATGTTATTGATTGCAATAGATTTACACCCATAATGAATTTGGCCGGCTGGTCAAAAGTCTAGTGGGTGTGTAAATGGGGAGGCGAAGTGGGGAATGACGTACGTAGTGGTTTATCTGGAGAGCGGAGCCGCAAAATGTTGTAGTTACACTTAAGTTTTATTAAAAATGCCATTCTAACGAGCCCTAGTGGCCCCAGCACATGGAAAGTGGCTTGCTGTGTTTTGAATGGCACTGAGTAACACCCCAGGGCCTTAAATCAGTTCAAGATGTGTTGGTGGCGTCTGATGTTAAGCATAGAAGGGAAATTCAAAGCAATATAGATTTAACCTAGGGACCCTTCTTTTGCCTGATGCTTATCAATAATGCAAGCGTAAGAAAGAGCCAGGAGAAATTCAGTACCGAGGCAGAGTATTATATGAATGTGTGATTTTATTAGTAATATTTTTACTGTGAGGTTTGGATAACCAATCCAAGCAGCAAGATATTGAGATGTGGACAACAAAGAGAGAAAGTCAGATATTCCATCCTGTGTATTTCTGCAGACACCACTTGATGTACTGTGCCCAGGGTAAATTAAAGTGGGGGGAAAAAAGAAACTACTTTGTTACATGGCACATGCAGGAAGAAGAATCAGCTACGGAGTGAGTGGGCAGAGAAGTCCGGCTACACATCTCAAGTCAGAGAGGTGGTTAAGGGAATTGTTATGCTGCAACAGCTGACCACATAGGACACTAAAGACAAGGGGGGGGGGGGGGAAGAAAAATGTGAAAACACCACTAATCCAATTATAAGGAACTCATATATTTCTTTGCACTTATATGAAATGCCTTGTTAAGAAATTTAAGTGGAGTGCTGACACGACGAAGGGTGGATAAGATGAGCCCCATGTCTTTAATCAAGGGCTGTGCTTCCGAACCTTGTCAGAGCTGGGACACTTCTACAAGAATGTCTCCATGGCTCACCTGTTTTGGTGGGACAGTGAAAATTATGGTTTCAAAGGTATTACTAATGCCAAGAAGGATTTGCCAGGTATTTGGATTTCACATAAGCTGCACATATTTGCCACCTGCCAGAATCAAACCTTTGCATTCCAGGCTCTGGGATGAAAACCAGAAGACTGAGGTGCACCTCTAACGCCTTATGGATGGCATAATGAGCTTGGATGGTTTAATTTGTCAATGGCCATAATGGCAGCAGGAACTTGAAATCTGCTGAAACCTTGAATGTCCTTTACTCTCTATCTATGTGGTCTGAAGACAGACAACCACTGAGTCATGAACAGCAATCACTAACTTACGAGACGCAATTAGAAGGGAACCTCAACAACCACCTAATGAAATGCCAAGGACTTGGCACAAATACCTCTGGTGATACAATGAAGAAGGAGTCTTAAGCTCTTACCTTAAGCACTGCTTGCTTCCTTCCCACACTGACAGCTTTAGCAACAACGTGACTTAGAGTGTCTAATTATAGGATAATTATTGTTGTTGCATTTGTAAAGGTCAGTCAGTAGAAGCTAGGACCCTAAGGGAATGGAGACAAGAAAGGTGAAGAAGGAAATGGGAGGAGCAAAGTTCTTGGACTTTTTGACCAAGTAGAAACAGACAGGGAGATATGGCCTTTCTATGTAACTGGACTACAATTTGTAGTCATGTAACATTGATGGTTTGTGCTCACGACTAAAGGCCAATCCTCTCCTGGTGTAAATCTGAGCTAACATTCCGGCCTTGTCTCTTGCCTTTCTCCATTCCTACGATGCCAAAGAATGAAGCCACTGTGGTGATATGGCCGATTACAATCCATATCAGTCATTGCATCTGAAACTGTCTACTCTCCTTTCCTGCTTCCATCCTGCCTCAATACAAAGGAGGCAATTTCTGGGCCAAAGCTTGATTTTTGCTCCTAAGATTAAGGAGGAGGTAAGATCAGGTGAAGGGAGGAAAGACAACTCCAAAAATAGCTGGCATAAAAGCATAGGGAAGGTGGACTCGGAAAGTGAATAGCACAGTATTACTCACATATTCAGTGACTACCATCTAAGAAAACAGAGAACACAGTTCAGATTGATAAATCCAATCTCCTTTTAAATCCCCAAGAAAAAAAATCAGCCATGCTACAGAAACACTGAGGATCTTGTTACTCTTCTTCCCCTCAAGCTTTCTGCCCATTTTTTGACACAGAGATGTGGGGTCCACCAAGGAGAGGGTCACCCGCGCTTTTCAGCATATTTGCCTTTGAGTCTGTGAAGCGACATTTGTCACCCAGATACTGAGTGCATCCTGTGAGCTATAGTATATTCTTAAACACTATTTCATTGGAGGGAAGCCTTCTGTGATCCTAACCAGGAAGTAAGTAAATGAATAAGTAAATCTGTGCAGAGATGCTGATCTACCTCAAGATGCTCTACCTCAAGAGCTTCAGATTTCACCAGGAGAAAAAGCAAGACTGCAACCAGCAGAAAGGAATAATTGAATTCAGGTAATCATCAGGACAGAAGTAGGAGATACTCATTGGACTCTTATCCACTGTATGCATAACTGATCCCAGAACAAAAATTAATTTATTTGGTGGCTACAACAAAGTCATAAACAGCAATAGTCTTGTCAGGAATCTTGAACTTGTCCTGTGCAAATGGGATTGGCACACCTAATTTATTTTTTGTAAGACTGCAAAGAAAATAGGTCAAAATTCCTCACTGCAATTAGTTCAACTGAATATATGCATCTTTGGTACGTTAAAATATAATTACACTTTTCTAAGTTATCCTCATTTCATTGAAACTGGCAAGATATGAAAGTATGGATGCATCTGACCCTGAGGTAGGTTCTCCATGGAATTGTCTTGTTATACGCTTGTGAGGTGACAACCAGGGTAAGCCCATCGCCAACGAGCCAATGCAACTTCTTTACTCCTGCAGTATTTATTTAGTATTTCTGTCATTTCCATACTAGCAGGATGAAAAAGCTTTCTAAAAAAGGAAGTATATTGATTTTAGATTTGTCAAAAATAGGTTGAATATTAGTTTAGCTTGAATCCACCTGATTTTAGCAGCCTGTAAATCTGTTTCCTAAACACAGAGCAAATTCAGGGCATGGTCACAGAGTACTCAGATGAGTAACTGATTTCAGAACACCATAGGAATTGACATTAATAAGCATTATCAGATCAATCAGACATAAATCCTAGCTCTGCTTTTGTCCTCTTCAGGCATTCTAAACTTTATTCTTAATTTCAACTGCATTTCTAAGTACATTCTTAAACTTCAGCGTTGGACTGTATTGCATAAGTAAAGAGAAGTCATCACCATAACATGAAGAGAAAGGAAAACTTCCAAGGTAAAACTTAAAGGGATAAAATGAGTCAGTGAGGAGGAGGAACAGGAGAGTTCTGGATAGATTGGTCAAGTCAAGGAGAGAAAAAAATATTTTCAACTCTCAAGACTCATGGGAAAAATAGGGGAATGAGACCTGGAATGGAGAAATAAACTGAATATATATGTACGAAGAGGGTAAACCAAGGGGATTGGAACTCTAAGTGAGATACAAGTATTATTTTCAAGTATCAGAAGTTATTTATCAAAAGATGATAAACTTCTGTGGTTGGAAAAGTTTTTGACAAGTAGAAGATATTTACAGATGTGATCTTACAGAAAAACTTTAGGGGAGGGAGATTTTAACCTATGTTTGGCATTTCTGAGTCCATTTTGGTGTTCTCCCTTGATACCCCTGTGTGTGTATCTAAGGAAGGAAAGGAAAAGAGTAAATGATCCAGGTAAACAAACACATTGTGCAACACTGCATCTGGAAAACTGTGTCAGCCTTTAACTTGTTTAACTGGCCCTCCTATGGCAGTAACACATCATTACTGCTTTCCGGTGTTTATTAATGTCATTTTTATGGTTTATTCGTAGCAAGGTTCAAATTCCATGCAAATAGATGTTTAAAAAAAATCAGGGGTTCCATAGCCTTCATTATTATATATTGTAACAAGGAGATTGCACTGGATACGGATGGGACAGAGAAAGAGGCTAATGGAGCAGCACTTTGAGAGATTTGTGGTCTTACACAGGATCCCTACCTCATCAAATTCCCTGAAATCCTACAGCAACCCAAATAAGCATTCCAGTCCAACCTGCCATTTCAGACTAGAGATGCTCAGTTCTGCTGCACTAAGGATTTTTCTCTTCGCCAAAATGGTCAACACGCTCTGAAGAAAATTGGTGGACATTCATTCCCAAGCGTGGTCAAATGTCCAGGACTTCTCAGAATTAGTAGTCATCATTCCTTTAATAATAGCATGCTAGGTAAGACTATCATTCCCAAGCCACTCCTGGCCTGCTGGCACAGACAGACTGCAGCATGCAGTAATGGGATTCTTCTGTTCCCTCTGAGGGAAAGGATGCAGAAGACTCAAGCATCCCGAATGACTAAGCACCCACCAAAAAGGAAAACTAGATGGTTAGTCATGAAACTGAGAGAGCAATCATTCACTGCATGGTAAGAAAACTGGTTTCCTGAGCTCAAAATTAACATCCAAGCCCCATGGAGAGCCAATAAGGAGCTCTCCGGCTTTTTTTCCTCTTTTTTTTTTTTTCTTCTGTTATGGAGTCTGAAATATGAACATACACATGTCATCTTCTGTGTGTAAGTCAGTATAAAAAGCTCACTGTAAGGATGCTCTTTTCTCTACAGGAATGCAAAATGAACAGTTTTAAAAGTGCTATATTTGATTTAATTTGAACCAATGCATTCAGTGAGTTCTCTAAATACCTAGGAGAGGATACGGGAACTTTTTTTTTTCCCCCTAGAGAACTCCCAGCATAAATTCAGTGATAAGTTCTCAGTCCATAGGTTGCCCATGATCTGGTTTCATAAATAAAATCCAAGCCTCAAAGGGGGAAAAGGTTATGAGAGGATTCAACAAATGACACTTGTTAGTGGTATGAACAGTCATCATTGCACCTCAAATGGACAGTCTTGCTGCAAAACTTGTTTCTCCTTTTATTCTTCCAATTGCAGTTAAAGGAGGGCTAATGTGTTTATGGAGCTTCCTTTCCAGCTAGAGCAGTCTGTAGTACTGGTTCTTGGCAGTAAGTCTTAGTTGGAAAAGGTACAGGGAACCGACTGGGTAAAATCTGCTGGGGAGGGCTGCACTAGAATTGATTTTTAGGGAGCCATCTTCCTTCTATTTTCATAGCTCAGTTTGGTCAGAAGGCTGAAACTATAGAGGTGTTATCATGGGATGGAGTTTTTCAAGGTAGTCTAGAGGACAGCTTGAAAATTCAACAGAGCGGTTTGCTACATCATAAAAGCTTGGATAGCTGAGAACTTTGGTTTAGCAATTCTAGTCATCTATTTCAGAACATCTTCTTTTAGAAGTTTACTTCAGGTTTAAAAGCTCATTTCAGTCTCAGGATCTCAATAAAGGAAAGGAGCTAATTCCAGGCTAAACCCAAATACTGGTAGAGATCTGCCAACGTGATTGAGAGAAACATATTCTTAGACCAAAAGCTACCAAGTCTGGCAAGTGAAACTATTCTATTTGGTTTTATGACATTTTCAGTGAAAATATGCAGTTTCCCATTTTGGGTTACCTGAGATATCTTTGAACCCGCAGATCTTCACGTACCGCTTTCACTCTGTCCTCAATGCAACAGGTGCTCTCAGCTAACAAGGAGAAGATGCACTTTGACCTCCTGATAGCTGAATATATGACTTAGGGTCAGGTGTCTCCTATTGTTGCTCGTTAAGGAATCACATTTCTGTTTCTATCAATATTCTCCGTACCTCTTCCCAATCGCCCGCCAGATTGCTCAACAGAATACTTGAGCGTAGCAAGTGAAAAAGGATCTGAACAGAGGGAGTGGAAACAGACTGAGGGTTTTCAGTGCTGCCTCTCGGGTCCATTGTGCTCACCTGGTCTGGCTGAAGGCTGTATCATTCCAAAGGCAGAGATTTGTAAATGCCCCTTTGCTCACAGACAAGCACAGGGGGTTCGGGGAAGCTGTGCTAGCAGGACTGAGGCAGGGAAAGAAAAGCAGCATGCTGTAAGGCACAGTCCCGGCTGTGGAGGCGAGATGGCCTATGTATGTCTCTTTCCTCTTAGGGTGAAATAGTGCCAGACCTCCTCCCAGATCACGCTTCATTCCATCAGCAGCCCTGCTGACTTCACTGTGACTATTCAGTCTGGTTAGAAGACTTACAGTCTGGCCCTAATTTCTCTGCTTCTTAATTTAGGGATGGTAAAGAGACTTAGTCAAAATATCTAAAAGCCCTAGACAGCTACTACCAATTGCAACAGAAAAACTTTGCAAAAGTAGATCAAATCTGGCCCTGTTAGCCCTTGCCAGCCAATGTTTTGGCTCTGGGTATTTTTTAAGTTCCTTTCTTGTCACTCTAAATCAGATGATTCACGCTGGTAACATGTTGTATCGCTTATCCAGTAATGCAACCTAATAAAACCCTGCTTAAAACCATTTTCCTTAAAGAACCAGAAGAATTTGTTCCTTGCAGAATCAAACCTGTGTTCTTAATAAAGGCAGATTGAATAAAACAAGCCCTGTGAAGTAAAGGGACTAATTTAACAGCTCGCTGATGAAAATCTGTGGCTAGCTTCCCCCTCCCTCACCCCTTGCATGAGAACAGATGGTTTAACACAAGTTTTGAATGCAAAGTTAATTAAAAAAAATCCATTCCTCTTACAATCCTTGGGCTAAGACTTTAAAAGTTCCCTGCTAAATCGGAATGCCAATGCTCTTATTTTGAGCTCTGTAATAAGGAAACAGACTCATTAATGTTCTGCAATTATTGAAGTAGAGTGATGGTCATGGATTAGCCCTTGAATTGAGCGCGGCAGGCTCCCTTGGCAGCTAGACACCAGAATGGAATTCGAAAACCTCTGTTTTGTTCCATTTACTCCACTGCTCTTAATCTGGTGCTGGAAGCAGGTACAGTCACCTTGATGGCAATGTCCCCAGAGGGAAGGAGAAGGCATTCAAAAGGCAAAATCATTTCTCGTAACAAGAGCAACAGCAACTTGCATTTTAGGATTTGATTTGATTGAACTCTGAAAAAAAAAAAAAAAACAAATTATTTCATCGTGGGCTGGGATGCATCTATTTCTGGGATGGAAAGTAATAGCTTGTTAATGACAGCAACCTTGTATAAGAATCAGCACAGGACATGAGAAAACTAATATTAAATTTGTTCCTAGTATTGCTGCAAGCTCCTGCCCTGAAGACCTTGCAGTCTGCAAAGTCACTTTAAATAACTGGGAGGAGTTGGAGGTAAGTGAAAAGTAATTGCCTGAATTAGAATTGTCTTGGCTTAGTGCATTTAATATTTTCACACATCAAACATCCAAAGATCTTTAAACAACCAAGTGCACCTGGAGAAGAGTTTTGTTTTACCTCTCATTTGCAACCAAAGCATCTCCCAGCCCTGCTCCTGGAGACTAATTCCAGATGAAAAGTCACCCCTAAAGACCCAAAAATATTTTCTTCTCTCATTTTCTTCACCCAGCTTTCTACCCAAAAACTGATTCAGCCCAAACATCCTTAACACCAGCTTGGAAGAAATGAGAGATTCCCACGCCTACAGGGGTGCCTTCTGATTATAGCAAGAGTCAAAATTTATGACAAATTTGAATAGGATCAGGTAATTCTGATCTTTTCAGGATCCTAATCACAATAAGGACCAAAGCTAGTAGTTAGTGAAGTCACTATTCAGTCCTTGTTGAAGCGTAACTTGGAGGGAGATCTAATTAGCTACTGGGAGGCAGAGTCCTTCTAGCTACCTCATCCATTTTTGATCATATCTTTTACAAGCTCCAGCAGCAACACTCAGAAACTGAAAGCGACACTGAGCATTTGTTTCACAAATTGTACATATAAAACAGAAATATCCAGCCATTAATATGTAGACTATGAATAGAACTCATAATTCTGGAGTTGGGGTTGTTGTTGTTGGGTTGTTTGTTTTTTTAAGTTAGTCTTTGATTTTTGCACCACTACTTGATCATGGATTGCAAAACCCCAGGAGCAATTAATTGCAGAGACAAACTCTTACCCTACTACAGTCTAATTCCTTAATAGCATCCTTGAATCAAAGAGATGTCTAAACACTATCACACACACCCGTGATTAATGTCTCCCACAATCAATTACAGATGCAAACATGCAGGAGCAGGATTGGCCCATAATGTGAATAGATTGAAGGTACAATATACGTGACCAAGTGTTCAGTCTATTTATCACCTAGTGCTGGCATTTTATGGAGCCAAAGTTTTTACAGTTTATCCTGAACCAAGCAAACTAGCAAACAGCTTTAAAGAGACTAAACATGATCTACAGATGATGGCGTAAATGTTGTTAATAACATTATATCCCTCCAGCTCAGGTGTGGCTGATGCTCTACCTGATATTTTAATTGGCACGAGGGCTCATGGTAATCATGGTTTATTGGAACCAGAGGAAGTCTTTTGACTTCCAGTCTATTTTTTTTCCTTCTTCATTGCTCCTCAAGTTGTTTTTCTCCATACAGTAGTAACCGGTAGGACTTCTGATGGACTGTGGTGAAGAACAAAGTGTTTACACAAAAACCCAATGGGGATACAAAAGATGCAGTAACTAGGGCTAAGTCCGTAGCTGGAAAGCAAAACGGGGCAAAGCAGTGTAAATCTCTTCAATATGCTAAAAGCGAGAGTCATCTTTTCTTTCTCTTCTTTCTTCCTCGCCTGTACTCTCCTTGTGATGTACCTTCTATGTCATTGAGTCCGAAACTCAGTGACTTCTCACCAAAACCACAAAACCATCAGCCATACTTAGCAGATCACAGTGAACATATCAACCAACACAGGCTTACTTAAAGTTTACAACAAACCCCCAATGCTGGTTGTGTTTCACATGATTAAATGCTTAGGCAAAGAATTTTCTCACAGCTCCAGTTACTGTGAAATATCCTCTCTCCCCAGCTCCCTGCCCAAACTGTTAGCCAAAGCACGCGGCGGCAAGGTCCTACTGGAGAAGAAGCCTTTGCTATCCCTCTCTCCCTTCCCCCAGCCACCTTAACTTCTCAAGCTCTGGTTTTGCATCATACAGTAGTTCTGAACTGCTTCATCATTTTCAGAACCTCAGATGAACAAAAGGGTTTTTCCTTGCCACTAACATTGCGGGTTTGCATGTGCCTCTTTAATTCCGGGCCTTGCATTGCTAATCCCATTTTCTAAAGGGCAAATTATTCCCATAAATGTTAGATGTGGTCTCTGCCCCATCTGTGCTTGTCTCCACTGCTGCTATCTCAGGCAGAGTTGTATTTGCGGAGAATTGTGGCCAGCTAAAATGCAACCCAAGTGTGATGCAGCACGTTATCTCCAGCTCTGCACCTCCTGAAACATTGAAGTAAGATGTATGCAGACACAATGTCTTCACACAGAAGAATTCATTCTTAGTAAAAAAATCGTACAGAATTAATAGCTTCAGAGGTTCTCTAGGTTGTTCTCCAGACAGCAACATTAATGACTGAAGAGCATAAATGAAGCACTTTCTTCTCAGCAAGTTTGCTTTTCACTGATTCATAATTATTAAGGAAATGGGTGAATCAGCTGGGATAAAGTAGGAACTCATTGTGGACCTTCATCTTTCAAAGCTGAGGTCTTCACCTGACCTTGCACCCTTCCCCCACCAGCCAAGGGTTGCAGAGCTTGGGTTCTTGTTTTGGTCTATGATAGAAGCTACACATAACACAGGGCAGCTGCGAAATACAGATCCCAAGCCAAAGTCTGATTTATGAAAACCTCATTCAGAGCGGTCCGTACGTAATGTTTTGGGCTGGAGCCATCTTTACCCAGAATTGGCACCAAGCGCCTCTTAAAGGTTCCATAAGAATTTGGTTGATTTTTTTGCTTGTTTTGGGTTTTGTTTTCTCTTGCTGACTTCCCATATTTATTCTGTCTCTGCATATCCTCTCTTCAACAGGAAATAGCAATGGAAATGCTGAAATGTCCTCAGAAAGGCTTGGCTTTGCTTTGCTTGTTAAGGTATTTCAAGCTGAACAAGAAACAAAAACACTGAAAACTTCACAAAGAATCTTAAAAGAAAAGACAAAACCCCACTTCTTCCTCAGAGGTATCCTTACTATGAGTACGGTTTAGTTCCTAGCAACATGAAAAATGTGAGGCTTCCTAAATGGCAAATGATTCATAAAATGGCCAGGTTTGAGTGAAGCTCTGAACAAAAGCCCCAGCATATGAGTTCAGGCACAGAATAAACCCACGGTTATCACAGTCAAATCAATATTTGCACCTCCCAGAATGTGGCATGACTCTGTGCTTTGGGAAGGAGAGACAAAGAGACTGGGCTGTACACAAAACCAAAAATATCTGCTGTTAATGTTGTTAGGAGGTGAAAGAAATTGTGAAGAGATTGTGGAGTTCCAGTGTTTGGGGGCCGAGATCCTTCCTGCCCTCTAATTAGAGCCCACATGCTCATTTTTCTCCACTTGCATATGGGTCATGCAGAATCCCAGTCCTCTGCTGGGGAATACTTAGCGTTAGTGCAGCTCTCATTAAGGATATTTATGCCATAAAGTCAATTTTCTGCCAAGGGGTTGTGATTCATACATCCTAAAGAGACTGGGTAGCGTGCAGCCTGCTTCCAAGGCAGGGCAGGGTGCCTGCTTCTTCTTGTGGGACAATATTGGTCTCCATCACTGCAAAGGACAAGATTTCAAGTTTGAGTAACTTGAAAAATATTTCCTTTCCCTCGTCACCATATCCTCAGACATGTTATGTGATCTCTGAGAATGCTGATGCTTGCTTAATTTTGTGCGCTGGAAGGCAGGAGGGGGCATCTCTTTCTTGGCATATACAAAGAATTTGGCTGGTTTGCCCCAAAAGCCCTGTCTTACAGCTGAGCATCTCCGTTCAGAGAAAGGCAGGTGGAGTCTCTATGAATCTGAAAATGGGACTGAAACCAAAAATGACTGCAGAATTCTGCATGTGTGAATTAGCTCTTGCACTTTGAGAGGGCCGCCTTATAGAGGCAAGACCATGACATTTGAAAAAAACAGTAATAAGTTCTGGCTTTCTGTGTATATGTGCATGTAAGATTAAAGCTCCACTACAATGCCCTTTAGTGTTTGGCTCCAACTTTAACCCTTCCTAGAAAGTTAGTAATTTTGCTACAGCACATGGACTGTACAATGGTGTCAGTACAAAAGCTTTGTTTCCTCTTAAAGAAAGCTTGTGTTGTAAACAATGATCAAAAGGAACCAGGAACAAGCAAGAGTAGCTTTATGGAAAAAGTTTGCAATGCCCTTTGGTGTGTTCACTTCCCTAAGCCCCTAGTGTTTTGCTATCGTGGTTGGCCTGTAATTTGCAGACACTTTTGGAAATGATGATGAATCATAACGTTTTCTAGATCTCAGAGGAAAGAAAAAAAAAAGTCAGAGCCTACAGTAGCATTTCCTGGTTAAATATATGTTTGCAGCACAACACGAAGTGCTGGTTTTAATGAACAGCTGCAATTTACTTATCTTTTGAATGGATCACTTTAAATGCATGTTGGAAAGTACCTTTCACCAAACTGTCCATTAGAAGTGAACTACAAAGTAAATGGGTTGTATATGGGAAGCATTTCTTATCTCTGTGAGTGCAATACATCCCCTGCAGAGACTTTTTTTTTTTTTAAAGTAGAGGATATTTAATGAGGCCTTTTAAAATTCTGATAAAATTAACATGTTCTATTTTCTCCCTGCTACAAGAAGATTGACTAACACTTTAACTAATGGTAATCTTATGGGTACAGGCACAGATGTACAAATTAGATGCTTAAAATAATAGGTGAGATTCCCAGTTAAGTATCTCGTCCTGCTCCACTCTTCTACTACAAGACAATTAATGCTACGTAGTATGGGACAGCTGGAAAAGAGTGTGTTTGCTTCTACTTGGCACGCCAGATTAGCTTCTGGTATGTTCAAGGGAATACACTGAGTATTTGAAGATTTGGTGGCTTTTGGGGAGAAGAAGGGCAGGGTCTGGATCATATTTATTAAGGTTTGCTCTTGCTGAGCACAGCACAGGCAGTCAGTGTTTAGTTAGAAGTGGATTATGACAGTCCATTTTTTATTGGTATTTTGCCTTCATGAAATATTCTAATGTGCTGTTTCCCTTTCAGCTCACTACGGTCATGGCTCTAATGTCACTAATGGTAGCTGTGGAGGGGGCTGAACTACCTTTGGAGACTGCAAAGGTCATCTCCACAGCCACTGCTCGGGGAGCCCACAGTTCCCACACAGTTGGAAGTTGGTTTGATGTAAGACATGGCTCAGGAGGAGATTTCTGGTCAGGAGTCTGAAACACAGTAAATGCCTGGCCAACAGGCAAAAATAACTACTGGGATTTTACTGGGCAGTTCTGAGAACTATCTGCTCACACACGTTTCTCCCAACATCCTTTCTGAATACAGTGAAGGTGTTATCAAAGCTACTGCATCACATCATACCACTAAATGAAGCAAACCAGGTTTTTTCGCGTGTTTTGTGTCTTTAATTTGAGCTATTAATTTCAGGCTTCCTGACTGCCCCAAATGGAGATGTATGCATTTGGCTCTGTAGCCACTACAAATAAAGCAAATAAAGAAAAGCAAATATTCTGATTTACCCAATTACTTCTACAAAGCTGTTAGGGCTGCTACCATTACAAGATCATACTCAAGCATTAGCTTGGCATTGTCTCTGTGGTGGCACCAGAAGCAGACACCTGCGTCAGACAAGAACATCCTTTCCTCCCTGCACATTCTTTTCAAGCAATAGCTATTATCCCAGTGACTCATGGGCAGTTAAACCGCCATCACCATCTCAAGGAACAGAGCAACAATATCTGTTGTTGGGCTTGGCAGGATCCATTAAGCTCAAAGGGATGCGTCCTATTTAGCGATGGGAGCCAAGTTCAATTAAGTTCCGTTTGACATCTCTTTGGATGATTCTCCAAACTCTATATGACTCTCTTGGCACTGTAAATGTCACAGAAGTGGATTTCTTCATGAAATTTTTGTTATAATTATAGTTCTGGATGGGGCTGGATATGAGAGTGAGTGCAACTTTCCCCTTCATGCACTGGCGCTCCTGCTTCTAGAAGCCTTAAAGCAAACGCGAAGAGGAAAACCACTGGACAACTTTGAGAAGAGGCAGGAGAACATGCATTTTGCTTCACATTTTGGGCAAAAGATCATTTGGGGGCCAAAGGGAATGGCTGTCTTATTTTATCTGAGCTGACTTCTCATCTGCTACTTGAGCCTCTCTAGTTTTTCTCCTCACTAGGAAACAGCTTGGCTATGGCCATTGCCTGACTGGTGAAGTCAGGGTCAATTTTTTCCATCTGGACTGCATTAAGCATCTTCCATTTGCTCATCTCCCTCCCCCCAAACCACCCCTGCTCCTCCCCGGCCTCCCTTCTAATGCTGATGTGCTGCCAGACATGTTCCATTTCACCCACAGCCAAAAGGCAGCTCCAGTAGGATCTCATTAATTCACACTAATGATGGGGAATTTGGCAAATTAGTGAACTGACTTGATCCTGCCATTATTAATAGCTTTGGCATTGACTTCAGGCAGAACCAGATTGAGTCCCAGAATTGATAGCTCTCCTTGGACACCAGAAAGAGATTATGTTTTGTGAAATAGACTGATTTTTGTTTGGATGATTGGAGTTTAGTGTTATGCTGGTGCAAACTACAGCAAAAGCAATGAACTCTAATTAATGTGACGTCTCACAACGGCTTTCAAGCTATTAAATCCCTGTAGAAAGGAAATGAAAGCAAAAAGATGAGGTTTTCTTCCCAGTTAGTAGAATGCAGGAACTTGCACACTAAGCGTCACTGTATGTTTGTTTGGCCACCAAAAGGTATAGCCCAGCAAGGATGTAGCTGATGGGGCTCTGCCAGGGATTCCCATGTGACTAGGGTGAATTCCTTGTTCTTTTTGTGCCTGATCTGCCTTCTGGAAAAAGAAGATATTCTTTCCTTTCTACCGCGCTTATCTATGTCACTTGGCTGATCGCATCTTAAAATCTAGTCCAAAAGAACTCGGTTTGGGGTATGAGGATGCTCTCTGAGCAACAGCAAAGAGAAATCAGTGATCCACTGGTCATTTCGACTATCTCTTCTCAGCTGTTACAGGTTATGTCTGAGTTTCCAGTCCAACCATAAAACGCAGTCACATCAGCCCAGGTGTTCCTATGCCAGTGCGAGCTCAGCAGCCCCCAGTGACTCTTATCCTCTAGTGACACCACAAAGAAGCAAGCTCAGTAGCGTCAGATGAAGGTCTGTAGGAGTAAAAATTACTTTGCATTTCTCAAGGTTGATGTATTTTAATTTACAAAGAGCAAAGCAAACGTACATACAGGCCTATTCTCTTAAAAGCACCAAAGGAGATAACTCGATTCCCCCTTTGGTGCTTTCCTTCCTAGAGGCAATGCATAATCAACTTCTGGTCTTCTCAACAGTTTACGCTAATAAGCCAGACCGTGAACTGGAGCAGCTGAAGCACAGACACATGTTACCTTCTGCCAACTTTTGGGAGCAGGGTGAGGCAAACAGCTGGAGGCGGTAACGTCTTAAATCACCGCCATTGCGCAGAGCCTGGGTGCTATCAAGGAAGAAGTGAGGGTAGGGTGAGACTAAGACTACAGTGGAAATAAATCCTCTGTTTCTACCTCTTTCTGGTAATGAACTTTATTTCATAGGCTTGAGCAAGTCAGTGGCAATTGGAGCTGGAATCCACCTTGCTGTTATTCCAACCACACAAGATGGGAAAGAACCGACTGGTCCCTCAGACAGGCTATCGATGAGTAATATCCCCTGACCGTGGGGAAATACAAGAGCCTTGTTTCTCCTGACTATTCCAGGAGCATCAAGGAGGCGTGGACCTAGGCTTGTCCTCCTAGGGATCAAAAAGCTAACTCCCGGCTCCCAGAAGTAAATTACATCCCTTAAAGACAGTGGATTGGGATTTCTAAGCAAATGTTTTTTTTCCTCTATTGCAACATCATCACACGGTGTTTCCACTAGCTGATCTTCTTTATGTTCTTGCTGTTCTGGACAGAAAAATGCCTGCTGGGAAATAGCCTTATAGGCAGTTTCTTGTCTCTTACAACTTCCATAATTTTTCAGTGAAAAAGCATACTACATAAAACCAGCACTTTGCAGATATCATACTCTCACAGTTCCCTGTTTAAGATCAAGACTAGAGGGACGACTGAGCCGTAATTCATCACATGTGAACATGTGTGAACTCCAAATTAGAACATATCAATAGTGATTCTATTATGTTCAGGATTCTTGTTCATGTGGCTTGGAGGACAGAAAATAGGTATTGAATAAATAGACTACTGCAGCTATTTAGGGGAATTTTTGTGTTTTAAATTCATTGGTGATTGCACTTCATGCTGTGCGATTTGATCTTTGGCCTTTGCTGCTCCTTCACAAACTGGTTCCCACTCCAATTTCTATATGTCCTAGTGAGGCCAGCCCTTGGCTGGCTCCATGTGGCATTTCCGTCTATCTCTTCCCATGCATTGCTCTGCGTTTGTAATGCTTTTAGATTATTCCAGTCTCGCATACAACAGACTTTCATGGCATTCCCTGTTTTCATTCCTTCTCCTTCCCCTCCCCCTTCACCTCAAAGAGCAAAAAGTCTTAAAAGAAGGGAAATGGTCAGATCTGGAAAAAAAAAAAAAAAAAAAAAAAAAAAAAAAGAAAGGAAAACTGCCAGAAGGGATTAGCTGCAGTATGCGTAGGCAGCTGTGTGCTCTGGAAGGAATCCGGTCATATTTGTTTTCCCTTGTTCTATTTTTCCTAAGTTTTCCTTTAGTTTATCCCAAATTTGGGTGTGTCTGATGCTAAAGTTAGATGCTATTCAATGAGATTCTTCAAATCTTGGAACTCTTGCAGATGGTGAAATACTTGCTAGCTTGACTGCCTTCCTTAGGCTTCAGAGTTAACAAACCAATGACATAACTCTCTCTCCAAGGAACTGTAAGACCTGGCTTTTCTACAGGATCAGAAAATCTTTTGCATCTTGTTCACATTATATTATTTTTCAGAACTGTCAGTACTGGCGGTATGTTCAGTGACAACAAAAACATTTGTGCTTTTATTTTTGTAAATGACAGCTCAGATTCTGAGACAGCCATGAGCTGGCAACCTGGCTAGTTGAGCTATTCCAAACTGGCCCAGTTTGACTTGGCATCAGCAAGGAGGAAGTGTCTCATTCTGCACTCGGCTTGCCAGGGGAGGTCTCATTGCTTTTGTAGCAGTGTAGAGTGACTGGCTGCTGCCCTTTGCTGCAGAATTACGAACCGTGCTCTCTCTGGACTAGGAAGTCAAAGGTCTCCCATGAATGGGTCTATTTGCCTGTCTACAGTACCAGCCACCTTCCTACTAGCATCATCTGCCTAAACCTCAAAATTAATTGTATCAAACATGAATTAATAGAACTGCTTTTCAGGCTAGACTGAGGGTGCAAGAAGCAAAGATGCCTTCTTACAGGCAAAGCTCTCAGCTCGGGTTTCATAATCTAAATAAAACTCTTTGTTCCTAGATCTATTTTACTACTTAAAAAAAAAAAAAAAAGAAAGAAAGAAAAAAATCAAGAGCCTGCTTTGAGGCTCATAAAAGTAGCTGGGAGGATTTTCGTTCTTTTCCCCCTCCTTGCTACTTGGCAGGATTTGGATCAATCTGTTAAAAACGTAATGTGGCATTCCACATGACTCTTGAAAGAGATAATCCAGACAACGATGAGGGCAAAGCCTCTGTTTTACAGACTCATGGACCACACATCTCCCGACCTCCTGGGCCACTACCAAGCCTCAGGGTTCCTCCAAGGCAGCCCATATGTATGTGTGCGTGTGTGTGTGCGGTTTGCTACCCTGGATTGATGCTGTTAACCACAGTACGGGAACTGTCCCAGAAGACTCTGCCAGTGCCTAGATCTGCCCTTTGATGTTCTGCTGCTCTCCAAGGCAAAGGGCAGTTTGGTCCAGAAAGTGGCAAAGAAAGATGAATACAACCAATAAGTATTTCCTCAAGCAGCAAAACACATGAAACCTACGTTTCGGTAATTGTGCCTCATAGCTGCTGTCTCTAGTAGCCAAGACAGAAGCTGCTGGGATATTCATAATGTTGCGCTCGCTCTCATTTAGCTTCTCTCATGTTTCTTCAGAGTTGAGCTCTGGTTACAGCCTTAGTGGGGATTTAACAGGATCTGTCTCTCTGCTATCCAGCAGTCTATTTTCGCAAAAATCACAGCAACCTGATTATTTCTGAGACCTCTGCCCCCTTGTCAATTTTGATTGGAGTTGGCCCAGGAGTTCAAAAGGCAGTAACAGTTTGATCATATAATCTTGGCTTCCTTAGGAAACCAAGCAAAGGAACAAACAGAAGTCCTTACAGAAATAATCCCTTGACAGTTGAGGGTTTTTTTTAATCAACACCTTGACTTCTATGAAGATTTTTACCTTCACTTCCCACAAAGATTGTCTTACAGATCAGCCACCAAATGTGCAGAAGTGGCTCTGGAGTGGCACTGTTACAGGCAAGTTTGCATTAGGGTTAGTCTGTGTCCCAGCAGGAGCAACGGGACACCAGCACGGGACCCAGGTGTCCTGCCGGCATCATGCCCTAGACCACTTGCAGAGTAATTAGCAGACATGTTTAACTGGAGTAAAGCTCAGAATTGAGCTGTTCAGTGGATGGGGAGTACAGAGGGAGAGAAGTTCCCCAGGTGGACAATTCTATCCAACCTGTCCACCCAGCTCAAACCCTGCCCTGAGTTGTTGTGATGGGTGATGCAGAGCTACTGGCTCCATCCCTGGGACCCTGGGACTAGGGATAAGAAACAATACCTAACTGTGGTCCCAGCTGATTTCCAGCCCAGCTTGGTGGGGTTGCCTGACCCGAGGAGTGCAAGGAGCTCTCTGAGTCACCGAGGGCCCCCAATTAGGGCGCTGGGAGCAGAGCTGAGCAAAACTCTCTGCAAATCACAAGCTTTGACACATCCACCTCGGTGCAGCATGACTGCAGAGCAGAAGCTCCTCGCTGGGATTCCTCCAGGTTAGCAGCCAGCTTCTCCTTCCTCCACTTTCTTTTCCCTTGTTGCTCTTTCCGAGAGCACTGACAGCAGATCTGGTGAAGGAACAATTTTACAACCTAATGCCAATAAAAGAGAGCAGCTGCCAATGCTGAAACCCTGGACAAGAGCATTCCTGGGTCCGAAGTAATATTTTTTGGTATTAGTTGCAAACCCTTTTTGCATCTGCCACTCTCAAAGCAGTTCTTAAAAATAAATAATAATAATAATGGAATGGCAAATATGCCAAAAGCGATTATTTGTGCACGTTGAGTGTTATTTGATCTCGGTCAATTACTACTGTGTTCCAAACAAGAGGCTGGAAAACCGAATCTTTTCCCCTCTTTTTTTTTTTTTTTTTTTTTTTTAAAGGAGATCGAGACTAACATTTCCACGTCGTCAAAAGCGATGACGCCTTACTCCGTTAGCCAGTCTGTTTAAACAGAAAACACGCGTTTGACGGGAAAGCTGACCCGGTGGGGTGGCCGCACGCTGCAGGGAAAGGCACGGAAAAAGAGAAGGGAACGGATCGTCCGCGGAGCGGGACGCGGTGCCGGCACTGCCCGCAGCAGAGGCCCCAACACCGCGCAGGGCTCTGGATTTACCGGGCTATAAATAAGCTAACAAGTGATCAGGAATGGCCTCTCGGAAGGCACCGCCGGCATCTCTCCTTTCCCCAGGCAAAGGGAACAAGATCTCTCTTTTTCTTTTTTTTTCTTTTCTTTCCTTTCTTTCTTCTTACCTTTTTTTTTTTTTTTTAAACATCGCTTTTCCCCCCTGTAAGAGGTGTACGTTTAATTATAAAAGGGCCTTTTTCTGTTGTAATCTGTTTCCAGTTCAATTCCTTGCTGGATAAATCCCTTAAACGTGTTGTCATTCCTTATTTATTGATTGCAGGTATTTGGGGTTTAATTGAGCAAGTCGGTCGTGGCCCAGGGCAGGAGTGGCGCTACATGAGCAATTAAATCTGATTAGCCCGAGCCCTTTAAGCCCCAGCTGGGTGATTGATAACCGAGACCAACATTCTTCAATTGACTCGCTACATCAAAAAGGAGAAAGGCTTAGAGGAGAAACGCATGGGTCCAACATGAAAAATAGTAAAGGAGCCGAGAAGATTAGATTTGCAAAGGAGCTGAGCTAACGGCGAAGGGAGCAGGGAGAACAGCCCTGGTCAGCCCATAAAATAAATCCGTAAGTGTCTCCTCCTTTAAAACTCAGCCAAGGCTGCTTCCACCTCATCTCCCCCGCCTTTTTTTTTTTTTTCCTTTTCTTCTTCTTCTTTTTTTTTTTTTTTTTTTTTCCAAGAGGCTAAAGTGACCCGAGCTGGAGTGAGAATGGCTAAAGGTGGCGAGGCTCCGATTTTAACACCCCTCAGCCCTCGGAGCTGAGCTCCATCCATAAAGCTGTCGTCTGTTTGTTAGTGTGTTTGTCTGCTCCGTCATTACACTTTTTGCCCGGTAGTTTAAGAAAATAAACTAGCAGGGAGAACAGGAGTGAGTAACCCCCATTTATCAAGCTGATGAATGTCCCGTGTCTCCCTTTGGGGGGGGCCGTGGCCCGCGGCAGGGAGGGGGGTGTCCCTGCCCGCAGCATCATCCTGTCCCCGCACCCGGGCGAGGTGGTACCCGCCGGGCGCTCCGGGGCGGGGGCGCTCCGGAGATTCCGGAGGGGGGACAGGGATGCTCCGAGGTTCGGGTCACCGCCTTGGGAGAGGTCGCAGCCCTGCTCTCCACCGCCGCTGAGCTGGCTGGTCCTCCATGAAGATCTAATGAAGCAGTGCTGTTAAGTTTTGGGGAACAGCCACGGAGAAGCACTCCCTCAAGACACACACACACCGAAGCAGCCCAGTTTTCTTCTCGGCACCAGAAAAGAGGGGGTGAGGGGGGGACGGTGGTGCAGGCAGCTGCCGGATCCGCCGAGCCTCCGCGGTGCCAGACCTCAGGGATGCCGCCTTACGCGCGGAGCCACCGCGCCGGCACCGCTCGCCTCATCCTCAATTACAGCCAAAGCGACTTGACGGGGGAAATCAAAGCCAGGGGAGAAGGGGGGAGCACCCCCCCGGGGGGGATGTCAGCGCGGACCCCGCGGGGCAGCGCCCGGGGCCGGGGCGGGCGCCGCTGGCTCGGCGGGGCGCGGGGGTGCCACCCCCGCCGGGGCACCGCGGGGCCGGAGAGGCTCCCAGGGCGCTCCCCTCCTGCCCAGCCGACTTTTCCCTCGGATCAAAACAGCTTGAAAGCAGCAGAAATCACTGGGGAGGGGAGGAGGACGTCAGCAGGAGCTGGACTTCTAAAAACCGTTCCGCCCCATAGGCTTTAATATTAAAAAACCCCTAGGAGTCTCAGACACTGTATTAATTAGTGCAACCACCCATGAAAAGTTGGGTTTGGAACAGCATTCTTTGCCCTGTGTGAAACAGCAACCCTAATAAACAATTGTTAACTTGGCCTATTGCCTCTGGTAAATTACACAGCATTAAAAAATAATGCTTTTCATATTAGGCAGTAATTAAAGGTTGGGACAGCTTTAAAACAAGAGGGGGAGGGGGGGGGAATCAAAGAAAATATAAAAATGTTCTTTCAAGAGTTATGGGAGGCTAATAAAGTATGTCTGTTATAGTGCACCACTTTGCCCCCAGCTACAGCCAAACTGGAGCCACTGCAATTGCCTCTCAATAAGATAATGATATTCCTTTCTCTGCTATTAAAAGGCTCCCAGTGCAAACTTAAAATGATTTATTTAATTTAAGAAATTATGAGGTGTAACTTCAAAGCGTAAGCCGTTAGTAATGGAAAACACCAGGTTGTTTAAAATTATAATAATAATTGTTTGGAATACAGTGACATCAAAGTGCTTTCATCACCAAATAAAATATAGCACAGACCCCCAAATCCAGTGGAGTTTATTGAGTAGACATTTTTTGGTGTGTTTTTATTATTTCCTTATCAAGAGACATTATTTTAGCAGCTCCTTTTCTCAGCTTTGATGTTTTGACAGTCTTAAATTAATTTTATTGCATTTTTTTGGCTCGGAGATGGGAGATTATTCTGACTGCTTATTTTTCATTATGACTTTTTTGTTTTCAAGAACCGGTTTGTTATTTAACACTGCACCTTGATAAGCGCAGTCGAAATGAATTGGCCATTACAGGTCATTAAAAAGCAAAGAATTCTGTTTTCAAGCAATCCATTACACGTCTGGGAAAATATTCCTACTTAAAACAAACTTCGAGTCGAACGCTGGCATAATCAGTTTAATAAAACGGGTAGCGCATACTTTTAAGGAACACGGTTTTTTTCTTTACGAGATTCTTGCTTATTCAAAACACAGCATCTAAGAAATACATATACAGAACATTTTGCCAAAAAAAGACCTGTCTTTACAGTAAGACTATCACAGAATGTTTTTAATTTCCTTGAACAGTGTTATAAAACATTAATCGTACATACATTGCTTGAGACTTTTCCTTCCCAAGCAAAGCAGAATTATTCCAATCCCCTTTAAAATAATAATAAAAAAAAAAGGTAGCATTTTAAAATATACTGCAGTTGCAGCTTTATAGACCGGTATTTCCACTAAAACAGCAGGGACAGAATTGCTCTGGTGTTAAAAGACTGAAATATAATGGATGGAAAGATTTTTATTCCTTTCGTGCAACTAGTTGGGAACTGCTGGTAGCACCCGCCAAATGCCTTAAGGATTACGGTGTGAAACTCACATCGAGGGACTAAGGGAGTCAAACCCAAACCAAAACAAAAAAGTTCAACGACAAAAAAAGACCCCGAAGTCACACACACACACACCCCCCGCGGTGGTGTCCGGCACCGAAAAGGAGCGTGACCCGTGTCTCAGTTCGTTCCTGGGTTTCCTGGTGCGGGGATGAGCTATGCAGTTTCCCTGAGACCCTTTAATGCTTTTCACTGGAAAAATATCCTCCCCTGCTCTGGAAGGGAAAAAAAAAAAAAAAATCGGAATAACCGCTTTGGTTTTACTTTGCTCAGCAAAGAGTGTGGGCACTGCCGAAAGAAGGTGAACTGAGAGAAATGACCCCCGGAAAAGGCTTTTTTAAATCTCCGTGGTGGTTCTTGATCGTAGGCACGAGAGAAATACAGTCCCACTGGGGGGAGTGTTGGTTTCTGTTTGTTTGTGGAGATTTTTTTTTTTGTCCCGTTTATTTTTTTTTTTAACTAAAGAGATACAGTTTAGTCTGCGGGGATAATAAAATGGGGATAGATAGAGGGGGAGAAATATACTTGGGAGAAAGCAAAATGATAACTCCCCTATCTGAACAGCCCAGGCGTCGGTGGGAGCCGGATCCACCGCAGCTGCTCCGCGGACTCTCTGGCTACTTGCGCGGGAGATGCGCGCAGTCGGGGGGCGAGTGGGTGGGTGGCTTGGAGCCTCCTTCCTCCGCCCCGGGGGCGGCACGGGGGACCGGGGAGGTGGGCCCTTTGCCGTTCACCCCCTCCTGTCCTCCGAGGGCTCCCCTCCTCCTGCCGTTGCGTGTCCAGCACTCACCCCCAAAAATCCCGCAAAGCCCCAGGTGGGCGCAAATCGAGGATTCGAGTGCCTACGGCGCTTGTGCGGCGAGACGCACAGACACTATATAGAAATCTGCAACGTACAGCTCACCACTATAGAGATGTATATGCGCGCACACGCACGCGCGTTCCCGTACGGCGTATCCCCGGCGCGGAGGAGCCCGCAGAGGGGCTGGAGAGGGATGCTGGTGCAGGACCCCACTGGCCACCCAGCCCTGCCCGGCCTGGAGCTCAGCTGCGCCCCCCGGGCCGGGACCCGCCGAGCAGGTGTCCGCTCCTGCGCGGAGCCCCCGCGGCCGCGGAGCATCCCCAGCTGCCCGGGAGCCGGTGCCCAGCCGGGAGCGGCTCCATCCCCGACCGGAGGGGCCGGGGTCCTCCCGGGTCGCCGCCGCCGCCCCGCCGAGCTGGGTGCCCGCTGCCCCCGGCCTCGCAGCGAGGGTCCCGGCGGAGATCAGACCCCGGCGCTTTCGGGCGCGCCGGCTCACAGACGCGCCGCAGCCGGCGAGTTTTCCTCCTTCCCCATAAAACGCAGGAATTCCGGGGTTTGACAAGGCAACGTGACAACATGAAATGCAGGCTCCGAGCGCCCGTGGCTTTAGGTAATGAACGCTTGGCCGTAGCGAGTCAGAAAGCCCATTCCTAACTGTTTATGTCAACAAATCCATACCTCGTGAATTAAGGTCCCGGGAGACCCGGGCTGTGCCCGGCTGGCCTGAGCCGCCGCTCAGCAAGTCGGGATTTTAAGGATCGGCATAATTTATCGCGTTGTTTTTAATGTTTATTATTTATTGCTCTAATTATTTTTCACTTTCTATTGGAAATTTAAAATATATAGAGGTACCTGGAACAGATGCCAACTCCTTTCAGTCTCACTCAACTTCTAATCATCGCATCTGCTTTGTGTCAGAAAATACTTTGGGAACAATTTAACTTTGCATTAAAATAACTAATTAAAGCCACACCTCCACAGCCTCTTGCGAAAGTGGAGGAGGAATTTCAGTAAGTGCATCGCTTTTAATGGTAGCATTCTGATTTCCCTGCCTTGCTGTAATTTATTCAGTTACAGATCTGCCTGCGGGGCAGCTCCCATTAGGGCCATGATGAAGTCTCATGAGTAAAGCTTGACACCTCCCTCCTAATAAAATATAATACTCAATTAACTCGGCCTTTCTGAAGGCTTTAATTGGAACAAGTTAATAATGGGCGCAGGGTGAATTGTCATGCCATCCGCAAGCTCGGGGAAGGTGTCACGGATCCGTCCTGCCTTTCCCATAGCAGAGGTTGTAACCGAGATTTGGAAGCTTTTCCTTCAACACCCTTGTGTTCTGCAATAAATCTGTATCCATTTAAGGATCTATCATAACACACACAAAGCTCCTGCGCTCAAAGAATTTCCAGCGAAAAGATTTAGCTGTAATCCCTGACACAGCTGATTTATACTGAAGGTTAAAAAATACCCCTGGTTTATTTATAACCGGCCCGGCCCAGCTCAGAAATCACCCGGGACAATCGGACGGGGAAGGACAGGGGCGAGGGGGGCTTCACCCTGCCCGGGAGTTAGGGGGATAATACTTCAGAAAGAGGGAGCCCGAGAAAGAAGCGGTTGTCTCCGGTTTTTATGCGGCAGTAAATGCTAATTTGAAAAGTCTGCATGGAGATTAGATTCCCCCAGCTTTGTTCCCTACAGTTGCGAAGCGGGAAGGTTAACAAGGAATTTTTTTCAGAGTCGGGAGTAGGGGATGAGCAGGGCAGGATCCGCGAAGCCCTGAGCTCCCCGAGCCGCTAACCCAGCCCGTAGCCCCCTCCTCACAGCCCGGGTCGGGAGGGCTTTTCACCTCCCTGCCCTTCTCCTTTTCACCCCCCTGCCCTTCTCCTCGCACGGCCGACGCCCGATCCGGCCGAGCGCTGAGCGCCGCTTCCCCGGCCCGCACGGAGGCAAGCGGGCAGCGAGGCGGCGGCTCGGGCGGCGACCCCCCGAGCTCTGCCCCCCGGGAAGCGCTGCCGAGGTGCCCCCGACCTGCCGGGTACGCCTCTTATCTGGGCAAACCCGAGCCCCCCTCGCCAGAAAGGCCAGGGGCGGGTGGTCCAGCATCTGCTCTCCGGGCAGCAATGAGCGCATCCCTTGAGGGAGGCTGCCCTGAAAACTGTGGGACTGACAGACAGCACACGGGAACCCTGCAGTGCAACGGTGCTGAAGTATTACAGGGTGCCTGCCACGTCTTACCTCTACAGAATTATCCCAAACTACTGCGGGATCGAAATTGGCCCCCACTAAAGCACAGAACTGAGGTCAATGGAAAGGCGAGCTGGAGGGAGAGTCCTGAGCGAAACAGAAAGGCACACGAGCTAAGAAAAGTGATGGAAACATCACCAGAGTATGATGTTGTAAAGAACAGAGGCGCCTAAAAGCGGTTGTTAAAAACAAGGAAACCTCATAAAAGGTTTGGCTTTCGACTTTGAATTGTTGACTTGCAATTCACCTTCATGTGCTGCAAATTTGGCTTTAATTCAGATTCAGAAAGGGGAAATAATCATAAAGGCAACCCAAACATTCCTTTGAACTTGACCCAGCGGTGCAAAACACACACGGAGAGAGAAGTTACCTTTTAAAGAACTCCAAACACTCACAGACCCACACGCGATTAAACATGTTTTTTCTTTTTTAATTTAATTCGAAATAAGAGATAAGAAATAATAAATCTTCAATAAAATATATAAAATTGTACAAGGCATCCCTTTCAAAGGGACTTTCCTGTAATGGAAGATGGGGGGTGAGGGGAAGGGAGAGGGGAAGTTCATCTGTAGTGAGTCCCAGGCAGTGACAGTGCCTGGGTCAAAACATACCAAAACCTCGTGGCTTTTTTTTTTTTTTTTTCGTTTCTTTCTTTCTTTCTTTCTTTCTTTCTTTCTTTCTTTCTTTCTTTCTTTCTTTCTTTCTTCCACAACAACATGCTAAGAAAATAAATCCAGGAGAAGCTCTGCCTTCAGTGCTCCACAGCCTTTGGAGTAACTTTCTCACAAAGTTTAGCAAGAGTAATACATATAATACAATAGTTATAAGGAGAAACCTGGGGAAGATACTGCCAGCGCTCGGGAGCTCCCACGGGGACAGACAGGTTTACGCAGTCTCTTGGCACCCCACCGTCCTCCTAGTAGGGTTGTTTGTTTGTGATACCTGGATCTCTCTTAAAAAGGGCTTGAAGCATGAGTCACTTATATTGGCATCCTTTGCAAGGAAAGGAGAGGAAGACTCGGGGGGATTCTTCTATTTAATACAAACTGTTGCAAATACTAATAAAAAACCCCAAACATCTCCCAGAAGTGTTCAACAATCCTTTGCTCACCACCACTGTGGAAACAACGCACGCCTTTTTCCCTCTGAAAGCTTCCTTCCCTGTCTCCTGGTTTTCAAAGAGCATTGCAGAGCCAAGATTACCTGGCTGTAGCCAAAAATTTCTATGCATGCCAATAGGAAGAGATAAAGACCAGACTAACTAACAACCCTCCCTTACACTTTACCTCCCCTCACAGTGCTTTACAAACGCTGAAGCTGTTTATACAGATAAGGGATTTACAGGAGCCAATGTTGGTAAAGCTGTTGCTCTACTTTATGCATTTAGGGGCCCTGATGCTCATCGTTTTGCAAATATTTGTTGATGTTCGGGATGCAAAAAATTTTCCCCTGCCCCCAGAAATGCAGGAACTCGCTGGCTCTGAACTTCACTCGGACTCTACTGGGTCTAGTTTCTATTTACACGGTGTCTCTAGCTAAGGGCTCTGCTTTCTTTAAAAAAAAAAAAACCCAAACAACAAAACCTTGAATAAACCTTTTTATTTCCCTCCCCCCTGCCCCCATATTAAGTGATGACACTTGAGAGTGTGGGTTTGGGGCATGCACCTCTCTGACTTTAAACATGTGTTGGGCGCCATCAGGAAGGCTTTGGGAAATCTCTGCCTCCCATAAGATGAGATTGCTTTTTCACCCATTCTGTTTTATTCTAATTTTACGTGCACCGTAAAAAAAACCCTACATTTGCTCAAATGTTTTTTCTCTTTTTTCTCTTTTTTTGTTTGTTTGCTTTTACATATTTTTTTTCTTTGAGGATCAGACTCTGAGCACTCAGAGCACTCTCAGAAGACACCCAACCCATAGCATACAGGATGCCTTGCTTTGCTAACGCAAACTCCTGTACACTCAGAATGGCAGATAGAAGCGTGCAGAAAGAACGGCCAGTACTGGTTTGGGTACTGCCTTCTCAGGGTTGGACATGATCCACCAGGAAGTCTGTCTCACTGTCGCTTTGTCTTTCTGATCTTCTTAGGATAAGTGGTACATGCTATATCCAACGGGAGTAGCATAGAGTCCAACGGGCGGGATAGGAAGCACAGGTCTGTGAAAAGGGTAGGATGTTCCGTACAGTGAGGCAGCCTGGATGGGAGAGTTGATGGGGAAAGGGAGGCTGAACCCCGACGGCAACATGGGCTTCGCTGCCATTTTGAGCTTCTCTAGCTCAGCCTCCTGCAGTCTCTTGGCCTTGGCCCTCCGATTCTGGAACCAGATTTTGACCTGGGTCTCTGTGAGGTTGAGGGAGCTGGAGAACTCGGCTCTCTCGGCGATGGACAGATACTGCTTCTGGCGGAACTTGCGCTCCAGAGCCAGCAGCTGGGAAGTGGTGAATGGGGTTCGGGGCTTCCTATTCGTCTTGTGCTTCCTCAGGGTGCAGGCAGTGGGGCTCAGGTGTCCTGCAAGGAAGGGAAAGGCTGGTTACCACAAAAGCAGGGAGACCTGGGTGCTCCAGAGAGATGCTGTGTGTGAGAACGCTGGGGTGGGAAGGAAGGGGTATGTGAAGGGAGCATCCTGCCAGGTGATACCCTCAAAACAGAGGTTCCTTTTGCAAGTGGCTCTGGAAGTCTTTTTCTGGCCAAACTTATGTTCACAGGACTTCAGCAGATGTCCTGGGAAGTGAAATTTTGCCTCAGTGATTTCAAAAGGACAGCTTGTAGGCAAACGGCACAAAGGATTCACAGATACATACACAGCAGATTGCTTTAGGAGTCACATCACAGGGGTCTAGAGCAGACAAAACAGCTGTCTTGGTAGCTGCAGAACTGGAGGAGTAACCCCAGCAAAGCACAGGACAAACATATATGCAAAAGCAGGAGATTCGCAAAAGGACAGTGGTACAAGAGACGAGCCCAGCCCAGCCCCGCTCCGGGATTTCTCCACCAAGAGCAACAAGTCAACCCTATCTTTTTTTCTGAGAACTGAAGAAGTGGGTCTGATAATTTTGGTGGTTTAAATAGCTGGGCATTTTTCGTGGCTATTTCTTCTTCAAGAGCAAGTTTTTCCTCTGCTTAATAACTTCTCTTCTCAAGGAGTATTTTCTGGTTTTCAACAAGTATCAAAAAAAGAAGAAGAAAGCAGTGCACTTTTCATTCAACGTTTAGCTTTTATGACATTTGTCAATTAGAAGCCCTAACACCTATCTGCAGCACCTGTAGCCAATACAAGTCAGGAAATCTACTACCTTTTGTCCGTGCCTTATAACCCCAATCAGGTTAGGCACACGTGCCCGGGATGGCACATCGCTGACCTGTCTTCAGATTCATTTTGCATTTCACTAATAATTTTGCAATCTAAAGAATAATTAAAAAGCATGTGGCTGGCTTCAAAAGATGAGCGATTTGGCTGTGTTTCAGATCACTCCTGGGGCATACAGCAAGCCACCCTAGCTCCCCAGTCCAATACAGAAAATGGCACACAGGCTGCTTTTAAGAGGCTGCTAAATTTTGTACGTGCTGTAGTGTCTGGTTTAAACGCTTGCCAGTATTTGCACGTCGTGTTTTCTGCACCCCGTTCACTTTACTCTTTTATTTGTTGAAATAAACTGGACCACGAAACTGTTTAAGTGCATATCATGCAACTAAAAAATCCCACGAGGCAAGTGTTCAAAAGTTCAGAAAGGAGAGGGAGAAAAACAACTACAGCCGAAAAAGTCAAAACTTCTCTTACTCTTCTTTTAGATACCGAATGCAAAAAATAAATCCCTTGTAGAAAACAACTTGTCAAATAGCGTCTTATGATCACACCAGGGCATTGTAATAATTAAAGTGCTCACCGTCACGGTTGTTTCACTCCTAAAACTACATTAAATTAAAACTAAAACAAAAGGACCCTAAATTCACTAATGGTCAGTCTGTAATTCACTCTCTCTTTTAAAACGCAGCGAAGCTCTGCAGAGACCCAGCGGAAAGGGGGCTCCTTCCAGGAGGGATGGGCTTTACGAGGGCGACCGTCGCTCCGGGGATGGTTGCCCGTCCCAGCGCCTTCCCCGGCTTTCGGGTTAGCCCGACCCGTCCCGACTTCTGCTACGCGCGGGGGAAACCGCAAAAACCATGCTTTTAAATTAAATCCCGGACAAATATTTCCCCCGGAATACATCCCAGCGTTCACGGGCTTCTTTCCTCACCCTCCCCCAAGTGACTGCCAGGCTCTGACAAGAAGCAGGGACCGTCGGCACCACAGACCCTGTAATTGCGTTTATCCCATGCCAGTCCTCAAGCACTCACTGCAGTGATTTGTTTTGCTATTTTTTTTTTTTTTCCCCCTGTTTATCCTCCGTTTTCTGGCCAATGTCGGACAAAAATCACCACTTGGAGACGGTTCCCTCTCCGTGTTGTTAAAAAAAAAAAAAAAAAAATCTCTTACAGCTCTTTCCCCAGTTCATCCCACCCGTAAGATTAATAATAATAGATCGAGGAGCTGCTTCTAATGTCAAAACCCTCCCCGGACAGACGGGCTTCTGGCGGGAGGACTGGTGGTTGGCTCTTGCTGTCACACCAGCTCCGAGGGGGCCGAGAACCGGGGAGGTGGGAAATTAGGAAGATGATCGTGGCCGAAGGACTTTCCCCGCCCTGATCATCATTTTTTCGTCCTAAATCCCGCTGAAATCACCGGACCTAAACTCCCTACCTACTGGAGTCCTTTACAAAGCTATTTCGCAGATCTCACAAACCGCCGATTTTAGTAGAGAAAGAGGAGGAATTTCGCAGGGAAAAAGAAGCGTTCCAAGAGAAGATTAGGCCTTGTCTAAGTCTGAGGGTTAGAGCAGTTTTAGAGAAGGGGGTCCGGGTAGGAGCACACGATTCTTTTCACGCTTTTCCAGCATACTTGAGGCTACATGAAAATCGCAAACCGGAGGTAGGCAGGGAATGACACGGGCGGGATGCTTCTCCTCTCCCGGGCCCTCTCTCAGCACGTTAGAAATCAAATTAATTCGGGGTTATCGCAAAGGAAAGGAAGGGGCTGAAAGCCAAATCGAAATGATTGTCAAAAAAAAAAAAAAAAAAAAAGAAAGAGCTGCAGAGCTGTAATGGCACTAAACTTTCTTCTTGCAATATTAAATTAATAGGAGCAAATTCTGCGAGACTGTCCGGCTCAACAGTTCGCGTCTGTAAAGTCATTAACTTAAATAAAGCAGAGCATTTCATTTACATCGGGCAAGTTAGAGACGCGCGGAGGGGAACGGATCGATCTGCTAATACAGGTGTACTGCCGCCAAGGCTCTCGGCGATGGGAAGGCAGAGTCTACCACTGCCGGGCTACGTTTCTCACCTTATCTTGAAGGTAGTTTTGGGGCTTTTTATTTCTTGAAAGGAATGGAATTGTATTTATTAAAAAAAAAAAAAAAGTGATCTCACAGAAAGCGAAATGTAATTCAGCGCAGACACAGCAGCGCGGCTCGAACAGCAAAAGGGTTTAAGAAGTGACCTGTCACCTCCGGATCGCTTGTCCCTAAGGCGGTGGGGAGGGGGTCGGGAGAGATCGCAGGGGCTAAAGAAGTGAGGTCAGGCCCAGCCCGGGGAACTTTGACAGGGAGAGGGACAGAAAGACCCTGCCAGCAGGCACCGCGGCGGCAGTCAGCGCGCAGAAAGCGCGCAAGGCTGGAAGGGGCAATTCCCGACTGTTTAAGAGCGAGGGGATTGCTTTGCAAGGTTTGGCGTAAGGGAGAAGGAAACAGGGAGAATTTCCATTTCTCGTTGCAACAGGATAACAGAAATGTACGAACTGGCAGCCGGTGAGCCATGTGTCGGGAAAGGGAGCTAGTCCGTGGTAGCTCCTCATCCTTCCACGGTTTAAAAAGCATTATATATTATATACAATATATATGTATATAAATATAAACAAATATATATCTGTATAAATATATAAATATAGCATATATGGGAATAAATATGTAACATACATATAAACTCACACACACGTTGATATAAATACATATATAAAATGTAATGCATATATGTATATATCCAGCGCGTATCCTGTGCGTCTCGGCGCCCGGGGAGCAGCGCAGCCCGGGGGCCGGGAGCCCGGGGCCGGAGCGGTGCCCTCCTGCCCTCGCTCCCCGTCCGCCGGCGACTCCCGCGGGCTCCGCGCAGCCCCGCGCAGCCCTCCGCCGCCCCCGCCGCCGCTTCCCCGGCCACTCACTTGGCGGAGGGGAGTATCTCCCGGCCTCTTGGATCCAGGACGTGCCGTCCTCCGAGTTCTCCGATTTGACCGAAGAGGTGTCGAAGGTTTTTGTAAGCGCCCCGGGGGGGCTGTGCGCGTCCCGGGAGCCGTGGCCCGGCAGCAGCAGGTTCCTGGAGGTGCCCACGGCCGCCCCGTCGGCGCTGCCCCCCGCCGCGGCCAGCGGCAGCTCTTTGGGGGGTTTCTTGTCGGACATGAGGGCTTCCACGCTGAACGGCAAGCTGGACACCTTGACTTTGTGGTGCTCCTCGGCGCCGGCCGCCGGGCCCTCCTCGTCGGAGGAGAAAACCTCCTTCGCCTTGGAAGGAGAAGCCATCGCGGGTGCGGAGGGAGGCTGGAGCGGGGCCGCCCGGGGAGCTGCGCTGCGCCTCTGCCCGGCCCTGCGCGGGGACTGCGCGAGTGAAGCGCTGCGCTGCCGCCCCCCTCTTTTCCCCCCTCCGGGGGCTCCCGGCTCTTTCCTCCTTTGGGAAGTGGAGTAAGCGCCCCGACGGCCAATCAGGGCCCGCGCTGGGGCCTGACGTCGCGGGGTGACTCATGCCATTGGCTCGGCAGCGGGAGGGAGGGTAGAAACTTTTTTTCTTTCTTTTTTTTTTTTTTTTTTCGGGGCTTATTTTGTTTGGGGTGTTCCCCCCCTCCCCCCGCCCGCCCTCTCCCCCCGTCCCCCCCCCGTCCCCTCCGAAATGAATTAGGAGTTAATGACACGGGGAGCCAGCGGAGCTGTGCTATTAAGGAGCCGTCCGGGGCTATAATCATACCAAAGCAAGAGAGAAAAAAAAAAAAATGCCGCCGGGGTAATTAAGGCTGATGATTAGGCGAAGAGGAAACTTTAGAAGATCGCGGCTTTGCCTCCTCTAGCCGCCGGCCCCGCTCCTCCCGGTGTCCCCCCCTCCATCCGCCCCCCGCCGCCCCGTCGGGTACCGCCGCGTCCCGGCCCCGCCGGTCCCCCCAGGGACCAGGGTCTGCCCGGCCCCGGCCGGCTCCCCGAGAAACGGGGTGCTTCCCCGCGGAGTTGGGGGGGGGGGGTTGGGGCGGGGGGATGCTGGGCCCTCGTTCAGCGAAACGTCCCTACGGAGAAACGCGAGCGCCTTACCGCGCCGCTCATTTTTCATCCGAAAAGGGTTTTTTTGTTTGTTTTGTTTGCGTTTCCGCGGCAGCAGGACCCAAGTCAGGCAAAACCACTCTGCAGAGGTTAGATCTGTAATTATTATTTTTTTTTCCAGCGTCAATTACACACGTGATGAATAGATGCACTTTAATAAATTAGGGACACGCAGCCCTTAATTAAGAGGCATATCAAACCAGTACTATGAAAGCGATTCTCTCACTTTTTGACTTCCTACCAGTGGTATGAATAAAGAGTATCCTTTAAAAAGCGTTTCTAATTACTGCGTGGATAAAAGCAAATACATATTGTTCTTTTCATAATTATTTTAATCTTACCCGGGTGTCATTTCATGCTGCACCCGCAACTTTCTCTGGGGTTTTGTTGATTTTTTATTTTTTTTTTAAGGTCCAGGAAACTCAGAGTTTGGGAGCTGTTAAGGTGTTACTTGTAATCGAGTCTCTAGAAACCAAAATACTCTGGGAAGGCGGTAGTGCCTCTGCCCAGGTCTGTGCAGTGCAGCTCCTCGCCCCATGCTCTGACTTGAGCTCGGAGGGAGCTGCGGACTCAGTCCTGCGCGGCTGAAGGACTCTGCTCCCTGAGCGGTTTTGGTTATAGCCCTTCCACAAAACATGCAGGATTTCATCAGCTCTTCTTGTGCTCGACTTGGACTCCTGACCTTCCTGCCAGCCCATGCAGCAGTCTTGGAAGTCCCCAGTCCTGCTAACACAAATCATGACTTCTCACTCCCTCTGCAGCCTGGGTGATTATACCTTTTCCTAGAGGGAAAGCTGATTGTTCCCCATTCCGGAGCTGATTTTGGGAGAGGAACTGATCTGATGTGGGTTTTCTTTGGGCTACGGTCTTCCACTCAGGCCAGGATGGAGAACATTTCAAGGAAGGGATCGTAATGAGTGGGCTGTGCTGGGCCCAGGTGTCCCCCCAATCTTACAACCCTGGTCATCCAACCTCCCCGTCAGCCAACAAGTATCTGAGCCACCCTAGCCCTGATAGCATCTCACCTGGTGCCACAGATGGCAGATTGGGACCGGGGCATGCGATTGCAATGTGGGAAGGAGTGTGGGAGGACACATATGAGAAGCCGTGTTACAAAACCCCACTCATCTGTAGGGCTAATAGTATGGTTTGCACACACATTACCTATTGCTAGCAGTGTTACTGCAGACCTTGATAGGTTAAGGATTAAAGCCAGGCCAGATCTGCAAAGAGAGGTGGTGCCTTTCACTGCCTCAGCCCAACTAACCTGGCTGCAACATTTCAGGCAAGGGAGCCCTGATTCAGGCTTTTCTCCAGGGGTGAAAATAATAGTTGATCCCACAAAGTGATGCCTCTCCGGCTGCTCTTGCTATCCCCAGTTTGTCACTTCTCCTTCCCCACAGACCTCAGCTGGAAGATACTCGCTGAGAGATGCAGGACTGCAATCAGGCAGCCCCGGCCCTGCAAGCTCTGCTGCTGCAGTGGGGTTGAGTTTGTCCCTCTTCTCCCCCCCTCCCCTTCCTTTCCCTTCTCCATGCTTCCTGCACCGTGACAAGTAAATGAGAATTGATGGACATGCAGGAACAATGCATGTGTGTCAAGAACAATGCACCGCCCATGGAAAGCCATTGTAGGGCTGCTGAAAATGCTACAGATAATTATACCGCGCTCCCAAAGTCAATGCCTGCTGGAAGGGCGCCTGGGGAAGGAGAGCTCGCAGGAGGGCAGGTCACAGTGACACCGATCACATCCCTTGGGTGCAGCTTCTCCCCCCGGCTGCCTGGCTGTGGCCTGGGTGCTCAAGCTCGCACACCCTCCCCGTGGACTTGGGGAGGCTGCCCTGCCCTGCCATCCTTTGGGAGGCTGGAGGAAGGAGGGGGACCAAGGGACAAGCTTCTCTCGGCATTGTGAAGCACGGAGCAGATGTTGGCTCATCCAGCGTGGTTTGACTGGCTTTTGGGTGCCACAGGGGTACCTGGGATAGCAAAGCATGGCAGGGTTTGCTCATGGCGTTTGCCCTCTTCAGTGTTGGCCCATTGCGAGGTTGGAACATTTGGTATCTAAAGTCTGAACTCGGAGGTTTCTCTCCTCCCTCACCCCTCCCCTCCTTCATCCTCCTCCTATCAGTTAAACACAGAAGAATGAAACCCCACACGGCACTGAATGCCGGGATGGAAACCTCGCTGAAACGGGGTTTGGAGAAATTTCTAGGAATTAAGGCTTTCCCCGCTACCCAGGATCCCAGAGCGGCCGCCCAGCCTCAGATCAGCAGGGAACTCTCCCGGCCCGGGGAACCGACGTGAGTCCGGGGGCTTTCCCCTGCGTCGGGCTACCCCCTCGTGTCCCCGGTGAGACCCCGCTCCCGCGGAGGACGGTCCCAGGGCCTCAGCCGCCGGGGCTCGGCGGGAGTCGCCCGGCTCTCGGTTTCCCAACCCCGCGTCCGTGTGCCCCCCAGCTCCGAGCCGCCATCAGAAGCCGCCGCACGGAGCACGGCCGCATCCCAAGGATGCCCAGAAAGTCCCTAACCCCCCGGTGCCCCCCAGCCCCCCCTCCTCCCGTCTCCGGCAGCATCAGCCCCCGTGAGGCGGGGCGGGCTCTGGGCGCCCCGGTCCTGGGGCTCTCAGCTGGAGTGGGACGGGGAGGGAGGGAGCGCAGGGGGAGGAGAGACGTTGCAGACAAACTGAGGCTGTTTTGCAGGCGCCAGGAGCGGGGAGATGAAAGGGAAGCTCCTGGGGGAAGTGGCTGTGCAGTTTGACCGGCTCCAGCAGCAGCAGCAGCAGCAGCAGCGACGGCCCGTCCCGGCCGGCTCCGCCTCCCGCCCCCCCCTTTTCCCCCTGCGGGCTCCGGGCTGCCCCTCGGCCCACCTCCGCCCTCGCCTTTGCCAGCCTGGGGGCGGAGGGAGGCGACGGGTAGGCACTGCCATAGCATCCTCGCTCCTGTATCCGTCGGGCCGCGGGCAGCATCCCCGCCACGAAATGCCACAGCACAATTAGTCTGTGATACCTGGTGCTGGTGAACTGGGGTGGGGGTGGGGGTGGAAAGTCCAATTTCTCCAGCCTTTCCCTCCACCCCCGCTCTTATCGGTGTAAATCAGGAGGGAGCCCGTTCGGGTCATTACACGGGTGATGTTCTGTATCCCCAGTCCACGCAAAGCACCAGCCCGTGCCCTTTACAGGCTACTCGCGGGGGCAAAACGCCCGCGGGCAGTGGGGAGCATGTTCGTTCTCCGTGAGGGACAACCCCACAAGCATTTCCCCCTCCTTTTACGATTGATTTGCTTAATAAGCCGTTTTCTAAAGTGAGGAGATTTTTTAACGAGCTACCGTGAGGCTGGCGTGTGGAAGTCCTTTAAGACAGAAAGATAAGGCTCCCGATTTGACTAGAAAGAAAGGCAGGAAAATGGAATCAGAGTGTGCATCAAGTCTAAGTTTTACCCCGAAACGAGGTGTACGCCGAGGTAATATTTGATGTGTCAGAGGTTGGGAGATTTTTGTCTCATCGCCTTGCTCCAGATGAGACCTGGAGCCAAGAGAAAGGCGTTGTAATAATAGATATTACGCATTTATCTCCAGACGCTAGAAAGGAATTTAAACGAGCTGAACATCAGAGCTTCCGAGGGATCAGGTCTGGTTACCGACGCTTCCATCGAGATCCTCCTCTTGAGTCTTTTGGACTCTGTTTCTGAAGCCGTTTTGGCTGATGGCTGTTAGCTGCCGAGCCGGCTCCCGGGCGGCTTGCGGGGGGAACCCTTCCCCGGAGCATCCTCCGACCCCCCCGGGAAGGGGGGCGACGGACAGGCATGTCCCGCGGTCCCGGCACGGCGGGACGCGCCGCCCGGCTCCCGGTGCGCCGGGAAGGTGGATGCGATGAAGCAAAGTTGCACTATATTCGGTGCGGGAAATGGGCAGTAAGTGCAATCACGCGTTATAATTGTCCTCTGTGTCACCCGACAATGGTTCCTATTTATCGCACCGGTGTCATCCACTCGTTAAGACAGTGAGTGTACAATGAACCGTGATTATTGCATAACACGAGCGTCTCCTTTCCCACCCGCCGAGGGTTGTTCTCTCCCTCTCTCTGCGCAGGTATTTCATTTACGATCAGATATTTATTCTGTTTGGCAAGGGGCAGGGGATAGTTGTGAGAGATCAGATGTCTTCCTGCTTAAAGCAGTTAGCAGTTTTGCCCTTAAGGACTGAAAACGATTTTTTTTTTCCAAGGTAATAACTTTTTAAATAAACACATGGGAAAGCTTCGGGGGAGGAAAGCGCTGTTAGAAAGGTTATATTTACACGCAGAAAACTCGCGATCAAGAGGATCGGATAGAGACCTGGTTTTCGGAGGCGATGCACAGCCCCTCGCTGCGAAGAAGAGCGGGAGTGCGGGGGTGCCGGTTGCCGTGTGCAGTGACGGGGGTCCCTCAGGCGACCCCGGACCCCAGAGGGTCCCGCTCTGTCCCGGAGACTAGGGCCGGACCCTGCTCCCCTCGGACCCAGCGCAGCCGGCGCTGCTTCCCGAGAGCGCCGGATTGGGCCCCGAGGAGAGAAACCCCGGGCACCTGCTGGCGCCGTGCCGCCCGCAGCCGGCACTGTCCCGACCCCTCACAGGACACCTCAAATACACCATCGGAAAAAATAACGCGGGGAAAATACTTTTGGGTTTGGCTCCAGCCAAGTCCAGGGACGGGCGCCCGGCCCGAAGCCCCCGCCCCGTCGGGGTCCGCGGCCCCTGCCCCGAGGGCAGGCGGCACAAATCCCCGGGGCTTTGCAGATCTTCTTCTTCTTCTTCTTTTTTTTTATTTTTATTTTTTTTTTTTTTAAGAGGGAGATAAAGGGGGGGAAAAATGACGATCTACCACCTCAAAACCTTTTTTTTTTTTTTTTTTTTTTCCCGGACTCTGCCCGTTTACAAGCGGTTTCCATCGAACTTGCTGCAGTGAATTTTAATTATCGCACACGCCTTCCTGCTCGTCTGGGTTATGAACGCATCAAAACGATTCACCCCAGCGCGGAAAATAATGTGTGGAGGGTTATAAACTAACTTAGATTCAAGCACCGGATTATTCCCAGAGACTGCCTACGCACACCCACCTACCCATATAAACAAGCAGCTGATCTTATTTTTACATGCCCATTTTATTTTTATTTGTCAGTTTTCATGTACGTTCGTTTTCGATGTTTTGCCTGCTTCCCTCCACCAATCTAGGAAATGCAGAGAGGATAGGAGATGGGAAATACACTGAATTACCCTGTGCTTAAACGGAGCTCCTATAAAAATCCTATTATTTATGCAGTATATCTGCATGGTGGACCTGTGTCCCACGTTTGATGCAATTCTCGAATTACAATTATCTGCTGTCAGTTATTTTTTTCCCACTTAGCTTCCCGTTTTTATTTTCCAAATCTATCCCGAATCCCCGGGATGGCCGCAGCTTTGCGGTCGTGCCATCTGTCTCCCGTAGCTGCCCATTTCCCGTTGATTCTCCGGGCTGATGTAACAAACCCACCAATAAATCGCTTTTGAGTTACATACTCAAATTTGGTACAAATTGATTGTGAGAGTGCCCGACTCTGAGATTATCTGGCTGTTTTTGTTTTTTATTTTACTTCTCAAACTCAATTTCTTTAAAGAAAATTTGAATTTTCATCATTGCAATACGTTGAAGTGAGATTTTTTATTTTTACTTGGTAGAATGAAGGTGAGGGACTGGTCCATGCAGCAATCCGGTAAAGCTCTTTCGGGGCCGGTTTTAGCTCGGATCAGCCTCTCCCGGGTGGTCACGGCAGCCGCGCTCCCCCACGCGTGATGCTGCGCCGGAGCCCTCGCGTGTCGCGCCTGCCGTCCTTGGCCAGCTGTGCTGGGTGTGAGCTCACAGCTGGCGGCTGCCAAACCCACGGGGTTCCCCCGCAGGAATCTGGAGAGAGCGAAAATCCTCAGCTCAAACGTGCTTTTACACCCAGTCCTGTCCAGCTCATTCCCGGCACTTTCTCACCCCGGGCGCGGGATGTGAGCCGGGTGGGCAGCGAGCGCCGGAGAGAACACATTCCACTCCGGATTCCAGCCAGCCCTCCAAGGTTACAGGGATTTTTTTTTTTTTTTCTCCCTTTTCCTTTATTTAATTACATTCAGGGTTCTTTCACGGGGTTCGCAATTACTCTGATTGCATTTGGAGATGATATTAGCTCTGCAGAGAATGCCATCAGGGTCCCGGCAATGTTACGCGGGGGTGGGAAATTTATTTGGATGCTCCTAATTCCTCTGTAGATTGTATCGGCTCCAAGTCTCTTAAAGAAGGGCAACAATTTTTATTTGTATATATATACATGTATTTGCACGGAAAGTTGTCATAAACAAAGCAAATCATACTTCAGAATATAACAGATGTTGGAAGGATGTTCATTTAGCAAATGACAAAACTAAATCCATGCAACAAATTTTTATAGCTCTATTTTGCACAGCTTCTCAGAAATCAGAGCTGAGAAGAATCACTAACTCTTCCAGTTTGCAGTCCTTCGATCCCTGTTCGTCTAGCTTTCTCTCTTTCTACCATGTATTGCTGCTCACATAAGGTAGGTAGAAATACCCCACACTGTCTTGTTTCCATCATTTCCCTCTGGAAAAATAACCTTCTTTCCAACGCAAGTACTATCTTTGCCTCTGCACTTACAAAATACATTTTAAACAACTTCATTTATAGTCTCTGAGGTAAAAAAAAAATAAATCTTTAAGTCTAACTGAAGGTGGCTGCTTGCAGAGCTTGTGGGGAGGGAGCACTTTCAGAGAGGGTTTGCCATCAGGACACTGTAATCTGTTATATAGGTTTTTGCTTCACCTAACAGTCAGACTCAGGTTTTGTGTGCTTTTTATTAAAAGTCCGCATTTTCTTCTTACTGCACAATCCCAATTTGTTCCACTGGAAAGTTCCTTGGATAGTACCTCCCCACAGTCCCTCATTTGCAAAAATCTCAGTTACTCTGCAGTTGAATCGAATTGTTTTTTCAACACCACTTTTTTTTTTTTTTTTCCAATGTGGTGCTAACAAGACCGCTGTGCTCAGAGATGCTTTTGTTATTTAAGGATTTGGTTTGTAGCTGGACCCTGATCCTGTCAGTGGCTTGGCATTGGTCAACTTCCACAATTCTGCTACATAACACCGTGGTTCAAAATATTCCAGGATGCAGGCAACCAGCTCAGTCTCGACTTTCTGAGCGGCAGTGACAATGGTGAAGAAACATGGGAAACAGAGATTTGTACCAAGCAAAGACATTTTTGCAATATCAGGGTGTTTGACCATGATAATGGCGAGCTCTGGATATTTAAGGTTCAGTTAATAGAGGTTTTATTTCATTTGATTTACTCCAGATGGTTCTCAGCCACAACACAGAGACTTAGACAGCAACCAGAGCTCCAGCATTGCAGGAGTATCTGACTAATGAATTTCCATTTGGCCCGCAACAGATAACAGCCTGGGCAACACTTGGGTCTGTGGCAGTTTGGATTCCAGAGGCATACGCTGCACAGGGGGAGGAGGAGAGGGCGAGGGAGGGGGCTGCTGCTCTTCACAGCACAGTGAAAGCCAGATCCACATATGCCAAGAAAATAATCTTAAAATTATGTTAACGTTTTTCTACATTGCAGAGGGATAAATCTCGAACTAACAGCAATCAGAATAGTTTAGTCAGCCTTGGTCTGCAGTGACAATGTTGGCTCTGCTTCTCCATCATTATCAGTGTAGGTCCAACAAAGCCAACCTCGCTATGACCTAACTCCACTTCAATTACAACTGGCCTAATCAGCCCAACGTCTAATATGTTAACAAAGGCTTTGCATGATCCAAAATTCTCACCAGATCTACTGGAGCGTGACCAGCGCCAGTTAAATTTGCAACACATCTCTATGCTAGCGTAGACAACAACAGAAAGATAAAGTACCTTTTGTCTTTTTTTCACCTCTATTTGTGCTTTAAATCATACCTTTTTTTCCATGTGTAAATATATAATTCACAAGTGTAAATTCCTAGTTTATTCAGTAAGATTTTGATTCATTTGGTCATGTTTCAAATAGGTCAAGATTAAGTGTATCCATGATTACGGGAAAAGAGAGAAAATGCCTTTCCGTGAACATCTACAAGTTAGCAATAAAGAAGAAACTGGCAGGAAACCTTGGAGGTAATTGCTAATGGTATGATTAGAGTTATTATTGGTGTGGTAGAATTCAAAGAGGACAATGCAAAGGGCAGATTATACTCAATAAATATGAAAGTTGCTGATGCCTCCTGGGAAACACTAGAAGCTTTTCTCCGTAGCAACTATTTATTGCAAGTGTAACATTATTGTTAGTGATTATCCCTTTGCTTTTCTTTACTAGAAAAAAAGGCTAGCGTGTAAAATCAGATTGGGGAGGGGGGTAATGTGTATTTTCCTTCTACAGATCAGTTTGCAGCAAAATGCAAAGTGCTCTCTTTTGAGGTGGTGAACACCAAGAAAAGCAGCTTCTGCAGGCTACAAACAGCACAGAGCAAATCATGGGGCATAGGTGTCCTCGATTTACCTTCACCATTCCTGCTGGTGCTTGGATTCAAATGCAGAACATCACTGCAGGCATAGCTTGTGCTGCAGGGGCCAAAGGGTCCTAAAGAAATCAAAGGGCTCATTCTTGGTTTTGTCTCGGCCTGGGCATGGGAAGAAAAGCAGATTAGAATAAGGCAGTAAATGCCCACGTGGAATAACGCTTGTATAAAGTGGCGTCTGTTGCCCCTTCCCTCAGGTCACTGTTGGTGACCCCAGGAGGTTGTGGGGAATGATCTATGACTGGAGCATGTTCTGCTCTGACCACCCTTGACTGCAGCATGGTCCCGCATGCAGAGCTGTGCCACGGCTTTCCAGTTGGCTTTCCTCAGCGTGGCTACCTGCCCACAAGATGGGCAAGGAAGGAGGAGGAATGGCACGGCACCAGGGCCAGCAACCACACTTGGAAGAAGGGCAGTTTCACGCTCCCTCCCTCGTGCTCAGGATCTGTTCCAAGCAGCCCATGGCCAGGGAGCAGACTGTCTCCTCACTCACCTCTGTTGCCCCCACACTGGCTTTAAACACTTGCCTCCAGCCCTGGGCTTGATTCAGCAGACGCTGGAGCGCTGCCCAGGTGTGAAAGGAGAGGTTGTGAGGTCCCATCTCGCCTCTTCGGTGCCTTCCCTCCTGCTCCCAAGAGAAGCATCTGCCCTGTTTGTTTCTTCCTGCCTTCGTTGCAGCCTGGTTTCGTAGCTCGTGCTAGATCTCTCTAACTGCCGCTGAAGGGCTGGCTTCACAACACGAGAAGCAGAAAGGTTGCTTCCAAGTCTTCAGACCCACTTTCACTTCTTTTCCCTCCAACAGTTTTTCTTCAGTCCTTCTACTACGCTGTAGGCTTGCTTTTATGTAGCATGAGCAGTGTAGGTTGTCCACTGTTGGATGCCGCGGGACGACACTAGCACACAACCTACAGAGATGAGGGAAGAACAGAATTTTCTAACCACCACAGAGTATGTGTCTCCATCAGAAAGGCAAATCAACTCTTGTCTCCTCTTTTTTTTTTTTTTTTTTTTTTTTTTAGGTAAAGGTTTCCAACAACAATATAAAAAGGCAGGAGAAACATGAGATCATCCAGCGTTGGATTTGAGAGAGACAGACACTCCTTCGCGTGTGTATTCTCCTGCTAGCTCTGTGCAATCTTTAGGGAGAAGCATAAACACTGAGTAGTTTTATTAACTGGCTCTTCTGTGGGCTTGTTCAGGCCAAATTTGGATTTTGTAAAACAAACAAACAGCATCTTTCTTTTTTGAAATCAAGAATGTAAGAAAGTATAAACAAGGGGATATTAAGTTTTCCAATTAAAAGAATTATCTTATATAATTAAAATCCCCACCACCAACTCCCAAATTCTGTGGTGCCAGGAATGAAAAAAGTATAAATGCAAACAACAGTAACTTCTTCACTTCCACAATCCAAGCAAAATGAATGGCTTAGTACAAGAAAAGAAAATCAGAAAAAGAAAAGAAAAGTGATGATTGAAATTCTGTTTTCTTGCATGCAGTTGTCAGTAATAGCACGAGATAAAATGTTTATAGGTTTTAGGCTGTTGTTCAACTGAAGTTTCTGGACTGGTAAAATGGAGATGTCAAGGAATCTGATCACCAGTTAAACAGGAAAAACATAATTGTGTTTAAAGGGGAACAGCAGAAGTTGGTAACAGCTTCTTCAGCCCTAAAATTTACTCTGGACATCCAGATCAATGTGTGTTTGGTATCTCTGGAGTGATGTCTTGAAAATCATTTGCCGCTCTCTGTTTGATTTATTATCTATGTTAAGGAAGGCTGACGAGTTAAAAGGTGGATAGTCCCAGAGTTTATTTGGTTACCTCCAAGCAAACTCTCTTTATATTCTCCAACTTATATCTTCATCAAACTGTAGCACACAAACCCCTTGAGATCTGATCCCAAACATGTTTTTTAAGGGGGGGGGTGTGTGTACATCTCTCCCCATACATGTATTTATAGCAACTGCATAGAAGAGGATCTCTGCTGCTGAGATCTCATATCATTCCTGAAATTACACAGTCTTAAATTAAAAGCTGGTTAACACAAAGACAAGAGCATAAAAAGATTATTGTCTAACCTTAGTTTTATAAATCAGCGGTTGAAACAGAAACTAAGCTGTGGAGCCCCGACTTCCATTTGATCGAATGACTTTTGAATCACATTTCCCACATCCAAAGCTAGATCTGTCCAAGTTAGTTGCAATTTGCATTTTAAGTCAAAGGAAATGCAATATCCAGTCAAATATACTTTTCAATTGAAGTCGGTTGATTCAGTCTTGCCACTTGTAAGTGCTTTGAGCCAGCAGAATTCTCCACGGAGCTTGCAGGAGTGGTATTTAACTTGCATCATATGTGGCAAATTGCTCGCTGCAATTTAGGCAATATTAACCTAAAGGGAAAAGAAAGGTCTGTCACTTAAATCTGGGCTGACTCCTTCATACAACGTCGTAATTGGTAACTTTGCTTTCATCCTCCTCTCGTTTGTTTTGTCATGTTTGACAACGTACACATTTGAAAATTAATGGGTTAATCACCTGCATAATGGCTTTATACCAAACGCCAAAAGGATCTTCCTGGATTTTGTTTGAAAGTTTGAATAAGCATCTTCCTTTGCGCTGCTGGGAGAAGCGCTGGAGCAGGCTGGTTTCAGGAAGGAGAGCTACTTCTTTCTTTTTCAAATTCTGGAAATGCTGAAAGCAAGTTTTCATTTGGGATTTTGCATTTCTTTTAGCAACAAAATCAGTCACTACCCATACGTCTATTTGCTTCATTGAGTCTGTTCTCTTTTAAAAATAAGATTTTTTTATCACTTTAGTTATAGAGATGGATTCAAACACACAATTTAACACGCACTGTGCTTGTTCACTTTTTTGGAAGTATCAAACATGACTTTCCTACACATTATTAAACATATTTTTATTAAAAAGTATGAATAAAACATCTGAGAAGTTTTGGAAAAAAACCCCAACCAACCACAAAACCTGATATTTTGATGCTGGGAAAAGGGGCATTATTTTAACAAATATCTCATTTTGAAAATTTCCAAGTGCAGCGTTTTTACAAAATGTGTAGCACCTTGTGCTGACTGACAGGGCACAAGCTTCTGGAAACATCTAATTGTAGCTCTTCAGGCTCGGTAGCTTATCACAGCCATTTGAATAGTCACTATTATACAGATACGGAGTAATATGATACCCAGCCTTACACCCTCAAACCATAAAGTAAACTTGTTTTTCCATGAAGCAATTAGAAGGCTACATTTAGACATATCCTTAAAATAAACAACATAAGCATATCTGAAAACATTATTTAATGTTGTAACTTGTGGGTTCTCAGAATGACAGTTTACAGTTACTGAAATACCAGAGAAAATATTGATCAAGACGCGCAGGGAACATACATGGGAAAGTCAGGGTCATGACCGGAGGGATGAAGGAATTTCTATTCTAACCCAGATTTTGCACAATGATTCCCCTTCTCGGGTTTGCAGCCCAGGAGGGGGTAAGCGTCAGAATACAGGAAAACTCCCCAGTATCTCCCATTGCTTCAGGCCCTGGCGCATTTATTTGCTTTTCCATATACCATCTTGAACCGTAATTCTTGCTAATTAATTCATTAATATGGAAAAACTCCTTATGCCATAGAACTGTTACAAAGGAAACCCCCTCATGATCTTACACTGTTTAACTCTGAGTTTTGCCTGTTTCCACCAGGAATCCATCGCTGCCCATACAGCCACACTAAGTCCCCTCTCAAAGCACCACAAGTCCCTGAAGACAGAGGTGGCAGTAGCCGGGGTTTGTGTCTGGGTCACTCCTGCTTTGCAAAAGGTCCGGTCCTGACTGTTGCTGGGTGTCACCTCGGCCAGCAGCTTGTGCTGATAACGAAACCCATCCCAGACACCTCCGGAGTTAAGGAAGCACAAGCCACTTGTATTTTTTCCAATGGTCTCTTAGCCAGAATTAATTTGGGGTCCAGCCCTGCAGTGGTTCAGTGTCTTCTCTAGGAGGTATCAGACCCCTAGAGTGGTCAGTGTCTTCTCCAGGAGGTATCAGGTGTCCACGTTGCAGACTTGGGGACTGGGTGTAAAAGCCCAGATCCTAACCTGAGCACAGGAACGGGAATAAACCGCTGCTGCGTACGGAGCTATTGCATGGGGTCTTCAAACCTCAAAGCAAAACTCTTTCTGACTGTATCAGCATCTCCTGCTCTTGCTGCTTCCATCCTTTCGGTGAGGGCCATGTTTGCTGTTCAAAGAAACAAACACAAAGGGAGTAAAATCTGCTTCAAAATTTAAAGATAAGCTTTAAAAAGGCAAAGAATCTCAGCCCATTTATTATAACTCTCTAGCCAATCATGCAGCATTTCCACCCCCGTAAACGACTGTATTTTTGCTTGCTTATTTGTCTTTTTTCAAGAATTTTCAGATGCCAGCGTAACCACAGTTTTCCTGTCAGAACTGCTACACTGAAACATCTTTCAGTGGATCCAGTGTACTCTGGAGTTTCTGGAGTTTATAACACAGCCATAAAAAAATTGCTCAAGGCTGAATCTTGGCATATTAAGTGTCATCACAGAGGTAATTGCTTTTCTTTAAACACCTAGAAAAAAAAAAAAAAACACACAACACCCCAGCATCTAAAGTTGCCAAAAGGCTATCATGTCCAAACACCTACACTTCCACAGAAGGTTTTCTTGGCTTTTATTCTAGTCTTTCTTTGCGTTTTGTTTTTTTTTTTTTTTCCCCTCTCAGCTGCTTTTGCAATTGAATGTAAGCATCAGAAAACAAGTGAGGTTATTAACCCACAAAAATGTGTCCAGTTAACAAAATGTTAGGAAACACAATGCCTAGGACAATGTGTCCTTATTACACCCTTTTCTAACCCAACAGTCTCTCTGCTGTCAGAGGAGCGAGTAAAGCACAGGACTGAGGTTTGAACGGCTCTTTTATTAATCCATTGTCAGCTCTGGTGACAGAACTACTCTAATTTAATTTATTTCTTCAGTCCTTCAAGCCTTGTTACATGTCAGTAAATTCAGATTTATACAGATTAGGTCATGAAATAAAATGAAGATGGGGCCACGCTGGATTTTCAGGAGTAGGTTGTGGTCTCTCACAGAAATCTGCAAAAATTAGAGGATGAGTCACTCCTGAAAACTGCTCTGGGTTCCTAACTGTGAAAAGCTTTCTCTAGCACTATCAGCTAGTCGGAGAGATCCTGACTTTCAGTTAGCAAACGGTACAAAAATACCTTCCATTCAAGGAGCTGCTTTGGCTATTTGGATATTTACAGGCTGAAATTGGAGGACTATGAACGAATAAAATACCCTTAAGTAAAAACCCCCTGACAAACAAAATAGTAAATAAGCAGTAACCAAGCCAACCATTTTTCTGGTGTGTATTTCTGGTGTGAATTTCACCATTTCTCATACCCTTTTGGTTATGGTTTTAAACTTTTCAATTTTTTTTTTCGGGAACCAGCCAGTCATTTCACAAACTGTTGTTGTGAAGCATTTTGAGCCGCTGAATGACCCCACTGTACTCTCTGCAGCTCGCACTAATCCGTCATGTTCTGGTTAATTTTGCGTGGCTGTCACTTTTCAAGTCTGTTTGGGGAATACTACTGTGCAGCCGATCGTTCATTTAATAACGTCTCAAGCTCGCCCTGGCTCTCCCACCCGAGCCGGAGCTTCGGCTGTCTCAGCCGTGCCACTGCACCGCAATAGCCGAGAGCGTGGTGCCAGTGTTTCATCCCATCTTACTGACAGATATACCGTCGTCTTTAATTAATTTTTTTTTTTAGTACGTAAGAGTTTCTGAGTTGAGTGATGCGACAGTAGGAAATGATGGGGATCTCTGTCCGTAGCTTTTAGGCTGCAATTTTGAGCATGAAATTTGGGTGCTACATGCAAAGAGGGGCATGACAGCTGTCATCTCCTTCTGGGGAGGGGTTCAGAGCATGTTGCTCCTGCTTCTGGTGGCTCTTGCTCCGCTCTGATTTTTTCTAGGACCTCCTACAAGTTGTAAGAGCTCCCTTTAGACGCCTCCTAATCCAGCCTGGGCCTCTCCAGCATTGCTCTTGCCACATTTGCCATGGTTGTTTGTCTTTTCCAATCCTTAAGAGATGGAGTCGTGGCTCAGGAATGAACACCACATCAAAAAGGTGCACATGAAACCAATACAGTTCTTTCCAAGAACGCTGCACGCTTGAATACAACCCTAAACAGTCATACCAATTAACATGCATATTCCAGCATTTCCCATAACTAAGTAAGAACGTCTTAGTCTGTCAGCACTTCAGGAAATTTCATCACCTCACTGTCCACTTCTTTCTGCAACTCATTAAAAAAACCAACACATTAAATCTTGCTGCTCGGCAGCTCTGACATGAGAACAATCCCCGGGTTTGTCTTTCCGTTGCTCTGGGGGTTACAGTGTACCGACTGCTACTTGGCAGTTTTAAGGCAAGAAGATACTTTCTCCCTTGTCCCAAAATGGCGATTTACTTTCTATAGCTACCCGTTACGGTGAAGCTTTATATAAAGTCAGGTGAAAACTCACCAAATGCCTCTCCGCCCCTCAATAAACGATCTCTATTTGAATGCGTTTGTTTACCATGACCTACATTTGAATTTCTCGTGAGGAAATATTCGTAGTTAATACACCCATCTGGCCTGCTACCAAGATTACACCACATCGAAGCTATGTCCATGGTTCAGATAAATCAATGGTACAGATAGTGGAGCCAGGGTACAAACTAGAGCAGCACGGTGCAGAGGATGGACAAGCTCTGCAGACGGCTCATGAGCTGCAAAGCAGAAGTCTCGGAGGAGGGTTTTGATGGAGGGCCAGAGACAAACAAGAAACCCCGCTGCCTTTCAGGAAACAATCAAGGATCGCACGACAGGCTGGGCATTCATAAGCAGATAGGTAGGTGGAAAGGAAAGGTAATCTTGTGGTTAATGCTGCCTACCCTCCCACAGGAAACATGGGTGAATTTTTAAGCCCTGGACATTGTACCTTGCTTTAAGTAAGTCCTATGACCTCTCTGGGCCTGGGCTTGCCATGTATGAAATGGGAACAATTGTATTTTCTTCCTTCTACTCTTTGTCTCCTGATCTCCTGCCTGTTTATTTTAGCCATTATATGTTTGTACAGTACTTAGCACAATGAGATCCTGTTCTTGTCCAAGACCTCAGAGAACTCTATTACACAAAGGTCAAGTTAATGAGAGAGATAATAAACCTCACTGAAAAAAAAAAAAAGAATTCTTATCATTTTTGTTGGAATTCCAATAATGACCATCTCTGAGTGACTAAACCCCAGGTGACTCATAAAGCAAGGAAAACGCGCAAGGTTTTCACAGTTGGCCTTCAGATATGTTGTGTTTCTTTTTTTAAACAGCAGCAGCAGCCCACTTTCCAAAGATCACAAGTCCCCTGCTTTCTGAAAGGGGAAAAGAAAAAGACACCCTCTTTACTGTAATCTGACACTTTCAATTCTTGGCATTAAGCTTTTCTTCTTTTGAGGGTTATTTGACATTCTGCTAGTGCTTCTGAGATGAATAACCCAAGATAAGCGCTCTCATCTCACGACACAAGAGTCAGTGTTGCACCCTAGTAAAACATGACGTTTCTTGCAGGAACGAGTCTCCCACCTTACCGCACGGTTTGGAATTGGCCAGCCGTTGAGATCCCCCTCCGGCAGGTTTTCTCATCTTTTGTTGGGAGCAAGTTTTGACAACAGCAATGCTAATTGATTAAACGTTCTAATCAGAGATTACAGCTAAAAGAGAGATAACATTTTTATTTCTTTGTGTCTCTGAGAACATTAGCCTGTGAGGATCTAGCCACTTTGGCTGTGGAACTGTATCAAGCTATACTAATGGACTTGCTTCCCCCTCTCCTTTTTTTGTAATGAATCCCCGAGGTCAGGTATTTAGAAAGCTCGTTCAGTATTTACGATACATCTTTCACTAGGATTCAGGTGGGGGGAAGTCTCTTTAAAAAAGTTTTTGCAACTTTTATATTCCTTCTTTGGTAATTTTTACATCTAAAGCCAGCTGGCATTCACAGTAGGTGTTTGGAAGCGTAAACACTCTCATGGAAGAGAATGGCACAGGTTAAGCTATGGCTAAGACATTGGTGGTGGAAAGGGCTATGTGGCTGGAATTAGCTTTTTTACAGTTATTTAACTTACATATGTACAAACTGGTAAAATGCAAAAAATGAAACGAAAGGATCATCCTGTGCTGAGACAGAATAGAATATTCCTAAATAATGTATGGCAGTTAATTTGTCACATTTTTTCTTTGAAACCTTTCCAAGGATTACAAAAATCAGGTGCATTATAGGCTTCCAATAACATTTAAAGTATGAATAGGTGTTTTTTCAGATTGAATTAAATGGTGCAATGGGTAAGTGAATGGATGAGCGCACAGCCTCTGGGAACTCTTGCAATCTCAGCCTGCTACTGAAACCAATTTCCCGTGGGCCCTGGGCATGTCACTTCTGTTGCTTGGATATCTTCTATGACAGGGAGAGTTATGTGTACTAATGGACAGATCTAAAATCTTGATTTTGACTCTCTTTTATCCTTTACGGACCATGTTTGTGTGATTGATATCTTTCAGATTTTAAGGAAAAAATATTGCAAAAATTTTCCAAATCATATTTCCTAACACACTTGAAGAATCGATGAGCCCGTCTCTGTATCACCTTTAATAAAAAACAAACAAACAACAAAAACACTCCAAAAAAACCCCAGACTAAAACCCCCAACTATGATGTATTTTTTTATGCATAAAGAACTGACCATGAAGATTTTGGGGTTTTATTAATTTTTTTGAGTATAATGCCATGTTCATCTCACACACACAGATCGATGTTACTGCTGGAAGTGCGTTTGCAGATAGAACTGGTTTCCACCTGTCCTCTGAATAATTTACCTTTTCAGTTTCACAGAAAAATATTTGAATGAAGTGGAAGTCTTGTAGAATTTCAGTAATATAATTAGATGCTCAGCAGCGGGTGATACTCAGATTGGTTTTTAGATACTGATACTGCTAGTCATATAATACTGTCATTTTTGTAATTTAACCCAGCTGTCAGCTTTCCCTTCTCTTAAAAAAGGGCCAAGATTAGATGATTAGAGAAAATCTTGTAGTCCAAGTATGTTAGCAGGAAAACTCTTCAGGAATGTAAGAAGGCAGAAGATAACAGAAACATAAAAATACGCTTGTGAATAGGAAGGGCAATATTCAGGGCCAGATTTTGATCTTTATTAGACTAGTGTAAATCTGGAGTAGCTCCACAAACCTCAGTTCAGTTGCTTTGACCTTGCAGCAGATTACAGATACACGATGTAAATCACCAGAGAGACAGCTTGGTATCTTTATGAGAAGAGATGGTTATAAATACATACAGATATTTACGCAAACATACGTGGCATGAAAACGCCCCAATGGTTGTTTTTACATGAACGTGTCCAATGTTGTTTAATGCATCCACCAAGTTTGATGCCTCTGCACTGATGTCTTCATCCCCTTGAACTTAGAGGCTGTACAATACTACTCCTACGATAACATTCAAGTAATAGCAAAGGGATTTTGGGCAGATTTTTTTTCCCTGTAAATGTGCTAGGAGAGAATGCCTGCTGTACATAAGCAAAGCACCAAGCAAAGCATCAGATGTGTAAACTACATGTGAAACCAACATGTCGATAACATTCTTACTGATTAATTACTTTTTTTCTCTGCCATCTGATCAGAACAAAATCAAGCCCAATGTTTGCCCTCTGTGCTCCCATGTGTTGACTCTAGTGATAATTCACAGTCGTCTTTCATTTTTTAATAAATTTTCCTGTCCAGTGTTTTGAGCGTCGAGCTCCGTAAGGAATTGCAGTAAATGAAGGTTTCCCCTCCTGATCCAGCCGCTCTCTTTCCCTGCAGGTATTTCAGGTGGCGCAGGGCATGGGCATCCTGCTGCCCCCAGTGGCTACAGCTGCTGCAATGCATCTGAGACGCAAAGAAGCAGATAAGTTAGGAAAAAACAATTCGCCACATGCATAGCAAGAGCCAAGAAGAGACCTTGGATATATGACTATGACTGATTTAAAAAAAAAAATAATTGTTGGCCCAGTTTTGTGATATTTTCTTTCCTGAAAGCTTGTCTGTGTCTCAAGCTGCCACCATCTACTGCTCTTGCCCAAAGATCTCATACCTGCAGGAACACTTTCAGCACTTTTCCATTTCTGCTGTGTCCCGCAAGCAGATATCCACCAGGCCAGAAGCCTCACCTCCCTCCTCTTTTTCTATTTCTCTGTTTGCTACGAAGGACACAATATTTGATGGTACTTTATTTTTTTTTTTGCTGCCTGCTGCAGCAAACAATATTTATTTGTTGCTTTTCTGGACTTTTCTTCTTGGGCTCACAGGCCAAGTTTGTTCTGATGAGGACCGTGGGGGTTTGCTGCAGGAGAGGGTGGCTGCAAGTGATACTCATCTGGTGCCCTCTCTTACTTTTTAAAAAGTGCTCTCTTAAGCCTTATGACAGATTCAGAAAGGGTGCAGGAAAAAGCTTAGATAGAACGTGCTCCCGTTAGCTGCCAGCTTGTTACCCAGAGCCTCGCTGGTGTTCAGTGCATTGCAGGAGATTTCCTGCAGGTGGGCAGCACTGACAGATGTTACTTATGTGCCTTGATGGAAAACACCCAGAATCTGTGAGATGGAGTTCTCCTGGGAATGGGGCTGTGATCAACTTTGCCTTGCAATTTCCTCTATTTCGTTAAATTTGGCAACTCATATGACCGCTCTTTATTTTGGGTTATTTGCCTCCATGAATGAGTTGGGAAAAGAAGGTATTACCTTGGAAAAGCTTAATACTTTTTTTTTCCTTCCATCTCTTTCCTTGATTTTGATTTTTCTCCTCTGTTAATAGTAACATATGTGGGGATCTCCTCTGTTCTCTCTGGAGGCCTCTGCTTTGGGTCAACTGGTCAGACAGGAAATAGAAATCATGGTGTAGAAATTAAAATGGGCAGAGTATTGGGAAACTGCCGTGGGAGGACAGCTGGGATGTTTGAGGGAGAAACTGCTTCATTCTCATTCAAGCTCTTTTCTAAAAGCTTCATCAAACCATACCACTTAAAAATAAGGTTATGTAGAGATACCTGTGACTTACCCCTGATCTGAAGTTCACAGTATCTGCATAGAAAAGCCATTAGTATCCTTTCTTCCTGTGGCCGGGAGAATCTGTATATACAGTTCAGGTGCTCTCTATTATTAGTAACAAATAGTAATAATGATAATATAGACAAAAAGGAAGTAATGGGAACTTTTTTGTCTCCGAGGTAAAGGCAAATTGTGTGGAGGCAGCTGTCTGCTGTGCAACCTATAGGCAAATACTGGTAGAGCTATTCTGTCCTCCTGTAAATTCAATTCTTTTTTCATCTTTGCATCTCTTCCCAGGCAAGAGAAACCTTGCACTTCATTTTTTTTTTTAACCAGTTCTGATTAATGCCTTTCTCAGTCCCCTCCCACCCTCTTTGAGTTTTTCATTTTAATGGCACACAGCTCAGATTTTCTTATTCCTAGGGGAAATAAGACTGTTCTTGGAAGCCACCTCCACACCATTCGTGCAGAGTATTTTCTAGGGTGACTTAAGGGCAAAATCTCCACAACATTATTGCACCAGGTTTGTCATCTCACATTTCATAAATCCTTGAAAATAAGCTCCTGAAAAGCAGGGATAAAGTGACATTTGGGAATGGAGTAAAATCACAACCTAAACGTGAACTCCAGCAATGGTCGGGAGTTGGGTTACCAGCTCCTCCGTCTATTTAGAATGGCTTAGAGCTGGGTCGGAGCTGTTTGCTTAGCCCTGTTACGAACACAAGGGTTGAACTCCTGCCCCCCTCCCTCATAAATAAACTGATGTCCAGGCTAAAGTCAGATGCCCATCTTTTCTTGAAGTGACATCTACAGCTTGCATCCGAAAAAATCTCTGGGGTGAAGAGGGTTAAGAAACATAAATCTCGGAAAATAGTTTATTAATACTACGATAGAAGCTCGAGCCTATGAAAGTCAGCAGGATGGATTAGGCTGCCTGTGTGTACAGTAAGGAGGGTTTTTTCCCTTCCTTCCCTCCCACTCCTTTTTAATTAGAAGCAGATTTAGAAAGTGGGACTTTCCTGAATAATCAGCCACAGTAAACCTTTAATCTTGGTCACCTCCGTGAGAAAAGAATAGGAAATCGATGTGCAGAAAGAGGAGAGACACTAATGAAGGGAATGACAAGGCAAGGACAGCTCACTGAATTCACCCTTTTAAGACTGCTGTTATTATTTCGCGTATGTGTTGGTGGCTTATACTGTTCAAAAAGCCTTTCTCCGAAGCATTCTCCATTGTAAGATATCAGGAACCAGAGCGCAGGGATGCAGAGCCAGATACAGAGCTGGCTGAAACCTTTTTCTATAAAAACATCCATGTCCGGTTTTGTTTTTATTTCTTTTCCAGGATATGAGCACTTCTTGATGCACACAATTGGTGGTATCTGTCAACCTCACTTCTCAGAATAAAAATATATTAAAAATAGGATCCCACAGGGAAAAGAGGTCTAAGCAGCTCTGAGTGCTGGTCTGAGTCCAGAACAGCCCCGTTCTGGATCCCGCAGCTGGTCTGGGGGCAATCTAGGCTGAGTAACATCACTGCATGGGACCATAGTTACGTGAGCTGTAAAACAGGGCTAATGATAACTGAAACCCTCTGCAAAGCACCCGGAGATCTGGCAGCAAAAAAATGTATAGAAAAACTTGGTAGCAGCGTTACTCAATGTCTCTGGTCTATGCAGATGGATGCCTGCCTCTGTCCTGATGTCTTGTTTGTTTTTCCCACCCTCAGCAGTGCTCTAGCAAGAGATCTGTGCCCTTCTTAACTCTGTCTTTGAATTGCACCTTCAGTGCTTCACCATAATTAAAACCGTGTTTGCTACAAGCCATGACTTGCATCAATAAGCCAATGGGTTTTGAGATGTTGTTTTCCATCCCAAAGCATGGTGTCTGTAAGCCTGGCCTGCGCGATCCTGCTACTCCATAGATTGCAACAAATCCGATTCTGGGAAGGCTTGGAATAACCCAAGGAAGCCCAAGAGCCCAGATTTTCAAATGGCTGGAAATTGTTTGAGCAGCAGAATAACGAATATCTCTGTCACAGTAACCTTTGCATTTTTTGCTTATCCGCTGTCCATTTAGCTCTTGCACACGGGCAAAGCTGTGAGTTTTGCTGTGACAGACAACCCCTCTAGGTTAACATTTCCCTTCTTCAGAGTGTTGATAAGGTAGATATTTGTGGTAGGGACTTCTCAGTCTGTAATGCCTTCTCTTCTTCCCCTGGGATCTGCTGAATTTCTTGTTTCACTGCATGTAGCATTTCCTACATATTTATGTGGATAACTTGTTTTTCAGCCTGCATGAGTCCCCCGAGCTCCTCTGACTGCAGTGGATGAGCACCACTTTTTGCAGACTCAGTGGCACGTTTTCCTGTTCTTTCACATTCTAAATAATTGACGTATTAAGCACAATGCTTTGCAGAAATAAACGGATGATGTGCTGCCACTGAAAGGCTCCTGATATGGAAGTTCAGGCCCATTGACACTGACAGTAGAAGTCCAATAAGCACACATTAGCATCAGAACTGGCAATGAAACAAAGCTGGTTTTGGACCCTACTTCAATCATTTCCACTTGGAAACCCCCCAAAGCAAATAAAGCAAATACGTTAATATGATTAGGTCGAAACACTCCAAGAAAATGGTCGGTGTATACATCTTGGCACAGCTTTTGACAAGTACGTAAGATAAATCAGAATAAAATTTACTTTAGCAAATGGGTGTGAAGCGCTCAATATACTTAGTGCTGGGATCACATCTGAGTGCAAGTGGGGAAAAATGGTTCCCGCTCTGTACTAACTTTATGACTGTAAACTGGGAGGAGGTGGGGAGAGAAAAAAAAGGTTATTTTTTACTCAGTTTATGGACAAGAAATAGTCTTCATTTATTCACTTAGCATCATTTGACCTGATAAGTGTATCATAAAACAAACCCATAAAGAGACAAAAATTACTTGTATGGAATTAAATTACTCATCATTAGTAGCCACTGATTCTTCTAGATTAGGACTAAACTGTGATTTCTTACCTCAAAAACCACTTTTCATCTCTAGACATCAAAGTATGCAGTACTTTTGAATAAATGCTGGTGGGGCTTTTGAAAAGAGGAGGCAGACAGAGTAAAGAAATGAAGAGCTGTTTGTTTCTCTCAGGGTTGTCTTCTAAGATAGACAAAGAACCACCACTTGAATTCATCTGACTCAACTCCAGCCCTGTGCTTCATCCCTTATGACTGTTTTTCCCCTTTTTCTAAATAGAGGTGAACCTGGGAAGAGGAAAAATTAAGATAGTTCTGACTTACACCCCCCTACATATCTTTCTCATGCTCCCCCCTTTTGTGGGGCAAAACCCCACTATGATGAGTGACTGTGGCTACTCAGTTTGCTGCTTTTCTCATTTATTCCAGTCTTCAGCTTAAAACCAAACACTATTTGTCATCTGAGAAGTACCAGAAATTTTCTAGACAAAACTGTTTGTATGAGATTTCACAGTTAAGTTTTGAAGGTCTGAAGTGGATAAGCTTCCCAACTCACAGAAATTTGACTCCAATAATTGTAATACCATTTTTTTTTTTTTTAAGTTTCTCAGCCTATAAGTAGCTTTTAAATGCATAAGGGCTTGCACTGTAGCTCTGTAAGGTGTCTTTTATTCAATTAGAATGTGTACCATGTTAACATTCTTCAGTGTTGTCATAATTCTTCTTTTTTTTTTTTTTTTCAGTGAGAATTAACTTGTCAACTGTGAAGAAGCTTAGAATTTGTTCATAAATCATTTTGCTGCAGGCTAAAATTTGACACGCTGTAGGTAAACACATTTTCTCCAGAAAAAATGACAAATGTATTATTACCATTTTCCCCCTTTAGAACAGAGTCTCTGATGTCTCCATTTTATGACTAAAACAAATTTTCTCCAAATTACATTACACTGTGTTATTACATTGTCAAGGTAAATGACCACCACGAGGTTGAGAACTGCAGCCAGATCAATAGTGGGACAATTTCAAAATTTGGCAAGGGATTAATTTTCAACTCAGATTTCTGCTCTGTGCTCGTATCAAGCTGTCTCTCCTTCTCACCTTTGTGCATGGGAGGCTACAGGATTTTCAGGATCATGACCTGACCTTGAAAACCCTCCAGATGTTGGTGAGATCCATTCCTGGGGAGAGCTCGCTAGATCCACCCTGGAGAGGCGACACAACAATTCCTTCTCTTGTATTTCGAACACGCTTCACTGTGCCAGCGCTGGTGATTTGCTACTGAGGCTGAAAATTTTTGACAAGTGACTCATCACCGCTCCAGCAATATGTTAAATTTGATCATGGAGTCCTAGAGGGTTTTTAGCAAGCAATTAGGAGGTGGATGTGAAAATAATTTGTACGTTTGTCTGTTTGTTGTTTGTCTCCAGCTCTTCTATAATCAGTTACCTCCCTCCCTTCCGCTGTGGGCAGGAGGGGCCAAAGAAATGCGGCTGTGGTCCCTCTGGGCAGGCTGGGCTTGAGCTCGGAGGTGCCTGACCTGGGGATTCTGCGTTTCTGGTGCACAGCGTGTGCTCCGGGAAGATGGGAGAGGGTTATTCTGAGCCGTCGTGCTGCTACTTGTCCTCTTCCCCGACGAAAACGTGCTCCACTAACAATTACCGCATCGCTGCAAACAGACTGAAAAGAGACATGATGTAAAAATTAAATTACTTAAAACATTTTTGGGCTAACACTTGGCTTTATATAAACTCAGAGACAATCCTATAAGGCACTCAGGGCAGATTATAGGTTTGGGCAAAGCAAGAAAATTGCTGCCATTATATTGTTATTATTAACACCTTGTAATTAGCCCTAAGGAATCCTGAAGTTCTCTCTCCTGATTTGGCTTTAATGAAGGAAAATTGCTACCTTTGCAAGTTGGATGGCGCCCGCTCTGATTAGTCTTAAGTATATAGGACTATTATTTTGAAAATGTTTGTTGTCATGTGAACATTAGTATTGCATGTAAAAGGGGGGAGGGGAGCGGGGTGGGCTCTTTTATTTCTCGACTATGATGAATCACATGTTCACTTTAGTTACGGTCGTCCCCTTAAACATCAAGAATGGAAACCTTGTCAAGGTATCCCGACCGCAAGCTAATGAATTCAGGAGGATCCTGTGGCAAGGGCTGCCAGCTGCCCTACCTGCTGATTGCATTGGCTGATGGAGTAATTGTTGCATGGAGATAGTTTTATGATTGCTTTGAGAGTCTGAATGAGATCATGCATGAGTTAGCACACTAAGTGCAATAAAAATGATTTTATTTGCATGTCCCAGAGCCTTTCCTGATTCCTGTGCTGCTTTCACAGGCAACGTCTTCCCAGTGAAATCAAGCCAACATTAATAAAACATCCCTTCCATACATCTCCACTCCTCTCCTCCCACATACTGTACGCTTTCATTACCATCTCTGGGAAAAAACTGACATTAAAGAAAATTCATCTGATCTTATCTGTAATTAATTTGTATTTTGATAATATAGAAGAAGAATTTTTGCATGTAATGACTTACCTGTTCATTATTTCTCTCCTTTGAACTCCTGTGACCGCTTAATAACTCATGCCAAAGCAGAACTGATTATGACATTTTCCCCACCCACCATCCAGGAAGGTTGAAGGTGTTGCCTCTCATACTTAGACAAATTGCTCCAAATAATGACTTTGTGCAAAATTAGTCATACATAATTGAGAAATTCTATAGATGAATAGGAAAGTAACTCGAGATGAAGTTATCATTTTAATGTTTTTTAAGTTAACGTGGGATTTGACATACCGGTTAAGACCAGCAGTCCACCTGTAACAATTGACTGCCTTTTGTGGGAATGGGGTCAGAGCCCACTCCTGCTGGAAGCAATGAAAGCCTCTTGGTTGTCGTCATGGAGGGTGCAGAAAGGCCTGGAGGGTACACTGGATGGCACCGAGGAGGAGTGTGGTGTAAAGCGACATGAGCTACGCTGGCTATAGCATCCAAAAGGGCTCTCTCCCTGGCTGGCTGGTCTCGGCTCTCAGGCTGCTGTCCCTCTTCTGATAGTGACAATCTGGACCTCTCAGCCTGGTGGCACTGACAGACTCTACAGCCAATGATAATTTCTAATGTCATTCGTATTCCTGTAAAATGGTAATGTGGCATAAAGTGTCACGTCGCCCACTCAACACAGGGAGCCACTCTCAGCACCAATCAAAGATTCGTTAATTGGCTTTAAAGTAATTCCTGAGCCCCCTGGACACATATGAATTAAGGTTTCAAACTCCCTTTTGCCAACTTGGGTTTTTTTTAAGAAATTCCTGTCCTTCTTCTTCATCCTTGGAAGAAGTCTAACCTTTTTTATGCAACTGTCAGATCCAATAAGCAGGTCTGTTAGGAAAGATAGCTCACGTTTCATGATAAAAGTATTACAGACGGTACCAGAGAAAGCAAATCTAAGAGAAATAAGAATCAGGTCCCAATTCTCCTATAACAAGTGCACAAACAAAATGTACAATATCACATCAAACAGGAGAAATACCTTCCTCTTTCCCCAGGGATATACCGGATTACACCATGAAAGCTCTACCTTCATAACTGCCCAGGCCTGAATAGCAACACACGTGTTCAGTGATCGTAAAATTACCCAGTCCCTCTTTTAAAGAGCTACAGGAAAAAGGAGGAAAATTAAGTTGAAGTTCCAGCAACGTAATGGGATTATTTATACATTTGTGTGTTAAAAAAGGTAAAATACAAAGTCTAGGAGGAGGCTTGGGTTCCAGAGATGTACAGGGGTGAAGCACAGGATCTGGGGTTTCTGCTTGTAAAGCCATGGGTCAGTTGGACAGGTCAACATATGAAGGTGTTCAGATTTCAGAAGCTTGGGTCTTTATCTTCCACTGGTGGAATATCAGAACTGTGCCTTAAGTTTACCACACTTCAAAACCAAACACACTTAGTCATTTTTCATTACATTTATGACTCATTCTATGCCTTGAGTTCATTCATCAAAGGCCAATATATTAAACAAAGCATTTATTTCAGCCTAATTTACATATATTTTGTATTGTCAAGGTCTCTCCTTTGCTCAGATTTTCGAACATTGCCTGTATCATAGTATGATCTATCTTAGGTGTATTGAAGCAAGATCACTGGGACAGGGCAACTCATTTAAAAAAAAATCTTATATTTAAAACTGAAAAAGTTGTGCGGTCACCATGAAGAATCACGACAGACACGAATGCAAACTGGATGTGGGCTGCTTTTTCAGTTCCCCAGTGGAACTGCTAGCCCTGTTTCTAGGTGTAGGGAAAGGTAGTCACATCCTGCTGGCAAAATAAATGATGAATGTGATAAAGACAATGATGGACAGTTGATAGACATGGCCATATCCAGTGCACATTGAAGTTGAGAAGAGTGGTTTCAGCCGGTTTGTGGGATATTGGCCCAGGCTCCTGTTAGGAATGGAAAGCATGAGAGAGAATTTATTGAACTATACGTGTTCATTGCAGTGTATAACATTCAAAAGGTGCCTGCTTGCTGCCCACAGTCTCTTTGGTATTATTGAATTAAAATAATATAGTGAAGACCAAACTGGCATCTCCCCACCTGCCAATCTCTAGTCCTCAGAGGGCTGGCCCCAGAAAATCTTGAAACAAATGCTTCACTAGGTCCTGGCTTCCATCAGGTATTGTCATTACACCTACTGAGAGTGATTTAACAGGTTATAGACAGAAAATGGAATCAAAGCGCATCATAAATCAAACCAGAATAAAATCGGGGGCATATGAGCTTTTAATTCTTTGGCTATATAGGATGCTTTTTAGCACAGTACAAGGGAGGCCATATGCCAGCCCAAGTCTATGGTTAAAATCTTAAATAAACAAACCAGTCCTTATAATGATATTTACGCTTCTGGTTGGCTTTTATCAATAATAGCCTGTATTACCCACATGCAGCCTGGTGTAGAGAAGAGAACAGTACAGGGGGTTTATGGAAAAGAAAACAACATCTTCGCTGAAGTATGTTCTCACCATATTGTCACCTCTGATTCCCCCGTGGCTGCCAGGAGAGAACTGATTCATCTGGCTGAGCGGGTGGGCGGCCAGGACTGGTGAGAAATTAGAGATTAATTTCACTGCTGTTCAATTAGGCATGTTCTCTGAGAAAACGAGTGCTTATGATGCAATTTGTAGTACAAGTTCTGCTTCCCTGAGCAGAAATACTCCCTTTCCACAATTTGAGCTGACTATGGGAGAGGCAATGCTGTGGTAGAGCAGCAGTTCAAGTGGTGTTAGTGCTGCAGTGGGTGTTCAGAGCCCAGCGGGAATCCAGACCTCTTCGCAATCGCCAGGAGCTCATGCCAGAGAGCTTGGATTAATCTTTAGGATTTGAAAAAGAGTCCCTCTTTGCAGCAGCCCCACAGGTCCCAGCTGTGCGGTGAGCCGGCTGTCTGGAAATAGCAGCCTTGTGAAAGGGCAGAGCACAGGGAGTCCGGCCATGAACGGCTGTCCCACAGCTTCGCTTGGCTACGAACACACAGAGGATTTTTGGCACTCAGCTTTCACCATCAGGAGCAGCACATGAGCACACCGGGTGAAAGAGCCCAGCGGAGGCAAAGGTGTGATTAAGTGCTCTGTTAGAAAGGTGGAAAGGTCCTGTCTTGATGCTTCACGACAGCACTCTTAATCACGTGCTAAAATAAATTCGCTGGTGTCAATGACACATCTGGCTCCCTTTCAAATCAAAGGATGACGGTAACATCTGCAAATCTGTCTCAATGAGACTTCTGCAGACTGAGATCCTCTTGGTACGTAGGCAAGCAAGACAGCCTAGACGATTTTCCTACCGTTTAGGCACCAACTTGATCTGGAAGCACATTCACATTAGCACGTGAAGGAATGAAATCCGGACGCTGCTGTTCTGTGAAATGGGACAGGGAGAAAGATAGCGAAGAAGGCTACACAATTAGGTAAATGCTTCTTTCTCATGTGGCCGGGAAAAGTGCACGGGGCACATATTGATGCAATCGTGTTAATATGTGGCCCCTTTGTCATCTCTGAAGATCCAAGCCTGGGATTAATTATTTCTTTGGGATCATTTCTGGGATTTGAAAGAAGGATGTCATGGATGGTAGCTTTTCTTCAGCGTCGGCAGCTATAAAATTTGATTGAAATGACCAAAGCCAAGACAATAAAAGGCCAGCAAAGACTAACTGGGCCTTTTTTAAAAAAGCTCTTAGACACTTTGTAAATTTAAAAAGGCCGTCTGTATAACACAAAGAGCCTTTCTGTTCATTTTATCTTTCAATTGCTGTTGCTATTTGCTTGTTTCCAATCTCGGTAATGGACATCCAGCCACTGCTCTGCAGAACAACAGAACAGTAGTTTCAGTGTCATGGTTTCAGTGAAACGAAACCAGCTTTGGGTGCTTAGCCCAAGAGCTTGGTGATGTAAGTTCCCGCAGCAATTAGCTGCTTCGTCTCCTCTTCCAGCTTCATGAGTCAGCTGCACAGATCAAGAGAAGTGAAAAAAAGCCCACAAAAGACTTCTATAAAAATTCACAACAATTATTTTGCAATGACTAGAAGCTACCAGGGATGCTATAATTGTAACACGTTGCAGGGTGTATAATAGGGTGACCTTTATATAAGGTGCGTTGCACTATGATCTTTCCAAGCACAGAGAAAAAACTGCGAACAAAGGACTGTTTAGACTTCTGAGACTTCTCCCTTTCTAACTTATGATTACCTCATCTATTTACACTAGGTGAGGAGAGATTTGGTGTGCTTTAAGTACATGTACTGCTTAGTTCTTTGGCATAACCTTCTTTTTACAGCCTCTGCATCCTTTAATCCTGGCTGAGCTTAGTACCCACCTTTCTGCCGATCCGGCTGCCTGCTGGAAGGCACGGGTTCTCTACTGTCCATGTTGCATTGAAAACATATGTTTGAAGGGACCCACTTGCATCGCCATCAGGAACTGGAGGATGGTCACGATGCCCCGATGAGTATCTGCGCTGCAAGGTTTCTTCCCAGAAGACAGATATTAAGAACTAAGCTTTGCACTTCCTTGGAGTACAACAGTCATTAAAAGCATATATAACAAACTGCATCCCAAACTAGACCCCACTCCTAATTGGAGATTTGAAGAAATATGGTTAAAGTTTCCTGGAACATATTTAGCTTTGAATTCTATATTCCATAGAGTGGAAATTCTTCCAGGTACACCCATCACCTTCACTCCAGCCTCTGCAGCATCTTTGATGCTTGTGATACCAATACAAAAAATGAGAACTATTAGTACAAGCAGACAAAGGGACAAGGTTCTTCTTTATGCAGGCAGGAAGGCAATGGGGGCAGATGCTGTGAAGCATATGAAATAAGGAATGGAACCCTGCTGAGCAATTATTTGTGACTATTTATTGCGAAAAGTTTTCTTTTCTTGTTTTTTTTTGTTTTTTTTTTTTTTTTCCTGAATTATCCAGGAACTTTTTTTTAACAAATTTGTGCATTGTTTGATGATTAGGAACATATGCTTACAGGAAATGTCATCCTGGATCAATCAGAAGTCCAGCAGGCCCAGGGGGTGGGATTTCAAAAGTGCCTAAGTGAGTTAAAACATAAATCCCAGAGAATTTCCACTGGACAAAACTTACTCCAAACCCTCATTAGTCAGAAGTTCACATAAGCCCTGAAGAATGTAGGTTTATAGCTCTCTCAAAAGTCTTATTTATTTTTTTAACCTTGATTATTATACCTGGCTATTCTTGTTACTGATACAAATATCTAATACCTTTTTGAATCCTGCTAAGCTTCTGGCCTCAGCAAGACCTTGTGGCAATAAGTTCCCTGGGCTGACAGTGCATTCGCTTTGTACACCAGTGGATCATGGTGGGATTTCACTTTTGGTGCCAGATGATTGGTCACATGTGATGGACAAAAAAAATTTCAAGAAATCCTAGGAAATGGGTACAGCTGGGCAGTCTAGACTCAGGCAAACTAAGAAAAAAAGATTAAAGAGATGAATGGCAGAACGTCAACATGCCTAAATTCCCTCTGGAGGTATCTTCGTCTCTCCCTTGACTATAAAGGGAAGCCAGGAGCAACTGGGCTCCTCATTTAAGTGTCTAAATTTAGGTGAGATGAATTTGGCCCAAGAAACTTGTTCTACCTTTAGAACCTCTGAAGCATCAGAACACTGTTTTCTGCCTTTGGATAAAGGAATAAATAAACACGGAGCAGCTCTCCAAAGCCTTGCAAGCCCGGTGGAGTTCTTCAAGAAATGTTAGAGGCACTTTAAAGCTTGACACACACCCAGGTCCGCTTCCCGGTTCCTGCTGCCCCTCAAGAGGTTCTCCAGGAAAACCTCTTCCCTGCATCTTCTGCTACCATCCCTCCAATAGCTCAGTGTTCACATTTAGAGAACAGAGATTTTATTCCTCTCTTTAAATAACCCAGCACTGATACTTTTTTTACTTTCTGGGATTAAAGCTGAACCTGACTGACATGGGGATTAGGAGCAAAGGTTAAACCCGTGTCAGACCGAAGATAAAGATGCAAAAGGAACAAATGACTTGATCAAACTTCCTTCTTTAGAGTGTTTTGCGTTTGTAATTAAGCTGGCTGTTCATTTAGCATTAGCTGAGGAGGTTCTGCAGTTCAAATGAGATGTAAAGGAGATGTTTTCACCTGCTGGCAACTAAAAAAACGAGGGAAATGATTATCCTTGTTCTGACCATTTAACTGCGCTTTGCCTCACACCAGGCTTTTTTTTTTTTTGGCAATGGTAGTGTTAGCCCTTGTGATTTAGGCAACTGGCCTCAAGGTACAAAACCCAATATATAACACAGAGAAAGAAAACTTTAAAATATACAAAACCTCTTTCATTCCTCATTTTCCCTAAACTCAAATAATTATACATTTTAGTTTTGAAGTCGCCCCTCTCCCCATCGCAATGACCAAAGAGGAAAAACAAAATCAAAATAAATGACGAAGAAAATAAGGGATGTAAAACAATTTAGGCTGAAAACAGAAAGAAATAGAATGACTGACTTGGGAACAATGGATCAAAGAGATAAGTAAATAATGCACAGAACTCCCCTAAGCTTCAGTAGCAGCGCAAATAACCTCTAAAATAGAAAACTGGAATACACAAGCTGAAAGTTTCCTTTAGGGTTGGGGAGGGTTGAGTTTTGAATACGGTTGGCATGAGAAGAACCTTGCCTAGAGTAAGGTGTTTTTTGAGGTCAGGGCTCTCAGATTTGGTGTTTGGAGAAAAAAATCTAGTAAAGGGAATGATGGGAGACCTCAAGGAATATGGCAGTTTTTCTTGTGTTTGAAGTATCTGACTTTTGGCAGGATTCTTTCAAGTTGAACTGACACTGAAAACATGTTGAGATTTGACCATCATTAGCCCTAAAAAAGGATCCCTTTGGCTGTGTATTAAAGCTTTGATATAGTATCTGATTGGAAAAGAGAGGGAATTTCTCCTGATCTGCCCTCCTTCAGCCCCGCACCCCCAGAAAGCTGAGGGCAAAGATGGCTCTGTCCCCCTTGATTCATCCCTCCCTCATTCCAGTTCAGTCTGGGGCTCCCCGTTCCTATTACCACGCTGAAAGGGGTAACTGCTCAAGGTTGTTGTATTTGGCTTCGTATGAGCCAGAGCTATAGCCAAGGACTAGTTTTCTTTACAAGAAAGCTTTTACTTTGAGCAGCCCCCCGCCCAGCCCTGCCATTCTGACCAAACAGAGTTTCAGTTCTGCAAACTGCTTAATGAAGCTTAAAACAATTCCCATCCTTTATTGATGTGAATTCCCCTCTTCTTTTTCATCTCTCTTCTGTTTTGGTATGCTGTAACCCACATTTTCCAAACAGCGGAAAATTTCCCCCTCACCTACCTATCCGCTGGTGCTCTGGAGTGATTCTGTAAGGTGACAGTAGGTTGGGGAAACATTCCCATCAACAGAGTACCAGGTACCTATCTATCTGTCTATCTGTCTGTCTATCTCTCCATCCACCTATCCGTCCATCTATCCCTTCAGAGTGCTGAAATAATATTTCATTCTGTTTTAGCAAATTCCTCTGGTTTGCCACAAATATCTGAGTATTTTACATCCTGGCTTTGAGATATCTTTACATTAGGCTTTCCATGGTACTTTACAGATGAAGGACTACATCCTGCTTCTGCAGAAGCTCTTGATGTTGATTTGGAATAGTTGCAACTAGCGTTCATTCCTGCACGCAGCCAATACAAAGGGATTGCTTTACCTTTTGCTGGAATACAATCACCTCTGGGGTGCAACATGTCTGCTCTTTAGCGACATATGACCATGTTCCAGGAATGGAAGTAAAGAACGGCAGAACCATACCCAGCTGAAACTGCAAGGGGAACCATGGCAGGCAGAATGCAATTTACTCCAGATGAAACTGCCAAACCCTTCTCTTCCAAGGCTGCTACTATTAATCTTGAGAAAACTGCCATGGGATTTTTAATGGCCATAAGCGGTCAAACCTTGGTCTCCTGTCTCATTCAAATAAAAGCGCCTCCAGCTCTACCATGCTTTTAACACACAAAGCCCTAAATTGCTCCCAGGAGAAGCCCACTTCAGAAGAACAATCCAAACTTAGCTCTAATAAATGGAAAAATATCAATTAAAAAAGCTTTTGCAGGTTTTGTAACCAACTGGATGGACTTTTACTAACAAAAAGGACCAATGAGTGATGCTGTGTCTTTGCTGCTGGATGTGCCAACCTGGCTCTGCCCATCTTCCCCTTTCATTCCTTTGCAGAACAGTGAAGGATTGAGTGACAAGGAAGAGTTAGGCTTCCCTTCATCTAGCTTGTGGTTAGCAGGCACTTTGTAAAGGATACTACATAGATATTTTTAAGCTGTTTTATTTAAGTATGATTACTGAGGAAGTACCGTCACTTCACCACACCCCTGCCCCCCCAGGGCGGTGCATCTTCTTAGAGAGGCATCATGTCAAACAGTGAGACGTGACATTCACAACCATGGGCTGTATAACAAGATAATATATCTGCCTGGGAAATCTGAAAAAATGCACTGACAACAGCCTCAGGGAAAAAAAGAGAGAGAACGTAAACCATTATTATACGGAGAGGGGAAGAGAGAGAGAACAGATTATTCGCAGTAGAAGCTTTGCTTCTAGAGACCTGACTTGCTGAGTAAATAACTTAATCAAATGCTGTCTAATGTATAAAATTACTTTTAACTGTCTGCCACATTGGACAAAACAGCCCTTGTTTACTAACCATTTATCAGCATTTATGACTTCTGTTAAATTCAGCACTTAAAAACAAGTCTAGAAAATGAACTTTGTGACATAGTCTATCTGATGCTCTTACAACATCATAACATTGGACACAGTCCTCAACTGCTATAAATAGACAGAGTCCCAACAGAATGAATGAGCTTACGCTTTTCTTGATTTACAGCAAGTGAGAAGCTAGCCCAGCATGTTTGACCAAGCAATTGGGGCCAGCCCTATCTAAACAAACCTGCTCCAGAGCAAACGTAGTCTAGGATTCTCCATTCCACCCTCTTTCTCCTCTCCTGTGTCACTGCCATGCTCGGTGCTCTCATGGCAGCATCACATACGTGTCTCCTCGTTTTCTCTTGTTCTCCATGTAGGGAGGAAAGTTATTACATATTTCATCACTCTTTATCCAGACGAAAGCCCCTCAGCAAAAAGAAAATTCTTCCTCCACTGTCTTTTAAACTATTCCGACTTATACAGGCTAGCCAGAAGTATAAATGAGATAATCTAGCCCTTTGTCCTTTAAATAATTTGGGCCCATTAAGAAGCCTTAGTGTGTTGTTATTTATTGCAGGTTCTAGCAATAGCATAACTCCAAAAAAAGTTTTTATTCAAGGGAAAGGCAACTGAAATACATCATGCCGTTAATCTTCAAGTGCAAATGTAAACATCTAGAGTAACGCTACTTTAGTGTTCTTTGCCACTTGCTTTTTTCCCTTCCCTTTCCCTTCAAACAAAATGTTACTGTTTGAAAACCTATTAGAGAGATCGAGATGACATCTTCCCACGACACAAACAAAATCAGAACTACATATCCAGGCAGAGGATCAATGGAAAAGTACAGGCAGAGCTGCTCAAAGTAGCCCAGCTGGCCTGGGATTTGTCAGCATGATGGGCCAAACAGGCTTCAGCATCTTCAGAAAATTGTCCTAACCCCAAGGGACACCTCTGGGCACTGCCCTGCCTTCAACATGATGTGGAGATTGCACTTCAAACCGGCATGGTGGGGAGTACGTCAGACTTCGCTGCCTTCCCAAGGGCACCAAGACCTACCTTGCTTCAGAGTGATATACCTTAGTCCAGCAACAGAGATGAGAGGAAAAAATAACTCTCGGATTTAACTGGATTTTTCAAAAATCAAAATGAACATTTGGCTAACAATTTGTACTGGACTGTTCTGCTTCCTAACTGGTTATCCAGTCCCCAGTCTGGGGGAGAGAGTACCTGTGAAGGTATCCTTTCTCTCTCTTCCACACAAGCAAGTAATTAACTGTCTTTGCTTTTCCTGGTTTGACTTGATTTTTTTTTTTTTAAACTGCTTTTCTTCTCTCATGTACAAATATGTAACTGCCAATTAGAGGATCACAGCATTTATTATCCAGGAAAGTTGTTACAGTGCCTTCATGCCTGTAGCAAAAAACTGTGGTCTGCCTGCTCCCCTCTTCCCCCAGTTCAGAAGACCCTTTACATTTTGTTGATTTTTGCCTCCATCTCAGGCAAACCTTAGAGATTCACTTCTGATTTCACTTCATATTCTTAGCTGCAGTTTTTTACATGAGACTTTCTGCAACTCTGCTCGACTCAGATGAGACACTGATTTTGCTGTCAAATACAGTGATGGGAAAGAACTAGAAGTTTTCATCACAAATTGTTTGAAAAATTTGTTATAGTTTTTTGCCTGAACACGGGAACTGACGACACTGACTGCCTTAATTTTTTGCTGTAGTGGGCCATAGACAAGAGCTTATATCAGGATGCTATTGTCGTGGGAAGGTTTTCCCAGGTGCATTTGTCTTACGGGGCAAACGGTTGCGGCACTGTCGCAGGAGCAGGCAGATGAGCCATGGGGAGCTCTGTTCTGCTGGAGGAGATCTGGCTGTGAACTCAAGGATCTCCTGTCAACATTTTTTGAGTCCCAGAACTTGGATGTGAGCTTTGGAGATCCTGCCAACTTTGCGCAATCTAGAAGAACTGGATAAATACACTGTTACAGAATAAATGAATGATGATTCCCCCCTTCCTCCCCCTCGCCCCCCCTTCTTTTTCTCTCTTTCTGTTGTCTGTGAAAAGTTCCTGATTTTTTTTTTTTCTTTAGCTCCTTGTTCAGAATTAGTTGGCCTACATTTCTGATCTTTGACCAAAAGTTGCTTGAAAATATTTCTCGTTTGAAGCCCTCAGATCCATTTCTTCTGCTCCAGGGTAGGATTGTTAGGGTGCCCTTTAGCCACAGGTCAGACTAGGAGAAAAACAGATCTCGTACACATTTCCTGACTCTGCTTCTGGCTGCAGGAACCCGGCTCAGTCTCACCACAGTTTTGGAGCCATCAGAAGGGTCAGTAGCCAAAGCAAAATACCTGAAGTCATGTTTCAGCCCTGAAACGTGCTTCCTTCTTGATGCATGCATACTCTGGGAGAGGTTGAGTGGTGTGGAGGAGGTCTTTGGTTGTCTTTTAGTTCCTCAGAGCAGCAAAAAATGCCCATGAATTTGCTTACTGTTAATGTTTTGTTCAAGTTGCTTAAAATGGCTGCTTCCAGTCGTTTTCCTGTTAATTAGACTTGTCTAGAGTTGAAAACAAAGCCAAGCACAAGTTCTGGGAACAAATACAGAGCAAAATCTCTCTCCTTTTCAGAAACCGATAAATATTCACGGCCATGTGTCATTTCTTCCTTTTCTCTGGGTCAGTGGCATGCTTCAATATTCAAAAAAATTGGTGTCCTTACCCAAGTTACACAGTGGTGGTGAGCGACTTTGTGAAGTCGTATTTATCAGAAGTAATACTGAGATCACCATTCTCCCACTCTGTCTCAGAAGGATTACTAAACAAAGTATTATAGTATTTCAGTCCCAGTCCCAAAGCCCATTTGCCCTATGTCTTTTTCCAGTTGTAGAATTACTTGGCTCTTGTCGCCATTTGAAAGACCCAGAAAGTACATGGATGAAAAGAAAAAAAGGGAATTTCTAAGGTAGTAATATACCCATCAGGCCCTTATAAAAATACAACAGGTCTTAAGATTTATAACTGCACCTGATCCACTGAGGAACACGGTAATTGTACCTCCCGTAATTTTGGAAAACAGCCTTTTGGGACCAAATGTTACTCACGCTACTTCTACTTGCTGGAAGCACTGCCGTTTGCAGCAAGCCGGCAGTGTTCAAGGAGAGCAAGGCATCACGGCTCGAAACGGTGGAAATTAGTCAAATTTGTCTACAGAACAGGCTGGATTATTCCTGCCTTTGCAACAGGTGATTGTTCCTCAGCACGTAAACAGAACAACAGCTGCAGGCAATTGTTATTTCCTCATTAATTGCATTTTAGGGCTCACTGAGGTTTTTCTGTGCTGCAGAACATTCCCAGTCCCTTGAAATGCTAATCGAAACATTTGAATATGCTGTTATCCTGACAGCACACTTGAGGAGGCTTTAAAACTGACCAGCTGTCTAACTACTCCCTATAAATCACTTGCCTTGACCTAGCGGTACATTTTTCTTTTCTTTCGTGTCTATTTGCTGTTTGACACAGGAGCCTGTGCTGTAACTGCTCATTTAATACCAGACAGTGTAATACCCTTGCAGCCTGCCATGATTGTCAGGTTGATTTCATTAGTACGATAAGATGCATAGACTCCTTTTTATCTCCTGTATTCTCCTTCTCTCTCTCCCTTTCTCTGTAATTTGGGTCTTTAAAGTCCCTGCTGTCTCCTGATCTACAGATAATTGTTTACTGTAATACTAGCCAGGAAAAGAGCTGATAAACTCCAGATGTAGCTAGGTCTTCAAATTCACTTTCCTTGCTCTATGCCCATGGCTATGGACCTCAGATAATATTTTGCCGCTGTCTGGGGTCCTCTAAACCTGCTAATAAAAAGAGGCTATTTAAGATGGACAATGATTATATCATATGTGATCTGGGCGGCTCATTAGGGTTTCTTTTCTGTTCGGGGGGGTTGTTTTGGTTTTTGTTTTTTACAAGCTTCTTACTAGCCCCACTTCTTGTTGCCTGCCTGTATCTGCCCTGCACTGTACTCTTTGAAGTCTTATCATGCCTCTTAGTGACAGGAGCCAGGATGCTACACGTTAACCCCCACAGAGCAAAGAGATGAGACTTCTTTTCCATCTTCAAAAAAGAAAAAAAAAAAAAGAAAAATAACAGTCACTCTTTTCTGCCTTGCTGGAGCTTATGGTTCATTTGGTTCTTTGCACCAGTGACGTTTAGAGAAGGCAGATTGTCAGGGGTTCGTAAACAAGAACCAAGTTATTGCCTCCAGCTTCAACAGCTCATGAAACAATACCTTTCACTGGTTTGATAGCAGTTCCCTAGTTTATTTTTTAATTATTGTTCCTTAGTTTTACATACCTCTGAACTTCTCCCTTCTACCCAGCACTGAAAGGCAATCTGCTATCAAAGAGGCAGCTCTCATATCTCTAACCTCATTCTAGGAACCAAAAATAGCCCAAAAGGCCCTGCCTACAATTCCACTGTGAACCGAGTTTATAACCAGTTCATGAAAAGGTTGACTATAAATATTTTTTGTGCCCACACATAGTGTGGTTAATACGGCTAGTAGTTGTGACATCCTCGCCTGGCACATGGAGATCTTCCTATAAACTGGTTTGGCACATTATTTTTCGCTATGAATTCAAGACCACCTAACCATGCCTGTTTAACCAGTTTGTCTGGCTCCTCCATCCTCCAGACCTGGGTGTGGTAGAATATCCTTGGATGCCTCGTCTCTCCTGCTGCCGGGGCAAGCCAAGGTGTAACTTTTTTGAGTGTTCTGGTATGTGTTCAAGGACTGTGGGATATCTGCCTGACCCGGGTGCGAGCCTTAGGCAATACCCCTGTGGACACACCACTGTGCAGCCTGTACACTATACAAACACCGCATGGTCTTCTGAAAACAGCTGCCATGGGGGTGTAGGCAGATGTGTGCTTGTGTCCCAGGAGGGGATCGAACACTGGTTCAAAAAAAAACCCCCCAAGAAACCCCCCACGATCAGACTTGTCCTATAGTCAGAAACTGGGCTATTTTGACCTGAGATTTTTATCTTAATTTTGCAAAATCGAAGCTGATTTTGGATCTGGGCATTCCAGTTCCTGGGAGAGAACTGAAAACCTGAGGTTGGACATAAATTTTATGAAGGTGTCTTAATATAATTCATTAACCATTTTACACACATCAAACCAAATTCCTTGTGTATGACCTCCCCATAGCCTGAGGTTTTGGAAGGCTCTAATATCCGAGGCTGAGCACCTTCCACAGGATGCCCCTTGCTCCTTTGCCCTAGAGCAAGGGAGATTGGCAACCAGTTGCCCTCCCTCTGCAGTGGCATACCTGCGGAAAGGGCATCTTTCAGGAACAGGGAGTGAGAGTTCAACTGCAGATCTAATCTGGGAAGTACCGACTCTATGTCTCCCTGCTCTTCAGGCCTTCCCATTTCATGTTCCCCCAAACTCCTCCTTATTGCAGGCAGCATTATCAGACTCCGCATCCCAAATACATTCCCAGAATTCCTAGACAAATATTTTGTTTCCACATGGTATTGCATGAGATGACTCTACAAGTCCATTGCTTTCAGTTCAGAAAGAGAGCTGTGGTTCGTTAGTAGGGGAGGCAGAAGAAATGACAATCACAGAAGTGATCAGCCCAAGTTATCTCAACTAGGCTTTTACTTTCTCTGTGAAAGCATCTTTTCCTCTCTGTTTTGGGCTGTTTCATTTCATTTCAGGCTTAAGGCAATGAGATCCTCCTGGACTGGGTAACTGGGCATTTCCAATGGGTAATGAAGGACATAGCTTTTATTGCTGAAGAGAGGTCTGACGGGCACAACCGCCTCCTCAAAGGCCAGACTGATTGCCACCCCAGATGTCAGCAGAGATTTGCAAGACCCACCTTCTCTAGCCCAGTATCATTGAAACCCTTAGCTTAGCCATCAAATTAAATAGAAATGAATTGGTGTAACTCTTCCCTCATAATAATGCTGTTTCATTGCCTTGTAATCCACTTTTAATTGGGATTTGCTTCCTGGCAACAGCATGTAAACAAGGAGATGGTCAAAGGCAGAAGGGGGAGGGGAGGGAATAATGCAGAAATGGGATCCCCCTTGGTCCAGCTTCCCCTCTCTAAAATTCCACAGTCTGAGTTGCTTCCACAATAATTTTGGAAAATGCCTTTCCTTCCCCCCCCCTCCCCCCAGATTTAAAAAGGGTCTGTTCTCCTCCCCTCTTCATGTAAACATCATTTACCTTGTTCTATAGGCAGCATAACTAGCAAGAGCAAGTACTCACAAAGTGTAAATTAGCTAGTGACAATAAATTGTCAGATTGCCTCTGAGGCAGAAACAAATGAATAGTTTAGTTTATTAATCACATGGCACCTTCACCTTTGATGTCTTGATGTTCCAGTTTTGGTGCTCCATTAAGCAACCCTGAGTGACTGCTGCAGCAGCCTCCACTAAACCAGAAATTTTGTTGGCAGCACATTTCAGGACTTCAAAGGCGGTAAATTACCTTGAGATTGTTTCATTAAAGCGCCCTTCCCAGTGTGAACAGCAATAACAGGAGAATTGAGATCAAAGAGCATCCATCTTTCTAGATTTGCTACATAGAAAATTACATGCTGAGGGTGTCTTTTTCACAAATCATGTCGCCTCCCATTTCAGCAAGAATGGTTCTAATTAGAGCAGAAGCCTCCCTGGCTGTGCGGAGAGTTATGATTGTCATTAATACAGCACTGGAAGCTTTTTCCTCTTTGCACTCCGCAGACCCCTACCCAATTCTCTGCAAAGCTAGCAATGTTTGTGATGTGCCTCTGGAGCCTAATTAGAAACAATTATGCTGATTAACTGATTACAGCCAGTTCTCTACAGATTCTTGGGAAGAGCTTTTCCTGGGACGTATATTTGTTTATTTTAAATATTCTTTCATTTCCCTTCCCCCTCCACCCCCACGGGCTGTCTAACTTCACATAATCCTGTGCTTTGCTTTCTTCTAACCATCAGGGATGCAACCTAAGCAAACTGTGCTGGAGACAGACCAGAGAGAAGGGACTGCTGGAGGTCCTCCTGGTACATCTCCTGTTTGATGTGATGTACCAGGCGCAAGCCAGCTAGACTAAGGATCTATAGCCCCGATTCCTGTATGATTTATTTTCATTTTCAGGCACTCCACAGTTGGCTTCAGCTTTCAGGTCATGAGAATCTTCCATAACAGGTTAAACCCCAGCAGTACCAGCTATAAAGCATACAAAAACCAGAGACATCACCTGCTGACCCATCCCTGTCTCGAGTGGCTGGTACCTTCTCACAACACCTTTTGGAGCAGCCATGGGCAGGCAGGTACCCATCTCATGGTGTAACTGTCTCTTCCCATCTCACTTGCTGCGTACAGGTGTGGAGAGAGGCAGCTGGGTGGACATCACTACAAAATTAGGGCAATTCTTACAAAGCCTGAATCATTTGTTCCCGAGAAATCCCTTTATCAGCAGGCTGCAGAACTTGTCCTCCCGACTTCCCTTCCTTGCAGCCACTCATCACCGTCCTTTGTGTGTCTTTTCCAACACAAAGGCACTGCTGTTGTCTAACATGGCATGTACTTCACGATTTCGTAGAAATAATAGCAGTCCGTAGAGAATCTAACTACTCCATAATCATGGCAACTCAGTCTGCGTCAGAGGAAAGCAGGAGAAAACCAGCAGTCACAGAGAAATCTCCTTCCACGGAAAGGTTCACCCACCTCCCGCTGGTTAGAGGCTCATGTCTGCATTCAGACACAGCACGTTTACATCTCTCCACTCTCTGGTTTGATTCCCAGGTCTTCCTCATTTAAATCTGATGTTCTTACCACCTAGATAAACATCCATCACAACATATAACTGAGGGCAAAAGCTTAAAAGGTGCCCAGGTAAAGTCTCCTGGAAAAAGCCTCTCTTTTGATGGTGTTGCACTCATGTACTGTCTGAGGTTTTTCTGGTGTACTGCCAAGAGTGGAGGCATCAGTTTGGTCAGACAGAATAGTGAGTGTTTCAGGCAACTTTCTTGTACACCTCTTACTAATTTCTTCTCTAACTAAGCAACCAAGAAACTTTGCAGTTTCTCTGAATGTGTTTCCTTTCTAGACTTTTAGGCCAGAACAATTCCAGAGGTGCCCGTAACTTTCGGCGTGTTCAGTAGCATTTTCTGCCCTGTTCTTTAAGCTTCCTAAGACGTACCAATTTATTTGCTGCTGCATAGCCCACTAGACTTTAAGCACTTCAGTCACAAGATGGCTTTTTCTCCTTAAAGCAATATCATCATTTAATATACTGTGTTACAGCAGTATGAAACTGGGAAAAGTAAGAGAGATGTATGCACTAAATGTCTCTCCCTTACATTTCCCCCAAACAAAAATACCTGTTGGCAATGTCCTACTGGAACACTCCCATCAGGGGTACATGAAGAAAGTTTCCTTATCAAAGAGCATAAAAGTATTCATGTGCCTAAAGCTCTGACAAAATAATCTAACACTCTTTCCTGGTTATATTATATTAATTTGATATAGAAGATACAACTCTACTCATATATTTTGTGAGTTTGACCTCTGATTTGCAAATCTCCAGCCACAAGTAGATGTGAATGAAACATTCATAGCCAGAAGTGAAATTATTCAGATTATAGTTTTTGGGTTTGTTTTTTTTTTTTCATAATTCATTGTAAATTTGAAATAGGATCACAAAATTACTTTGGTTCTGAAAAAAAAAAAAAGCAAATGCACCCCTTTTCCTACATATTATGGGCTTCTTGAAAGTGAAAGATGGTATCAAAATGCAGAGCTTAGAGATAAAGTCATTTCATTTTAGTCTTGTGTTTTATGAGACCTTTCTGTCGGACATCACAAGTGAAGCAAAACATGAGGAGCATAAATCCGTGGGAAAAGCAGCAGTGTAGATTTTTGTGTGAAATCCAGTGGAATCTCTTTCACCAGCTCTGCAGCACTCTGGATCCAATCTGCTGGATCCTGTTCCACAGAGAAGAGACTGAGAAGAATAAGCAGCATGCAATGATTTGTTGGATTCTGGTGAAGACATACCACGCTTAATTTCATTGTAAAAGGAACATACACAGCCATTGATCAAAATGTCTTTGTCATTGCTGGAATTACGCCAGAACTATCCTGGTATTTCAAGAGCGATTCGTGTTGCTTTTTGTGATATGAGGTCAGAATAAATTAACGAGGGCTTCTGACAGCTGATTTTCAATGATAATCTTTATGTTAGGATTGACCTGTTTATTCGACCCAGTCAATCTCTCATCAAAACGACAGCTCAAGAGCACCGTAGATTATTATCCTCAAGGGTGCATACAGATCCCGTCACTTGAGACAATAAAAGCCGATTAGTACAAAATCAGAAAAGAAGACTGAACAAGAAGAAAGCAAAAAAAAGATCAGACTTTCTAACTTTGCCATGAGTTAGAACAGAACATAGAATCATGGAATGGTTGAAACCCAAACGCAGATGTCGTGTTGTAAAAGGCCTTTTTATCGGGATGGCTTGCAAATTTGTCATGTAGGAAAAGCACTTGTCCTCACAGCCTGATGGGTCTTTCTCCCTTGTAGGGCTCTGGGTTATGCTCTGTTGTCATATCTGGGTAAACGGGTAGTGGTTCCATTTGAAGATAATGGAATTGCACTGTCATAAAACATATATAAATGTAACACAAAAGACAGGCTTAGAATTGATGCCTGGGACATGGTACTAGGGAACAAGGTTCCGAGGCAGCGTATGAGCTGTATGGTGTGTAGGGCTCAAACAGCTGGCAACTTGTATACTGTGGTTGTAGAAGTATTTCAGTACAGCTGTTGGTAGTAAAGTCTGAAGTGTACTTGTCTGAACAGCTCCTGTAGAGATTGATTTTTGTTTATCACTTTTCTAAGTGCAAAATTTACACATGAAATTAAAAAAAATTATAGTAGTCTTTCTAATTGTGGTTGACTAGTCATACTGCTAATAAGTGCACAGTATAACTGTAAACAGATCACAAATCTGGAAACATATTCATTTATGTTACCTTTGTTCTCATTCCAGGAAATACAAGGATTTGATAAGTTGACATTGATTTAATAGTCTGAAAACTGGAATCAATCTTTCTTTTCAGCCTTTTATTTTTCCTCCTGTTCCAAATTACAAACACATTTCTGCTTCCTGCAAGCTGTGCGTGTATTTCCATGGCCATCTTGAAGACCTCTCCCCCTCCCGCCCCCACTCTTGCCTAAGCAAGAAATGTCTTGTTAATTGAGGTTGCAATTCAATGTTTGGTGAAGGAAACGAGTGCAATACAGTTAAGGAAATGCAGCTTCACTGCGTGTTCATTCTGCAGTGGCTGATTACTGGTGTGATGATGATGATGATGATCAGATGTTGTTTGAGAACTGAAATACAGTGATTGGTTTTGATAACCTGAAATTAACAACTGGATTTATAGCTTGTAAATATTCCTTGTGGTGAATTCTCGCATTGCTGGCATAATCCCCTCTTCCTGTACAGACCTCATTTATGAATCCCAAACCAGTGACATTATCCCCAGGATGTAAGACAAGACTCTCTCCTGTAATGCACACTGCATTTACTGAGTAGTCAATAAAGTGGCATTCTCAGACTTTTTATGTGGCCTGATTAAATTGTACGCGACTGTGACAGTTAAATTTACACACACTGACCTACCGCTCAGTTATAAAACTGCAGGCTTTTACTTGCACAAGATTCTACTCCAGTGTTTCTCTTTCAAATCCTCCTTTGTGGTAAGGAAAGATCTCCTATTTTGGGTTTTGTGTTGTGATACAGACCCTCATTGCCAGTCTGGTGCAATCTGCCTGTAGTGCAGTGGCAGGACTGCCCTTTTAAGGGGTGCCCTCCAGCAGCATTGAGTCAGAATGATTGCACAGTGGGGGCAAAAAGACACCCTTACACCATTGCAGTGTTCTTTTTTTGCTTCCCGACAGGCATTGATAGCTGGGACAAGTTAAGGCTCCTACGGGCTGCTTCATCCCAGCCTTGTGGAATTGGCTCTGCTGGGCTGCAGCTAGAAAAGGGGATGGTTGAGAACTGAGATACAGTGATTGGTTTTGATAAACTGAAATTAGCAACTGGATTTATAGCTTGTAAATATTCCTGGTGGTAAATTCTCGCATTGCATGAGGATCAGGTGCATCCTCATATACAGGTCTACCAGCCTCTCTGATCTCTCCTTTTCCCGCTGCCTGCCTCTGAGAATACGGGAATCATGTCATGCCAGCAACTCTTCCTGGAGCCTGAGACAATTATCAGAGAAAGGAGAAATATTCTTTCTTAATGGAATGATTCTGCAACATTTTAATGTAGATTCATATTTTAATCTGTTGAAGAATACATTTACATGCTGCTTCAGTTTTATTTGCTACCCAAATCAGAAGTACCAACACTGAAATAAAAGTGCTAAACCGTACAGCCATGGAGACATCGGTTCAGTGAACTCCCGAGATGATGGGGGGAAATACATACCAGTGGCCAACTTGTGGAAACATTTAGGCCAACATGCAGATCTTTGCTAATACTCATAATCCTCCTGACTCTGCCTGCTGGTAACGGGGAGGAGTGGGCCTGTCTAGTCAGGAAGCTGACAGACACAGGAACAGCGAGAGCTTGTGAAGTCACTGAGCTAATCTTTCAAAACCCATTACTAAGGGAAGGAGCTGGCAAAGCTGGTGTGAAGTTAAAGAGTACAGTAGGAATTGTCCCATCTTATTCTCTCTATGCTGCTTTTGGTTGACATGAAGTTCTTTACCGAACAGAGATTTGAAAAGGTTTGACTGGTGGTTCTTTCCCAACAAAGGACATGTTTCTTATTTTCGTAGAAATGCTTTTCCTATCCCCAAAGAAGGTATACTTGGGGTCTTATTTAAAACTATCAGAGTGAATGAAGCTTTGTTGATGATCCTGACCCGTTCATGCTGTCGAGATGTCCAATTCTTCCTGGTGGCTCCAGCAGAGTGCAAGGCAGGCCAGTTTCAGCTTCAGGCTATGCCATATTGCTCTGTGCCACAGAGATCACGGTCGAGATGCAACTCATGTTAACTGAGAGACAGGGGGCTGGAAAAGTGCCTCCTTAGCATGCTGGAGAAGGGGTGTTTTCCATGGATAGCCAGGGGTCTGCTGCGGGTTTCCTCTGAATACTTTCGATGTACTCTAAAGATTTTGAGAGTACTCTTAACGATTTTGATGTGCTAAAAAGATGCTGGTGTCAGGAGGCCCTGGTGTCAGGACGCCGGGTAATAGAGAATTGTTCCCAGGAGGGGTGGTCCTTGCCAAGCAGCATCCCCAACACCTGTTATCATATTTGCCTATGATAAATGCTATATAGAAACCAAAGTCTGAATAAACTAGACATTTCTTTTAAGTAGGCTACAAACGCAGTTTTGGTAAGAGATGGGACTCGGTATCATAAAAGAAAGAGACATACAGAAGTTTTCATGTATATTTATGGGATATTATGTCCAAGATGAAGGCAACCATTTGTAAAAATATTCCTTTTAAAAACCACAAAGTAGAAGTGAACTAGACAATGTTTAAATTATTATCCTTTGTGGCTACCTGTTTTATATGTTGAATATTTTGCAAAGGTTATGTGCAAACCACTAAAAATTCAGGGAAGTGTCATTCTGTAATTAAAGTATGTTTATTCAGTAAAGCGCTAGTATGATTTCCGCTTGAATCGTTCACTGATATTTGGACCGTTGCAGGTCTTAAAGGCCGGATTCTGTTTTCAATACACGGTCAAAGCACGTTAGTGGAAAGTCTTCCTGGGTAGGCAGTATGGAGTGAAACATTTCATGCTCGCTCTGCCCTCAAAGAGATTGTCCTGCTTTTTAAAAATGCAATGTGTTATTAATATTTTCTTAATTATCTATGGCTGTTAATACAGAAATTGACTCGTCGTTGTTGTAGGATGTAGCAGAAGCATATTTTTATAGGACTGAGGAGCCCACAAGTCTGATACACTCAGTGGACCTGCAAATTAGCATGATAATAGAATTTATAATCTGTTGAGGTAAATAGAAACCAAAGCCCACAGAGACATCCACATGTGGTAAGACCGGTTTGCTAGCCAAAACAAAGTCTACTTGTGTTGTTCACATTGTTGAAGAATCTGAATATTAGAAGATGTCTAGGACACAATGAGGTAAATTTCCAGACAAGATAAATACAGACAGAAATATAAGCCGAGAGTGAAGAATAGGGCTACTGTAGGAATTTTAGCACTAAAAAATTGAGTGAATTGTGGGAGGCACACCCAGTTGGGATTCTGGTTTTCACAGGCTCTTTGCTTGTCAAACTTAATATCAAGTAAAATAACCTAATTTGACTTGGCAAAGGCATATAGTATATAGACTTGGTATTTGTGACAGAGGCTTTTGAAGTTTCTTATAAACAGCGTTTTCCTTGCTTTGGAAGAGATGGTTGAATAATAAACAACTTTCCCAATTCTGACTCCTACTGCTGGAAAGAACAAATCGTAAGTAGCTCATCGGCAAAGGAAATCCCTCCGAAAAAAAAAAAAAAGGAAAGCCCGTCTGCCAAAAAAGGCCTTAATAGTGTGCTCAGTCTTAGGCATGTGCTTAAAGAAGGCCTGAGTAAGGGTGTGTCACATTTTTAGTTTTTTTTGTTCCTGTTTTTTTCTGACCCATGACCTCACGGAAGCATGCTGTGGGACTGTCTTTCAGGCAAAACATGTGCTTTTGCTCTCCTGGGTCTTTTTTTTTCCCTCTGTCTCTTTATTGTGGATTGATGTGAAATCTGAATTTGAAAAAAGAACTAATTTACCAATTAGGATGATGTTGCTGTTGTTGTTGTTGTTGCTGTTGTTATTATCATCATCATCATCATCAACAACAACATCATGATTACTATTTCCATTTTCCCTGATTAGGAAACAAGCAGAAATAGGTTGCAGAAAGGATAATAAAAGTATTTTGGAAGAAAACTTAGACTGAAGGCAGAAATGTATTAATGTGTTTGAGATGCTGGATGTTATCTTTGGAAATGGAGCAGATTTAGCCACCGGTAAAAGAGACATTAACTAGAGGGTGGTGATGTAGAATCAGTCAAAGCAAAATCCCAGAAGAGTATGGTTCTGTATTCTTCCATTATGTCCCAGTTTCGCAGATTCACTGAGTCAGATTCAGCACTGAAATTTGGAGGTACTGTTCTCACTGGAATTAATAAAAGCTACATACAATTACTTTTGAATTTAAATTTATTTGGTGATCAGAGCAAAATAGGAGTGGCGTCAGCTTGCACTAAAACAACGATGCAAACAAATGGCTCAAAAGCATGGCTCACAAAAAGAGCTATTTATTTTTGACATCTTACGAAAAGCGGCAGATCTCCATCTCTCCCACCTAAGAATAAATCATCCCTTTCTTTTTTCTTTCCAAAACGTGCTTTCTCTTGCCATTACTGTCCCCGTCTCTGTCCTTTTTCTCTTTCGTTGCCAGTTTGTAAATGGATTTATGCTCAGTATATCCAAATGAGAAGGAGCTCAGAGTTTCCTTTTGAATCTCAACTCTTAGTATTTAACTACTTGGTTTGCATACTTTAATTCGCCTGATTCCTGCAACTTTTATCCTATTGATAATTGATAGACTGTTCCTTCCTTCCCAATTTCCTTTATTAGTTACATCAGGAAGTTTATTGGTGTTCCTTGCATGTAACTCAAGAAGACGGATAGCGCCACGCTTGTTTTCAGGCCTATGTAAATTAATACTGTCCAGAAGTCTAAAGGCAAAGATCAGCAAGCCTTAAAACCCGGAAGATATCTGGTTACACGCCAGAGGCCTCCTCTTCAAATGAAATGACAGGAATCTGGGGCTGAAGGACTTCCGCTCGCTCTTAATGAACTTGAGTGGCTCTTGCCTATAACCAGAAATGATATGCAGACAAACAGCTCCTAAGACACATGTCATTCCTGTAGCTTGCAGTCTATTATTACTTTTATTCTTTCCAGCGTCCCCTTGTTGCACTGCAAGCCTGGAGACCAATCACGTAAAGCATGAATAATGGAGTGCCCAGGCACGCTGCCACTGATGTCAAAAGTGTCTTTGCACCAGAGTGCAAACAGAAAGTCTCATCCCTTAAACCTGGTGTGGCTCTTTGGACAGGTTATGCTGATTTACATTTATGAACAAAACTCAGGAGGATTCCTGGGTTGGCATAGCTGGGTTTGAGAGATTCGCAGGTGTCCCTCCATCACCAAATCCAAACATTTTCTCTTGTCATTCCTGCTTCACTTGAATGAAGATGCTGGTATATGTCTATGTGCCTTTGTACAGATAACAAATAACCACAAGAGTCTGTAATGATTTACTGTCTGCGGTCCTCTACCGATACACAAGTGAATATAAATACATTTATTGAGGAATAATAAAGGGAATTTAAAGCCATGGCATAAAAAGCAGCGTATGAGAAGTTACCCACTCCAAATGTGGGTGTGTTTAAGTCTCAGATGTAACAATTAAATGCTAACATGGTGTAATACAATAATATGGGCACACAGTGTTTCATTCCAGTGGCAATCCTAATTATAACACTACTCAGTACAGGAAATTGCCTGTTCAACTACTCTGCCCGAAAACCTTAACAGAAAACTGCACATATGTTTGCTTACATAGTGAAATATAATGCAGAGCCGACTCCAAACAGCAAACCACAAGATCTCCTTCTTTCCTTTACTTTTTCTCTTCCCTCCAAAACTTCACACGGTGGAGAGTAACACCGCAGCTTATTAGCAGCATGAAAGTGAGGCAAGAGCCTGCTTACAAAAGCCAGTGGCGTATGATAAAATGATGGCTCAATCAAACGGCCGTAACATGCTCAAAAGCAGACTTGGAAGGTTTGTGTTCCGGCAGCGGCAAGGAAAAGAGCCTGTCAACACCGTGCGCGTATTTCTCCTCGTGAATATCCATGGCTGTAAGTGAACTGCGCTACCTCGACTTGCCGGAGTAGTTATAAAATGAGAGCTCCCCTTCCTCTCTGGATTCTCAGGAAGCTTTTGAAGAGAAACAAGCCAGATATTTATGAATTAAAATGCTTCCAATTCCATCTCTCCCAGGAGGGAGATAAATATCAATTTGATGTTCCTCTGTGCTAGAAAAAAAGGGATTTGTGTTTTTTTTGTTCCCTGAGAATGGACTGGAACAGACTTTTTTTCTAAAGCTTCTCTTTTAATCTCTAATATAATGAATTACTTTACCCTTCAAAGCATGTAGTTTTCCAGTTAGTAAAATATCTGGGGGCATCCAACTTGGGGTTTGGACAATGGGATGCATGATTCTGGTCTCTGTCTTGCTCAGTCCTTTGCCCTCCTTGACACACTCTTGATTACAGACTGGAGAAGATCTTGATAATAACCAAAAACTCAGCTGCATAATAGCAAATTTAGGCACCAGTTCAGGAAAGTCCTTAACCATGTGCTTAAACTTGTTGCTTAATCACGGCCAAAAGAGCAGACAAAGAACTCAAGTAGAACAATACATAGACTGAGAAAGTCTCTGCTGGGGGCTTTGGTTTCTTAACTGTGTGTGTACTCCTGTCATTCTATTGACCTTCAACATCTACAAAAAGGCAGGATGATTTACTGGAGCTAAGTTGTTTTACGAGGCTTGGTTGAGACTTGAAGTTCTTGCTAACAACAAACAAGTGCTGAGTCAGCAGCTGGCCTCTCCTGCAGGAGGGGAGAGTGTGACGATGGGACTAACAGTTTTATACTCCTAATATATCTAATAAAGAAAGAACTAACTCCATTTCACCCCAGTGAACACTATTTACTGAATAATATCATGTAACTGGACAGACCGTATTCTTGATACTGCAGCATCTTCCCCAAATTCCTGCTTTCGTTGTCTGTAGCACCACTCTCAGTGTTTCTTTATACTTTCTTACTACTCTTGTTATAAACCTTCTAGCAACAATTTACTGAGGTTTGATTCGAATTTGAGCACCCCAGTCTACCGAAATGCTTTGTTGCAGAAAGAAAAGCTATTGGCACGGATCTAGCACACCAAATGTTGGGGTTTACTTCTTTGACTTTACAGCTTTACTGGCATCTTTCTGTTGGTCTGATTGTGCCAATGCTTAATAATGCCCAGTAATAGACCATATCCGTTTACTTGGACAGATTAGCCCGTGGAAAACTCTCACTTGTGGTGTCACAGGAGCAGTATCACCCTTCAGCGTGGCAACCCCACGCGTTGTCTTTTCCAGTGGTGATATGGAAGCTGGGGAAATCTGGGGGACTACAAAGTAGCGCAAGACAAATTGCTTTGGCTCATCAAAAATAAATTAAAAATATGAATATTAAAGAATGTCATTAACAGGTACAGAAACCTTAAAAGAGGTATTGTGTTTTCTTCTGATTTCAGTGATGTTGGTGCAAATCTTGGTTAGATCACTGAAAGTTTTGTTCCTAGCTCTGAACCTCTGGAACAGATTCTATTCTTGAGGGTATGAACAACTATCAAAACAGCTATAAAAACATTACTAAAAAGTGATGGAAAAGAATGATTTTGCCTGTTGTTTTTTAGGACTCTTTTATGCCTTTCTGACTTCTTTGTATCACTCTGAATGAAATGGAGGTTTAAGGACATGGTTAGACATGGATGACTGTGTACGAATCCCATTTGTAGCGGTAACAGATGAAATATCTTTGCAAGTGACATAGCAGTCTGGATATGACCATTCTATCCTATGCCTAATTACAGTTTTTATGTACACAAGTATTTCTCTTTAATCATCTTTGTCTCCTCCTTGCCTCTGTTCCCAATTGTCACAATTCTGCTTCTTTAGCCTGCATCAGCCATGCTTAATATGTGCCATAGCTTTGTTTATGGATATATTTTACTAATTCTTATTTATTAAAATAATTGCCTTAATTAATCCTAATTGTTCATTGTTAATCACTCAGTAATACGCTTCCATTTGCTTGTACACATATTTTTGTATTAGTCATTATAAAAGCAAGACATAAAGCAAATGGTATAATTACTCACCAAAGACCAGGAGCTCAACCAATAAAAATCAAAGGGGAGAAAATAAAATGCTTTCAACATTCCTATATAGTAACTGGGACATCCTGTGTCACAAGTGACTTTATGAGCTGTCTGGAGGTGGGATTCCCTTCTAAAGCCCCAGAAGGCTAAGAAATGAAATGAGAAACCATCTTACAGCTGAGGTGATGGTTCCAAATTTACCTCTTGCTGTTTGTCAGCAAGACCAGGAGAGAAGGTAAACGATGTCAGTACCCTACTGAACTAAGATAGGCTGCCTGGGAGAGCCTTGAAGGGAATGACATTTGAATAACAATGTCAAAAAACCTCAGAGCTTTGTATTTTATTTTTTTATTTTCTCTTGGAGGGGGAGAGAAAAAGCAACCACCTACTATTGTTAGGCAAAATCTCAGAAATGTCTTAATGTTGGCGGTTACCGAAAATCACAACATGACTTGATCTGTTTGCACTCACGCTGGGTCAGTTCATGATCAGGCAAGTGTATGGGGGCGAGGAAAGAGGAAGCCTTGCTGAGAGCAATGGCAGCGCCGTCACCCAGGTGGGTGGTTATCTCTCCTGTAACTCTAGCCTTTCCCTAAAGCCAAATGTAAAAACAGTACAAGCTATGAGGTAGCACGCAAAGGCTCTGCAGAGCTACAGAGAGAAGCTCTGAAGAAATGTGTCTCCAGGGCAGTCCTGGGCTGGCAAAGACATTCTGTCAGAACAAATACGGACTCCCTTAGGTGGGACTATCCGCTATTGTATGTCCTCCATGCACATGGCCTCTATCTCCTATGAGAAAAGTGTTTTGTTTTTCTCGTTAGCTGGAAAGTAGCTTTCATATCAGACAGAAATGGTCTGGTCCACTAAATAACTCTAAAGCAGTTAATGGCACAGGTCTTGCAATGTGAGCCTAAAGGGGAGAATAAACTCCCCGAGTGCTTGTTCTACTTCACTGGCCCAAAGTGACTGAGGTACATGGACTTCAGGGAAGCCATGCTACTGCTATCAGCTGAGAGCCTTTTCTGTGTTTATTTGTAACATACTGATCTTTCTATAACCTTGCGATATTATAATTGTCCTTAGTTAAATGATATTCACAGATGATTTATTCAACAGTTGCAGTTCCCACAGTTCTAAAGCTTGTTGACTTCATGTTCTTGGGTAAATTTTTTGTGGTTTAATCTGCTGGCAAAGTCCCAATGGTTTTGAGGAAGTTATATTAACAAAAGTTGTGTCCTGAATAAGTAGATTTCCCTCTCTAGCTGATAAGGTTTAAATATCTATTGATGTAAGTGCAATCTTGTTTCTATAGGAAAGATGGTAGCTCAAACTCAGTGAAGCATTTCTCAACTCACCTTCCTTCTCCCAACACTGACCCTCTGTAGCCAGGGGAAGTCCATCTGCAAGAAGTACGAGCTTATTCTCCCACATTTTCACTTATTTTTGTCTTTGATTCTGTTAGGTCTTCCAACAAAGACATGCTTAGTGGCAATTTTTAGTGGCTTCTGTGGTCTGGGAACCTAACCTGCTACAAGAGTTGAACAAATCCAATTCTGACACATCTGCAATCTGGAGCCACACAACAGAAAGGTTTTGTATTATGTCTTCTCCTTCCCTTTTGACCATTGTTTTCCGTACACTGAGCCAACTCACATTACCCGTCAAAACTGGTGATTGCAGTAGGAGAGGAACAGCCTGTTTGAACACCCACTACAGGTTGGTGAAATCCTGATGACCCCCTTGTTTGGTCACAGAACAGAGGTGTCCTATGGCATAAATATGCCTTCCTGTGAAGTGTGTGTGAAGTGGGGGTGATCCGGTAACACAAATCTGCAGCTGAGAATGTGTCTCCTGAGGGCACCTTTCCCTGGAACCATCACACAGATACAGCAACCATGCAAGGTCTCCGGTGGTGGAGTTGCAGCCTCCAACTTGGCAAGCCCATGCACCAGGCCCAAGAGTGGAGAGACACTACATACCCTTTGCCACATTTTCACAAGAAACAACCCAAAAGCCACTGCTTCCATTCAAGTATGCAATTTTAAACTTCCATACTTCTTTATGGATCCTGTGTGATGGAGACCACGTCTCTGCAGTCTGATGTTAGATCTATAGCCCAACTACTGCTAAACGTGTCAGATGAAGTAAAAGACAGGAAAGGGAAAATTTTAAAGGAGTGAATTAATGGCTAAATTAATGTTACAGCTCCTCCTACAAATCCTCACTTACAAGCTCAGCGGGTTTTTCTTGTTTATCCACCCAGCCTGTCCTGGAAAGGGACCTCCTACCTCATTCTTCTTTATTGCTGTTGCTATTAAGAGAGATTTTTGTAGTATACAAAAGCTCTGATTGTCCTCTCACTTATACTAATTTTGCAATTGTGTAAATCCATTGACCTGAGTAGAGTTATTTTTGATTGGCACTAATATATGCTGGAGGAAAATCAGGTTTTAAATATCTTTGAAGGCAGACAAGCTTGGAAAAAATAGTCTTCTTTTTAAGCTCCATAATCGTGACGACGTCCTTTTGTGCCATGCTGTTCATGTGTTATTTGAATTATATTTGTCAAACGTTCATTCGGGTCAGATATTTGTATGTCCATTGTGTATTACTTTGTAAATTTAACTTAATTTGTTTGTAGTTTTTCTTTATAAATAACCTCACTTCGAAGTTATTTTAGAGGTTTTAAAGACCAGGAAGGCAAAGCAAATGCATATAAATGGCTCAAGTTCCTAAAGCTTCAATAACTTCCAGGATTTCTCTTACCATGAAACTAAAAGTGAGTCATTTGTATCTTACTATGTGATGTGATCATTCTGTTACCGTGATGTAGCTAGACAAGAAGTTGTCAATAATTTACAGTCACAGTGCCCTCCCCATAAATCAGTGTAATACACAGTTTCATATGGATAGTCTTCAGTTTAGCCTCTTTTATGAAATATTCAGCTCAGCTGAGCTGTGTAAAGTACTTGGTCTAACCACCAAGATGAGTCATTACAATGTTATACTTGCTCTTTTCTATTTATTTCTTTTTTGTTGTTGTCATTAGGTCAATTGCTTACCTTTGGCCTTTTATAGCAATAGAAAGAGCCCTCTCCTCTGAAATCCTTTGCTTTCTACTCCACAATGTACCATGGGGCAAAGCTAAACACCCAGTTGATTTCACCTTGAATTACTGAAGCAGCTTTCTGAAAATGATTCAATAGCTTAATTTTTGCGGACATTTTAATCAATAACTTTTGGCCCCATTACTGGCTTGGCTTTGGGCAGGATTACAGCAGAAATTGCAACACTTCTTTTTTACTGTGGTGTGCGTGACGACTAAGGATTTACAAGCCTGTCCAATACAGTGGCCTTTTGCATACTTCTGAGGCTGTGGTCTCTCAAGCAACTTGCCAAACCCCTTGCTATGTGAAAACTCGTTGAGCCGATGTAGTATACATATATATGTGTATTATATAATTGCATTCCATGTATTGCAGTGAGTCAGCTTGAAAACCTGAATGAAAAATTAGAAGTTGTACCGATACTGTGACCTACACTTTAAAAGGAACATCTCGGTCATTCTGTGCTATTAAATTTTTGTCTAACCAGTACATATTACTGCTAAGTTCCAAAGTCAGAAGATTTCTCCCATAACATAACATCTATTGATAACAATGGATGCTCTCTCCTTGAAAAATAATTTGGCTTGTACCTGGTGTGAAACTACTAGTGTGTTGACTTGCTGTTCACTGTAGTTAGAAGAGATTATGTTAAATGTGGCATCTTCCCCTGGAAAAATATACCAGGGACATTTGGTGCTGTTCCAGCCCTGCATCAGCCCAGTTGAACACACAGTTAGCCAATATTATACATAAGTCTAAAATAACTGTGTAAATTAGGTGCATAATTGCATCCATAAATTGTTGGAAAATCTGGCTTTTAAATTACACATCATAAACAATAATAACCCACTGAGTTGATTGCTGTCAGTTTACCTTACCTAAACTGTGTTTCTCTTTGTCCAGCCTAAGAATCAAGGGATGCTCTCTAAACTTAGCAGGGAGCAAACTTCAAATCAGCAATGTAGATGTTTGCTTACAAAACATGTCAACAAGCTCTGGACGTCACTGCTGTAAGGAGTTGTGGGGCCTAAATCATAAAAGACAGTTGCGTTTTTGGTAGGCTGCGTCCATCAGCTGGTCTTAAAAGTCTAGTTGCGTTTTCTGGATCAGAAAGTCCCCGTGTCATCTAGTCCTGGAAGCTAGGAGGATGTACAAAGAGAAGGATGTCTTTGTACCTTTGTTGACATCATTCAAACACAGGATTCGGGCTAGACGAACTTTGGCCTGGCAGTTACGGCTCGTTTTCCGACCTTATATTTCTTTACATTACTTTGCAGAACATTTCTGTTTCAGACTGCCCTTGAAGTCACAAAAGTAGTTCTTATTACTTTCAAATCACAGTTATTATTGTCTTTTATATTTGAATATCCATAGTTAGAAATATGATTCGTTGTTATTATTATTATACCTAGTATAATTATTATCTCACAAACTTCAGAATCTGAATCTGACATAGTGAGGAATAGTCTCACTGGGATCCTGACTCAACCCCGTGCAGAATGCCAATGAAATAAAAAGAATCAATTTAAAACTCCATTTTAATATCAGAATAGACCTGATAGTAGTTCAAGATAGAGAGTAATTAATCTAACCATTCACATAACAGCCACTTTGGAGGAAATTTGTCAGTGCGTGACAAGAATAGATAGCTGTGACCACCAAGTGGAGTGATAGAAGATAGAAATAACACTTAAAGCACACACCTCCAATTACTATGATATTGTCTATCTTTTAATAATGAGAACATCACAACAGGGAGGTATACGAGCTTTTAATGACACTCGGTAAATGAGTTGGCTTGCAAAACAGCTGCACGTCCTTTTGTACTTATAATGGCTTGACAACATTTTGTCTAGAGGGCTGTGAAATTTTCCTAGCCCAGCCCGTTAATCTCAAAAGCAAATGTTGTTTTCCAGTGAGAAAGCTGCACAAACCGACTCTCCCTGCTTGCGCGCTGTCATAGCATGAGCCAAGAGCTGAAGCGAAGTTCGTCAGAGCCCTGAAGCAAGGAGCAACAGAATCAGCCATTGAAATGCATGCATCTCAACAGCTCCCGAAACTGGAGTAATGTTTCTGAAAAACACAGCATCGGTCAGGTGTGGATCTAGTGTGTGTGTGGGGTGCCGTTCAGAGGCTCATGGACCCTCCATGAAGTACCATCTAATACAAAAGTCATGCTTAGGGTTTCAAGGCAGTCTTCCACTTGCACGATTGGGCAGTAACTACCCTTCCACCCTCATTCGCAGGTAACGCTGGCTCTAGCATGTTTATTGGAGACAGGGAAAAAAAGGAGCCCCCATTCGCAGTGAATGTCACAATTCTAGGTAGGCTTAGAGATTTACATACACACATTGTTAGATCTGGGTTGCGAGTCCAACTAATGAATCATCTGTATTAATGGGAAAGCCCATAACAGCATTGCCCTGGGTGTGTAGAGTGATAGAAATTCTAATGTATTTTAAAATTAAACTTGACCTACAATCCTACTCCAATCTTAGATCTGTACAAAGGCATTAATTGGACTTATTCAACTAATTACTTGTTATTAAACTAGTCTAGAGACTGTAAAGACTTGGACAAGCAATTATTTTCTATAGATGACAACCTGAGTTTTGGCAATATTATCTGAACTGGGATAAAAGTTCTTAAACCTTCAGAAGCTGAGCCCGCGGCAGCCAAGCCTATGAAGCCAAAAGATTATGCCAATGTTCTCATGGTTTTCATTTTGTTATGTAGGATGCAATTATGCCAAAATGTTATGATACTATATCAGAAGTTGCATGCATCTTCTTTGTACAGAACCGTGAGGTTTCAGCAGCCCACTCTAACCTAAGCAGCAATAGGTAGAGATGCCCACATCTTTCTTAGTAACCCAAATGCTGAGAGACGTGATAGCCATAAGACCTCTAGATGCAAAAGATTTAATTTGTCTAGGGAATGGAAAAATTAAAAAACCACCCCATGTTTCCACCTTGTGATAACGCCAGAAATCCTAATTTCTTATTTTAACATGTGTTCACTGTGGGTTGCTGACAGGATTCCCCGGTATGAAATAAAGTTATTGATTTCAGTTTGCGTACAGATAATGCTTACACATGTCTTTGGGTGGCTATGACCACTCAGAGGGATGAGGACCACACCTTTGCTCTGTTTTGAGGGTTAGTGATGGTCCTTTTGTGAAGGGCAGAAAGAAATAATATTAAGTTTTCCTTTTTCCAGTGAACCAGTACTTAAAAAATGAAACACCAGGGAAAGCCCACTGATCTACATGAGGTTTGAAAAGTTGAAGGACTCGGCTTTGATAGATCAACACTGTCTTTCTGACTTTTCTATAACTGATAAATAATATAGTGCATAGGTACAATCTTGAAGTGTCGCAAAGCAAAATCTTTAGTGAATTTTTCATATATAACACAACAAAACTATTTATTTTCCACCAAACATTTTGGTTCCATAGAATCAGCATTTTCCAGTGGAAGACTCTTCCCCTGAAAATTGTTTGGCTGCAGTGAGATACACCAGTTGCATCTGATGGTGACAAAAACATGTATTTCTGTAGCTCCATCCCTCAGGGTACTCAACTATTTCTCAAATGCACTCTCTGTGAGGTCAGAAAATGCTATTCTCATTTGGCGGTGAGGAAACTGAGTCACAAAGGGGCTAGGTGATTTTCCCAAGGGGAACAGGAAGTGTACGAAAGGGGTAGGAACCAAATCCTGGCTTCCCAAGCTCATTAACCTTGCTCTTCAAATGTAATGACTTCTTACTAAGTCAGCTGAAACAATTTCTGCCTTTCTAAGCTGTACCTTTGTTATATGTGGGGACCCATGCTGTTCTGAGCTTTGAAAAGCTTTGGAGCTCTCTGGCAGGATTTTTAGAACTTTAAAAAATATAAAAATGAGGACGTTTAGAAGGTGAAAAGCTTTTTTTGCAGTCTCTCTTTCCTTTTTTCCTTCTGGAGTCTAACAAGTTCCAAATGTTTTGGAGTGTCTATTTTCGTTGAGTTTTGGATTGAAAGTGTTGTTCTTGTACATTGCTACAGTAAAGTGTTTACACAGAAAACAGTCTAGTCTGGAAAAGTAACAATTTGTTCACAGGATCATATAACATATTTGCCCAAATAGGCTCTTGGGAGCGAGAGCAACCAATCTGTCTTCTCTCTGCAACGAATTTGCAATCTCTGATTTCTCTTTTCACCCATGAAATCTTCATCCTGCTCCCAGTGCCAGCTATGGTCTGTCCCGCTATTAAAAGCAACAGCAATAAAGGAAAAATAAACTCCTTCCAGTCTGTAAGGCTTTTTGAGAGCAGTGCAGAGCAAACAGCTCATTATGCTTGCGCGTCAGCATCTTGAGAGAAATGCTGGCAGCCCAGGGAAAGAAGGAAGAATAAAAATCCCATCAGAAAAATACTCTTTGCTCTGTACAATCCTTCTTTGCAATTCCTGAATTTAGACTTCTTTATTAAAGGGAAGGAGCTGTGTACATTTAGAGCCGTATGTGGTTTCCCTGTTTGTGCATCCAAGGTATGACACAATAAGGACAAATATCCGGAGGCAGGTTCAGAGACATTGAGTCTAGATCTTTAATTAATAGCTAGAGATCAATTGCATAATACCTGAGCAAATAGACACGTGCATTTATTATCTGAAAACAAGAACTCTGCAATTACGGTCATAAAGAAAATGTCAGAAAACAAGAAGCAACAAATACCCATTGTGGAATTAATAAGAACAGTAGTTCCCCTCCAGTGGTCACTGAGTAAGCAAACATTCTGGTTAAATAAACTGAAATGGAGCATATCTGGGCAACACACTTATGTGCTGGGTCAAAGCAGAGGTTAAATAAAAATTTGTTTTAAAAAGACCCAAAAGAACACAATATGACTCCCTACCCCATGCACCACATGTTGTTAAAGGAGCGAAGAGGAGCGTTGGATACTTTCATGAGTGCGCTGCGTGACTTTGAAGTGGAGCTGTATGGAAAGCAGGGAGCATTCGTGTTTACCCCAGGCTCCTAGCAACTCCCCTGCTCACAACTAATCTTTGGCACCGAGGATGTATCGGCACTCGGCAGCCAAACACAACTCACCCCTGCCAACACCATGGTGACGGGCTGACCCTTTCAGAACACATCAGCATTAGGATTTCAAAAAGGGCAGATTTTCAAGGTCGATGTTTATTTCATGTAAACCAGCCACCTGAGGTTTCTGAGGTGCTGATCCTTAATTGGTCATTACAATAAAAACATAGGAGTAATTTCATATTAGACTGATGCCTCAGCACGTAATCCCAATTTAGGTCACTTCATAACCAATGGATTTCTGCAGCTTCAAATGCATTCTTGCGTGTCTACAACATAGTTAGATGCATCCAGTCACTTCAGAATAATTATTGTTGCTACCTTTTAATAAATAACACAAACCGATCTCTAGCAGTTGAGTGTGGTTGGAAAGATTAATAGCCCATATTCTCACAGCTCTATGGTGATTAACATAGACAGTGGTTTTGGGGGCTGTACGAATCGCCCTGTGTACTCATGTGAGAAGGAACCACATATTGACTCCAGGTTCCTCCGGCAGGTAAGAGCAGGAATTATTCACAGAGGTAGAAGAAAGGGGGGTTTGTCACAGTAAAAAAGCCTCTGACCAATCTAAGGACAAAGGTCTACTGAGGCTGAAGGGAATCCAGCTGCACTCAGAAGTGCTAACACGAATGATCAGCCCTGAAAGAAGTTGTACTTTATGCAGATTTTCCTCCAGGTAATATACATAGACATTTTGCACAGTTTTACAGACACCGCTTTGAATCTCTTGTAACTCCTTCTGCCACCTCTCTTTACATTTCCAATATACCTAACTAATCCAGTAATTAACCATAAAAATAAATTACTTGTATAGATTATGTAACAATAACAAGGCAGCATGAGTCACTTTTCTTTGTTCTCACTCACTAGCGAGCAACAACATGGGCTCATTAAGTAGGTACCAGAAGTTCAATATGGAGAAAACTCAGATCTCAAGGCTAGATAATTTGGCCTCCATTTGTTTGCCTTTGTTCTCTTTTGTTTCCAGATTAAAAGGGCACCATGTACTTTTAGTTTCTTCAGGTAAAAAAGACATCAGGGAGCTGTTCCTTCATTGACAACTGACCAATAGTTGCTCGCCTTGCATTTACAGTTTAATATGGATGAACATAGCTATAATTTAATTTGCCCTGGGAGAATTAGGAAATGGATCCCGCTGACACGCAGGCAATGAGAAACTAAGTCACCAATGCATTGCCACAAACATCCAAAAGCTTTCATAAGAAATCAGAGACTTATTGTGGAAAGGGCACAATCTCAGGCTCTGTAACCACAAAATCAGTGCAATGACTACCCCCAGGTCCACGGCGGTCTGGCTAACTTTTGTCTAGTTGGTACCTTTGTAGAATGCACAGTCCCCATCCTTAGTCACACACAATCCTATATATAAGTAGATAGATATAGCTGCGTGGACATTCATATAGCTGATCCTTCTGTTGAGTGTGAGAAGGATGATTTGATCTCTTGAAGTGCTTCCAAGCCCTTGTGGGGAACTATCCCATTTACAGATGAACACAAGATTACATGGCCTCAGGAAGACCCTGAACCACCCAAAGCCTGGGATATTTCTGGCCACAGCTGAACGGTATTGGGGAGAAGCCTTGGACATCAGTGTGAGTATTCCCCTATCTTGGAGCAGGATGGCATTTGGACCATGGGGCTGCAGTTTGGCACTGTGGAGTTGAGCAGCAATAACAGTTCAGGTGTTATTGCCTATCCTGCTTCTTCTGTCCCATTCCTCTTTCCCATTTTCTGTAGGTATCACCTTCCCCCCTTGTGCCAGCACAGATATTTCTGGACCTGGTCATGGAACCAGACCAGGGAATTCACTTGACTTGGGGAAAAACTGCAAAAAAATGCCTGTTTATTTATTTCAGTCAATTATTTTCAGTTACTTGAGAGACATAACCAAGGAAGCAGCAGAGCAAAGGGATAAGTGACTGAAGGCAAGGAATGAGAAGAAAGGGTGTCTTAAGCCAGGACTTCTACTCAATCCTCTTTTTGCAAATACATGGCCTGAGGAGCCCTGCTGGGGTTTGATGCTCTGAACATTCCCAGCAAACCTGGCTGTGATTTTACTCCAATTTATATTTGTCTATCTTCAGATGCTACTACCTCAAGGGTTGCTGAGAACCAGCCTAATAAAGCATGAAGCCTGCTTCAAAATGAAAATTCCCAACAATAAGCAATCCCGGCTAGCTTTCAGTCTCACTGACTTAAAATAATGTAATGTTTTTTCTAAAAATAAACAAATAGGGAAGTGCTACAGTTTCACTTTCAACCAAAATGAGAATTTGTTCTTATGTAGAAATAGGCCAACTAGATGATTTTCAGATTAAACATCTGGATCAACTTTCAGTAGAGTTTTCAAAAGTAGCTTCATATTCACTGAAAATGCAGTCAGCAGTTCTTAGAACAGTTCATCATCAAGACGGCAGAAATCTCATAAAGTTAGTTGATCCCACGGGTTTTCCACCACTAGGGGAGTCTGATTTTCAGACTTGGTTTAATATTGTCTATCAAAATCAGGTCACTTGAAGACATCTTCATTTAATCATCTGGAGATTGGAGCGCCCAAAGTCATTAGCCATAGTGAAAGTGCTTGTGCTTTTAGCTGATTTGGACCTGAGTTTGATTATAAAGATTAGAGTTCAAATATCTAAACTCCAAACCTGAGTCAGGTTATCAGAGGGGTGTTCCTAATTCTGATTTCTTTTATCTTTATTTCATCTGTAGTTCCAGCTCTGTAAAATCACAGTTCTCTGAATCAGAATTACTATATATTTTATGTAAATGAAACGACATTATGGTGCCAATTGGCTCTTGAGTCAAACTAACTAGGAAAGAATCTAATTATATCCATTATTAAATGTTTGTGCTGCATGGATCCAACTTCTTAAAAACAACAATGATGAATTTACAGATTCCTATTACCATCTGTTGCATGCTTTCCAAGTCTGGCAGGGGGTGGAAACCTTGCCGAATTAAAAATATTGCTATTTAAAGTCTTCCATGTATTCATTTCCTTAGACATGTGAACTTGTTCAGTGGCAGAGCCAGCCTTATGGTTTCTGTAACGTTGCTGGCTGCTGAACTTGGAGCCATTTTAAACAACGCAGTGGATTCTCACAAAATGTATTTTTTTAAGCTATATCGCTCAACCACAGACCTAAGTGGACAATCTCTCTCTTTTTTTTTTTTTTTTTCCAAGGCTTGAAAAGCAGAATTGCAAGGAGTTAAGAGACGGGAAGAGGTGACTTGCCAGAGTTTCTGGCTTCACTGCAGTCTAGAGTTGTTGCCCGGGCGATTGTGTTCATGGGAGGTCTTTAACTGGCAAAGCTGCCTGCTCAGTTTCACAGGCGCCACAGCTACTTCATTATTTCATCAAAGTTCATTATGTTCGGGAGGGTACCACCAATAAAATGAGATTACAAATGTCTCCAACGAGCCCTTAAAGACATAATTCCTGGGTTTACCTTTTGCCACATCCCTGTCTGTGGTCCTATAATGCACAGAGAGATTTGCACCTATGATACGGACTATCCCACAGTTTAATTGAACCAAAAAACCCCTGGAGAATTTGATTCAATTTGTCTTGCGACAGAACCATCTTTTGTTTACTGTGGAGACAGAGTTCTTCATCTAAAAAAGAAATCAGAACGGTTTAATCACATGTTTTCAGGGAGGTGGGAGTATTTGGGAGAAAAGAAATTAAGCCCAGCCTAGATCTAGAGCAAGGCTGATCTATATTACATGTACATCAATGGTATTTAATGCTCAATGAAATTCCAGGAAGGATTCATTACAATTCAAGGGAGAATCAATAATCATGGGCCATTTATGGCTCTGTGCTTGGTGAATCACGTCTCCACACTCTGCTTCATGAACTGCCAAGATCCAGTCCTGATACTCCTACCGTTTTTCTGCTTTTATGCCAGTTTGACCCAAGTTCATAATACTTTTGGTCTTGATGTAAAATTATGTATATCAAAACAAAGAGAAAAACAGTATTTTTGTGCCTTACTATCCTGCCTATACAGGTTTAAAGCAGTTATTCCTAGCTAACAGCAGTTAGGAGAACATGGTACTCTATTTCTTTTAAAAGGTGAAATGGAACAGAAGCACCATTAAAACCTCCATTTACTTCCACATCTTGCTGGGTTTTGCTTTGCTGTGGATATCTAGGGCCAGATAACTACTCCAAATTCTTCTCCATTCTCCATTCTCAGAGGCAAATGCTCCAAAGATGAATGCTGAAATATTTGCTTCCCTGATACAACGTGTGCATGAGCTATTTGTCTCAGAAGTTGGTCACTACGTAATTTCTTTCAAGAAAAGCTTTTTAGACAAACTTCAAACTGAAGAGTCACTTTTAAAAGGTCGTTGTTTTTGTAGCTCATGTTTTTAAGAGAAGTTGACAGATTTTACACTCCAAAATAATAGGAAATGATAGACAAACGGACTATGCTGGATTTATTCTGCTCCAAGGTATCTCTGTGTTTGAGCAGACCAGACCTGGCATCAGTGGATTGACTCCCAGGTTTCACTGGCAAGGCTAAAAGCATGATTTTGCCTGTTTCATGAGGTAAGTGAAAATTGTATCTAGACCAACATGTGTAGGACAAATCAGGTCACGTCATCATAACAACATTCTTTCACCTCAGCTCTCAACGTTACCTCCTAGAATTGCAAAGAACAATACTACATAAGGAGAAAGAACTTCAAATGTCACTCTCTGAAAAAACACCCAACAATTTATTAATCCAGCTTGTGTTGTGTTTATAAATTGCGTGTATACAATGAAATTTTATCCAAAGCCCAGTTTATTAGAATTGTTTTGTGCATCTATTCTAGACAGATACATGGGATTTTCTACACAGGCTTTCCTTCTTCTTCTCATTCCAGTGCCTCATACTCTTCAGTACTTTCGGAGAATACTCACATGTTGGACAATATTGGGCAACTGATATATATCAGGAAACACAGCCAAATCTCTGCCCTCAAGGGCTCATAGTCTAAGTTTGTGATGTGCTTAAAGCAAGCTGAGATGAGCACACTGGAAAATAAGGTCCTTCTGGTTAGTTCCAAAAAGGCACATTTGTTCTGAATGCAAACTTGCATACCTTTCTCTGAATGAATGGGTTAACCACAGCTATTTCTGATTTCATTCTCACTGTTTCAACTCTGAAATGCATGTCCAGACAATGAAACCGAGAAGTGACAGAGAGGGAGCTGCAGACTGCACCAGTGAATCCACCAGCTACAGGTATTGTTCAGGTGAAAATTAAAATTGGCATGAATTCCTGAGGCAATGAATCACTGTCCTTGTAGGCTTTAGTGTCTACTTTGAATCATTTGTTTACTAATATTTGAAACACGTTGGTATTTTCCCTTATTAAAAGTATTTACAACAGGTATGCTGTTGGCCCTGGAGTCTTAACAACGCTGGATGAGCTTTGTTCTAGTGGGTACTCAGCTGTCACCATTACCCATCTGTCAGGGAGTGGAGATACACCAACATACAGTATCTTAGAGGTCAACTGGGAACATGAAAATAGAGCTGGCCTCACTCTGCCCCGTTTAACCCTGAAACATGGCCTTCCCAAGCTGTGGTAAGACAGGTTTTTCCCCTAAGTATCTTATAGATACCTTTATCCCATACTCCACCACTGCTGTTGAACAGAGTGCACTGGGTGAAGTGCACAAGCTGCTCATGTTTTCACTCATTACGCTTAGCATTGAACAATAAATCTCATTTTATGTGTTGTACCAATAAGATAGAGAGAAGTGGACGCTCTAGTGCTGGATCATCTGTTTCGGAAGGGTAAGGTTGGTTTCACCCCCTTTTACACCTCCCCTCTTCCCTTGTTTTCCCACGTCCCCTGAATTCAGGGAGCAAATGAATAGCGCAGTTTATTTCTCAGATGCTGTCCCTGAGCACAATATCTCAGTTATGTGACTTCAGGAGATTGTGTGGAGAAGACAACACCTCCATACACACACATACTGAAAAACTATTTGTGTACCTTGAAATCCAAGTACAGGACTGCCTCATTTCCTGAACTGAGGGCTCTATTTTCTAAATAACTTGGCATTACTGCTCTGTTCATTACTATACAATCATTTCCCACTCTGTTTTCTCAATGTGTTTTTTGCATAGGCTGTAATTATTACAGCCCAGCTTCTTCTTTTTCATTTTGATCCTTTGTAAACCTAGTCATTACGCTGCCTCAGACTGGCTTCCCAAAATGTCAAGATTAAAATGGGGCATGAAAGCTTATGCAAGAGTGAGTCAGTGGAGCAATTTGAACCAATAAATATCAAAGCAGTCTCTAAGAAGTAAGCAATTCATTTGATACCACATCTTTCAACAAGTCTTTAGAGGATTTTCCTCTGCAGGGTTACACCCTGATATTTACGTCTTGATCTCTCCACTGTGCAAAAGTCGTAGTTTGCCTCATTAATGTGATGCTCTGTCAGGCAAGCATTTCTGTCTGCAAAACACATCAGATTACTCTCCATTCTTAGTGCTCAGCAGTGATTTGCAGTGCTATCTGCTATCAAAATAAATATTCCAGAACCTTGGCTTGTACTGCTGTCTCTGCAATTTGTGATATTTTATTAGTTAATTAATTAGTTAATGCCAGATATGGGCCAAGAAATAAGGAATGTGCCAATATTCATTTTTTATGTCACAGTAGGTAAATGAATTGTCAAGACAAAAACTTTGATATAAAACTGCCAGTATGACTTACTGGGTATAATAAGGTACAAAAACAAAGAGTCTGTTTTCACAGATATGTCCTGCTGCTACTGCTTTTTTCCTCACTGCTTTCAATCTGATGAGTGTAACAACTCTTGCCTTTGATTTTTTGCCATGGTCTCCTGCACCATTGTCTTTTTGTCTTACGTTATCCCATTTTCTTGCCAAGGCTATGTTTTACTTTACTCCTATCCAGGGACCATTCAATAAAAGCTAAGACCCCTTGAAGCAAAATTGCAGTACTGGAAAATTCCAGCTCTTACAAGTTACTCAAAATCTGAATTTCTCAAATGGCATTTCTATCTACAAAAGGCCCAGTTAAAACCCCACTTGAATGCTACTTACTTGACTCAGGATGAGGATGGAAAAATATTGTTTTATATATACCAATCTCTGTTATTAATAAAATAAACCATTCACCCAGTACAAGGTGTGTCCTGTGCATCATTTGCACATGTTATATTCATTCACCTCATCCATTTTACTCTGTGTCTTACAGGCTTTTACTGCCTTGTATGGTTTTGCATGTCTGTGTCTTTTCCTCTGTATCTTGAGGTTGTTTCAAAAGAGATCACATTTTAGTGACACTCCCCCCCAATTTCTCGCTGCTTTAATTAACAGACAATGTAAAATAGTAGGAATTGTTTCCTGCTTGCACTTGGATTCTATGCAAGCAAATTACTCTAGATACACATGAGGTATTTTATAATCAAGAGCAAGAAGAATTATCCATGAGAAAATCTATTTCCTCAAGTGGAAATGTTTCAGAACTTCTGATACAAGATCCCTTTTGCAATATGTATGCTGTGATTTATCCCATCCAGCAGTATCAAATATTACATTAAAATATCTTTTGCACAAATGTTTCTTTATAATAGAAAATTTACCTATTATCAGGAATTGTTGCAGTGTTTTCCCTACCAAACCCCAAATCTCATTTAATACTATTTTTAAGTCTTGCTTTCTAAGGAAAGAAGCTCATTTCTCTTCATATGCATGTGTTTCTCTCTGCATTTTTACTAATTGTTGAACACACAAATTAATTTCAACTATATTTTACAGAAGGGTGGAAGGCTGAAAGGTACTGACCTCCAACAGGTATTGAGAAAATGGATAACCAGGAAGAGACCCTGTTAATGCTTCCACAGAGAAAAAAAATGGCAGTGAGAAATTTCACATTTATTAGACCTTAAGTCCCCATTGCTGGAAAATGAATTTTTTTCTTCATACTTGGACGACTTTTTGATTAAAAAATATTCTACCACCATGAGGGTTAAAGTTTCATTTAGGGTAAAAGAATATTCAATATCCAGTTCAAGATTAAAGTTGGACAAAGCCTTACAACTTGACTAGCACTGAATAAACCCTGGAAGCTGAACATGCCAGAACTTTAGGGACAAGTGTCCTAAAGACACCTATGAAGAGCAGCTGTCGGAACACTGAATGCTTTTTCTCATTCTTTGTTCATTGTGTACCTCACATCCCACCCAATAATTAGTACTGGCAGCTTTATATTGATGCTTTTGTTTTCACTGTTTACCTATGATGATATCACAAAAAGCATATACATTTCTTTCTCTTTTTTTTATTTGGCTTTGGGCCTGTAAGTACTAATACAAAATTACTAATTGTACAATATCAAGCCAACTACTTTGAAATACACTTTGTATAAAAGAGTATTAATTTTTTTAAAGACCTATGAGCAGAAAGAACTAGGAGAAACTGATGTGGCTTTCTTTGGGCAGAGAGAAGTTTCTACAATTCTGACAATAGTTGCCTGACTCTGCAGAAAATTGCAGGGGCAGAAATAATGTTGCTGCATCTTACAAAAATCAATCCATTCCAGTGAAGTTTAACAAAATCTCACCTGCACTATTCTGAGTGAGGAACAAGTAGCATGGAGATTTACTGTGCTCAGAAACCTTGTAGTTTTGTGATGAACTGAAATCAGGTAGTTTCATGAAGGCAGTTTCTAATAAGGAAAATTTGAGGATAGGAGTTAGTCCTACGATCTCCAAATCTTGGACAACCTATTGCCCCAAAGATGGCAATATTTCACAGTGCTCAGTGATTTACTCTATTCCATACAGTTGCATGGCATGACACAGGGGCACATGACTCAGATGGATATTTGAACACCACAAATCATGTTGTTAGAAGAAGTGCAACTATCTGAGCTTCTCCTAATAAATCTGTTCCTGTCACAGAGGTGCTTCAGGACATTTCCTGAGCCTTTAAGGAAAAAAAATTAGTTGTAGTAACAGTTGCAGAGAAAAAAAAAACAACAATCCCTGCCTTGACACTAATAGAGGATGACTTGATTTCTCCTGGCTATAGCAAATAGATGGCTGAGGTGTTTAGAAGAGTTTTCAGAAAGAACTGGGTACCTCCCTGTATCCTGGACAGGTTGCAAAGCACCACGGCACCACCTGAGAACAGGCAGCACTCACTCATCTTACTCTTTCCCTTTCACTGTATTTTTGGAAAGTTTCTTACATATGACTTTCCCTTACAGGACTTGCTATGAAAAAGGGGAAAAGAATCTCTCTTGAAATCAGTAAGGCCCAGTTAGGAAGTAATTTTATAGTAAATCCAAGACAGGAAAAGCAACAAACACACTAAGCTGTGATCCGGTAAGAAAGTTTGACGGCAAATGGCTGTCTCTTTGCTCTTTATTGGTAGTTGTTTTAAGAATGTATGTGGGAAGCTCTGGGGTCTCCCTCCTTTCATAAATGCCAGATGCACCTAAAAATCCATGCCACGAAAATGCTTTTCACTGTTAAATGTTTAAGGTTGGATGCTTCATATGAGCACAGGATCATTCATTTTCTTGTGCTTGTTAAATATTTCTCCCTGAAAATGCAGCACTTACTTTTTGATGGCAGAAATAATTTTCCAAAAACTTACAAGGAAAACAGTTCATCTTATGGAACTTAAAATAAAGAAGGAATAGATTCTTCAATAAATTTTGCCTTCCACATCTGACTTTTCTTGTCCAGAAACATTTAATAGAACATTACAGACATTCCCCATTAAATTAAAATTCATAGAAATCTTATACAAGGGCTATATTTGAATCCATTTTATGGGTCTAATGGTCATTATTTTCCCATGTTTTTCTTAGTAACTGAAAGTTCCTTCTGTGGTAGAAGCTGCCAAAACAGCAAATAGAGAGAATTCCCCAGGGAATGCCACGCGAATTCCAATTCTGACTGGTTGCCATTTCATATTGATCTCAGTCATGATGAAGTATTAATTTGTACACAGTTGATTGACCATGTTTTTTCTAAAAAACCATCTAATTCAAACAGCTACGAAGCCTTGGCAGCTCTTAACAAAGACGAATTCTTGCTTTGCTCTCCTGCGAACCAGCTGTTGGCACTAGCTGTATTACAGACAAGGAGAAAGATCTCCTAGGTCATTTAACTCAGGTCAGTACTGTCACGGAAAACTCTGTAATATAATTCACCTAATGAATTTACCAGTCTATACCTTAACAGTTAAACTTGTAGCTTTCACTTTCCAAATATAAGCTCATTTCAGAACATCACTGCCCTGACAGCAAGGATCCTCCTCACTTAGAGTTAAGTTCACTCTTGGCCAATTCATTCCCAATCTTTCTTGTGTTAAAATTGTGCTTTAATGCAATAGTTACCTGTAATGTTTTTAAGGAACTGTAAACTGTAATGCTTACAAGGAACAATCATATGCCCTCCCTCGCTAAATCTTGCTTGATTTACTCTGATTAAACAAGGAAAGGTCTTTTAGTCTTTTCTCATATTAAAAGGTACTCTTTTCTCTGATTATTGCAGTAGAATGAGAGGTCTTCTAGTGACAGAAAATGTTCTCTTGAAAGAAAATGATAATGAAATTTGATGATGACTTAAAAAAAGAGGTATTTCACATAAGGCTTTTTTTTTCTGACAGTGGTCAGAGTCAGCAATGATTGCATGGGATTTCCATACCATTAATATATATTTTCATTTTCTGTAAGTTAAACTTTAATTTTAACCTTTTGGAATTTAACAGATTTGGGTTTTTGTTACAGTGTTTGTAAGGCTATTGGCATGACCCTAAATTGCTGTTCTGCAAGGTCAACCTTAACCCCAATTTAACATAGCTTTCTTTGCTTGTGAATAGGAGTAATAAGGAATTGACATTTTGCCAATTATATGTTATAATCCTTTGAGATAAACCTTAAGGCAGCCCCGTTGTCTCAGGCATGGCAGAATCAATTGCACAATTTGTGGATTTCTGTTTAAGAACTTAAGTAGATGAATTATCATTGTCTACAAATGATTTTCTAAATCAAACCTGAGAAGTGGAAGAAATTAGTAATGATGTCTTATTAGTAACATGAGCTCTATAGAGCTCTTACTTCGTGAAGACAGGCCTTTCTGCTCTTGTCTGATGCAATGTATTGCCACACCAGGTCAGATCAACCATTTTGCGTTACAGTGTCCCACTTGGTTTGGGACTTACTTCTTTCTTTGGTAACCAGCAGCTGAAAGAGGGGTTAGGCTATTTTTGTTGACAAATGCAGGTTTTAGACATTTGACAGGCAAGATGTGATTTAGAAACTCTCTGCTTCTGTGCCCTGTAGAGCACGTATGCCAGGATCATCTACCAAGCCTCTTGCCTGATGCCTGACAATGATATTTTGGGTACATATTTAAGTGATCTTACTGATGAGGTCCTTGACTTAGAAATGGGAGAAGTGGGTTCTTTTCTGAAATCTATTTCTTCAGCCACCTTTTCTTAGTCTATTTAGCTTTTTTATTTTTTTTTTTTGTCGTTGCAGGGCAGCAAGGGAAACCTGTCTCTCATTATCTAGTTGTACACTGGCCACCACCAGGGCCTTGATCTCAGCTGGGGCCTCAGGCACCACAGCAGTATAAATACTAATAGCACAGGGGAGTCCTTTGGTGAATACTTTTTGTTGTAAATTTTGTAAGATGCTTTAAGACTCATTTTCTGATGGGCCTATTTTACAAATTTTACACATAAATCAAATAAATATGGCAGTAGGGAACAGACTTTAAAAACTAAACCATTGCGGTACAGAATTCAGACAAGCATATGGCAAATATTCTGATGCTGCTCATTTGTAGTATGTATCTATATGAATACAATTAGAACAGAGCTTTTTTGAACTGCTTTGATATGAACTGCTTGTGATTAATATGACCTCAGTGTGTGCAAGAACATTAGTACCAAATTATTCATCAATAAATCACTCAGCAAATAATTCTCCCTCACTGACATCCTGATTCATAATTACCTTGCTGTCTTTCGTTTACTAATGGTAGCTAAATCTCCAATCAATTGCCTAGTAGGGAACTTAGTGAAGAAAAAAAAATCTGCGGAAAGAGACTGTGCAAAGAAAGAAGATGTGGTAGCCAAAAGAAAGAGTTTAAGAAAGGCCACACTGGAGGAAGGTTTTAATGTCTTTTTTTCCTTCCTTTCACCCTTCACTTTTCTGGATTTCAGGGATTCTCTTCTTCACTGATCTGTTCTCTGTTGCACTGTCCTCGGGCATAAGAGTGGTGGAATTTGTAGTGGCAGAAGATAACAAGAACTTCATGGATCTTACTTTCTTCTTAGCAATCCTTGAATTTGTGTAAGCAACCCCTTTGTGAGGTTCACTTTTGAAAATATTGGCCTGCCAGGGGAGCGAGGCACTTGAACTAAAGGTGGGGGAAGAACACTCAGAAGCAGTAATTTCATGAGTGATGCTTCCTGCATCCAACATCTTGTTTTTCTGACTTTGTATCACATTGTGCCTTGAGGCAGTATCACATCTGGCAGCTGCCAGCATTCCTGCCTCTACCTTACTGCTGGAGCAGTCTAATGTCCTAAAGCAAGGGGGAAGTGCCCTAATCAGAAAGGCACACCAGAGAAGCAATGGTTTTACATATGCTGTTCTGTTCATCTTTGCAGACTCCAAAATCCTGGAGACAAAATGTTGCACAATTAAAGCAGCTGTAGAAAAAGTGGAGTCACTTTAGTTTCGGCCAAGCACATACTCTGTCATTATACTAATTTAAAAACTGCCCTGAGGATCAAAGGGACCCCTGGTCTTCAAAATATAAATGTACTCCTTCTACTTCCTATCTGTATGGTAGCAAAGGAAAGGAGTCAAATGGATTTTTTATAATAAAAAGCCCACTCCTTTCTTTCTCCTCAGAGAGCACAGAACTGCACCTTACATATCTGTTTGTCTCCTTTTCAAAGCCCCTAGGATGGTTGCCCTGTTTCTGTTGGTTTCTAGGCACCTTTCCACCTCAATCTGCCTTGCCAAAACCATCAGATATCTCTGTCATGTGAACTAGGCAGCAAGCCAGCAGGTCAGAGCTTACACAATTTGTGGCGCCTACTTAAAGTGTCTGAGATTCTTACCAATCAGTCTGAACCTGGGGGCAAAGTGTAATTCTTTCCCTCTCGCCCGTATTTATAAAATCACACAAAGGTAAAGTATGACACTGGTGGATTGCTTTGGCTTTTTCTTTTTCTGTATTGGGGAACTCAGAAAACTCCCGCATCTCTTTGACTACAGGTTAATCCCTGCTTTGTGGTGAAGGTGCAAAGCAGCTCATGCGACAACTGTCAAAAAAGTAGGTTGAGTTAAAAGAAGTTATCTCTCAAAACAGTGTGCCTAAAGCAGATTATAGTGTATGAGGGCCTTACCCAGGCTTTAATGACTTCTTTCTCAGGCAAAATTTTCACTGAGCTGAATTAGAGGGTTCTTTTGTCACCTAAGGATTTTTAGACACAGTGCAATACAGACTAGCTGCATAGGATTTTGTTGCAAATATTTTCCTAAGCATTAATGGTATTATAGTGCTTTTATCAATGTGAATGTGGAAAAATTGAGTTGGTCAAAAAATGACCTGAGGAGAAGAAGGAATTAAAAGAAATGAGTTTTTTTTTTTTAGCTCCTGTTGTGTTTTCTTTCTCCTTAGCTGCAAGCCGCTGTCTCTTTACGCATAGTTTTACTGTGCTCCTCCTCAGAACGTTGCTGCACCATTTCTGGTATGACCCAAACACACCCACACCCTCAGCCTGGATCTTGACTGTCTTCCTAGTTTGAATTTTTACACTCTCTCCTGTACAATACCTGTCAGCCCATTTACTAGTGGCTTGAAAGCTTAATAAAGATGAAAGAATAACCCTTCTGCACGCCTATCATTTTCTTCGTCTTCTGTTTGAGATCGCAGGGGGACACTGAATGTAACGTGCTACCTGATTATTCTATATTCTCTCTATGGCAGGGGCTATATGGATCATATTGTTCATACAGTGCAATGCAAGAATTTGGCACTTGTGGTTTAATAAATGTTCCAGGCCCCAGGCACGTTCGAGCTGGCTTTTGGCGCCGGTGAAACTGGTGGTTAGGTTGCTGAGCGACCCCAGCGCTGCTGCCTGCTTGCTTGCCGGCAGATGCCAGGCTGCCCCTCTGAAGCGGGGCTTGGAGCCACACAGCAGCAGCAAGAAACAACACCACTTGCCTTTTCTTCTCTCAGGAGCTGAAACACATGGCTTGACTTTGCAGGGCTTTTTTCTTAGCTTCCCTGCCTGCACCTGCCCCTTCCTTTTGGACAGAAGCAGTGAAGCATCAGTCTGGCCCTCTCTCCTCATCCCAGGAGAAGCAAAATTCAGTATTGCTGCCAGGTCAGGGACACCCAAGGTGCCTCTGGGTTCTCATCATTCAAGTCTCTGGATGGCTCCCTTTCCTCCTGTCCTCACCTAGGACACATTGGGCAAAATAGAATTCCCGTCTAGCAACCACTTAATAATTGGAACTTCAGATGCTGTATGTTGCCATGCTCCTTTTACATATGCTCAATACATTTAATCATGAAAAGAGCTCATGTATGGAAAACACATGCCTTCTGTGGGTAGGCCAGCATTTCAGCTCTGAGTCAAATAAACTACCATGGATATACCCCACAATTCCAGGAAACTTTTTCTTTAGGATACACACAGAACATATAAACAAAGTTATAAAAATCAGCTGTGCTATTTTGCTTCATTTCATGCTTCAGTTGTTTGGGTTTCTTTCACCCAGAAATGGATATTTCCCCAGGCTCCTAATAGTGTCGTTTATCCTTCAGCGATACATTTTTTTCTCTGCAGTATTAATTTGTACACCAGAGCTGTGTATTAGGACATGGGATGAAAGCCACAGCAGACTTGTAAATCTTTTTTTTTTTTTCAGTCGTCAGCAGGAAAGGATCACACTTCTTCAGTTTTCTAGGAACATATAACAGCTTTTATGAGTGGAAAAAAAATACAGGCAGCAGGCTAAAGTTGGGCCTACCCAGGCCTAACAAGGCCTATCAGAGGCCTAGCAGGGGCCTAGCAGGGGGTCAGTGTGTTAGAGGAGCTGACAGGATGGTGTCAAAAGGGAGTAGCACTGCCAGCACGTGCTGTGAAGAAGGGGAAGAGGGATTTAGAGGGGTTCTGAGAAAATAAAATGAGAAATGAAGCAGGTTGATGTTCAGCTTTATCCCCCCTCGGCAGGTAATCGCACAGCAGCATTAACACCTCTTCCTGGCAGCCCTTCTTCTGTCAGGGGCACAAACCCAGCTGTGGCTGAGAACACCTGAGTTCGGGCTCCCTCCAGAGTGCCATTCCTCCATATTGGGATCGACTGGCTTGGAAATTACTTTCTTGTCTTGGGCAAAGGTGCTGAGGGATTTTTAAGGGATTTACAGTCTAATTAATAAGGAGTAAAAGGTGACTGGTGGAAATACCAACTTGGTAGACATCCCTGACCCCTGGATGGGACAGAAAGCTACAGTACAGGAAGGCTGGCTGCAGGCATTGTTTCTGGGCTGCTCTGTCCCTCAAGGATGGCCAGGAGCGTGAAGTTTTACCAGTGCAACTACAAGAGTGTGTGGAGCTGGCAGTGCAGGACCAGAGTTACGTCATCTACTCTCATGTTTTTCTTACTCATGCCCAGAAGTATGAGGAAATACTCTTCTTCAAAAGAATATTTTGCATATCAATAACCCGCTTCATCCAAGATCTCAAAGGGCTCTATATGCAGTCATTAAGTGCAATTCCTATCACACTGATGCTCATGAAGAACTTGGTAAGTGAACTCAGAAGAATACACCCTGGAGACCTGACCCCTTGCACTCTTTCTTAACCTGCAAATTACATTTTCCTTAAAAACAAATAAATGACCCTACAAATCCCTCAGAAGCTTTAGTTACAGAAAGAACAGCAAGAAGCACAGTCTTGGTTAGTGACATCACGAAACCCCATACTTAGGCTCGAACTGGTAGAAATGTTCAAGCACATGTGTAGAAATACAACTGTAACCACGTGGCTTTGGGAAGTCATGGCATGCCCAGCCTATTACTTGCTTCAGTAGCTGGGTGCAACTAGTTCAGTGTTTATAAAACCAGCAAGCTGGCTGGGAAACAAGGATGCGTGGATTCCTGGGAGTACAACATTTCTCCAGTGTCTGATATTTCCTCTTTGCTGATATAATGATATCTGAGGCTGGAAGCCTGGAAAGTCTGGCAAATCGTGCTGGCAAAATGGCAAAGTATGACAGTATTCTTTTGATTCTGATCACAGATACCTTGATAGTGTACAAGTGTTTGAATCTTGGGGCACATAATAACTCAGTGCATGAGGATGGGAAACCAGAAGAGAAAAAGGAATTAACTGAAGTCAGACATTCTCTCTCTTTTGTTCCAGTTTTGGTGGCTGGAAGGTCTAGTAAAATTCCTTCCTTACAAGGCTGGCACAATTGCGATGCACAGTCTAGGAGAGGAGTGTGGAGAATCCCAAGCGAAAAAACAAAATCAGTGTGTATGGCAGATGATCTCATCCCAGACTGAGACTCCCTGGAATAACGTGTGCCCACCTGTTAGTGTTTCAGCTACTGACAAAGCATGATACTGTGACTCGTTGTAGTGTGCAGTTTCCAAGGCCATAAGCTACAGTTCAATCAAAACTTCAGAAAAAGGGTCTGCCTGTGTTAGAGTGCACATATGAAGACTATTTAAGATGATGACCAGTCATTGCTAAAATTCCGGAAGAATGCAGGTAAGAAAAATTGCTTGTGTTTTAGGTGTCCATGTTTGCAGTTAGCCATGTGTGTAAGGTTTATGCTCCCAGATCCGTTACTATTATCAGTATCGGCAAGCTGTTTGTCTCTTTACATATCCCTAGATGGCTCCCTGTAAAACAAAATGACTACATTTATGCAGCTTACAGTCTTGAGTACTTCCAGTTCTTCTGTTTCTGGAGTATGATGCTAAAGCAGTCATCAATTACATAGCAACAGAAGTACACACCATAAAATAGATATGGGTTTGAAATAAGCGACATCTCTCTATGCCTTCTTAAACGAGTAATATAATAAAGAATATGATTACATAGGTATTACAGGAACTTCAGGAAGCTGGGAACCTAAGTCTTACCTTTCCATCCTCAAGGGGGAAACAGAATGTTTGTAATAATTTCAATGCCACACCACAAAAACCCCACCATTCTCAATTAGAAGGCTCACCTTGGGGATGAAACAACAAAGTATGAAAATCATCTCCCGGTCCTGAAAGCTCCAAACAAGATTTTGAAATGCTTTTCTTCAAGAGTCCAGATTGACATTACGATATCCCTGCCAGTGTCTGATTTTTCTGATACCTGCTCCCCCCTCCCCAGTGAGTTTAGAGGTGAAGATAACTGAATGCAAATGTCATGTTTAAATCCTAAATGAATAATCCCAGAGCCTGGAAATCCAACTATTTATACAGGACTTGTATAATGATTCAAAAATCTTTCTCCCACTGCCTGGCCGATGAATCTTAACACTAAGAAAAATGACGATTGTCTGTCCCACTGCCCTTGTTGACTGCTGACCCTGAGGACTTTCTCTTCATAACATTGGCGTTAGACACAGGTTCCATTCTCATTCTTTCATCTTACAAAACAACTCCTTATGATTACTATATATTCTAAGACAGAGTGCTGTAAAATACAGGTTTGGTCTTGTTTTTCCCTTTTCTTGTTATTTTTAACCACAAAATTCAATCAAAGCTTGACAAATAAAAGTCTAGCTTCTTGATCGATGCAAAATATGCTGATCCAGCATGACCTAGTAGCAGATATCAAAACGAATATGCAATATTTCAAGCAATTTTCATGGTACAGGCTCCCTCTTTTTTAACGCAGGAAACCAGAAAAGAAGCAAAGTGAAATGAAACGGTCCCTTCATAGAAAGACTCCCATCTGAAAATTGTTTTAATTCAGGGCAGCCATGGGTATAGTTTACATAATAAAAAGCAGTTTTAGTAAAGTGTCTGTGGTTATACTAACCCAGTGTAGAGGTCCTGATCAAAGCTGCCTTGCAGCCAAAGTCATCAGCAACCCGACAGCAGGCTTTCGTGAAAAGGACTTTCTTTCTCAGCTGGGATGGCTCATACCCACTCCCGAGAAAACCAAAGCTAAGCAGAAAAGAGAGTGTAAAATCAAGACACCTTTTCCACTGGTTCAGTATTATATATTCAAGACAGGGAGACTTTGGACAGAGATGTGCACATTTAGGAAAATAACCAAGCCCCTCCAAACAGCCAGAGATGGCTTGGCAGACCTGGTGTGAGCAGCCATGAGATTGGGGACTGTCAGTTGTCTGTTGAAAGCTCTGCTCCTGTAGTTCCTCTGCTTCACTTACCAGCTGCAGGGAGAGATAATGCTCAAAGTAGGCCTTGATCTCTGCTAAATATATTTTTCAGAGCTGAGGAAATAAACTGAGAATTCATTTTCCTGCTCACAGAATTGATTCATTTCACAAAATTTAAACAAGTCAGCTTATTTTCCCTTCTGTTATTTCACTAGCTTCTGTTCCAACCTGCAGCCTTGTAGAAAGGAAGGTGCAATAATGCAATCTACAGTTATGTGAGAAAAAGAGATAGGGAGGGGCAGACTACTGAGTTTGCAAAGTGCTTCCCTACGTGATCCAGGATTAAGCATATCTCACCCCACTAGGAGCCTTTTGTTTTTAGGTTGCCCCTTGGTTTTTTCATTTTTTATCCCTCCCCTAGGTATGTCACTTCTAAACATCAACCAAATACTTCTATGGGCAGAAAATGAAGCCGCTACAGGCCTTGTTCTTTTGAACTAGGACCCAATTTGATTAGTGTCTCTTGACTTCTGGTAAACTGTGTGTTCTGAAGTGTGAGAGAGATCCCTGCAGCAATAATGTCCATATCAAATCATAATTAAAAACAGCAGTGAGGAATGTGCTGAGATTTGAACTGTGGACCTCCCAGGCCTAAAGCCCAAATTGCAAAACAGGACTTTAAAGGCTCATGGAAGCTTTAAACATCAGACATTTAATCACAACTAGTCTGTAGGGATGATTTCCAAAAAAAGAAACAAAATCGCACCACCACAGAGAATAATAACAAGATCTGAGTGTATGTTGTAGCAGAGAGACAGTTTCTTCACAAAGGGGTCACATGCTGTGCATCTACATTTCCATCTACCAATGACAGCTTGAACATTTTCAAAGACATCTGCAGTGGGAATCATATTGAGCCAAACCTGGGGGAGAGGGAAGGAGACTCTGAAGCAGGCGTTCAGTATGCTTGTGATCCAATGGCAGCTTGCCATGAGTAGGAGGGCTCCACCCAAAAACATCAAAAATAAATTAACACACCTATCTTTTCTTAGACTTCTTGGAACCTATGCAGGTACTTCTGTCAACCTCCCTACTACAAGATCCACTTACCCCTAACTGAGGTCAGCAAGAAGGTGAACGAATAAACAGGCTTAAGAAAGGTCGACTATGCTGGGTCAGGCCAAGGAGCTGTCTAGTTCAGTATTCTGTCCCTAACAGCAGATACTACTTAGGGAAGGCATAATAAAAGGGCAAGTGTAAATGAAGTGATCCTGCTCTTTTTTGAAAGGGGGTATCTCTGGCTCACTAGTGAGACCAATGAGTTGAAGCAAACCTGAAATGAAAAAAAGTTTGAACAGATATTTTTCTCATGAACCAGAATAGGACTTGAGCAATCTCAGGTATGACTGATGCCAAACCAGGACTGAGCTTAAAGTGTGGGATTCTGATGACACGTTGAAGACAAATTAGTTGGGCACTGGATTGAGCATTGCCCCTAGGTTGTGTATCTGCTTCACTGATAGAGGACAGGCACTGCCTGCACACCTTCTTGACCTGCAATATCGAATAATCCCAGATGCACTTCCTGATGGGTTAGCTGACCAGCATGAATCAGCCTTATCCCTTATCTATAGATACAGGAGGCACATAGCTAAATGCTGGCTTTATGTTAATGAGCTAGGGGAGGACTTTCACTTCCATACAGGTCACTGGATCTGTCTCACAGTCCTGCTTAGGTATTTGATGACCTTCAAAGCTCACTGTGACACTGAGCCTTTTTTAGTCTAATGGTTAACAAACCTGTTACTCTAATTTAAGAGAGCAATGATTTTATTGCATGCCATGGAAAGGAGTTGCGCTTTGTGGGATTTCCTGGCCTTTTCCTATGACATCTTAGTATTGCTGGTGGAGACAGACTCTTGGCTGTCACAACTGTGTAGGTACACTGAAGTCAGTAGGTCCTTGAGCAAGCTGTTGAGGGATACCAGAGATACCGACATCTAGCAATGTGGGAATTTGGGGGGAGAAATGTGAACTTGAGCTTGCTTAAGGCTGAGGTCCTTTGCAACAGGGGAGTTGTGTTTCCCTAATCTTTCTACCAGCAGAGGTGGAGGGTGGGAAATAGATTTGTTCATCTCAGGAAGACTCCCTGGTAGTGCTAGTATTTGTTTGAACACCTAAATGCACTGATGTTCCTGCATCTAAGAGTGCTTTTTTTCTGGTAGTGGCTGCAGTGAACACCTGCTGTCAAGGGTTCCCATTGACTGAGGCAATGATACTAAAGTCAGAATAAGAGTGGAATATAACTTGGGTGAAATAGTACTTGCCAGAACTCAAAATCATAAGGAGCTCTTGCCCTCTTTTATTGAAGAAACTACTCTCTATGTCCCCAAACTGTAATTTAATTTCGTAATTTAATGGCTTTTAAGATAAGCTTTTTCTTTCACAAGACCCAAAAAAAAGACTGTGTATATGTATGTATGTATTTAAATACATGACAAAAACTTCCTGGTCACTGTCAACCTTGCCTCTGGGTATCAACCTCACTCTGCCAATCTTTCAAACCCTGTAGGATAGAGCAGCATTTAATTTGTATTTAATCATACAATGAAGTATTCACCACAGAGGTGGTACTTAACAGAAAGAATTGGCTCTGGAGGGATTCCTTAAAGAAACTGAATCCTTATCAATGGAAGGCTTGAAATCTGGAGAGCGGCAGAAGAACAGACAAGGTTGATGCTCTATGGGACCCCTGTTCAATGTGGTGGTACATAAAACAAGGAGACAGAACACAATTTAGTTCTTGTGTTCTGTGAAAAATATTACAGGATCTGCAAATCAGAGATGGGGAAACTTCCCCTTTAGGTGCTGTTTCTTAGTCATTTGTTACATGAAGCTGACGCTTTCCTCTTCATGCGCTGAAGATCTAGCAACATTTATTTGTTCAAAGACAGTCCCCAACCACCTTTCAGACCCTGAAAGCATCCTACACCAAAGGACCAACTGAAATTGGTACTAGAGGCAAAAAAAGGGGACAGGCTTCTTTCTTCAGCTGGAAGAAACTTTGCTTTCTGGGATGTCCCACAAAGGAGAGATGGATTAAGTATGGAAATTGTAACTCAGATTTGAAACAGAGCTATAATTAATCAAACATGCGCATACTACAAAATCAAAGAGCATGAGACTAAAGATTTCTTTACCAACACTGTGTTTCTTTTCTGGTCACTCAGCCATTCTCTGTCCTAGATTCAAGCACAGAGCACAGCAAATGGTTACATTGGAACTAGAATGTGACTGAGAGAAAAGCAAGTGAGACATAGGAATCATGAAGCTGAGAAAATGGAAGAAAGGGATCATGGGTATGGCTGTGAGAGGCAGGGAGAGAAAATGGGCAGATGGGTGTAACCACATACCTTATACCTGCTCAAGTTAATGATGTTACGGGAATCTCAGCCTGAATTTCACTGTTCAGGGAAGTGATTTGCAGCCTTGCTAGGATTCCTGCTTTCAGCATCTTGTCAGTGCTATTATTCAAGAGCCTATTTTGATTTCTAAAGAGTTCTCTTTCATATCCTCCAGTGTCAGTCCTTCCTCACACTTGGCTTTGTGTAGGAAGCTAGCTTTCAGCTTGCTTTTCGGGTTCTAATATGATAGTTGGAAGTAGCAGGAGAAGCAGCTGCCAAATGTTCCTTTAATACCTGAACTAGAAATCCTGTCCTACTGAGTGAGAAGAGTGGGACAAAGACTGTGAAGGTATCAGAAGAAGTAGTACGAGGACTGAAGGTCTCAAAAGAGGTCTATGCATTAATTGGAGGCTGATAATCTCCAGTCTGATCTTTTCACGTGGACGGAGGAATGCTACTGTTGGTACGTGATATCCCCAAGAATACATGAGGCAAGAGACTGATGATGACATAATTATTATGCATTTACAGCACCTAGAAGCCACAGCTGAGATCAAAGACAAAACCAGCCTTGTGTTCCTACAGTAAAAACAAGCACAAGGTGAGACAGAGAAGGATTGTGAGTGAGGGAGCATGAAAATGGATCCCACATGTGGCTTTCAACCATCTGAGACCAGGGTTCTGAGCGGATGCCCCTCACCTCCAGCATTCATTCTCTGGCACTATTGTCTTGCAAAGAAATGTTGATTCACCTAGGTCTGTGTATACACATTTCTCAGGATTTATTTTTTGAGGATTTGGGGATTGCCTAGTTTCCAAAATGGACTTTGTGCAACTTGAAGGTTCATATGCCTGTATAGAACTTGATCCAAAGTAGGGTTGTATGCTCTATGCCTGTCTTCCACTTTCCTTCATTTCATTTTATTCTGTCTAACAAATGCAGAACTTTCTGTTCCAATATGGTACAAAATAGTTTGAAATAGAAGTGCTCAAACTGACTCAAATCAAGCCACCTTGGATGCTAAGATTGGTAGAGCTTCGCTGCTGTTCAGCACTCCACCTGACCTGTTTGGACTTGGGAGAAATGGAATCTATTCACCCCAGAAAAGAGCCACATTAATGGTTTGTGCTGATATTCGAGTTAGCATTTTCAGGTCCAGCTTATCAGCTGTGCCCTGCAGAACTCATCTTCCATCCCTGGAGGGAACTAGGACAGCAGGATGCCTTCTATACCACACCAGTCTAAAAATAAGCCACCAAAACAACAGGCGGCAGAACAACTTCTGCAAGATGTTTATGTCCTAAGCTCTTGGCCAACTTTCTTCCGAAGCTACCACATTCCCCAGCCTGTCTGAATCCCATCTACAGTTTCGAGAGTTTCCATCTCGTCTTGTGCACAGACCATGAATAACTGCCTTGTTATGTATATGCATGGTGGACGGGTGGGGTGGAAAAAACTCTGGTAGGAGCTTGTCTTGAGCTTGCAGTAAATACTTACCCAACAGAAACATCAATGAGATTTGGCAGCTGTGAGGAGGACTTCTGGAAAATCATTTCAGGTTCCTAGGAAGTGAGGGAGGCATTTGGTAATGGGTGGGGACATCTTTTCTTTCCCTCGTCATTTCTTGTCAGAGAAAGGGGAAGATCTAATTCCTCATTACTCATCTAAGGAAATCCCCTGTACCTAGAAACTATATCCTCTGCACCTAGTCTATGCTTGTACTGTCTTTAGAGAAGTCTCAGGAGGAACCTTAGAGTAGTGTAATACCAGATCTGTCACTCTCCAACAGTCCCAGTAGCTGTGGGAGTCATACAGGCTGCCTGTCTAGGAATGCCAAGCGGAGAAAGGCAGAAAGCACAGCAAAAGCTGTCAGGAGATGTCACTTTAAAACACTGAAATGTTTCTGTTATCCTAACCCTTTTAACTTCTGGGTAATACAAACAAGGTAAAGCAATATTTTGTTTTTCTCTTCTTCACTGTATTCTGTTGCCTTCCTTAGCATTGGCCCATGACTATTTACCTAGCAGTAAATAAAATCTGAAGAATAAGCCTCCCTCCTTAACTCATAGTAGACGAGTCTTTCAGTGCAATATATTTCTTTTACTCCACTGTAAAATTTATAAGCGTCTGGTCTTGCAGCTGCAGTTTACAAGGCACAGAGCATTCCTGTCCCAATGATAAAGCATGTCACTTAATCTGGGCATTTGAATGGTAAAGTACTTAAAATTTACCAAAATTAAAATTGCATTAAGTTTCACAGATTGTTTTTTACCAAAAAAATCCTTCAATACTTAAGCACTTGCTCACAGATATAAACATGTGGTATCTGAGGTGTATGAAGTGACTTTCCCACTGGTCAGCACTGCAGTTTCAGGCACAGAACCCAAGAAAGACATGGCACAGACAGGTCCCCTGGGGAACAGAATGATCAGAGGTTTAGAAAACCCAGCATGAATACAGAATGAAGGAACTAGGCTGGACAGGGCAAGAGACAGCCAAATACCATATCAAGGCAGTCTTCAGGTACTTAAAAGATTTCTGCAAGGAAGCAGGCTCTTAAATGTTTTCCATGTTCAGTTGGTATTAGGCAAGAAGTAAGAGACTCAGATGAAAAAAAAGGGGGGGGGTCTTTGAATTTAGACACTGATGATCCTTCAGTACTGGACAAGATTCCACAAGCTGCCTAAGTGGTCTCCATCACTGGAGAATCTTATGACCATTTTGCTTGAAGTGCCACCAACTGTTATTCCCAACCTATGAAGTACAAAGTGGCTTCATCCTTCCTAGAAGCCATCTGCTCTGACAAGGTGTGAAAGGGTTCACCACCAGGCAGTGGGAGTCCTGGGTCAGCTGTGTTACAAGGAGCTGGGCTTGGGGCCCTTTCCATCCTTACAATTCTATGATATACAGAGAGAGTGTGCAAAGAGAAGTCTAGTCTGCACGAGGTACATGCACTTTGTCAGGAATTTGAATGTGAATAGGGGATGTAACTGGTTATTTCTAAATAAAGAATGAAATCATCACTTTCAGAACATTTGCTGTGGTACAATAGCACTATCTACAGTGTAGATATTTATTGGTAACTTTGTATATGGCATTATAGAAAAAGTATGGTGGGCTTACCATCACTCGCACAGCCCCAAGAAGTCCAGCTGCAATAGAAACAGCTTATTTTGAAAAGTAAATAGAAGAAAATGCTAAATTCCAACAATGGCATCCTTTCTTCCACATTTTTAGATTCCATCTTGGATCAGCAGTGTCTCAATCAGTAGGTTATACCAAATGGGGCAAAATCCCTCAAATTGTGGACCATTCAGTTTTTAACACCCACTGACCCAGATCTGTGAGCTTCATGAAACCTCCAGAGCCCACTGGGAGAGGGAACTGGAGCTGATCGCCCTCCCTGAAGTGTGTGCAAATTGTGCCTGTGGGCCTGACTCTTTATCATGTTGCCCAAAAATGCCTCATGGCAATGTCAGGGTGCCAAATCAAAAGGATTCAGGAGGTCTCTGCTTTGTGCACAGGCAAAGGAGCTGCAGTTACCTGAAGACTATATGTCACTTAACTTAGGAAGGCAAACTGTGTTAGAGAATCTTTCTACTCTTTTGTGTCTTATAATAATCAACAGTACCATTTATACAAAGAGACTATGACTTAACAGAAAATTTGCAGCAGCTTGGAATAATTTCTAGGAAATATGTGCATCTCAATCACCTGGATTGGTTGGACATGATATTATTTACATATTTTATAAATATTCTATATGTTTTATACATATTAGCTATGTTTTATACATATTACATTTAAAATAAAAAATACAAGTTCCATAATCCAGGTCATAAGCATGTAACAGAAATCTTCTGAGTGCATGCCTTTTAGAAAGAATCTTTTAAATATGTAGGTACTGTATATAATTTTTTCTTTTTTATTTCACTTCACTGCCTATTTTTCTGATTCTTGCTGCTACAGTTGTCGCTAGAGTTGGATCTGAAACAATACATTTGGCTTTGGCTTCCCCCTCTAGTCAGAAAAGGTGTTTCTCCAACAGTGGAATTACCTTTAAGTGATGTTCCATTTACTGATTACATCATTGCCATCCTTTTTGATGTCACTCCTGGAGGGTGTGAAGGTTCTAAACATTAAAAGAAGAACAGAAAGCAGCAGAACATTGTGCCCGTTGTGGACCTCAGTTCTTGCTTACACCTGCCCAAGGTTGCGATGATCACAGCAAGGAGGCTAGACAAACTTTGAAAATATTTTCTAGCTTGATGTAACTCCAAGGACTTAAATCTTTTTGCTCAATAGCTTAAGTCTTCTCAGTAAGCAGCAGAGCATATAAGGAGCCACACAAAATTTCCTTGCAAAAGTTACACCTGCCCTCTGGGGGTAATAGTTTATAGCTCCTCTTGTTTTCCTCACAGCTTTTTTCTTTGCTTAAATGTTTATATGGTGCTTCCATCCTGTTTGAATCTACAACAGCTTGATCTCACGTAAAGGGTGGAGGCACCTCTCCAGACACTGATTCCTGTAAACTAATGGCTTTGATTAGTTTAGATGAAAGAGACACTTATAAAACATCCCATACTGGGTGCAGCTATGTGGGTGGATTGTACACCCGTAAAAAAGAGAGAAACACTGTATTAGTGAGACCCAGCACAGCAGGGTTTGGTGCTACTTTAGCTCCATCTGTAGTCATCTAATATCACCATTTTTTATTCTATGAAATAGAATAAAACACCTTGCAACACCTGCTGATAAACTTTTTAAGGTAGATAGGAACAACTAGTTGCATTTGTCAGTCGCATAAGTGATTATGCCGTCAGCATACAAACTGAATGGCTATCCTGCATCCCATGCATGAATTCTGGGGAGGATTAAACCACCAAGCGAGTCATCTGCAAATGTAAGGATCTTTATTTGGAGCAACTGAAACATTTTCTTTTGTTCCCTTCTTTTTTCCTTCTTGGCTGTCAATAGAGAACAGAAAATCTAGACAGCACTCTCTACTATAGGGATTATTGACTACATGTGAACTTTTGGGGAGTTGTAGAGGAACAAGTGTAATCTTAAAGAGAGGGATCTTCAGTAGAAACAGAAGCAGGATGCTACATCTAATACTGTGTCTCTGACACAGAAGAAAGCTTTTTTGTCAGGTAATAAGGCAGTAAGGCCTTGTCATGTTTTAATTTGTGTGAGCAGAATGTGTTTAGACTGGGTGAGGAGGATGTTTTGGCATCGGGTGATGAGGATGTTTGGTTAAGCCACTTGCTAAATTGGGTAAATCTGACATCAAAGAGTTTGATAAGGTATTTCTAAGATCTTTGTGACTTCAGTGGTGTTGTTAGTACAGAAACGGTATAAAGATAAATGAACTGCCACTTAACCAACGAATAAGTTACCGCAGAGTATATTGTGTATGGGGCTCTAGACGAAGTGGGCTGAGTTGTTAAAAGGTATGGTTTCCCAGAGACTTCCCTAACAAATTTGACAACTAACTGCTGGCCATTTCCTTCTGCTGGGCAAAGGTGGTGCATATGGAAGGATAATGAGCTGCTTCTTGGATTCTGGTAGTAAGTAATCTTAGAGAGAAATCAAGAGACTAGTTTAAATTAGCATGTGATGACTTGCAGTGCTTTCAGTGTACCTAGTTAGCAACAAACCTAGCAAAAGCAGCAAGTATGTAATTAGACTCTTACCTAAATAGAAAGCCAACAAGAACCTTCAGCAGCACAGCTCTACCAAGGAGCTACAAGGAGTACAGGAGACCCGAAAGAAGTAAGGATGGTCTAAGCTTCTGCCAGATCTCTGTGAGCTGCAAAGATAAACCTCAGTGTCTCCACTCCACAATGGCAAAATACAGAAGAGGGTCTGTAGTCTACAGCTGCTATGACCCCTTTGAATGTCTGTCATGTAGGGGAAGATTGGTACCCAGGACAGCATGGACCCTTAGGGCGACACGCAGCACTTCACATGGTGCAACATCCATGTGAGAGGGACTTTCTCCTGCATTTAGTACAGGCAGACACTGATGTGACTTAAAGCTTTAAGTTGTACTAGAAATAACCATGTTATAGGACACTGCTAACAAAAAATTGTGAATGCTCTTTCTGGTAGACTGAAGAGTAGTGTTATCCACGTGGACACCCCAGTCAGGGTATAAGGTTTCTCCTCTTTCTCACCAGCACAGGGGGTGACTCACAGGGCTACTTTGTTTAGCTTCAAATGGTGGTTGATTGCCCTCTGTCTCAAATCATTCATCCCTACTACTTTCTACAACAGCAGAAGGCAATGATTTTAGTGGAGCTAACAGAGGAGGCCAGCAGGGTCTTTCACCTTGGAGCATTAACAAAATTTGAATTCTGTCCAGGCCAGCTCCTCCATTGTGGCAGGTCAGGACTGCACTGACTTCTGTGGTTCTTGCTCAGGCTCCCCCAAGAACTGTATAAGTGTCTTAGGCTTGGACATAACCCAGCAGTCACCAGAGTCTGTGAGAAGACTTTCTTTCACCTCAGTGGGTATTAGAGCATAAAAACAGCCGGACAGGCAACTCTTTTTGGCATTCTCCACCTAATTTTCTCATAAGATCAATTTTGGATGTAGGTTTTTATTCCTAAACTGTGGCTTGTCAGGGAATGAAGGTGACACAAAATAATGAGAAAAAGAGTTGTTTTTCTAATCAGTAAAGGAGACTTTCTTCTCTGGAGTAAGTCCCTGTCTCCTTTCTTTTCCAAGGACTCAATGCAAAACATGGGCCAAACCCAGCTAATGAAATTCTATTTGCCTTAATGATCCTCTGGGCACAGGAGATCCTTGATAATCAAACTGAGATGACACCTGCCACTAGTAAGTTCTGTTCCTCAAAACTCTTAGACAATCCCAGCAGATAAACGATATGTTTCCCATTATATTACCATAAAGCCAGACAGCCTTATGTTTACCATGAAAATAATTAATCACCAGGCAAATCAGAAAAAAAAAAAAATAATCCTACCATCACCTTAAATTACCTGTCAAACATTTACCTCCATTTGTCTTTTAGGGCACTTATTTTTTGCCGTGTGGTCCTGATTCTTGATTAGTTTAACAACCCCCCTGCATTTTGACAGCAGAAGAAAAGGAGAGGTGATTATTACAGTTACTGCTCTTGCTTTGCCTTGAAAGTCCATTCTAAAGAAGGCATTAGAGAAGGCTTTCTTGTGGCTGAGAGATCAGATTACCACAATTAAAGTAAAAAGGTGTGGTGCTATTTACTCTGCATGTTATGACACATGAAAGAAAGTGATTCAGGCAAGAAAAATAATTACACGTTAATTTGTGTTTGGCAACTTTGTTTCATATACGTGGCCCACAGAGCTTAGATAAAAAGCTATTTTGTCCAGTGTGTTCCCTGTGTAAGCTTGGAGGAGGGCTTATGCCGCTGTACTACGTTTTATGAGTTGTCTGTGTATGTGTGTGGGGATGAGGAAATACGTGGAGCTAACCTCCCGGTCATACACTTCAGCACTAGCTTGGATGAATTTTTCATCATGAAGCCCCCTACTGCCACTTAGGTTTCACCCAACTGAAAAATTATACTGCAACCCAGACACTAGCCCCAGGTTTGACAAAATTCTTGCAAATCTGAGGAGAACACGTAGAGTTTCTGCATCAGTTCATAGAGTTGTATGTAGGATTTGGGTCTGAATAACCATGACGGTGCAACTCTGAAAAACGTAAATTAGCTGAAGTCATACAGGTTTCTGTAAACTAGGGGGGTAACTGCAGTGTGCTCTCAGCACAGCTTGAGTAATATGCGTGCAATAAATCATGTGTGAACTCCTCTTGTGCCTTGAGAAAATATCCCCTTCATTATACTGGCAATAACGCACAGGGAGGCAAGCTCCAAAACACCCAGGAGGGCTTCAGTGATGTCACACCAGGTTTAGTAGTGCATTAGAAATGCAGAAGGTTAGAACTGTGAAGAGTAATGCAATCTGGACATGACCAGCATGACTACAGTACAGGTCCCTTACTGTAAATAATTTCAGCAATAAATTCTTGGCCAAATCAGTTAATTTCAGATAGTGCAGTTTCTGTGCTATGTAGATGCTAATTTTACAACAATCATCTTGGACCGGTGTTCCTTCAGGTTTTCATAAAGTGATACACAGACATGCATATCATGTCTGTGAGCACAACAGTCTCTTTGTTAGAGAAACCACCCTCAAAATGGAAGAAACAGCAAAAGAAGCTTCAGAAAGGAGGTCTGCCATCTTCTTTTCATTTCTATTTTCAGAGGAACTCTCTGCTTAAGGTTATACAGTTTCACTGACTTCAGGACAACGTAATGTTAATGAGACAGTGACAATAGCAGAAGATTTGGCCCTCAGGAGAATATACTTCTATCCCTATAGTAATAACTTAGTTCAAGGAAGCAGCAGTTATTTATAACATTTCAACATGAACAAATACATGAAATGTAAACCCACAAAGCTTCTTTTTCCCACAAAGTAAGCTTTTTGCATAAATCATCATTGCCTATTGCAAAGAGGCAGTTTTAATATTAATGAAGTTTGCTGTTCTTATATCAATATGTATGTTGGACTGATTGCCTGAGTATGGAAGGGGAATGTATTTACATTAGTAAATAAAATTTCTGAACATAGAGGAAAAATACAGCCAGTGGAATCTTGTTTGTTTTCTTATAAAAGTTTGTGGAACAATTTTTATAAACAGTCTAAAATGGTACCATTTATTCTGTGTGCTGTTTAAAAATTATATTGATTTAATTTGGCAATTATTGTCTCTTTTCTTTCTGCCAACCTATCTTTAATCTTCCAGACAAGAGACATTGAGGGTTTTTATGTAACACTACAAATCATTAATTCTAATCTGCAAGCTACAGAGCCTAGGGTATGCGTGATACTTTGGTAAAATGCTTTTATTGGCAGGGCGCTTGGGTGGCTGCATTACTTGCAACTGGTAGATGGATGTTAGTGCCTTCTGTAAACTACAAGAGTTCCACACAATCCCTTGATGCATTTTGCATTCAGCTTTTGCAGTGGTTGATCTGGGCACTGTGTGGCATGGGTAGCACAAGTGCAGCTGCACCAGGTGAAACTGGAGATCTGCCTAGACCAGTAGTCTGTCTCCAGCAGTGGCCAGTAGCAGATATTAAGGGCAGAGCATGTGAATAGGACAAGTACATGGTGATTATTCCCCAGGATTTGCTCTCTGCCTCCAGCTGTTTGTGGCTTAGGGATATCTCGAGCCAGAGTTGGTGCCTGCCAAACCAAGAGCTCTCAGAACATCAAACATGCAGAAAGGCACTTTCATGTGTGTCAGGAGCTGGACGAAGTGTGTTTATGAAAGGCTGCTAAATGTCCATTTTGAACCACTAGCTACTTCTAAGAACAATGAATACAAATGTTTCTTTAAAAAGTTAAACACGCAACCAGTGCATCCATTTCTGAGTGCTTTTGAATGCCCTGTATTTACTGCCAGGTGTCAGCACTAAGAAACACAATTAAGGTATGGAGAGTCCTGGATCATAATGGTACCTCTGCTAGGTAGCTTCAGTTGCTTAATGTATACCTGCCCCAGGGGACCTGGAAGGTGGCCAGAGTCATTGACAGGTTCATAAAATGTAGATGCACCCTCTAAAGTCTCAGAAATACTTTCAAAAAAGAAAATAAGTGTGGTGTTTCCATTGTGCTTCAGAAAACAAACCCTTCAGGAAGAAAAAATTAATGGAAACACATGAAACCTAAATTGGATATGCTCAAAGTTAATGAAAGGAAAATCTTTTTCCATTTTAGTTAATGTCTTAAATTAGAATTTTGGTATAAAAGCTGGAAAACAGATGGAGAGGAAATATTTTTTTTTAAAATAATTTGTTAGTGAATTTGAGGCTCATGAATGAAAGTACCTAATAATAGCATTGGCTAAAGCAATACTTAGCATGGACTGCAGCTACATCGGTTTCTCCACTGTACTTCTCCCACTGCATTGCAGGAACCTGTCCATGTGTCCTGCAGCCAAATGTAGCACCTCCTACTGGTCTAACTCATCCAGGAAACCACTTCTGCTCCACCTTCCCCAATTGTCCTGACTTGTATTACATTGTTTTTTGTTGTTTTGTTTCTCCGTTCCACCTTAAACTCCAGGGCAGTCCATTTCTTACTGTCTGTATGGAGATCTTTTACTCCACCTTGCCCAATCTGATGCAGCTTGACTTGAAAATCTTATACTGTCCTCATCTTCTGGCTTTCCCAGTTTTTGTGTTGTATCACATTATTCAGATTTTCCACTGGTCCTTCCACTGTTTTTCATAAAACTCATTGAGTTGTACATTTGCCATTTACACTAACAAAAGTAATAAGGAAATGTTATAAATCCTTGTCTTGAAATTGCCCATCAAGTACTGTTTTTCTTAAAAAAAAGTATTTCCCTTTTTCCATTCCACAGCTTCACATGTATTTCTTCCTCTGTTTTTATCAACCATCTTGTTTGCATAGCTGCTCCCCAGGATATTTGTCACGGCTGGCTTACAGCACACTCTGCTGATTTACAGCAGCAATTAATAATTTCATATCTGTTGGGAGGGGATGGATTTCTATCTTACAAGGATGAGTAGCAAATGATACCCACAAGTCTGAAAAATGCTGATGAGCATTTTTTCATCCAAATCAAAACACAGGGTTCATGCACAGGTGACAAGCTGGAGAGGATGATGTTGAGCGAATATGGAAGGCATCAGAGAGCTGCTCATAAGTCCCAGGTGGGAATGGGACTGACGTTTCTGTCCTGACTCAGTGATGTCTATCCTTCCACCCTCTGGGTGAGATCCTCCGCTCCTGTTAGTCCAGCTGGCCCCATTGGCACCCCACACTGGAACTGGCTGGCCCTGCTTGAGCTCTAATGCTGTGGGTGCTGCAGGTCAGTGACTGGGAAGCTGTGAGCAAAGTTGTGCAATTAAACTTGCAAAGCACCAGCCCACACTCTAGACAGCCCTATCTGATTCTTAACTTTATGAGCAAACACACTGACACGCACTATTGATTGGTAGGGAGAGGGAAGGAAAAAAATGATCAGGTTTACTGCTTTCATTAAAATAATTCTGGGGCAGAGGTTTGGTTTATATCCTTCTTTGTATGCTAACTCACAAAGGCCAAGAGCCAAGAGGAGCTGCTCATTTTCTCTGCAGATACCAAAGAGCAGCAGAGTGAAAAACAAGAGTTTGTACCAACACAAAGCAGCAAGAGATCCTTCTTTCATTCTGGCCTTTTATTACACTTCTGGGTATTCACTCAGCTTAGAGACAGCACTGATTGTCTCAGGCAGTGGACTGTGAAAAGCCTGCAAGTGCAAAAGAGGCACACAGACCCCACCGATAATAATAATAATCTTATTTAGTAGATTCCCATAAATTGTTCCTTTCTCAAATACTGTTTATTCCAATGTACCTGAGTGTTCCTTGGTAACAGTATAGCTGGACTTTCTAAGGCTTCCAGAGCTGTCTTCATCCTGACCTTGACTGACATTTGAACTCCTTTGCAGCTTAGCACATTTTTGACCTTGCCCCACGTAGGCTGCATGGCTTTCCCTTCCCACTTGGCTAATTCACTGTACTCTCTTCCACCAAAGCCTTCACACAAACACACTAAACCAAGGTTGGTAAGCAGCAGGTACAAGAATACTGAGCTGCCCCCACTGCTACATCTCCAAGCTCGGACTAGTTTCTATGTGCCTAGTTATTCGGGAGAGGGGAACATGTATCAGATGAGGGCAGCCTTTGGGGTTTTTACTGTCCAGTGCGGAGCACACTGTCAATATTCAAAATGCTAAGTAGCAAGCATTGACCTGAAACACGTAACACCCACATTAGTATTTTCCTTGGTATTCCTAGGTATAAACTTGGAACTGCTGAAGGGAGAGGCAAAGGAGGAAGGGGGGAAGTCTCCCCGCATTTTATTGAATGCTTTTAGTCATTTGAACTGACCATAAGCTGAAGGTACCTTGGATAAGGCCTGAAATGTTTGCTTTGTACTTGTATATAGATCCCTTTAGTAACCTGGATGTACACAATTGCCTTTCAACCTAGAGAATTATATAACACTTCACATGGTTTTGCAAGGAGTGTACCAGGGAGTATTTGAAAGGATCTGAGCCAAGAAGCTGTACAGACAGCAAGGCGTCTGTGTTGCCACTACAAAGTGGATGTTAATTACCTAAAACAATACATGTAATAGGCGAAGAGAAAAATGCTCTGCATTGCCTTGCCATACCCACTCATCTAGTGCATCTCTAACTGCACAGTTATTTAGCCTGGAGGGATCATAATTAGCTGCTTCATAAATTAATAAGGGAAAGGAGGAGGGAAGGGGGAAAACTACCAGTGCAAGAATGGTGGGAAACTTTAGATAGGATGTTTCTCGAAGAATGTCGTTAGCACGCATAATTGCTTCATTAAATAAAGACACATACAAATGCACAGGGATTGTCCATCCCTTGTCCCTCGAGAGAGAAGCGTTTCTTGATAGGCACTGCATGGTCCTAGTTGAAGGACACCCTGGAGGTGCTGGGCAAATACCAGGTGACTGCTGCACTACGCATGCTGAAAAGCTTCCTAAAGAACATGGAGAAGTGATACGTGGCCAACTGTGATTCACGGCCCCCTCTAACACCTTTCATCCAAGGCACTCAAGTAGTGTTGCAAACAACAGTTAGTGAAGTCTTGCATGGTTCGTCATGGCAAGGTGAAGACATGTATCATTGTCCCTATGCTACAGATGGAGAAATTGAGGCAGACAGTGACACATCTTGCTCCAAGTCACTTGGCAGGTCAGGGTCAGGCCAGTGGCAGTAACCACCACTGCCAAACTCCAACTGGGGGTAATGAACCTATTGGAATCCCATTTACATTAGTTAATTATGAGTTCATAAAAACAATGGGTTTTATTTCCTCTATTATGCAAAGAATTTACAAGGTGGGAGAAGCATCTACCCAGTTTGCAACCAGACACTAGACCCATTTAGCTAATTAGCCGGTTCCAGGCTGGCAGTTGGATGCATTTATACATCTTCATACACCATTACCACAGTCTGTTTTTGAACTAAGTTCTCTTATGAGACAGCGGAAATATCTCTAAAAGTACAGGAAAAGGACATGCTCCATCCGACCAGAGGTGCTGCACCACGTTCCTCTTTTTGTGAATTTTGCTCCACAGACTTCCACACTTCTAATCTGTTAATCCACAGTAACTCATCTTGGATCCAGAGCTTGCCTTTACGGGCTGTTTCTGCATATTTTTTCCCTTAAAAGCCAGGCTTCCTGAATCACAGGGAGGTGAGGGATGTGACTTGACTGTAGTCCAACAGCAAGTCTCAATGATTCAAAGTCATAAGTGGAATTCAGCTCCCAGGCTTCAAGGAAAACTGGGCCAAAAGGAAACTCTGCTTTTCCCATTCTACGTTGGCCAGAAAGCTAAAACTTAGGCAAATAGGAAGCATGTCCCACCCTGAGCAATATGGAGAGCGTGCTTTTTAAAACTGCAGCTGGCCTTTTTTCGTGGTAACTAGCTTTCTGCAGGAATATGTGGGATTTCAATAGAAAGGCATGTGGAATATTTTCCATTTGACTTTAAAGTATCCCCTGTGTATGCTTATTTGCATTCATCCTTACTAAACACTTCTTAACACTTCTGAGCTTCTTCCTCTTCCCTCAGTGCTGTGAGTTTGGCTTTTGCTCTTTTCAAATATCTTTATGCTCTTCCTCCCTTTTCTCTTTCTGGCCAAGGGTCTGGCAATTTCTCTAATGAGAACAGTTGCTCACATCCAGAAAGCATTTCTGCTCTACATTAAAGCCTTACATTCTGCTTTTACCCCACCCCTGGATGCCCATTTTAGATTGTGCATCTCCTGCACAACCTTGCTTTATTTCCTTAGCTCCGTACATGCTGTCCCACCATTAAGATGATGTTGGCCTTCCTGTTTATATCCTTGCATTGGATTCTCAGTGTCTAACCATGACTTTGTTCCTGATTACCTTCTCCTTTTTTTATCCCCCCTTTTTCTTGAAGACTCCTCTGCTCTCCCTAGCCCATTTCAGGCTTCCCATCGTCCTGTAAACCCAGGACACATTCTCTTTTATTTGCCCAGAGAAGTAACTTTCTTCCCAAGTTAATGAATTCAGTAATGCCATTTGCAAAGTAAAAATGGGATATAGCAGCCTTCCTTTGAGTTAAAGCTTGTGGAAAGCGAACATCCAAATCATATTTCAGAAAATTTCTGAAAGTCTTACTCTACATGACTGAATTACTGTGTCTGACTCTGCCAGCTCCCTGACTGGGTCTTCTCTATCCCTTCGCCATGGAGGAAGGCTAGAGAAAACCTTTCCATCAAAGACTGAGCTGGCAACAACAAGCCTTCCCCCTCCCTCCCCTTTTCTCATTATAAATTTCCATGGCACAATAAAGCATTTTCCAACCAAGACTAGTGCTGAACATATTGACAGAGCTAAATACATTGAGCCATTTAGATTTGGGGTTTTCTGGTCGGTTGGCTTACTAAAACTGTTGACTTTCAATGGCAAAGTTCCCACTGACTTCAGAGGAACTTGGATTTCACCCTGTGTGTGGTTAGAGCATCTGAGACCCTGCCTTGTGTGAAGTATGTCATGATCAAGTTCTTAAAGGTAAACAAGCACAAGTGGCAAAAATACAGCAAAATTCAAAGTCCTTCCATCTATAATAATTAAAGACAACTTCTTACAGTGCTGTAAAGTGCATAAACTACACCCTTTTAAATAGATTTTTGTTCTCTTAATTAAGTGCTGTTTTTCAAGAAAGTATATCCTTTTGCCCTGAGGATATTCAATCTCAGGCCTTTCACCCACTACAGAAGCAGCGAAGAGAGGTTTATGATAAGCAGGAACTTTTAAAAGATTTATTCTGCAAGCCTGAGTAGTTCCTTGACAGCAATGATAAGAAACCTATGGTTTTCTGGAGTTGGAAAATCTCCTGTATTAAAAGCCTTGGAGTGGTTTAGGTCTAAGTACCTCAGATTCCTGACTTCAGGCCTCATCTTAATTTCATATATTTAACTTAATTGATTTCAATGGGCTTATGATGACTTACAGTGGGGTAGGTGGGTCAGGCCTCTCATTTCTATTTTGATTGTGCAGTGCGGTTCCATAAGCACCCAGATAAATCTAGTTTTCTCTCCGTGAGCATGAGTCATACACCGGGTGGTGAGAATGTGAGGTCTAGTCTTCTTCTGGCATTTCCTGCATGCACAAAGTGATCTTATGTGAGATCAGGTGCCGTGGCATTGCACTCTCATGAAGGGCTCACCAAGGCAAGTGAAAAAATGAGATATGTGTGAGACACTCCCCTAAGGATCACCAGAGAACAAGAAATGACCCATAACCATACCTTCATCTGCTCTTCCTAGTGTTGCAGTCTGTTGCTGCTCATGGGAGGAGCTGGGAATAGCTCTGGCCATGTCCTCTTGACGTTCTCTCCCTCAGTCAAAGTGTCAGCTCAGTTCCCTGGGGATAAGAATAGTCCCCCAGAGATGGGTGTCATCATCAGGAACTACATCTTAATATTAATTCTGGAGCCCACATACACAGGGAATTTGATTCACTCTCTAGCAGTGGTCAGGATTTCAAACTCCTTCAGCTGTGGTGGGCTGATGGCCTCAAATTCTACTCAAGTAGATCATGTAGCAGCTGCCAGTTCTGCCTCCAAAGTCATTAGCAGAGGCAGAGCTCTTTACTCCAACAACATCCCAAGTACCTGGGCAGCACTAATCTTACTGCTTCAAAAATTACCCAGCAGGCAAAGCCTCTGTAAAATATAAATTTAGGTGAAGTTCAGAAACTGTGAACCATGGACATATTGGAGTCAATTGAAACACAAGCACTTCATTCATGCAAGCATGAGAGTAATTAATTCTTCAGTGTCCCAAGTTCTTGTGTGTGGGTCAATTACAGTTGCTCTTGAGAGCATGGATCCTCCCTGCTGAAACTGGCCATGAAATCAGGCAACTGGTCTTTAATTGCTGTACCAGCACTATTTGGGGTTTTCAGTGGACTTGCTCTGTCTTTCCCTCTTCCTTTCTTCACAACCCTGCTCTGCCAGAGCTTTGCGACATGCTGCAAATGCAGAGGCAAAGCATGTTAGGAGGTCCTTCTTCCTTTGCTGCCTGCTTGAGGACATCAAATGGTTTAATGTTTCATCCTGTAATATCCCAAAGTGTTTTAAGACCTGTGAATCAACTCATGCCTGATTCCTGCAAAGGTGGATAAATAATGCAGATATACAAGGGACTGAGACCATGGCAAGGAGTATGTAAGACATTTGATTCAAGGGAGCAGAGTCCTGCACAGACAAAGGGAAAGGACTACCATTGTCCTGGGATAGTTCTTGTGCCTTTCTGTAGCCCACTGTGGGGCTGGAGAGCTGTGTACACAGCATTCATTTGGAGAATGGGTTGGAGAGCAGGCTAATGCAAGGATCATCACACCACAGCTGTGCTATCAGCCCAAATGTCAAATGTCTCTTCGCACCCTGTATGGTGACTTGCTGCCTTTAAGATCAGAAAAAAATAGTGCCCTTTGCATTTCTCTCCTGCCTCTGGCTCAATATTGTAAAGCACTTTACAAAGCTGCTGAAGGAGTCTTCAACTCCCCCTCCCCAGTAAATGTATGCCCTGCACTGCTGACGCACAGAAAAGTTAATTGGCTTAATTTAAGTCACACCACATCCTTGGCAGAGCTGTGAAAGGAACCTGGGAGACCTGGGGAGGGAACCTCTCCTCTCCTTCGTCTGCGGGGTTTTAACAGCCTCGCTGTCAGCTAGGAGACAGATTTCATCAGCACAGAAGTGCCACTGGACTTTGCTAATAAAGAGCTTTATGCAGTCTCCCTTACAAGATGCAGCATATGATATAACTACAAATAGGGCTGAAAGGCAAAGCATGTTGGGGAGGGGATTTCAGTAATGCTAAGTTGCAGATTAAGTGTAGATCAAGTATATTGCAACCCCCCCCCGACCCCCCCCCAAAAAAAATAACTTACCCCAGATAAGTCCAGAACTGCAGCACACAATTTTCCCAGTTCATACAGTTAAGGGCTCTGTGTCCCTCCCTCAGACAATGTTAGGGTACTGAGTTTTGTCTTAAAATTAAAGGGAACTGATGAGTCTCCCCTGTTCTCATAAAATTTCTTGTAAAAAAGGGGGCAAAAAAAAGGGAATTGCAAGGCTAGAGAAGGCAGACTTAAATCTGAATCAAAACTTGAGCAAGCAGGACTTGAAAGAGAGTTTGTTTCTTTTCTTTTTTCTTTTTCTTTTTTTTTTTTTTCCTCCTGGAGGGATCTTAGGTAAATAAAGCCTGGCATGAACCCTCCTTCTTAAGAAACATGTTCTGAAGAAGGATGAAATCAACAGGTTGAGGTGCTCTTTACATTAGAATTAGTCAAATTAGTTGAACCAGAAGCAATAGATTATCATACAGCTCCAAATTTCATCTGTGGCTTTTTGTGCCAGCCAGGTGACACCTGTCTTTGACATTCAGCAGCCTCACACAAGGCTCGAAAGGGAAAATTAGTTTCCTTTCTTTCCTTTCTCCGGCCCAGAAAAAAATTGCCTCCTTTCCCCCCCCCCCCCCAGTCTTTTTTTTTCCTGTCGCCAAAATTTGTGACTCACAGCACATGGAGATGGTATTAGTCACAAGCTATTTCCTGTTTTCCAGATAACCTCACAGGCTGGGGCTTCACGGTCAACAGCACAACCAGGTGGAGTGCAAGGTAGATGAGAACCAAGTACTGGCAGTTGCCAAGCAGGCATAAAACCTCCGCATAACTGATTGTTTATCCTTACAGGCATCTTTTTTGTTGTTGTTGTTTTCTATAAAGGAAGGGCATTATTTTAAAGTTCTTTATCTTCATATATTTGTCTCCTGTGAGTTTTCCCAGACCAACACACCAAACATGCCCCTACTCGTCCTGCTCTCAGTACAAATTTGATCGTTAGCTTTTCAAGGCAAAGCTCTTGCCTTGTTGCAAAGCTATCAAGTGCCAACTGAGAGGACCATGCCAGAAAGCCAGGAAAAGTTCAAATTAATTTGCTGCAAGCAGGGCACCAGGCTCTTTTCTGTCTCACCATTTTTTAGGGCATGTTTGCTCTGCAAATGCCAACACAGAGGGGAGACGTACCCCAGTTAAATGAGTTTTGCTGTCCAGCCTGCTTCAGCCCATGACGTGGATGTGCCTTTAGCTATTGCCTCCGAAAAAGCAGATCCATTTGGTGTCAGTTCAGCAGGCAGCAAGCAGAGGATTACATCTCCATCATCAAGAAGCCTATTCCATTCAGGGAGGCCCCTGGAATGGAGTAAGGCAGCAGTCAGAATTGCCCTAAAGTAGATATCTAGGTTCCGAATCCATACAGGATTTTCTGGGTGCCCCATGAATATTTCCCTGAAGCGACTGGGCCTGCCCCCCTCCACCTCCCTTCTGCTGCACTGCTCTCCTCCCCGCTCAGCTCCAACTGTGTGTGCTGAGCAGCTCAGGCTGACCCAGGACTGGCAGTGCTGGAGAGGTGTGATCGCACCTCAGGCAGACATCCCCGCCTCACTCAGGTGCAACTAACATGCAATCATGGCTCCATGAGCTCCTGCTACTGATCCAGGCAGGTGTGTGCAACTTATATTGAAATCGAGGGTGTCACACTTAACAATGACAAAGATAGCAAAATTAAAACTCGCTCAGTAACAGGGCTGTAATGGCACCTCTGAATTGCACTATGAGCTATCCTTAGGCATGTGGGATAGATGTTGCCCCTAATTTATTACTGTGCATGTTGATAGCAAGTTTGTAGTACTTCCTTTCCAAAATACGTTAATTTTCTAAAGTGTATTGGAACATGTGTCCCCACCCTTGGTAAGGCAGCTAGCTTGGGGGGAGAAAATGGTTGCTGTTTTAAAGCAAACTGTAGCATTAAGCAACTACCTCGGATAAGAAGACAAGAAGACTTTACCTAAAAGGAACTGCAGAGATATGAAAGCAGAAGGCAATTATGCAAATCGCAATTGGAACAAGATTACTCAGGCTAGAGCCATTTACTTTAGCAAAGCGTGCCATGGGTTTTAATGGTATGAGTGTGCCAGGGGGAGTGGGGCTGGCCATACCTGGGATTTGCCACTGCCTATATCTGGGAGATGCCACCACTGGCAGCACAGCAGCCTCAATCCCACTTAGAGCATGAGTTGGCACCAGCTCAGGCTCCACTGGAGAGATCAGCATCAGTACCCTGGAGTGCCTGTGGTCCCCATGCTCATCTCTCAGTCCATCATGCTAAGGGAACTGAAGGGCAAAGGGGACTTTGGCTTAGCATGGAGGACAGGAAAGGCTATGGCAAGCAGGAAAAGAAAACCAGGTGGACTGCTGTAGAAGCAGCCAGGACTTGGCTTAGTTGTTTGGAAAGAAGGTCTCAGAGTGTTCCCATGGCTGTGCCCAGGCAGATTTAAAAGGCATTGCACCACCCGAGACTGTCCAAATGCAAATATGCTGCTGTAAATGGACGAATAGGCTACAATGGAAAACAGATTTCTTACTAGGAGGAAAACGTGCTTATGGTTATCATCTCTGGATGTTGTTGTTGGTATATCTCATTCCTCCAGTATTCCTGTAGCTGCCAACTTGAGGATTCAACCATGCTGATGAACACTTTTCTGAAACATTTTTGCATTTTGAAGAAAAAAAATGCAAACCAATGAAAGGTGACTTCATAACTACCTTAAAATAGAAGGAATGGATAGCAACTCCTTAAGCTCATAAATATGGGCTAGTACGTGCTGAAAGTAATTGTTATCATCATATGTGGTTAAAATTAGTCATGAGCAAGTTAAAACTAAGCATTACATCCAGTTTTGTTGCTGAAATGCCCTTGCTACTGTGTAAAGTGCAGAATAAAATAGCAAGAACAGAATAAAACTCCTACAGTAGGTTTTGGTTTTCCTTATCAATGGCAACAGAGCAGGGAATTTCACACTCAGACATCAGCAAAGGTCAGTGAAATGTCAGCTTGTGGTCTCAGCCAAAAGTAGGAAAAACAAAACGAAGATTTTCAAATCTCAAAATACTAACAACGCTTGGGCTTTTCAAGCCATCTATTACTGTCTCTGTGATCTGTGCCTTTGTGCTTTAAATTGTTTTCCAGAAGTTACAGAGCTCAGTCTTTTGGGTACCAGTTGCAAAAGAGAGAACCTAATCATTAGAGAACAGGAAGAGGACTAACATTTTTTTTGCTGGTCCAAGCCCTCCCACCCTTTGTGATCTTCAACAAATGACTGAGACTTAAGATTTTAGTTGTCGTGTACTTCTGTGTTCATGAGTTGCCTGTGTAGCACTGGGCTATGCACATGTTATGGGACATTTGCTCTAATGTCCTCTGACAGATCTGAGTACACCTAAGGCTGAACACACCTTTTGCAAATGGAGATTATAAAGTGTCTCTTTGCCAAAGTTTTACTAACTTAAAAGAGGTACAATTATACCTTACCTCTGCACTGGGAAGGGGAGTTGCAAAGCTTGATTCTGCAGTATTTTGAATAGGATCCTTGGAAAATCTCTGGATTATGAATGGAAATTACTATAGGAGCTTTTCTAAATACTTTTGCTGTAGAAGAGTGATTTGCACGTAACCAAAGCCTCTTAAACACACTGACCAGCTGCCACGAGAAGACTCCTTTAACCTACTAGTTTCATATGCTGTTCAATAATGGACAAGCCAAACCCCCAAATTATTAATCCAGTGTAATAGAGACTCTGCTAATTATGTATGGGTGTATGTCAGCTGGGATAAAAAAAAAAACAAACCACCACAAACATGATCCCCCTCGGTCCTCTCCTGACAGAAAGTTTTGTCCTAAATGAGGAACACTTCCCCATCTTATTTAATGACTCCCATGCAACCAAGGAAAATTGTTGAGGTTTTGTGATATGTTTCCTCCTGGTGTTCCCCCCACTGAAAACCAGTGTTTACAGTCTAAGGAGTTGGCACCAGTTTTTTCTCTGGTGTCACCCTGTGATTTCACCAGCAACAATTCTGTCGAAATGGAAGCACACAGTGTAGCCACTGTACGGAGTCAGGGTAAAAAACAGTCAGAGAAAGGCAGGTAAAGCCTCCTTCTTAATCTGCCCAAGGAAAACTGAGACCCCTTGGGAAAGACTTTCACATCTCTGGATGCTGTCTGTGATGCTGTGGTTGTGGTGAAGGTCAAACTCATGAGCCCATTCAGAGCCCAGCAAGTGAAGCAACATCCAGTGCAAAATTGGTCAGTGCAATGGGTAATTTCAGAGTGGTGGTAAAGCTGTTGGTTTTGAAGCTAGTAATTTGAAGTTGTACATTGCAATTATATAAGTGAGAAAAATGTTATTCTCTATTTCCAAAAATAATCTTTTGATACATGGGGTTAGGTTGGTGTAGTCCTAACTCTCCATGAATGTAGTTGTAATTCCTGTTTAATAAAACTCCAGAGGTGATCTCTTTTTATCAGCCTATCATCTGTAATTAAGGCATTTAATATTCAAACCCTTTGATGTCATGTCATCTTTGAAACATAAATAAGAAGTTTGTCTCCATCTTAGAAATTAAGATAAATGAGTTGGAAGGGCAAGTCCTCAGAGATACTTTTAAAAGCTATTTGGATATTTTAATAGCTACCAAAAAATAACAAAAATAATATTAATAAAACATCTTGGGAGAAAGTTTAAAACAGAGTGTTATAGGAAGCGCGCAATACAATTTACATCTCAGCACAGAAACCTGGACATAATCAGGTTCACTACTGGTTGTTGTTGGTTTTTTTTGGTCCAGGCGATTTGTTTGTACTGAGAATCTCAAAGCACTGAAATTAATTCCCAGTCACCCTCCCTATTGCTATCAGATAGAAAAGCAAGTCCTGGCACCCTGGGAAGCTGTGCTGAGGGCCTGATGCACTGAGATATGGAGGATACCTCATGTTACACATCCTTCTCTGCCCCAATATTTAGTAAGAAAATCAGTGGGAATGTGGCAACCATTTGGTGGGGCATCTGCCCTGTATGCTGGCTTTGGATTAAGGTCCAAATGGGACATCTGCAAAAAAAGAGACCCTCTCTATCCGGGCTTGGACAAAGCAAGGGGCTAGGTATGAAGTCAGCCTGTCATGTAACCTGTGGGGAGCAGAGCATTGGGGAATGCCCTCTTCAACTGTTTTTCTCTCCTCACCTGCACTGGTGGAGTGTCTCACCTGGGTCAAACTGGAAATCTCTATCAGAAGACCCGAGGCTCGAGACCTCAGTCTACTTCCTGATCTTATGGCTTAGCCACATGATTATCCTTCACCCACACTCAAAGACACTAAAGGATGTGCAATTTTTTTCTGCCATCACTCTTCCCTTCAAACTTGTCAGAAATCTCTCACTCGTTCTTCTGGCATGAGGCCCACTTCCACTCTCTTTATCCCTCTGCTGGTATCCCTGGACCTCAGCCAGCTTACATGAGAGTTCTTCTGTCTGCTTATAATTAGAATGTGCACACATTGAAGTTTGTTTTATTCCCAAGGTCTTATTGGTGGGTTAGAGGGAGCAGCACGTAGGAGAGGAATCGCACAAATCCTGTTATTTGTAGGTTCAGAGTTGTGCATGGGAGGAAGATACAGAAATCCCATTATGCATTAATAAGATTTTAGGGCAGATTCCTTAGGCAAGGCTTGGAAAATCTCTTCCTGTCTGCCTGCTCTGCTGATATCTAGGTCTTCCTTTGACCCACCGCTCCATGCCCAGTCAGACTGTATGAGTGTCCCATCACATTGGGTTACTACCTCTCCTCCTCTTCCTCCATTGCAGCGCAGACTTCCTTTTATTTCTGTTTTGAATCATGCAGAAGTCATCCGGGCTGGTGCAAATTTGCCACTGTCATTATTTACTATGAGAGCTTCAGAGAGAAACTGAAGCAGCAACATTTCTGTTAAGGCCATGCTTTGAGCTCTGAAACCGGACAGTGGTCTGTACAGACCCCCTTTCAATCCTGATTGCTGGTTTCTGACTAACCCCCCCGCCCAAAGCTCTTAATTTCCAGATGGAGTAAACTGATTCTTGGAATTAAAGATAAAAAAGCTGATATCCAGAACTTCTTCTCCTGTGGGGATCTATCCTCTTTTGAATGTTTTAAAGTACTTTGCTAAATTTTTACATGACTATGCATTCCTCTCTTCTGAACACAAGCCAACATGATTGATTTGAGTATTAATTAGCACTATTAATCACAGAAGACCAAAGCATGATCTTGCTGAAGTTCATAGAGGAGCTCTGAACAGTAAATATATGAGGAAGAGCAGGTCAAGTGCCAAAGAGATGACTAGACCCTGCCCTGAAGTGATTATATTCCAAAGGCACAAGTGAAGAAAAACAAAGCCAGACAAGACAGAACATATACAGAGTGGGAAGTGGGTATTCAGGCTTGAATGTTTATTGAAATAGGTGGGGTCTCAATGGCAGCTTGCTAAAAACAGTGTGGGAGCTTAACTCACGGTAGCGTTCTTTTTGGAAGGCCATGAGGTGGGGTTGTGAAAGCCTGCCAAGATGGGTGGATGAAGGAGACAGAAGTATTGGTGACTGATGCTTGGGCAAGATTGTAACTGAATGGCAGATATTCCATTTTCTCTAATCTCATCTTGACACCTGTTTCTTCCTGGGCTGGATTAATCACCACTTGTTGAATTAGGTAAAACTGCCCAGTTACCAACAAGTCTGGTTTTAATATGGCAACTTCGTCAGCTTTTCCCTACCAGTTGTCTAAGGTAGTTTTGTTGGGCTGTAATTGATTGGATGAGCTCGTACCTCAGCATTTGCAGCCTTTTCTGTCTTGGCTGACAGCCCCTGGGACTTGGGTGGCTTGAGGGAATGCCTGGTGGAAAGCTCTACCAGTGACGGAGACTGCTCTGCTGTAAGCGATGTGTTTCACATTAAGCACCAGATGAGTTTTCCATCTTTTTTAGTAGCTACTCTAAACTGGAGATTAAAATCCCAAAATGCACAACTCCAGATCACCTTCGCAACAGACCCACCGAGCTCAAGAAACCCACCCACCTCAAAAAGGCATCTTGTGCTGCAAAGAACAACGTGTGGGTGGCAGTTGAGCTTACCAGTGTCTGCTCCATTTGTTTGAACAATTGCTGCATGGCTGGTTTTGAATTTACAAGTATTTAGGAAGTTTTGAGATTCCCAGACTATAAATGCTGGTATCTATTCGATCCTCTGCAGAATTGAGCTAAGCTGTCGTTTCACAGTGCACCTAATGATTCAGGTGAGGGAAATGGTTTCTGCTGTTGTTCTGCTCCTTTGCTGTTTTTTTTTTTTCTGTGAGATGAAGAATCCTTTAGACGTGGAGTCTTTCATGCTATGCTTCATCCACTTGAACCTTTCCTTCCCAGACTTAAGGCATATAAGAAAAAAACCAGATGTCTCAGGAAAAAAAAAGCCCCCAAAACCCTAGCTTTACATGCACTTGGATCTTTCATTTTATAAAAACAGTCAAGCCACAACCACAAGATTTCACAGATAAGAGAAAAAATGTGGATTGTACTTAATTCAATATTATAAAGAAATGCTCTTACAGGGAGACGGCAAGCTGAGCCAAAGCCAGACCAAGACTGCTGACTGATCTGAAAAATGTGAATATTATTCACACTGGGACACCACATCTCATAATGCTCCATGTGTGCTATAGTATATAATTATGAAATGTTTGCATTAAGTAACTTGGGTGCCTAAATACAGATGTTCCTTATTGACATTAATTGGACTTGACATATCTTTGGCCTGCTTTATAACAGTCACCAAAGCATGCATTTCTACTTTACCGTACATATTCTAAAGGAGCTCTGTTCCATATCGAGCTTATTAACAGAGAAAAACATTAGTGCCTTAGCTATCTGTCATATATATCAGGTAAAAATGCAATTGGTTTGCATTAGAGAGTGTAGTTGCTGGGGACTGACCACAAACATTAATTTCTGTTCTTTTTTATTTTTATTTACAGTGAAATCTGTCCCCAAGACTTAGAAAGTTATTTTTTCTTTCCAAAACTGTCAATGCGTCGTGGTGCCATTTGTTCTGCTCTTCTTATTGCCATGTCTTAAATGTCAAGTTTCTGAGAAAGAGAAAGAGAGAGGAAAAGAGAGAAAGGGAGAAAGGAAGGAAGAAAAGAAGAAAGGAAGGAAGGAAGAAAGAAAGGAAAGAAGAAAGGAAGGAAGGAAGGAAGGAAGGAAGGGAGGAAGAAAGAAAGAAAGAAAGAAAGAAAGAAAGAAAGAAAGAAAGAAAGAAAGAAAGAAAGAAAGAAAGAAAGAAAGAAAAGTTCTTTAGCTCCCATATAACATATAAATGTCTTTTGCACTTGTTAGTTTAACTGTTCTACATTACTCTACAGTGTGCTTCATTCCAGTATCTAGAGAGAAACACTAACTATTAAGTTAAAACAAGGGTACTCATATTTATGAACTTCACCTAGCTGGTCCAAAACAGGTTCTCCAAATGAAAACCCAAGAAGGCCTATGGTTCCTTTTGAGATAATCTCTTAGATGTGTCATGCAGTTGAGACCCAGATCTCAGACTCTTCAGAATCCTTGTGGAACCTCAGGTTTTAAGCTAACCTTTCTAAATAAGCTTCCTTGGAAATGAAATATAGGCTTGGTTTTGACATTTTCATCTTAATTTGCAGTGTTTGCCTGGGATATTGATGAGTGGGAGGTGTTTCAGTGGACATTCATGCTTTTAACTGATGAATACAGAGATGAAAAAGAAATTGAAGTTTGGCCTAGAATTGAGACATGAAAATTTATTCTCTTGATATTTAGGAGAAACTCCTTATACATATTGTCCACGCAGTTCATGGACCAGGATAATTGCCCCTTTTTAAGAGAGGTTTATGTAGAATTCAACAGAAGAATGGAAATGAAAGCACACAGAACAGAAAGCCCGTGATTTCATTTGGTCAGATTCCTCCTTTTAAGAGATGTTCACATCTTGCCCTTCTTGAACTGATTAGTGAAAATATGTATATTTTCTGAGTCAAATTCAATGTTCTGAAAGAATATTAAGTCTTGTCTAAAAGACAAATATCTGCCCTTTCCCTTAATATTGTAGGAGAACTTGTTGTATTACAGGAGCTCTTTCCTTCTAAAAAAAAAGTTAAAAGTGATCTAGAGATTTTGTATAGGCTGAGGACTTTTACCTTACTAAAGGGATAACGTTGCTCTCTTTCATAGCAAAATGCCACTTTCCATTCTAAAACTGCTTGAGAAAAAATATTAAAAAAATATTGCATTTTCTCTTTGATGCTGCCATGGCCAATTAACACAATTCCAAGAATCTTCTGCTTGGAATATATCTTTTGGTTTCTTCATAACAATTTAAGCAAGACAAGCATGAGATGGAAAGGGAGCTTCCCAAGTACGTGCAAAGACTTATTATAAAGGGAAAAATCCCATAGCAAATTTTCCACAGCACAAGTCATTGCTTTGAAATGTATTTCAAGACTAAGCATATCTGATCACATCCAAGGCAGGAATATTACTGTTTATAATGTTACTGTGAACTGTGAAGAATACGGTCTTCAGATACAGCTAGAAATTGATGATGGAGTACTGGCGTCTGAAAGGATCAGTGGATTGTTTTTGAAGTAAGAATGATAAAAATGATGCAATATTAAGCAAAAGGCCATAGTCACTTAGAAATGCAGAAAAATAATCTGACCAAGCTCATATATATGATTGAAGATGGGTGCTTTAACACCAAGGAGTTTATACTTTTTCACTTGTATTCAACTGGTGAGGTGTTGCTTGTACTTGAGTGTGACATAAGTAATAAAACATTCCTTTTCTTTTCTATAGGCCATGCCAAATGGACAATAAATCCCTGACAAACTAATCTAGAGTTCATCAGAGGTCGTTCCAAGAAGTTTTTGTCCAGGCATGTACATTATAATGAACTGATGATCTGCTGGGGTCTGTCATGTACGAATTTTAAAAAAAAACACCAACTTTTTATATTCAGCCTGTTTTTTAATTACGAAAGTGACAATCCATAACTAGAAATATGCTAAACCTCAAACTTGTTGAGCCCATCTCTTGTTCCCAACCAACTACTGAATGTCAATGGCTCAGGTAAATGAATGCTCAGCTCCAAGATAATTCAATTTTTTTTTACTCAAAAGCTGGTGTTCTCAGCCCATCTCTGTTAGTGCCAACAGGGCAATTGCCTTATCTACAAAAGCGAATAGTTCCACAGGTTGTTGGCTTTTCAGCAGTATCTAGTATATAAAATACACCTTACTTTCTCCAAGGATTTTTCTTCTCCTGAAGGCTATCTTAATTTCTTTTTTTTTTTTTTTTTGCCTTGAAGAGGGGTAACCCCTAGCAAAACAAATGAAAAAAATTTCTTTCTGAATGTCTTCATAGAGTTTTAAAGAAGTAGAGCTAAGATCTGAGAGAATACAGCCAGTAAAAGTTACGACAATAATAGCGCTGCTGCATGGACAGTCCTGTTTGTCTCTAACATCTAATGTGGATTCCAACTAGTCATTTTTATACAAGTCTATGAAGGTAAAAAGTTTCTTTAAGGCCACAATGTACTACCAGCACATGAAGAAATCACTTCAACTCCGTTATGCAAGGTTGCAGTAAACTCTAGTTTACTTCCAGCACTGGCATATCTTGTCAAGAAATATCAAACAAAGGAATTAGGAAACAAAATACAATCTTTGCCTTCCAATTCACTTATCTTTTCAAAGCACACACTGATACACCTCACCCTCAGTTTCGCATACATTCTGGGAAAACACCAGCAAATTCGGGTGGAGCAGGCAGATTGCCCGTAATTCCTTCCAAGTTTGGAGAATGGGCCCAAAAGTCTTTAAGTAATGAATCACCTCAAATTCTCTGTAACAGCCCCAGCAGCAGTGCTCCTAAGCCAAGATGCAAGGTTCACCTCTCCTCGTCCTACAGGAGAGGCACAGACTTGCAACTCAGAGGTGCCAAGAATCAGGAAAATAATGCACGTGAATTATAGCAAGATAAACTGGACCCATGGCTTTGAGAATGAAAACATATTGTAATTAAAAGTTCAAAGGCAATCCAAATAAATCAACGCTGTTTCAAGGGCTAATGCCAGGAACAGGCTTCCCTTTCCACGATATCAGCAATCTACTTGTACATGCCCATCCTAAGCTGTCAGTGCCCTGCAGGAAGTCAAGACTCAGCCTCCACACCACGCGGTTGGGCAGCAGGGTGCAGAAGAAAGTAGGTTTCCTACTTTTAACCTGGCTCTGGCCCTTTATGGTATTTCAGTATTGCCAGTGGATTTTTTTTCCCTTAGCCATACATCTCGCTGAACTCCCCAGGCAACACATACCTGCAGGTGGGCAGGTGAGGATTTGTCAGAATGTAACAAAACACAAATAGCAAATTATAAGTGTTTAAGCCGTGGAAGTCAAATTATGACAGCTTGTTGCCAGGAGTATTTGTACCGGTGGGTGTGCTGCTCACTGTGCCCATTGTATTCCTTCATGCATCTGTTTTGATGAGAAAGATGGGCTTAAACAAGGAAAGTGTCTATAGAGCAAATAAAACCACATGGCTTTCAAATGGTATCACTGTGCTTCTCATGATCTCCTCTTTCAAAAGCTGATTTCCTAGGTAGAACTGCATCTCTGACTTAATGTGTCAGACCAGACCTGTGTTCCAGAAGGAATGACTGATGGTGGTACAGATAAGCTGAGATGACAGATCCTTTTTTGGAAACATGCTTCGTGTGTGCCTTAATGCCCAGGGTTAGGGCGGGTGGAAAGCGTTGGACTTTGGAAAGCTAGTTCCAAAATGTAGTAAGAAATGAGTTTATTGATTGTTTTTGTTACTCAAGAAGACCCTGGATTTATCCTGGGGATCTATCAGCAAACAAGTTACAACTCTAATGACATTGCCTAGCTTTCTTCCTGATAAAACTGGGATTGGAGGGACTTGAGGATGAAGGTAGCAAGTTGAGCTGGTACTAAAATGGTGTAGGTTTTGCAGGGCACTTTTCAACTCCACACACTATTAGGCCTTTGCCTAATGTATTGTGCATTTGTTATTATTACTGTACCACTGTTCTCAATATTGAACACTTTTTCCCTTCATAAGAGGTCTGAAGCACTTGAGAAACAATGGCAGTGCCAAGAAGGGACTGTTTCAGTTTTGGAGAGAACCTGCACTGTGGAATCAGGGCCACTCACAGCTTGTCCATATATTGCTGGACAAGCCTAGCGAGACCATATTTCCTGAAGAGATGAATCAGTGCAGCTCTGCAACATTATAAATGAGGTCATGGCAGTCACCCAGAAGCTGCAATAAGCTCAGGATCTGAAATAAGGGCTTCTCATGCTCAGGAAATAGAAGAGGCAACCCACAAAGGTGTCTGTAGACAGACTCTCTACAGGATACCAGCTGGTGCATGGCTTGACCAAATTATTCATTTTTGGGGCTGCTGTGAGTGATTTACTGCAAACTAACAGGATCCTGGAGCTCATAATCACAACAAAAGGCAGGGGCACTTTGCACATGGCTAGATGCAGCTGCTGTAGCAGGATTTTTTGCAAGCGAAATAGAGGCTGTCATTAGGAGATGCAAGGTGTGATGCTGTCTCCACTGCTTGCTGTTACGAAGCTGCCTGCTGTGCTTCACATTGCCACTGGTCACCCACTCAGGCCCATGCAGTTGGCTGAAAAGTCTCTTAAAATTGCTCAGACGGCGGAGACTGCTGCTTTGATCCTGAAACAGTTCTCTCACATCCTACAGCCATTTCTCTTCCAGTGCCAAGAAGGAAAGCAATGTTGGAGCACCGTTTCTTTTAAGGCAACATAAGCTGTCAAAAAAAAAAAGGGAAGATTGGGGTGGGAGAAGAGGCTTATCTTTTTAGTCAGAAGGAAAAGTCTGGGAGGCAGCAATTTAAAAGGATATGGAAGGGACTTAGTGTTTGTCTCTTCCTGAATTTTGCAAAGGGAGTCCTTTGTTGTAGGAGGCAAAAAGCAATGGTCTTCTGTTTTGTCCTACCTTTTAGCTGCAGAAATGAGCTGTGTCTGAAAGGAATACAAGTGGCTGCCTTGTTCGATGCAGTAGCCATTAAAGGATCCTGGGCAAGGCTGGTGCGGAGGTGGAAGGGAATGAGTATTATTATTTTTCTGCATTTTTAGTCCATTAGACATTCCATGCACAGGTCAAGTGCAGCAGTTTATCTTCACCCCAGGGAGGAGTCTGATCTGTTTTCTTTGATCTATCCTGTGGTGATGAGTCTGATAATGTTTCCATCTGAGAGCACTAAAGCAAGTCAATAAATAGCAAAGCAAAAAATTCCACCTCTGCCATAAAGCAGAATGGGAGAAGGGGAGGGAACCTTGAAGTCCCTACTCTGTGGGGGTTTCTCCCTTCAGAAGCAGTGATGGGGACATTAAATATGATTTCCACTTAAAAACTCTCTATCCAAATGCTCTATCTTTTAAGCGTCATTATACTTGATCAAAGAAAATCCAAATAAGTACCATTAGTCAGAGATCCTAATTTCCAAATGTTTCCTTGAACTTTCAGCTGTTTGCTGAAGTTTTAAAGTCTTGAGTCAGGGTCTGCATGTCAAACTACAGAATAACAAATGAAATCAAGAGTAAAAGGCTGTCTACACACTGTATTCCTGATTTCAGTCTCAATTATAAACCACAGGCAATTCTATTTAATCCCTGAAGAAAGGGGATGAAAATATTTAATTCAGTGAGGCTGTGTACTAATCCATATCATGGGAGTTGTAGCCTGAGTGCCCAGCTGGGTTATATGTCACAGTGAACTGGAGGAAGACTGTAGTACCTGACAGAAAATGCAGTACATATGGAGGAACATGACCAAGTGAGGACAATGAGTGTCCAAACCACATTCAAGTCCCATGAGGCAGCATGTCCATTCAGGCAAAACCTGGCTTTGCCTGCACAACAGCTCAGCTACCCAGAACTCCACAATTTTCTACTCCTCCCATCCATATTCAGTGGTTGTGGGACATGAGCCTAGCACCTGAGCTGTGTTCCTTCATGATGACCAGGCTAGAAGATAAGAGTGGAGTTCCCATACTCCATGCAGTGGTCAGTGGAAAACAGGCAGGACTTAGTATCTCCCACTCATGTTTTGTTTGTGTGAAAACCAGAGTCAGGGACTGTTTTCTACCGTGACGTTATAGTCATTAGCCTCATTGCCTTTCTTAATTAATCTACTTTGTGTTGCCTATAACATCTGAGCACATCTTGGGCAAGAGTATTTATTAGATCTTTAGATCTCATTAGAGGAGAAAGTTGCCTTGTCTGGGTTTTGAATTTGTGGTGGTGGAACATCCTAGGATTGATTCATGGCATTATGTGATGGATAAGTTCCTCCCAATATCTCCAAAAAGCAAGGCAGACCAATAAGAAATTGCTTCAAGAATACAGACAGCAATTTTACAACAGAAGCAGCAGTAGCTCACTTCCACCTGGTAAGAGCTTGCTCTTATTAAATTACTCTTTTATAGAAACCTGAACTTATTCTTTGTGAAAGTGAGAATCCAAGACAGAAAAAGTTGAAACAAATCTGGGGCAGCTACAGAAGCTCTTTCATCCTTATGGAGGTACACAAATCTCCAGCAATGGGCTGAACCCTCTCTAGGAAGACAAATAAAACCTCACAGCAGCACATTTGCACAAAATGGTGCAAAATGTAATAACATCAATTTCCTATTACACAATTTCTTTCTCGCGAAACACTTAAAACTCCCTTTTCCCTCCCTTTCTCCTGCAGTTCTGGACGTTGTGCAAAGGAAGTCTGGACATTATTACTATAAGTGTCTCCCTCAGGACTCAGACTTAGAAATGTTCTCTGATCCCGTGTAAACAGGATAATGTGTTGGGCTGTTTGTTTATGCCACACTGTAATTCACTCTTTGACATAAACCAGTTTCAAATGATTTTTTTTTGCCCTCTCCTTGTCTAAGAATCAAACATGACCTGCAGGTTTCCCTGCAAAATTAGATAACAGTAATAGCAGAATATTGGCCAGTAGCTGAATAGTTGCATCAAGATCATGGTCTTGATGAAAAGGCAACAAGGAGTTCCAGTACATGTAACTGCTGCCACAGTAAGTGAAGCTCGTGGTGTCCTCTGGGTAAAGATAGGAATCGGCATTCATTTATCTCCAGTTGAAATGGCTATTGCAAGGGTAAACCTCACTGATGCTTCAAATAGCTGACTCTGTCCACTGCTGATCAAGATCCTCTATCGTCCCTCTAGCTTCTGCTGGCGCTGACTGTTTTTCCTATAATTTTCTTCTTCTGCTACTACCCTGTAAGATAGCTCTTACTGTAAGGATGGTGGTTGGCTGGAAAAGGCAGAATTATGAGGCCCTTCTGAGTCAGCAAAGGCAACTCTGTGGTAAAAGCAATACTGAGAAGCAATAACTTGCTTACAAGGGCATTCCCACCTTATTTCTGGCAGAGCTATGCTGACGTTGGAAACCGTGAGAATTTGTAGGGAGGGAAAAACCATGCAAATAATACCAAGTGGTAACTAATATATTCATGTTTCAGGAATATAGTGAATGTCTGGCCTTAAAACTGGAATTCACAAGGGAATGAAGAAACAGAAAACACCTACATGTCTAAAGAAGCTGACAAGTACTCACTGAGCTTCTCAGGGATGGCTAAGCAGTTTGGATCTGTAGTTCTCATGGATTTCAACATGCGTCTAGGTTTCAACATGCATCTAAATGCATGTAAAACTCCCCTTACAACTTTATCCAGCTGAAATTCAGATAATATAGATGAATATTTCACTTACGTTTTTGTTTTGCTCAAGATCACGGAACAAAGTGGTAGAATGAGTGATGAAGCACATTCTCTTTTCTATCCTGACAACTAAAGCACTAAAAGATGTTAACCAAGTATAAAATCTTCCTACTGCAGCCTAGCTGTGCAGGCAAAGTTAATTTATCGGCATCCAGATCTCAGTGCTGATCTGTTCCCAATTAACAATGTATTTTGGAAGAAAAATGTGATTTTTTTTCCCACCACCAGATTATTTCTGATTTTAACCATGCTGTAAAATCATTCTGTATTTCTTGGTAATATCTTTCTTTTTATTTCTCAAAAAGAAAGTAGTGGGCAGCTTAAAAACACACCGGTGAAGCAATGTTTTTCCCAAGGGCATTATATTAACATTTCTTGGAGAACTGAGTCTTTGCAGTTCTCTGATAAACAGCCTTAGCCCTTCCCTTGGCAGTTAAAAAATGGCAATAAAACTCTCCTTGGGCAATTGGTTGATAGGACCCAGAGCTCCTGCATTTACCAATGCAAGTGGCAGAAAAATCTTAGGGAAAAGAGAGAGGTGACTTTTGAAAAAGGATTCAATATTGCTATTGCAGCAGGCAGGATAGAAATGGTGTGCTCCTCCCGAGTTCAGAAGAAAGGTAGAAATTCCTCAGCAGCTCTAAGTGACAGAGATTATGAAAAGGCTCGTCCAGACCCGAGGTTTATCCTGGTCAGTTTGAAAACATTAATACTTTGCTAACTTTATCCATGGACTCAAATAAAAACCAACCCAGATCATTCCCAGGCAATGATTATCAAGATTTTAGTCTGTAGCCTTGAGAAACATAAGCTCAGAGCACAGACACAAACTCAGATCGAGTATTCAGAGGAGAGGTCAGGCTGAAGCCTCTCTCTATTTTATTTAACTAGATCTGGGTGGTATCTGAGTTCAAGAATCTTTGCACTTCCTTTGATCTCAGGAGACCATTTTCAGGAGCTGCTGTATGAACTGCCTTACGTTGTCTGGTATAACTTTAATTGTACTGCTCAGCCCTCTGATGGATCCATGAAGAACTGAGATCAGTGAACAAACTGCCACAGCCAAAGGAGCACCAAGAGACTCCCTCTGAAAACGCTGCTTGGTTGATTTCCCCACCAGCAGATCAGGTCTTCCTCCCTCCTAAACACTTGGGCTTGAGTTAGAGAGTAAAACCATCGAGGTGAGCTTTTGTTCCTGCTGTAAATGGGCCTGTCCAGCTTCCACCAGGAAAGGCAAAAGACTCGTCCATGATATTTTAATCTTCTGGATATGCTATGGAGCAGTCGATGGCTATTAATTCTGTTTGTTCATATGCCCTTTCCTGCATGTGCTTCTGTAAACATATTCAGAGCTCATAAAATGTTAATTAGGAATAGAATAAAATAAAATAAATAAGGCAATAATCTGCAGCTTCCGGTCCCTTTTGGCCCAGAGTACATGCTTGCTGTTAACTATTTCCAGGCCATTGACAAACAAGTGAAAATTTACCAGAACAAGCGTCCTTATTCAAGGCTTTTTTTACGATGCAATGAAAAGAGAAACACAGCCCAGTAAATCATATAATTAACACAAACTTGGTGCTTGGCATGTGAAATTAACCTAGAGAATAAACAAGTGGCTGGGTTAATCCCAGTGAAACTCCTGTTGTGCTCCAAGAATCACTGGATGTGCAGGCACTGAGATGTTGCCTCTCCCGTACTGGGGCAGGGTGGTGTCCACCATTCCCCTGCAAAGGTATGGCCATGGCAGGGCTGGCTGAGCTGCAAGTCCTGGAAGATTTTTGAGACATCTGTGGATGTCTGCAGTCTTGCTGTGATCATGACATCAGGTTGTGGAGACACAAGCTGGAGACAGTCCAGGATCAAGGTGAATTGGCAGTCATGGGTGAGCGCTGTGCAAAAACCTATATGACATTAGTTCTACCCTGAGGCGTTTATGGTAGGAAGAGACCCAAAAGAGTCAGTGGAAGAGGGGAAAGAGAATGGAGAAGGGATAGAGTGGTGTGTCAAAGGTCATTGGTGAAACCAAGACCAGGACCTAGGGTTGCAAATCCCTGTCTGGTGTCCTGAGCTAAGCAAGTGACTTCATATTGCCCTTTTGGAGAGCACCAAACCTTCATGAAAAACATAACTATGGTCACACACACACGTACATGCAAACACAGAGTGAAGAGAGCTTCCCAGCATGTGAGCATCAGCTCACATGCTTAGCACTTTACTGCCAGTAATATAGGGCTGAAAACAAGAATATCCAAGTTAACGTCAGCTTTTAATAGGGATTTTATCAAGGTGTCTTCTTGATTTTGGTGAAATTAGGTGTTACAAAAGTGGGAAGAAATTTCTAGAACAGCTGGAGGAATTAATGTAAGTCAATGCTTTGCAGCTAGCCAAGCTAGAATATTTGTGAATCAGCTTTCAAGTTTCTGCCTGAATGTGACTGAAAATGTACGGTTTTGTGGCTTGTTTTTTAACCTGTTTGTACTGTAAGGGAAGGCCCACCTCTTACTGGCAATGTTTGGTCAAGGACTGCACTATGCTTTTAAACCAAATTGTAGAACACTATGGTCTTCTTGGGGCCTCTTGTCAAATTTCTTGAGCTTAATCTAATGAAATTCATAAAAGCTGAATCTGTTCATGATTTCTCAGAAATGTACCTCATCCAGGTGAAATTTTCAGAGACCACTGAAAGTATTTGAAATATCCCAAACAGCCAGTATCCTAAACTTCAAATCATCTGGATTAGAGCAACATTTGGTGTGATACAAGCAGAAATTGCTGGAGAAAAATGTTTTGAATGATCACTGTGAAGTTCTGTGGAGCAGGCGCATCAGTGCATGCTGCCAATCTGAAATAACTATGTAAAGCACCTATGTAACATAAAGATTTATCAAATGCTTGGACAGGCTGAGATGGTGATGGCTTGGCTGAAAATTAGTGGTTTGCTTTTAAAATAAACCATATTAGTCAGTCAAAAGTAGTAAACAGCTGGTCTGTAATTTACTTCACATTAATTGGATTCTAAAGAAAGACTTCTGACCAAAAACAGGTTCCTGATTGACACCTATCATGAATCTCAGAAGAAGGCAAAACCAAGGAGACTGAATTGTCTTCTCCTTTCCTACACATGACTTTCCATCTTATGCAAGGGTGCAGCAAGCTCTGCAGCCTACGGTTACTTTGGTCAAACCACAGCAGCAGAAACAGAGAAGTGAAAGAAACAGCATAGGGGAAAGTTTATTTTCTCATTACTCATTCTGCTCTTTCTTCATGGACAAACTGCAACACAAGCAAGTATTCACCAAAAGACTTTTAAAGGACGACCAAATGTCTGTGATGAAACATTTAATACAAAGTAGTTGTTAGAAATAAGGAAGAAAGAGAAGAGAAACCACACACATACACACAAAAAATCAATTTCCAGAGTGAGTCAAGAAATTCAAGAAGCCAAGGTTTTTATCTTGACACAGTTATTTGTTTGTTCTGTGGTTCAGTTCCTTATATGAGGGATACATTCGGAAAAAAAAAAAAGGTCTTTACAAAGTCCAAGGTGGATGGTAAGGAAAAGCTGGTATCCTGGGTTGCACGAGTGCTATCGTGTACAATAAGGTCACTAAAACTGCTTGCAACCAGGTTCCGTCCTGAAATGTCGTTTGCAGTGCAGAATTGCAGGCAGGCATTCAGAGGCAGAAAACAAGCCCACAAAGGGACTAGCTGTTCTGAAAGCAACTTTCTATATTTCTATTCAGCTCGGTGTCCTCCTCAGCACATTTACCATCTTCTTTTGCATCTTTTTTTTCCCCCTAAGTAGCCTGCTAACAGCTTATCTTCAACAGCCTTCTAAAAACAGACCAAAGGGATTGTCACAAACTTGAGGCAGCAGTCATCACTTCATCTTCAACTGCCTGCTCAACCTAGGCCATCTCAAGGAAAACACTCGTGCTGGCCAGAAGCTTGGGTGTGTTCTAGGAAGCGTATCAGGTGGCACAGGAAAATGAAAAGAGATTTTTGGAGAATAGGAAGGTGTCTGCAAAATGAGAAGTGGTCACTACTCAGAGACTACGCAGCTACTCCACAGCACCCACTTGGAGCTGTGGGCAGCAGGTAAATGTCAAGGATCAATAGCCATGAGGTGATTTTTCTTTCCTTCCTAAATCTATATTGGAGAAGACTGGTAGGAAGGACTGACTATAATCAGAAAGAATATAACGGGGGTTGGTGAAAGCAACTTTCGTTATGTCTGGCTTGGTCAGTGTGTCAAATCAAATCTGAACTGCAAAGTTATTTCACTCCTGAGCTCCACAGGCAGTTTTTTATGACACACCTAAATCCTCCTGCATGGCCCCTTTGAAGTTCCAGCTTGGTGCTCCTACACAGCTGTACCTGCCCAGGGGACTGCTCATCTACCCACCCTGTCCTGCTGCCCATGGGAAGGCCAGGACTAGGGATCACAGCTTGCGTCAAAATGGGCAGAACCATTTGGATCCTTTAAGAACAAACAAGGCTTTAAAAAAAAGAAATTCCACTACATATGTGATGTAAGCTCAGATAGATCTGATCACAGTTTTCCAGCTCTTGGGATGTTTGTGGGTTCGTAAAACTCCAGCTTCTGGAGTCCTGTGACTATTTGAGAATTACAGCTAGCATAAAAAAAAAAAAATCCAAGGGATTTGAAGAAGAGCTATAATGCCTGTATAATAAATATTCAGAATTCAGACAGCAAACAAAAGGAATCCGTATTGAGAATTTTGGAACTCCTGTGATTTTGATTTTTGGGACTTGTGCCAGTATTTTTTGTCACTTGAGACTGGTATCTCAGGATTATTTAGATGGTGCTTGTACAACTCCCTTTCTCCTACCTGAATTCTCATGCAAAGCTGTTATTCCTGACACAGAAAAGGTATACAGTTGATTGAGATGTATGAATCCTAACTTGTTTCTAAAAAGGGGGCAAGGCATGATATTGTACCTTTTAGAAGTACAGCCTGCACTTATTTATAAATTAGAACTAATTACAGGTAACCTGTCTTTGGCGTAAGTAAAAAGAAAAATCCAATTTTCAAATCTTGGCAGATGTCTCAGTGTCTTCCCATTATGATCTCAGTTGGCTTTATCAAGTGATACCGCATTATAATTAGCTGAGGTATATGCTACAATTCAAAGGAGGATGCCCAAGAGCAGAAGCTGAATCTGAAGAAGCCTCAAGCAAAGAAGCTAATAAATGATACTATTTCAATTAGGCAATTACTTGTGAAAGAGCTGAGAGAGCTGTACTGAAGACAGCGTTTCTTAAGGGATTGTTCAACACTCAGGGCTCTTGAGCAAGATGTGTGGCATCCTATGAAAACTGAAAGCATTTTGCTCTCCCGAACAGAGAATTTTCACTGCATCTGAAACATGTCTTAAGAGTCCCCCTTCTCATAAACAACAGTAAGCATATCTGCATCGGCCATGAGAAAAGCTTGCTTAATTTATTCTTAAATTCTTACAAAAAAAAGGGCTTTCTTAAACTTCCTTTTTTGGAGACAAAGTCTACATCTAAGGATAAATATCCATATTACATATTTTAATTGCTTCCTGGCTTAAGAATAGTCAGTCTCCCTGACAAAACAGAGACATTTCTGAGGCTACTATAAAATTCCAAAATATTAAATCTGTACGCATTCCACAAAGCAGTTCTGGGCTTTATAGGAACAACTTCTAAGCTTCACAATTTTGAATGTTTCACATAAGATTAATATTATCATAAAACAAAACCAAACAGGCAAAACCTCCTGAAGAACACTTAAGGGGCTAGAAAAAACTCGTTTCTCCCATGAAATACCTGTACAAGTCTCACGTCCACCTGAGCAATTTTTGGCACCTGAAACATGCAAACACTGTGGATGCAGGCGTATGCTGGGAAAGCATCAATACCAAGAGGAGTGCCCACTCGTTCCTTGTTTTTCACCACATTTTGACTGATGTCTTGCACTGATCATATAAGATATTGCTGAGCTGCCTCTGAAAAAACAAGATACTTGACTTCCCATGCAGACTTCTTGCTGTCCTACTGACACCCACAAAAAAGGATCTCAGTTTGTGACTGTGGTTCCTTGGTACTATTGCTAGTGTCAGCCTAATGGTTATGGCAATATTAATTATGATGGTTAAAGAAATAGTAATAAAAAGTACCAACACATACAGGGTCTTAATGGGAGACATGCTCTTAATGTATACGGTCTGTTAAAGGAGACCTTAACAATAGTTATTTTTATGTTGTTGTTCCCATTTAAAACAAAGTTATTCATGCCAAATAATATGTTTTCTCCTTTTCATCCAAAGAAAAAACAAATGGGGACTACTGAGCATCCTCAGCGAGCTCAGTGATGGCTATTTGCCACATGTGGCACTGGGTGTTCTTGTGCCTGGTGAAAGGTCTTCAAGAGAAGCAGGAGGGCTGGTGAGGCTGGACAAAGCCTGTCCCATTTGCGCATCAGTTTTTTGCCCAAGACATGCTTTTGGCTGTGGAAGTGCCGCGCTGCCCTGTGCCCAGAGCCATCCTGCTCTGTCGCATCTGGACACCCCGCCTGTACCGCAGTCCTGCTCTGACTCCTGCACACGCATGCCAGCTGAGCATTATAAATGCTGTGGGGGTTTTACGAGGTTCAATTAGCACCTTACACACAGCTCTGCCTTAAAGAAAATACAGAGAAAGTGTAAAGTAATGCCTCTGCATGGCTCAACTTTGAGCTCTGCCAACTGTGTGGAAAGAGGGGGGACACCCAGATGCCAGTTCACGGCCCATTTCAGATTCTCTGAACTGCCCTCTGGAAACCCCTCCTTCACTCTCCTGACAGTATAGGGAGCCAGTCTGAGTTAAGTACCTAAAGACAGCTGGCATAAATACTCCCCCTGCACCTCCTTAGAGGGAGACTTTCAATGCCCCTAAGCCAAAATGTTCCCTGGGATTTAATCTAAACTGAAATAAAGTCTTACTGTTTGATACTGTAAAACAAACATGGCAGCTCTTTGACGAGATCATCTAGCAATACGTCAGAGTTATTTGCAGAGAGGGAATGCTAACATTAGCTTGTCTCTGTAATACACTTCTTTATAAACAGCTACTTTTCCAAATTGATTGCATTTGAAATGCTGCAAGTTCACTTGACCTCCGTTCTCTTTGGGGTTAAGTACATCCTTGGGCTAGAGTTTAACACAGCACTTTGGGAATGTAAAGGCTTAGGGTGCCTTTGGCCTTTCCACCAGCTCCATAATCTGCTTACAAGCTTGTCCTGAACTTTGACCCTTTGGAAAAACGTTTGCTCCACTTAAACAGGGACGTTCTGGCTCTGTCCTGTGAGAGATGGAGCAATGAGGAAATGTGACAACTTTTAAAAGCTGAGGAGACAGAGAAGGGGAGCAAGATGTTGCCTGACTGCAGAAGCTCCAATTCCTCTAACTACATAGCAATTAATATCTGTGACCCACAAAACCTATGAATCTCCAGAGTAGGTCAGTGGTTAGAGTCCAGGAGGCCACAGAGGGCCAAGCTCTGTTCCCTGCTCTGATGGGAACCAAAGGCTTGTCTCTAGACATTGTATGCTCACAATGCAGCTCAAGATAAGCCTGTATTTCCTAGCAGACATCACAGTACGTATGCCTCGCCTCCTGCCTTTCATACTGGCATTTATCTTGTTACTCTACCTGCTTTCTCTGGTATTGCACAGGAAACACATCCCAGGTTTCCTAGAACTGCGGATAGAGGCGTTTATGTGGGAAATGGAAAACTTATCTTTCTTTGTATCTGACCACAGAAATGGTTTTGGTCATCTATCCTCTCTCACACATCTGCCCATCTGGACCGACGGCTTATGCCATGGTTTGGGATTGTGAGCAGCTCCATTTTGCAGAGGAATGGCTTGCACTACTGGGCTGGTGCTGGAAGGTCCTTCTGGATGTTCTGTTAGGGCTCAGAGAATGATAAAGAAGCAGTCCTGACAGATCGGAACGATCATTTATTTTCCACATGCTTTTTATTGCTAGGGATTCCCATCACATTTTCTCAAACAACTTATACAACTGTATTTCAACTTGTTACTAGTAATATACATCCTGAAACTCTGAAGTTGCCCAGACTGTATTTCTAATTCACACACACTTTTGTATCTAAATACCACCAGAATGACAAAACCCAGAAAACATCCCTGAGACAGTTTTTGTACTACGACTATAGGCTGTGCTCAAGAACATATGTAATCTGCTTACCTATTTGTGCAGTAGGAAAGTTGAACATGCTGCCTGCTCAATTGCCTCCTGTCTAGAGTGTGTCATCTTTGCTGCTAGTGATGCAATAGAAGACAGAAAAGCATAAAATTATTTTAGAGTCACTATTATTTATTTTTATTCCTGCGTGGCTTGGAAGCACATTTCATGGACATATATTCCACAGATGTGTCCAGGTAGAGACCAGAAGGCCTTTGCCCAGAAGACTTTACAAGCTGAGTTGTCCCATTCCATTACTAAAATCCCTTTTGACCTCTGGGCTGAAGAATTTGATACAGATTCTTTTGGGAGATTAAAATTTGGAAAGCAACAACCCTGTTGTTACAGCTGGAGTTAGCTCCAGCTGTTATTCAGACCACTTTTGTTTTCCATAGCATTTGATTTCTTTCCCCTCCTTTCTTTCTATCATAGCCAGGGCAGAGCTCAAAGAGGGTAAACACTGGCTGTATGGAGCATACTGGGTAAAGCAATGAACAAAATACCCAGAGGACCTCCCTACAGTAAGTCCATGGCAATATGTTAATCAGTAACAAGTGCAGTTATTATTGCAGTTTTTCTCACTTATTCCTAAATTAACAAAGATTATTTTTTAACACATCCTTTAGGAAAGCTCCAGATTATTACTCCCTTATACGCTGCATGGTCTCTTGTGTATAGAAACATACATGTGATGACGGTCCTGGAAAATACACAGCTTGAGCATTGTGACCTCTGAGAACAGCCCTGTGGCCTACAGTTCTCCGTCACAACAGTCCCAACAGGTGAATCCTTGCCACAGACACTGAAAAGAGAGCTAAAAGTATTTGAGATGATCTGCATCAAAATTCAAACCTTCCATCTACCCTCTTCTAAGTCTGTGGACACTCTTCTTGGATACTATGAACAGGGGCGATATTCATGGGAGCTTCTAGACTGTCCAAAGGGCCCCACCAATGCCTTAGAGACAGTTGTCATCATCTACCAAGGTTATGAGGAAGTCTGAATTCTGCATTCTATGGTTTGAGTATAAACCTGTACAGAAGACATAAAATTAGTATTTAAAACCAAGACATAACGACTTCCAGATGGTCAAAAATCAGTATTCCACCTACAAATTATTTGCTAGTTCCATCAGATGTTTTCTATCTGTCTCTGCTAAGTGTATCTGACAATACAGTATATAAAATAGAATTCATGTATTCCGTAAGATGTCTGTACCTCCCTCTTTTACAGGAGATAGCCTCCAGGAGTTTGGGTGGGTCCAGGAAAGAAAGAGAAAAATAATTTATTACTCAAAAGGGGGTAGGGCAACCTTTTTTCCCAGGATGGCAGACGTATATATATAATGTATAGTAATTATTGTTTATTCTTCTAATATGGCAGAACAATGCTGTCTCATTGGTATCACAAAAGACAGCAGTAGTTAACATTGCAAGCCTCAGCTTCTCATTTATCTTATTTGGTGGCTGGTGAAGACAATTTCTAGGCAAAAAGGAGGCTCACGGAGGCTCTGGCCAAACTCAGCAGAGGCAACTTTCCACCAGGACTCAAAGGCTAAGTATTTCCACTGATTTCCACAAGAAACAGCTTTTTCTGAGGCTCAGACAATTCACTTTGCAAAAGCAATGGTGGAAACATTTTTAGTTGCTAAGAATCTTTGCCAGAAGCCTGTGATGGACAGGTCCCAATAGTGTCTATGGTTTGACTTGGCTTCATTTGGCTAGGACCGCTCCATTTTCATTTGTCTTCATTTGGTTTTGGCTAGAACGCAAAATTCTAGATCTTTTCCAAAGCTCTTGCATCTTACAAAATACCCAGACATTTTCCTGAAATAGACTCTCGTACAAGTAGAAATGTCAGTTTGCTTTTAGAAAGTACCCATTAATGTCTTTTCAAGTAAAATCCTCACATTCTTTTCAATTACTCTCACAATCCATCTTATTTGTTTCTTGCAAACGTTTCTGTGAGCTGCTGTTGAGTGAAACATGTCTGGAAACATACCCTGAGAACCTTCTGACAGCTACTTGTGTAGAGTTTATGCCCCCCTGAATTTTAATTTTGAGATTTGTTTTTACATTTTCTGTTTACCAATGCTTGATCAGAAATAACTTTATGTTTGACCATGAACGAGTATCAAATAATTTCAAAGCCTGCTAGAAACAAACCAATGGAGAGCTATTCCTGTCTGTGAGAATAGCAATTCTTGTAAGCAATTCTGGGAACTGACACGTTTGTGAAAAATCAAGGTCTACAAAATGTTAGTTCATGCCCACTGTAAAAGACAGGACTAGCAAGGAAATGACGTGATATGAACTGTTAAGTGAGGAATGGTTGCCATGCTTTCTTGGTTCTCTAAAAACAGTGAAGAAGTCTTACACCCAAGCTATAGAAATCTCTGTTCCCAGTTCTGAGTCACTATTTTGTATTTTAAAGAGTGGGAAACTAATTTTGTCCAATCAGGTGTACTGCTAATGCTACCGTAAGTACTTTGCAGTACATCGATTAGGTTTTTCCTTTAGTTTCTAGCTGTTATGATGAAGCACGACCCACCGTTAGCATAATCTTTTCTTGCCAAAACCCAGATCAGCACACAGGGACCACACCACATCTAGCTGAAACGTATAAAATCAAGCCTCGCATTCCCAAAGCTGACTAAGGGGCTGTGATGTCTACTTCATGTTAAGTATCTAAATTACTTAAACGGCTTGGAAGATCTCAAATGTATATGCTCAATTAATCTTCTCAGATTGTCAAACTGCCCCATGGCATAACATGTTTGGCACCAAATACGTTGAAGCGACAGGGCCCTTGGTATGGGCTTTGTTTCCAAGAGTCAGGAAGCAGAATACGTTAGCAACAACAAAAGGTGAAATATCAAAGGTTCTTTAGAGTTAGCAGCTTTAAAGCTTTCTCATAAAGCCATCCTGTGACCCTCCAGACAAAATGGTGATGTTTCAATCATGTCATTACCTGAGGCAGATTACAATTTTTTTTAATTATTCTTCCCTTCTGCTTTCAAAAGCTTGTTTTTAAGTAGGAGGAGAGGAGGCTGAATAGTGGAAAGGGCGTGTGCAGCTGTACCATGGAAAGTACATTTCAATACACATAAATACACCTAAAAGCTTTATATATGTTGCAACATCTCAGAAATCGGTGCTCCTGAGGAGAGCATGAAAGAAGAGCCACCCTACATCAGATAAATACCGCAGTAAATCAGGTTCAGAAGAGAGAAGAGGGGAACATAGGCTTCGGTTCAGTTAAGTGCTGGGAGTCAAAAACCAGTGAGTGGTGTGGGAACTTGTTTTCCTATTCCACGCTAGCATGAAGCTACGTAAGCCCTGCCCTCTCAAGGGGCCTGGTGCCTGGTGGCATTCATTTTGGGTGGGAAGGGGACACAAATCGAAATCCTTCTGTCTGAGCCTCAGTTTCTCCCATTTCCAGTAAAGCTTCTTCCTCATAGGAAGAATTATTTCTCGTCAGACAGGCTGTCCCTTTTCACAGAAATTTTGGGTTCAAAAACTGGCATTTTCTCATGAAAAGCACCTCCTAAAATCCCCAAGTCAATACACCTCCAGCATCAGTCAGGAAACATGTCTTTTTCTTGTATCTCTGGCATTGTGATCTCCAGCAAGTTAATTTAATTGTCCTTGGGTTTCCCCGGTGATCAAAACTAAGTAATAACAACAATAACATTCACTTACTTCTTTGAGGTCCTGAAAAAAATTTACTTTGCAAATTAACATAATTTTCCTGACATTTCATGCTCTTAAGGTTGGTTTTTCCTTAGAGAAAGGTTAACTGAGGCTGAAAATATAAGCTCTGACCCAAAATTTTGCCCCAAACTCAGCAGAATGTTGTCCCGCCCACATCATTATTTATTGCTTAATGAAGCCTCGCACACATCCTAGTGCACCGCTGGTGTCTGACAGGTGTCCAGCACAAAGCTGCCTGCAGAGCAGCAAGCACATGGTTCTCTTCACAGTTTCTTTCTGTTCTTATTGTTTCCAAAATGATGTGTTTATAATTGCTTTTCAGTGGGAGGACACTGGAGGCTTTGTTATTTTAGGTGCTTTTTCTTTTAAAAAAGCGAGGTGCCCTTTTTGTTAACATGGTAACACTGTATTTAAATTATTGTCAACATGAATGATGCTGGTGTTATACATCACTCCACAGCTAAAAATGCCATCTGTGGCTGGGCTATGCTCACTACAATGACAGGAGGAGGTATTATCTACCTAGAGTACACAGCTACAAGATTTAATAGATCACAGCTGTTCTTTAAGGTGCAGAAATTACTTTATTCCCAGTTTATTGAAATATAGCAGAGGCCTAAATCCTCAAAGGTATTAGCAGTTAAATCACGTTGAACTCAGCTAGACTCAAGCACTTACATACTGGGTGAGCCAAACATCACAGAGGCAGTCAGAGGAGGAGCAGAAAACCAACTTTTGGCTAGTACTTCAAAAAATACTGCACTGTTTTTGCCTCTCTTGAGCATGTCTTCTGCTTAGCTAGTACTTGGCCACATGCTTAGGGCCAGCTAACTCCTGAGCCAGCATTCAAGAAGAAAATGCACTTATTTGTCTGCACAGAATGGGGAGGAGCTAGAAGGAAATTCCACATTTCAACAGACATTTTGAGTTACCTCTCGAAACTCTCTTGAAACTGCCCATGGTTTGGGTTATCACAGCACTGGGGAGCTGTAGAAGAGCTGGAAGAAGAATGGGAAGAAAAAAAACTACGGTAAAAAGTTGAAGGGGCTGATTCATGAGCAATGCGAGCAGTAAATTTAGTTCAGGAGAATGAGGAGTGAAGGTAAAGGTTAGTTGAAGTGGTTCAGGTGGTGCAGCACATGACACGTCCACGTCCAGTGCCCAGAGGTGGACCTGCATCAAGCTGATAATCACAGCAGGGACAGGAGTGGCCTTGTTGGACCATCCTCTTCCAAATAGCAGCAGCAGATTCATGGAAAGAAAGGAAACTATCTGCGCAAATACAAAGAAATCTATGTTTGGCTGGTGGCCCATTAATCCAGTGTGTGAAGCCCCAGAGGTACACTGCATGTTCGCAACTCTGAAAATGCCCCTAACATTCAGAAGACCGTACATGGCAGATTGGAGAAACTAGTTCGATGTAAAGTGGCTTGTCCATCTTTATCTTCTGACAGCCTGTGCGGTGCCCTTCTCAGTCCAGAAAGGAGAGGAGGAGCCAGGATCACAGGAAACCTCTTCTCAGGGTGGTTATGTTTGAAGTTCAATGGGATTTTTTTCTTTTCTTTTTTTTCTTTTCTTTTTTCTTTTCCCTCTTGGCGTGTGACTTTTTCATGTTGAACTAAGGGGTCTAATGAATGGAAAACTGAAATCGGAGGATTTTCATTCTTTAAGGAAATTAACCTCGTTTAAAGGAAATGAGTGTTCAGAGGCAGAGAGGAAAGTCATAATTTAAATGATATCAGAAGCTGGTTTTCCTTATGTAACATATTATTAAACAGTGGGGAAAAGCTTTCACTAGGCAGCCTCAGGGAGCACTCAGCAACTATAAAGAGGGTTCACATGCATGGCTCTAATATGTTAATAAATTATGCTAATTACAAGCAAGGGATTAGAGAAGGGGAAATCAAATAATGGTGCAGTAACTGGGCCTCTTTCAACTTAATTTGCAACATTGCCTGTCTCGGCTCCTTGTTGAGTTAGTGAGTTTGTTTTCTTCTTTCAAAGACTCTGAAATCCTCTTTTGTCCATGGGAAGACTGTAGTGTCACCATCAAGAGATAGTGGATGAAAAAAATGAAGTGTGAGGGGAGCGAAAGTGAGAATGAACCCTCTCCCCGATGAGTTTTCAATGACTGAAGGCTCAGAAGAGACAGCAGAAATCCCGCTGCTTTTGCACTGTGCCAGCCTGGAAACCTGGTTGAAAAATGTTGTCAAATAGTGTGTAATGTATCATGTTCCATTTCTTTTCCTTTTCAAAGCCCCTATAAGCAGGAATTTTGCAGAGCTGCTGCAGGAGAGCGTGTGCCCTCAGCTGCTAGCTCTTACTGTCCTGATAAACTTTTATCCCTTTGGCTCATAGAAAGCAATTCCCACATTTCAGTTATTTTCACCTGAATGGTGCTTTTCCCCAAGATGCAATGTTTCTTTTCTTATTTGGAAATGGAGCCATTCCTTGCCCCAGGGGCTCCTTCATCGCATTGGGAGGAACATTTTGATTGACTTCTCAGTGGCTTTTGGATCATTGATCTCAATTTGCTTGATAGATATCTTCCCCTGCTGTTGGAGTTTTTCCCCTTCTTATATCCTTCATATGAACATCTCAAGTGGTTTGTCACTTCTATTTACCTTTTCCTTTGTGATTTGCTGGAATTTATGGCAGGAAGAATTGGAGTGAATTAGAACAAATAAAACTAAAGCAAAAGTGTGTTTCATTTGTACTTTTGCAGTTAGTCCAGGGTTCAGAATCCCATCGTCCATCGCCTTCTGGCTAGAGCCATATGACCTTCAGGGAAGGGTAGAGGTCAGAAGGAGAAAAAGCCGAGTCTAATAAGGAAGGATGACATTGATACAGAGATGGGGAAAGTTCGCTCTCTGCAGTGTGAAAAGCACTGCCCAATAGTTTAGCTATCTTACTGGGAAGAGCTAATGGAAATAGATATAAATGAACATTCAAAAGCCCCAATTTTCTTATTAAAAAATACAGAGAGTTAAAAAAATTAGAGCTAACCCAACTGTGTTTAGTGTCTCTAATAAGACACTGCCTTTTACCCTTAGGAAAGGGACAAGTATTAATTTTCATAAATTCCTTTTAAATAGTTTTTTCCTTCTTTTTTTCCCTCTTTTTTTTTTTCATTCGCTTTTTCTCTCCTTCTCTCTTTTTTCCCCCTCCATCAGCAAGGGGGGTGGTGAAAGAAAACAGAGACAAGCCAGATGCCTTTCAGTGCTTTGATCAGTTCCTCTGCAGACAGCCAGGCTGCCTCCTAGCACCTCTTTAACTACAGCTTGCCAGTAAGAAAATGAGCTGTTTTAACTCTGCAATTACAGTGCCTGCTGAATGCCTGTCATCACAGCAATAGGAACCTGATCTGAACTGTATATCCACTGGAGAGAGAATTACAGCAACCAGGGCAGAAAGTTAAATACCCCCTGTGGCGGTGAGACTCATATAAACGAAAAAGCCCACATCCCAGGCCTCCTCTGTTGGTGTAAATATATAAAACACTGACAATACGACACAGAGCTTGTCAAGAGAGTCGGAGAAGGGGGAGCTGTAGGGTGATGCCATCCTGTTGTTTTCAGATGTTCTTGGGAATGATAACTATGAATGCCTAAGAAAAGAGAGAACGGTGGGGGAAGGGAAGGCAAGGCATCGATGCGGTAAAAAATATATATTATAAGCAAAGACATATGTGCACTGGGTACTGCTCTGTTCATGGCACAAATGTAAATGCATATATGGAACCAAGTCAGAAGGTAATTTGCCTTTCAACACCATCTCTCTCGTTGCTCTGCTATCAACATACAAATGTGCATGGGCTGGCGAAGCTGTGTAAATAAGATCTGTCCCTCTTTAGAGGGCAGAGGCGTGAAAAGTTTGGTGACTTCACAAATATGTGGCCATTCGGGGAATACAACTGTGATTTCCTCCTCCCTGAAGGTTAAGCATTAATCACTAGATCGGCCTTCCCTTAGGCAGACAGCAACTTGTTTGAACCCCTGAGAATATTGTATAATCCTATTGTGTGCATTCATTTTTAAGCCACCCTCTGTTAAATTATACAAATAAAAAAACACAACTTATTTGCATTCATGGGCATTTTGTGTACTGGCATTTCTTTGGGAAATATGCAAACAATTGCAATTTGGGCCTGATCCAATGCATACTCAATCAGACAGCCCTGAACTAGACCCTTGCTTTATATGGGCAAGCTTTAATGGTGTCCTTGATCTGCAGTTTGTTTCATTTACCTTGAAAATAAGTGGGTAGCAGGCACTTCTTCAAGGCCTCTTCCATCACAACAAATGATCTGCCCATCAAGTGGATATGAGGTTAGAATTATACAGCTTTAACTTACTTGAATATGTGGGAAAAGATGGGTTATAAGTAGGTAACTCAAGCCAGAAAGTTATTAATTAGCTAATGGCTGGTTTATAGAAGTATTTTCCCATGGATCATGGCCTGTTAGACGAATAAAATCAGATAACTACTTCTCTAGTGCATAGGATAAAGGTCTAAGAATTCAATCTTATGAGGTTTGTTTCTAATTCTTTCAACATATATTTTTATTGGAGTAATTTTAATACCTGCATGCTTAACTTTCTAATCTGAACATATCCATAGCACTTGCTGTGGCAGCCCCTCTGCCTGCTTCCCCAGGGCAATGCAAACATTTTGCACATGCTTCACAGGACAATCCTCAGGTGCTGCTGTGCCAACCTGTAGCAAGAAAAGCTTCCTAAGAAACCTGCTTTTTGACTGATTCCCTGTACAACCTTGCTCAGCATGGCTGGTGACCCTCCTCCTGCTCCATGCAGGACCTGCATCCTTGATATCCTTGGCCCCAATCCCCAAGGGGTAGCACTGAGTGGCACCAAGTGTACCATCCCTGGTACAATTTGGACTAGTCCTTTAGCTACTTAAAATCACTCCGGTTTCACCCTGCACTGTTTGGACCAAGGCTAGGATCAGCACAAAGCCAGTTTTCACATGGTTTCACCCCTATCTCAGACTGCTCTTTGACTTGGACCCAACATGGAATCCCTCTGGAAAAGGGCTGTGGGTTGGATGCATCCAGCACATATTGGATCATGGGATCTTCTTCTGATCCAGAGGGCAGGGCAGCTTTTCAGAGCTGTTCCCAAATACCACGATTTTTCTCATTTAGCCCCAAATATCAGTGGCATTGAGGTGTGTTAACGATGGCAGGCTAGGGAGAACACGTCAAAGTGAAGGCAGCGGCTCTTTGCTGTAGACTCAAGCTCCCTCTGCTGAAGAAAATGAGTAAAACAGAAGTTAATCATCGCAGTTGAGTTGTTGGACTTGACTTGCTTTGGTGTCAGGTTAAGTGATGATATAAAGCCCTTAATGATCTGCATGGAACATGAGGAAGAAGAGATATCCCCTTGTAAAAATATAGTTCAATTAAATATATCCACACCCTTGCAATCTGCCTGCTGTGGGATATGGGGTTTGGGGCTTACTGCAGAATACCAAAAATCCTTTTCTTTATAACTCCAATGACAAGGGACTGCTCTCATCATCTGCAAAATCACCTATTCAAAAGGACAAGTGGCAAGTCACACATGAATTGCTTTCATATGGTATAATGTATACTCCAAATATTTACAAGACAAGGCTGCACTCTGCTCTCTCTCAAGAAACCGCATGTGTTTACAGATATAAGTGAAGGCAAAATTTAGCCAATAACGTCTTATCCTTATATTAGACCATTAAAATGCTGTGGCTGAAGCTGTTTCCTTGCTGAGTTAATGGGTCCTGATGCACTTATCCTCCATATTTCAGCTCCTGAGGAGTGTAGAAATACGATGCAGATTGCAGAGATTACTACCCTTTTGATAGCTGTGAGTTACTGCAGACATCTCAGGCAGAATTAATTTGTTCTAGCATAAATGTCTGCTAGTGAGACACTAAAAGCTGAGCTAGTTGCCCTGTTCTCCCTTTGTAGAGGGATACCTCCACAAGAGAAACTGTATTTAATATCACAACCCTCTTCCTTTTGCTACTGCCTTTTATTTGTCATTAGAAGAGGGTATAGAAACACACACCGCTGACTGCGCAGTTTAAGTATTAGCCTGCTTGGGAATTATAAATGGGTCAGAGCAGTTGCTTTTGTTATATGGTGTTCTTACCTGAAAGCCAGTATTTTCCCAAGAAAGGAAAATCAAAGATGCATATAAAGGCATTGGAGATATTTCTGGCTCTGCTGTAATTTTCAGCACTCTTTGTGTAATTATTTATGATGTTTGACTTCTGGGTTTAAGTTTTTCAGAGGAATTAGATCTCCAAAAAGATCTAACCTGAAAACAGATGTTTGTACTTCTGTTTTCATTACATGCTGGTCTTTGATGAATAATGGATTATAGAATAGGAAATGTCATTTCTTTTATCATACTTCAGGTATAGTCAGAATGATTTGGATGGTGGAAGCAAGTCTCTAAAAATTTGACAGTGTTTTTCATGATTGGAATAACCAAGTTACAGTAATTCTTTTTTTTTTTTTTTGATTTATTGTTGGTTGCTTTTGCTATATCATAGAATCATAGAATGGTTTAGGTTGGAAAGGACCTTGAAGATCATTGAGTTCCAACCCCCCTGCAATAGGCAGGGACACCTCCCACTAGACCAGGTTGCCCAAGGCCCCGTCCAGCCTGGCCTTGAACACCTCCAGGGATGGGGCCTCAACAACCTCTCTGGGCAACCTGTGCCAGTGCCTTACCACCCTCACAGTGAAAAACTTTTTCCTCACGTTTAATCTAAACCTGCCCTCTTCCAGTTTGAAGCCATTCCCTCTTGTCCTCTCACTACGTGCCCTAGTAAAAAGTCCTTCCCCAGCTCTCCTGTAGGCCCCCTTTAGGTACTGAAAGGCTGCAATAAGATCTCCTTGGAGCTTTCTCTTCTCCAGCCTGAACAGCCCCAACTCTTTCAGCCTCTCCTCAGAGAGGTGCTCCAGCCCTCAGATCATCCTTGTGGCTCTCCTCTGGATACGCTCCAGCAGGTCCATGTCCTTCTATATAATTTGAACTTTATTCTTAAAAGTGTTTAAGGAAGTCATGTACAGGATCGAGACATGATTTCCCCTGCCTGCGTGCTATATGAAAATAAAGGAGTGTATATGCTGTCAGCAGAACGTGGCTGCACTGCGTTGTGAGTGTGAATGGGGAGAGAAATACCCCTTCGAAATAACTCAGCAAAGGAGAAAGTACTTCGTGCACTGACTTCAAATCCACTATGTTTGTACTCTTTTTGCTTTCAGCTTCAAGATATTTTTTGCACTACAGATTTGGTTCTGGAAAATAAATAAATATTCAAAATTAATTTGGGGTGTAAGATGCAGTAAGGTACTTCCATTGATTTTGAAAGAGCTGGCATTTTGTCTCAATTAATTTACCCCAAACTCAATTCCTGCTGTTTCATAGCAGATAACTTGCTCTGAATCTAGTCTCTGTGTATGACAGACTAATTTTTTTCTAGCAGGGATGCCTGTGGGGAAACCTAATTCATACGCTCAAGAAAGAGAAGCCTTGCAAGCACCCGCCTCTTCTCCATGCTGTTGGCCTAGTTCTTAACTCTACAAGTCTTTCTCACTCCTTTCTTAAGAGCATCAAAAGCCTGTGGATGTAATTAAGCACTCTGCTTCTCCATTTCAGTTATGCTCATCCAGTACCAGATCACAAACAATAGAAAGGGATTAAGCAGTCATATAGAAACAATAAATACACCCTTGTTCAGCAAGGAGTTTACCAGGTGGGGTAACTTTGCTTGCAATGTTGTACAAATTATTCTGATTGACTTAAAAAAACACAGGTGTTTTTGCAGAGTGGTCACAGAACGGTGAGTTAGATTAAATTGATCAGATGGACATTTTTTTAAATGGACTTTTTTTTTTCTTGGCTCTAACAGGTCCATGGCATTTTTGTATGGCATAATCACAAATAGTTCAGTGGCAAGAATAACCAGGAATTGTGACTACTACATAGGCTAATGGAGACTTTTCTTTTGGATCTAGGGTAACTTAACTGTATTAAAGACCACCAAAATTGTGAGCATCCAAGTGAACAAAGATTATTTTATTGAACAGAGATGAGGTTAAAGATTATTTGATCATAGGACTCTTTACAGAAAGAAGAGATGGGAATGTTTCTTGATCTATCTGACCAAGCCCTTATGTAGTTGCTGAAGCCCAACAAATTCAGCTGAGAAGCACAGCACAAAATCTTCAGTGATACCCTTATCTAGAGATGTGAAGGCCTGAAGCCAGGAAAGGGTGTATTTCTGAAAGGCATGCTCTTTCCAGTCCAAGTAGATACTCTGGGCCAAACAGAAGTTCCTCAGGGTGCAATTCTCCAGCTTACATTATGCCAGGCCAAGAAATCTGACGAGATAAGCAAGAAGGTCCCTTCTGGCCTTAAAATCCATGAATTTATGATTCATTTCATTTAACTGCTTTAATTGCGGGTGCAAGGTTGTACAAATATCTCATAAGTCAGTGATAACTTTGTTTCAATGCAGCACTGTGTTTGCGAGTCTCCCATGCTGGGCTGCACTGCTGAAACAGATGACATGCAGTGCTCACTTCAGCTGGAAAGCCAAATATGCTTAGAAATGTGTTTTAGATTTCTGGTTTCTGACTGCAAAAATGAAGGCGACCTGAGCCTGGTATGCGTAGACGGGCCTGTCAATACTGAATTTTTTTTGCACTCATCAGAGTTGGATGTGAAAAATTTCGTCCACTGTGTGCATCATGTTGAGTACCTATTCTGTGCTCACATCATTCCTCGGCCAGCAGTGAGCTGCCAGGGAGGGGGTCTAGTGTCATACAGCTTGTTAGAGGCTTTTTTTGACACGAACCTGATGAGATAGCATCATGGGCTGTGATTGAGACCTGCAAAGTGAGCTTTAAAAAAGAAAAAAAAAGCAAGCAAGCCCTGGCCTTCATGAGCAGCATGGTTTGAAATCAAATACCTTTCTGGCCACTACAGGCTTGTGGCATTTCATATCATAATATTTCATTTTGTTCAATGACTAGCTTTCATCTTAAACAACTCTCTCTCCCCTCAGCCCCCCAAATGGAGCTCATATAGAACATATTAAAGATGGTGTTTAGTGTGAGAATACAGTCTTGGTTTTCATTTAGAAAAGGTGGTTTTGCTGTGGAAGCTACCACCTATAATTCTTTAAAAGGATCTCAAATCTGTCATGCTGTTAGTCCCCTGATGTGCCCTAATGGTCTTCTCTCTTCCTCCTACACCCCACTCCCACCATCTCCTACATCTGCTTGCGCACACAGTTTCCCTTTGCTGTGGTCTTCTGAGCTACTCATTTTGTACCACAGCTCGCTCTGCCAATGCACCTTGCTGCTCTCTTGCAAACCATGCTGCTCTTTCAGCTGTCAGCAGGCTGAATTCATCAGCTTGCAGAACACGGGGACCTGGCAAACCTGTGTGATCCCCTCATCAACCTGCTGCCAAACGTTTGTCAAAGTACTTAGTCATGGTTGGGGACATGACTCCTGGCTCAACCAGAGGATCTCTCCAGACTCAGATTCTTAAAGAACTTGGTCAAGCTGCCTCCTAACATTCGCTTGGATAAATGAAGTAATTTCCTTTAATCGTATATTCTGGGGTGCTTTCATTTTCATAGAATGTTTACTTCTCAGCAACTTTGCAATGAGTCCGCCTTTTAGAAATAGGGCTTTTTTCATCCATAGTCCTTGTGCAGGTTCACTCTAAAGGAACCCACGTCGCCCAGTGGTCAGAAATCTCCAACGGACAGGCCGTTCCCTTGGGTTTTGCTACGCTTTGCAAGGCAGGTGCAAGGGTTAGGAAAAAGCTTTCAGATCCAGGAGACTGAGGAAAACGAATTGACAATAGAAAAGGCCTGACACATAGGTGCTTCTTATTTTCTGCATGATCTAGGTGCAATGCAGAAATAGCCAAGGGAGAGGACAAGGATCATTGTGGAGAAGCTATAAGTGGTGTGTGTCCTTCAGCTATTACAGGGTTTTCATATGTATCTTGCTTTTATCACCAGACTGGATCATCACAATGTACTTTCCTTTGCTTGGCCTGGAAAACTGTTGCTCAATGTTCTAGCCAAAGGGATAATATTAAAAAAGCACTTAACACAGTGCTGAGTTCCGTCAGCACTGGTTAATGCCGTGTTTTATTTTTCATGGCACTGGGCCTCTGTGTGAAGTCTGTATATCTGGATCAGCAGGTGGTTGGTTACCTGACCACCTCCAGCCTCTGCATGAGCTGTCAGTCCTGCAGGTCCTCTTGGAGCCATGTGCTTGATCAACCTGTCCAGAGAGGCATTGGCCTCTGAACTGGATTAATGCCTGATGTGTAGGGACTCCCGCTGATTGCTCCCATGGCTCATTGTCACCCTTGGCTGGAGCTCTGTTGACTCCTGAGTCCAAAGGCCGTGCCTTGGTCTTGCTTGAGCCTTGCCTGCTCCTTGCTCAACACCCAGCATTTGTAGGGTTCCTGAGCATCAGTCTGACTTCTGACCTCCTTGTCCCCCTCCCTTTCTGACTGGCAAAGTCTTTGACCCCCATTCTTGATCTTTATTTGCCCCCATCACTCTGCCTGGTTCCCTCCTCCATGCTGACTCCAGGTTTAGCTCTAAACACTGGGCAGAACTGCCCACCGTTTGTGAAGGTCCCATAAGAAAGCATAAGGAACTGCAGTAAGCTGTGTCCTCCTATAAGTAAAGAAGTCTTCTGACAATATTCCTCTCAAAAAATATGTGAACATGACTTTACTGCAGATGGTACTTGCCACAGGATTTGATACGAAATCCTAATGCATTCCACAGCCTCAAGGTCCCCAGGAGTTTTCTTTCAGGCCATTCTAAAAGTAAAGGGCAAGCACAAATCTGTGCCTGGATGTGCAAAAATATCTCCATAGGTAAGGATAGGTGTGGATTTATAGGAAAGGGGGTCTAAGAGGTGGTGTCTTGAGCTTCATGAGCCCCACCATTCCCACTGCAGATACACTCAAGACTGGATATGAATGCAGCCTTCCCCAAACGGGCTGCTATTTCATTGATATTTCATTACAGTATTTAATTTGGCCTGTTTCTCTTGTTCCTGCTGAGCAGAGACTTCTCCACCAGCCCCATGCCATTTCCTCATGACCCAATAAAAGCCGCATGCTCAGAACTAGCTTTACTGCTGATGGCTTGCTACAGTCACTGGGGTGCTAATTACCCCCTCCCCTCCCAGTGTTTGATGTCATGAAACTCACAGGAGGCATCATTACTTTGGGGATTAGCACATTCAGACAAGCTCCCCTCCCTCTGGGGATGTACCTGCTGAGGGTGGGCCTGGAACTGGCAGCCTCCGCCTGAAAAGAAAAAGCAGGAACGCCCCATGGCCAGCCCTTCACTCCTTGTTTGGGGCAAAAAGGGTCGGGGACAGCTGAAGTTGTATTTAGGAGCAAGTTTGGACTCAGCTGAAATGATTTGATTATAGACTCAGTTTTTTGCCAGCTTTGTGTCCTCTTGCTCTCTTTTTTGGTTGTTTGTTTTTGTTTGTTTTTTTTTTCCCTACCATGTTTTTCTTACTGTTACATTCATCTGGGCCCTGCCATCATACAAACTCCCTCTTGCTTTTCATCCCTGGTCCCCGCCAGCAGTGTTTCATTTCATTTAGCCACAGCAGAGTAGGAGCTATTTTGGAATAGACAGTTAGGCAAAGGAAGATACCTCCACCTCAAATCCACATGGAGCATTTCCCCATCTGTAAAATCAAAAAGATCATGACTGCGCAGACGGAAAGCTGGGGAGAAAATCAAAGGATAGGCCTAAATTCACTTTCCATGCTGCTAACTAACATCCAAGGAAAATCTGGCAGGGCAGGTGGCTGGGAGGGAAAACAAACCCCCAAAACAAATAGGGAGGTTGATTCCTGTTGGACTAAGCTGTGGTGGCGCTGGTGGTTTGTGTACAATAGGTGCAGGCAGGGAAAGTGTGACCCATTAAAGAGCGTAGCTGTCACAGGAAGGCAGTGCTCCGGCACTGGGCAGGAGACCCGCGGGCACAGAGCCAGGAGGGTGTGAGGGAAGGGAGGAAGGAGAGGCCTTTTTTGCTCTTTACACTCTTGGAAAAAGTCATTTATCATGACAATCCACCTTTGCTTTGAAGGCTTGCACACACCTCATGATAAGCAACCCAGAGCCCTTACTGTAAAACTTTTATGGACTCACTAAGCCTATGGCTCATCCACGGGCTGGCCCATGGCATAGCAGCATTATCCGTGAGGATGGTATGTGGGTCTTACCATGGCTTCCTGCTCCTTTTCTTTCTCCTCCAGGTCAGCCTGTTTTCTAATTAGCTTTCAGTGCTTTTTCCAAAGGTCATCTCTGCCTGTGTGGCTTCTCTGGGTCCAAAAGACCCCCTTGGCCTCGCCTTAAGCCATGCTTCGATAGGCAATATACAGTCCTGGCACATACAAGAATGAAAACAGAGAAAAGAGCAAGGAATGCTCTGGGGAAAGAGATAACTTTAGCCTGGCCTGATAATGCATGGGCAAGTACAGCAGTCTTGACTGCAGAGGTGTTATCTCAGATGTAGTCTCTAAACTATTCTGAGAGAGCTTCTGCTGGAGGTCATCATTAGGTGAGACTGACTGCAAGATCTTACTGGACTCAACAGGTTTTCTTTCCTGACCATTAGACCCGTGCTGGAAAAAGAAAGCTAATGTAAGAGTTTTTGAAGATCTGACTATGCTGTGGACAGTCATGCAGGCATGATCTATGTGAATGTTGTATCGACCCTTGTTTTACAGATCTGTATCTCATCTGCAGATGATTCCCATACTTCTGTCACTCTGGGAGAACGACCAGAAAAGAGATTGAAGTTTGAGCACATAATGGCAGCACGTTGATAAAACACAATTTGTTTTTTTTTTTCCATCCGTCTTGCAGACTACAGGGAATAATTAGAAGATAATCTCTCTTAATTCCACAATACATAAAGCAATAAAACAGATGTCAGGATTGAACCATCACTGGAGCCAAGTTGCGCCATCTAATCTCTTTCAAAAGCTGTGATTTTGCTAGAATGTTGCAAAACCAGAGAGATTACTCTTAGTACGCAATGCAGTAGATTGGGACAAAGAAGCCTTAGCAGCTTTCTTTCTATACATTTGGAAGGAACTGGAAGCCTGGATTTCAAATGGCAACTTGGGAACAGATCAACTGTGGACATGGTAATCTTCAACGTAATTAGCTCACTTATGACTAGTAAATTTATAATTAGCACATTTCTGTAGGACTTTTACTCAAGCATTTTCACAAAGAAGACTGTGGGGTTTAGGCCCATTTTACAGATGAGCCAACAGAAGTTCAAGGAGGGGGAAATATTTGCCTGAAGTCAATAAAAAGCATCTGGCACTGTGTTCTTTCTCTTCTAGACCACTGCTTTTCTGGCATGTGAGGCACCAACTGACTGTGGGTGTAACTTGTCTGTCTGGATAATTGTTTGATAATAAATAAGAGATCAAAGGGAGATATTTCTCTGAATGCTCAGAGTCTCTGGGAGGGCGTTAGTGGCAGGATGTAAACCTAGAGAGGGTATAACCAGTTGCAATATTAAAAAAAAGCAACCAAAAATAAACCTTCAGAAGGTGAAAGACTGAGAAAACTGGATTTACACAGGCAGTTCACATTCAAATGCAATTTTATCTCATGCAGCAATGTGGAGGTGGTGAGATTGCCCAGCTCTACTAATAGGACTTGCATGACATCTTACACACATAGAGTATATTCCTTAGGCAGCACTGCATAATAAGTGTCTAATTATTATTATGATTACACTTGGCATTTTTAATAACAGCTGTAATTGGGTGATGTTGATGGCCTCATTTTAGGATTCTGCATTTGGCCTGAAGCTCCAGTCATTACGTGTTGGCTGAGTAAAGAATAGCATATCAAGAAATGTATTTCATGTCCCAGATATCTGCCAGACTGGAGGGCAAATGCTGACAGTGTCCTTAATGCTGGGAGGGGTATATGTCTTTTTACAAATACATAAGACCTTAGTGACGCATGGTGATTTCTCATGGTAGCATACTCAGGTCACTGGGAAAGCTAATTAAACAGAATACATTTCACTTTGATCAGCTACTTACAACTATATTGCAGTGATAAGATCAAATGAAGCTCTGCTACTATCATAATGTGTTTTAAAATGTAGAAGGGTGTGGCTGAGTATTATAAGCAATATGACCTAATGGTTTAAATCCTGGACTAAGCCTTGCAAGACATGGATCTAAGTCACAGAAATCAGTCTGGATATCCAAATAAGAAATGGAGGCTGCAATTTGGCAAAGAATTTTAGCAGATGCATAGGTTGCCCTTAGAAAAGCACATACGCGAGCAGTTGACTTGAGCCAGATGGGATGTAAACTGCTACTTAAGGGTAAGCATATGCTTACATGCTTATTAAATGAGAACAGGTTGCCGAATCAAAGCCTAAGAAAGTAGTTGGGGTGGTTCACGAATCCTGGAAGATTTTTAGTGAAATTAAAAAGCAACTGCTCTTCTCTCTATCCTTGTCTCTAGCAGTTTTCCCCTCCCATCTCCCTGTAACTTTTGAAGTTTTACCAAATGTAACAGATGCAGAAATCTGAGAGTTAAATTCCTGTGAGGTAGGTGTAAATCAATGTCTGGACAAAAAAAAAAAAAAGCTCAGATTGGACTCCCATGCCCCCAAAACTCCGTTTGGATATATTAAGAGGAAGGAGCATATTCAGGCAGTGAATACACTGTAAATACACGCTGAGGCACATGCTAAAATTGGGTCAATATTAATGAAAGGCCAATATCAGATCTACTTGGAAGCACCGATGCTTAGGGGTGTGTTCTTGAGCTCCAATCCATAACCACAGAGCTATCATCAAGCCCAGGTGTCTCCAACCTTTAGTAAATTATTAGTACTCTGCTTAGCCAAAAACTCCACCAGAGGCCACTGTTGTTAAATATATGTGGGGATTTTAGGGTGTGCAATGCACAGGTTGTCCACTTGCTGCATGGCAAATACAAAAGGCATTTCCTGAGGTTTTAGGGCTTTCTCTCCCCACCTTCTCATTTTAAGAAACCAGGTAGATTATTTCTGAAATACACATATATTTCTCCCTCTTTTTCTCAAGACAGCAGATAACAATCATGATTTTTTCAGAAAGTGCAGCATGTACTGCAAAACCACTGTCCCTTGACACAGAAGCTTATGGAAAATACAGAGATATGTGATATAATTAAATAAAGAATAAGAAGGACAGGAGGTACTTGATACATGATTTGTTCACTAATTTTAGCAAGTCTTATTTGAACAGATTGTCTAAAATATGAAAGTGTCATATACTGCATGATCTTACTATAACAGAGCTTTCTTATCCCCCATGTTTGTAATTCTGTCATACTGGATGTAAAAAAATCTCATAATAATTTGCTTTTGTAAACATCCTGGAGCACTCAGGATGATTCATGGTATAGATATATGATTAGAATAAAATCACCTCCATGGAAATTCATTAAAGACCACCCTTAAGGAGGATAGTCTTCCAGGGATGACTGTAGGGCTGCAGTTTGCCTATTAAAATTCACAACTTAAAATTAAAATCATTCCCATAGACCTGGTAAGCCTGGTTAGGTACCAGGGCTGGAGGAAACAAGGTTTCAATGAGATATTTAACTCTTGACTAAAAAGAATATTTTGGCAATAAAAGTGGGTCTGACTTAGGGCTTTTCCAAGCTAGTATTTGAGTCTGAAGATGGACATGGGGAGAGATGATTTTTCTCCCTACCATGAGACAGTCCTAGGGCAAGCAGTCCCCTTCCAGCTGAAGCTTATTCTTCTGGACATATTTAGGATCACAAGAAGCAATATTAGTAATTAGTCCTACAGCTGGTAGCCTAAAAGCAAGTAATTTTGTTCTGCCCACCTGTTTTAACTCTGAAGCCTAATAATAACAATTTAGACACCGGAATTTATTTAAAGCCACTTCTTTTCTGCTTCCAGCATGTGTAACAGAAGAAATTTGGTTTTTCTATGGGGTATTAAACAGTGCGCTATAAATGACACTGTAGGTGGAGAGCTGTGAGTTTGGGAGGAAAAGGTATTTAATTTAACACAGAGTCTGATAAAGACAGTAGCCTGTGTATTTCTATAAGATAACAAATTGATATTGACTGGCCTAACACATTAAGGATCGTTGAATTCTCCAGGATGCAGTATGTTTGATGCTGCGAATAGCTGGCAGCTCCTTCACAATCTTAACAAACTGCTTTGGACAATCTGAGGGAATAATATGCATTACAGAGTTCAATTTCCCATCGGCTGATGATGAAATCACTCTCTCAAACTGCTTTTCTGCTATTTGACTCAGGATATTGCTTCTTGGCTAGCCAGCAGCTTCCCTCCAGTCATCAATAAGCATTTTAATTAACAAAATAAAACCCTAAATGTGAATTGAATTTTCTCGGCAGCTCGAAACCCTGCCTGAGCAGAAGATCCCAGCCAGGGGTGCAGCTCAGCACTAGAGGGCAATCGAGATACACATGCGAGTCCAAATATCCCCTTCTCAATATCTTTTTTTCTGGGGAAATGTGAAAAATTGAGCAGTGATGTCTGTTTCAGTCCAATCTCTGCATGGAGAACAAGAAAGGCGGTCCCTTGGCGAGGCGAGTATCACCCGGAGCCCAGCCTCGGGGACCTGGGGGGAGAATGAGCTTTCCAAGGAAGCAACCACAACTTGGACAAAGGGACATGGTGGTGTCGCTGCTGGTACCATTCTTCATCTCCTTCCTGGCTACATGGAGAAGATGTGAATAAAACAGGGGAATCTGTGGCCTTTCTCATGCAGAAAATAAAAAAAAACAACAGGGTTTTTTTAGGGTATATGCAGTTTGGGGACAGGGACAAGCTCCTTATCTGTGTTTCAATGCCAAGGGCAGATTTGTCTCAGTGGATGGTGCTAAAGGGTGCTGTAGCTGCCCCTTTACCAGCCTGGTGTGGGGTGTAATGGTTTGGTGTGGGACAGGCAGGTATCAGCCAGCAGTGCGCCCCTGGCCTGCCCCTTCCCACCAGCCATCTCGGGAAGAGAGAGCCAGCCCATCCAAGGGGTTCCTCGGTGTGGATGTCTCCAGACACTACTGCAATAATAAACATGAATTAGTAATAATAATAGCAGTTGCTACGTGATCTTCAGGCCCTAAAACTTATGAATCTCTGATGAGATCTGCATTGTAGTAAATCCTTCTGTAATATTCTCTGGGCCACCTTATTTAAATATTTGCTTAGTGCAGCAGGTAACCCTCGTAAAATGGAGTGATCTGTCAGGAGGAAATAAATGCAATTTCCCCCTCCTCCAGCCACCCAGCTGCCTGTGCTCCAGCCCATGCTTTAAGCATGGAAAGTGTTGTGCAGCATTAAGAAATTCTGTGTATATTTTGGTTGGAGGGGTTTAGGTTCAGCCCTGTGGCTCTGAATTCACAGCATCTTCACCCAACACACATACACAACCCTGATCTCCATTACATCTGCCTGTCAGGGGTTTCTCACTGGTAATTGTAGAGAATCCTCCTCTGTTCAGTTCTGACCAGAATAAAAATAGGGGCTCTTTGCATTCCCTGCAGTGCTTGTTTTGCGCAAGTGTTCTAGTCAAATCCATCGCCGACAAGCATTTGGGAGGGAACAACACATTTGAATTCAATATGCCTGAATATTAATGGAAGTTAGTGGTGCAATCTAAGAAACAAGCAGTCAGCCATAGCACAGATCAGTGCTATTCACCTGGTGAGAATTAATCACTGTGGCCCAAAATGTGTGATACCTTGTACAGCTACAGAGTCATTCAAGAGCAGGAATGTAAGAAAAACATTCACAGCTGCATTTAAAGACGTTTCGCTCTGCTTCAGCAGCAAGCCAGTCTGGAATCCGTCTGCCTAGCTGGAGAGAATAGTTCCTATAGGCAGCCCAGAGTCAGTACATAGGGGTTTTGCTGTTCCTTTCTCATAGGTTTTATTGGAGATTGGTTAGATCTTTCCATATGTCCTTGGATCTAATGCATGCTGGCATCTGTGCAGAGGGACCATACGTCTGGACCAGGCCCAGAGCTCCCAGAAATGACTTCAGCTGATGAAAGCTGTAGTTGCTTAATGATGCTGCAACTTAGTGGATCATGCTGAGCATCAGGGCTGTACATCATGTAAACTGTGCACTCGTTGCATTCATTAACGGTGGTTCATATTCCTTGGTACAGCTGATCACATCTCTATGCTTGCAGATCTTCTGTAGCGGGTTCTACCATTCAATTTGAATAAGATTTAATACTTAAATTGCATGACCTACAAATGGGTCAAACTGTACCTGATGTATTTCTAAGTTTGAAGAGTCTTATGTCAGTTGAATATTAAGATTATTTTCAGAGTCCTTGTGAAGAAGTTTGTGACCAACACTCTGAAAATAAGTGGATTTCCCAATGCATTGTACTAGGAGCACACTTTCAGCCAATTACAATGTCCCAGATGAGCAACAGAAATCTGTAGTAATGAGCAGTATCTCTTAAAACACACTAACTCCTTCACCTGTGATCATCTGACCATATCCTAAAGCACCTAATTTAAAAACTATTAAGCCCTCATGTGAAACATAATGCACTGTACACGCTAGAGCAAACGAAAGCTCCCACTTTGCTGTGCAGCCTCTAACTTCATGCTTTTGCTTATCCATCTGCCTAAACTTCCTTGGTCTTCCCATCAAGCCAAAACCTAAGTCTGCTGTAAGAAGTGTCACAGGACGGGGTTGAGGGGCACCGTGCTGGAGCTGTCTTTGCAGAGCGACAGTGAGCTGATCCTCTCTGATGAGCTCCCCTGCCACTTTCCACAGGAGAACAAGTCATTAGTCCCAGTGTCGCAGCCAAATTCCAATCTAGGTCATTACAAGCAGTTTAATTTCCCCCAGTGGCTTCATTTGGACACGGTATTCATCACTCTTCTCTGAAACAGTTATGGAAGCATTGCTGCGCATTGATGACAGAGGTCTTTTCCCACATTTGGCTGCTTGTCAGTGACAGAAAAAGCTTCTTCAGGACAGACAGACAGACACACTTTGCAGAAATCTTTGGCATCCCCTGATGCTCCACACAGCGGAGGATACTATTTCTGTACAGACAGCAGCTCCTCTTTTTTGACAGTCCTGTCTGCACCATGAGCACAAGCTACATTAAAAAAGCATCTTATAAGTGGTGTGGACACAAGACATGCATGCACACCATGGGCCACGGATGCCATTCGGAGGGACTGTCACATCCAGCCGCAGTGCTTGCTGGGGGGGCAGTTTGCCTCCACACCGACTACACCCCTTCCCAAGGCTTGTGCTGTCAGTGGCTTTGGCCCTGGGAGATGCTGGGCGAGCCATAAAGCTGGTTTTAATCACAGCGTGTATTTTTGGAAATTGAGTGGAATCCTTTGCCCTACTGAACCTTGTGTCCTATTTCCTGCAAACTGTTTCTCCATCAGCAGCAGCAACCTTTTGACTCTGACTGCTTAAGCAACCTGCAATTTATGAGGCTTTCTGGTGCTTCAGACAAAGAATATGGAAAAGCAAAGGAAGCCACAATCCCCTTTGAACCATGAGCCCCCAAAGAGAACTCTCTCTACTGCATGTTGTGGTCAAGTTCATAAATAACACAGAGCATTACATACACCTAGCTGGAAAGAGCGACGTCGTATTTTGTAGAAGTTTTTGTTGCCACCATGAACCAGAAGAGACTGTACTATCTTAGCTGGTGTGCGGTGCTGTCTGCACAACGTGTAATGGTAGGTAAAACACAAAAGGATGAAGGGAGCCGCATTTCAGCCTGGTGTTGATCCCTCCCTCCCACCTTTCTGACCTGCAATGTCTTGTTTACTCAATATGCTTTTTCACAAGGCCATGAGTTTCCAGGAGACTATGCAGAGCTCCAATTAGGAAGCATTCGACCTTGATCAGGACAGAAACCTTAATTCTTATTCTTCCTGATCTGAAGCGAATTGACTCCCTCTGTCTGAACTCATCTATTATTTGGGCCCCTGGATACCTGAGAGTATGAAGTCAAATGGGACTAGATTATCATACTCTGGGGTACGCAGGCAATGTATTGCTCCTCTGAGCTAGTAAGTGGAATCTGTTAAGGGACATGAATATTCTTACATAAGTTCCTAAGCAACTTTCTGCAACCCATTTTTGAGACTGCATAAAGCAGACAAATGCTACATGGCAAATATTCCACGGTTGTTTCCTCTGAGATTGCATCCTAGACGAATGTCAAAAAAGCACAGGACGCACATGTTAAATATTCCTTTGAGAATCCGTCAGTGCCAATACCCAAGACTACGATCAATAGGAAAGCAGCAACCCTCCTGGCATGCGTATACGTGGCTCCGTAACTACAGCCTGTTGATAGCAAGCTTTTAGGGCTTCCTTCTCAAAGCAGCCAGCACCACTACAACAAAAGGTCACCAGATGCAAAAGGGAGAAATGATGCCCACAGGGAACAGCAGATACAGCTCCCTTCACTTTAGGAGAGGCAGTTTCTTTAAAAAGGAACTATGGTTACTTGTCTTCACACAAGGGATTGTTGCCTCTAAGACCTGAATGCAGAAGACCTAGCTATATTATAAATATTTTTATGTATGTACACGTGTATAGCCCAACCCCCCTACCCCTGAATCTGGATCATTTGCTTTCCCCATGTATCCTGTTGGTTGTTCATCATTTTCACCCCACCTCTCCTCCTGTCCCTTCTCTTCTACTCCATCCTCCCAAATCTCCCATCCCCAGCACCATATATCAGCTGTGCTCTGCACAGCAGTGGCTCTCAGCCTGAGCTGGAGCACCAGGCACAGCTATCAGAGGGCACTTTGGTGGGTGAGGGCTTTTCCTACACATAATATAACATATTGGATTGTTCCCCTGTGTGTTTTAAGCAGCACTGAAAAGGGTGAGAAATTTGACCCTGCAGTGGAGGCAGGACTGAGTCTCCTCCACCACCACTTTTACAACACTTACTTCATCTGGGCACTGAATGGTGTTGCTTCTCCCTCCCTTGACTGTAATGCATAAATGAGCACAAACCAGCAAGAGATTGGTCCCACAGTCCAACCTCTGAGATGCTTCAGACAGGCTAATGGGTATGCAGTATTGTTAGCATCTCCCTCAGCCTGGTGGTATTTCGCAGTCCAGTATTTTCGCTTTTCATAAATGGAAACAGTCACTGAGATGGAAAGAACAAATCAACTGACAGAAAAAAAGCTAGAATTGCTATATCACACCCCAACACACATATTCAACTTGGGAATAGGCTATGCTCATCTCTGCAGATAGGGTATGTCTAGGCATCTCTCCTTTTTCTTTATTAGCAAAAATCTAACTTTGCCAAGTCTTGCCCTGCAGTTTCAGAAGCAGGCACTGTCTGCAAATAAATAGATGCCAACAGCACATAGTCACCTAGAAAATGGCCCTTTACTTTCTGTCCCAATAGACCCCACTTACTAGGAGCAAAGCGTGTTTCTTGCTGGTGGCTGAGATCATGAGGATGAATAGCCAGTGAAGCTTCTCCGGACCTGTCTGCTGTTCTGTCCTTGTGGCTCTCCCTAACAGCAGTCCAAACTGTTGGCTCTCACAGGGTGAAGTTAGAGTTTTTCTGGTGGCTTTGTTTTAAGCTATACCTCTTGAGAAATTGAAGGCTGTTCCCTTTCTTTGATGAAGTTCTGGATCCTGCCATAGTGCCTTTGAGAACTGCTGTTAAAAAGAAAAAGAGTGGATGCCTGGGCAAAAGAGTTCTTTCTGCTGAGAAAAATATCCCATTAAAATAGGTTTCCAACAAAAAAATGAAAAACCTTGCTACATTTTTCTCTTTTGTTGAGGCAAAGCAAACCAGAAATATGGGCACTTTTCTGAAGTATTAAATCATTTTTGCTGGAGAAATGTGGGATCATGTTTTCCAGACCAGCATGGAAATGACCCATGAGGCTGAGATGTTGCCACAACTGTCCAATTTACACTTGGAAATGTACATTTCATGTGAACACTGCTGTGCTACTAGACCTCTTTACAGTTTGGTGGTGGGTTTTGTTCATGAAGGATTTAATGTTGCTTTGCAGGAGAGTGGGGAATCACTGTAAGTAAGATGTAATCTTGCTGATCAAGGCTGCACGGCATGAACATGGTCTGCTTGGGCATGACCCTGTCTCAGCATATAACAATCTGTATCTACAGAAGATGTCCTGAAGGGTGAGTTGTTGAATATTTCCATCTGCTGGCACAGGAAAGACTGGCTGAGGGCAACCAGTTTGGTTTTGTAATGGGGATTTATGTGCTGTCTGTGCCATTATTCATGTACAGAGTCAAAAAATGAAGAAATTTTTGTTTCTGCAATGGAGAGGGGTTAACTTTAGGGTGGAGATTGCAATGGAGATGACTGGGTTTGAGCTATGGATGCTTCTTACTCAAGAAAGTACAAGGCCCGTAATACTCAATTTCAAATCTCCTCAAACACGAATGTAAATCTGCTGCAGTGAGTTCCAGGTTCACAGTCCTAAGGGCATCTCAGGAGACTCAGGAAAGAGTTTTCATCTTCTTTTCCCCACCATTCTCTGATTTGTTCCTGACAAATACCCCTGTCTTTTTTTCCATTTCCCCTTGCTAAATGCTGAGAAAATACTGCTTGGCTAGATGAGAAATGACCCTTTTGCAGCAGAGGAAACTGGGACAGACTAATGATGCAGGATGAAAGAGCAGCATCAGTATCAAACAAAACATTGGGCTTTCTCACACTCAGCTCCGTTAGGAAGTCATTCCCCAGAGCTGCACAGAGAGACATCAAGTTACTGCACGGCCTATTTCTGGTGCCAGAAGACAAACAGCCCAACAGTTAACATCATTTGCACTCTTGAAGGCAAGTTTTGTTTTTCAGAAGCACAGGACAAGTGAAACATTATTCTCTCTGAGTCAGACATAATAATGAAGTAAAATCATGTATCACAGATATTTCATGAGCACTCATTTTGAGAGCTTTCCCAGTGTAGCTCTTTCTCGAAACTATCTTGCTGTTCAGGGTCCCATCTCCCTCAGGTGAATAAGGCAAAGAGAATTGCTGTTCCCTGTGTTTGTGAATGGACTTTGACATTCCTTGTCTATATCATTAAATGAAGGCCTGGTGTGTTCTGATACTAGTGAAAGCTGTCTATTACATCATTCCCTTTTTAATTATTTTTCTGAAGGATGGGATTGTCCTCTCTTGCAGGATTGCAGTGTTGTGAAATGGAGTCAAGGTAGTGGAAAACATAGACTTAAAAGACTTTACATTACCATCACAGATTTTGTTCATGCATTATTATGCTTATTAATGTCTATCACCAGGACATATGGAAGAGCAGTTACACCAGTCCTGTTAGATCATCACTCAGAGATTAAAAATGAGTGAAAACTGCAAAGCATTCTTCATAAATATTCATTGGAATCGTTTATAATGTGGTTACTCTGAAGACAGCCAGGCATCATGGCTGGAGGTAGTGTATTGATTTTCTCCTACAGATAACAAGATTAAATCTGCTCAGTGTACCAGTCGAGAGATTTCTTTTTGAAAGGAAGTTCATGTGGAGCCAATCAGTGAAGTCTCTGATGAACAGAGACTTTCAGAAAGTGCTGAATCACCAAAACGAAAGTGTTTCTGGAGGTCTTCTGGATTTTATAAAATTTTCCTTTGGACCATTACTCACACCCAGTCCAGAATTTCTTATCACACCTAAGGGAGACACTCACCTAGAAATAGCTTGAAACATGGAGATTTGGTCACTAGCTTAGAATTTGGTAGAGCTGGATTTGCATCCTTCACAGGACTAAGGTGAAATCAAGTCTTCCTCTTCCCAGGTGAGTGATTGGGGCAAGGAGTTGAACAGGAACTGATCCTTATTGATTGGGCAATGTCTTTCATGAAATGAAATTCTCATTTTCCCCAGCTCTGTTCTCTACATCTATTCTTAGCTCAGACATGTCCTTAATTAATTAATTATAATTAATATTTATTAAGATAGTAGAAAGACTAAAAATTCACTCCAGTTATGTAAACTGAATATATACACCTGCTTGGTCAGTGATCTTACTTCCCATGCAGTAGCTGACCTATTCAAAAGTTGTCTTTTAATGCAAGAAGCAATAACAATGCAATAGGGAATAACTTGTAAACAAGGTAATGAAAACGATGAAAATACCAAAGGACAGTACAGTATTTTAAACAAGCTATAAGCATTCAATATATTTCTTCCAGCATCAACTAGAAGTCTAGCTGGAGAGGGGGATTCTGCTGGGCAAGGAGCTGTAAATACACATCTAAGATCAGTAAAACAAAGAAGTGGATGGGTGGGATGAGGGGCACAAGGTAACTGGGACACAAGATCAATGCAATAAGCAACAGCAGGTTCCACATACCATCTGCCTAGTACTCTCTCCTACCCCCATTAGGGCTCACTTTCACATCACACAGATCAGCCGTCTGTTTTCACCCACCCCCCGAGTGACAGTCTAACTGTGTTTGACAGAATATATGTTTTTTTCCCACCTCCTCCACAAGCCCTTTCCTTTGTCCTCTTTTCAGCAGTTCTGGCTTCTGCCAGCAGATTATGCTGACAATTTAGTGTGAAAAGGAAATTAGAAATGCACCAGTGTTCCTCACATGAGCAGAGCCACAGCTTGAATGAAAACATTAATTCAGATTAAAACTGAATCAGTCAACAATTCATCTTTTTAGTGCGCGCGCGTGTGTGTATATGCGCTTGTGTGTACAACAGGGATGTCACTGTGTTAGGTCCCTGTATATGACCTACCTGATTAACAGAATGACACAGTTTGCCAGTATAATTCCTACAACTAAATCAGTGCATCATGCAACACACGGATCCCCAAGGAGAGGATGCGTGCTCTAGAAACTCTAAGAAAGAAAAGCTGGTTTCTAGGCTTTGCCTTAAAACTGTGTAAGAGCTATGCTGGAGACAGCTCACCCTGACTCCCAAACTGTCTATTAATGGTCTCAAACAAACTCTGCTATCCAAGCACCAAATACCAGTAACCTCCTGGTGCATCACCTCTGAGCTGCCCCAGCCAATGCCGAGTAAGGGGAAGGTTTTGAGGTGTCTTCAGGGAGGCTACCTACCCAGAGGAGCTGGCTGCCTTTCAAACTCTCTCATATCACCTCCAACTGCTGCTATTTCCGTTCCATAACGTGGAACTACTATGAAATCCATCTAAGGGAATTATAAGATTTAATTTCTAAAGCCTTATGTGATCTTGGTGTAGAAAAAAATGCCATATGGAAAGAAAACCTGCCAACTAAAATCTAGCCCTAAATGCAGAATACATATTACTTCCTGGCGTGGGTGAGAATGAAGTGTCAGAGGTTCTAGTTCTCAAAGGCCAGAAGGGACTAGCCCTTAAAAAAGGCAGAAAACTCTTTTCCTAAGGTCATTTAGAGAGTGGTTGGTGTTGAGGGGAAAGATGTTATCAGGTTCCTAAGAGCTTGTGTTAGAAGTGACCTGCGATCAAGTGTAATGAGAAACAACTTCCACGGCAACCTCTCAAAGTGTATGTGCCACTCAGCCAGGAGTAAAGAGCAATGGAAAGAAATAGCAAAAGCGGGACAGGATGGCCTGCAAACTGATTAGTCAGAATGACACAATCATAACACAAGCCCATGACTCACTTCAGATTTTCTGTTCAAAAGAGTTGCATTTCCTTAGCTATTGCCATGAGCATCCCACAGAGTTACACCAAAGTCAACAACAACAACAGAAGAATTACACTCAGTGTGCCAGGTTCATTTTAAAAAGCAGTATAATTAGAAATAAATTAAATATGATCAGTTGGTGGGGCACTTCATGTTGTCCATGCGTAATTAAGGAGAGCAATCACATGCTACTTCAGGCAGCAGACGGTCAAATATAAAAAAGATAAGAAGACAAGGATGAAATCAGAAAAGGCAGTACCCGGAGGAAGCGACAGAAAATCCATCTGTTTGCTGCCTGTTGGCTTCCACCTAGAAGATTAGTTCCTGTAATGTGAGGCTAAGCTTCTTTCTTCCAAGTAAATAAAATTTCTTCATACAGAGGAACAGAAGATTAGCTGCAGTCAGGACAGCACTAAGGTCCCCATTGCCCTGAGTCCTCTCTCTGACATTTGCTCCTTCCAGATGTTCAAGGAAAAGGTTCAAGAACAGGTAAAATGAAGACTGATCTTTTCCCTAGTCCTTCTTCCCAACCTACTGAGGCTGTACTTATCCATGTATTTAGCCCCTTGTCACAGAATGGCCGTGGTACACTTTCCCTGCATTAATTTTTCTACTAATTTTTAGCATAAATGAATATGGCATCCACAATATCCTGCAGCAATGAATCCCGCAGTTTAAAGATGTCTTGTGCAAGAAAAAAAAATTCCTTTGATGTTTTTCAAATTATTTTTTTTTGCCTTTTTTGTTTAAGGTCTGCAGCTTCTCATATAATGAGAAGGAATGAAGAATCATTCCTTGTTCAGTTTCTCGATTAGGAAGCTGTTTTGCACTTTCAGACATTATCATTGCCTTTCTGTGTGCTTTTTCGTGTTCTTCTACATCTCGGGGGAACCAAAGCTATACATAGATTTCAAGCAGTCTGAACAGTGGTTAATTACATTTCCTGGTATATTCTCTGTTCCTTCCCTAATAATTTCTAAAATTCTCTGCACCTTCTGACTCATTCCCACTGAGCCTTGAGCTAATGTTTTCATAGCGCTGTTCAAAGCAAGTCCAAAATCTCTTTCCTGAATGCTAATAGCTAATCTACAGTTCATCACTGTGTAGGTTATAATTACTGTTGTTTTTCCCAATGGTCATTATTCTGCATTTCTTAATACATGTATTTCATCTTCTGTTTTATCACCCAGTCCCTTAGAACCATGAGAAGCTTCTGCAGGTCCTTACATTCATTTTAGCTTTCTCTGCCCTGAACAAACTCATGTCGTCAGGAAATGGTATTACCACAACTCTCTGCATATTGTTTGTGAACACCCTGAATAACACAGCCCCAAGCACAGGTAACCTCCCTCCAAAGTTCCTAGCTTTTATCCAATTACTAAATCAAAAAAGGACCTTCTCTCTTATCCCATGACAGCTTAATTTTCTTAAGAACCTTTGGGGAGGGAACTTGTTAAAAGCTCTTGAGAATCCTAGTGTATTGTAGCAACCAGATCACCCTTACCTACATAGTCACGTATTCCTCAAAAATACAAAAATACTTGTGAGGCATGGCTTCTCACTGCAAAGCCTTGTTTTTTCCTATTTTGTTATCTTTATCCCTCTGTCTTCTAATTCCATTCTTTAGGATAGTTTTTGTCCTTTGCACCATAAAGTCCTGCCAGCCTGCAGCTTTCCAGGCTCCCCTTCCCTGGAGCCTTTAAAAAAATCAGCACACCAGTTGAAACCTTTGCTTCCTTTGTGCTGAGGACGATGTAAGCCACAGATTTACATCCCTCCGTCAACAGCTGACCAATTTCATATCTGAGTTCCTTTAGAACTTGTGAACGAAGCCCATCTGCTTGTGGCAATTTTTTATTGTTCATCTTACTGATTCATCCCTAAACCTCTTCTACCAGCAGTTCAGTTTGAGGCAGTTCTTCTGCCTTGTCCCCTATAGAGAAAGGCTCTGGTGAGGTACTCTGCTTGAACTCCAGAGCTGTGAACATTGGTATACATAATTAATCTCCCCTGTAGGCTCCATTGCATTTACCTGCTCTCCAGACTCCCAGGAAGGCTTCCAGCTCCTGATGTCCTCAGGGCACTGTGTATTATTATTTTTATACCTTTAGCAAACTGATCCGCAAAATCTGTCTGAGGTTTGCCACATTGCATGTCTACTTTTTGCTTTCTTGAAAGTGGTCATCTTTTTCTCTCTTTTCCTCACTGGGACACAGATTCCGGTTTGCAACCTTCACTTAGGTTATGTGAATATGCAAAGTGAATTGCATCCATTTTATACTACAAAGAGCCACTGTGTTTTGGTTGACTCTGAAATGTGTACTCAGGGCTTGGATCACACTGCTTTCATAAAGAGGCTGTCTAAGATGCTACTGCAGTGATCAGGCTGCGTATCCATGTCTCCTGTGCACCCATGTCTCCTGTGCACCTGTGCCTCTTACCCTTTGCAGCAGAGGCCGGTAGTGTGGTGGCTACATGAGGTATGAACATACCATCCGTTCAGCTGACTTTACAACAAGATCAGTACAACAGTGGTAACTAATGCACTGAGGGTGGGAGTTTTGTCTCTCCCTGAATTCCTTGAGACTGCTAGAGACAGGGATGGACAGAGCAAGGGGCTGATGGAAACTACAGCCCAGCAGTGAGTGTGAACAGATGAAAAACTGCCAATGGTGACTTTCTGCATATCCTCAGGGTGATTAAAAGAATGACTGCCTCTATCCCCCCTGTTCAAGGCTAGCAAGTCCATAGTCTACCATTACGCAGAAATCCTTTTATGTACTATTAAAATGCAGCCAGCTCTGCACAAAGCAGAGCTGTCCTTTAATGGCATCCATCAATAGTATAAAAGACAACAGCTGAAATGAATATAATTTCTAACAGAAATCATTACAATTCTAAACAAAGAAATCTTTTAAAGTACAAAAAGAGCAGGATAGATAGAGCAAAAAAGAGAAAAATCTAATTATATTCATAAAAACCCTGCTATTAGGGAACTGGGTACAGTTAGAGTTCATCTTCTGTCCTTGAATTAAAAAGGCGGGCATGACGAATCCATGAAACTAAAGTCTCCTTTACCTTGCAGTTATATAAAATATTCCTTCATATTTCAAGGTGCTCTTTTTATTGGGGGGGGGGGGAAGCTTAAAAATAAATATGGTTCAATCCTTTTTCAAGGTCTAACCTTTCAGAATATGCCCAAAAGTCAGCAGGGAGAAGGGCATTCTGAAACAGGCATGGAAAGCAAGAAGAAAAGAGCAACATGTCACTTCAACGCTTGGAACAAACCCTGCTCTTTCTAGCCATTTTCTTAAATTAATGATGGAGGGATGATACTGTTGTTTATAAGAATGAAAGAGTTGGCATTTTGTGAATAATGACATACTCCCAGGTGGCAAGAAATTCTGTCCTTACATATTTCAGTCTTTAAAGCCCATTCTGCCATCCTTCTTTTAAATGCCTTGCTACGGTCTCAGGCCTCTTTTGGGAATACACATCTTTGATCAAGGGTCCATCCTGCCTTTTGAGCTCCTGCTGGCAAAGAGTTTCAAAACAGCTTTGCTTCTTTGAGGTCAATCAAGGCAGCATGTCCACCTCCCAGATTTGAACATCAGAACCATTGATTTTGGTAGGTGTCATGCGTGCAAGACCAGCTCCTCCACCTGTTCTTGTGACAGGCAAGTCTGGAAATGGGCTTTTTATGGTCCACATACAGCCCTAGGTCTAGGTGTTAGGTCATGATTTCAGTAGGTTTACTCACATGCCTAAATTCAGTTTACTTAAGGCTCTCAAAAATCACCTTATTTAGCACTTATGTGCATTTAAGGATGTGTATGTATATGAACAACACACAGAAACTGATCCACAAACTTCCCTTATCAGCAAACCCACTTCTGTGTAGGCAAAGCAACTGAAACACAGACAAAAGATAATGTATTGATGTACTTCTGTGACCTGCTGTACTCTTGTATGTGAACACTTCCCAGTACTTAATGTATTTTTAATGAATCTGAGTGTCGGGAAAGGAGACGGAAACTTTCGAAATCTGTTGGCCAGCGCTTTTTTCCATGCTCACCTCAGAGGAACTATTCCTGAATGTGATATTTGGCGATATGAGGAATGAGATCAGAGTCTGGCTTATTGTCTCCTCTTTCATCTGAATTTAGACATTATTTACTGAGCATAAAATAGCCAAATTATGACATGGCAGAGGAACAGAAAACATATCTGCTTAGTTTTAGTGATAGGTTTTCTGAAGCTAATTTTATTCAAATAAGTGTTGTGGGTGCATGACCACACGTTATATACATCAGCAATGCCAGGATCTAAGTGGAGGTTACTGTGTTCCAACTGAAAAACCATCATCATCCACTCAAAAATGTGATCAGATAATGAGCGGCTCTGAAGTGGATAATTTGACTTTATTCAGAGATGGCTCAGCACCAGATAATACCTGACCCAGATCTCTTTCTAATTCATCTAAAACCTACTACTGGCCCGATTTCATGCACTGTTTCTTGAGGTGACCTCTGATGGGCCAGGGCAGAAGAAATGAAATGAAACACAGTGTTGACACTCATTATTTTCAAAGTCCTGATATAAACCTTCATTTTTCCCTCCATGAGGCTTGTGTGAGCATTTTTCATAAGGAGATGCTGATTTTTAAAAAATATTTTGTGTGTGTAAATGGGAAATAGAGGTTTTAACAAAATTTCAGTGCATGGTATATCTTAAACGAGAAGAAAACTCCATTGTACGCAGATGAAATTTATAAACAAATAAGACTAATTTAATCCACAAAATCAATACTGGGAAATGTTACCAAAGAACCACTTGTTGCCCGTCCGTTTTTTTGTAGACACGTTTCTCGAATAATAATGGCAAATCATTACTCAGACACTGGTTGATGGCTACAGAGGCATTTAAATCCATGGCTGAGTTTGTTGGTCTGCATTCCTCTGTCAGTAAAAAGAATGTTTCTCACTCAGAAATTGCCATCAGGATAAGATTCCCCTAATAATTGAAAACTGTAGTCTTTCTGGGTGGGATCTGCAAAAATATTCATCATGGATGTAATTCAGCCTCCAGTAAAATCAGTAGAAGATTCACCAAATAGATGAAGGCAGCGAAATCATGTCAACCCTGAGGGTTAAGTAGAAACCTTAATTTATTTGTTATTTAAATGAGCTTTAGCAACATGGAAAAGGTATAGGAACATTCCAGCATCCCTGACTGTATTGATCTTTCAGTGAGGCAGAAAGACTCCGCTCCCCATTTCATGACTGATTTAGTTTAGCAATTCAAAGCAGCCCATGCCTTACTGATGGGATCAACGGGCTGTTGCTCTCCATAGCTGCTCTGGGAAGGTGGATGCTGCTACTTCATCTGCGCAGCACGTAGCCACTGGGCACACGCTGGCTCCTGCGCTCGTCCCCCAAGCTTCTCAACAGCAGGAAGGCAGAGACTGATCCACGGCTCAGCTTTGGAAGCTTTGTGTAGCTTGGAAACTCAGCCCAAGACTTGCAAAAAAAAATCCTTTCCCTGTGTCCTCAAGACCTATCCAAAAAGTTTTTTTGGTTTGTCTTTAGGGTGGCTTTAGTTTAATGGCCTCCTATCCCTGGCTTAGTAAAAGTTCATAAAACCAAACTCACATTGCATTTAGTATACTTTTTTCTTTTTCATTTTTGGTCTTTCCAATGTCCTATCCCAGTACTGTTATGCTCATTTCTGCTTTTTCCCAGACATTAAAACCCCTCATCCTGTCATATTAGCAGTTCCGAATGGGTCTTCTTGCACCTAGTTAAAAATTGAGCTGGTAAACTCTTTGTTATAGATATCAGTATTTACTTATGACTAGTACATTATTATAAATCAAAAACCTGCTCAGGTTTTGCATATACCTTATTCACACAAAAAATATCTCCAGAGGTCCCTTCCAACCTGACCATTTTGTCATTCTGTGTAATAAGCTGAGGATACAAAAAAGGCTTTGGGGTGTTACTCAAACACCATAGAAGCCTCAGTAATAAATGTATCTCCCCTCTATTACTCTTTCTTTCATCAAAATTAAAGTTTTAAATGGTGTACAAGGCTCTAAATCAATTCAGTGAAGCATTTAAGCACATGCTTATCTTTAAGCAGCCAAGTAATTCATCCGCTTCAGCTGTTATTCACCGACTTCAGTAAGACCAGTCACACAAACTTCCCTCTGTCTGGTAGCTCGCTGCCATGCAACCCCAGTGATGAGAGCACAAATAGTCTTGACCGGAGAAAGCACCTTGCATCCATTTTAAAAGAAGATTGCAATCACATCTGCCACCAGGTTGAGAGGGCTCTGTGATGGGCAATTGCTTCTTTCTAATGTATGTTTGTCACCTAATGACTCGGTCGTGAAGATGGGCATTGGGAGCGCTCTGCTTCCTGATGCAGGAGTGGATCATTTCTCATGAAACCCACACATCACTATATGTGTCTGAAGACCAGAGGGCAAAAGGAGAGTTATATTGCTGACAAATAATTGCAGTGTGTCTGTTTAACATTTCCAACAAATCAGCAGCAGCATTTAGAAGGGCTGCCTGGAGGCCTGGAGCTGTCAAGCCAGATAATGGCCCGAAACACTGCTGGCTAATAATAGCACCGGGCTTCACTGTGTTGTGTTTAAGTGTAAACTCAAGAGGGCTTTTTTTCCTGTTTTTTTCCCCTCTTCACAGCTGTTGACTTTGTATTTTGCAAGGAATAGCTCAAGCAGATCTAGTCTGTGACCTTCAGAAGACACAACCCAACCTCTCTAGCAGCTACGCATCACAGCTGCACTAGTGTGAGGCACGGCTGGGGGCACCAAAAAAGCCCAACACTCAGCCCAAAGCTGACCTGGGCACCTTGGTGAGTGGCTGCCCACCCCATGGGTTACTGTCACACTGCAAATGCAAGGCAGGGCTCTTGGGCACCGTGCTTCATCCCAGTACATCAGGACGGGTTAGCTCTTCCTCTGTGCACATCTATATGCTCTGCATGGTGGTAAGCAAGGAGACGGTAGAGAAGATATTGGGTGAGGGTAGCTAATTTTACCTTACTTACAGATTTGTTTCTCCAGCCAAGTGTAAAAATAACCTGAGGTTCTTAAAGACCTGAACCACTCAGATCAGATTACGGAGAGTAGAGGGTTTGGCTATTTGCTCTTGGTGTTACCCTACAGTGACAGGGGTGAATTGTCACGTGGAACTTTTTACTCTGAAAAACAGGGAGGGAAAGGCCTAAGGTTCAACGTCATGAAGCAAACAGCCCAATGTCCATTGAACACAGTGAGGAAACAATCTTATGCCACTGTGAACTGCTGTCTTTTGGCATTAACCAAGCTACAGCTTACTTGAGGGGTGAATCTGGCCTCTATGTTTGTATTTGAGACATCTTCAGTGCTGGAGAAGAAAGGGTGCAAAAGCCATAAAGCACTGTGCCCAATTAAAACTATTTTCAAAGCCTCAGCAAAAGATAAACATGCTCAGCACTGCAAATTTAAAGAAAAAAAATGCTTATTTTTTAAAACTACTATTTTTAGCTCCACTTACCTTGATCCAAACATAACCAGTGAGCATGAGGATTTTATTGTACCTTAACCATGTCTGAAAGCATGGAAAATTACGATTCAGACACTAGTCACATCCCGTAGTTAAAAAATCAGGGAGATGTGAGTGAAGTAGTGGAGAGAACCCAACCACACAGGGATAAAGGAGATAAATCAACTCAAAGACCTGTGTTCAAACTGCTGTGAAGTATAATGGGTTTCATCTCTATCTGAATGCTCAGACTATAAAGGTACGGCAAGGAGGTAATAGCAGAGCTGAGTGTAAAACATCACATTACCTGTAACTGCAAGGTGGCAGCATTGAGGGAAACAACTGGCTTGGGGGAAAGGTAAGCAACGTGCCTCATCATTCATCTGGTAAAGTGCCTGGATTTATGTCGGTGCAACATGGCTCCAATTTATAGTAAATTAGGATATTTCTAGTGTCCACTAGTTCCGAATGTTGTTTTGTTTGAGAACTGGATGACTCAATGGAAGTATAACATGGCTTTGCCTCTGGCCAGACTGTGAAGGGAAGGAGGCATGAATGATAGATGTCCTCATACAGCAGTGTCTGGAGTGTCATGGATCAAGTTTTTTCTCCATCTCTTTTTCCCAAATACAGGTGCCATGGAACAACATGGCTGAAATCTTCCACTGGCTTCACGCTCAGCCAAAGGGCATGGGGGACTGACCAAAATTTCATGTTTCTGAAGTGCCCCCAGAACCGGGGGATATGCTACCAAAGCCAACTGGTCTTTTTTTAATCTATTTCCTAGAAAGCTAATGTAGAAGATTATGGTGTACAGTGTTTTCTCATTTACACTAAGGCTGTCCAGCAGCACAGTAACTGAAGGAAGCAACAGTGGCAGATAAGCTAAGAGTTAATGGTCAATCAATTCTGGCTCATATCTCCGGTGTCCCACTGTGCAGGCTTTGCCGTTGCAGCTGGGAAACCTACAGCACTGGTACCACATGCCCTGCAAAGCATACTCTTCCCCTCAGCTTTCTATTCCCATTTGTGTATTTCTAAAAAAAATTAACTTTTCAATTAAGAAAACCCCAAACCAACACCCTCCACCCAAATCCCTGAATACTGCCAGTCAATTTAGGTCTTATTCCTTTATTTTCCCAAGCACAGGACCTAATTCATTCAGAAGACTTCATGTTTGATTTTGGTAAAGTCACTTAACTTCTCAGGAGGGAAATTCATCTGACCTAACTTCAGCTATCTAAAATTAGGTGTCTAGTCCAAGCTTTCTGCATAGGCTCCTGCTGCTGGCAGAGAGAGAGAGACAGAGTCCCCCAGAGGGTGCTTCATCTTCTCCTGGCAGAGGGGCCCAGGTCTCTGCTTTGGCCATCATTAATCTTCGATCTGTGCTCTGCTGCTTGCCCAGCAGGACACATCTGATCCAGATCAGGAGTGATTTATGCTGGCTTTACGCACAGATAAACTCAGAGCCAGCAGATCAGGGAAGCTGTGAAATGAGGATAATTCTTCCCCTCTCTTATTCTTTTGCCTGTTCTGTCCATTTGAATTACAATCCAGCAAATATTTATCCATGTTTAATTTTAGGCAGATTCATAAGAATAAGCAAGGTACAGTTTCTGCAGGACTGGGGCCCAGAACTGCAAATCTTCAAATGAAGGTCTGTTTCTCAGCAAGTTTTTATGCAGCAAGCACGGTGCAATTCCAGCTGAGGCTTCTAGGTGCTGAAGCATTAAATCATTGTCATCACCATCAGCCACAGCCGACAATCAAACATCTTCCTACTGCAGATATGAAGGAATAGGTGGTGTTTACAAAGGTCCCCTCAGCCATTTGCCTCCACAGACTAAAATGCATTCAGCGCATTCAGCGCATTCAGCGCAATGATCTAAAATTGGAATAAAATTGTGGTTCTTATTGGGGTAATGCTTGCCAAAACACACACCATCATGCCCCTCTGATCTATCCACAAGGATCAGCCAGATAAAGGGCATGTGACAAGTAGGAACTTTTCAGAAGGGTTTGGACTTGGCAAAGCATTAACAGTCAATTAAAACCTTACGTGAACCCAAGTATTGCCTCTGCTTGTTTGCAGAGTTAAAACATTTTCTTAAAAAGAAAACAAAACCAAATAGACCTCAGCAGCTTAATGAGAATTTTATTATACTACCTCTTATTTATTGGTATGGAAATGCTCAGATTATTCTGTATAAATAGCATTCTGTTTCTTTTTCCCTTTTCTTAGGTTTTTAACTAATCAGCTTGAAAATGTATTTGCCATTAATCTGATAACCACAATTTCATTTAGCAATGATCAAGCCCTGGCTTTCAGATTAACTGTATTTGAAGATACGATCTGATTCATTTATTGTATCTTTTTAATTATGAAATGCAATTTAAGTATAATTATCCCATTTACTGAGCTTAAGGTGAGTTCACTATTTACACTGGCCAATAGTCAGGCCACTTCTATGTACTGATCTCTTTTCAATTTAGATGATAAAGTGACCATATCACTTTGGACTTTCATTTTATTGTTTCTTTCATGGAATCTCCAGGAGCCTTAAGCATTAAAATGACCATGTGTATACACAGACTTTCTCCCAGCAGATAAATACCACCCATAGGAACCCTGTGTGTGAGTCTTCTCATCTCCCATGCAGATGTCCGTTTCAAGACCCCATTCTCCAGGGGGAAGAAATACACGCTCCCAAATTGTACTTTATCTCTTTTCAGTGACTGCCATAGGATGAGACAGCGAGTGCTCAAGGTGGTCTAGCTCTATCTGTGGTCTCCAAAAGGAGTCTTGACAAAGGGTTTGCATGCAGGTTTCTATTACAAACCTCCACTTGAGGATGGATATGTCCTGTTCTAGTGTGTAAAGGCAGAAAACTGCCTAAAAGGCCCAGGTTTTGGGGCAGAAGACAGGTGCCTTTACAAATGTTGCGGTATTATGACTCCAGCTATACCTGTGGCCCAGCCACCACGCAAACATGGTAATCACATATACAGAGCAAGAAGAACCACTGAAAGGCAGTGGTATACACACCCCAGTGGATGTTGTATAGAGGAGGAGTGTAAAATCCAAGAGTCAGAAGGCATTTTGTTGGCAAAACAATTAGACGTGTCTGCCTGTAATCCCTAAGAATGGCATTATCTGAGAGTACTGATAATTGTTGCTAGGACATTTAGGCGCTTGTGTTGCATTTGTAAAGTGAAATGGAACTGTAACTGCCCTAATAGTAGGATGCAGCACTGAGCTCTGCTTCGATATCACTGCTTTCGGCAGCTGTCCTCAGGGAAGAGTGGGTTTCCAGCTCAATGCAGTGGGAGTTCTACTTTGATCTCCAAGTCCAGGCAGCTGCTTTTAGGGTAAACACGAGAATCATAGAATCACCGAATCATAGAATACCAGGTTGGAAGGGACCTCAAAGATCATCTGGTCCAACCTTTCTTGGCAAAAGCACAGTCTAGACAAGATGGCCCAGCACCCTGTCCAGCTGAATTTTAAAAGTGCTGATTGTTCTCATTGTGAAAATTTTTCCTCTTGTGTCCAGTCGGAATCTCCCCAGGTGTAACTTGTACCCATCACCCCTCGTTCTTTCCATATGACTCCCTGTAAAAAGGGAATCTCCATCTCCTTTGTAGCCACCCTTTAAATACTGGAACAGGGTGACAAGGTCTCCCCTAAGCCTTCTTTTCTCAAGGCTGAGCAAATCAATTCTCTCAACCTTTCCTCATATGGCAGGCTTCCCAGTTCTTTGATCATCTTGGTGGCCCTTCTCTGGACCATCTCTAGTCTGTCCACATGGGTGTATTTCCTAGCCAGACTCAAAGATGGGAAGAGAAAGGCAAGTTGAGATCCTCGCCAATACATTTCAAATAATTCCCGATTAATGGTTTCCAGGGAGCATCCCAGCCAAAAGGAATCTCAGATTGTCTACTTTACAAAGTCTGGAAAAAAGGGATTTAAGACCTTCTGGCAGTCAGGTCTGTCCTCACCACATCATCATGACAAAGATTCTTGATGCCAAAAGCTGCCTGGGAAGGAAGCTTTTTGTTCCAATTAACTGACTCTTGACTCTTAAATAGAGTCTTCTGGACACTCCAAGAGCAGAAAACCAAAAACCTGAGAGCACAAAAATGAGTGGGTTGGATTGTAAAGGCCAGTTGCAATACCTATTTACAGGCCCTGTGTTCTGCAAAGGTTGCTTTGATTTGTTCTCCTGATGTTCTCCTCCTGGTGACAAAGGAGAACATAAAATTAATTCCCAACTCCAAAGCAACATGGCAATGACAGAGAAAGTCTAAGCCTGTGTAACTGTTAATAGCTCTGCTGCCATAGCAGGCTGGCGAAATAGCAGTTAAATACCGCACTTAAAAAATTCCAGTCTGCATGGTATCCTAGATGTTTCATGGTATCTGCAGTGATGTCATTAGCCCACTCTTGAAAAAAATAAACTTTCATCTTCAGCTGCTTTGACCCTGGGAAATTCATCAGCACAGCTGGATCCAGGGAAGGCATCAAATCACATAATACATGGGGATAGTCATCTTACTCTTACCTGCATTTAAAAGCAATTTTCTTGTCCTTAAATAATCTACACATGTTAATTAGAAGCTAGTAAAGTAGCTTAAATGGTGTGAAATTAGAATGAATTATTCATGTCATTTCTTGGCTGCAGCAGTTGCAGATAGTGTTTTTGTTTTGGGGAAAAAGGACTTAAATAATGAGAAGATGAAAATTCTTATTAATTTGTTTTCCCAGGTAGAGAAGCCTTTTCTGTTGAACAGGGCTTCAGCTTAGAAGAGTACTTCAGATGAGAAAACATAGCCAGTACGTGTTGACCAGTCTCTCACTGACTCGCCTCAAACTACTTTCAGAGATACCAGTGATGCAAAAATAGTCTTTTGCAGGCTACATAGCCATGTTCTCTGCCCATGGCAAAATGTTTCCTACAGCAGGAAAAGTAATTTAAGGGTTGCTGATTCTGGGTGCAATGGTACAAATTTACCATTTTCTAAGAAACTTTTCTGCAAGGAGTGGAACATATGGCTCCATTTCTCCTTGGGAGTAGAGGCCAGCTTTGGTGATGTTCTTTGAACAAAAGCTTGTACAAATGGTCCGTGATTCACTGACTCTTTATGAGAAGAGCTACAGACTTAGATCTTTCTCTCTTCCAACCTGGGGCTGAATAAGTAGTAGGGACAGAGATGAAAGGCAGAATTTAGAAATACTAATTTAGCAGGTTTTGACTTAGAGCAACTTTGCTAAAGCAAAATGAATAAGACTTAGATAGAAAGATAATTAGCAGAAATGCAATTAAGCTATCCCAACAGGAACCATCTTCAGCGTCTCATCCGGAACGTGCTGTTCCAATCTCACCAGGTAGAGCAGTTCCAGTGTCATCCAAAGTATTCAGCTAAAGAAAGCATATCCTCATTTATCTGTTTGAAAACAAATTTTAAATCCAACAGAGAAAATATCACAGGAAAGTGAACATAGAGGAGTAGAAATTCAGGAATGAGAGCTGAGGAAAAGCAATAAAGATGCTGCATCTGCATTTGTCTGTATGGGTTCAATAGTAGCAATTTATGATACCTGAAGATGCTGTAAATTTCCTTACTCTATCACAAGGAAATACCCTTCTTCTAAATGTCAGAGATGGCATTCACTGTTCTTATAATTTATATACGGCTGCACTCAGGATCCCTGGAAGAGCCTGCATCCTCCCTAACCTACTTCCTTCCCCTCGCCCCCTAAGCTTACAGGCAGTGAGAGATTTTAGCTTGGCAAAAGGGTTGACAGTAGAAATACAACAGACAGAAAGAGAAGGGATGCGCAGAGTTCCAACACAGCTCTTCCAAATAGCAGAGAAATGCAGTAGCCACATAAAAACCCCTACACCTAGGGATGTGAAACTCCAGTGCAGCAACTGGTCCGGAGCTATAACTCAGTTGATGGTCAGCTGTGGCAACACCAAGCAGCAGCCCCTGCTTTTCATTAAAGGGTTGAATTACTTTGCTTTTCTGTAGGATAAAAGTTTATTTTTGGGACCATTACTCAAGAGTAGATGGCATATGGGAAGTTCACAGCTAAGTGTACCCCATAATAATGTGTTCATGTTCCTATTCCCAAAGTCAATGGCAGATACAGGAACAGACCCAGTTTCAACTCCCAGTTCAGTGACCTACTCACTAGACCACAAAATTGTTTTTTATATAGACAGACATATAAAGATATGGATGGATGGCTCAAAGCCTGATTTTATTGCCATATGGACACCTAAAAATTAGCATTTTAAAATGCAAAGGATTTTGGCTGCTGCATATTAATGAGTCCAATCTTTTACAATGAGGCAATAATGAAATGACCTATAAAAGCAGTTAACATCAGTAGGAGTGAGATCAAACATAGCTTCAGTGCTAAAACCCCTCCTATGACGGCAGAGGCAAGCACACTTTCTCATAATGTGCCCACCCTATACAGTGCAGCCATCTCAAATATTATGGAATTATTTCTGGGTCAAATATCTAACACGATGCTGTCCATTCGCCTAGAATCCTGAGCTGCTTTATATCATCCATCTTGCAAAACTCCTGCACCTTAAGGGAAAACCTCACAGAACTGTCAGTTTCAGATCTGGCACCTCTGTGTGCGGACTGACATCCTCAATGAATGCATTTAAAATATTTAAAATATCTGTAGAGGATTTCCCCCCCCCTCCCCCCCCCCAGCCCTGCTAAGATTTGTGTTTTCCCGTTGGGTTTTGGTGTTCTCACACACACGCTTACAGGGTAACAAGGTACACTTTCTAAGCTATGGTAGATATTCCATGTGACAGCAAGCAAAAGAGAAAAAAAAAAGCAAAGACACACTATGTCATCAAGCTCACAGCAGGAGAAATGAAACACACATCTCCAACAACGTAAAATGCATTGGGTCAAGTTCTTGGCAGTGGGACTCCAACAGATTTCCAGGAACCACAAACATGATCTTTGTACCTTGCCAAGCCCCCCAGATATGCGATCCATTTGGGGCAAAGTAACTTTAGATGTGCCTTATTTCTGTCTTCTCTCCATTTATTTTAACTGCTGCAGTGAGACATAAGATGGCAGAGAATGTCCCTGATGCTATCATATGTTAAGGTTTTATGCAATGACATGAAGACTGTTTGATAAACCTGTTGGGTACTTGGCATAAATGACAGTGCAGGAAACACGGTTGTCACTCGCATTTGCAGATGAAGTCCTTCGACATCTGGAACCAATAAGGATGGAGCAACCACAAGTGGGGTAAGTTAAAATAGGTTACAAGAGCAGCTTGAAACTTTAAAATCTATTTCCCTGGAAATTTGGATATGTCAGCATTTGCAGTGAAATTAAGAGTCCATAGAATTGTACTAGAAGAAAAGATTGCAGGCTAACCCACAGACACTGACAACTGCTTTTTCTCTAATTAATATACTTCATTTCTTCTTCAAAGTGTTAGGCTATTTCATTACGAACTCAAATAGGGGACACTTTGATCTAAAATATAAGGTGGTTTAGATCTCTGCTAATTAGCGGCTGTCCTTAAAGATTTTTACAATAAATATGATGAAAATTTATATTATAATCTGTCATGCCTACTATGCGCTTAGGATGAGAAGATAGAATATTTATTTGACATGATAAGACATATCATCTAGACATCAGTGTGTTGTTCATTGTGAAACAAAAAATTAGATATGAAAGTGAAAATAAAAGAAATACAATCTATAACAATTGGTTAAGTCATCCAGAAAAAAGATCTTACTACAACCAAGAATGATATTTTTAAAACACACCCCCCCCACACTTGAAAATAACAGGAATGGAAAATGCAACCAATTTCTATGAAATTTTCATAAAATATTTTTTTAGAAAACAAAATAACTTTTTTTCTGCCAGTAGCAAAACATTCTTGGAAGGGTCTGGTTGCAAGGACTCATGACCCTGCTGACACAAGAAAGGTCTTCAATTGTGCAACAGGCCCTTTAAGGGAACCACCTGCCACCCAGCTCCACCCTACAGCCAGTATATAAGCCAGCAAGGTGGCTCAGGGCAAGTGATGAAGGTCTGAGCTACTGCAGGAGTTACTGTGGGATGAGGGGCTGCTGTGCTACAAAGGCTGCTCAGCTGTGTGGAGGCATCTATCAAGACAAAGGTACTGCTCGGGGTATCTGGGTAAGGAGATGATGGGTGGCTGAAGTCCTTTGTTTTTTGGAGACTCTGAAATGCAGTGTACATCTGAATGGAGTTGGTGACCCACTGGCCTCTTGGTGGAGGAGACTGAGAAGTGGGTGGCCGGAGTGGTTGTGACCTGTTTGCTTTAGAGCTTGGGCTGTGTCTGGTGCAGTAGTCATGCTTTGTGTTTCTGTAGGGCTTGATCTTCAAGTACTGCCAGGCAATTTTTGTTTTTCGGGTGTTAGAATGTAGTGTGTGGCTGACTCCCCTCTGTGGGAAGGAGGCTGAGGTCTGCTTGGTGTCTGGCATCTGTCAGAAAACAGATCTGAAATGCAGGACCCTGGTTTTCCTGGCCTGTAGCTCTGACTAGGGAGTTGTGGTCCTCTCCTTTCATTTCAGTCTTGATGAGAAATACATCACAGCATGTTACTTTATGTATTAAAAATGTGCTTTAAATGCCTAGGACTAATTCTAGCAGTTGTCTGCAGTACTTCTTGTTTTAAGATGCTTAAAGTATGAATAATGAGGACAGAAGGAGTAGGTCAAGGGATCAGGCATTACATATCCAGAAGAAACAGGAAGGAATAGCATTTGGAAAACAAAATTATTTCCTTGAATGAACTCTTGACATGGATGAGAATTAACTTTGCCAAACCCAGATGGTGCTGCAAGGAACAGTGAAGTTAATTCTTCCTATTGCTGAAGTGCAGTGTAACCTATTTGTCCTTTATCTGTCCTCGTTATGTGGTGATGAGATCAAAGCTGACATCTGGCTGCAGTTTTGCTGAAACTGGGCAAGTGATACTCTCTACTGAATTCATAAAGAGAAAATACATTTGGAAAGAAAAAGCTACTGGAGCTGCCTCCAAAAAGTTTGTGTTCAGAAAGTATCTTATGTACTGTATGCTTCTTCTGTTGCTGCATTATCCTAAAAAGGTAATGGATTAAACATGAATGTTACAAAACATTCATCATCTCGACCTTGTTGGTATATTAAACTACTGACCAATTTTCATGCCAGTCTGGTATTTACATCTGTGAAAAGAGATTATAAAATGCAATTGTACTTCAGTGTTACGCAGTCCCTGTTATGCTCCAGTTGCAGAGGATAGAGGCTCCTCTAATTCCAGCTCATTCTTATTCTCCAGCTCAAGCTGTCATGACGCACACATTTAATTCTTGAGGGCTGTGGTTCAATGTCAGTATGTTGCTCTTGATGGATAGATTGCACCCAGCCTACTGCAGTTGTGTTAAACACCACTTAAAAATATGTAAAAGAAAAGGAAGAGAATAGAGTCCGTAGTGTACCAGAACAACTATTAAAATGAGCTTTGCTTGTTAAAAATGATTATTTGGTGCATCCTCTGGGTGAAGTTAAAGGGCCTTGGTCTGGTGCAGAGCCAAAGGCTGTAAGAGCTGGGAGTACTGGTGGAGGCTGGATTCTCAATGTGCTGTTGTATGGAGCAAAGACCTGATTTGATCTTTAAGTTGCATTTAATCTTCATAGTTGCATTTCTAAATTCTGTGTCTAAATAGTAGGTGACAGTGCCTCCTAGAAAGTGTAGTAAACAGCATATTTCTGAATTTTAACTAACATAGTTCTCAATACCACTTCTGGGATGTGGCATGTCCTTAGTAAGGAGAGCACTTATAGATGTGAAATTCATGCCTTTCAGCTTTTGAACAACACCTTTATTATTTCAGTGGCATTATTGTGACTATAATGCCTGTGGTTACTTGAAGCAAGGGTCTTGGCACCTACAAATGGGTACTCAAGTACTTAGTGGCTGTGGATTTGCATAGGGCTGACTGTGGCCACATCTGAACACCTGGATGATGAGCACTGCGTAATGTAAGGCAGTCTCCTTTAATGTTGCTTGGAGCTATAACACGGAAAGGGTGCTCTTTTGACCCTTCCATGTCACTTAAGATGGTTGAGAAATGCTGTATAGCTGCAATGGCAAGTTTAATGTTCTCAACTTCTACATAAATTTCATTTATGTTAGAGAAATTGGTACTGCATAGCAAGCTTCAGATGTGCAGATATTGTATATTCTCAGTATGCAAATAGGATCTTAAAAGATCATTTAAGAACTGCCTAAATGGCTATTTCCCACCAGACTGAAGTTGATGATAGGTCTGAAGGTAGTATAGTGTCCTCATAATATAGGACTTTGCTTGATCTCACAGAAGATAATTCCTGGAAGGCAGACTGGACTACTAAAAATGCCTTCCACCACCTTTCTGCTTTGTGTCAGGAGACTGCAATGACGGTGACTATACAATGCAAATCTGGTGGCTGTCCTTTATCTTTAGGAACTAATTAAGCTAGTGGGTGTGTAGATGGCCCATACTTAGTGGGCTGAATTCCTTCTTGGTGTACCAACGGAAGCACATTACTTTCTGTGCTTCTCTGGCAACAGTAAATAGCAGTAGGAAAAGCAATGGTGTCTTATCTACCCCAAGCACATTTCATAGAGAGATTTAATATACCTTATTGGATCAACACAGTAATGCATATCCTCTTGTTTACAAGACATGTTCACTTGGAATTTACACTACTTCCCAGGACAGAATATCCCAAGTTTGGAAAATTGGTGACCACAAGGTCATTTTCCTGTTGCTTTTCTCTCCTCCTTAGATCTGAATTCACAACTTTAATCTCCACACAATTGATTGCTGTTCTTTCTGAAGCATTTCAAACATTCTGTGAAATAAGTTAAGTCTCTTAGAACAGCTCACTGAAGTTTGTCAGCTTCCTTGGAGTATCTGCAGATGATACCAGACAAATCTCTATTGCTAGACAGCCTCAAGCTGAATTTAACACTTAATCTAGGTCTGCAATTTGTGAAATATCCATCTTCCAAGTGAGACTGGATCCCAAAGCCAGGTTCTAAATATCTCTGAGGTTTGGAAGAATTTGAAGCTGGAGCTGTACTTTGGCTTAAAGCTCGCTAATACTGATGTGAAATTATCTTGGGAGGAACACAGAGTGGTCTGAGGAATTTAGAAAGATCTTCGTTTCTCAGCACTTAGGCACATTTGAAAGCCTTTTTGGCTCTCTTCCTTCTCTATGCTTGGCTTTCATAAGATCTTATGATCCATTGCAAAGAAAAAGGACTCCTTCAGTCCTTTAAAAAAAGCTATTTGAAGAAATAAAAGCAAACAGCTTAAAAGTTTCCTTTGCTCAGTTTTCCACGTTAAAAAAAAAAAAAGTCCATGTTTGGCTCAGTTGTGGTCAAGTAGAAAATGTTGGGGATTTGCTTTGTGTGTGTTGAGACTTTTGCAGTGGAGGATGGAGATCTGCTGTGGGTCAGGCTGGTGTTGGGGTAAAGCTGACAATTCCTGCGTTGGATGCCCTGTGTGGGGAGACCTCCATTTGGGTGTTAATAGGCTTCTGGTAGCAGCATAAGAGTGGTATTCAGGGCTGTATCTGCCTCAGACAAATGCAACTAAAATACAAAATGTTTATCTGTGTAAAACTGCTTTGTGAGGAAACTCATGAAGGTCATACCTATTTTCCTGTGCTTCTGCTGAGCTTAGGTCGGCGTGTCCCAGGCAGCCTCTGCAAGTATTTTGTGTACTGTCTATTCATTGTCCATTAATGTGGAACCACAATGCTGCCTTATTAATTATGAATGGGCACCCTGTCTCTTAAAGCCGTGTCTGGGTCTGGTTCAAGTCTTGCTTTTCCTTTATGCATTGAGGTGACTCCATCAGTGACTCAGGTGCTTCTCTTGTCTTGTTTAAGTGAGATCAGAAACAAGCCCTCAAAACCCAGTGTCTGAGTATCACTCGAAAACCAGTTTGCTGCTATTTACGTGTATTCAGGTTCAGCCAAAACAACCCAGTAGCTTTCTGAGGCTTTGGGATATGTCTTGGGATCAGGATTTAAATTACATAGCTGTTTCAAATAGCTGCTTTGCATTGTTCAGTAGTAAGGAAATACTGCAGAAGAAACTCACTGTTTCTTACAGCTGGTTTACTGCATAGACCAAAATTTTCCGTCAGGCACATAGGATACACATGATCATTTAAGAACAAAGGGTAAATAAAAATAATAACCAAAAATAAACTGAGAACATGCCACCTTGTTATTTGTCCTTTAATGTTTTCAAAGCATTTGCATTTCAAAACACACTAATCTGTCCACTTTGATTTATTTTTATTGAAATACAAATCAAACTCAAAGCCCAAGGGAAGGGGGATTTTTTTAGCCTTTGGCAGAGAAACAATTTTAATTTCTTTTAAATGTATTCTGCACTCCTTTGTTGTTGCTCAGTCAAAATATATATGGGTTGCAATGAGTTTTGTTCAACCAAGGAGTTAGAGGACTGCAAAAGGAGCTTTTTGACCTTGTCCGTAGCTCTGTAAATCCCCCCCAAGTGGTGAGGCAAGGTCAATAAACTGCCCTGCTTCCATGATTACATGGAAAACTACACGTTTATGGAAAACAAGGAAGCCTGGGGGGGGGGGAAGTTCTTTGATAATTACATGACAAGCAGAGGATGCTGATGACTGACTGGGCCCTTTGCTCCAGGGAAATGCTGAAGGACTTCAAGCAGTTGACTCCAGGCTATTTTTGGCATCTGCACTGGGGTACAAAAGCAGCCAGTGTCAAGTGCCCAAGCTCCTTATAGGTGAAGAGTGACTGTACTTAGATGCTTAGTGTCAAACCACAAACTCCCCCACAATCCTAGCAAAAGGAGCTGTCAGAAATAGGTACAGTTTGGATATCTTTCATAGTAACAAACTATCATTTTCCAAGGGGGGGGGGGGGGGGGGGGGAAATACATTATGAATTCCTGATCAGTTGATCCAACTGGATTTCAGACAAGAATCTAGGAGTCCAACAGCTGACCACCAACCTGGAAACCTACTTCACCCAGTGGAAAAAAGGCACTGGGAGGCTGCTGTAGTAGTTAGGAAGATCAGAGCATACGCTTTACTTGCTGTGGTTTACGAGTTCAGGAGGAAACTCTCCCTTGTCGTTACATCTCCCAGGGATTTGCTAATGTTCAGTGCCTTCCAAGTGGCTGTTTCTCTGGTAAAAAAGGATGAGTTTTGAATTGAAGGATCTGCTCCTGAGGACCTTCAAGTAAATATTGCTTGAGTGGCTCCAGATCCTAGATCTGGGCAGGATTGCACTGTGATGCAATGGATGAAATGGAAAATGGCAGAAGCTTCCCATGTGTTTGAGGCAAAAAACTACAATGCCTTTTAAATATCTTTTTCCCTTCAGTGCTGCTTTTCTGTAAGTCAAAAGTTTATCTTAAATCACATTTGTCTTAATAGGCAGATAGATAATGGTGCTCACGACCACTGCCTGCATTTTATTCCTGTGGATTGCTCCCACCAATAGGTTAGAACCAGAAGACCGAACATATCAAAAACAATTTATTCACCTCTGCTAGGAAAGGTATTTCCCTAAATTGCTAATCCCTCCCATGTTTTCTTACATCTCTTCACCTGACTTATCTGAATACATAATATGTGAGCTGAGAGGGAAAAAAAAAAAAATCTTTCCCCACCACCATATTCTCTGCATGTGAAGAACATTGAACACTTCTCAGATCAATTAGTATTTTTAGTACAAAGGCGAATGATAGTTCTGTCCTCTTTAGTTATGGATGGAATGGGAATTAGGTAATTGCCTAATTAGGAATTAAGGGATGGGAATTTAGGGAATTAGCCTAAAGACTTTATTTTTGCCTGTTGAAGTCTGGTGTTTCTTGTTACCATCCTTAATTCTTTTCTAATGCTTCGTCCCATGACAAAACACCTGTTACCCAAGAAAAGATTTCTAGAACAATGGAGTACTGTCTTTAGATATGTTAAAAGTTAAATGTAGGGATGTTAATTCCTACATGCACAAATTGGTGTTTACCATGTCCCCCTTCAAATTGCTTCCAAAGTGAAAAAGCAAGTACATGACAGGCTATGCACTGGCATGAAAATATTTGTATTTGAGTGTGTATTGGTATGTTGTGGTATGTTGCCTGTGTGGAAGGACTTGTGCTTTTTTATGTATGTGTGTCTGGAATCGTGTGCTGTGCCTGTGTGCACAGTGGGCAGTACACAAGCAGGAATGTGCAGGGAAGATTAGCAGCCAGAGCACATGATCTCTGAGGAAGAGGAATGACAGCAAATCCGAGTGGAAATTTACAGCTGCAGCTGGAGACACTTGAACTGTAGCAGAGTAACCTCAATAACTCTGCTCTCTGGAAGATGCTACAAAGGACTAACCCATTTCTTCTTTCTAATGAATAATGGAAAAGGCACTCCAACATTACTAATTAGGAATGATTTTATTCTTGAAGACTTTAATAAGGAGTATTAATAAGCATCAACTTGAACAGCATTTCAGGAGCATGGAGATGTGCAGAGAAGCTTAAACTGCAGGGCTCTGGCAAAAGTTGCCAGCAAAGGAAGCCCGAAGTACTGCAAGGAAAAGAAGCTTCACTTGCCCAGTGCCCAATTCTCAAGCTCCAGTGAAAGGCACTGAGATCCTTTTTGGAAGATCTAATCAAATGAAGATAAAAGGGACTTTTGCATCTGATTTCCCAAGGAGGAGCAGGCCTCCCAACACCTGGTGTTGATGCAACTTTAGTTGCATGGTGCATTCCAGGACTGGTGTGCGAGCTGAACATTTAGTAGGAATTGTGTCCCAGGACACTAAAATGACACCAAACAGCTCTGTTCAGATAAGGTACAACTAGATATCAAAGTCAGAAGTAAGAAATGGGACCTGTTTCATCAGTGAACTCGTACACAGAGGCGATGTGCTGTTTGCCGCATTAGTGGTTGGCTCTTTGCCACTTACATTAAGAGCAGCATTGGTCACTATGCCCATACTGTGGGGTTTTTTTTCCCCACTGCTACTTAGTGCAAAGTAAGCATAATGTAATCCAGGTCATGTTCGGTGTTATCTTCTAGAGACAGTTGTGTTGATCTCTCGCAGTTTGTGAAGCACACTCCTATTAAAAAACAATGGTCGTTCAAACTAGGGCTTTAAGATAAAATATGGTCTATTGAAATGATCCTGCGGGCAGCCCAGCTGGCCTAATGACTTTGCCCTGCTGAGTGACTCACCTGAAAAGTGTGATGAGGACAGGCTTTTTCAGCTGTTTTTGAAATTCTAATTACTGTTCAATATCTTCCAGTGGGCCTGGGTCTAGCTCAGGTTTTAGCCCTGAAGATGACAATTGTGTATTTGCATAGTGGTGTCATGTAACTCCAGAGATGTGAGGAGCTGGATGTGTCAAAACATGGCAACTAGGTGGCACTGAAATGGATGGGCTTCTTTGTTATTAGGTTATTAGCTTGGTTATTAAAACAGGCTTTTCTACTTTGCATGAGTCATTCTAGCACCCATTTGAAAGGACTCTGCAGAAGTTCCGATGTCTGCCTTAGACACTGTGCAATTTTGGGGCTAGTCACTTCTAATTGTACCCATAATCAACAGTGGGCAGACCACTCATATCAGTCTCAAGTAAATTAAATTGACTGGAGGTGCTCATTGTTACTGGTGAACTAAGGAAGGAGGTGATGCTTTGACTTAATGTTGGAATATAAGTAGCAGTGACTGCTTGCAGCTAGCTCCGTGCTGTTGGATGTAGGTTAGGATGTATTCAGAAACCAGCATGTCTTTGAAATATTGCGTCATCTGCTGCATGTTGCAAGGCTAGAGCAAGCCAGGGGTATGTCAGATGTACCACTGGCTGTTCCTTCTCCCTGCTTTTTTTTCTCAGGCATGTGCACAGCAGTACCTCATTTGGAATATATTAAATGTAATGTACCACAGCATTTTGGAGTCATAATGCAAACACTGCTGAAGATTGAATCTTCCCTCTGCTGGATACTTGTATGCTCTATTTCTCAGAGGCCCTGTATCTGCACTAACACCTTAGATGACTGAGGTGCAGAGAGAAGACAGAGCTCCTCTTTTTAAAGGTAAACTTTCAGTTTTGACTTCTGATTTTGAGTTAATCAGTAGCTGAAAGCTGTGCTCTACTACTTTGTGAGCCTTCAGCTCATGAATTCCTCCATGGGTTAGTGTCCCACCTTTTGCTGTATCTTCAGCTGGGAGCAGTACATCCAGCACAGGAAAACTCCATTAGCACTTACAATATTGCAGTGAAAGTCAGGCTAAAATTTGAGGAAAAAACAAGTTCTAGATCTGCAGAGCAAGCAACTCTATTTACTAATTATGCCCACTGAGGCTTCAGATGAGAAAACTCTTCACAGGAGGTAATATGATTCCAGAGAGGTCTGCCTGCACTGACTGATGCTCCAATACAATTTGGAGGCAGTATATTTGGAAGAAATTACAATGGGATAAATTTGTCCTGTACTAAGCAGCTGACTTCCATGTGGTTGGGACTTTAGTTGATGTCCCTAATGCATTTGGCTCTTCTAGGGTAAATGCAGCAAGATGATTGCTGACATGTGCACCAGCAGGCCTTAGGGAATCTGCAACGAAGTTTGAGCATTCTCTTTCATCCAGCTCTGTGCTTGCCACTGCACAGTTGTATTGCGTTGGCTGCTCTGACTGAAGCAGAGACTTTTTAAGGAGGGATGTAGTCACTTAAACTTCCCTTAAGTAGGTGGGGAGGTGACCTGTAACTGACTGTACTGCAAGGGAACTGTCTTTGCTTTATGAAAATATATGTTTTCATAAATAAACACTAACAGGAGTGTACCTGCTGATGCACATCATAGATCAGACTAAAAATAAGCTATGTACTGGAAGATCCTTTTGGAGGGAGCTTTTAATTTGCAGCGGTGGAGTCATCTGGTGTGACAGCTCATTAGATCTAATATTGGGCTTCCTTATAGCTGTCACTGGAGAAGACTCTCCTGTGGAACAATTCAGCTTAATCAAACAGATCTCCAAAGCAGACCAGATGTGTCTGCCCTCCCCAGTCAACTTTGTAGATGTCTAAAATTAGACAAATGAGTCCCTACACTGTGTATCTATACTGCCTCACAGTTACTGCTGTTAATAACTTGGCAGCAAGGTGCCCTTGATCCTACTTATTCTGAATTTATAAATAAATATTTGGTGTGCCAGTGACACAAAACCATTGATTTGAGGTAGTTATCTGAGGTTTGAATTGATTTCTTATCCCTGGCCAGTAAATGTTTTTCTACGACTTGCCAATTGTCTCCTGTTTAGGAAGCTCACCAACATGTCAGGCTTAGTTTGAGTCCTGGCCAGAAAGAGAGCAGTTACCTCCAGTCCCACACTCTGCATAAGATCCAGGGAGATGCAGCAATGACATTCTCTGGAAACTCATTTAGGTTTAAAGGATATCCCTCCTGATAAACTATTATGAGTAACTGCTTTTTGTTCATAGGTCCTCCTGGCAAGAATTTTTCTGAGCCTGAACAACTTGGAATAATAGATTTCATTGTAAATGGACTAGAGATTTTTCTCCATTGGAGATCACACTTCTGTGCATCACTGCTGTTTGCTTACTGTAAACTGAACCAAAAAATCTTTATATAAAAAGAAAAGGGGGGGGGGGGGGGAGAAGGAAAGTATTGTGGTCATTGTGTGAGTTTTCTTTTTGCTTCAAGCCTTAATCTTATTGAATAACTGCCTATCACTGAGCTATCAAGTTTAATGATGAAGAAAGGAATAGAAATGTGCTTTTGGCTGGGCTCCTTATCTAAAGGCTGTGATCTTTGTCAAGAAGATTGACAAAGCTTGTATTCATGGGATTTATTTATGCACACTGATATGTACAGTCTGGGGACAGGCTTTTTCTAATGCTACTTTCTTGGAGACAGATGTCAGTGCTGTTCAGAGAAAGGTGCTGTTGTGGACTGCAATGCTCTGACATGCTGTCCATCTTGTCATCTTGAATATTCTTCTCCTGAATTAGCTCTGTACAAGGTACAGCCAGGGAGCTATGCTAGTATGTCTGTATATGGGCTGCACTGTGGTCTCTTGAAGTGAAGAGGTGGCCACTTCCAAGCAGTTGTTGTTGTAGCCACTGACCTAATGCTGTTTTAAAACCTGGTGCCTTTTCAATTTGGCCATCAGAACCCAGGAGTCAAAGGCTAGAAGGAGTTAACATCAGCCTGACACCTTGTTTCAGGGTCACTGGATTTAAAAAATAGCAGAGGACCAGGAAATGAGAGAGCATAAATAAACCCAACAAGGGCAAGTCAGTCACCCTGGAAGACTCCCTCCCACTGAGCAGAGAGTAATATGGTTGAAACAGGTTTCAAACTACCTCTTAAGTTATTTCCCATCTTACTGCCTACAGAGGAGCGTTACTGAATAACAGCATGGTCTGCCTCTAAAAAGCCTTGTGAATGGCAGCTGCCCACAGTTACTTCCAAAACTGCTTAGTCCCATCCAGTGTTTCTGTGGCTGCCTGTAGACAGGACTGGCCGGGACTGCTTAGCTGATGAACAGATGAGCAATCTCCAGGCTCTGAGGTATAAAGTCTCTGACTAAAGAAAAGTCATATTATGTGAGAAGGGATGCTTTGGGTCTAAAGCAGAAGGGATTTTCTGGCTAACCTACAATCAAGTGACTTCCACATTGAGTTCGCCCTTTACTCGATTCCCCCTAAATACATAACATTTGTATCCATCCTAATACACGTGAATAAACACGAGTTGTAGAAAGGCCTTTCCCTGAAGCATGACAACATCTTAATGTCTTCCTTTTGCTATGAGTAGAAATATGAGACTAAACTCCCATCTCTCCTTTGATTTCCCTCCCCCTCCCCCCCCCCCCAGGTTTGTAACACATCTGCTCACAGTAGCTGTAGTTAAGCTAATGAAACCCACCAAACCAAATCACCCACACTAAGCTTCCCTGTGATATTTCAAGGCCCTTGAATACTCCCCTGCTAAATATACGTGGAGACTTCTCACACAAGCTGCCATCAGGAGTAAGTTATTGCTAATGGAGACAGAATTCATTAGTTGAAGCCCATCATGATTCAACTAGAGGCCAATGCCGCAGTGGTGCACAAAGCTACTTGCTTTCAGCCTGGCTGTTGGAAGTGACCTGGCTCCATGTTGGCAAGGTACAGTGGTTTCTGGAACAGCCACCACGACATACCACTCAAAATATAAATTCATTGACCTAAATTGGTTAGATACCAAATTGAGTAGCTTCGGAAAAGGAGCAGGAAGGCAGATAAGGTTTTTGTTATGGTCCTGTGGAAGCAAATTGAATTCAATCTCAGCAGGTACCACTAGATGTAATGGTCTGGGTTGTTTTGTTTATTTTGCTGGAGGGAAGTGCTTTAACCTCACTGGCCATTAATCAGGTTTCAAAAGCCCATTTTATTAGTTACTCTGCTACACAGATTTTCCCCTCTTGCACAGGGTATTTTAAATAATGTGAATCAACATTCAACTCGAAAACATTAAAGCATTTGGCAGCAAAATTTCAAATAAGTGCATGAAAGCATATAAAAAGTAGGATCAATTTAACTGGAAAATGCATTACCCATGCAAGTCCTAAATAACTGCTGAGTGTGGAAAGGCTGATAAAAACAAACAAATCAATAGAATTAATTAACTGGGAGGCAGTGTAGTTTAGCAGAAAGACCACAAGGATGGGAGCAAATCCCCTTGTGATTTCAGCCTGTACTCCAGGACTGGATAACTAGGTATTTAGGCTTCAGTTTCTTTTTAAAGCTGTCTGAAGGATTTAGGTGTTCACATCAATAGGACTTAGATCCTTAGATGCCTTCCCTTGTCAGTCTGCACCACAGATAAGAGTATCACTTAATCATTGTGCTTCCAAAGTGTGCTCAAGGCAGGTAGTGAAAAATCAAAGACATCAAGGGCTCAGGATTTGAACTGTATTCTGGTGAAGGCAATCGCAAGTCCCCACCTCCCGATTAAACAGGAGCAGGATGTAGTTCTGTCTTCAGCTCTACAGAATTAATGATCTTCAAAATTACTGTGCTTTGGTTCACAATTTTCACCAAGAAATGCAGGTAGCTGCAGGGAAATCGTGGTATCCTGCAGGAGTTAGTGCATGCACTACTCGTAAATGCCCTTTTCAGATAAAGCCTGATCTGCATTTCATCTCCCTGAAAGTCCTTAGTTTCTGTAAGGTTGGCAAGGCTGTACTGAATTAATCAAAATCCTTCCCTACCAAAGCCTATCCAGAATCAACAGAACAACTTGTTGCATCCCAGGCATGGGACTGTGCTTTTGCAGAGTGCACAGATACCCAGGGGAAGTGGCATCATAGCTGAGCTAAAAGCTGCAAGAGACTTGCCTATTATGTTGACTTATTGCTGGGGTTTTTCTGAGTTTGACTGAATTTTCATCTGGATTTTAAAGCCTTTGCAGCTTTAGGCATAAGCTTCCAGGGAGTACAAAAACATGACCTGTAGTAGGGGTACACTTGAGAACCAGACTAGTGAAAGATCTCATCTACTAAGCACTGTCCTATGTACCTATCCTTCTTTCAATCCAACCTTTTAAAGCAGTCCTCTTTCCCCACCACCAATAAATCAATTTTGAAAGTGCTATATTGTTCATGCTGTGTTTATTCAGCTTGGTTCAAAATGGAATTTCCCCAGAGCTGGGATCACAGCTTAAGGTCTAAGTCTTCTGGGCAAATCTACAGTGTTGTAATGTCTTCTAACGCATCTGAAAGTGCACATATGGAGCCAAGTTCTGGCAGAGGCTGTAAGTGACTGAGCCTATAAAGCAGCAGATTACTCCTACGTTAATGACCCCAAGATACCCCATCTATAGTATAGTTCTGTGTATTTGTGACAGTCCTTTGACATCCTGGAGGTTTTTTTTACTTGTCAGCTCTTTGCACTTTAAAATAATCCATAATTGCTTCTGCAACTCCTCTAGATTGACCCCAATTGGCTGATTTATTTCTGCAAAGAAGCTTCACATTTCATCTCTGCCTTGTCCTGCCTTTTTGCCAGAAAATAACCACAGACCTCTTCCCCCACAAAACAGCAGGACAAATCCAGAGTAGTCATGGATGGCCAAGGCTGATACCAGTGCTCTTCTAGGACTCTGCCATCAATGCAATCATTTTGACAAAGTTTTCTTTTCTGAACGATTCCAGATCTAAATGGGCAGCCATATGCCAGCCTGGTCACAGGGCTATGGTCTTGAGTCATGCACAGTGCTATCTGTTTCTGCACATTTACTCTGACATATTTTTTCGTATTGATGACTCTTTATACCATACTTCAAATGTTAAAAGCCTTCAATGACTGCTTTCAAACATGTGCTTTCACAAAAATTGACACTTGTGTGCAGGGAATGTGGCTGTGAAACTGGTTGAAATGTCTGTCGTCTTCCCAGGTACTGTTGGTGACCTTAAGCCCCAGCTTGAACTTGACCTAAGCCATGCAAGACTGCCCTAATCAGTTTGCAGCAGAAACATCCCTGAGTACAGTGTGGTTTTTGAGCTGGAGTTTATGCTAAACTAAAAAGTGGGTCTGATAGGAAATGAACACTGATCATCCTGCCTTATTAGGGCGCCCTGCTTTGTGGGGGAACCTTGTAAGGAGAAAGAAAGGTGAAGGCCAGGATCTGGTGGGGTAGAGTTAAGGAAAAATTAAAACAGTGATAACATCTAAATACAAGGCAGTTTTGGGGGACTAAGTGGAACTGAAGTAAACTGAACAAGTTGAATGCCACAAGCTGTGCGTCCAGTCACTCAGTCCTGGGCACAGTAAGGCCAGGCAACAAAATTTTTGAGCTTTACCAGCAACAGGAGCCCATGGACCTGAAAGCCCAGAGCTGAGTATCTGCTGCAGTAAGAAGACTTATGTATCTATAGACAGTAGTCAAAAATTTTAGAGGCAAAACTAGCCCAGCCATCAGGTACAGACAATGGGGCAGAGACCAATGACTTAGTCTTTTGGGCCTGATAAATGCTCAGTAAATGCCTTGTGTTGGAGTGACTAACTAGAACTAGTTGTTCCAGGCTTATGAAGAGAAGAGGTGGAGAACCTTTTCTTTGAAGCACAGTGGGTGGGATGTGACCCGGGAAAGCAATGTTCAGGTCACATGAAGCTGAGTGATCTCATGTGATATGTTTGTGGCTGTAGCATAGAGCGAGTCAGAATTTTTCTGGATTTTTAGAAGCTGACTTTGAGATCTTGGTGAGATAACCTTAAAGTTAGGTCATCTGACACATTACAGCTTCTTGGCACTGCGGGAGTGTAAGGAACTGCCTGTAAATGCCACAGAGCCTGACTTATGGCTGCTGAAGGTGACTAGAAACATGGGCCATATTGTACATTGAGCCAATTCTTGCACCTGTCTAAAACGCTAGCAAACTTATGACTTCTGTTTGTAGCTGTGCCTTAAACTGTTGGCTTCCTACACAGGACGACAGCCTGCCTTACAGGTGGTAATTCAGTAATTCACTTGCATTTTTGAGCCCTTGAACCATGAAATGCACCGTCTCAAAAACCTCAGATGTCACAAATTCAGATTCTGCATTCTGGCAGTGTAGACTCATCTTTGTACACTGATTAATCTCACAAATGCCGTTTACACTGGTTTGAGTTTAGGCATATTAGATAATCTGTAGTCTCATGGCCTAAGAGCTCCCTGAAATGTCAAAAACTCTGGCAATGGAGTCTCACTACCACAGCTCTGAATGCTCAAAACAGTATAATAAACCCATTGCTTTGGTCCATCATAAATTCTGCCTAATCTCTGTTGCTAGCCAGTAGTTTAGATACCTATTTTTGTCTTCTTGCATACATAAATGAATTAGTGTGATCAAGACTGCAGGAAGGTGGGTGGTACAAATGGATGGATTTCTTCAAAGCTCTGTAAAATGTTCCTCCTCTGACAGTCATTAAACCTAAATGTGGAGAGGACTAGTGTTCAGAAAGCCTAAGCAAGTAAATACCGCTGTGGTAAGACCTGTTCTGGCTAACTACATCTGAGTGTTGCTTCCTTCAAAGCAGGCAATAACTTTTAGAGGCTTACACTGCGCAAAAGTAGAGGAAAAATATTGGCCCTTCAAACTGAGCTTGTTTTATAGATGGCACTGAAAGAGCTCATCTGGGTCTTGAAATGAAAATTTCTGAAATGGAGCATCTGTGACATAAAGTAAAAGGGTTCACATGCATTTTCAAGTCTGAACAAAGCAATGGCTGCAGGGACATGCAGAGGATGGCTGTGCCATCCTTTGGGGAACACCCTGGGACTGGTCATCCAGACAGTGGTTGTCCTAGTGTCACTGCCTGCAGACACCAGTGTTCCCAAGGGTATGTGGGGACACCACATACCTGGCAGATTAGTAGTATTAGTTTATCTTTAAGTAGCCTGATGGGATGTCAAGTTGGCTGGAACATGATGTCCTCAGCCACCCTGCAAAGCACCTCTCTCTGGGCAGATAGGTTATGGAGTGCACCAAGCTCATGGCAATTCAAACTTACATGTCTTCATTTAAAGAGTGTAAGGGCTGGAAACTCTGGTTTGGTTATGAATAGATATTGAGCATCGTTGTAAGGAAAAGAAGCTGGGAGTTGTTACCACAGCTAGCACCTTATCAAAAGGATTTATGTCGTTTGGCAGAGAAGTTTACATAACCCAAGAAGTTTAACCTGGTTTTATTAACATTTCTCTGGAGTTAGGCCAGTGTTGGACACACAAAGATGGAAAAAATGTATGTTCTCTCTTCTTTTCCCAAGTGCTTGCTTATATTCCATGCCTTACTGATAGTCATGATCTCTCCAGCCCGTGTCTTTGTCCACTTCTCTGTTCCAAATAAGCCCTGTGCTCCCATACCAGGCTGCCCAGTGTGCCAAAACTGCTCCTTGAATGCCAGGGGAAGGTGACACCTGCCTGATTGCAATTAAAGAGCATACTTAGTGAATTAGAGGATGTCACCAGGCCAAGGCTGATTTCTGGATTCACATTGCCTGTGCCTTTTACAGGGAACAGATGAGCAAGGGCTGCTTAAGGTTTGGATTGGCTAAAGGTGAAGAGAGACCTGCAGAGATTCAGGCAGATGCTCAGTCATTTGTTTTTTTTTGCCAGTTGGTGGATCAAGAAGGCCTGTTAAGTGGGAGCTTTCATATCTTGCACATGGGGTTAATCCTATTCGGAGGGGTAAGTGAAGGAGGAAGAATCTTTTAATCGGAGGTAGAAGAGCAAAGTGAGCATGGCAATGGGAGCAGCCTTCAAAGGCTGACAGAACTGCAAAGCTGCACGTTGCATGGTCTACTGGACTCTCCACCTTCCAGGTCTCTATGCAGCTATTTTGGAGCAAAGAAAAAGGGTGACAGGAGTTATACTGAGCTCTGCCCTCATTGATAGCCAAACCCTCTAGTTCCCTTTTCTCTTCTGCCACAGTGATGCTTTGCATGTCCACTTGCCCTGCCCCAGTCCATCCATGAGGGCAGACAAATGCATTTGATAAATACTTCAATAATCTTCTCTGTGCTAAAGATCAAAGGTAAATTTGCTTGGAGCACTGAATTGTGAATCCTGAAAAAGAACTATATTAGCATCAACAATGGGATTAATTAGTCTCTACTTGAAGCCTTTCAAACACAAATATATGGCCAGTTCACTGTAATTTCAGCTTTCCTTATTCCTTCCCAATGCCTTACCAATCCTGCACCCCCTCTGAAAAAGGTACGCTATTTTCATATCAACTTGAGCTCTATTTTGAGAGAGGGGAAGGAATAGGTAAGCAGGCTGAGCAACCAGGCTGTGTAAAGCACAGATAACAGAACAAGCTTTCGACAGTCTCCTTTCAAGCTTTTGTGGAAAACAGAGATAACAGCTGAGCAAACTCTTCGTAGGAAATTTGTAGCACGCAGGGCTGGAGTGTGCTGGTTCTCCATGATGGGATGTCAGGAGAGGTGCTCCCTGGGTGAATGTGCCCATAATAGACAGGGTTATCCAGTCAGCTCTGCCTCTGTTTGGATTCTTTCCCCTGAGTGGTTTCCCAAATGCAATTTCTTCAAAGACTTTACTTATGCATGTCCTGCATCAACAGGCTGTAGCAGTTCTCTGAAATAGCTGCTGAACTATACATTAACTATTTTATAGACAAAATGTTAATTACCCTGAGTGTCTGTGTAAAGCCACACAATTTTTTCCCCAATTTTTCTAGGGCTTGTGATGAATGAAAACTGTCTTTTATTAAAAGAACATTTGCCCTGGTTGTTCTCCAATACTGAATGCTTGCATGCATGAGGTAGGAGTTTGACACCCAAGTTTTACACATTCCCTCACAGATGAATGCTGTGAACTACAAAATGCTCACAATTGTGTGCAGAATTGGCCCAGTTTTAAGTGTGAAACACAGGAGTCAGGTTCAGGTCTGAATGTGAAATATAAAGTGTAGTATTTTCTGTTAACTTTATCCAGGCGAGGAAGTTGAGGGAGAGGGAGGCAGGGTTAGAGGTTTTTCTTGGGGCAAGCAAAAGGGAAAAGGAAGTGATACAGGAGGTGACTGTCCTATCTCTAAAAACCTACTAAAGAAAAGTGGTTTGACTTCCTCAAAATGCAGCTTCCCATGAAACCTTTGTAATATGCAGAGGAATAGCACAATGGATGCTCATCTCCAGAGACACCTGTTTGAATCTTAGCTTCAAATCACAAATGCAAAAAAATATCTTGTTCATGTTATCCTAGTACCCATGTGCGCTTCATAAAAACAGCAGATGACTTGCAGTCTGTTCAAGCAACCCTTGTGCCTGCAATGAGATAGGGCAGAATTAGGGCAGGCGTGGTAAGGTCTGCTAGTATGCTGGCAGAGCTAGTGCTGTTTACTTGCTGATAGACCCTTGACATGAATAAATAGTTTTCTATTGCTTGCCTTTGTAGGCTAATACTGCATTTTTCCTTTAGCAATTTTTTCTTGCAACCTGAAAGACCTTAATATCTTTAAGACCTCTTTCCCTTTGCTTTACAGGACTTTATCAGAGCATAGTGGCATAAGCCTTGTTTTCAGAGAAATTAGTTAAGAAACAAAGGGAATAAGCTTACCAGTTAAATATAAAGTTCAAAATTTTTGAGCTTTAGAAATGCATTTCTCTCCTAGTCTATTTTTTTGTAGGTTATACCAGGTGCATTAAAGGAAATGCAAACTGACCACTGAGTGTTACTTTTCCACTTGACATCAACATTGCTGTATTAGAATTGAAGTAACTTCAACATCAGTGCCCATATTAAGCATAATTGTCATGACTGAGGCTTTTACTCATTGTACTTGGAAGCTTTAGACTTTACAAGTGGTTTTCATATAAAAATAACCACATCCATTCTGGCTCCATACTTCCATTTAACCTCCAAAACAGACACTGACGGTGAGTGCATAGCAGAGATTTGTGTGAAGTGGAGATCTACATTCTGGGCTTAAGCCAGCTTGAACTTGGAGGGGAGGCTCATCTTATTCATGAGGGAAGAAAATACCGTGCAGTGGCAAAGCTGTCAAACACAAACTGCTGCTTTCCTTATTCATCCTTCTCTGTTCACAGGTCCCTTCTATAGCACTGACCTTTGTGTCTCAGTGGCATTGACACTGAACTTGGTCTTGCAACCTTTAAATATTAATGTTCTTGACTTAAGGATGAAGGTAGATATAATTATGTGGCACCGTTCTGGCAAAGTAACTGTAAGCACAAACAAGTTTATCCCCATTAGATAAATCACTTAAGTTCATTCTTAAGTGTTTTGTTTAATGAGCCCTAATCACTTTGCAAAAGCTCCCTGAGTATATTTGTGTGAGCCAAAAATAAATCCAGTGTGCCTGGATACTTAACTGTATCTCCCAGCAGATATTGCCTTTTCTTTAGTTTGCTTTAAAGCTGATGCTTTGAAAGCACTGTATTTCTCACTACTGACTCTGCTAGTTTTACAGGGTGCATGTTTAATAACTGACCATAGAATTAGATATGCCATCAGTTCAGCAAAGTCTGTTCTGCACCTCATAAAATACTAGCCTCCTGTTTAAAGCATTTTATGCAGAATGATTTGAATGGAAGTAGTAATCTTGTAACCCTGAACGCTGAAGAAAGCAAAGGAAGCAGAAAGACAGTAAACTGTGACTAAAACAGCCCTGAAACTATATGCCCGTGTTGCTCAGATGCACATGAGCTGCTTGTGAGAATCAGGTGTCACTCAGGTTCCCAGATTTGACCTCAGTTCCAAGATCTGTCCCAGAGAGACTCCATATGCACAATATAAAGGTTTAAAAGGATTTGTTTACAATGCGTTTTAAATACTTGGTGTGGAAAGGTCATATATAAGCATGACAGAGTTTACAAACTTGAGAAAAATGTCTTGTACAGACCAGCCGAGGGATTAACACATGCTGAGCCCTGTAGAGAAGATACTGTACACAAGCTCTGGAAGTTGAGGAACATCTTGGCTCCTCTGCAAAAGGGAACAAGTCTGTTAACTTCTGCACTGAACCTGTCTGGTACCCCAGGGAGATGTCTTTTTATCCTGCCGGTAGTTCAAAGTCACTTTTTGTGAAAGGCAGGCAGATCTGGGAGGAGGAGGAAGAAGCAAATGAAGTGACATAAAGAGTATGGGTGATGTGATTCAAAGGGCAGGCTAAGAGCTCTTGCAATAAGATTTGGGATGGATATGAACTGGGCAGGACTGACTGTGCTTATATTAGTTCAATTTCCTCTTTGATCCTGACCTGGTGTGGTGAGAATTTCACCTGCAAGGGTGGATAAGAACAGGAATGTCTTAGATACTGTACAGGTTTAAATTAAACCTAGTGGTAAGGGTCAAATCAGAGACGTTCTGAAAAGGTGACCATGCTGGGAGCCTGAATGATGGACAGAATGGGGGTTTCTCAGCAGGGATTGAGCAAAGTGGGCTTTTGGTCAATCTCTGGTAGTGATGCATTGTTGGCATCAGCTCCATGTCCTGATGGCTGCCTGGAAGAGCTATGCCGATTCCAATTTCAGCGAGGAAGTCTCCTACTGACTTCAGGGCCCTCACTGGTGTTTCTGAAATCTGCTTGGAAGCTACTTGGTGCCATGGAAACATTTGTGTACTTGTAGCTACTGCAAAGGGATGAAGGACTTCCAATTTTTCTTTTGTTATTGCAGTGCTGATTCAATCAGCAGACTGCTGTAAGACACTTAGTCCAGTCACCAGCCTCTGAAACCCGAGGTGGCTGAGTGTACTCAGGGCTGGCCAAAGCACGCTTGGCATCCGGGCCCATGTAGACATGGCTGCCCCATCTAACTTTTTTAGAAGGGAATTGTATTTGCATATCAAAAAAAATAATTACGGTTAATGGGAATGACAGATACTTATTACTTCTCATTTCAAACACAGGACTAATTGTCTCCTGTCCCTAGTAAGCAATTTAAAGAAATGCTGGTGTAGGAAGAATTAGATAATGAAGCTCTTTTCATCTGACACTTACATGTAATTTACTTTTAAATCAACTCCCCTGGGAGGTGGCACAAGCTGTGACAGTGCGGAGAATATTGTAATCGTTTTGGCAAGAAGTCAAAGCAGAAAACTTTGTGTTTTAGCCATTGGGTCCTGGGATGAATATTTCAGAACAACAGGGAGTTAAGGGGATGGGGGTGTTAAATGTAACATAGCCATCTGAGGTCACTGTGATCAAAAGGAGCTGGTGGGGACAGATTCACACATCTTAAATATCTCTTATGATGTTATTTTACTGTTAATAAATAAAAAAAACCCCAACAACCTATGGAGAAGGTATAGGAAGAGCTGGCTATCGGTTGGCTCTATCTCAGCTCAGGAGAAAAAACAATTTCCTTCAACATATCAATATGTAAGTTATTGCTTTGCCATGCTCTTTATATTAACATACATTCTTACAGAATCCCATTATAGAAGTCAATCGTCTTTTGCATGATGATTTAAGCCAAGATGGGATTTAAGAAGTGTATCTGTTGATGCTAAACAGTACAAGATGAGTTGCTTTAGCTCTCTGTCTACAAGTGGATTAAATAAATATTGTAGCCGTGTTAAAACATTTAAGTGTTGTCCAGCTGAGGTGGAGTAGCAGTTGCTACTTCCCAAGCTGAAGTAACAATAACGCTTAGTAGAAGAATAATCTTACTTATCTTGAGAGCTTAAAGCATGCCTTGCAGGAGTATGGAAGAGATGAGCCTGGTCCTTAGTGAAAGCTCTGAAGCGAGAATGCATTTGTTGCATCTGGAAGGCTCTTGTGTTTGTTTTCAGTGTCCAAAGATATTTCACTAAAAAATGGTCGGTCAGTTCTAGCTTCTTAATGCTTCCTGGTGGTAAAGTGCAAGCAATGGGAATTAATCTTTAAGACTGTACAGTGCTGTCTCCCTTTGTTACAGTGTTCCACATAGGCTCTTAAATCAGCCTAATTTCATTCAAGTCTTACTCTGCAGCTGCTGTTAAATTGAGCCCCTGAAGAGAATATAAGTTTGGAGGCATAAGAGGGCAGAACAGAGAATGTGTCTTTAATTGTTATTATCCACCACTCGGAGTCACTAGTGTAGAAGAGTAATTAGGGAATTGTGGTATATTTCAGTAAAAGCAGCACTTCCCTCCCTGCCCTCTCTTTTTTGTGGAAACCATGTTTCAGAGTTTGTCACATTTATAAGCCTTAGCAAGAATCTCATATGCAATAATCCAAATCTAATCATATTTTAACTAAGCCCTTTCTGCCGAGATTTATGGTGACTGAAAGAAGGCAATAGTAAATAACCATAACAGCAGGCACAGTGAGACATCGGGTCTGTACTTCGTGACTTTTTTTAGCTAGCACCCCTTTTGCTACTGGCCTGAGAACAATTGGTTCTTTCTTTGCTGCTACCCAGGAGGTGAAGTTCCCAGTGCACTGCAGTAAACAGAATTGCTTTGGGATCCCCAAAACATATGCGCTGTTTTTACCACAGTAGGGAAGAGTGCCAGCATCACCCTGAAAGAACAGACCGTACGAAAAGGCTGAAGGGTACAGCTTCACAGGCTGTTCCCCACAGGCAAAAACTGCGCAGGGAACTGGAGGGAGTACGATTCAGGCAGCCTGACAAATGCAGCATACAATCATTCGTGCTCAAAGCATGGAGGTAATATAACCACTCTTCCAAGTATGTGTTGTGGGAGGAAAAATGCCTGCGTGAGTCTGTACTCTTTAGCCTGTTTGATTTGAGTGATCAGGTGAAAAATTTATACTGCATTGACCTCAGCATAAACTATCGTTTGGCAATCACAGCTTTGGACCTCCATTCTTTGTCCAATAACCTCTCTTCGATGTGCAAGCTGCAGGATGCCAGTAGAGATGAAGGAATGACGGAGGCGGGGGGGAGGCAGAAAATCGAGGGGAATGACAGTGACCTTTAGTTTCCCAGGTTGAAAAGGAATATAACTGTGAACAAACAGGTTTTAATACAGATTTCGGCATCATGTAGTTCTACTCTCAGAGCATATGTTCTGCATGCGTCACTCTAGGCAACTTAAGCATGTGGCTGTTATTTTATCTTCCTTTCTAATGCACACTGTAGACATCTCCGCATCGGAGATCAACATGTAAGGTGCCATCTCAATGGGATGATGGCTGATGGTGACCTGTCAGCATGTATGTCAAGCCCTATGAAGGGAATGGCCAAGGAGACTGGGCTGTGTGTACTTACAGGTGTTGCCTGGTTGTATTCCTGAATTTTGGCTATTTTCTTCTGTTTCAGTGGGAGCAAGGAGAGGAAGAAAAACTACTTGTTTCACTTTCTTTTCCTCCTCCAAATCTGAAAAACACCAGTTATGCTCACAAGTTGAGAGACTCCTTGCATAACCACTTAATTTGGGGAAAACAGCACATTTCAGAATCAAAATGAAAAGGCTGGAAGGCTGGTTTGTTTGTTTGTTGCAGGAATTAATTAGCCTCAGTTTCCCTCACTATTGTCTCCAGCAACAAGCAGATTAGGCAGAACTGCCATACAAGTGCCTTTAATCTTGCTACGCATTGCTCTTTGCAGCTGCCTGTTGGACTCATGCTGTTGAAAACTGAACTTTTTATCTTCCAGTTGTTAAGAATTAGTGGTTTTCTGTTCTCAGGCTGCACAAGAACTATTTTCTCGAGGTTACCTTAGAAAGACCGAACTTCCAGAGGATCAGTGTGTAGCACTGATAAATCCACTATCTGTGGTTTCCCATCTGTTTACTGCTCCCCAGTCTGGGTATCCAGCTCGGTGTTTGAGATTCATTGGATAGTTTTGTAGTGAGCAGACTTCAAATCACTGCTGCTTTGCTTCTTGAATTTGATTCAAGAAATAAGGGCAGTTCAAGAAATAAAGACAGTCTCTTATGCTTAAGCATTTGTTACAACAGAAGACTACTAAACTTGCCCAGTGCCATGAGGCCTGATTCTTTACTTGTATCAGTCCTGTGCTAATGTAAAGCGCTTGCTGAATCTCTGACATAGCCCTACTTAAATCAAATATTTTAAATAAAGTATGGGTTATTCTGGTACTTCCCTGAGGAGTCCTCTTCAGGTGTCACTTGCAGGGAGAGATAGATGGCAACAGCATCAGAAGTAAGAGCAGAACAAGTCAGGATGAACATCACCCACTGCCCCTCCAGATTCAGTGACATCCCAGGGAACCTCTGACTTGCATGTTCACAATCTTGGAGCTGGATCATGGGATATAAAGATGTATTAAAACTTCTTTGGACTTGATGTGTGTGCTTACCCTGGGTTCCAGGAGGTGCAGATCAACACAGGGAGCAGCTTGAGGTTGCTTATGTTGTATCTGTTTGCTGGAAGACACAATGGAGTTCAGAGTCCACAGAAAAGACTTGTTCAGCTGCCGGACACTGACAGACCTTGAGTGCCTCTCAGCTTCTTGGGCGAAGAGCTCAAAGCAGCTTGGGCTCATCAGGGTCATAAATAGTGGGAATATCACCTGTCAAAGCAGTGTTGTACCCTGACATGGTTGGAGGGACATTGCTTTTGGAGGTGTTCTGTTGCATCGGCATAATAGTGAAGAGCACTGTCTAGAGTAGGAGGATCTCTGAGAGGTATTATCTGATTTTTGCCCAGCAGAGTCAAACGGCCAGGGCGGGAGCCCTATGAGAAAACTGTTTAGGCTGGGAGAAAAAAAAAAAAAAAAACAAAAAAACCAAAACCAACTTGTTTTCAAAACCTGCAGGTTTTACTCTGAAACCCTGCTGCTTGTTTCAGACATGGTTCTGTTGCTACTTATCCTTCCCTCGTGGTTTTTCATTTAGCTTTTCTTCTAAGATCTGGTGCAAAGTCAATGGCAATTTTCCTGTTGATTCCGACGGGGCTTTATCAGCACTTGATTTACTAGCTCTTTTCCTAAAGCAGCTACATGTATGTGCTATTAGATACACCTGATAATTTAATCATGCCCTCAGATCACCACATCTAGATTCCTTAAGATCTGAGCAATATCAGGCAGGAAATGTAAGGGTTCAGCTATTTCAGTCTCCTCTCACTTGGGAGAGGCCATTTTCTCGCCTAGAGCAATTGACCATTGACTGTGTGTGGTTTTGCCAGTTTTGTTCTGCTTTCATCTGCTGAATGCAGCAACCCTACCTGGTTATTTTAGTCATGGGACATGTAGATTAGCAAAGTGAGAGGATGAAACCTGTACTGGCCTTCATATTTGTCTGCCTGGCTGGTAAAAGTGGCTGCATGCAGGTTTTTTTCCCATGATTTCTCCTTTATCTTGTTATGTACTTACAGATACTTTTGTTTTACAAACAAAAAACTTTTTGTACATCCCCTTTCGTTTCTGCTCCTAAAAATGTTAAATCAATGCCATAGTTTTCTGCAACTATATTTTACTTTTTTACAGTCTTTCCCCCCAAATCAATATGCATTTACAGCAAAGTCTTATTTCTAGGTGATAAGCAGACAGTAGCTGCAAAACTGTTGTATTAAATGATGCTTAGGAGTTTTGATAAGGTGGTACACGGTTTTGAGGGAAAGGCAGTGAAATCCTGAAAATCCCTAGGTGATTTTTCTGCCAAGCAAATATTTGACATTCAAGATCTTGCAGTGGAGCCAAGAGTTTTTGCTGAATATTTGAACTTAATAGATATTTTATGCAGAAAAGGTGCGGTGCAAGTCCTTGTTGAATAAGGACATAAAACTTTCATCCCATTAAGTTGCACTGGTGGACAGTGAACACCAGTATTTAAAACCTTTTCGATGGTGGTTAATCCTTCAGTCTTTGATTCAGCGAGTGCCATTTAAAAAACCCTCATGGAAAAGGAGAGGGAAAAGAGAAAGGGGCATGGGGAAGGAAAAATAAAGTGCCAGGATAGTGTGAGAAATGCCCTGGGGAGGTGGCAAACATTTCTGCAATTAGTGGTGTGAAAATGGCAGATTTGCTAGCGATCTCTATGCATTATTAAAAGCAGCAGAAACAAGAGCTGCCTACTGCTCTCTCTCCTGTTAGGAATAGTTTCCTTATTTTTCCCTTGTTTTTCTTCCCAGCTGGTCACTTTATCTGATGCACTGGCTTCATTTCAAGCCTGGCTGCGAAAGTTGTCCTGGGCACTCATTCTGAGTGTCAGCAAATTTTTTTTTTTTTTGTTCTTTCCTCCCCAGCCAACTGCTTGGCAGCCATGTCTGAGATGAGATTGCTCCTGCCCCAGCCCAGATAAGCTAATCTCCTGCTTGCCTGGCAGAGCTGGGGCTTGGTGATGGCTTCAGGTGCTGTGAGAGGTGGTCATCCCACCTCTTTTGTGTCTTTTCTTTATATTACCTTAATCCTTCACAAGCTTGCCCTCAGCAAATTCAGACAGAGATGGGAGATGTGGGTGAGCAATAATCTTCCCTCCTGTTTTTGTAGTCAGTTTGGTCTGTCCACGTTATCTCCCTGCTGCAAACAGGGAAATTAATATATACCTGCCTCCTTCTAGACACAGGGCTGACCATATATCCCTGCCTTCATCATGCCTTTCCCCGTGCCAGAGCTGAACCTGCTCTGAATATATTCTCAGCTCCCCCTTTCCTCTGATACCAGTTGAACACCAGCCTCTCTGCACCCATTGCAACCTCCCAGTTCTCCCCACCACAAATCACTAAATTCATTTTTTAGTCCTCAACACAAGGGATCCAATATTGTACCTGCTGCACTCCACATTGCACCTTTCCCTCAATCTGGAGTGCTTTGAAGCACAGCTAATGAGAACTTAATAATGACACCATCTGGGCACTAAACTGCATCTTCTCACACAATTTTTCCCACTAACAGTGCTGGTATAAGAAAGTGATACATGCACAAATATGCCATTAAAAAAAAAAGTTTTATAGCTGTAACTTGTGATGCTGGTACAAGCTGCAATCAAGGATGTTCTAACTGCTCTTACACCACATTTTGTACTGGTTTGTCAGTATGTTGGTGCTACACAAAGCACAGCCATCTTAAGCTATAGGGAGTAGCTGGCTAGAAAAGGCCTTGCTGAATTTCCAGAAGGCAACAGCAAAGAGCTGTCTCTGGGCTGCTTTTTCCCCATCGAAGCCTCTCTACAGTAATTATCTGCAGAGAAAACAGCTTAAGCCCAGTCCTTCCTCTGGAAAATACCACCCGGTCTGTTGTAGCCTCCTTCAGTTCCCCTATGCAGCTTTGCAGGGTAGGTCCCAAATTCTCACTGGATTAATTGGGAGGGAGAAAGATGATGTGAAATTCAGGTTTACCAAAAGATGGGGCTAGAGACCTCCTTCCCCAAGAAAGATGCCGCCCAGCTGGCACCTTGGGTACCTGCCTCTGAGCCCTAAAGCAGCTCTGGAGTCCTGTTTACCAACAAATAGTGCTAGAAAGCTTCACATTTTCAAGCTCTCAGGCTTCAAGGAGCTATTCTGTTAAAAGACAAGTGTGAGCAACTGTAGAGCCATTGTACTTATTCTTCAGCAAGACAGGACAAGACATATTGGGCCTTCTGGATATATATGTTTAAATTCTGATTTATTCAAGCAGGAGGGGAAAGTATCCTTTGTGCATGCTTATTCAGTAGCAGCACAAAACAAAAACTAATTAGGTCAGTTCAGCTCGAAAAGGAACTGTAATTTGCTAGCAGCTCAGCCATTAAAGTAAAAACTAGTTTATTATGCTAGATGAAAACATGCTACTAGAATCACCCTGTACAATTAAACCTATATTGCTGCCAAAACAATGTTTTCTTGATTAGTCTCACAGATGCCCAAAGGCAGGTGTCTCCTCTGATGTCCTTTACAGTTCTAACATGCTGAAAGATGAATGCTGTGTATGATGCATTGAGATCTATGTGAGAACAGGCCAATGGCTCCTTGTTGTCTTGCATTCACGAGGACCCTTGTATACTGTTGATTTTTATTTTTTTTTCAGAGAGGAACAAATGTTACTTGTCACAGTCCAGCTCCTCCAGCTTCAAAGCATCTTGGCGATCTTGAAATCTAGATGGATTTGTTCTAAAGTTGGGTAGATTTGCCTTCACTTTATGTAAAATGATTTATCTGGCCAAAGTAGAGATGGCTTGACAAAACTGATGTGTTGAAGATGGAAGCTTTCTTTATCAATGCTTTTGCAATATAGATTTTTTTACAAGTTGACAACAGGGCCTAATCTCTGAATAAGCAAAGTTAAGTTCCAAACAAGTGCAGTTCATCTTAGTTCACAGGCTTGTAGCCAAATGCTTTACAGGCAGGCTGTATTGTAACAAACTTGTAAAGCTAGCAGCTTGAATTTTCAGGGCTGTCCGGCTATGATATATGCTCTCATACATTGCTAAGTTGTTGGCTCTATATACAGTCCCTAAAGGCAAGCACATACATAAGCCCTTGCAAGATCAGAGTTTAAGAGTTAGGCCTCCAGCTCCAGTTGTGATGGGAAATTGGGTACCTACTGCCTAGGCTGCTTTCAAAATCCTATCAGCTTCTGTATTCTCTATTAACCTGCTGAGACAAAACTGATAGCAAGATATATTTGCACTGAGCTGTTTCTTTCATGATGTACGTGTTCGATGTACATTGCATTCAGAGTAGTTGAGTCATTCTTAATATGGCCACTGTGTCCTTCTGCTAGGTGCAGATATCATCACTGTACTGTCACAGGCAAAGATGGAAAGAAAAGTTGATGTCAGCCTTAATTCTGTATTTCCTGGAGGCTTAAATTGGTTTAAGATAGACCTTTCACACCACTGGGATGACTTTTGGATTTCAGCCTTCGGGGAGAAGAGGTCAACATGAGTTTTACAACAAGTAATTTATTTGAAAGAGTGCTGTCAGGGTTCATAGACCTAGAACTTGAAATATTTTGCTGTTTGCAAAGTTCACATAATTCTTTGTGTGCTGTTTCTAAGCAAATCTATCTGAGCTCGTCTTCCTAAAAATAAACCAGCAGATGCAGCCCAATATGCCTGAGCTCCTCTAAAATATACACAGATTACATAGTATCTGAGGCGCATTAGTACAAAGAACTGGGAAAACATGCCTTAAAAGTGTTTGTAGGTATCTGAAGAATAAAACGTGGTAGTCTGTGAACCCTCACATTGAGGACTTGATTCAAGATGATCCTTTCTGCTGATACTGATGGGCTTGAATCATTAGCATTTGCATAAGCAATAGATGTGTTATTTGCAGAGGTGTACACTGACTGTATACAGTTTGGAAGGGCATTTGCACTTTCTTTTAGTTTTTATCTGGTAGACTTAGTCATGCTCACTGGCAGATAGCTGAGGGAGACAACTTTTACCTGCTATTAAATGTCAGGAAGCAAAGGCAACATTCGATGTCTCATTGGCCTAATACCCAGATGCTGTATTGAATGAGAGCTGGTCGCTACTCCGGCAAACTGGCTAACAGCACATGGCAAATTTGGTGATGCCAACTACTCCAGAAAGGGCAATGGCTGAGAATTGAACTCGGAAGCAGTGTAGGCAGTAAACTAAAAGTAGGTGCAATTTAGGGATGGATGTGAGGTATTCTGTGGGCAGCCCAGGCAGCCTTGTTACCCAGGGTAAGCGAGGAAGCTGTGCGGTCACAGATAGGAGAACATTCCCACCTGGGAAAAGTGTGATTTGACCCCACATTGAATCTGGAAAGAGCTGAAGAAAACAAATCTGACCTTCTGGGCCATGTAAGAAAGGGAGATAAACACTTAAGGAGGAAAATATATTAAAAAATAAATCCTTTAACAGTACCTGTTGATAGCAACAGCACTATTTCTAGTGAAAATGTAATAAGCTACAAGGTTAAATGTGTATCATCTTTGCACTATGAAGCAGGCTGAGATTGCTTCCAGGGTGCAGCAGAGAGATTTGCACAAACGTGAGTAAAAGCAATGTTGTCTGGGCTTCAAGCTCAATTTCTGCTATTCAGATACATAAAATTATCTAAATCCTATCTCACAATTGACAGGCAGCAGGACAAGGTCAGTTAATCACAGCGGAGCGGTGGAGGAAGGGAAGGGTTACTCTGATATATACAGTTCAGAAACAAGAGCAGGTTTGCCAGGGTTTCAGCGGATAGTTGCTTCTCCTGTCTCACAATGTTAAAAGCAGCTCTGTGTGGGTGGCTGTGTGGGAGGCAAACACGAAGAGATGGCGCCCTTGCTTGGCTAGACTGCAAGGCAGGGGGACATTGTGAGGTTGAGTAAGGATTTGCTTTGCTTGCAGGGAGTGGAAAAATTACTCTAATTGCAGGGTCCTGAACTGCAATTTAGACCAGAACCATGTTAAAGAAGCCAAATTTTTCTAGGAGGACGACAGAGATCAACCAGTTAGCTTGGGCAGAGAATCTTAAAAAGGAAGAAAGGTCATGAATAAAAAAGATTGAGGTCTGTAAGGGTGCAAAAGCCTCAGAGGGGGAAGAAAAACTCAGATAGACAATGAAAACATATTCACCTAAAATGTGCATTGTTGAATCTGATAATCACGCAGGGCTGAAAAAACTCTGAAATTATTACATAAACCATCCTCCTGTCTCAAAGCAGAATCAGTTATACCTCTGTCACTCCTGGCAGGTTTCTGTTTGCCTGTTGCTGAAGGTCGTTCAGTGATGAATCCTTCACAGCCCCTGCAGGAAGCCTTCTCTGCTGCTTTACTACCTATTGAAAGCTTTTGCTAATGCCTAACCTAAAACAACTTGCAGTAATTTGAGCCATTTCTTGTCTTAGCTAGCACAAATACAAATAGATTATTCCTTTGTCATAGCAGCTCTCTTCAATATTTGAAGTCTGTAATAGTCTCTCCATTTTCTCCATTATGTGCATGGATCTCTTGTTAGAGATCAGATTTTTCTAGACTCTAGGCTGTACTTGTTTGCCTCTGCACCCTCTCTGCTTGATCCATTTCTTTTATCTAAAGTCTAGTATCCAAAACTGTGCTAGCACAGATGACTCCAGCTACAGCTTTTCCAGGAGTGAACAGAAATAATTCAAGGTTCTCACAGATGCTTTTGATTCATATGTCCCTGTTTGAGGTTGGTCTTTCTTACCATGGTGCAACGTTATTGTTTTACTATGATCTGCCATTGTTCCCCAATTCTTTCCCAGCAAAGTGACTCTCTGGCCTGCTGTGTCTATCAAACAGTGTGCTCTAGGAAGAGAAAAATACACATCTTGTCACTTAGTGGTAAGGATGAAATATCTGGTTTGGGTCTACAGGCACTTTTTCCAGTAAAGCTTAGAGTCGTCTTCCATCAGACTTTTACAGTGTCACCCTTATCTCTAGTGACTAATTTAAACAAGTTCTGTGAGAAATACGTAACTACTTTTAATAGGACTTCCACTGATTAGCTGAGTTTTGTGGTGGTAGCTGTTACTGTGGTAGAAGGCAATTAAAGCCATTCCTGTGGGTATGTGCTGCAGTGGGATGGGAGGAGGATTCATCTTGTGCAGGTGGAGCCATCAGAACCTGAGGGTGGGTGCAGGAGATTCCAGCTCCTTTAGTCAATGGAGAGAAAAATGCTTCTAAGGAGGGCAATCCTGTGTATTTCAGAAACATAGAATCATTTAGGTTGGAAAAGACCTTTAAGATTGAGTCCAGCTGTAAACCTAGCACTGTCCCTAAGAGCCACATCTACATCTCTTAAATATTGCTGGGGTGGTGACTCAACTACTTCCCTGGGCAGCCTCTTCCAATGCTTGACAATCCTTTCAGTGAAGAAACTTTACCTAATATCCAATCTAAACCTCCACTGGCACAACTTGAGGGTGTTTTCTCCTCTTCTTACCTGGGAGAAGAGACAGACCCCCACCTCACTGCAACCTCCTTTTAGGTAGCTGTAGAAAGTTATAAGGTCTCCCCTCAGCCTCCTCTTCTCCAGGCTAAACAACCCCAGTTCCCTCAGCTGATCCTCATACGACTTGTTCTCTAGACCCCTCACCAGGTTTGTTGCCCTTCTCTGGATACACTCCTCAATGTCTTTCTTGCAGTGAGGGGCCCAAAACTGAACACAGCGTTCAAGATGCAGCCTCACCAGTGCCAAGTACAGGGCGACAATCACTTCCCTATTCCTGCTGGCCACATTATTTCTGATACAAGCCACGATGCTATTGGCCTTCTTGGCTACCTGGGCATACTGCTGGCTCATATTCAGATGGCTGCCAGCCAACAGCCCCAGGTCCTTTTCTGCCAGGCAGCTTTCCAGCCACTCTTCCCCAAGCCTGTAGCATTGCATGGGGTTGTTATGACCCAAGTGCAGGACTGGACACTTGGCCTTGTTGGACCTCGTACCATTGGCCTCAGCCTGTCCAGATCTCTCTGTAGAGCCTTCCTACCCGCAAGCAGATCAACACTCCCGCCTAACTTGCTGTCATCTGGAAACTTTAGTGAGGGTACACTTGATCCCCTCATCCAAATCACTGACAGAGATATTAAACAGAACTGGCCCCAATACTGAGCCCTGGGAAACACCACTTGTGACCAGCTGCCAACTGGATTCAACCCCATTCACCACAGGAATGGAAGGGTGGAGGCAATTAGGCCAGATATCTTAGTCAAGCTGAGCTGGCTATGGAGGGCAGCATTCCCCCTTGCCACTAGAAGACTTCCTAGTGATGAAGTTCTGTACTGAATCACTTTCAAATTACCCAAGTCACTAAAATGCCTGAAAAAAAATTAAACAGGAGCATGTGGCCATACGTACTACTTGCCAAGGTAAAGTGGATCCGAGGTCTGTTCAGTCTCCTCCCATGTCAGTGTTTGGTTCACAGCAGAAGCTTCTGGAGGAAAAAAAACGCCACACAGTGCATTATTTGGTCTCTGCTGCACTAAAGGAATAATGTTTTGCTCTTGACTATCCCTTTTCCTTTTACTTCCCCACTGCAGGTGCTCACCTGTCTCTGGCTCAAAGCATGAAGGTCAAGAGCTGCTGCTTTATCCTTGTCAGTGGCTTGGTGCAGGTGTTAATCCGAGACACATAAATGCCTAATCCTATTTTGAGACTGACTTGTTAGCCCTGTAAAATGTAACAGTTCGCAGGTGTTCAGAAGAGAACAGTTCAGCATATTAGCACACTTTTTTGGTGATTATTTTCATGGAGCTCTTTAAATAACCATTAAGCTTTGACAGTGCCAAGCAGAGGCAGCAGCTATTTAAAAACAAAATGAGAAGAGGGATAAAAGTGCAGTTGTAAAAGAAAAAAAAAAAAAAAAAGTAAGCAGTAGGCCCCAGCCAGCCTCTCCTTTGGGATCAGGCTGCCTTTGGGGAACCCGGTGCTCGCTTTGCTGGCACAGACCTGTGACAGATTTCGCTGTTGATTCCCATGGCATTTCTCTGCCCCTAGTTACATTGCTGTTCTCACTTCTGTGCAAATGCATAGTAGGAGTCCCTGCCTCAAAAGTGTGGGTGCAGCTAAGGATAGGTCTAACCCTGCCCTGTAAATTTAGCTTTTCTCTCCAGTTTTCTTATGCTAACATACAGCTGGGCTGGATTTCAGCTGAACTCCAGAGATCACTGGGGACTTCATGTCCAGCTGTGGCTGCCTCTGCATCACCCACTGGGCTCTTGTGATTTTGATGGATCAGGTGTAGGTACCATCCCATGTCACTGCCTCATTATGTAGCTAAGATTTAGCCTTGCCAGTGACAGCATCGTCCTGTTTCCCTTTCAGATTTGTTTCATGTTCACAGCAAAGCTGATCAAGGGATTTCTATCATGGCAAAGAAGCATCTTTAATTGAAGGCCTGGCTTCTATAGGGACATGCTTGTCTAAGCGTGGAACTGAGACACGCACACACACACCTGCATTGTATTTCTAAGGGCCTTGTCTGGCTTAAACCCCCAGAGATCCACAAAGTGGGTATGTTTTTCCTGTTTTCCTGGTGCCTTTCCATGCATGGGGAGCTCTGCCAGCCAGAAGCTGCTTTGGAAAGTCCTTGTGCTTAAGCAGCCGGAGCAGCAGCAGCGCTCCATATATAGAGTGATTTCATTGCTTTTTTCAGCCCTCTCCTCCTGTCTGCAATACACAGGCACACTAAATATATAGTCTTGAGGTTGATTTGGTTAAAAAGATTGCCTTCAAGAAGTAATGGGCAAAGCGTTATTAGGAATAACTGTCTGAGTGCAAACAGATGCACAGCACGGAGATAGTGAATGTGTAAGTGTGGACTTGGACCTATTAGCTGCCTCAAAAACATTTTTCACTTAAATGTTGGCAATTTATTCTGTGCTTGCTCCTGTCTCCTCTGAAATAAGGGAAAATGATGGCTGTGCCACTGAGTCACAGCACTGAAGGATGCTCTGTGAGTGTGTACACACGCAGGTAGGCAGTGCTGCGAGGCTGCCCGGGTGCTCCTCTCCAGCCGCATTTCTCTGAGCAGTACTGGGTGGGCTGATGGCCCGGACCTTTCACCATCTGAAATGAAAGGAGCAGTAATTGGACAGGACAGAATTCACACTGCTTTTGATGTCTGCAGAAAACTGTTAAAAACAAATAGCACAACTCCTGGAAAACAAAGATGCTCGTAAAGGTAAAAGGCCAAAAGCAGCTCACCCCACAAAGCAAGCAGAGGCAGGATTAAATGCCTGCTGCTCGGACTCACGAGCCAAATGAGAGACTAATGTGAAGGAAGTACTAGGGGTTAAGAAAGAATGGGGGGAAGGAGTCCTTTATCTAGGTATTAAAGGTTTAACCCAGTAAATCTCCCTCTTTCTCTTATTTCTGGGATAAAAATAAGAGCACTTGGAAAGCTTAAGGGCTAGATTTGCGAAGACAGCCATGAGTGTGAGGATGCTCAGACACAACTGGGGACTGTAGAAGTCCCTAAGCTGCTTTTTCTAAGGAGAAAATAAAATTACCACTTAAGAAAAGTCTTATGTGTCTGCATTTTTAGATGACTGCATTTTTTAAAATGGCTTTATAGTAGGCTTTGTTTACTTAACTTCAGCCAAATTTTACACTGGCAGGAGCAAAACTTGAGGCATTGGGTCTGCACTTGTCATGCAACTGTTTCCTGTGGTCACCAGAAGTGCCTTGGGAAAGTGGTCTTTTCCAGGCTAAAATAGGTGTCCAAGGGTGATTAAGCCTCTGGAATTGCCTGTCTCTCTTCATAATCATTATGGGGAATCTGTCCCACTAGCTCAGATGGATGAGATACTAAGTTTCATACAGGTAAAAATGAATGCCGCCCTGTGTGAGTACCTGAAGCTTATCTGTGAGCCAGCTCTAAAGTCTTGTTCTACAAAACTCCTATTGGAAAGTATAGCTTTCAGGTTTGAGGTGTAGAGCAGCTTAAAGATGAGCAAACACGAATCATTTCAAACTCTGAGAAAGCAAAAATATGTCCCAGACTCCTAAATGGGAACCACCACCAGCTCCTGAATAGTTTGACACTGAATTCAAAATTCTTAAAACCAGACAAGGATTCCCAAAGGTATTGTTTTTGTTGTTTTCCCAAGTGGATCCTGTAGAGAATCAGTTTTTCTATAAAATCTGTTTAATTTCTGTGAAGTTTGGATGTGAGTAGAGCAAAATCGAGTGTGAACTGTACAAAACATTGATGTGCCTTGTTTTCCCATATTGATCAGAAAGGACTGTCCTGTCCTCTGCAATGTGAAGCAGCCACTAAATGTAAAGACAGAATGAACTAAAGATTAAAACCAGAGCACTCTTGGCTTTCAGAAATGTTTTCTCTAAAACCTGGTTCTCCTGGATTGGAATCTCTCTCAGCAACTTTTACACCCCATTTATCCAGCTGACAAGGGCAAGAAAAAAGTTTCTCACGTGGCTGGGGCTGCGTTTTGCATCCTGGAGCAGGGAAGTCAAGCTGTGCTCTTGGCTTCGTATTGTTCATCTTCAACAGGGAAGATCTGGGACTCAGACCATGCCTGGCAGGGTTTGCTAATGTTTATATGAGACAGACTGGAATATATCTTTGCAGCCCTATCAGGTGGCCTTAAGAACTAACTTTCCCATTGAAGTGAGAAAAAGGAGGTGCTGAGGAGACACGCACACACTGTCTACTGAGGAGCTGTTCTCGGACTCAGTTTTACGGCCAGAATCACATTTGAAGCAGGTTCCTGTTAAGACAGGAAATATTGTGCTTACTGTGAAAACCCAACCCTATTCCATAATGTACTTGGGATTATTTGCATTTTATGCCAGCAATCAACCCCAGCAGATTTACAGGGAATCTGCCAACCTGTGTATTGGGCTTAAAATCTGAGTTCTCCCTGCTGCTTTGTAATAAGCAGTAACTGAACAAACATTGTTCCCTAAGCTGTGCCCACGGCAGCCAATACTACTCGGGATGCTTCTCGCTAGGGAGAGGCTGAATAAGAAAGAGGCCTCTTTATTGTCTAGATCAGGTGTGCTGGTTAAAGCAATGTTGGGCAGAACATTAGCTGGCACTAATGATGCTTCAGTGTCCTCATCTGGAAGAGTTTGTTGTTCTCAGGACATCTGAGTTGATAGTGGGAGAGACACGGGTCAGTTGCCTCATCTGATCAGCTGGTTTGTTTCATAGGCTGATATAATGCTTGTGAGCTGCAAAATGCTCCGAATCTTCCTGCCAAAGAAAAAGATTTTTTTTTTTTTTTTCTTGGAACACAGAAAAGAATAGATTTTCTTTTAAGAACAGATTTTCTTTATTTATTTTAGATAAAATGTAACATTAACAGTAGTCCAAATCTAAATGTTTCTGTACTATTTTTGTTATTGCAATTAAGAAAGTCACTACCAGTCATTAGCATTAACAATTTATTTAATCAAAGCACGTCTAGTGATTTAGAGATGAGAGGATTCTTTTCAGCAAGAGGACTGGTCTTGCTCAATTCCTCCCCAAAAGAAAGATAATTTTGAAAAGGGTGGGCAGACTGAGGAAGTATACCCAAGAAAATAGGATTTACTATCAAAATCTGTGCACTACCATTTCTATATGCAATGCTCATGTAACGGACTGTTAAATAAAAATTAGGTCATAAAAAGTAATCATAAGAAAATCAGAGGTCACTGCAAAAGGGTAACCCCAAGCAAAGAAGTACTCCTTGCACCACAGTTTTTGTAAACAGCATCTGCTTTAAAATTAAATCTTAGTATACTATATGCATATAAAAACTGGCACCTGTGAGTAAATCCAGATATAGAGTCAAAATGACTGCATTTAACAATATCCACACAGACCTGCATCCAGCACTGCTTTGCTCTGCATCATCCTTCCTCTAGCTTAGTTCTGCTCTTTCTTCCACTGCAACCATTGCACTGACTGAGATTTCTCCCACCTAATTTTAGCAATACAATAATCTGGCACCCATTGTAATACAGCGCTCTATCTTCCCTCTGTGGTTAATGGAGCCAAATGAGGGAATGACCTGGAGGCACTTGGTTTGGATACACACGTTAATGAGATGAGCCACACTCATTTTTACATTTCTGAAAGCTGGGAGAGAGGATCTCTGCTGTGACAGGGAGTGTAGGGAGACCTTTTAATTATACGTATTTTGCTAATGTTTCAATGGCTACTACGCAGACACAGGAAACAGTGATTCCTTCTGCAAAGCAGGAGGGAGCCCAAGGCTCAGCTTCCAACAGGACAGTGGCAGAAGCAAGAACAGACTCTGCCTCTCAGTTCCTGCTCCTTCCATCCATACCCAATGCAGCCCTATTTCTGTTCCCACCCTTCTACCTCTCCCCCTGTTTCCAGGTAGGCTTTCATTTATGCCGGGTTTCAGGCACAATTTTATCTCTGCTGAGATCAACTCTGTTTCCGCTCTGAAAACGGGCGGACCAAAGCGATTTGATCCCAGTGGAGCTGAACATCTTTGTGGTTCAGTGAGCTCCTTAGGAGAAATGCAAGGAGATATGAAGTTCTAGTATCAGGGAGATTATTAGAGCTTAGAGGCTTAAACCAGCAGCTGGTAAGGGCAGCTGTGGAGCACAGCCTGGTTCAAAAGGCATTCTGTAGTTCTGTGTCCCCTCAGAGGAGAAGGATAGGATGTGACCTACATTAAATAGAGCTAGTTTCATCAATTGTCAAACTTGAAAGAAGAAATGGGAATTTGGCTGAAGGATTAAATATAAAAGAATAGTACAAATAGGAAGGGACATCAGTAAAGAGGCAAAACAACAATTCAATCTGTTAAGCAAGGGAAAGAGAGAGAACACAATTGATTAAGGTTATTAGTAATAAGAGGATACCCAGGAAAAGAACATCTAACCTGGAAGAGAGTATGTTACCAAAGGGATGAGAAACCTAACAGTTGAAAGCAAGATGGAGGTTGAAACATTGAACACACTTATAGATATACCCAGTTGTCACTAAAAAAGACAACCATTTTGTAATAACCTGTGCAGTTGCTTGGTACCAAGGTAGAAATGCAAAATAAAGCAAGTGTGTATAGTACGTGCTCCTTAGAGCACTTCACTGGGATCTGAACTGGTGTAAGGAACAAATAACTTGCCCCACAGTGCATCCTGCAGCGTGGTCAGTGTTTCACCAGCCCGAAATACCTCCTGGTGGACTTTGGAAAGGTAAAGGCTCTGGTTATCTTCAGCACTCTTCTAATATAGTGGTCGCTTACCAGCACGAATAGTCTGACTATACTGCCTTCAAACCAGCAATGCAAAAACAGAAGTAGGTGACATCATTCTCAGCATCACATATAAATCCATTACATATAATTTTAATGCTTTAGCTGCACAGGTGGAAAGGTTTAGCGTCCACCAGAGTGGATGCTTCAGGTTTCTAGACACTGATCAGGTACAAAACATTATTGCTTGGGGCGGACACTTGTTCTCTGAGGGAGAGCTGAGCAATCTAGGATTTTTCTCTGATAGTAGATTCACACTTCAGTACAGGAAATAGTCTTCAATGGAAGCCATTCAATGAGCTAAGAATTAATATCAGTGCATTAGTTTTTCCAAATCAGTTTTAGGTTTCCTCCATGTCTTTGCATTCTGAAATATCCATGCAGATTCTTCACAAGTCAAAATTACGTGCAAGTATTTTTTGGTCTCTATTTCATCACTAATCTATGGTCTCATCTCATCCCTTGAAGTTTGAAATCGACCATACGGGTAGGATTTAAGGTTAGAGAGCAAACACTTATTCCACAAATAAACCTGCAGAGAAGCCTGGTTTGGTGATGTCAAGTCTGGATGCCAGCTATTCTGAGATGTCAGCTTAAATGCCCTTATAATTGGTGAAATGAGAACACGGTGAATAATTTAAAATTAAATGGTACGTGTGCACAGATTTGTATTGTCTCTTCAGTGCAGCCATCCAGAGACAAGAAGCAGATCCTGTTCTTGACAGCGTTCAGAAGCTATTGCAGCTTTGCTCCCAAACCTCCTCTTAACCATACTCAGAGTTCCTGCTGCAGGGTTTGAGAAAAAGTTTCTTACTTCAGCCCCAAAAGATGATAAATAAGCCTCTCACTGTCTTTCCCTCTCACTTTTTAAAGATTTACTTTGCTAACATATTGGGAAATCACCATTAGAGACCTGTGCTTTCCCTGCTAGAAGATGTTCTTCATGCTGGTAAATCAACCTGCAGGTAGCTTCTGTCACCGATGTTAGGGGACGAAGATACGCGTATGATAAAACTTTGGGATATGAAAGGAAGATAGGAACTTAATTAGCCTGAAAATCTGTCAGATGCAAAGTACAAACATACACGTTTATATCAGTGACTAAAATAACTTTCTGGCAAAAAGCGGTGCGCTGTTTGGGTCAGGATGAGTGCAAGCTATGAGGTTCATTTGCACATACTGCATGAAAGGTAGCTCAGACTTACCCTGCAGTCTGAGTCAGGGGAACCAGTAATTGAACTAAAAATAGTTCAGTAAGTCTACAAAAGGTAGTCTGCGGTTGCTATGCAGCTGAATGGCAAGTATAAGTGAATGGGACATTTTAATATCAACTGCTCTCATATCCTCCAAGGACTATTGAAAATGAATGCAATGGTAGTGCTAGTACCACAGCTTGATGGCCCGTCTTCCTACATCCGAGTGTGGCGCATCACAGAAAGGCTTAGATAAATCAGTGTAAATATCAACAAAACAATTGCTTTCATGAGATTTCTAATGTGTTGTTAGGGACAGACTGTTCTGTGCTTATTCTAGCAAGAAAAGACATCAATGTGGTGTGTCATCAGAAACATGAGACAACATAGAAATGGGGAGAAAATATCGGAGAATTCGCTCTACTTGCATCACAGAGAGGGAGAAAGAAGGAATGAAGTGAAATGTGTAGAGATAAACAAGCCTTTGAGAGATAGGAGAGTCTGAGATACCAAACAGATAGGAGCCACACAGTAAATGAGCAACAAAATTAACTCTCCAGCAATAAAGCGGATAAATGAAAAGGGACCGAAGAAGGCGAGAGACAAATGAAAGTGCAAAATGAACCCAGAAAACAAAACAAAGATTGAGTCAGTCAGTGTGGGTGTGCGCGCAGGTGTCCGTGTTTGCAAGCGCAAATATAGAACAGGATGGTGCTGATCAAATAAAATGAAAAGATTTAAAAGCTGCAAAACATTCTGAAGCTGGAAGGATAAAAAAGTGATTGAAATAAGAATGTAAGTGGAGAAAGCCGTAAATTAAAGGATAAATGGGGAAGAACAGCAATTGAAAGATTACAACAATTACAGTGTTTTTGTGAACTCCAGTGACAAGGGAGAAGAGAAGAGAAGCTCCAAAATATGAAAGCCTAGAGGTTTAGGGCAATACTTGGAAGGTCTTTTGCCTCAAAGAGGCATGGAGGGACTGTAGACCTCCCTGGGATCGGGAATGCAACTTGGGGGCACCTCAGCCATTTTCATTCAGTCTTATTCTGCCAGCGGAAGGCTACTGGTAAGATGAACAGGCCAAATGCCATCAGTTTGTCTTCAAAGCTCCTTGCTGGTCAACTTCACTCCCCAAACTATTATACCGGTATCTGTGGATGCACTGTAGATATTGTACTGGTGGTGTTGGGACATACAAAGACACTGATTGTTCCATCTGAAGAGTTTTCCCGTGAGAAGATTTCAAGCCTCTTGTTCTGTGGATTTGCAGTCAACTGCTTGTGCTCACACTTTCCAAGCATGTCGGAAGCAATTTATGGCATTGCCCAGGCACCAGGGAATGGAACGAAAGCACGTTCAGAGCTCAGCTTCCTCCTTTGCAGTACATTACAGCAAGCTTCTGGGGTGAAACAGAAGTGTCTTACAGAAAGCGAGTCCTTTGGCTCACTTGCAAGGCTATAGTGAGCCATAAAGCTCATATCTATCTGTGGCCTGGTGAGTGGTTGGGGTAAATTGAGGAAGACAGCACAGCCCTTCAGGGATGGTCTTCTGCCTGGCTGCTGTCTCTGTGATGAGATGACACTGCACATCATTGCGAGCTGCTCCATCTCTCTGGTCCCTTTGTAGACTAGTTGTGTGTAATGCAGCCTGAAAAGGAAGCTGTGTCACACTGGGATCTGTGCAAGAAATACAGGAGTACGCAAATGCACGAATGTCCCCGCTTTCATGAGCACGTTATCTTCAGGTTGGATGCCCCGTCAAGAACTGCTCAGTATCAGCTTGGCCTAATTCATCTGTTTAGGCTGTTGATACGAGTTAGAGATTGGATCTGCTACATGACTCAACTCCTCAGGAACTGACAGACACAGCAGTTCCCCAACTCCCTGAATTATTTTTAGATGCCTTAGCAGTGTTCAAGCACAATACAAATTGTGACACAGGAGATCTCTTTACAAAACACTGAACTCAACCTCCTCCTACTCTATTATATATCCTGTCTCCATAGAATACCCTTTGAGACAGCATAAATCATCCCAGGAAGCTTAGTCATGTGCCATTCTCTGATTCAGAGGAGCAGCCTGAACACCTGAATTAGCACAACCTGGTTGTCATCTTCCCACTGTTTTTCACCGTGCCAAGTCTCTCCAAGCAGAACTGGAAGTGACCCGTGTCTAAGGGAAGGACACACACCTATGTGCAGAAAATGAGGATGCAGCTCAGCAGAATGCTTGCCTGTTCCCACTTCTGCGCTGCGACTCACTGTCACCTTGCTTTTGGCAGCATAATGTCACGTAGGGCTGTGTTGTGAAGCAGGTCACTGAAATGATCCAGGCTAAAAATAACCTGCCAAGAAAAAGAAGAAATTGCTCTTCCTCGGATCGTTTTCAGCAATGTGGTCTCCTAAGAGGCAACTTCTTGATGAAGTCAGGCACGCAGAGGAGAAGAGCTTTTAGGCCTGCTTGTTACCAAGCTGAGCCTCTCATGCGACTGCACTCTGAGCAGCCGCCGCTTAGTTTGCAGTAATCCCATCCGCAAGACCATTCTGTCACTGCATGGTTAATTAAGTGACCTTCTGAAGCTCAACAGGATGTGAGAGGATGACTCATACCTAGTCTCACTGATGTCAGTTCTCAGGCTGATCTGGATAAAAACGGTACTGGAAAATCAGCATGTCCTTACATCCTTCTACCTTTCTCCCTGGCTTCACTCGTGAAGCTAAGGTCCTGTCAAAGCAGAGCCATTAAGTGTCCCATAGCATGGTTCCTGGCAATGAAGTTGTCCTACTCAGCCTGCATTTTGTATTGCTACATTCTACCTGTAATTTCAGAGGTTTATGGAGTAGTTCTTTATTTCTTTTCATGAAATGCCCTGAAAGAAAATCTATATCCTGCCTTCCATCCAGCAGATACTGAATTTCAATGGAGAATTAAGTGATTCATGTCATCTCAACTGAGTATAAAACACTGGGGATCTGCCTGACACAATATAATCAAACTGTGGACCATCTGTAAGATGTCCAGAGGGATTTCTTAAGCATCAGACATCCTTTGGCACCTCCATTTCTCAGGTATCTTTGATCATCCTAGCAAGCAATCCTGCAGCATTAGGCATACAAACAACTTGGAAGCTGGGTTTCTGGTTCTCTGTGGGTACCAATCACTAGTTTTCTTCAGTTCTACCACATAAGTTTTCAGCGTTTTCTGATACTTTTATTGCTGTTTGTGGGGTTCCAGCATCCAGAGAAAAAAAAAGGAGAGACCACTCCTCTGCACTGAGCAGTACTTTGGTTTAAATACATGTCTACCTAATAGTGAAAAATGTAGAATAGGTAGGTAATGAAGTCCTTGCAGCAGTTGGATAATTGTACTTGTCGCAAAAACAAAGCAAAAAATAAGCATATGTGATGAATGGCTCAGTGCAATGAATACAAATACCAAGCTATTATGTATTGAAGTTAATAGCAACCAAATGTTAGCAGGATGGCTCGAAAGAAACGAGAGTAGGAATGTCTGAAAGAGTTTAGATATTCATCAAACAAATGTGAGTCGTTAGTGGAAAGTGTCACAAAAGAAGAATGGGTGATATCACACAAGGTGTAAGGTAAAAGTCATCATCAGCCTCTGATTTAGTACTCGGGCAAAGCACCAACCCCCATCCCCCAGCAGTTATAAACCAATATATTTTGTCATCTTTCAATGCTCCATCCTACAGCCTGTTTTGGTGCAACTTGCTTGTTTAACAGGCCAGGCTGAACACTATCCACATACAAATGGAGGGTGAAGTTTTTATCCTGTGTCAAAAGAGATTAAGGCTCCTGGCTCTGGTTGCGTAATGGCAGAAACCTTGGGAAAACGGTATTTACACGGTCACCTTCACAGTCCTCACTTTGTCCCTTCTCCAGCATCGCTTGTCCCTCTGTGCTCTGACTCGGGGTTGCCACATGCACCCACCTGCCTGTTATCTGCAGTGACGAGCTCTTGCCATTTCTTGTCCCACTGTATGACCCAGGTCTGTGTAGCCCTCCATATGGGTGTCTGCCTTGACAGATCATGTTTTATGGACCTGTGGAGTTTTCTGCAGAACTGGCGGGAAAAGCTAATAAACATCAGCACTTAGAGAAGCGGAGGGTTTAGGGTTGGGGTTTTTTAAGGGCATGGGTTTTCTGCACCCTGCTGAGCACAGCCAAACTTGCCCTTGAACCTTGACTTTTGTAGGCTAGGTCTGAAATCTGGAAAATGGATGGGTCTAGCAGGTTCATAAATCCAGCTGAGGTGCAGCACAGCTAACAGCAGAGGACGGTTGCTGCTGCCTACAATGTCTTTGGGGTCCAACACTGGGTTTTCTCTCTCTCTCAGAACAAGCTGCCTTAGCTTTCCTACCAACACACCTTGTCCTGTTTGCCATTTCACCACCAGACTGGTCCTGGGAACTCCACTCCAATTCTGACACTGTTCATGACGGCAAAAAAAGTTTGCCTGGGATTTTCCTGGTGATTTACAAAGCCAGAATAAAAGCTTTGCTTTTTCATTTTGTGTTGATGAGCACAGCTTTGAAATACTTAGGAGTTTAGATACAGATCCAGAAGTTCAGATGCTTATCTGAACTGACTTTAAATTGACTGTATTACTCACTTTCCTTCCTGCAAGCGATGAAGAGATACACACAGTGAGGGGGCGGGGATGGGGAAATCGCACGACCTGGTAAAAGTTTTCCCAAGGTCAAAAATTATTAGATTTACTACCTCTCATTTTTCACCTCCCTCTTTAAACTTTTTGAGGCAGGGCAGCTGGTGTCAGCCAGATCCTTTCAGACTTCACATCGTGCTGTAACTAAGCAGCCATCCACTTCAATGGTAAGGGATGATAATTGCAGGTCCTAGGCTGCAGGCTGACGTCAGCTCTTCAGAGGAGGATGCTGACTGCTTAATGAACATCAGTAGACACTGTTTAGCTTCTGCTCAGAAAAGAAGACTCAAAAATGGCTTTTAGGGAGCAGACAGCATCCATTATCTTCTTTCTGATGATAATTTTTAGATGTTTCTCCTTTCATTTGAGAAAGAGGCCCTGGGAAGAGTTCACTTCCAGAGCAGCAACTTCAAGTGTGATTATGTGGCAAAGAGAACAAGGTGACATATAGGTCTAATTACAGGGTCTTTTTCTAGGAGAAAATTAATTTCTGTTACATGCTCAGCATGGTACAGGTAGTGCCATAATGATTCCTTGCAGACCCTCTTTATTTCCTTTAAGCCATACTGGTTATAATTCCCTCTGTAAAGCTTAGAAAGGTGTTGCCCCCCCTTCATGCTGCTCTTTTCCCCTCATTTAAGGTTTTTGGAGTATTGGGCTGCTGAGCCAGGCTGGGGTGGGAGGTTGTTTCCTTTTTTTTGATAACATGAAGAGATGGAATTGATGCGGGTCCCATCTCCATGTGTACTTCTAAGGTCCTGCTGTTACAGCCTGGTTACCCAGGACATTTGCACATGCAAATTCAGAGTTAACTCAATTTGTTACAAATCACTGAAGTGGAGGAAATGGACCTGTAGGGTCATGAAGCATCTTCTGAAGGCTAAGGCAATGAATTGTGTGTCATTTAAGTTCCTTGCTTGTTCTGGTGTTGCACCATTCCTGTGTTCTTGCCTTCTTCCCACCATCAAATTCCCTCACAAAGAGGTCATGAAGAAGACAGCTTAAACTAATCTGACAGTGGGGGGTGGTCTTCATCTCAGTGGGCTGGCTTCTGCCTCCTTGTAGTCTGCTTGTGATGCCAGTGAAGCACAGAGGACAGAAAATTAAGGAGCATACATCTCTCAAACTTGGGCTGTATTCATCATGATGTAGCTCTGCAGAACTCAGGTATTATACCTGGGGATGAATTTGGTCCATTAACTTCCCTGGAATTGCCAGCTTCTAGCGAGGATGTACTTGCTTTGAGGTCTTGCTGAGGGAATTAATTTAAATTCCATCCTTGAGACAGGGTAAGAGATTTTGGAAACCAGAAAAGACCAGAGAAAATAAAAGGCTGAAATAAGATCGCTAATAAGCGCTATGGAATTGAGCTTTGTTTTCATTATTGTGGTATGCAGCAAAATGCATTTCCCAGTGTTCTTCAAAGCATTTGAGTAATTTGTCTTAATTAGCATGATTTAGGTGGTTGTTTCTAGCCTTTGGAATTTAGCACAAGGTTAATGTACATAAATGTATGATGACATATACAGAAACTATAATTGTCTTTAAGATGAAGTGTTCTAGCAGCATGGAATAAGTAAGAAATTGGCTGAGTAGGTGGACTTATTTCTATCGCCAAGACAAAATGTAATAATACGCTGAACTTCAGGACTGCAGATATGTTATTCACAGAAGGCTCAGTAGCAGGAAACTAGGGGTCAGAAGTCCCCCTGAAAATGCTTTTTCTGCTATATTTGAATCAAGGCTCTTCTATTTTTAAAATTATGGCTCTTTAAAACCTAGAGTTTGATACCTGGCAGGGTTACCTGTGTCAGTGCATTTAATTGTATGGAGCTGGGCAAGCTCAAACTTGCATTTGGAAGCCAAACTGTACTGGAAAGGTGGTAGTGAGGTATAGGAATGTGTGAACTTACCTGCCAGGGGCTTTCAAGGTCTTTTGCTCTTTGTGAGACAGAGTTGTCACTCTCTCTGCCCTGTCAGCTACATGTGCATATGAACATCCTTTCCCAAAGGGCTCTTGTAGCCCTTTGCACTGCAATCTGTCCTCTGCCCCCATAGCTTTCTACCCTCCATTCACATGAGGCTCACACCCCTCTGCTTGGGCCGAGCAGATCCCTCCTTGCTCTCTCTTCTTCTTCAGCAGCATCTGGAGGTTCCTGGAGATTTATGAGCTTCTTCACATTATGTCGTATTGTAATGTACTGGGGTGGGACTGACTGTAGTCTTTCAAAAGGAGGTCTTAGGGTAAACAGCCCTGTTATCGGAATGCAAGTTGACCACACTGTATGGAGGAACAACTTCTGCAAGCACGTTGGGATTGTAGCAGCCACACTACAGTTGCTCCACTGCTTTGCTTTGGGAGCTTTGAAACAGCATTTCAAGCTACTTAGGAGCTTCATGTCCACACACCATCACAGACGCATCAAACTGTAGAGTTTTGCTCCTACTAAGGGAAGATCATGCAATGTGCGAAAGGAGGTAAGGTCCTGGTCAAACTTCACCTGGTCTGTATTTGTTATGTGATGCAAGCGAATCACATCCAGAAGCCAGTCTTCTCCCTGCCAGGTCCCCAAACTCCTTTGACTAGTGTCTGTTTTGCATTAACGTGAGTGGATTTCCTGTTTTTCTTTGAGGGGTGACACGTGGCGTTGCATGTCATTGTTTCCCTCAGAAACACTGTGTTACCATGGCTGCTCCGTCTCTGAGATAACGCGAGAGGTATCGGCCCCCACAAACTCCATACACTTTCCTGCTTAGAAGCGGGAAAGAAACAGGATTTCTGTCTTCCTTTGCAAGTGGCTGGAAAGTCTCCATGGAAACATTTGTTGTTCCACAGCATCAATTCTTTAGACCATGTTCTCCCTTCATTCTGATGCTTTGCAAGGGAATTTGTGGCTGCTGTGTGATTTCCTGGTGCCTCAAGCTGACTGAATGGCTTACATGGCAAGGCTGTCCCAAGAAGTATATTTAGTGTCTCTCTCCCTTTGATGGGTGGAGCACCAGTGGTCATTTTTACCCCTCAAGCTCTGCTGCAACTTACCCAAGCTGCAGCCAAGAAGTTTTGGAGCAGCATCTCATTTGTATGGATAGAATTTTGTTACACAGATAAAGTGATAATCCCCATTACCAGAAGCTAATTAATTTCATTCTTGAGTTTTCTTTGAGGTGCCAACTGGAAATAAAAGGACTGAGACTGATAGAAGGGAAAAAAAATAGGATGTTAGGTTCTATCAGATCTTTCTCTGTGAGTCTGGTCTGAAGGAGAACAGCTTCTTTGCAGAATATATTAGAGCCACATCATGTTTAAAATGCTGAGGTGACATCTGAGGAACAGTTAATACTGCTGTGAAAGTCTGTATTATGCAATAAAAGAGGAGGTGAGAAGTCAGGGAGAAACACAGGTGCACCAGGGCTAAATATTTATCGTTATTATTTTCTCCAGGAATTTTGTTTTGCTCAAGTGCACATGTATTTGTGCGACCGCGCGTACCTGGCTATATCTGTGAGTGTTGTATGTTTAATCGTTCTGTACTTAAAAGCTCTCGGTTGGTAGAACTGCAGACTGGTTGCCAAGGGCAGGTGTATGTTTGTTTAACTCCTTTACAGATGTGAGCCCGTGTCCCCCACAGGCTAGCCAGAAACCATCACACTGTGCAGAGCATCTTCCCAGCACGAGTAAGGACAGCAAATCCTTTTTTTGCAGGTGACTAGAGGTGCCTCAGGAGCAGTATGCAGAACAATTCTTTGCAATCTGGGGGAGGGAAACCCACCATTACCATCTACTCTGATGAACTTTTCTCTCAAGTTATTATCTTTTCTTCATTGCCTTGAACAGAGACTCCAAAGTACATCCTGTAAAGGGTGAGAGAAGAAAGCTTGTTTCCCCCTAAATCTCTGCACCTGCTTCCATAAAAAGCACTGCAGCGCTAAGCACACAGAGATCTGTAAGGTGAATACACCAGGCTCGATTAATGCAAATCACTCCCATCGCTATTAACGAGCAAAGAGGGGGAGTGTGGGGGTGCAGCGCAGTACTGGGGGGAGACATCCTCAAAGCCGGGTCTCGGGGTGGGCTGCGCGGCCACTGCAGCGGGTGGTTATTAAGCATTCTGCATGGGCTGTTTGCGGGAGGAGGCAGGCAGGGCTGTGGCGTGGAAATGTCAGCCTGCGTGCGTTAACCGACTTCCACCAGAGAGGCTGAGAATAACCCGGGTGCGCACTCCCTGATCTCTCCTTGAATTTGTAAGCCGTGGCTGAAGAGGAGATTTATTTTCTGTGGGTTTGAAAGTGCAACTGAATACTCATAGGGAGGGTTGGTTTGTGTTTTGAGGCTGCAGCTCCCCTGCTGTATTTCATGTTTACAGTTTATGATACACTGAATCCTTTGCTGCCTTGTTCTCAACCCTGCAATAGAAATGTCACGAAATCCATTGCAGTGTGTGCCGTCTTCTGATTTTTTGAACCAGTTGCTAATGCTTTCAATAAGGTCTAAATCACAGCTCCTCAGAGAGTGCCGTCTCTCGCAGCTCTGTCATGTGTGGCTGTGGGGTTTTCTCCCTCACACCGAACCGCCCTAATGTCAGCTTTTGCCTTGGGTCCCACCAAAGCTTGCGTACCCAGCAGCAAGCATTAGCAAGAGCAAGGCATGGGTTTTGGTTAATGTATGTTCCCCGTTCACACTCTCCAGGCCCCTCGTGAGCATATTGCATCACCCCTCAATTGCCTTTTCCCATGCTGGAGTGTTCCAGTCCATTCAGTTGTTCCTAAAGCCCACTGGCTTAAAGAGAAGTAAGGAGCATGTGTTGGTTTTGCACATCCCCATAGGTACTTACCTCTTCCTTTGGCTACCCAAATACCTTTATAAATTGATAATGCAGTGGAAGACTTAGATTAGCAGTGGATATATTCCATCCCACGAGCATGCAGTACTGACCCTTCTTCTTCATAGCAAAAGAGACTCCATCAGAATTAGAGAGATTTCTGTGACTAAAAGACAGCAAGAGAACTGGAAGGCTTCAGATCTCTCTAGAAAATAACCTAATCAAGGAACTGACAGTCCTGATACAGGCTTTGCCTACTGCAGTCTGACCACGTGCTATTCTTGATTGTCTGCAGTTCCAAGGGTCATTTGTTCATATTTCTCCCTAGAACAGACTTGTTCAGGATCCAGGGGAAAGGTGCCACAGGTATGTTTTAATCTGAAAGGGAAATATAGAAATCCACCTGAAAAAAAGAGTGGAGGAAAATTGCGAGCCATCTCCTGTATTTTTGCTGGTTTATTGCACTGCCTAGGAGTTTCTTCTCCTGCAGCACTATGTCATTGGAATAATGAGGCAGCATGTTGCTTAACTGTGCGGTGGCCAGATCAGCGGGGATTTCAAGAGATAAGTAATTCTATTTGATTTTGTATCCAGGAATGATAATTTACATTCTCTTCCACCTTAGAGAGAGAAAGGCAGTCTGGGCTATAATTAGGTTTTTTTTTTCCCCGGTCTCCTTTGGTCCTCTGTTCCTCTTATTGTTAGGAAATGATGGCAGCAGCAGCCTTAAAAGCAGGGAGTCATGACAACTGACTCTTCCTGGAGCAATTTGGGTTGTTAGAAGGAAAAAAGAAATATCCCTAAAACACAAGTGCCTGAAAAAGCAATTAGATCACAAAACTGTACGAAGCAGGAAAATGACAGCAAAGGGCTGGGAACCACCCACGAGTTGGGAGTTTGCTATCTGCGTGTTCGACTTCTGGGCTTGGTCTTTTACTGGTAAAAAGTGAGTTGGATTCATTCATGTCATCTCAGGGTCTGGCCATGGCTTCATGTCTGTAGGTAAACAAATGCCCACACAAATAGCTAATTAAGTGCAGGAGGAGTGTCTTGCATAAGAGCACATTTTAATGGCTTTGTAGCAAATGCCCTGTTGAATTTCACAGGGTGAGATCTCAATCAATTAATAGTTTAGAATAGTCCGTCCTGAAGCAATATGTCTATGTAGCACCGTACATGAGTGCTCAGTGCCTACTTTTATTGCAGGCTTGATTGGATGAATTTGAGCTTCCAATTTAAAAAGGAACCCCTGGCAGTGAAACGTTTGACCTAAACCTTAGATTGCAAACAAAAAAAGAACCACTTTGATTGAGATAAGGAGCCTTCTGAATTGCTGTGACTGTATTTCTGCTTAGCATGGCAGGGGATGTTTTATTAATCTCCACCCTTATTCTTGTTACCTCTCACACCAATAACAAAACTTTGTAGTTATGCCCAACTCTTTGCAGAGGAGTTTCTTGCTGTTTGCACATGTTGATGAGGTGAATCTTTCTTTCGAGTTCCACAAGATATGATAGCCATGGGCTTTTGCCAGCTCAGAGGCACGTGTATTGGTGTTGAGAAAAGAAAGTCTGGATCCATCTGTGATTTTTTCAGGCAACTTCCTTTCAGCTAGGTACCACGTCCTCCATTTCAGCAGAGCACAAGCGTGTCTTGCATGTGGTTACACATGATTATGGGAAGCCAGGGCTTCGCACTTCTCTTCACCTCCTAGCCAGCGGATGATCTAACATCTCTGTGAATCAGTTACCGTAGCAAAGTCATTTATTTCTTTGAACTAAGTTTTAAGTTAATAAGGCTTCCGTTTTGCCCCTGTGGTCCTCATTCTTTTGGTATAGTACTATTTGTCTATTCATTTGAAGGGTGTTATGTGGGAAATCCCATATTGAAAAAGTCTGTGGTTTCCATAAACATCCAATTTATATTCTACTAAAATCAACCAGAAAAGATGTTTCAAGAGTGACTTTGTTTTCAAATAGCTCCAGATGCAAAATGCTCCATGGCTGTATGTCAGGATTGTAAAAAATGAATAGAGCACAGTGAATTAATTTTGCTAATGAGCTTTGCAACCACATGATGCACTTAGGCATCTTCATACAATTAAACCACAGAACTAGGCAAGCAGATCCCAAGTGCCACCCTTTGTCAGAGCACTTCAGGACCCTCCAAAGTGTTATGTCTCCCCCTCCCTTTAATTTCGTTCCATCACAAAGAGAAATCTACAGATCGGTTGTTTCAACAATTGAAAAATGATGTGTGGTGTTAGTTGCAACAGTATTTTTGTAGCTCTCATTTATTCTGCTATCCAGACAAGAAAAGCAAAGCAGTAGCATTTTATAGAGCAGAGAACATTTTTACACAGTTCTCTTAAATCTTTTTAGCAGCGCTTGAACAAAATGTTTGCACTCTAAACAGAATTTAGCAAACGATCCACAAGACTTATCATGACAACCTGCCTATCCCTCCTGAACCATTGTACTTCTATCCTATTCGTTCCTAACATCTGCTGCTACTGACCCTCTAGCCCATATTTACCCAGTTATAGTGCACTCTGCAGCCTTACAATATTTCCTGTTGATTTACATCCCTTTCTCTTCCATTGTCTGTTTTTTGGCTGCTGGATTTTCTGGTTTTGTTTTTGTAAAGAGAAAGAAAAAAAAAAAATATGGTAACTCATTTTCATTGCTCATGACGAAGAACTGAATAACAATGTGAATAAGCCCTGTACGAATGTCCGTGATCAGATAAAACCATGAGTAAGGGATGTGCATGTCTCCCCAAAGCTCTTCAGCCAACAGCTAGCACTCCTGCCGAGCTCATGGGGTGTCTTTCCTGTGCTCTCCTACCGCTTCTCCTGACCTTCGGTGCTCCAGCTTCCCTGCACAGTAAGTGTGGCTCAGCCCTGGCCAGAACTCGCTGCCAGCTTAACGGGATCTTGAGCTCGGGAGTCCTGTGAAGTCCAGTGATTATTACGCTGGTGTTCAAGGAGAAGAGCAAGGGTAAGCCTGAAGAGCATGCCAGTGGCTTACAAAAGTCAGGCTCTGACCTCAGGTCTCTCAAAGTGAAAGGTTTTACATGAACCTACTGCATAGTCCAGCTGTTTTAATAAGAAAAGAAAACTAATTTTTCTTAAAAAAAAAAAAAAGATAAAAAAACCAGCATAAAGCAGCATACAAGGAAACATAAATCTGAGCTCTGTGGAATTAAACCTCCACCTCAAACCACTTCTAATGCTAATCTTCCATCAGTTACTTGCATCTTTTCTTTCTTTCATTGTGATTTTTTTCAATCAGGGTCAGCCATATAGAAGGTTTTGTAGATAGAAAATAGAGCAATTGCCACCAGGGTGAAATAGCAGCTCTGTTTTTCTAAGCAAGGAAAGTGTGGCTAATTGCAAGCAACTTCCCCCTTCGTCATCAACTCTTAAACACTAGGCTGGCACTCGGGACGCCTGGGTTCTCAGCTCAGTTCAGCCACAGACTTCCTGGGCGAGTCAGTAATGAGGAACCATCGCCCCATGCCTCAGTTTCCAGCTCCAGGTAATGGAGCAAGGCTGAGTCCCGCTAATGGTTGTGCTACAGCTACGTACACGGCTATCAGCTTTGAAGGCAAGCATCAGGCAATTCCTTCAAGAGTGCAGTCCCCATCAGTCCCGTGAAAAAGCCATTTTAGACAAATTTCTCAGAAAAATTCTGCAACAATTCCTTTAGCACTTAGGGTCCCAGTGCACTGTCTGTAGGACGGTCAGATTTATACCCTCCAAAGATCTTCCTCCTAAAAAAACAACAGATGAAATAAACCTGCCATTCTGTCCAGTCCTTCTCCTGCCTCTCTACCAGCTGATTAAGTGGTCAGCTAATTTATTTTGTGTTGCTTTCCATTAGGAGTGGAGGATTGATGCCTGGAAGTATTTTAATGGCACTGTTGACCTTGATAATAAAACTGTCCACTCTAGTTCGTATTGGTAATGGCATCCAATACCCCTCAAGTCACAGGGAAGTGGCAACTCTAATAACACCAGGGGTAAGAAGCCCCGTGGAAAAACATCAGTGTAGAGGCCTGTTTTCAGCGCTGTTTCCCTTCTTACATCAGACCCATCAGCACTGTATGTGATTTGCCTATCCATTAGCAGATATTTGGGGCTGTGGTGATGCCCACAGCCATTTCCACGCTCTCTCCTGCAACTTGCTGGATGCTGAACACCATATGACAGTGGCAGCTGCGGCTGCTACTAGCTGCTATCTCAGAGCTGTGTGTAATTTGGAGAACAATTTACATAATTCAGAAACCTAAAAATACCCCTGCACGAATGAAATGCATTAATATGCGCTATTCTAACAGACGTGGAAATGGCTGCTGCTTTCCCCATGCATTTTGGAACTGGGATTCTCAACGCCTCTTCTTCATCTGACGGGGCTGACATTTGTGAGAGACATTTAAGGACACAGAACAAGCGATAATTATCCTCAACATACATCACAAGCTTTTTGTCAAATGATTAGAGAGATGCCTTCCAGAATAATTAGCTTTCTGAAATGGCTGAGCCCCCATCTACTGCATGTTGACTAAAAGGGACGTGAAATCTAAAGATTAAGTGAGAAGATGGCAGGTTCCCACCCCAGGGCTCACCTGTCCACCCATTTCCTTCCTCAGCCCTGTTGATAATGTTCTCAAGTGTGCAGTGCCGCCCACCCCGCTTTGCTCCGTTAAATAACAGCACTTGCTTTTCACGTCTCCTTGGTGATGTAAGGGGGAAATCTGTGACCTTTTTGTTTCCGTGTAACAAGCATCCTTTCAGGTCATAGCAGAACAGCCTGTGACAAAACAAGCTTCCCTGAGCTACCAAGTCAGCGCCACGAGCAGGAAATGCTATTTGGATCGCTGCTAAAATATGTGAGCTAATTACCTTCAGCAACAATATGGGCATGTATCCCAGAGGGATCTGCCTGAGGTCATGGTGACTTTGAGTTATCCACTGCAATGGTCATGGCACTGAAATGTTGTACTTGTGTCTGGCAGTGATTTTTTTCTGCTCACTGGTGGGATCCAGAAGTGTTCTTGCTTGGGGATAGTCTGGGAGGAGGCCAGCCCGATCTCTGTATAACTGTAGTCTTCTAAGTTTCCTACTGTGAAGTCTAGAGGACTATGAAAGATATGGCCAAAGAGTAGCAGCACATCACACGAACTCTTGCTTTCTTTAAAAAAAGCATCAAGGTATATGTGCTAGCTCTCCGTGTAGTCTGTAGGCCTTAGTTTTCAATTCTTGAGGACCAGAAAATATGAGGGACTTCTCTGCACCATATTGGGTAGGATCACTGTACTAAGCTGTAAATGATGGCTGAAATCATGAATAGGGAAAAGGGACCATCCAACAACAGAGTAAAGATGATTTAGGCATCGCACTGTTTTCTGTGATGTTCTACTTGAAGAAATGCAAGTGGATGAATCTAACAAAAGGTGTGGCAAAACCCCAGCCACTGAACTCACTGTAAATAGAGACACTCAACCAAAAAACAGGTCCAAGCAACCATGAACTTGTGTGTGCTCCAAAGCTGGCTCTAACCTTCACTGGGCTGAGGCTTTCTCAAGAGGGAAGTACTTGTTGTGACAGGACAGTAGTCAAGTGGTTTGTCAACTGGAAAATGCCTAGCCAGCAGCTGCTGAACATTGCAGGGGTCTCCAATTACAGTACATGGGCTTAATTATCACTCTTTCCCCATACATTCAGAAAGACAGTCCTTGGTCTGTATTTGCTTGTCTGGGCTGCTAGATTTCCCAACTAGGCTCATCAAGAATATATTTCTGGGTCCAAAACTGCCGCAGGCATGCAGCCATGCAGTTGTGTCAACTTAATAGAGCAGCGCTCATGTCAAAACTGAAAGTGATGTCTCTGCTGTGCTGGAGAAACTTTTGAGAATACCCTAATTGTATAACTGATTTCACTGGAAGTCAAGAACTCGGATTATTTGTAAAACCATCTGGGCCAAAATTAGACCAAATGTCAGTAGGTACCAACTCCACATATTTATTGATTGATTTGAGCTAGAGCTCGTCTCCCTTGCTTCAATTAGGAACAGAACAGGTACTCAGCTCAACATGTTCCCACAAATGAAAAAAAAAAAAAGCATTTTGCTGTCACTCAGTGTCCCGGTGACTACTACAGTTTTACTCAGGACAAATTGTTTACCTTCTCACAGGTGGCAGACTAATATTTTATTGAGAATAGCAAATTTTTGGGTTAGGACAAAGGCATAGTTATCTTTTTTTTTCTAGGTGCAACACTCCCTACTTTTCTTTGCTTTAAGTCTCTTTAGAAGCCACTCATTTGGCAAAATCACAAATTAATTCACCCCAGTGAGAGGATGTGCTATTAATGAGTCTGGTGGTTTATAAGGGAGACACAACCGAAACCGGTGTCATATTGAGCTCCTCTAGGAAGACTGGGAGTTTGACTTCTCTTTGATTAACCTGCTTTGCTCTTTATTCTAATAATTTTTATTTCCTTGTTCTCAAATCATAAAAATGTTTTGTCCTTCCATCCTTAGTTGCATCAGGTAACTCTATTCAAGTCAGTGGATTTGCACAGATGTCAAAAAAAACCCCAACTATGAAAAGCCAATCACACATTGTAGTGATTGCCCTTCATGCCCTTGCTTTGTTTGCCACACACTTCTGCCTCTGCTGTGTAAGTTACATTCATTTTGTACCATCACTGAAAGCCACATCAGTCGAAGCTGCACTTTATTACAAACATTTGTTTTCTTTCGTGCTAGCACAGCCAGGCTGACTCTCATCCCACTTACACTGGTTTTACAGCACATAATGACAGTGATCACAATAACTGCTCCTCATTTACCGGCTTGACATAACACTCAGACCAGTAAAATACCATTGACACCACTACACTGGTGGCCTGAAAAGTGTTTGACATTGTACATTTAAGATAAAGTTTAACGTGTTCTCCATTTTTTTTTCTCCTTTATAAAGACAGAACTGCCAGGAATGAAATAGTCCCAGTCAGCTATTTTTTTTCAGTTCTATCCAATTATACATGGACAAACCAAGTTGGCACGTCCTAAAAAAGGGTAAGACCAATAGGTTTCAAGCAGACTTGCTGTGCAGGCACAATTGATCTGTGCATTTGCAGCACATCTGAACATCTGATGTACTGAGGATGGACTGAACCCTGCACGTACGTGCAGATTATTTCTAAAAGCAGTAGCAGACAATCTAAAGCAATAGAGTTGGGATGTCTGTGTGCACCCTTTACAAGAAACACGTATGTATTTTTGCTGCTCTTTGGTTTCTGATCAGGCCTCTTGGATGACGCTTTCCCAGCTCTGACAGCAACGGCAATGGACGTAACTGTTGCACAAAGGAAGACTTTTGTCAGGGGCAGACAGTGGTGAGACTAATTGCAAGCCCTCAGCTACTCTCAGTTCTCACACAAAAAAATAAATCTATTAATTCAGAAAGGTTATGAAAGGAAACCTACAGTGTTATTTCAAAATCCAGATAAATTAGCTGCTGGAATGTGGATGCGTGTCTGGTCTATGTGCTTTGGACCCCACTTAGAAGAGGACTGGTCCTAGGTGGTTGCTTTGCTGTGCTCACTACAACTCAGTACTCTCTCCAGTCATGTGGTATTCACTGAAAGAATAAACAGCTGTCAGTCCAAGCTTGCCAAAATTTCCTATGCAGGGTAATATTTCTGCAGTTATTCCAAGGTGCTTTTCCCATGAGTAAACATTACATTTCAAATCAGAAGTAAATACAGCAGAGGAAAAGGGGAATGTCAGAATCTGATTTTGCCTTGGCAGGGAACGATTTCACAGCTTTCTCATACATTGTCTAAATGTACAGACAAGTTTTCTCTCCCATTTCCCCTCTAGAAATGCGTGAATAGGCTAGGACCTATACATACAAACGAAAAAGAGTTTTCTCTAAGCACATACACTGTTAAAAGCAGCCTTGGGTTTTGTAGCAAATGGGTGAGGACCACAGTATACCGAAGACCATTCAAGAAGATTAACGTATGTTCAGAATGTCTTCTTGAAAACTGTATTTCTCTTTAATCCTTCCTTGGGGCAGGAATTCTTTCCTGTCTCAAAAACCAAGGCAACTTTTGGCTCAGTCCTGCAGACTCTCAGCATATCCAGCTGTCGCATCACTGAGCGACCAGCTCAGGCGATGCAAACGGGAGAAAGACATTGCCCAGCCATCAGGTGGTTATTCCAGGCAATACGGGCTTTAGCCTCAGTGTGCCAAACACTCAAACATGCAAATAAATCACAACTTAGGTCCAACTTCAGCACCAAAGAGCATTGCTGAGTAAGAGTGGACATGTGTTACAAGTTAAGAACATGACTGAGCGAAGAATTTCTGCTCAATCCCATGACACTGAGGTTAACAGGAATTCAGCCAGTGATTCCCCTGGGAGGTGGACCGGGTTCCTTGAAAAGTATAATAGGCTCATTGGGTGGACAGCACTGTTTTGCAAAGAGTTGTAGAGATGGTAGGGTTGGACGGGGGACCTCAAACAAAGATCTTGTAAAGAATGAGGACAAATGCATATTTTTAATGAGCTCTAACAAATGTCTATTGAATAGTTTGTTCAATTTAGTTGTGTTTTGATTATTTCCATTGTCCTTTGTTTCCTGTATGCGGTTGTGATGCATCCGGGAAAAAATCACGAACATTTGCATTGAGAGTCATCCAGAATTTCCATTTAAAATGATCCACTTTGTTATAGTAATTAGCCTTGTAAGTGGAACAAAGCACACAACATTGACAATAGTTGCTAGTGATCACTTCACTTCCTAATCAGGCTGCTCCTTCAAGCATTCTAATTTATTTTACTAATGATTATAGGGCAGATGCTGCACAGATTTGCACCTCTAGGAACTCCAGTGCAATAGAGAAGCAGAAAATCTTGCCCAGTATGCCTAATCCTGAAGTATCCTGAGTAATTTGAGGGCCAAGCAGTTATAAGTAAGACTTTCCTTTCAGAGGTTTATTGATTTCAGATTTGAATGCACTAACTTCTATCAATTTCTGTGAAGTAGGCATATCTGTTTGGTACTGAAGTGTTTCTGGGAGATGGATGGTTGGTTCTGAGCCCCTCTCAGAATGGTGCTGACAGCCCTTTAAGATGGGGACGGCTTGCACCTACTTGCTTAGAGTTCTCCATAAGAACAAACAACCCCCCAGTTCATTCTGCACCTTTAAATCAGAGCACCCACTCATCTCGGAGAGAAAAACTTTGCTTCCTTGAGAAGAATGATAATAAGGAGAGGCTGGTGAGGGGCTTAAACTGTTAATCCTGTGGCAGAAATAAGTATTTTTTTTTATTAAAATACAGGTCCAGTTATATCAGCGTAATCCTCCACGATTAAAATCCCAACTGAGCATTAATATTCTCCACCTTTTATGATTCAAAGCCAGTTCAGCGAATCCCTTTCGTGTGTTCTTTTCCCTCCTTGTTCCAGGGATACATCAAACAGACTTTGGCTACAGTTTACCTTTTGTGAAAGGGCAAAATAATCTAAGTACAACAATCGGTGTCTGTGTAAGCGAACACATGCAATATAGGCGTATTCCGGTGCTGCTGGGAACATTAGGGGATGCCTTTTCTCCATGTCCTTGGCATGACCCTTACCATTTCCAGTTTCTTCCAGAACTCACCAAACAGTTGAGATACCTGCAGTAAACATGCCTCTGGATGGACTTGATATAGGAGTAGTGACTTTGGCTGGTTTTTATTCTGAGTGAAAACTGTCAGCTGAATCAGTGTTCTGGGTAGACTGCTGCATTGCTTTGCTGTGCTCCCTCCCTTTCTCTTGGATTGTGTGTCCGTGTGTTTTCTGGAAAGTGCACAAAGGGGCAGGGGTGGGGGGATGAATCTAAAAAAGTTCCTATTTCATCAAACAAAAAACAAATTTGAGATCATCGGGCTTGAAACAGGGAGAACATTTCAAAACATTGTGATGTTTGTCATGCAGTTTGTGGGATGCTATCGGTAAAAGAGCCTTCATCCTCCAAAAGCTCAACTGCTTCGTGATTTGGCCAAGCAACTCTCTGTGTTGACTCGTAGTGGTGCAGAACTTCTGACACACAGTTGAGCTGTTCTGGTCACAGATTTATGCTGACTGGTTCATTCATGTCTGGGAGGCAGAAAAAAAAGCCGTTTGAGACTCATAGCCTAAGCTGTAACAGCAGAGTTCATGACCAAAATATTTTCTCTTTCTAACCCTTTAGGACTTTGCTACTGCTGCCCATTTCCCCTTCCACGGTTATAACCCTTTTTGTGGTGTCACATCTCCATTTGGAAGAGCTGTGTAAAAGTAAATATGGTATTTGAGGGAAAACGAGTAGAGCCACAATTTTCCTGTCTTGTGATCTGAGTCAATTCCAGTCAATAGTACGTAAAGCTGAAGGAGGGCAAATGCAGACAGGAGAAACATGCACAAGGGCTCAGAGTTAAGGAATGATCTTAAATTCCACCCCAATTTTGCTCTGCTGGTATGGATTTGGAGTTGCCGTATGCATAGCACGTTCATCTGTACTCCCTACCTCAGTTTCTTTGTTTGTCTCCGGGAGGATAAATGCTTATTTATCCAAAAGGGCAAGGATACATCCATCGGTAGTTGCAAAATACATGTTACTGAGAACACAAAATACACTGTATGTCTTACAAGAGCGTTAAGACCCTTTGTTTGTTAAGATACCCCTGAGTGAAAGAAACAGTTCTCTGCCAAACTCTTCCTAGAGGCCTTGGAAAGAAAAGCAGGACAGCTTTCCTGCAGTCGCCGTTCAGGCCTGCTCCCGCCACGGCGGGCGGTGATGGCACCCCCGTTGCGGCCAGCGGCAGGGGGGGTCAGCTCTCCCTCGGCACAGAGCAGGGCTGCCCTTGGTGCAACGCCCGGGGAGGACTGAGGAATTCAGCCCAGCAGCGTAGAGTTTAGCATTTCCTTCTGCTCACAGGTTCTGCAGAAAGGCAAAAGCTGCAAGATCTCGATGAGACCGAAATATTAATTCTCTGTTATTGCATCAAGTTTGACTAACAAGCCGCATGAATAAATCTGCAGTCTTAGTTTCTGCCAGCGCTAAGTTTCTATGGCAACAACAACCCATCTCATCTTTAGGAATTTCATTAGCAAGGGAGGGAAATGAAACAAAAAAAAAAAAAAATCACACCCCAAATAAAAAAAGATTTGTCAAATTAAGAGCAGCATCTCCCTCCCCCACCTCATTTTTTAGGAAAAATCCACTTGGATGTTTTTTCATTTGTGAAGGTGTTTTTTAAAATTCACATCATTGTCTTAGACAAAAAAACCAACCAAACAAACAAACAAAAAAGCAACCAGCAAATGCTTTTGTACATCCGAATGGGAGAGGGAGGGATCATGAACATGCAGAGTGGAGATGCACTGGGGTCTGTTGCAGCGCATTCAGATGAGCCCCTTTGCATATAGACACACAGAGCTCAGCACTGTCTCCTTTCCTGACATTTGGAAACGGGAGAGAGAGCTGGGAATGGGAGACCTTTTGGTGTGATCATAGTGGAGGTGCCTGGTGATATAAACACTGTGGGAGGACCAGGCGACATTTGGGAAGTTATAATGGAGCTTTATCCATTTGTGTACGTGTGACTTGGGCTTACAGAGCCTCAGCATTCCGTATTCTTGACGTAGGAATTGAGTTTGTTGGATTTAGAAAGCGTGGCTGTGCTCTCTCCTCCTCCTCCTCTCACCTTGGGCTGCCCTATACCCTTGTGACAAATGAAATAAATGCAATTTAAAAAGTCAATTGAATCAAACTGGTTTAGAAAAAAAAAAGCCATGGGCACACACAAAAAAGGAGGAAGCGATGCAAAGCCTCTGCTGTGTAAAATAGGTTGGTGCTTACATTGTCCTATCACCCTCTCCTCCGAGTGGCTTTATTAACACCTTTAATCAAGAGAAGGGGGGACTGCAGAGCTGTTGCACTCCGTAATTTGGGGAATTTGGCTTTGGCCCTACTTAAGAGGTTAAAGAGTGTTACCCTTAAGACTGCCAACATCAGTGTCCCAGCTTTTGCCCTGGACCTTCTGGTGCCACAGTGTGGGGAGAGGCAGAGAGCCCGCAGCCCCACCTGCAGCGTAGGAAAGATGTTATTTCTGTTATTTTTGGTTGCCAGTCCCAAATCTGCAGAGGCAGCACCCAGCTGTGCTGGAGGGGACATGGATGGGAATCGACAGGCGGAGGGGAGGGGGCACCGGCAAAGTGGGGCAAAGGAGCCCAGGCTGTGAACTTGAGGAAGGATTTTGGGGCAGGGAGAATGGGGTTTAATCCAATATTTCTTCATCCTGCTTACCTGGAGTTAATACTACGACTGGAACAAAATGCTCTGTTACAGCCTATACCACTATAAAGCAAATAGCAGCTAGAGAAGCCTTTTATGAATCCTTTCTGTTGACTCACGAATACGCAAGTACACCAGATTCACTGGGAAAAATCCCATATAAATTATATGAATCAATGGTTAAAAGAGTGTTCTGCTTCTTATGTCATTTTTATCCGCGACCAGATGCCAGCTAGGAAGCCCCCAGAGACTGTATTATTGCAGAAATACTGACTGTAATGCCTTTTTCACCTCAGTTTTACAGTCAGCGTTTCTGCTGACATCAGTGAAGCAATCTCCCAATTATGTCAGTGTAAGTGGATGGAGAAACATACCTGCCACTAACAAACATCCACGCTTAGATTATTTTCCCCACTTTGCCTAGAAATGGCCAATCAAGACTTTTACAATCACAATTCATTCCACACTCCCTGGTGAGCTATATAATAATTCATCCAGTCGGAGACAGTATCACAAAACATAGCTAACATATCAAATCACAACATGAATTTTGTATAGTGAATTACAACTATTCACAAAAGGCTGTTAGTGAACAATCTCCAGCCCAATTTCATTATTCATGGAAGAAATTTATAAGCAATTCTGAATAACAAATAAATCTGAGAATTTTGTGAACCATCCAGAACCAATTCAGGAGCTGGGAAGGGAAGCAATATTTGTGGAATAAATTATTTGCTGTGAAATTGGTTGGTTGGTTCTTTCCAGCACACTCTTGGGGGCTACTGGTCTGATACTTAAAAATCAACTAATGCATATTCCAAAAAGGGAACAACTGTATTTATTCAGCTGTATCAGTGAAGAATGCAAAGTGACAGAGGTAAACCAATTCTTTGCTCAGAATTTGCCCACCAGTACAGAGATGAGTTCTGGAGAAAGGCATTAGCATTTTCTTTTTGATTTGTCTCCTAGCTGTCCTTCTGGATGATTTATATTTTCTCATGTCCACAACAAACTCCAGGTAGCTTTGTCTGGCTTCCAGGTTTTGTCATAACTATAAGTTCGCACGCTCTTTTTCCTGTCTCTTGAGAGTCTGCAGGAAGGCACTCAACAGTGGAAGCTCCTGGTAGGAGTATTTGCTACCAGAGAAAAAGAAGACAAAGCAGTGGGGTTGTGCACATTGTCTCTCCATTTTTCGGGCTGTCGGCCTGGCCGTAGCATTGCCTGTGTCGCACAAATGTGGCCAAAGGTAGTTTCAGCATATGGGCCCAGACTAGTGACCTGCCCTGATCATCTGCCAAGTGAACGAGCGCTGGATGTCACACTAAAGCACGATTTCATTGGGGACTATTGCACATTTCTGTCTGTAGAGCTCCAAAACTTGAGCTATATGGGCCTCTTAGCATAGACATGGTGCTTTATCACCATCACTAGAGTCTGATCTGCAAAGTGGACCCTGATAGCTGCAAACAGGCTTTGGGTGCAAGCCTAAAGATAGGCTTTGGATTCCAAGAAGGGAATAAGCATTAAAAGTGCCTTCCTTGTCCTGCCAAACTCTAACATATCAAACTGAGAACATCTCCTTGTTTAGTGACAAGGATACTTATTGCCATTTGCCTCAAACAGAAGTTGCTGGTGAAAAATTGGTGACACCATTCAGATGCTCAGTGTGTTATTTGGTGAGCCCTTCTAAGAGAACTTCTGCATGGCCTCATTATTCAAACTAAGAAAGGCTTCCATGGGCATAGCTACGGTGTTAGGCCAAATAACAGAAAAATACTATATTGCAATATATTATGGTCAAACCATTCCAGCTCTGAAAAGGATGCAGCGGGTGGTTTTAGTTTCAGATTTTTATTGAGTAGCCAGATCCCCTTTGTACCCTTGATTCATCCTTGTTACGTGATTCATCCTAATTGCATTCATTAGTATTGTTGCAGATACTGTACAAAATGTTCAAAGAGAGCTGGCTGGGAGCTGGAGTGGCTGGCATCCTTAATGCAGGGAGACTACTGCCTCTTTTCTCTTGGTGCCGTAAGACAGAATCCTAGTGCTATTTTAATGTTTCTTTTCATTACACAAGTTTCCTGTGCCCACCAACGAGAAAAACATTAGCAGCAATTAGATAACTTGGATCAGCTGCACTCAGGGTCTTGGATCCACCCTACGTTTCACCACCCAAAGAACCGCACGGTGCAAGGACATGGTATGAATAATGAGGATGTTTCCCATTAGGGAAAGTGCTTTCCATTGTCATTGCAGACACTCCCCTATTGTCTACATGTCCACCAGGCATTTTGCAAAATTCTCTTCTCAAGACCAGTCTTGAATTCATGTGATTACCATAAAACCAGTCAGTCTTGCACCAGCTTTCTGGGGGGAAGCTCGTGCTGTAGGGTTTCCATGCATTCTTAAAGGGTCTCATACATTGCTAACCCTGTTCGAACACTTCTATTTGGAAGTAGGCTGAGACTTTGGGTGGACAGAAAAAGGAGGTCATTTCACTTGCTTTGGCATTTTCTTTTATAAAACAGTTTGTTAAATATCGGGAGAGAAATTTTTTCATAGGCTTTTTCCATTAAAACTGTGCTACAACATGGCAATTTCTCCCAAGCTGCCACTATTTCACCATGTAGCTTTCAGCCACATCTTCTCTTTTTCCTTGTCCATAGACTTCTGCTTGTCCCCCTTCTCCATTTCTTGCGTTCACTTCACTTGGCTGTATGTGTTTGCAGGGATTAGCATCACTAATCAACATCTCTGTAGCCTGCTTTTTGTCGTAATTACATATTTGAGACCCGGTTAAGAACAGTCTCCATGTACTAAGCACAGTATAATGGTGAGAAATACTATATGTCTCAAAGACTCTGTAGGTTAAATACACCAGACAGATGGAGACTGAGGGAAAGGGTGTATCATCCCCACTTCACTGATGAGAAATAGAGGCACTGAATGAAAAGGTGATGTGATCAGGGAAGAGATTTAGCTGAGCTCTTTAAAACGTTGTAAGGCAACTAGGAAAAAAAAATAAAGAAATGACAATGCAGAGATGCTGCTGGATAAGTCTTGCCCTTGTTTGCTTCATTGTCTCCCCTCCCCTCATGGATTCAAGACACCACTCGAGCAAGCTTCTATTATTAGGCAAAAGTCTCTCTGATACTTCAGAAGGCAGTTTCCCCCCTTTCTGTAAGAAAAGAGGGAATATGATGGTAGGAATCTAATTACGAGCACTCTCAAAAAAACCTGGACTAGCTGATTTGCACTTAGCCCCTTTGACGGAAAGCAACTGAACAGTATACTTGAGCTGTAATTATTATTATCAGTCACTCTTCATGGTGACAACAAATAATTATTTTTAAAAAGCATGAAAACAGAATTAACCCTTTCCTCAGATATTGTCTTTCTAAAGCAGCACAGTCAGTTGTTGTTCCAGCTCAGAATACCAGTTGCGGAGCTGCTGATTTTGATTGGTTTTTCTCCCATTAAAATACCCTGGATTGAATTGAGAGTGTGGTTTCCAGCTATGGCTAGTGATTTTGAGTCCCTTAGCTCCCATAGGTTAGCTTGGCAGAGTCCAGGTTTCAGAAGGAGGTTGCTCAAGTGGGGTTTTTTTTAGCAACCAGGCCTTTTTCAGGTACTTCAGAAATGGGTGCCAATTTCTGGTGAGACCCTTGGCTTCAAAGTGAAATGTTTCATTGAAATTTTGACACAGAAGTGTGTTTCAGGTATCTCCCATGCCACATCTTAGGTTCACCCACTCTCACATTAGGTCAGAGCTCTGGCAGTGACATCAGGAGCGTGGTCACTTGGGGCTTTCTGTAGGGCCAGCGATTCAGCATTGCTCCACCACCAGGCAGGGACCACAGCTGTCTCCTCTGTAACCCGTGAGCCTGAGTCCCATCCTGACCTGCAATGTCCTCTCTGATTTTCTTGTTGTCACTCAGCCCGGAAAGGCCACCATTCCCCAATGGATGGAGCCTGGGCAGGTGAATCTTGCTGTCCTGGGATATCAATCCAGCTGTAGGGCAGTGAAAACACAAGAGGGTGGAAGGAAAAGGCCAGACATAGGAGACCACCCACCGCTGGTATACAACGCTCGTTTCGGTAGGCAGCGAGAGGGAGCGGAGCGTGAATGTTAAAACATGGTCTAGGACACTGTGGTTTAATTTACAGCTTTGTTTGTACATCTGTTCATGTTTTAAGACAGGCACAGATTTAGCTGGATGGTAGGGGGGGCTGTAACCCCTCTTTTAGGACTTCTCGGTGCTGCGTTCAGCTCTTAACTCATCCCCTTCAAGGCTTTGGGCTCCCAGCAGCCCTGCTACCCTGTGGTAGGTGAGGTAGATTTCAGCCCTGTTAACCCAGAGTTAACCATATCAGTATCTCTTTAGAACCAAAACCAAATATGCAGGATCAGAAGCACGTCCATCTTTCAGCCTAAAAGACCTTGCAACCTTTGATACACGGGAAAAACCTACCAAGGCCGTTTGAACAGAGAAGGCAACTAAGCATGGAGGAATGAAGTGCCTCGTCTGCACCCCTCCAGCCAGGCCACTAGAAAGCCGAGAACCTGTGTCCCCTCATCTTCCTCACCCCCTGGACCAAGACAGCCGTGCAGCCTGGCAGGTATTCCCCGGTCACCGCCGGTGGCTGTGTGCTGGCATGAAGCATCGCCCTCAGTAATGGACTGGGAGCACGGGGATGCTGCGTCTGAACCTCCCAAGAGGGGATGAAGCAGAGCAGCCAGGGGAAAGAATGCAATGATCAATAAGCACACGATTTTTAATCAGTTCAATATGTGGCCAGTGTCTGTAGGAAATCTATTTGCAGTCGTTCCTTATTAAAGACAAATGACAAGCTGTTTTCCAGGCATAAACCTCTGCCTTTCTTCTCTAGAATGCCAAGACAATTATTTGTGGCATTATTATTTTTTTCCCTCGCTTTCTTTCCTTTTCTCAAAGGGTTCTCCCACACACATGGAAACTCCTCATTTCAGACGCATTTACAGTGGCAGGAGTTAATAAATAGAGTGTTGCACTATTAAATAACAACAAGCTCAAACGAGGGGAGGAGAGGCGGGCCTCCCCACTGCTCAGTAATGCTTTGATTCAAACCAAAGCAAAGGAAGAACAGGCAGGGAAATTTGCAGTTTCAAAGCAGACCCATCTGTCGTTATCTCGCCCCGTTTCCCTGAGGGTTATGGCAAAGTGCATTGTGCATCCATAGAGTTTTCCAGGCCCCGCAGACGGTGCAAGGTTCTGAGAAGAGAGCACTAGGGGCGATACGTTTAGCACCAAAAGATGAGCAACAAAGAGAGCAAAACGGACCTTTCATTTTCTGAAGGGTTTGCTCTGAGGCTGGCTTGAAATACTTCTAAGAAGTAGCAGACTTGCTTGCCTCACTGACAAGTGCCTAAGCTAGAGCTGTGTCAACAGTCAGTACCTCCCGTGGAGACCTGGAACACTGCTTCTAATTCAGCTTCCATTTGCTGCTCCTGCAGAATCCTCACACTGATTAGGAAATTCCTCCTGTTCCCTATTCTCTATTCAAGGTCTTTGTGAAAATCTGCAAATCCAGAAGGTTAAATGCCAAAAAAGGATCAGATGCTCCCTCTCAGTCCCAAAAAGCTATCGCAGGCAGAGGCAGCCATCGCCATCTCCCGCTACATTTCAAAGAAGGTTAAGAGATGTGTCTTGTTATGCCAGTGTGATCAGCTGGGTCTCGGCTGTACCAGGGCTTTAGCACGCTGGCTCAGGAGGTGGACAGAAGGACCCCCCCACCTCTGCTTTTCACGTGCTTTCTGTCTCTGCCAGTCTCCACAGCAGCTCTGTCCCTCCTAAGGGGGTTGCTTTTAAAGTCCGTGATTCCTAGGGAAATGATCTGGAAATCTGCATGAGCTGACACACATGAGCCTCTTGAAAGTTCAGGAGAGATCTGCAATGGCCAGCTCTTGTAGTGTCCTTTTGGGTAGTGACAGTGACGATGGCATTGGAGGAAACTTCTCCCCAACAACTGTTGTGGGAAGGTCCATATGGAGATGCCATCCTTTGTGCTTATTTTTTCCATGGAACAGAGTTTTCTAGACCACAGTAAAGGTGTCCTCGGTCCCATACTAGGGCATGGGCTACTGACAGTCACCAATGCCTTCATGACAAGGAGCGCAGGATGCCAGAGAAGGCATTAAGAAGGTGCCACATAAAAGGAATTTCTTGTGGCTCTGAGATAGACTATTCACAACTATCAAGCAAAGGCTGGATTCTGGTCTTTCCATCTAGGAGGAAAAAGACTTCACTAAAGCTCCCTTTACAGGCACTGATACAGTTAAAAGCAAATCTATACCACTCAGTCCCAAATTATGCTGTTGGCACTAACCTGAGCTACACTGGCCACTGTATAATTGGACAGAGCAAGAGCTTTGCCCAGGAACAAATACTTGATTTCTTAATTCCTATTCTTCAGTTCCCAGGATCTTCCTGGTGGGTGCTTGAGAGGCTATTGTTGGAGCTGAATAGAGCCATCAGGACTTGGCCCTAGAAGAAACAATCTAGGTAATCACACCTAGCTTTGCAGAGTAAATTTGAGATTGAAATGAAACATGATTGCATGAGTAATTGAGAAATGGGCAGACAGGCTTTTGATAGGAGGTATTATTTTTCTCGTTTTAAATGTGGGATGGACACATCATCTCAATTGGATTATACTAATGTCCTAAGAAGCTTGCACACATAATCACACTACACCACAACTGATTCATTCTACCTCCAGTGATTTCTTTTTTCTGATTTTGGTAATTGTTCCTTTTGTTTTACTTTATTTGCCATCAAATGGTGCTCTGGAGACTATTTCATAACCACTAGCGATTTCTCGGTGTGTGGAGGGGTGGTGCATAGCTACAGAGACACACACTCACAGCGACCAACAAACACCGATCTGCAAATTACTGCATTAGGGAAAACCAGCCTGAGTGTAGCAGTCTCTAATCTAGTCTCTAAAAAAGGTGTCCATGAGAAATGCATTTTTGGAGGGAGTACTAGCAAACTTACCTTAAATCCATAGAGGCATAACCTCTCCTAGGCATGTCAATGGTTCTGTTACATTTTTAAGATCTGAAACCTGCACGTGGACCTCTGAGGGGCAAAAGACTTGCGGAGTGCAAGAGGGGCAGGACTGATGTGAACCCACCTTCCAGATACCCATGAGTGCTATGCATCTGCGAGACTTGGCCGAAAGGGAAAGTGAACGCATACCCCAGGATGTGCTGAATACTGAGCGCTCCTGTAGACATTTCAGACAGGCTGCTGAAAGCAGGCAGCAGCCATTTCTTGCCTGTACAGCCTCTTTCCTACTCCTGAGACGTGCACACCCACCCACGCAGGGCAGGGAATGTAAATCAAAAAAACTGAAGCAGTGCGACAGGTCTGTAGCTGCAGGGTTAGTGTTTTTTCTTTGAACAGTGCTATATACAAGGGCTGAGATTAAAGACGGAGTAATTGCATCATTCGCTTCCTCCCTTCTTTTACCTCTAGATGCTCATTTAAACATATAGAGAGAGTGTGTGCACACAGGAAGACAAAAGCTTTTCACCTATAATATCCTGATAGTGAGAATTATCAACAACTGCTCAGAAAAAATTGTATGGAAATGCTACACCTGACAATGCAGTCATGAGCTGTGAAAAAAACTCTCAAATGATGGGACATGAATAATCAAGTAAAATAAAGCAGATGGATGGAGGTAAAGGCACCCAGATAAATCTCCAGGTGCAGTTAGGCAATTAACTCTCAAGGAAACCAAAAGGAGTAACTCAAATGAATACCTTGGAGGATCTAAGTTTGTATCAATATAAAGAACTATAGTGAGATTTGGCATGGATTCCTCGCCCTATTAAAGATAATAAGGTCCAGGTCCCTCCCAGAGCCATCGTTTCGCTCATCATTCTGAGATGCATATTTCCGTACTTGCTGGGCATTATAGGCTTTTCCAAAATTGATTGGCATTGACCATCTGGGCCAGATTTTCAAAGGAATTTTGTCTCCTTTGAGACAGGGAGCAGATTGCATGTCACAGTGCTCCTGGAGGGTATTGTGATGGTTTGAAAATCTGGCCACGAGTGACACACGAGAAGCAGCTGGTTGCTGAGCACTTAGAAATATGATTCTAAGACCTCGCAAAAACCTGGCTCAGGCATTTGGAGGTGCATGCAATCAACATCATCTTTTGATTTGGGGTTTTTTGCAAACATAGTTGTCACTGCAGAGAAACACCTTTGCTACATTAAGTTGTTGACATGAGTGCCTGCATGCCTACCTCTCTGTCTGTCCAGCCACGAATCTACTCTCTGATTACAGTTTAAGGGTCTTTTCTTACAAGATCACCCTCTACTCTCATATCTCATCTTCATCTCAGTGAAAACAATAGGCTAATTGCAGGAAAAGCCTTTAAACTAAGTGATTACAATACAGGGAACCAACAGGTATCTTAGATGAAGGCCTAACCCCAAATGTTGGATTGCTCCTTTCCCCAAATTGCTGCTTTACAGAGAAGGGGGAAAATTTACATCCAGAAAGCAAGTAGGGGAAGGTTATTGGGGGTGGGAGAGAGAAAGGAAGGCAAGTTAGGCACAGAACAGGCCAGCTATTTTTCCTCTTTTATTTCAAAAATCCCTGCCAATATGCTGGCTGTGCCATCTGGCATCCGTGATAAATTTGACTATGTGTAATTGCAAGCTGCAGAGAATTTTAGAGAGGCTGGAAATTTCTCTGTCTAGGTTCTTATGTAGCTATTATCACTGTAATCGTTGAATACAGGAAAGCAAAATTTTCTTTTTTCATACTCTCCTGGAATGAAAAGCTCTTCAGTCACTTACTGTCTTTTTCACTTCAGTTTGTTTCATTTGAACAGCAAAGCAAAGGTGATGTTAGTTCCCTCCCCATCCTCCATGAATATTTCATGTAATTTTAAAACCGTAATTCTAGAGAGACGGAGAACATAATCTATTTCTAAACAATTTCCCCACCATAGATTTGTAAATGAGGGAAGAATTTTAAACTTTGAATTTACTTTTCAACTTTTCACCATTTCTTTTGCTTCATGTTTTCTTTACACATTTCATTTTGAGCGATGAACCTCCATCAGTCAGTTTCACTCCTATTTCTAACTATTTAAGCTACTTTCTGCTTTTCGTGCATTATTTTTACATTTCTGGAGTATGAGACTTTCTTTCGTCAGTAAAGTAAAGCAGAAGCAGAGGACACGTATTCAAAGGAGACCTTGCCAAATCCTTTCCCGTATGTATGGTTGCTGCTAGTTTTTCCTTCCTAGAATTTACATTTACCCAGACAAAAGATAAAGACTATTAATTATTAGGTCAGGCGAAGGAGGCAGATAGGATACCATTTAGGGTTTCCTGTGCCCTAGAGAAGAGCTGGACCCCACAAAGCTCTTGCACGCTTTACAGCTACCTGGGGATGCTCTGGTTTGCCCTGTTCGGCTGTGACCCCTATTGGATCATCCACCAGCTCTGTGCACTTAGAGCACACTGTGTTCAGATCATGTCTCTCCCCATCGCGACACACCTCTCTGCTCCGGAGTTAAGTGGATAGTGGTGAACATATTAGTTCTGCACCACCTGCCAGTCTCTGCCATGCCAGAAAAATTATCACTGAACCGGCTCGGGATGCTTTCCAGGTCTTGTGGGCAAAAGGGCAGGACACCAGGGAGACTATGGCATCCCAGGACACAACATGCAGACAAACCAGGGCACGCCGCTTTATGAGCAACGAGAACGCTTTTGCACTGTCCCACTGACCCCTTTCCCTTTGCAACTCCCTCCCCAAATTACAGAAGCAAGTGGAGGCGGGGGTGCTTCCATGTCACGCGGTTCATTTGCTTCTTTCTGTATGTGGAACAAAACCAACTGCGGTCTCAGTCCTGCGGGCGCATTTGCTGCTGTGTTCCCGCTGCCCTCGGCGCAGTGCGTGTGTGCGGCTCCTGGGCTGGAGCGCAGGCACGCACTGAGCAGCTGAAATGGGGAAAATTCATCCTGAACAGGCAGAGAGATACCCGTGAGTGACACGAAGAGAACTTGGGGCAGAAGCTGTGTGTAGACTGTCTAAAGTTAACAGTGGGAAAAGAATGAGTAGACATTATGTAGTGCAAACAATAGGATATCCGGGGAGGAGGGAAGCGTTAGCGACAGGTCTATAACCATCTGCCTGCAACTATGCCAGAAATGCTATTGCTCCAGCAGATCACAACCAGCTTCTCACCTTTGTCTGCCAAGTGCTCATCTGGTTGCTCTTTAGCTTATTTTAGGGAAGGGAGCTGAGCTACTTTAAATAGTAGATCACCGCTAGCTTAATTTGTTTTGATTGAAGGTCATTAAGGAGTGACCACACCAGAAGCTCAGCCACAGCCGAAGGGCAGTGAGGACCAGGTGGCAGATGGTGGGAGCACTTTCCTTTCCAGCCCTTCACAGTTGGTGGCAGAAGATGACCTGTGTCCACAGCATCAGTCCCAACTGCTCTGAGAGGTGGTTCAGATCCAGGACTGCATTTACTCAGACACTTCCCTTAATATCTTAGTGGGTCAATCCTCCTCTGCTTTCTCAGTGTTACTGTGCAGAGAAGCAAACAGCAAACATCTTGCTAGGAAATAATTTGTGTCTTGAAGAGAGAAAAGCCCTGAGAAGAGGGAGGGTTCCAGGGCAGCAAAGGCTGCGGTGTGAGCCTGGAGAAGGAGCCATGAAGCCAAATCGGGGGTGCTAGGCAGGGTGCCAGCAGCCATCAGCCTGGAGTTAATGAAGTGGCAGCTCTACATGTGCATACACCTCTCTGGACTTTGATCCTGGTGCTGACACCGGCTGTGCACGATTACCTGGCGGGTAATGTGGAAGCCACTGCTGCATTCAGCTGTGAGCACCAACCTCTGCCAAAGGTCCAAAGAAAAAGGTGCTGTAATTGTGCGGAGCCAACCACAAATTAACATGAAGGTCCACAGCTGTATCTGTCTGTCCGTGCAAAGGCCGGCGGACCCGGGCAGTGCAGGAAGCACCCACGTCCTTAACTGCGCTTGTGAAGGCACGTGTTGTACGTGCAAGCATAGCCCCTGCTCCTGAACGCTCCCAGCAAACTCTTAGCCCTGGGGAACATGCTCAGAAATCATCACACAACCTCTGTGGGGAAAGAGTCAGTATCTAGTTCAAACAATGTCACTGTCTCTCCGCTGATAAAACAGACAGAGAAGTCAGGACTGGTTTAACAACCTCCTTCCTCAGAAGTTCCCAACCATCAAATTTCAAGGGTTGTTCCTTTGATCTCAGAAGCACTAGAAAGATGTTTTTCTTTTTTCTCTCCTTTTCCTTTTTTATTTTAATTTTACTAGCATGCCATGGCACAATACCTAACCCTGCGTAGCTCAGAAGACTACTCTGAGCTACTCTGGATTGTTTTTGTTTCTAGCTAGTCTCTAATTATTCTGGTCTTGCAGAAGGGGGAAGGGAAAGGGAGGATGGGAACAACATCAGTTTGAGCATCTCGCTAAGTGAAAATGAGAAAGCTAAGAGGAAAAAAAGAAATTGGTACAGTTTGTAATTGTTTTTGTTCTTCAATCACTCAGGAAATAAATTGCTGTAGGAAAAAAAATAAAGGGTCTTTGAACATCCAAAGCAGAAGAGAGCCAATAAAAGCACTGCATTTCTTTGAAAAGCAGCCCCTTTTCCTCGGCCCATTTTCACTCCTTCTCATTAGTTCAGATAACTCTCATAACGCTAATTCATTAGGCTCTTCCAGGATTATTTCCCTTCAAACAGCTGCTGAGAAAATAGAAATAATCTCCTTGTCGCTGATTGAGCCCGTGATTGCGACTGCCAACAATACGTCTCCTGCCGGCGCCGTGGGGAGGTGCCGGGTCTCAGCCCCGGGTGGCTGTTTGATGTTCAGGAGAACAGAGGGAATGAGGGCAGGAAACCTGATTTGGGCTGAATTTTATGGCTTGCGTTTATTTCATATATAATTGGCAGCTGTGATTTAAGGGGGAATCCGTCTTTGACTGAAAGTAAAGAACAGTCTCTTCTAACAGCACTGGGAATGGTTTCTTAGAGGGGGAGGTTTAAATGGAGCTGAGACTGTGGGGGCTTTCCCCTCTTTTTTCCCCTTTCACCAGCATCTCACAGCTGCAACAACTGTGGGTATCATTTTGCTACCTGGGAGATGGGTATTTCCCAGTGGCTATTTCTCAGTCCCTCCGTGTCTCTCTTGCCCTGGGAAGCTTTGGTTGCAGGTAGGCCACTCATCTGCAGTCAGGGTGAGGAGCTGTGCATCCCACTTCAAACTGAGGATCTCAGTTAATGCAAATAAGGAGAAGAGAGAGGATTAAAAATGCCACTTTATTTAAGCCTTTCTCTTTCTCTTCTTTCCAAACACCTGAAAGCAGAATGAAAAAGCCTTTCCTGTATCCCAGCGTACTGCAGTGAGGGTGATCAGGGCTGCAGTGGGTTCTTCACCTCATATGGCTGCAGCACATTTTATGGGAAGAAAAGGAGTAGAGAAGACCCTAAAGCAACTTCGTTTTCTTGCTGTCTATCTGCAAGCCTCAGTTTCCCCATCTGTGAAGAAACAGCGGAGAAGAATACACAATGCTCTGCATTAGCAGCAGCACAGTAAGGTCCTTTTAACATGTAAGGCCGTGCATAAGATCCTGCACGCTCACAAATTTCCTATTACGTCTGCTGGGTCCTCCACTGCAGAGCATAGCCCCCAGAGTCTGCTGTGTGCCACAGCCCAGGAGCCCCCCGGCATTGCTCAGGGCTGGGTAACACAGGCAGCTTAGGACAAGGGAGCACAGTCCTTGTTCTTGGAGAGGATGGGAATCATTTCTCCGCAACCATTTTTCACTTTTCTACCCCATCTTCTTGCATTCTTCATGATGAGATCATCTGATACCAAGCATCATGTAAGGATCTTGTGGCTGTGTAAATGCCAAGAGCTTTTTATTCCACACTTGCCAGCCCTTCACAGGTTTTCTGATGCATCAGTGCATTTTGCGAAGCTGTTTCCAGCTCTTTTCTGGCTGTTGCAGAACACAAGACAAATTATCAGGGATTCAGAATAGCGCAAAAGGTGTCACTTGATATTCATTAGTCAGCCAGATATTTCACTGTGATCCCACATATCTTCTACCTATTTAAGGAAGCAGAAACACACACGTTCGTATTCACAAGCTTTGTCAGACACGTACCAAACAACCCAATGACCAGAGGATCCTAGCACTTAAGAATATCTTCCTTCCTTCCGCCCCGCTGTTCATTCATCTCCCATCTCCCCCCAAAAGATAAAAATAGCCCAACATGTGAGCTGCAATTTGATGCGAGGTTTCCAGCAGCTATGGGGATGTGCAGGAGGCAGCCGGGTAGCCTAGCAACAGGGTGCTGCTATTTGAGGCTGGTCCAGACAAAAAACAGAGGAGGGCTGGCTTTCCTTGGGATGGGGGCAAATTTTCCTCCCGAGCCCAAAAAGCAGGCTGTGCCCAGGGCTGTGGCTGTATTTATACCTCCATCTCGCTGCCATTTGTTCTATGGGACAGAGGGACTTGCAGTTTATCTGCACGAATGTCGGGGTGCTGATGTCCCACTTGCATGGGTGGGGTTGAAAGCAAGACCTGAAAGGTGTTAGGACTGGGGAGGAGGGGGTTACACCTAAAGAAAAATGCCTGTATTGTCAGAGCATCTTATAATGGTCCCTGTACGCTCTGTGTTACCCGGAGAGTTTGTCTCTAATCACATCCCTCACACACAGAGCAAAGATTCACATGATGACTAGAGGGAATCTTCTGCAATTTATGGTCTCAGCCTGCATCCTCACAACCCGTGGGGCTTTTGCTGGAAGCTTCAGCGGTGCTTCGTCAAGCCCTTGCATCGCATCCTGACAGGGCTGCCCTTTCAAACTGACTGCAGGGCAACTGTTCAACGCCCCTTAAATCATACCTGGCCCTTCTTTCAAATGACTGGCTCTTCAAGCCTGCAACAGGGGTAGCATTGCCTACCACCTCAGCCTGGGCAACAGATGAAGGCTGGAGCCTTTCCACTGACCCTGGCTGGTGGTTGACCTTGAGTCAGCTGTTTTCTCTCGCCAGGTTTCAGTTTTGCCATTTGTGAAGGAGGAACAATGATATTTACCTCCCTTCATGAGGCATTCTGAGAGCTAGACATGAAAAAACGCCTATAAAAATGCAAAGCATGACTATGATTTATCTAACAGCTTTTCCACCCCAGTCCTCAGCCTCTTTGTTACAAAGACTGACAACTGTGCTGAATGCAGCAGCAGACAACATGTGGGTTCCCTGAAATGAGCCTGAGCTCCCCCTTGCAGGGAGCGCGCAGGCTGGCTCGGAGGCAGCAGGAGAGGGGGACTCGGCTGGAAAGGAGGTTTGGCGCGTCGGCAAAGGGATGCTGCTGTTCAAATGAGGCACCTTCGTCCCAGGTTATAATTCTGCACGCAGGAGGGCAGGGGCTGGAATTAACGGCCGTGCTGGTACAGCCCATCCCTTGCGACTGCAAGGCACAACCTGGCACAAACCACAGCCCAAATCTGCTGCAGGGGGGAGGGAGGGACGTGGACAGAGCAGCAGCGTGAGAGCGGGACAAAAAAATCCTGCATGGCGCAGGATTTCAAGCCAAGGAGAGGGATCCCTTTTCTAGACAGATTGGGCAATCTATCATTTTTGCTGTCAGTTAAAATAGCCTGCTGAGGGGAAGACTTCACTGTCAGGATCAATAAGAAGCCTTCTTCCCTCTCCATCCTTACTGTGACCAGTTTTACTCTCATCTAAATGCAAATCTGTTACCAGTCCCTAAGTGAAAGTCTCAAATAAAAGGGGTAAGAGAACCCCATGGACAATGTACAGGTGACTGATTCCCTAATGCCAACGCTATTAATAATGCCCCACATCAGCCAGTGTACTTTGGAGCTGAATCCTAGTGAACAGGATGAGAGGTCTTTTAAATGATCTATATACTCCTCGCCAGGGACTCCCTTGCATCGATCTGTAAAGATGGGCATTTCATTTCCATAATTTGTCTCGGATAGGTTTCTCTCAGAGTTCTCTAGATGTGTTTGCAGTCAGCTCTCATCTGTATTTCAAAATGCTTTTCAGCCCAGACGGGAGAATTTATAAAAGGCTTATATGTGTGTGCATGTGTTTTGTGAGTGGCTTTAGCCAAAATCTTTCAATGCAGGCTGCTATTTTAAAGGTAAAGTATTAAATTACATCAAGATAAATTCCTTTTCTTCACTTTACTATTAATACAGAAGACCAGGCTGCCATGGACACATGACATTCCCTGAGACAGGATAGGGGATACTGCTGAGTGACATGTTGTCCTTCCATTCCCACGGAGACCTCAGCACTCACCTTCACATCTCTTTTCTCCCCTTCCTCCCTAACTCCTCCTCTCTTCTAGTGCTGAATAAAACTGATACAGTTCTCCACGCAAATGACCCATCCTACGCCCTTCTCTTGAGAGAGCCCCTGACTCTTTCTGGAAAAGCAAATTCACCTCTTCTGACCTGTGGAATGGCTTCACATATTTCATAAGAAGGGCTCAAAAAGCACTGAAGCAGACAACACTGCAGTCTGTTTCACCCTGATTTAACATCAGATTTTAGGTCTGAAATGTCATCGAGTTAAGCATATAATGATAAAACTAGGTCCCAAGGCAGCAAAGCATTTAAGCATGCACTTTAAGCATATGAGTAATCTCACTGGCTGTGTACAGAAATACAGTTTTGGTGGGAAACATGATCATGTTCTTTGCCAGACTGGGGAGTTAGTAGCCCAAAATGTTAGTGTGCAAACAAATCAGGAAAGTGCATGCATAAATCATCACCTTTAAGCCTTCATTGGGGAAATTATTCAAGTACAGAGGCAATTGCAGCAACTGTATGAGCACTTTGCTCCTGCCAAGGGATCTGAAAGCTGCTCAAAATCCAGGTGTTTTACCTTTTACTCTTTATACTGACATCAACACACTAATGCCCAAAGCGATGTCCTCTGCACATCCCTTGTACTTGTTGGCCATTCCATTCTGCTGTAGCAGATCCTGAAATCTTAAGTAAAACTGCAGTTTCATTCCCAGGGGATAGAGACTGAACGGCGTGTCGGTAGTTTGCCTTTTCCATATTTATTGCTTCCGCAGTCTGTCTGGCAAGTCTCTGCTAGGCTGGTGTTGCAGTTTGGTTAATTTAGCGAAGGTTTGGAGGCTCTCTGCCTCATCTCCCTTCCAAAAAGGGGACCACAGTTGCCTGAAGAATCTCATCCAGCCCACCGGGTGGCACAGGGGGAGATTCTCCTGATCCTTTCTGCATCAGCAGTGTCACCTGGAGGTGGGAGAAACCCCACTGGTTTCTTCACCACAGCCCCTTTGCTGACGTGCTGAAGAACTGCACTGTGCTTCAACGCTGCCTCACCTGAGCATCCCCAAGCCCCACAGAGGACCCTGCGCTTGTGCTGATCTCACCCACAGCCAATGCTAATGCACAGGGGGGTAACCCGGAGGATTTTAACATCCCGACTCCCGACCTCCATCATGCCAGATTTGCTCTCTGGCTTTGTTTTCTAAGCCCCTGTTTAGCAGCATTGCTTCTCTCTCCTTCAGTCACAGCCCTTCTCTCACTCGCCCGATAAAGCTGCCCCGAGCCCCATCGTCCGCTCAGTTCTCTGACACACAGATTAGCCAACAGCTACAAATAAAGGTACCGGCTTTGCTTTTCTGGAAGGGATTAGTGTGCTTCCAGAAGAATGTCAAATCCACAAGCCGGTCCCTTTGTTCTGCTCCACTTCATACACATGTGTTTTTGTAGAGCCTTATAAAAAAGAAATGAAAAAAATCCAGGGGGGGGAAGATAGAGGGGGAGGAAAAGAGACAGATTGCTTTGCTATTGCCTGGCATTATCTCCCCTCGACTTTATCGGGGGTGGAGAGGAGGCAGCAGTGTCAAAGCAGCAGTGGATTCTCTGGATGCTGCAGCCGCGTACAATGCTGCGAGTCAGATGTTAATAATTATTTAGCAGTTGAGTGTGCGGGGGGGGGGAAATTGAATTTACATGCATCACTACAGTGGCCTTTAAAAGTCTTAGCATGAAAAATGCATGACTGCGCATGCATTATTTATTCAGCAATGAATAGAATTTCCCAAAGATCAGACTTGCAGGTCAAGACTGACAAATTTGGCAGAATTAAGCATCGTTTCTATCAGCTCAAAGCAGATATGAAGGGGGACGGTGCTTCAACATGTAAGGCATTGCTGCTTTGTTGCATAAATCTGGTTTTAGAAAGACGTGCAGAGTTTCCCCCGACCAGTGCTCCCTTGCCAGCCCGTGTTTAGCAGAAGAGAGTCTTGATTTTCCATTCATCGTGGATTCAGATTGGGTTCACTCCCTCTTTCGACAATGAAAAGCCTTTTAACGCTAAGTATCTGTGGCAGAATCTAGTCGTTTTGATCCATGAAGCCCCATTTATTTCAGGTTTTCTTGTGTTTGTTCTGTCATCAGCGAGGCAGCTTGAATACAACCTTGAGGCTGCCAACTGAAAAATGCCCCCAAAATTCTCTCCGTCTCTCTCTTTTTGCCTTTCCAATTGTAATTCTTGTTTGAAAATAATTTTGTGCAGTCTCTAGTCCAGCTGCCTCCAGAATACCAATGAAGTACATCTGAGACAGCAACTCTATTTTCGCTAGCTGGTCTGATCCAGTGTTAGGCAGTATGCAGACCCTACCAAATACGTGTTCCCCTCGCTGTACGCTCAGGCGTGCGTTCATCGCTCCCGGCACACCAGTACCCCTACAGACCAAACTTCTAAGCAAAACCGTTGCTGCCTGACAGTGCATCCCAGCGGTGGGGGAAGAGCTGGACCGCGTAGCGTGGGGAAAGCTCTGTGTGCAGAACACCCAGCTCCAAGTTCCAGCCCAGTATTACCAAACCTCGTTAGCTAATGAATGGGAGAACATCTGGTCACTCTGTGGGCTCTCATTCTGGAAAGATAAATCAGAGATGCTTGGAGTTCTCCCCCTGTCATGACTAGAAAGCCACGAAGACAGGCACACATCAGTTTTTTGCATAGTTTAGCAGCTTATTAAAAAAGGAGCACATTTAGCTTGTGTGTGGGTCTCCTTACAGAGGCATTTGTTAACCCATTTGCCTTTGAATTCTACTGGGGAGACCCTTGGCATGGGAGAGGTGAGCTACAGGTTTTGAAGTCTTGATAAATACCTACCCATTGCTTAGTGATGGGAGGAACAGATCTGTAATCACTGTATTTTTCTTGCGTGTATTGAGATTTCAGTGGGAAGGAGTGCCCTCTGTTACAGCTGCTCCGAGGTCACCGTCCCAGTGGGACCCTGTTGAACAGGGTAGATAGACCCAGGCCACCCCAGCAGGACCTGACGGAGGCAAATGGCGTAGGGGCGTGAGGAGGAAGAGGTGTGAGGAGGAAGAGGTGTGTGGAAAGGGATGAGCTGGCTGGAAATCACCACAATTTCCATGGCAAGAGTTGAAGCAGGGCAGACGAGCAAAAAAAAGGCAGGCGGGGAGTGAAAGGGAGACAAAGCAATTTGGGGGAAGGGGAGGCAAATGGTGCAAAGTGCTACCAAATACAGGCTGGAAGAATGCAGATAATCCCCTTCTTGCTTTGGCTTAGCCCCATGACATGTAAGCTTTCCTGACTGCATACATTTTCATCTGTGGAAGGACGGGAAACACTGCTTGGAGCAAATTGACACTGCTGCCCTGGAGTCTGTCTCCCATGGGGACAGAGGGCTCAGGGGACAGATAAGTCACAGGAAGGAACAGCAAACATCTTGTGTCCCACCACCATGCCCCTGTCTTTGTGCCGAAGGATCTATATCATAAGCCCTAGTTCTGCCCCCAGAAAGGACATGAAAAATAGTGTGAAACAGGTGCAAACCAAACACAAGGAAAACTGTAGGGTTTATGAGCTTGGTACACTGCTATTCCTGTATAATGTCAGTAAGATTTTCCCCACCACCATCACCCTCACAAGTGCCATAAGTGCGTAATACACATCCTACAAGTACAGAAGCATCTCAGGAGCAATCTACTCTGGAGCTTGCTTGAAAATTGCTGTTTGCTGTGATGGTACCCAAGGGAGCACTGCTCTCTAATATTTGTTTAAAGGAGACTGGTAAAAGTAAAGTAATGCCCTTACTTTCTGAATGCAGGCTGTTCCCTACAACATTGGGCAAAATTGAATTGCTGAAAGAATAGCAACAACTTGCTCTGCTCTGGAGTGAGGGATCCTAATCCAATCAACGCGTACAGGTAGAGGGGTGAAGCCTATGTAAGGAGGCAAATAATATCTACAGTTGGCATTTGGTATGATGCTTATAGCAAGGCTGCCTGCCTAAACATGAGCTGGCTTTTGGCTTTTTTTGTTGCCTTGTTTGGATTTTGTGTGGTTTTCTGTTGTTTTTGTTTGTTTGTTTGTTTGTTTTTAAATAGATACATGGTCTTATAAGAACCTCAGAAGAAGGAGTAAGCACCTGCAGTGGCAGTGTGTGACTTTGCCTCTTGCCAAAGCCAAGATGAGCAGAGGCACTTTTGGAGTCTCAAGCTCTAAATGCCTCTAGGAAAGAGTCCAGTGGGAAAGTGCTGTCAAGGTGATATCGCTTGGCATGCACGGACTTCTGTAATGAAGCCAGTGGGAGAAGGAGGAGTATAGGACTGCCTGAGAAAAGCTAGAGGCACTGAGTGTCTGCCTGCCTCATACATAGCATTGTGCTTATACACGGGGCGGCTTAGTAAGTGGATGGGGTGACGGGAGACCATTCACACCTGCCAGTTAAGTGTTCGGGGAGCCTGGACAGCCTCTACTGTCCTTCACCCACCTCCCAGCTGCATTCACGAAATAATAATCCCCTGTGCCTAAAATACCTCCTTCCACGCTGAGGCTGCTGCTTTTCACTGCCTATGCTCTGCTCCATAGTAGTCAGTCCGATGAAGGTGACATAGCTCATACGTAGAAGCGTTTTTTTCCTTTCCGTTGAAGTTGCTGAGTGTCAGCCTCTCCCTTTGTACAGCTGCACACATAGACCATCTCACTGAGGTCTACCCTCGCTGCTATGAAGTGCTGCCTTTTCACACAAGGTTCCTCAGTAGCACTCCAGCCCCGCTCTGCCTTAATAACGGCAGCAAAACTCAGCCCGGGAGGTAATAACCGTGTGTGAATCTTAGCATTAATGTTTGTGAAGTGCTTTGAGATCCCAGCAGGGAAATTGCGGTACAGTGAAATATTAAACTACACAGATCCCTACAAGCTTGCAGGCAATCACCAAGTGACCTGAGAGGCTTTTTGTTCTTCCCCAGCCTCTTAGTTTCTCTGTACAAACTATGGTTCACTGGGTACGAGATCATCTGCAGTTCAGTTGTAAGGAATATCTTCATTCCACTTCCAGGCAGGGAGAGGGGGCAGATAATAGAATGTAATGCAGAATCTTTTATTGCTTGAGTCATATTTATCATTAATTCAGCTACCGTTTACAGATGCAAAGAGAGAACTAAAGTGACTGTCCTTAAAAAATATATTGGTTGAAATAATTCTAGGCATTGTTATTCCTAATGTACACTGTCGTGTTCATTGTTATCAGAATGGCTCTGTGAAATTGCTGTGGATGTACGAGGCTATTTTCATAATTCACTTTTGACACACATTCTGGGCTGCTGCTTTTACAGTGGACTTTCACTTCTTGCCTTTAATCATTTGGGTTGTATATTGCTTCTTTGCATTCTCATCACAACAAGCAATCATCCCAGAACAGGTATATATCTCTCCTGAATTCAGTACTTCTGCACATTCCAGGCAGGTGTGGACTCATGAATGCTCAGTGTGCCTCGATTTATCCTCATGGACTGCAACCATTTCAGAAACATTCGGTGTTGCACCCAGAGCTTACCCGGGGTTCTTTTGGAGTTGCATTTTATTAGGTTATATTTGATCACAAAATCCTGAAAAACCAATGTTTTCGGCAAGATTTCTTACAACACTTTGTAATTACTGTAATAACTTCCCTATGAAGATCTCAAAGTGTACATTACCAAATGAGCTTTGTGGCACTCCTTGGAGATGTATAAATATTATTATTCCCACTTTATGGGTAGGGAATTTAAGTAATGAGGAGGAAAGGTGATGTATCTAAGGTTGTGCTGGGACTACGTTAGACAGAGTAGGATAACGTGAAATCAAACATAGCTCTGACCTCCTAAATCTCCCTTCATTAATTTAAACTCTGAATGATGCATCCTTCTTATCTGGAGGGCTGGGCATTGATGTATTACCGTTGGGGCTTTTATCTGAGGATCCAAAGGGCTATGAGCCCTCACGTTGGCATTGGTCAGCGTTCTACATCTTGACTACTCAATGGCTAGAAACTCAGAAAGGAGTTTTCTTTTTTTGGAAGTGTAATTTCTAATGTAAAGAAAACTCAGCCATACCAAATAAATGTTTCCTTCACCCGTTTAGTGAGATGGGTACGTCGTGTCTCTGCTGCCCTGGAGATGTCTGGCAGCGGAAGGCTGGGGCTACCTGCACAGGGGCCTTTTGAACTCGGGCTAGCTGAGAGCTTGTTTATGTCCCTGTAACCGGAGTGAATTAGCGGACTTTAATTTCAGAGCTATTCCTTTTGTGTCCACCTCTTACTAACCTTTAATTATGCCTTCGTGCTCACTCTCGCAGGCTCTGTAATTGACCACAAATTTAGTTGTGTGGCCCAAATCAAAGGCAGAGGCACATAACTGTATTAAGGTCAATTATCGTGTGCTACAGTTCTCCTGCAAAGTGAGCTGCTTCTGGTAAACTGTATCATTAAACAGGCGGTTTTTCATTGCTAAAGTTGCTCTAGTTGTGCTTTTTCCTCAAAGTAACGCTAACAGGTCATCAGCACCACAGAGGATGGTGGTGTTGGAGACAACACGGCAGCCAAATCTCATTGCACGCCTGTGATCAGGGTTTGAAATTCACTAGAAAGGAGTAGTTGATGGTGGACCAGGGTTTTGTCTGCCTTACAGCCAGTTCTTCTGGAGGGTCTAACATCTGAGCCTATCAAAGTTTCGCAATATTAATTAAGTCATCTAATACCCTGTCGCATTAGCATGCATTTCACAAATGCAAATGGAGCCCTCAAAGTTCAGTTTGTCTAAAGCCAGTCTGAACATCAGTGGCAAAGGATCATAAAAGCTGGAGAGGGGAAAAGCCTGTGGGAACATTGAGTCACTCCTCTTTTAATGCAGGATTATTCTTAAAGAATAATAGGCTGAACTGTATGCAGTAGAGGTTTTAAAATCCCATTTAAAAAATAAATTAAAAGTGTCAGAGTGATTTTTGTATGGTGCTAACTGGGAAATCAATCTGTACCTTTTTTTATATCTAAAAAAATGCCATAGAAATAAAAACATCTATGTAAACACGGAGGCATGTGTCAGGTAGAGTAATTAGGGAACTTCTTGATCTGTGAAAGACAAATTTTACCTTCTACATAGCAGTACAGTTTTCAACAGCTAACAGGGGATTTCTGAATTGCGCTGTGTTTTCACAGATGAGTTTCCCAAGGAACAGCCAAACTGAAATAGACCCTTGTATTGAACAAAACAAACAAACAAAGAAACAAAGACCAAAACCTCCAGAGCTGTTGTTTTGCATCCTCAGTGAGCCACAGTCAGCGAGGAAGTTGTGTCCACACTTGACTTTGGGTGAATGAACGGTCAGGTATGTACTGGAGCCGGGGCAGAGCTGGAGTTCCTAGCTGAATTGGGATCAATTACTGGTTTGCACCTATTACAGATATTCTTCGCTCTGCTGTCTTTTCAAATAGGTAGCTGTTGTTGGAGTTACAGATGCTTCTACTGTTTGTTAAAAGCTATTGCTGTGTGTGGCCAAGCAGTGTTGTTTATATATCAGCTCGAAGCACCGGCAAGGTACAGCTGTATTTCCCATTGCACACCATTTTGCTGTACTATGAAGTATCACTCAGATTATTTTTTTTTTTTTAATAAACATCGTCCATATGGAAAAACATGCACATGGAAAATGTTGCTGTTTTCATTTACGCAGTCTAGGGCAGTGACTTTTAAGAGAGAGATAAGGAAATTGTACCGCTGTGTCAAAACTGAACTCGGTAACAGAATCAGAAAATAATCGCAGTTTAAGAGAGAAATGCTTCAAATTCCTGGAATAAAGGGCACCTTATTACGAGCTGAAGGTCTATGAATAATCCATTATCTGGAATCTGCAGAAGATTCAGTAGGAAAGCCATTGTTGTATTTCCTTTATACTTGCTGGAATTCAATTTCATTTTGTATTCTTCTTTGATGTTAAAATATTGATGTTTACATCGCTACTACACCTAGATGCCAAAACTGGTAATGGGAAGACAGTGGACTGCAGCTAACATGAAAATTAGGAGAAAAATAAGTTCTCTTTGAAGAGATTTATGGCTCCCCATGGTTTTGTAGTATGAGGTGGCTTGTACTGCTTGGGAAAGAGTCTTATGTTTTTACAGCTCGGGATGGGAATCAGTTTAGGACTTTAGACCTTGACTAACACAGCCTTGCACTGTCTTTTTAATTTCCTGACAGTCAGTGGTTTTGGTCAGGATAGTCCTTGAATCTGGCAGTGTTAGAAAGTGTCATCTTTCTGTCAGACCTGGAATAATTCGATTTCTGTGTGATGCGCATCAATCCTCCCAGCCTGCCAACTGCGGCCAGGATACGGCCCCTCATTACTGAAGGTCACCCCAGGCACGACACGGTGCTCTGACCCTGGACTCGGGCTCCCATCTTTCCAAGGGACCCTGTCGCAGGGGGCTCTGCCTAGCAAAAAGGAGACAGCCCCCAAGGACCTGCAGCCAGCGGGCGCACGCAGCACCCGGGTCGACACTTCCTAACCCTAAACCTAAGCAACCATGGGAACAGAGCATATCAGTTCATCTCATCTTGATTTAAAGCCAGGATTTCCCGACTCTGTTGAGCACTTGTTCCAATGGTAAAGTGCCCTTGCTGTTAAAAAAAATAAATTTTAATCATTTTATTTCTAATTTAATCTTTGATGAATTCAACTTCCAGCAATTTAATGCATTTGTCTGTTAGAATAAAGAACCCTCTTGTATCAAATGTTCTCTCTATGTAGGTACTCACAAACTCTGATTAAATTGTCTCTTAATCTTCTTTCAATAAGCTTAATTGAACATCATAATATCAGTTGAATCTCCCAAAAAGGGCCACCTCTTGATAACTGATTTTCCAAAGAATCTTAAAGACACAGGAACAAAGTGTACTGGTTCCTCCCTCCTCTTTTTTTCTTCTGGCCTCCATTAAAAAAACCAAAATACGTGGCAAGGAACCTGTCTTCTGCCTGCTTAGTTGAACCTCGTTTCCAAGGCAGGTTGATGATATGACAAATCAAAATATTAAAAATCCTCCATGGCGCCAAGGTGCTCTTGGCACTGAATTCAAAATGATTCTGAATAACGAAAGAAATGGAAAAAATTCTGAGATATGTGGTTACGAGATATCCTCCAAGATATCTTGCTAGACCTATTCAATGGTAACTGGTTATCTATTATCACTTTCACAAATTATAATTGCTTTTCCCTTTTTATGGCTCTTTTAAGAGGTTGCAATTTCTCTTCCCTGGCGGCAGGCAAGCTCCCTGCCGGGCGCTCCCTCTCCTCGCCGCCAGCCGATGCTGCTGGTGGGCCAGCGGACAGGAGGGAGCATCTTCCCCGAGGGCGAGAGCTCCTCCCAAACCCCGAGGGGGAATCCACTGGAGGGGTTCCCATGCTGCCCATCTGCCCTGGCCGCTCACCCCGTCCCCCCCAGCACCTCCCCACCTCTGCCTAGGATTCCCCGGGCCAGGCACATTCACCGGGCCGCATTGTCCCAGAGGGGTCGGCAGTGTCTGGCAAACGCAGGGACCAGGAGCAGAGATGGAATTGCTGTGTAATTCTGAGCTTTGCGACGTGACGGGAGCTAACGCCTGGTATTTTATGTTTTCTTTCCTCGTACGGAGTCAAGGACTAAGAGGTGCTTTATCTTCTTTTCCCCTGTGAGATCTTTGCAAAACTCTCCTTTTTTTTTTCAGTTCGCACCACAAGCAACACCAAACCATCAAACGCGAGGTGCTCCTGCCTCAGTGTAATCCTGGGTTAAATGCACAATGTGATCTAAGGGTATGTAAACAGCTGTCCTTCCCGGTGCAGCAAGAGAGCTTCTATTCCCAAGAGAGCTAACAAAGCTAAGCATACTACAGTTTCCAAAAACATCTAAAACTTGACAGACATTTTATTGACACCTTAGAAATAGGGGCGTCTACCCAGCAGCCTGCTGACCCCTTCCGCTGATAGTCAATCCCACATCGCGCTGCTTAAAACACTCACAAGAGTCAACGCTACGGGAAAGTCCCCAGCCCGGCGGGAGGGCTGGCAGCTCACCGTGCGGGAATACGGCTGGTGCAGACACCCTCCCCTCCTGTTAGAAGACTTTTTAATGTTTTTTTATTTTTATTTTTAAATTTTAAAAACTGCAATCTGAGCCCAGTGCAATACAAGAGGTGTTTCAATCAAGAAATTGGGGGTGCCCCCCCCCCCAGTTGCCTTGTGCAATCGTCAGCAGCGCTGTGAAACATTACTGGTGAAAAAACAACGAGAAACGTAGAAAATGAGCAATGGCGAGCTAAAGCTTGGGTGTCGACTTTGCTTTGCCATTTCTTCCGCTGCCTTTGTCAGTCATTTTGGCAAGGTGTCAAAAGCTACCACGTTAGCGTGTATGCGGAGTCGCACCCCCTCTTACACGTGTATGTCTGATCTGAACACGTTGTCTGAGAATCTGCTTCCCTGCGAATCCCGGCACATACATCCTCCTGCTTCAGCCATGGGGAGGATCAGAAATAGTATCTGCCTGACAGCTCTGAACAGATGGAAAATACTAGTGTCGATGTCTCAATTATTAAGCTTCTGTGTATTCCCAGTGATTGCTGCCATGCTCTAAAGAGCTAACTACGTGCACTAAGCCTTTCGCCTAGACTTCCAGGTGTCACTGGGTTTCCAGTTCTTAGTTCTGCAGAGCGTTACTCAGAGTAGCCGATCTGTTGTAGTTATTGGTATTCTCTCTTTGACATCTTAACGCCTTCCTAAATCTCTAACATAAATGCATCCTCAAACAAATGTCTCTTGCTCTTCTACTACCATTTTTAAGTACTACCGGAGGGCATGCTGCAGGCCATCCCCAAAATGAAACATTAATTGCGAGTAGATGTTTTCAATGCAGAAGCCTCGATGGAAAAAAAGGTACTTCTGTTGCCAGTGGGAGCCTGTGGACCTGTAAGTCTCTGGGTCTTACATCTGTGTAGCCCCGGGTGGCTTTGAGGGGAGATTTCACACTTGTGAGCATGCACACACAGAACAGAGAACGTAATCCCATAATCTGGTTATATCTGGTGCTTACTTGCCAAAGAATTGCCCGCATTACAGCAGTCACCAGGTCAATGAAACTCTATAGTCTTTGGTGCGTGTGCAGGAGAAACTCAGAGGATGTCAGTGAAACTCCTCTTGAGTTTGATGTTAGGCATGTGCTTAACTGGGCCTTACACTGGAAAAACATCCATAAACATTCAAAAAATCAAAGATGTATTGCTCTGAATATCTTAAGAATATTTAGAATAAATTTCAGGAACATATGGTCACTGCACATTGCTTTCTTTTTTCCTTGCTAATGTTTCTGGTTGCCCATTCATCTTATAATTAACAAACCCAGAGGGATAAATCGTTGTTTCCAGCAGCGTAGTGTATAGTTCCTGGGACAATGGCCTGGAAGCTCAGTACAGTACTCTTTATCAGCTATTTCGCCTACTCTGGCAGCCAATAAAAATCCCTGGAAAGTGTTGCTGTTGGTGTTCAGTAAAGTTGTTGCCCACTTCTTGGTGTGCTATAAACTCTGAATTCCCCATGCTGTGCCTGTTGGGCCTGGCAGGAGCCTGTTATGGCTCCACTCCGCAGCCACCTCTATGGGGATATTGATTATTTATGCCCCAGCTGCCTTAAAACTAAAGCAGTTGAGAAAGCGAGAGAGAAAAGCAGCATTCCCAGGAAAATGGCTGAAGCAGGTTCAGCTTGTGGTTCCTTCACACTGTGAATCTCCTTCAGGAAATGAGTATTTAAATCTGTTATTCTTAAGGGAAACATTAATAACAAGCTTAACTCTAAACAAGCTTAAATGGTTTGCTGGATTTTCTGACTGAGAGGAAAAAGAAGGTGGGAGGAAAGAAAACAGCATAGAGGAGTCCAAAAGAATAAAAGAGAAAGCCAAAAAAATGAAGACGCATAGAAGGAATACAGAGCTGCAAGGAGGAATAAAATGTTAGGTATTAAATTGGGAGGGGGAAAGGGAGAATTCAGATGTACTTGAAGGAAAATAAGAGCAGCAAAGGCCAAAAAAGCCAACCCCCCCCCCCCCAAGTTTGGAAATAAAAGTCAAAGACAATATATCCCTATCTTAAACTTGAGTTAATATTCTAGTGAGACAGAATAAATTATTTGTACTCTATAGCCCACTTCATGTTTACCTGATATGCAACTGCAAAGCTTATTATTATTATTATCATCATTATTACTATTATTACAAGGAGCAGTTGGTTTCTGGGGGAGTACTAACAAACCAGATCTATTCTTTCCATTTCTCCTTCACGCTCTGCTTCTGCCAGAGGAACGTGAATGAAATCAGAGCTCCAGCCCCGGCACTCACACCCACGGCGCGGTGGGGTGTCTGCAGGTGAGGTACCGGCGCGTTGGTGCCTTTGCGCTGCTGCAGCCAGCGAGAGCCGAGCCGCCCCTCTGCTCCTCCTGCCTGCGCCGCTCCTCACTCAAGACGGATGTTAAAAATCCCATCTGAGGGAGGATGCGCTGCAGTCCGCTGCTGTATTCTGTGCTGGAGCTCACGCCGTGCTGCAGAGCAGCAGCGTACGTCATATGTGCAAACCCGAAGTGCATGAGCAATAAATAGAGTAACAGAGTTCTTATGCCTTATGTTCAAATGCATTCCCGGGGTAGCACGTGCTGTGGGGCAGTGGAAGTTGCACGGATGGGATATCCAGGGCTGTAGCGAGGGAGGAGCAGGGGAGCACTCATCACCTGTGAGGGACGGCAGCTCCTTGCTCTTAGTGGGACCCCAAATTGCCTTGGCAGCAGTGTCCTGCCTCAGCAAGATGCACTTCTGGCGATACGTTCAAGAGTATGGGGAGAAGAGCTGCTTTTGCCCCTGCTGCTTGCATGGGGGGGGGGGGCAGGAGGGGAGGGAGACATTTATCCTAGGACAACAAAGTGCCTTATTATGGTATTAAATGTATGTTGCTCTATCACACACCTTGCTGCTCAGCCACCCGTCAGCGCAGGGAACTGCTAAGCTTTAGGACCCGAATCCTCATCTGCAGCAAGCACACCTGCTATCGGTGAGTCTGTGATGCCTGAAAGAGTTTCTGAAGTTAGGAGGAAAGTAAATTTTCAAATCTTTTGCAGTCCCCTGCCCTGCTGGTTTTCCTCAGTCCATTTGGGCTTCCTAGGCTGGCTTCGCGCGGGGGTTTATCTCCCGGGGCCAACACGAACACTCAAGAGGCAGCGGCTTTAGTTGCGAGGGGTTCAGCCCCGGCTGCTCAGCAGATCTGCCCCCTCACCCCAGAAGAGAAGGCAGTTCCCGCCAGCTGTAGGTAGAAGCAAAACAGGCTGCGGGACCTGCTGAGGACGAGCTGAACGTGGCGAGGGAACGCGCAGACGCCGAGCAGCGGAAAGCAGAGCTCGTTTGGGGAGCTCAGAAACCGAGCGAGCCCCAAGTTAGCAGAGGCTGTAGACAGAGGGTTATACATGGTCCTCCGGTTGCTGGGCTGAAGGCTGGGGAACGCAGGTGGTGAAACAGCGAGGGAGCGGAGCGTGTGCAGTTGTTAGTCAAGGGCCCCTGCAGCGCGGCAGGATGCGGTGCCGGTGCTGCAGGCAGAGGGCTGCCCGCGGAAGGGAGGAAGAAGGGGAGCAGGGACATAGCGAGGAGTCCAGGAGCGGACAGAACGGTGCAGAGCCGGGGAGCTTTGTGTCTGCATGAACCGTAACCTTCTGGTGCCACGCATGGTCTAAACGCCGAAACACAACCGGGAAAGCAGCAAATAAATGGAATAAGGAGCTGTCCCCCCAAAAGCCCTAGAGCTGCTCAGAGCAACCACCGCTCTCCCGTCTCAGAGCACCGGTCAAGGCAGACAAACTCCCACGCAGGCTCTCTGCCTGGGGGAAGGAGCAGAGAAGGACAAAGGAAAATGTTCCTCTAAACCTTGCACACGCGCGGCCAAGAATTTAATTACATGCCATCTTTTGAGTCTGTCCCATACCTCGCTCCCTCAGGGACTTGCTGATTTCTTTACTCATTGAAACTAATCCCAATCACCTTGTTTGGATGGTTTAACTCCTTGGCTGGCCCAGGTGCCTTATTGCTTCTGCCAAGATACTATTTCATTCTAAAATTCATATTTCATGACCGAAGACTCCCCATGATACAGACGATTTTGCTCAATGAACAAGAGCAGTTGGGAAATAAGGAGGGCCTGCCAACAGAAGAGAGAAGTGTCAGATGGTGTGCATAGCTAGAGGATCGCCTGTCACTGGATGTCTGTTTTCTCAGAGGACCTATATCGTGAAGTTGAAGTTCTCTAGGTAAAACAGAAAGTCATGTCCAGGGGTGTCCCCCGTTCCTGGGGCTTTGGAGTCATCCTTCCACAGCTGCTAGGAAATAGCATCTGGTGAGCATCTGCCAACAGTGACAATCTGCAGATGACAGCATGAGGGGGTGCACGTGCAATGTCAGAGATATGGGTGAAGATGCACAGTTAATCTTTGACACAAGAGCAGACCTGGGGGATCTTTGGTGGTTACTCATAGGCTGGCATGTGGGGCTGTCCCCGGAGGAAGGGGGTTGGAGTCCAGCTGCTTTGCTGCTGTTTGTTTGAATGCAGGTACTGCTCTGTGGCTCAGAGGCACTCCTTCCTCACATGGGCATTGCTTTGGCTTTGATCATCGTACAATTTATGTCCAGCAATCTTCATCTCAAACTCTGCATACCTGTAAATATGTAAATGTAACAAAATTTTGGGGGGTCAGTGAGTAGAAACTTCAGATCTGACTAAAGAAAGGAGCAACTTGGAGAATTTTTCTTTGAGATCTACTAGTGAACTCTTTCCAATCCATGTTTGGGTTGATGCTTAGTTCTCAGCCTCCATGGAGCCTAGGGCTCCGTGTGAAACTGGGTTTCTTTTGCACTCCCAGTTTGGTCCTAGCTGTCTCTAATTCACCCCCTACTCAGTCAATGCACAGTCTTTGGTATCGTTCTGATTTGAGCTTTGGGTTTTGCTGGAACATGGGAAAAGCAAAGGGAGACAACACAAATGATATCCATGGGCTAGGGAACATATGTGACCTTTGCGTTTGTCACAGCCGCTTAGAGAAGAGGGTGCTGTTTGCTTCATAACCATTGCAAAATCCTTCACAGGTGGTTAACGCATTCTATCAGCACATGAAAGAATAATTGGATAGCCACTTTTTTAAGCTGTATGTAACCAACCATATCAAGTTTATCACTAAATGTCACAGTTTATCATAATCTAATCACCAGAGAGCAAGAAAAATGGGCATACTTGTCTCCATCGATAAACAAGTGATTATTCAGACAATAACTAGGTTTATTTCCTTTATTTCCATAAATGTTTGAAGTCTTATGAAGATGCTCTGGAGAAAGGATTATTTATGTTGGCATCCAGACAGTATAATGATAGGAGGTTTAGAAAAGCTGGAGAGAGATGTTCATTTAGAAACGATCCTAAAAGTCTTAATCATTTTCATTCTGCAGAAGGAAATTGGGACATCAGATTATTTATCAGATTAAAAATGCACTGCCTGTTTCCTATTGTAGCACGCAAGCCCAATGCACAATAGCATCACTGGAAAGCCAGTAACAAGGAAAGAGCCAAAATTTCTGCTTTAGTTTTTATTTTTAAGGTAACACGGCTGTTTTCCTGCCAATTGGCCCTTCTTCCATGTCCCATTTTTGAAAGTTATGTAGTATCAAATGCTGACATGTTACCAAAGAAAACCACTCCACTGACAAAAGTAGAAACAGTTTTGATCAGCAGCAGGAAAAAAAAGAAAAAGAGGAGTATAAATTATGGCCTCTGGTCTCCAGTATGTTCTAACATGAAGAAAGTTATAGCTTGTCCCCAGGGGGATGACAAACTGCATCTCTGATGGCTGAGCAAATCTAATGCCACAGGACACCTGCGCACCCACGCGTGCCAGGGGACAGGTGTGTGCTGTAGTATTTCATACAAACAGATGTCCTCAGCCCATGCACCAAGTTGCCTGAGCCTCTTACGAGAAAATAGAGATGTCAGGAAAGGAAAACGATTTCCTCCATGATCCATTTGCCCTTGCAGCTATTCCTCACGCCTCCAGACTTCCGGGTGAACATCTGACGGCCACTCAGGTGGCAGCAGCGGCTCTGGGGTTGTGAGGAGGAAGCGTATGAAGAAGAGACGGAAAATATTTTTGTGACAAAAATAGCAATACATCAGTCTGAATGAACGATAAGAGATAAGGACTCTTTCTCCTTGCTCAAGTAGAAACACTAGTGACAGCAGTCTAGGGACACTTTGCCAAATGTGGCCACCAGATGGGTGCTCGCAGTGCAGTCCTGGTTAATGACTTCTGGCTTTACCTGCAGAGAGCTACCAGTTTGATGGCGTTTCCCCTCAATTTCCTTGGAAACATGGGGGGGATTCTACAAGAGGGGAAGTCCTCTGTGAGTTCCTCACCGATCTCGAGTGTGTATTCAGGGTGACGGACTGAAATCCCTGAACAGGGACCCAGGAGATCTGGCTTCAATTCTTCTCCCTTCACAGCTTCTCTCTCTCCCACCCTGACCTTTGAAGCCACCACATCTCTTCAGTCGTGAGTTCCCCAGTTCTTATTGACAGGAACAGCCAAAATGCCTTTTCTCTGTCCCTGCTCTGTTTTGTCATATTACACGTGCATGGAGTACCTAGCAACAAAAAATCTGCATCTTTTCAGTGCTGCTGTAGCATAGCAAGAAGACAGCTCCACTTATTTCCTTCTAAGGTCTTCGGTCACTTTCTGTGACTCTGCGGCCAACCTGGTTTTCCCGGAGGCACTGAGCAAGGCCTTGTGCTGGAAAATAAGCACAGCCATTAGTCCCTAAAAAAAGGGTTAAAGGAGAACTAAAGCGGGTCTATAGCTGCTGGAGATCTCCTTTGAAAATGCCCTTTAACCCCTTTAAAACATTCATTTTAAAGCTTCTTTTAGCCTGACATTTCTGTAATACGTCACTGCAAAATATCTTCTTCACAGCTGCTGGCAGTTCATGGCACCTTGGCGACATAAATGCTGCTTTTGTGCAACAGTGGCCTGCAAGGAGCAAACGCTCCGGATGCTGCTGCTGCGTTTCCTACAGCCCCGCTGTTGGGAAGAGGGGAGGGGGGGAATAGCAACAGCAGGAGGCACCAAACTGGGGGACAGGGGTCAGGGGACAAGCTGGAGAAGATGGATGGGGGCACAGATTCTGTGAAGGGAGGGTTGAATTCCAGACTCAGTGGGAACGGGGTCGCACGTGGTCCCCTCTCAGGGACAGAGGAGTGCCCTTGCTGCCTGTGGCTCCTGGCAGCGGGCTGCCATGCTGCTGCCGGTGCCCGTGCTGCAGAGGACACCACCCCATCGGTTGCTTAGGACACCTCAACATCCCTCCAACACCTTGGGCAGACCACTGCTTTCCATTCTGCAGCAGTTCTTCTGCAGGCTGAGATCTCAGCCAGGTACTTTTCCACTTGTTTAACTGAAATTCGGCTAATTAGACCAAGAAGGACAATGAGAGCTCCATTTCATTCAGCCCTCTCCATACCCATGACAAGGAGCAGAGCCGGCATCGCGGGGCATCTCACCTGGACAGGCCGGATGAAGACCGAGAGGATTCCCCCCCCCCTCCCCCCCCAGCTCCTTCATGCAAAATGAGCTGAATGTACGTTTGATCTTCCTAGAGAATAATGCTTTTAAAAAAGGCAGACGGTGCTTTCTTCTTACCTTTTTCAATTACTGTTTACAACTATTTTCTACTGCGTTTGCGAACTACTTCAAAAGCTTCCTTGGAATTCATACACCCCAGAGTCGTTTGGATGTAGTACAAACCAAGCAATCAAACAAAAGGGGGGTGAAAAAAATAAAAAAAATCACTTGGAGGTTAATAAGATTTCAGATGGAAGAAAAAAGCAATAGCTCAGAGCTGCTGTGTGAGAAACTCTGAACCTATTTATTTCTGTTCTCTCACTTCTTATTTTAATGCATCACAGTTGAATTAGCCTTGGCAGAATTTACAGCCCTTTTGGTCTATTGGGTACGCTAAGTCTTTAATGTCCCAAGTGGTCCTATGATCTGTTAATTACCTTATTGCATGCAAAGCTCTATAGGGCTATTTCTCTACAAGAACTCTTTGTCAGGATCAAATTAGTTCTGGGGACCCCTTTGTGTGATGCCCGAGTGTCCTCAGCTCCGCACGGGGAATGTAAGATCCTCCGCTCGTCGCAGGATGCGTTCAGCCCTTTGCAGGATGAGACAGTGTGTGAAGTAAATGATCAAAGTGGCCCATTAGATAAATCCATGCTCTCATCGTTAACCATCCTGAAAGTTGCAGGGGAATGGTTTACATTTTTCATTTTGTATTCCAAGCACCGCGATTAATTTTGATATTCTCTCTCTCGGTAAGGACCGTTCTGGTGCTTGGCTCTGGAGGGCTGAACAGCAGGTAACAGCTGAACTGAGGCGGTAAAACATCCTCCGGTTTCTTCCTAACCCAGAGGAATTGTCATAAGCAAGGGGAGGTATTGAATGAGTGGTATTTCTGTAAAGGACGGCCCCGTTCAAAGGCATTGCAACAAACAGTTCAGAGAGATTTGAGTTTTCCTCATTTATACAATATCTTTCATCCCTGCCTGGCAGAAATACCAGTTGATGAGAGGCACTCACTTTCCCATCCCCTAAACCCCATGCTACAGTTTGCTTTTCTTCAGCCAAAACCACTGCCTATTACCTTCTAAAATGGCAAATTTCTACTTCTGCAAGTAGCAAAGATCCCCAGGTTCACGGTCCCCATGGCAGCAATGTCTCCTGGGTGCTCCTTATGTCCTTACAAAGCTCAGCAACTGCAGGGTCTCCGTTAATAACATCACTGCAATATCGTTTCAGCTTTCTTTTCTGTCTGTTCTCATCTGCACAGGGGAAATACATGAAGCTTCTCCTCCTGAGGAACACTCCTTAGGGGAGGTTGTCACTGTATCCTCCACCCTGACCCTCCACCCTCCAGTCGCTGCCAAAGCAAAGCAAACTGGGCTCTTCCTGGTGCCTGGCAGAGGCAGAGGCAGAGGCAAGCGGCCGGCTCCCCTCCAGCCCCGGAGGTGGCTGTGCAGTGCCTCACCTCTGGTCCCGCTCAGCCCGCCCGACCGCAGAGCAGTGCTCTGAGTTCATCGGCGAGGTGGCCCTCCACAAAGCAGCATGCAGGGCAGCAGCACGGGGCTTTGCTCTAAAGCTCTGTAAGACCTTACGATGTGTACCCCAGGGTAGCTATTGTGGTGGCCTGTGCTTACCCCGGCTCCTCCACTCTCCTGCAACTGGGAAACAGTCCCCACATCTCTCGGTCATAACATTATTTTGTGCAACTGGAACATCTCTGCTCTGAGGATCTCAGAGCTGTTTATGATCCACTGGGATGGCGTCCCCACAGGATCCCTGCTGAGGCAGGTGAACATGGGAGTCCATCCATCAGACACACGTGAGCACAGATTTTCTAGAGGATGAGGAGAAACTTCGGTTACTGCAGTCCATCCCACCGTGCCCCATCCAGCTGCCCCCTCCACCCTCAGCTCCCTCCAGCCCGGTCAGCAGCTGCGGCAGCCTCATCTCCTCATCTGGATTAGGAATCTGATTCAGCACCAGATTAAATACATGTTCAGTTAAGGCACGGGGGTAAGACCGTAGAGGTTTGCTGAGCCTGAAAGAGGATGCTTTTAAAAAGTCACTGTATTTAGGCCACGGGAAAAAAAAAAGCCTACAAATCAGAGGAAAAAGGGGATTATAAATAGGAATCAAACCAAGCTGTCATTTTTTCATATGTCTTATTCCTTCAAAAGGCCATCCCTGATATCTCCCTGGCCAACTGCTTGGGCTGGGCAGTTCGTTTTGGCTGCGTTTTCACATTTTCTTCTTTTTTGGGGTTTCTGGTACAACATCTGGAAGTGGCAGGATAGAGCATTACAAAGACACAGAAGGAGCAGGGACAGTTTTCTGCACTGCTAAGTGAGCACCACTTTCAATAGCACGGCAGTACCTTAATGTGCCCTTGATAAGCAGAACTTGCGAATACTGTCCCCAGTGAGCAGCAGTCGTTACCAATCACAATTATTAGGCTAACTTGGTTTCCAGAGAGACATCCAACTAAAGAGATCAGCTTCTTAAAGCTCTGCAAATTTGTTATCACTACCTGCAGATGGGGAAACGCGATGCCCGCTTGGCTTCTTACTGCTTTCCCCAAGGTGGCTACTGTCGGTCAGCGGTTGGGTCGAACCGACCCGCTCCTTTCACACCTTCTTAGGCAGAAACAAGGCAAATGGTTGCATTGTAGCTCCAGGGCAGAAACGGGATGGGGACCCCAACCTCCTGACACCCCGTCCCTTATTGGAGCTGCTACGCTGGTGCCATGACCATACGTTTTCTTCTCTGTGTTGGCTCCTTGCCGCAACGCATCACACCTGGTGCCATTACCATAGCAATGGGTTTGCGCCAAACAGGAGTTAAATTATACCAGGAATAGAAATAGGTAGGATTTTTCTTGACTTTCCTTGAGGGGAATAACAACTGCAGCAGCATTCATAATAACAGTATTTGTACAAAGTTAAATACTGGATTCAGTGTTCGTACATACAAAGAAGGACTATTTAATTCCTAAAAAGGAGAGGCCAAAAGCATTTCTTTTAGTAGTGAATCTGGAGTTACAGAGCTGGTATGAGTTTTATGGCTAAAACTGCAGACATTTTCTTTTTTTTTTTTTCCTTCTGAAATATATAGCAGGAGTATTGAGGTCAAACAAGTGTGGGTACTAATGAGCCCTTCACAAATGTGGTGGAGGACCATTTAACAGGGTACTAGGAGACACTGAGAGAATTGACTTCTATAATCATTTAGAAGCTCCTCAGAAGGAAAAAAGATAAGTCTTAATTAGCTAAACTCATAAATATAGACAAGGGAAGAAGCATGTATATGATGTAAGGGTAAAGTGGACAGGGTAAACAGAAGGATTAGGAAGAAATTCCCAATGTATAACATCACAGTTGTGAATTTATTATGAAGATAAGTTTTATGTTGACAGGAAGGTCAGAGGAAAAGATGTGTGGGTGCTGCAAAATCAGAGCATATAATGGTAGTAAACTTTATCAGCGATGGACAATAGACTAACTGGTTCTCTAGTACCAAGACTAAATGAGGGGTATGTTGTAAATGAGAGACAGTCATTAGACAGACAAGGGCAAGAAATACACAATTAAAGAATGGAAAAAAAAAAAAGAAAACAAAAAGCCACAAAACCCCAAGGTGGAGATTCTTTGGAGGTTTTCTTTGAAAAGACCATGTTAAAAAATAATGTGGCAAATGTGAGTCTTGTCAAAGCTGGATTAAAAGAAGAAAGTACAAGTATAGTCAACTCTGCACCAATATGCAAAAGAAAAGATAAAAGGTAGAAAGATGTAGTCGCAGCTATGCAGACATGCTCCGGGGTGTATTAGTTGTACTACAGGAGGATGTACAGAGTTACCCAGAGGTGGGTGTGAAGCACAATATGACAAATGTGGCAGGACTGCGCACTGGACAGTCTGCCAGTACGAGCTGCGTCTCACACTGTGAGCCTGACAAAATGATAGGGACGCAAGAAGATAAGAGTAATGGAATTTCTCATGCATTGATTTTCTTGAAACATTTCCTAAAGGTCCTGGCAAGGTTAGCGTAAGCACAAGGTATGATAGTGCTTTACTGTGGGCTTTGCCCACTCAGTTAGTGTGTTTTGTTGGAAACAGAAAAAATAGACACCTGCGGCTATGAATGTAACTTGGTAAGGGTTGTAAAAAAAGATGAAAAGTGTAAAAATTATACCACTTATTTGCACACACCTGGGATGTCATGAAGGAGGTGTCACACCTCACGACTGAGAAACTGAAGCCGCTGAGCCCTTCTGGCAGCTGTATTGATGGCAGTGTCTAAAACTCGGAGGAGAGCTTTCGAAAGGATTCCTTGGCTTGCCCTGCCCTGTGCTTGTGCCCCCGAAACAGTCAGTGCCTGATGATGACTGTCTCCTTATGGTTGTGTCATGGGAGTGACACAAACTGGAAACAGGGAAAGCCAGGAATAGCGTCACTGGAGGATCTCACGCTCCCAGCCGTGTTTCCGTGCCGCACATTTACAGCCATCCCCTTTTCTCCCGGCCTAGCCACTGGACTCGCTGCTTCAAGGTCTTGAAACTCTGTGCTCAGCAGTTCATATTGTGCTGGCTGGCGCCCTTTGCTCCAGCCTTATCCTCAGAAGCCACATTTAGTAGCCTATGCAAGGCGCGCAAACGTCTGATCTGTAAACAAAAGCACAGCGACTGTCAGCTTTTGTTTGGATCATAACCATCAGCCAAGTGCTTTGGGGGTCAAGGCTTCCCACTGTGCGCTCCGTTTTGAAAGGGACTCTGTTAAATTATATATGTGCTGGTATAAAAATGGCAGGCGTTTGCTGCAAGCTGGGTTAATAAACAGGCATATTGTACAGCTGCCTCGTTCGTGCTAAAGGGTAAGTCACCTTGTCGTGCAGAGTTGCCAAAAGCCGAAGCCAGGGCCACAGGGGTCAGTTTGGGCTCGATTCTTCCTGGGGATGGAGTTGGCTCGTGGACTTTCTGTTCAGTTTTGGGTACGCAGTTTGCAATTGCAGTCCCGGGACTGTGATTCAGGGGTGGGTTTTTTATTCTCTCCCCCCTCTCCTGTACACTGGCGTTGTTCGTAGCCATGTCCGGGCCATTCAGCTTTGCCAGGCCTCCTTCGCTCTCATCTTTTGGGTGGGCAGGGCTTCTCCCACACTCCACCCACTCTGTGTGCAGGTCCAGGAGCTGCACTCCAAATGCTGATCCAGGTTATTGTTTGCTTTTCCTGCCTTCCTGATGTTTCCACAACCATACGTGATGGAGGCACTTGGTCCCCTATAGCAAACCTCTGCATTTGACTCACACCATTTGAAGGATTAAAGGCAAGTTACAGCACAGCTCCCTTTCCCCCCTCCCAGATCAAGTGCAGGATCACCGTAGCCCAACAGGCAACCCCTCAGCCCACTGATTTTTTGGGGGATGATTCCACTACATATCGATGGGCTGCACGCAGACAAGGTCACATCCGGCCTCGAAGGGATAGGCAAAGCAGGGCAGGAAGCTTCTCGCTGTCTTTGGCAAGCCATCGAGGTGACCAAGGGGGTTCATACCACACAACTGCCTCATCCAATTCTGTCTCACACCCGGTCAGAGCCCAGGCTGTGCCCCATCCACCCCTCTCCGTCGATGGAGCTGGGGCTGGGGCTGGCATGCACCCGGAGCTGCCGCTGAGTCTAACTGGGAGAGACGGCAGTCTCAGGGTATTCGGAGGCTCCCGTAGTTAAGAGCAACACAAATGCTTTTTAATATCCTGTATATCATTCTGATTAACAGCTGGGGGACATTAATGCAGATACAGTCTCTGCATGGCAGAACGAGCTGGAACAAAGGCAACAGCAAAACCATCTTTCTCTTATTCCTAACCCCCTCGCCAGGGGTGGGTGGAAGTGCTAAACTTTCTGGTACTTGGGAAAAGGGAAATGATGATAGGAGAAGGAGAGTGTCAAAGAAATATCCTCCATTTCCAACTCCTCCTCCGACTTTGTACTCCCCTCCGCCGCCTCCTCCCCGCACACACGCTCTTCAGCATAATCTTCACGAACTTTCAGACTAAAAAAAACCCGAGCTGTTCTTCAAAAAGAAGTAGTGGGGGTTTCTCCCCAGTATTATGGTACCATGCACAAAGGCTGGGTCTGCGCACGCTGGTTTGCCATGGCAGCAGGGTTTGGGAAGAGAAGGCTCTGCAGGCTGGGAATTCTCTTTGGAGGAACAAAACTGATGCAGCTCAGTTCGAGACTCCCATGGTTGCGGCAAACAGACCAAGGTCAGGGGGAATGTGTCATGCTTCGGGCCTCATCAGCGATCCTTTAAATATACTTTCTTTCTGGAATGCCAGAGATTTAATCTTGAACCTTAGTGCAATTAATATAGGATAAAAGTGTTTACTCTGGTACCTTGTGTTGATATTTTGACAAAATGGAGGTGCTGAGCGCAGGGAATAAAATACTTTAATGAGCAGGAGAAATAGTTGTTCTTTGTTCTACACCTCCCTAAATTAAATCATTTCCTTTCAGTTTGCTTAGTTCCCGAGTGGGAAAATTGCTGAAAATGGACAAGACTATTAAAGAGAGTTATAGCTGGCATAAACGGACCTTCGAGGAGAGAAATGATAGGACTGTATTAGAAAAATAGATCTTATTGCAGCCCAGCAAAAAGCAACAGTTTGGGTTTACAATGTAATTTGCAAAACCTGCAGGTGATTGCAGGAATACAGAGAGGGTAAAAAAATCAATGATGTGAATTATTAAAAAACAGAGGGCCAGATCCTCCATTAATATGAACTGGCTTGGTCGTTAGCATCTCTAGGATACGTAGAGCGCTACAAGTGAGTTTAGCGAGACAATTCTGAAGGGCAATACAAGGATGAGACAAAAAACTGTCTCACTATAATTTGGGATGAGTGTGGTGTTCGTTAGTGGTGAAGTTGGGAGTAAATCATTCTGACTATTACAAGAACAAGCTGAAAATTCCCTTAAGCCACTCTGCTCCGTCATATATATTGTGTGGCAAATCTATTACCAAAACCAGTTTGAAAAATCTTTCGGAAGGCTAAAAATACATCCTTGGTGCTATTTGCTACTAAACCCTAAAGCGAGGTTTCTTGACATCATTCAGGATTCAGAGAAAAGCATTTGAAACACCTGAAATTACCTTAAGATAGTCATTCTGTATCTGAAAGTTACCTGAGTGGAAATCTAGGGGGTTTCAGTCAATGGAAGATTTGCTTCTGATCTCAACGCATCCAAGAACCTGCCTTAAGGTCACATTCCCCGCTGTGGGCACCCGGCATGGTAGTAGGTGAATGGTAGCTCCTTGCAAAGCTGAGACTTTCCCCTTCCCTCTGGGGTGGAGCTACAGGGATGCTCTTTCCAAAGAGTCCAGTTCCCCTGTGGCATCAGGCCTAATTGTGGTTGTTCGGGTTTTCTGAAAATCTGGACACCCACTTCAGAACCCAGGGCAGCTGTGGGAGAATTGCCTGGAAACAGAGTGGAGTTTCTTGGAGAAAATTCACCGGTTCGCTGGTGAAGGGCTGATTCTTCCCTGCTCATGTTTTCCCAGCAAAACTACCCTAGATGATGCCAGCTGCAGAAGTGGGGATTCGCCTCTTCCCCGGGGCAGCCACAGGCACTCAGAGGATGGGGCTGATCCCTGTTTCCCCCCAAAGCGCGTGGCAGAGGACTGCTGCTCTCGGCGGCCTTCGCCTTCAAACGTAGGAACGGAAACTCCCCAGGAGCTGCCAGGCTGAATTCAAATTAGAAAGCAGTGCCGAGCCAGCTGGTGGAGTGTGTGAGGACCGTCGCCGAAAATCCCCGGGCACCAACACTCCTCTCCTTTCTACATGCCTCGGCAGTCACCACCCACCCGTTTGCCATCATCACAATTTGGAGGTAGGATTAGTTTGGGATACGTTTGACAGCCTTGGCACGCTCTATATTCAGGGGGATCAGACAGTAACATCCTCTTATTTCTCCACAGAGCCATTGTCAGCAGGTGCTCACAGTCATTTTGGGTTATATAGTATCTGGTCCCTTTCATGGTACAGACTCATTACATTGATAATTAAACCGATAATGCCTATATGTCTGCTGTTATCTCTGAGGAACATGCAGCCTGAGCGGCGAGCCATTAACACACCTCACCACTCATTGTCTTACAGCAACGATGAAAGCTTCCCTAAACTTCACTCACTCTCCTTCCAGCCAGACTTTACAGTCAACGTGAGATTATACCCACGTGTTTTGGGTTTTTTTTAAATGTGATTTTTCAATTACGGAGCCAAGCCTTGTTCTTGCGGCTGGTGCAAGTGTATGGGATCCCAGTCCAAGTGCATGGGATCCCAGTCCAAGTGTATGGGGTCATGGGCTGACAGAGCAGTGAGATGTCCCGCTCCTTGGGCTTCTTGCTCGAAGCAGAGAGAGCTTCTTGCAGCTCCAGCCCTCGCCAACCCTCTGAAGTGAAGCGATGCACCAGGCAGCCTGCCTGGGCAGGGGGCTCGTGGGGACACGTGGCAAGGACGTGGGTCTCAAGCTGCAGCCCCGCGGACTTATTTCATGCCTCAGAAATATTAAAAAAATGAAGTCCTTAAAATTAAGAAAATCCAGCCTCGGGTGAGACCTTCAGCAAGGTACCCCTGATCCTCACCGGGGAAAAAAATGCTTCGCCGGTGCCTGGCTTCAGGAAAAGCCCCGGTCAGGGTGAGCAGCCCCGTGCCAGGTCAGCTACCCTGGCAGGGAAAAGGCTTTGTATCTGCCACAGAGTAAGACTTTGTGTTTTCTGATTTCCATGTGTCTGAAGGAATCGGTGACCGGGGGGCCCTCTCTTTGGGTCTGAAAGATGCTCTTTGCCTTGCGTTCCTCATGCCGTTAAAGCACCAGTATAGATTAGGGGTGGACCTGCTGGGAAGTAGCTCTGAGGAGAAGGATCTGGGGGTCATGGTAGACAGTAAATTATCCATGGCCCAGCAATGTGCCCTTGTTGCCAAAAAGGCCAATGGAATCCTGGGCTGCATAGGGAAGAGTGTGGCCAGTAGGTCGAGGGAGGTCATTCTCCCCCTCTACTCTGCACCGGTGAGGCCACAACTGGAATACTGTGTCCAGTTTTGGGTTCCCCAGTTCAAGAGGGACAGGGAACTGCTGGAGCGAGTCCAGCGAAGAGCAACTAAGATGATTAAGGGCTTGGAGCATCTCCCTTATGAGGAAAGGCTGAGAGAGCTGGGACTCTTTAGCCTGGAGAAGAGAAGGCTGAGGGGAGACCTTATTATGGCGTACAAGTATCTGAAGGGTGGGTTGAAGGAGGATGGAGCCAGGCTCTTTTCAGTGGTTCCAAGTGACAGGACGAGGGGCAATGGGCACAAGTTAGAACATAGAAAGTTCCGTTCAAATACACGGAAAAATGTCTTTACGGTGAGGGTGACAGAGCACTGGCACAGGCTGCCCAGGGAGGGGGGGGAGTCCCCTTCTCTGGAGATCTTCAAGACCTGCCTGGATGCAGTCCTGAGTGATGTGTTCTGGGCAATCCTGCTTTGGCAGGGGAGTGGGGCTAGGTGATCTCTAGAGGTCCCTTCCAACTCTGAAAACTCCGTGATTCTGTGATTCCATGATTCCGTTATAAAGTCTTGATACAAGGAAAGGAAATAAAGAACAGACTTTAGAAACAAGGGGAGGGCAGCACAGAAGGGATTTCTGCTGAAGCAAATGAAGCCATGCCATAGCCAGGGAGGAAAATAAGTTGAAAAAAGAAAGAGAAAAACCCCAAAACAACAAAACAGAAAATCAGAAGGAGCTTTTCATCTCAATTACAATGCTCTTCTTTCCAGTGGAAGCTGAATCAAGTGGTCTTCAAACAGGCCAGAGAAATAGAATTCAAATTGAAATTTTATATCCCCCTCTCGCACCCCGCTCAGCCCAGCGCGGCGGCTGGAGAGGGCTCTGCCCCCCGCCTGCTCCTGCCCCCACCCTGCCGCTCGCCCCCGCTCTCGCACAGCCCCTGGCAGCCAGAAGCAACAAGCCCTCAGGACGTCACGAGCCTCTACCTTTCCCTTTAACCTCGAGGTCCTGTTTCTCCATCAATCAAGAAGGAACGGGGCACCAGGCTGTTTTCCTAAAATGACTGTGATGGTTTTTATTTCTCACAGCAGGCAGCTCCCTGACACAAAATGCATCGCAGGCAGAGGTAATCAGGGATCCCAGACCAGCAGCCTAACCACACCGACTAACTTTCTCTCATCTCTCTACCCAATTACATGCTGTAAAATGCTCTCTCTGAAAGTAATTAGGTTGTCTTGTTTAGTCCCTGCACAAGTGATTACAGAGAGATTCGCGCTCCTGTGAGTGGTGGAATTACTCACAGCAGATACATCCCAGATAAAAGCACCCACTCTACGGCCTTAGTGCACTTCAAGAGCATATTTGTGCTGTTTGATTTTAAATACGCACCAAAGCTTAAGCTCATGTCGCTTCAATGCGTTGCACTGTCCACACTACAGGACACCTCTCTGCCTCGGCAGCTCTCAAGAAGCAGAAGAAGACAACTGCCGTTCGGTAATAAAAAAGAAAAAAAAAACACCAAAAAATAACACGCTATCATTTAAATATCTGTATTCTCATGGGAGACAGCAAATCTGACTTACAGAGCCGTATAGCCAAAGGCTGGTGGATCACCAGTACTCATGGCAATGCCCAGGCGTCCGCTCCCTTGCTGGCAGATGGCACAAATTGACATTTTTTGTTCCCACCTCTGATACGTATCTCAGGACTTAGGAACTTGTGCCAGCTTAATGCAGAGGCAATTCTGCATTCTCCCAGTCAAGCGGGAGAGAGGGCTGAGCCCAAACCTGCCACTAAATGCCAACACGATGGAGTTGAATGGGTGACGGGGTCCATGCGGTGCCCGGAGCCCAAGGATGTGTCTCCTGCTGGGCTGTGCCGCCGGGCACGTGTGCTCCCGGCCCCGCAGTGACCCAGGGCTGTGCCAGGCTCTTTGCTGGACAGAACTGCAGAGGGGTTTGCATGGGCTGTGCTACAGGGAGCCTCATACGTTGCATCTGAGGTTCCCACCATCTGTCTCCCGGTTTAAGTTCTCAGACTTCACAGTTGAGCCTAGAGGATGTGAAAAGTGGAGCACAAACAGCACCCAAATAAAGGCAAGCGGTTGGGTAGGACACAATTTCTCGTCTGTTTTATGACTTCAATAATTGTTAGATTTGTTCCCGACTGGGGATGGCCTAATCCTCCCCCTCCCAGAGCAACGCAGCTCTGGGCACGGGGGCTTTGCTGGCAGCAACAGCTTCCAGACTGCATCTCGCTGCAGGGCTGTGCGTGCTCTGCTCTGTAATCATCGCAGAGACTCTATTGACCAATGTATATACTTCTGAAATGTAAAGCTCTAAATACCATCCTGGTTGTTCTCCAGTCACTCTCCTTCTCTTTCTATCCCATAAACTTCCCCCTTATCACCACTTTCCTGCATTTTGCCATCTTATGTCAATTTTAAAGGGTTCCCCCAGGAACAATTTTATTATCCGTGGCAGAATAGAGGCAGATTTAAATACATTCGGTCAAAGCTGTCGTTCAGATTCTCAGAACAGCCTTTCTTCCACCACAGGGCTGTGCGTTTCGTTTACACGGTTCTCCCCGAGGGCCCGATTGCAGGGAGCCAGCGGTGGGATTTGAGATGGAATTAGGTAATACAGGACTCTGCTGTCTGAACATTATATAGTGCGTTTTTTCACAGACACACAGACTTTAAAGGGAGGGAGGGGAAACCTTATTTAATCGGCCGGATCATGCACGGCTGTTCAGTACAGTGCTGCGGCTCAGGCCTGGGCGGTGATGCGGGAGAGGGTCCCCACCCCAGGCACGTTTCCACGCAGGTCCCGGGATGCTGTGGGACTTGCAGCACTCCCAGACCCCCTCTGCACCGCGGCAACCGCCAGCCAGGCTTTGCAAATGCTGCGTGTGCTGCGCTGTAGCTGGTGGCAGCCCATCTCTCATACCGCCTTTTTCACCCAGTCTGAAGTCTAGGATGAAATAACCCGAGGACCAAACGGGAAGGCAATAGGTACTGGAAGTGCAGAGGTGTTGCCAAATACCTCATGGCTTCAAGTCGGGAGCTAAAAAGCTGCCATACCCCTCCGGGAGCACCTGATGTTATTTGATGATCTGTTCTCTGCACAGGTGGAGTGTGACGGATGGGGCACGGCTCCTCCTGCCGCTGCTCTTTGGGGTAACACGTGTGGTCTCGCAGCGCACGAGGTTTGGCTGCCCACACCCCACAACCCATCCTCCGTCCCAGTAATCCCTGCGAACACGTCGGAGCGCCCCAGGCTCCCCGGCAGGCTTTGCCCCTTTGGGCTTGTCTCTGCCCGGCCGGCGCTCTGCTGAAAAGAGCCCCCGCTCTGCTGCAGGGAGGAAACAATTTGGAGGCAGGTGGACCAACTTGAAAGTGAAAACCTCATGATGAACACATTTACTATGCAAAAGAAGCCAGTTTTAGGGAAATATATTATCCTGTGCTTGTGCAAAGACTTAGAAAAAAGGTGTTTGAGCTTAGCTTTTGGAGGGCTTTGCTGTTTCTGTCAGTTACGTGGTGCCTCCTAGGAACCTGGGATTCCTTAATCCCCTGCTACTTCACAGAGGCATTCACTGACATGACACACAGCCCACAACAGGGTCTGATGGGGTTTCAGCCCTCTACATATCATTCACTGACATGAACTAATCCCCCTTCTGCATCTCAACGTGGTTCATTGGTTTCCCTGGTGTGGGGAAACTGAGGCAGGCATATGCCTGGTGCCGTGGTGTGGGACTGTCACCATCACAGCCTGGACTGGACGGTGGGTGGGCAGCCGGCTCACCTGCGTCACAAACACAATTCCATCACTTTCCCTGAAATTAAAAAAAAACAAAAAATGGCGAGGGATAAATAAATTCTTCATTACTCCATTTAGTATCTCCCTCTCTCTCTCTCTTCAACCTGGAAGGAGGATGAAGAAATGTTTCTCATTTTTTTCAACTTATGGTTTTAAAACTCGGTTCTTTTTTAACTTACTTCTATTACAAAGATGTCATCAAATTGGGGGTGGACTGTGGGCTGCATTACCCTGTATTCTTGATGCTTAAAATGCGTTGTCAGGCTGTAACCCGCTACAAAAATTCACTGCAACTCCAGACCAGTTAGTGGGCAGCTCTGTCTCATCCTGTGCCATTCATTTATTAATTTTGATAAAGAAGAGCAAATTGTTACAGAATGTGTTCTGTGCATTTCAATCAGGTGCAATATTAGCGGCGCTGGCGGGGTGATGACCAAGGCAAACAGTTCTGGACACCCTTTGCTTTCTGAACTGACATTTCAATTCACTGCTGGCCCAGAGACACAACACGAGCTCGGTTACACGGGGCTTATTGTTCCTGCAGTTTATTTTCTCCTTATAGTATTTGACCGGCACAGCAGGTACCATTTGCTGGAGAAAAGAACTGAAATAACTAAACCCTTACTGAGCTGAGACTCCCTGGATAAAGCGGGAAGCGCGGGCGCGCGGTGCCGCTCGCTGCACCCCTCCCCTGGGGGAACCCACCTTGGGGGGGTCCTTCCTGCAGCCGCAAATCCTCCGAGCTAATGGCTTTAAAACCATATCACCTCCAACAGGACTCTCCGCTGCACCATTGACCTGTTCAAGCTAGGGGTTTGTTTTCTTCGGAAGCGATTCGGGAATCGCTCGGCCCTTGGACGAGGTATTTCACCCCCGTGCAGGTGCCGCTCCCGCCTCCTCTGGCCGCTCACCCGCTTTCTGCAATCCCATTTTTCTGAGGCGCAGTCTTTTTTGCAGCATCTCTGCAGAGACTGGAAGAGCGGGGGAACCCTGAGTTCACTCAGGACTTTTCAGGATTTCCTCCATGCAGCAATAAAGCGTATATGGGGCCCACAAAAAGCAGTATAAGGCCAATTTCTTTAATAGCAGCAAATCCCCATTGAAACAGGACTCGTTCTAGCAGCTAGGTTATGGCTGTATGTCCCTTAAAGTAATAACAACAGTGATGGGAGGAGGTGTTTTCTTGAAAACATACTTACAGTTTACCAGAGTTGCCTTTTCTTGCTTGTGTGTGTGTTTTTGTGGGGAGCACTGGTGTGTACACAGTGTGTACAGCAGATGCAGATGCAGCTGTAGCGTGGCTGGCACGCACACACGTGCGCGTCGGCAGAGGTGCCGCTCGACAGCCTGTGCCCTTCTCGCCCCCACAAAGACAGCAGCCCAGCCATCATTTCTCACTCCCAGGCTCCGGTGGTGCACGTGAACCCTCGCAGTCCTGCTGTGGTTTTAATGGGCCTCGTAATAACTTTTCACAGAAGCAACCGCCGATACCTACAAAATATCAGCTGTTTAGGGACCCCAGTGTTTTATTTCCACCTCCCCTTCATACTCTCCTTTTCTCGCACTCCCTCCATCGAGTTATTAATATGCGTCTGTGCGAAAATCAACAGCTCCTTCATCATGTCCATGTGAAAATATTACTGGAAATAAAAAGGCTGAAGAGATGGCAAGTCATCCCTTTTTTATGGGCAGTCACCACTGTGCCGCATGGATTGAATGCAGCAGGGAAAAGCAACAAAGCCCTGGTGCTGAGCAAGGAACAGAATAGATTTTTCTCCCCTTCTTTATTTAGTTTGAGGAAGTTAAAGTGGCATGTCTGGGGTTTTGGTTTTGTTTTTTTTTTTAAAAAAAGCTTCATTGTCATTTTTTTTTAAAAAAAAAAGCTTCATTGTCATTTTTTTAAGCAAGGTCAAGATGCAAAAGTAAGAGATAATGGGGTATGTTGCAAGCTGGGGTGACAGCACGGACGTGGAGCATGCACAGATTAATGTCATCTGTATGAGCCAGTGACTTTAACATCTTAATTACTCATTTAAGGTCTCAGTGATTAAGCCAATTGATCAAAACCATCAGAAAAATGCTTTCTCAAGGGATAACATGGAGCAAGGAGGGAATGTTACAGCTTTAAAGGTTAAGTGACTGCGACACCTCTGTGAACTGGAGCCTGAGCGGCGATGCCGGCGCCCCGCGGGAGCCCACTTCTGCTGACATTGCCTCTTCCTCAGCAAAAAATCATAAACCCACTTTTCTCCTTCTGTTATTCTCTTCCAGACCTTCAGCCTGAGGATCAGATGGAGAAAAATGGTTCCTCTGAAGTACCCGTTACTTGCAGCATCAAACCAAAACTCTGCTCAAACGAGTTTGTGCAACCCGAACCTGCTCTTAGCTGTTAGCGCCTGGCAGCTAACGAGGTTGCGTTGGAAACGCTGGTCCTGCTTAAATGCGTGGAGCAGTCCACATCTCCAAATCTTTGCCGTCTGTGTGTTTGCATCCTCCTTGCAGAGCCCCCAGGGAGCCTCTCCTGTTACGAGAGTACAGAAACATCCACGGCTCCTCTGCAATGGCAGTTGAGACTCTGCGCAACAAAACAGCGCCTGCAACAAGCTGCGTGTTGGGGGGACGACGACCCGTAAACCGGCACGATGTGGGCACATTCACAGCGCTGCACGTATGAAGCAGCTGGAGCCTGCTGAAGGTACTTGTATGGCAAAGTGTTGGAAATGTTGGTGGGTCAAATGGTTTTGGAAAAAGACGGGTTCAGCTTCCCCTTCATTAATGAATTTGTGAAAACATCCGAAAAAAATGTTGGGTTTTTTTTTCACTGTTTAGGTACTTTAATTGCTACCACTAATTTTGAAATTCCCTTCACCTTTTTTTTTTTTGTCTTTAACATTTATACTTGTAAATTCCCAAAGAAGCTCCAGCTCTACTACAAAAGTTCTATTTTTCGCAGAAGAAATTCTCTTATTCCACTACCTCCTTTCAACAACTCTTTTTTTTTCCTGATGGCAGGGGGAGAGTGTTTTTCCAGTGGGCCAAAACTCCATAATTCACACAGTAATTCTACTTGCTGCTATAAAAATAGCCACATCTTCCCAGTGGATTAAGCTGTCTTGCACACCAGACTAGCCAGTCCGGACCTCTGCCAAATGCTATATTTACATTTCCAAACTAGAATCTGTTTCTAATACATTTTTATGGGGAGTTTTGACCCTTTATATTTATTGTTAATGAGCTTTCATCTCTATAATAGCCTTTCATCCCAAAGGATCCTGAAGAGTAATTGTGATAACCTGGCATACAAAATATACACAGAAATCAATTTACCCACCATTGAAATGTAGCCACGACTGGAGGGGTTGAGAATAAGCGACTGTTGAGCAGAAACCTGTGCAGTGCTGCAGTGCTGTTCCCGTTTGAGTGACAGGGCGAACTAATTACCTGCACTGGCTCTTGTCCAGACGAGCAGGGTTCACCCATAGGCCTGCAAAGCAGCTTGCGGAGAAGGTATTTAGTGACCACGAGGGCTGGGGAGCTTGGGGTTTTGGGGTTGTCTGAAGGCCATGGACAGCTGCACAGTCATCCAGCAGGGAGATGGTTCTGGTGGAGTCCCCAGCATCGGTCTCTGCAGAGACCCGGTGCCACCATAGCCTTCAAGCAGTGGTTGGAACGCTGCTGGCATCCTCGCTGGGCATCGCTCCTTTTGCCGCAGCAGACAGAAACCCCCTCAGCTTTGTGACTGCACAACCACAGCGCAGCATGAGCTTGTCTCTTAACCCCTGGGACTGTGAAGGGAGAGAGCCTTGGCCATTTGCAGCTGGTGAGCACTGGCCTTCAATAAGCCGTGCCGATGGAGGAGGGCAGGGGAGCGGTAGGTAATAATGTCGCCGTCAATCACCGATTGCCACAGGGAAGCCTCGGCCCGCGATTCGTCTAAAACACCGCTGCGAGTGGTGTAAATATTTTATTAATGGCTGCCTCGGTTTGCAGCGTTTTCATTATTGCTCACGCCAGCAGCGCTCACGCTTTGCGTTATCAGCAAGGGAAGCCACGGGGCGGTTTGTTCCGGACCCCCAAACCCTGCGCTAACGGGGCCTGCGGCAGCCCCTCTGCGCAGGCAGGAGCCCCCGGCGCAGGGCAGCAGTGCGCAGCCCCAGCAGATGGGTCCTGCTGCGGCAGCGGGTTCAGGCTCAGGCCATCCCGTCATGTCAGAGCAGGGCAGGGCACTGGCAGTGCCGGGATGAGCTGTGCAACCTGCCGTTAAGAGGCTTTTCCGTTTCCCCTTGCTCTGCTCTTCCCATTCACAGTCCGCCTGACAAAAGCCTCTCCGGCACTAATCCTGCCCAGCCTTCCCCAGTGACGAGCGGTTCAGGCATGATGCCACCGCATTTATAACCTTCCTTTACTTCAACTTGCCATGGATTATTTCCCAGGATGGAGCAACCCACAACTCATCCAATGACTTGTCAGACACCCTCCTGAGCGAAGTGACATTCTCAATCAAAAGGATTTTTACCTTTTTTGCCCCTCAAAGGGCACCCGCCCAGGCGAGAAGGGGAGCTGAGTACCAGAGACCCCTGCCTTTGCTGGGCTCTCATCCAGTGCCCTCAGTGGGATCCCTGTAACCCCCCCGCCACTGCATTTAAAAAAAGCAAAGGCCAAAGAGATGGAAGGAAAGAGCCTTCCCTTCCCCCGTCCCCTCCCGTAAGTCATTTTCTCTGGCCTATTTTACAGGAACTGAAAATCTATTAGAGGAATAGCTTAATCCGGTTTGACTGTAATAATTAGGGTGCTTTAAAAAAACCCTGACTAATCGTATAAAATGTGATTGTAGACAGTTCAGTGCACGACCCTTACACTTATCACTTGAGGTATTATTACAAACCAGAAACAGCTGGCAAGCATGGAGGAGGATAAAGGGGGAAAAAAAATCACATGCAAAGGGACAGGGACTGCTCCTTTTCTGATCTCGTAACAGAGGCGCAGGCAGCGCCTTGAGCTGTCTTTCAAACACGGATCCAAAGCATAAAGTCACCTCCAAGACCATGGACAGACGCCTCTGTTTTCATCAACGGTGTTCCCCACCAGCCGCGGAGTCCTGCGTCAGCACCTCCTTTTCTCACACTGTTTTTGCAGACGGTTCAAGAGGATTTGAATTAGTGGAGGAGCGATTCCCCTCGGGGCACGCTGCAGTCAGCAGATGTTTGTAGCAACAAGGGTCAGCTTTTCCAAAACAAGACAGTCCGTATTAGTCAAGCAGGATATAGTGCTTTAGGGTCAGTGGGTTAGGACAGAAAAGCAATGCTCACTTCCATGTCTGGGCTGGTAGCAATCTCTTTTTCTCTTGCTCTCGGTCTTTCTCAGGTCTGACAGCCACAATTTCTCCCTTCCTTTCCTGCGCCTAGGCTAGGGGCAGCTGAGTTCCATCACGGCATCACCACACCTTTAGTAAAGCTATTTTTTTTCCCACATGTTCCACCAGTCATGCCACAGGATTGCTGCCTGTTCAGGATGCCCTTGTCCCCACAAGATGAGGTCACTCATGTGCTGACACTTCTTGTTCATCCCTCCCTACCACTCCAGATACGACAAACAGTCCAGGCACCCATCTACTGCATGACTGTCTCAGAAGAGAAATCAACTCTTCCAGTCCCAGTGGTCCACAAGCATATTTTGGGGGAGAATTCAAAATCTGAGCCCACTGCGGCAATCTAGTATAACAGAGAAGATCACCCAAAGGGACTCATGCCTTAGCAGGGTGAATCACAAATGAAGAGGTAGGAGATGACTTGACTTGGCCATCACATAAATGTTGGAAGAGGCACAGGGAAGGGTCTTGTTCATCAGTACCACTAAGAGCCAAGACTGAGCCCTCGCCCAGACATTAGCTTGCAAAAACACTGCTCTGTACAGCCAGTCAGGAGCTTTAGACTTCACAGAGAGATGACAGCCGGGATGAGACTGTACTATCACCAATATGCTACTTTAATCAGCATTGAAAACATATGATCAAACTTGAAGGAGGCTTTTAAAGACTGAAGTAAGAAGAAGATGTACTACACTTTCAATTTACTCTCCCTCTGTTACTGTGATTAAAATACGTGGTTGATCTTGGAAGCTCTATTGCAGCTTGTACAAAAGCCAAAATAACAACATTCACAGTAATGGAACTTGCAGCTGGAGTTGGGTTGTTCGGTTTCTTTTACTCTCCCATGAGTCTTCCTTGGGTCTTATTTTTTCCCCATTCTGCTCCATACAGATTTTGATCTTTCCTTTATTAAATAGGAATGGTTATCCCCACTGACTCACTTATCTAATAATAGCTGAACCTTTTAATTCAAATGATTTGATTCCTGGGGTTTTTAGATTAAAGTAAACATACAGTTAGAGTATTACTGGGAGAGTGGCAAGAGAAATACCATGGTCAAATTATCCTGTGACTCAATTCTGCAAAGCACGCTGAATCCCTTTTAATACATTTCACAAGTACTTGGTGGTGACCTCTAACACCAGAGTGGTTTCTCTCCTACAGTAGCTCAATTTCACAACTCTGAATACACTTTTTTTTGGAAGGAAAGCCATCCAAAGGTTTTTATAAAATGTTCTCGAGCCCTGGGGAATGAGCCAATTTAATGTCGGGGTATCATTCCATTTCGAAGAATTGAAGGACTTGAGGAAACACAATCTGCTTTCTCAACAATGTGAGATGAATATAGTTGTGGTTTCATTCGAAATCAAGCTGCAGAGTTTGGATACAGAGCTCAGATTTTTCAAAGTTCAGCTGCGGCTCTTGGTTTGTCAGATGTATTTCCCTGCAGCACTCTTTTTGTAACGGCCCTTCTGAAGGAGCCTGCTCCAGCATAGATGAACACTTGCATTGGGAGTAGACGGCAAAGACAGCATTGCTGCCAGCCAGAGTTTCTATCATTCATTGGCCTTAAAATGGGAAGGGAGGGGAGGTCCCTCCATAAAGTCAAGAATCACCAATAGAAGATCAGCTTGGTTTTAATTCCTGTTTTTCTATTTGCAATTGAAAAATGGGCAGGAACGTTGGGGATAAACCCCCAGTGATTAAAGCGGAAAATGTCAAGCTGTGGAAATGCCTCCTGAAAGCCAGAGTGACCTTGGGACCCCTGCAAAGGTGCAGTCCCCACTGCAGCCACGCTCGACAGCACCAGGCACACACACATCACCACCCGCTACCTCCCAGACCACAGCACAGGTCACTGAAAAAAACCTGCTGGAGCCACAGACGCTCAGTCACATCTAGCTTTATTTTAATCCCGTCAGAAAAGTTCAAGAATTACACCAAAAAATACTTCAGTCTCTGCTACCTACTGACAAAAAATACACCACAAAATTATAAACTGTTCAGTGGTTTGCTGGAGTTTTGATTGTTGGTGGAGGGGGTGGTTTGTACATTTTGAGTGAGAAATGAATTTACAGGTGGAAGGGGAAGGAAGGATAGGAAATCAGACAATGGCATTTGGCACTACATTTTTAGCTACACTATACAGTTATTTATCATGATGCCTGTTAGGACTGAGGAGTTCTGCCCTCATTTACACCCTCTAGTGTCTATGTATGCAAAATGGAGGACAAAACTGCCCAATGAGGGGGAAGAAGGGGCCAGTTCCTAATTTCCATCCCAGTCTAGCCACAAATCTGAAAAAGCAGCCTTCGTCAAATGTGAGCCTTGCCCTCCCTGTGCACTCTGCTCCTGTTGCTCAGTCTCACCCTGCCTGCGCTACTGAGGAGCAGAGCTGCTTTGCAGCAATGGCTTGCAGCTCTGAAAAAAGATAATCCTTTTTTTTTTTTCTATCCCACCAGTCTGCACTAATTGCACGTACCATTTGTGGGGAGAGGATGTTTTACATTGGCCAGAACCGGATCAAGATTGGGGTCTGGTCTGTGTTTGCAAGCAGAGATTTGATGGGACCCTTGTACCTTGAGAGCATGCTACGGCCATCCCTCTCTAATTACCTAGAATGACATTAAATACTGTAGCATCTGAAGCTGAAGGAGGGAAGCAAGAGCATCCCATTTCATGGGTGCAGCAAAATTAGGGGCTGAAAAGTTAGAAACTTAATACTGTTCTATACTATCACCACTCTCGAGAGGCTCCTCAATTCACAATGGCATTTCTCTGTCTCTGGTGACCCTCAGGAAAGAGGTCCCAAAGGATGAAGCCTCATGTAAATTGCCAAAGGTGATGCAGGAAATCTGTGCCAGAAGCACAAATAAAGCCCCGATCTCCTGATTTCTAGTCCCATGCTCAGAAGTATATTAATGATTTCACTATAGCAGCCTCTGTCTGCTTCCATCCTGTTCCATATCCAAAGAGCAACCAGGATTTCAGCCTCAGAGCCCAGCGAAGATCACCAGCACAGTAGCGGCTCACTACGAATGCCTAGATCTTTCTGGATTTACTTAGGCCACTGTGCAGGAGTGTGTGTGCATGTGTGTTTGCATGTGTGTATGCTTGAGGGAGGAGGGGATGAAATATTTCTCTATCAGCAAATGAACACTGATGCTAGATTCAATTTGACAGCAAAATATCCCCCCTTTGGCAAGCTAAACAACATCACAATGTCTCTGTACCAGGTTCTTCCTACCCCTCTCTCTAAAGGGTTTCAGCTGTTCCTTCACTGCATGTTAAGCCTCTGTCACAGCTTTCTAGCAATGATAAAACTTTGTGGGATTCTCTTTGCTGCTTTTATCCTCTCTGGCTGTTTATCTAATTTGCTTTTTTTGTTTTTTAATTTCTTTTTCTAACAAATAGTTAAGCAATGATTTAAAAATATTTTTACATCGTAAGATACAGTCAACATCAAACATGCCTTTGTACAAGAGCTCGACTCGGTTACAAATCAACAAGAACAATGCACGAAAAGAAATATCCATTAAGATGACTCCTCCACTTGGGTTTTATTTATTCCTCTTGTGCTGTTCTCACAGCACCCTCAGCTACAGCGATGCAGTATAGACATGGTGTTGTCCCCCCACCCTCTTACTTTGCCCATCATCACTCGTTAACTTTAATGACCTTCTGTCTTGGCAGCCTTGGCTTCGTGGTTTACCGATCCTGAAGACAGCCAGGGCGATACAGCCCGGGAGCTGGTCTGCTTGGCCATGCTGTAGTGGCTGATGACAGTGTAGAACCTGCCCCGGGAGTTGGAATCCTGTGCGGAATAGTACGCATCCAGTGAGGCTGGGATGCACCTCTTGTGCTGGAAAGGGGAAGAAAGCAAGAGAATAAAGAGTGGTCCCATCACCTTCAAGCTCTCGCTTTAAAAAATCTCAGGGTTAGCTGTTTGCATGGATGACGCTTGACTCAGACTTGCTGCAGCGAGAGCATCTGCTGCGTAGCCCTGACTGCCTTTCAGCACCATGGGAATGCACAAAGTTTAGAGTCAGGCAACAGCCTTCAAAACCTGTTGCTATTGGCAACCCTGGTTGCAGGCTGATTTCATCCGTGGATGGCAAATGGGGACTGCAAAATGAAGGTCTGACTGGTTTGGTACATTACTGGCAGGCACAGAGGCTGAGGCCCCTTGCTGGAGTCCCAGCAGGGCTGGCTGAGCAGCTCTTATCGCGTGCTGGACTGAAAGCTCTGTAGAGCGAAGTCCAGAACTAATCCTCAGACAAGCAGAGGACAGGCAAAGGAAGAGTAAGCTGCTTACGTGCTGCTCTGTTACAGTGTGTTATCTCTGACCTCGAGGATGACCACCTTGGTTGGGGATGGTAGGAAGCATAGCCCAACTGGCCAGCCCTTGTCAGAGCTTCTCGTCTGTGCAGACACTGCCCACGCATCTCTGCTGGGCCAGTGCAGACACTTGTGTGCTCAGAACTGCAGAGACAAACAATTTGCTTTGCAACAGCTCTAAAAGAGCAATCAAATGATAACGAATGTTGGACTGGTTGGGATTCACGGGAGTCAAAGTGGCACCAAGAACACAAGGGGCCCCAGGTACAGTTATTAAATTATGAGATACCCCAACTCCCAGTATAATGTGACTAGCTGAAATCTGAGTCCAAAACCTTTAATCTCTTCAGAAGTTCAGGTTTGGATCTGATTCTGAAATTCACGACTCTATCCTAACTTCATTTTTATATAACTTAAGAGAATAATTTACAATGACTAATACACCAACATCCTTACTCTGTTTTCCAGCCCACAGACTACCCACAGTGTGGTCAAGACTCTTGTGAGTTTATGAGTTTATTCACATAAGGAGTCAGTGAACTATTTTGCAAACTTTTTGGTTGTTTTTTTTTTAAATCTCAACAAACCAGGTAAATAGTTCTCTGTGAATATTCAATACAAAATTGCTGGGCAGCAGCGTTTTAGCAATTAAATTACAGGGTTTTGTTCTTGATGGAGGCTCGAAAGCACCTTAAAATGAACTACATGGGCAAATTCATATTTCTTTCACAAAGGACACATGTGCCAGCACCCTGGGACTTTGTTTTGCACTAAAATGTATGCCAGTAAACCTCAGTCACTTGAACGTGTGGGAAGCAAATGCAGGAGACCAGCTGCAATAAATCCATTCACAAATATGACGGATTGTTCCTGAACATCTGTCTGTAGTGTTCACCAAATGCTAATCCCAACAATTTCAGTGTAACAGTAGCTGACGGAGGCAGATGCAAGTCCACATTTCCCATAACACTTTTCCCCTTTCAACACATTCTTGCCAAATGTTCTGTTTGGCCTGGTCAGAAAAGCAGACTAGACTGTAACCATGTAGTGAATTAGAGTCTATCATTATCTCAGGCAATTCATCCATCTGAAGTTTCTTACCTTATAAACAAATCCATCTGGGCAACTGTGGTCGTAAGTAAAGGCTTTGTATACCACAAGAAACACTATGCAGGCAAGGAATGCAAGAGCCAGACTTATGAGAATAGTGACCTACAAAAGAGGGATAATGTTACTCTACATATGTTAAAATGGCCTATGAGCAACCTCATAATTAAATGACTTATAGTAACAGCCATGCTAACAGACTGCAGTCTTCACTCCACTGTGCAGTATTTAACTAAGCATGGTAATTGAATGAATGCTAGATCCAATGCCTTGAATTCTCACATCATTTCCATCCCCCCACAGACCTTCGGGAGTGCACATTCCTGTGTTTAACCCCTTGCAAATGTATGGATTTTATAGAGGCATTTGGTGTTCTCGGTGGCTTTGCGTTCCCATGCTCTCAGCTGTTCAACAAACAGCATCATCTGTTGGCTCAGCAGGATCCACCAGCAGCCAGAGTCCACATTCAGGGTCTAATCTGTGCAGTTAAACTATCTCATAACCATGGTGAGATCCCGCTTTTCTGATAGCAGAGGTAGCTGAGCAGGTAGGAAGAATGAAGCCTTTGCAGCACACATCCCTTTGTGCCTTCTGGGTGATGCGGCAAGGATAAGTTGTGCCTTGCCAAAGGGAAGGCTGGAGAAAGGGAATCCTTCTCTATCACAGCTGTAAAAGGAGAATACCCCAACCACCAACAAAGGCCAAGCATGTAAATCCTGCAGCATGTCCAAGAGCAGATGCCAGTGCTGGCGGTACCAGATGAAATACCCTCTTTTGGGCCCAGTTATTCCCCCTCTCCTCATTCCCGATCAGGTTACTTTGCTGCACCATTCTGTTTCTTTGCTGTAGCTCCCTTCTCTCCAGCCCTTCCAGGTCCCTCATAAATTGTTCATTCAACAGCAAGTTTCCTGGCCCCATCCAGATGTCTGAACTGAGGCCCCGATCCTTGATTTTAGCTGAGCTGTGTCCTCCCTAAGGACTGAGCAAGGGTCCCAAACACACTCTTGTTCTCCCCTTCCCCAAAGGTTTCTTGGTCCCAGCTGGCAATTCAGCAAATGCAGCATAAAAGGCTGTGAACCTCTACTGCCTAAATTACAGCAACGCATACTGTCAAGACTGTCGTTGCACACTGTTCTGGATTGGCGTGAAAAAAATATCATAATCCCTGGGGCTCCAGTGTTACCATGCAAACTAGAGTTCCTAATCAAATGAACTCACTTGCAGAGATGATGGGGGTGGGCACGGCAATAGGGGAAACATTTAAAGCTGTTGCACAGCCAGCAGCATGGGCAGGGAGCAGCAGCAGCAGCTCCCCAGTTTGCTCTGGCTCGCTGGGACTGGGCACCAGCAGCACACATTTTGCAGGATGGGAAAGGGGCTACAACATTCTTGTGAGCTGTGAGAGCTCACACTGGGGAAGTTCCTACAGCAAAAGTTTGGGGTCAGGCATGGGTTCACAGGAGGGATAGCAATGAATGAGGCTTTTTCCTACCTACAACCTCAACCTGTTTGCTTCTGAATCCCACTTTCCCATCATGGTACCAGAAGCCGTGCCCGGGGCTATATATTTTCCTTGGTCGCATCAAAACCCATCTACTGAGAGAACAGCAACGGTAGGATGTGGCAGGGACTGTGTGCCTGCCCTGGCTAATGCCCCTACCTGCAGGCATGCTACCACAGTACCACACACGTGTTCATCCTCCAAAACATGCTGCCAGCCCAATATCAGGGCTGCACCTACCTGTAATAAAGGCAATCATTATAATTTACTGCCCTAGCAAGGAAGAACCACAAAATTTTCAGCTCCATCTAGTCACTCAGGGTTCATTCACCCTTTTGTTGTTACAGTTGTGTCATAATCTTCTGTATTTTCTTGTATGGGTGTGCAAGGAAATTGAATAGTAGGTACAGGCGGAAGTTTTCCTTAACTAAGTTATAGGAGACTGATGATGGTAGAAAGTGGGGAAACACAGAGATAATTCCTACAGTATAGTGGACAGGCTCGTCAAAAACAGCAGTTAATAAAGAGCAAGCTGGCCACATCCCAGAATTCATCAACATATTATTAATATAACAATGATATTATGTAATATTATATCAATAAAGATACACTAATTGCTTAATATTGGTTCACACTGAATTTTGCTCTATTTCTTTCCTGCAGTCATCGTAGCAGCTGTAATTCTGAGAACCTGTATGACATGCAATCCCTGCACAGACTCAAAGGGGCCACTGTAATTGCTTGCAGTGCAGGAAAAGACTTCTCACCCTCATCAATCCTGCAGAAAGATGCACTGCCTGGTGAGATGTTTTCCTACATCGCACACAGCACATTGGGACTATTACTCAGAGAAGGTAAAGCAGCTCTGGCAATGCCACCTGCAATGCTGGAAGATCCAGAGCTACAATTCTGGTGGCTGTTTAAAGACAAAAGGAAAGACTGAAGGTAAATCTGCATGTGCGGTGTTAAATCTGAGCCAACACATCCTGTTCAAAACTCAGGAAAGAGAGCACTGTGGAGACTGTATCTAGCAGGAGAGTTTTATAAATTCATTGTTAGGTAAGAATATTTTAGAATAAAGTGTAAAAAGGTAGCAAGATTGAGGCTAACAGGCTTTTCCAGTGATGAACAGTTCACTGAAGCCCCGACCCGCCTTTTAGAATAACTGCTCATACTAACCTCCTCCTTGGGGCCCAATCTGCTACAAAATGGGCGAATTAAGCAAAAGGCAGCTGCAGAGGGAGAAGCACTTACTGCTGGATCTCATCAGAGAACATGTGTAAGAGAGTCCTGGTGTGCTGAAAAGGTAGCTGGTAGAAAAGGAGTACAGTTGTATGAATTGCACTAGTCTGACCAAGAAAATATGGGCTCCACCTCCTCTCCATCAAAGCACACTTGCCTGCAAGTTTGAACAGAAATATTTCAGACCAGCTTTATTGTAGCCCACGGGTTCCCAACCTGGGGAAGCCTTGTCCCGATTCATAGAGGGAGAAGTCTCAGTCGGATTCAAGGGAGATGGAAATGAAATTTGCCATGATTTCTGCCCCCAAAAGAAGTCATATTACATCTGAAAAAAATGAAAAGAAGTCACTTTTTGAAAAAGTATAATCGCAAGGAGAGACTTCCTGGATTAAGTATGCCAACTGTTTCCATACTGTTTCAACAGGAAACCTGGGAGAAAAGACTCCCCTTCAAAAAGACCCCTCACAACCCAGCTCTGGCAGGCCAATGTGGAAGAGCATTTCCCCCTGTGGAACAGATGTTCACCAACTCTTCCCCATTTAAAAGGGTAGCATGTTAGGCCTGGTACTTCCTCCAATAACAATGTATGTAGTAATACAAAGATGACAATGACACAAGTCTCCTTTGAGGTTAGTTTGAAGGCAAGATGTACATTCGTACAACGAAAAAAGAAATCTTGCTTGGGTTAAGCTGAAGGAACAAACTTGTGCTCAGGGCAAAGGAATAGACAAAGGGCAATGAAATTACACCGAATGCCATCTGGGAATGCATAGAGTGTAACTTAGTGACAAAGTACCTCTTGATCCTGAGCAGTAAGAAGCTGCTCATCCTCTAGTTTTTTTTAGTAAATACAACCTTCATCATCAGGGTTAGCAAGAGCTGCACACCAGCAGGACACATACACGCTGTGCTATGATTCCTCCCGCCCTAATGTGTACCTGGTTCCTTTCTCCCCATCTACATCCCCATTTCCTCCATCCCAGACAGATCCATCAGGGCTGACTGCACCAAGAGAAGAGGCTGTGAAAGGGGAATATCCCTGGACGGCAGGATGTCTCCCTCACCCAGAATGCCTCTGTGTCTGCCCTCCCCAAGAACTGCCACCAAAGTTGCTTTGAAGGCTTCTCACTCTGAGCCAGTTACAATGTGCAAGTTCTTCCTTTAGCCTTCAGAAAAACAAAGAACCAAGCTGTCTGGAATAAGAATGAACGTCTCTTCTTTTGTTAAATCCCACGTACAGGCACAGCCTATGGAAATGACCATTAGTAATGTGATTTGACTGGTTCCTTTCCTCTTGTCTGCCCACTGAGCCCCTAAAAATAATAAATTCCCCTCTGCTCTGTCGCTCTGCTCCAGCAAAGCACTGACACCCAATTCATTACCTCCCAGGAGCAGGTCCCTCCGCTAAGCTCTCCCCTCCCTCCCGGGTGTAATTGAGCCCATTCTCACCTCCCTCCTGACGTTTCATGCACTTGCAAAATTACAGCGTGACACAATATTACACATGATGATACATAGTGTAAAATTGCTCTGGGATGAAATGTCATGTAAGATGTTAAAACCCAGAGAAAAGAGAACAAAAATCCACGCCAGAGCTAAGATCCACCTCTCCAGCTATTCCAGAACATACAAAGCTTCATTAACATTCAAACACCAAAGAATCACAGAGCTGCAATACCTAATAAACCTCCACTTTTTTTTATGATTAACATGAACCTTGGCAGTCTCTAAGCAATATAAACACTCACAGAGGGGAAATAAAATTTAGTGAGCAGATAAAACCTAGAAGTGCTGCAGGCATGAATCTGTCACGTGTGACTGCTCCAGTGGGTAAAAGAAGGAAGAGGGGGGATTTGCCTGCCCTTTCCCCAAAGTTTTATATGGTTCCCAACGGTTCCCTTCAGATGGGAGCGTCTGCTGGAATGGAGAAGTAAGAACATCATTACCACACCAAAAAACTCCCCATCCTCCACAAAACATGGAAAGACGCCCTTAACATCCATGAAAGATGATGTCAACAACAGCACACTTGGCTTGGTTCCTCTCCACCTTTCCCATCAAAGAAGCACACGTGCATTTTCACAACACCACCAATAAAAAAAAGATATATCCTCATCAGGCAACAGGACATAAGTTGCCACTAGGTTTTGCTCCAGTGAGATGATACCTAATTGCAATGGTGTTCCAGGTAACCTGGCTTTCATGATGTCCGTCAAAGTATCCTTCTTACTCTCTGATTTCAACTGCTGCTTGTGTTTTTTTTTTTTCATCAAAAATTCCCTTTTTCCCTCTCTAGTGACAATGAAAAGCTTTATTTAAAAACAAACCAGAGAACAATGCCACATCCAAACAACAAGGCATTCTTTTGATACCCTTTTCCATTGCAAGGTTTCTACAATTTTATTCCTTATTGTTGTCATTGGCAAAAAAAATTTCTGGTTTATGCCCTTAGCTTTTAGAAAGGGTGTGCACCCTTCACTTCCCATGGCAGTCAAGAGCAGGGAGCTGCTGGTCCCTCCAAGAATTGAGCCTTACGGGCTTTGACAGCAATACTGATAACCTGCTGAGCTGCAGAGCCAGCAGGGAGCTCCATGCCAGCACTGGGCTGGTACTGACTGTCACATAAACCAGTGAGATATTTCGGTACCCTGGAGTCCTGGGAAACCTGAACTCTCTGGAAATACCTAGGGGGAAAAACGAAGTAGAGGAAGGCGGATCCTGATCAGAAATTGATGGGAATGCTACTGCACAGAGCAGATATTCATAAGGAAGGATTTTCAGGCAGTGTAAGTGGGGGAAGGGTCTGTCAGCAGATGGCAGTTCCCTCAAATTTATGCACTGTTTGAACTGAGTTGACAAATATTATTTTTCCCAGTGGGGACTGGATGCAGACGGCTCTCTATTAGTATTCAGCATCCAACCTGTGCTGGTGAGTTACCGGGGGATGGTGGTTTTGTTCCCGCTTAAGCCACATATTACTTGCATTAGCAGCTGGAGGAACATAACTTATAATTGTGGCCCTGGTGGCAGGGCTTGTCATTCCACCTTTATGTTTTGTTTGCAGGGTCCACTGATGGTGACACACACTGTGAGGACTCGGTATAAAAATGGCTAAAAACATTGGATAGGTAGAGAAAATAACATGGGTGTTCAAATGCAAGCCACCAAGCAGTGAAACACAGAAGACGACATCCTACAAAACTGTGAAGCAACACTTTTTGAAGAAGAAAAGGTTGGGTCTTTTTCTAACCAAACCCACAATTAATCTATGAAATTAATCACAATTAATCTAACAAATTTATTCTGTACAATATGGTCGTCAGAAGGAGCTCAGTAAGATTCCACAAACATGAGACATTCATATGGAGAGCCTCCACATGGCTTGAAGTAGGGCTTAATAAAACAAAAGGCACAGCCCCTTCTTTCCCCTCCAAGTTCTCGTATTTGATGACATGAAGCATTCACTTAGATCCAGATCCACAAAGGCAGTCAGGCATCTAAATGTCCTTCAGTTTCCTACAGGACACTAGAATCAGTAGGCACCTTCTGTAGGCTCAGGTGTCTTCAGAGGGGTAAGAAATTGTCCATTTCGGATTTTTACACATTGGTCTGACACATCTGCCTCTGGGTCACTAAAATGGGTTTCAAATGAGATGGTCAGCTAGTCTGGTACAGTACTGCAATCCTTGTGCTCCACTACTAATGCTCAAACCCGTCACTGCTCGTACTCAGGCAGCAGCCTTATCACCTGCTGTCTAAAATTCATTTGGAAAATCACTGTGCTGCCCTTTCTTTGGGGGGAAAACAGCTGCATTCAGTCCAGCTTTTGAGGAACTCAGCAAGTACCACCTGCTCTTTGTGGATCAGTCATAAGCCTCAGGTGCCCAGGTGTTTGAAACCACCCTCCATTTGCCACCTAAGTGCAGCAGTTCTCAGGATGCAAACAGATGATGTGATGATCTCTATCAATCTGTCTGAAGAAAACAGCGCAGAATATCTCTTCCGTGCTCATGCATCTCTTGTGAGAGGCTAGCAAGCAGGGGTTTTCATCAGCGTGGGTGGCACTTCTTAGATATCAAGCATGATTTTTTTTCTAAACCTGGCAAATAAATATTTGACTCTGTACACCTTTCCCACTGCTCAAGGCATGCAATATATATGCTTACATACGCTCAAAAATAGGAGTACAGCCAAGAAGATGCCACAACCAGGAAAAGCATTGCTCTCTACAGGAAAACCAGCCAGACAAGCAGCACCCAGAGAAGAGTTAATGCTCTCAGAGTGAAGAATTGTGTGTTACTGTGAAGGTGTTCAGTTTAATGCCCAGGTAAAGACCATTTACCATGGAAAAAACCCTACAAAATTCTGCAGTCTTCCTAGTCTTAGCAGCTGTAATGTGAATAAGGGACCTCAGAAGGCAGACACCTCTGTCCATTCCTGCACTGCAGTCTCATTCTCTTCATATTCACGTTTGTCAGGAAAGGCTGCCACCGCCAATGCTGTGTCTGGTTCTCCAAGATACCTTCAACGTGGCTGAGTACTGGGAAATTCTGTGACCTTTAATAGGCAATTCAGTTGAAGAAATTCTCTTTCTTTCTAATTTTCTCTTTGTAGAATAAAAAAGACTCTGAATGAGGCAAAATTTGTTAAAAGCAAAATTGGCAGAAATTCTGTCAAGGTTATTTTCACAGAAGGGCATAAAAGCAACAAGGGCAGCAAGGCTCTTTCCATAGTTTATGGCAAAGCCACTACACCTGGAAACCTATCCATCCATTGACAACCTAGTTAACTTGCATGCACGGAAAAAAAAATAATCACAAAATCATCAATCCATTTGCCACAGGGCCAGTCCCAGAGGCCTGCCGCTCAGTAGGAAGGTTTCAGCTGTAAGGGCATCTCACTATACGCTCATACATCTCATTATAAGGATTCTGCTTGACAGTGTAAAATTCAGGAAGGTAATTTTTTCCTTTCATCCCGTAACATCTTCCACCTGATAATTAAATGTAAGATTGACAACATTAGATCTCAACATGAAAGCTACAGCTAAAGTGAAAGACTCAGGAGCACTTCCCAGCTCCCAGATCCAGCTGTCTATCCTGGCTGCCTCCCACCTGTATGCCAGGATGAAATCCAAGTGTGAACCACCCCATCATTTGAATCCAGGTTGCTTTTGTAAGAAAACTCAGGAATGTAGGCAGGGAGGGAGCCACGGGCTGACAGGACACTCAGATGGATCGACCAGGGGGATAAGGAGTCTGAAATACACTCCAAGATCTGCTCTACTGTTTAGACTCAGCCAAAGAAATGGTGTGGTGCATTGCCCATCTCCCTGTTAAACAGCCTAATCCGTTCTGCAGATAAAAATTATTTGGCTGCACTTCTCCAAAAATGGCATTTCACTCACTGTTTTTACAAATCTTTTTGTAATAAGTTGCTGGTTTTGCTGATTTTATTGGGGGGGGGGGGGGGGGGGGGTGTTAGTCCTTTATCTTAGAATCCATAAACATAAACCAATTTGGCTGCAATTCTGCTAAGAACACTGAACACCATCCATGAGGATGGTATAATCTTGGGGTCCAAAAACATTTCACATCTGCTCCACTATTCCATGGGTTGCTTTTAGCCCACACAGCCCAGCAATCAAAGTCCAAAAAACTCACAGAGTAGAGAAAAGAGAAGGTAATTTCTCCAACTACCCTAAAGCCTCAAAGGTATCCCCTTGAAACAGCACTAGCTGTCTTTGAGGCCGTTTGCTATTCCTGCCGTGTCCCTGTTGGCTCTACCCATGTCTGCATACACTACCCCACCATGACCACACCAGTGAACCTCTCCAAGTTTGCAAATCTTAAAAAGAAATGTCTACCTTCTGAGATGACTATGTATCCACCAGCAATTCTTCTGCTCCGCACCTTGTAATACTGTAAGTGCAGCACGAGTGTGGAACAAGAACACCGTGTTTCTAAGCAATTTGTCAAATAATTAAATTATGCACACAATAACTAGCTGGCTCAATTATATTAGCCGGTCTCCATCATGTAATATAATTTCTAGTGGCTGTTTAGGCACTAATAGCCTCAGATCTTTTTAACTGTGTCTGGTGCCAGCTGCGGTCTGCATGACGTCTTTCTGTGCCAAGTCAAATCCCTTGAATGGAAAATTCATGGCTCAGTTTCCAAGCCCCCGCTCCTTATGGAAGTTCTAAAAAGCCATTTGCAATAAGGATGCTTCAACCATTGAATATTAGTGAATTTCTACTTCAGTAAATAAAAAGCTTTTTGGTTTGCTTTTTCTTTTCTGCCATTTAATGGCATAAAAAAGGGCTTCATCAGAAAAGGCTGGTATATTGAGATGCTATAATTTTGTTTCTAGGAACATCAAATAAATACATGGCCTTTTTGGCAGATCATACAGGTGTTTAAACATCTTTTTGCCCTCCTCCTACAAGAATATTTTCTTCCTTTTTCAACCATCATTCCATCCTTATTTCTGCGACTCTGCTACCTTCAAAAGAGAAGCAGCAAAATTTAAACAAAACCCCCAAATTAAACAAGTGGGGGTGACTTAGGAACACTGTTTATAAAAGTGCTTTTCTTCCCAAGCCCATGGTCCTAATAACACCTGACATACCATTTCACAACCTGAGCAATGCTGGAAGAGGCTTCTTTCCAGATCACTAATTTGAGATGGTTTTTCAGTTACTGGGATTGCAGCAGACATACATCATCTCCACGGCTAACCCTTCATCAGCGACATGCTGCAATTTCCCATTGCATTGTGCAAAGCCTTGGCTGTGACATTTTCTCTGGTCACTTCATGTGGGACATGACAATGGATGCCTCAGCTCATCAAGGGCCCTTTTTAAATGCATTAAGAGGAATACAAGATAAATCAAGTAATCAATAAAATGTCTACTTGCCTACCCTTTGCCTGCCAAGACTCAACCTCTGAAGAGTCTCATACATGCAAAATCTTCCCCTCTCCCTGCTTCCCTTGCACTGGATTTGTGCAGGGAAAGCATTAGGAGCCCTGAGTAAGAACGGGTTCAGGGATTAGCACATAGCAACAGACCTGGGAAATGCAGATTGTGTTCCTTGCTCTGCTACTGGCTTTCTTGGACACCTGACACACACTCAGGTCCAGCTCCACAGCTTGCCCCCCACTGGTACTCACAGACACCCCAGTAAGATTCACCCAAAGCTGCAAGCATCGAAGTCCCCAAAAGCTTGGCTTTTTCTGGGCCCATGTGTGCAAAACCACGCAAGCACCAATACCATCCCACCACCAAGGGTCACTCTGTTTCCAGGGACAAGCTGAGGTCTGTCTGCTTTATGAAATTACCTTCTTCCACAGGCAGGGCAATTTTCAAAGCAAACCTTTCAGACTTGAGGATCGATGTACTGGGCTAAGGCACAAAATGGTATTCCTCCAGGTATGTTTTCTTGTGTATTTGCCTCTTCCATCACTTTCTTAACATTTTGATTTTACATCTGGCACCACCATTTTCCCCATCAGCCATCAACAACAGAAGACTGGATTTAAAAATGCACAGAACAATTTAAGCTCTTTATATGCCAGGGCAGAAGATAACTTTCCTCCACCACTCCTCAGTCCCATGGACTTCTTAAATAAAATGAAATCAAAGGTCAAGCTTGCACAAATTAAAATGCCTTTGTTCACTGCACTCTCATGGTCAAAAAAAAAAATCAATTGGAAGCTCACTCCTTAAAGAAGGTCAACATATTCACATGCATTTCAGCATCTATGTCTACCATGATGGGTCAGGAAATAAAGCTAATAATACAGCAGCATTCATGGTCCAGTACACCCATTTCTCTTAAAAATCTTATTCTTATTATGTGGGTGCTTCATACAAGGACAAAGTGAGGACCTGGTGAGCAAAGCGTCCCCTGGATAACTTAAGAATTAAAAGCTTTTCCATTTTAAATTAGAAATGTGAAGCTTTATTGCTGCAAATGACTTACAAAAGCTACTCTTTTAAAAACAAACAACAAAAATGAGTAATCTAGCTGATTATGATGCCTTCAAAGGCATGAGGCCAGTTCCATTAGCTGTGGATCTGACCCAACAGGCTTAATACATCTGCAAGTACTAACAAGAGGGAGCTCAGGTCTGTTTAACATTCAATCAGCAGCCCGTGCTGCTTTATAAATAGAGAGAATGAAACATTACATGGAAAAAAAATGTATGAGTGAAGCATTTCACTTCCCTGATTATTATTTTTTTTTAGCATTCTGTGGTTTGGCTATAAGACTCAAAATGCACTTCATGACAGTCAATAAACTTTGCTTTGGCTTCAGTCAGCTGAAAACTCTTCTCCTCTGTTCCATTCGGTCCCTTTTGCTACATCAGCCAAACTAATATTAAGCATATTTCATTCAACCTCAAACGCTGACAAGAAAATTACTCAACAAATAGGGCTTACTGTGGGGTGGCAGAGGTACCAGAAGGAAACATGGTATTGTATTGTTGAAGACAAAGACACAGTGTAAGAAATCATTCAGACTAAATGGAAACTGCAATTACATTTCATAATTAGAGGAATGGGTATCTCCATGCAGTCCCTTATGAAAATCTTTTTCAAGCATTTTGTTCCAAAGCAAAGGGTCAGTGGAAGTTTCTGTTCTGTTACTACTTTCTTCCTCCAATGTATCATGGTCTGGAGAATTTAGATTCAGCAGGTCTACCCCACAAACCCTTAGTCACATGACTATTCACTATGACTTCCATTTTTAGACATTTTCTGCATAGCAATTAACTTTCTTCTTCCCTCCAAAAATCAATTAAAGGAAAAAAATCTCTTCAGCTGATTAGTCTGTCAGTGCTCGCAGATGGCAAAAATAAAATATATTTGAGGTCCTTTATCTGACTTTGCAAAAGAGTACGTGTATGTGTTTCTGTAAAAAAGAATACAAAACAAGAATACACTTTAAGGAATGATCCATTTCACATAAAAAATGTCTTTTTTTTTGCTTTGCTTTGCTAAGTGGTCCCTAACCCAGTTGCACAGAGCACTCTAGTTAAATCAAAATATACTACTCTTGCATGTGTTTTTGACACAAAAACTCTTCCTGGCTTTACCTTCTTGGGACCTGGCCTGTACCAGAAAGCCATGTATTAGCTGGGAACTCTTACAAAACCCACAGACTTTTACCCAGACGAGGGAAAACTTGCAGGGTTTATAGCACCATACCTGGGGATGTGATCAGAAATACCTGTGTTCTGGCAGCTGAGCCACAAATTCACATTCCATTCATCCTCACAGCTCCAAATTGTCACTGATGATCACAAATGCCTCCATCAATCTACCTCCATGCAAGCTGTGAGACCAACTAGGACAGAAATGACCTATCCTCTTCTCTGCCCATTACAGCCAGAGGAAGAGAAGAATGATTTCTGAGCTCAGGCAGAAAGATGATGAGCAACATTTCTCACTTCCTTTCACATACACACATGAGAGTCTGAATCCATGCAGGTGCTAGTTTGCTTCAGATGTAAGTAGACACAAGGCTAGGCAGGGCTGGGCGGTGGGCGAAGAAACTGTGACCCACTGCACTGCAGTGGAAAATATTCAACCTTCAAAGACAAGGCAAAGAGACAACTCACTCCATTGCTGTCTGGAGAAGACTTCGGTGAAATGAGGGCTGCCTGACACCCCTGCAAAAAGAACACACCCACTGCATCTGAGCCCACTGGGAAAGGAGATTGCCTGATGATAGTTGAGAACTCCCAAAGGAGTAAGCCTCCAAATCAGTCCCTGGAGACTGAAATCAACCCCTTCATACTGACAGCTCTCCAAGCCCCTCTTTGAATGCAAGGCTCGACAGGACACCATTATACCATCCCCGATGCTGGTGCCAGCACAACAAGATGCCTGAATGCTATTGCCACTGCTCCCCTGTGCCTGCCACCTTTCTGATTTGCCTCCACTTTGTCCCTTTTTCTCCTGGATCACACAGCCCATTTGAGTGCTGTGCAGCCTGGAAACAACATCTCAGCCACATTAGCAATTATCACCAAAGTGAGAAAAATCTCTGTGTATTAGAGCGTGTTCCCTCCCTCGAGCACCACTCACATTAGTCAGTGTAATGGGATCTTTCAGCAGCCACTCTGCATCTTCTAGATAACCAATGTGATGTGGCAGTCGCCATGGTAACATTGTTATTGTTAGCATTAAAAAGCAGTAAGGAAAATTGTCCTGCTCACACTCAGAGGAGTCCTTTCTCTATGGGTTACTCCTGCCCTGTAGTAACTTAACAATTAAAGGAATCTTTAAATTTATTTAGCTATTGAATGGGCACAATGAAAAGCGCCATGACATTTTACCAGGATTCATTCCTTTGCAGGTTAGAGGAAGAACTATCAGCATAAAGCAATAGGCTACAGGTGAAAGCAGAACATCCTATGGAGAAGTCTGCAGGAACTATGGCACGGAAGGGGAGTTTGGGAAGGGGGAGCGGGGAGAGCAGAAAGAGGAATGCCACATTTGGGGCTCTGTGTGCGTGCAGCAGAGCAAGGGAGAGTTGTCACCTACACAGCTGCAATGGTCATGCACCCTTTAAAAAGAAGGGCAGGGTGGGCAGGTAGATATCTGTGTGCATTTGGGGAAATGAGGCATTTCTCAAAGCTATCCTCCTGGTACAGTCATTTGGCACACAGCAATTCTCTGCACCGCAGTGTACAAGACACCTTGTGCTCATGTCTCAGTGGACCTTACCCACAGAAATAAAGTGATCAAGACCTGCTCCCCACCTTCCTCCAAAAGCATGCAAGCCTGGAACTCTCCTTTCCTCTGAACCACAATGCCTGTGACATCAGGCCTCTTCCACTACAAGATCTACCTGAATACCCAGGGGATTGGATGGGTCAGATTCTAGTGGTGCAAGCAGGGGTAGCATCTTCTGTTTCAGCAAAGCTATTATCAACAGCAAATCAAGCTCTGGCCTTGGCCCAGAAAAATCTTTCTTAATTAGGAGCCAAGTATTTCAGATACTGGCTTGTTATTGATAATGAACAACTATTGCATCAATGTCTGTTTTGTAAGGTCTGGCTGGAGACAAACCAATTTTGTTCTAAGTCTTTCACATTAGGTCAGAGAAAAATAATTGTTTCAGTATGAGCATTTCAATGACACAAACATTTGAATGGGTTCACTATATTTTAAAAACCTGATGAAAAGTGTGGTGAATAATTCCATCCACTGGATCTGCATGTATCAGAGCAGGTTCAGGGTGGAGGGAGGAGAGGGTTGATCTAATGATAAGAAATATATTGTCATTGCATACTCAACAGGAATGGATTACACACCCAGTGACTCTGAAAACAGATCTTGCCAACTCATAGCAAAAAGAATGAAGTTTCCAGTCTTCTTCTGTGACGTAATGATCAATATGTGCAGATGATTTTTCCAGGAAGATAAATTGCTCACAAGAAAATACCTTAAATATCTCTATTTTCCCCCCATACACCCACTCTCAACTTGTTCTGTTAAAGGCAAGTACATAGTCTAATTATTCCAACTCTGAAAGGCTGATAACTTCAGCTTTCTTAACAAAATGATCCATGAAAAGGAAAGAACTGTGGAAGACTTGAGAAGTCAGATAACTATGGTAGTTTACTATCACCCAGCTAATAGTTATTAAATCACTGTCTCCCTGAAGAACCAGTAATGAATGCTCTATGGCATTTGGTGATAACAGAGGTCAAACTGGTTGCACGTGAACTTACTTGTGTAATAAAGAGAGCAATTTGCACAAAAACAGTAACCAACAGGCAGTTGTGTGTGTCAACCCAGTGCTCCGTATTGTAAGCCTATGCTGGAAGGCCACTACAGTGCCTTTTCTGGTGCTATTTCGAGACAGAAAAATCTGGGCAAACTCAGGGCTAGCACAGGTCTACCTACACTCACTGGGTCTGACTGGATCAAGCACAAAATCCATCAGCAACTATTCTCCAGCTTGTTCTTTCTTAAGCAGGGTGTTGATGTCTTGAACACAAGCTCTAGCTAAGCGACAGTAAAGAATGTGGGTAGAAAACCACTCTTCACCATTTAAGTGCTTCTGGTTGATTTCTGTGTGACCTGGACTGGTTGGAAGACGAAAGGAGTCACTGGAAACCCTGTCTTCCAGAAGTAACAAGATTTTTCATTCAATGGATAATCTGCTTGAAAAGCAAAAGAGCATTTGATCTCATTTCAGTATTGACAGAAATAAGGGCAGAAACTCACAAGAATGGAAATACTTGCATATGAGAGAATGTTCTTTAAAGCTGTAACATAGGATACCACTGGCAAAAAGCAGCAGTAAGCCCCACCTCCAATGCAAAGTGGTAGATCTGGTGTCCAACAAAGGAACATGATTCTATGATAGACAGATCATCACATTTGCAGACCTTTTCTAGTGCACCTCAGTGTCATCACTAGATGGTAAAACATGGTAACATGTACTGCCTCCAAAGCATGCAAAATGGAAGGTGAACACCAGTCACTTTTCCCCTCCAGACTGAGAAACCTTGGTATATGTCGTTACTGCAAAATAAGATCTTTGCAGCAACTTCCTAGAGGGACACACTCAAAAGGCATAAACTGGAGGAGGCAAGGTCTATAAATCACTGCCAGTCAGCTTAGGAAAAATGTTGTCATTGCTTCTCTGTGGAGGAGTAAAATGATAAAAGAAATTTCTTTTATGTATAGATGGCTCAACCATAACACTATTTTAACATCATTTTCTTGTAACACATCTGCACACAACTATTTAAACATTGGTTATAAAGTATGTATGGGGTGACTCATCCAGCTGAAGAATAAGCCTAATTGGTCAGACTTCCAGGACACTGTGTGCTGAGCTATAGAGAATCATAATCTCATCTATTAGGAGATGTGACAAGTTGCAGAAGCTATCTAAAATTCCTGGAAGAGGTAGTGTGAAATAAGAACCGTTGCCTAGGGACAGTCTCTTCTTTACGATTAATTAAAGAGCTCAGATCTGTGCTATTCTGGATGGATGAAAAATATGCATGCATAAGCTTAGATTCTGGCTTTGGCTTGCTCATGCAAGAAAGTTGTCTAATAATTCATTAGCCTCTTCAATAAAAGATACCCAAAAGGCGGAATAAAGGGCATCTGTGGATTTGACTGCCATGTTCATATGGTCCCAAAATTTCCCCCAGAGATCCTGCTCTTCTGTATAATGCAGCTACACGACTTAGAAAAAAAACACAACAACAAACAAAACCACCTTGGGAAGAGTTTCCTTCTTCCCTGAGAACATTCCCATATCAAGTGACCATAAATAGAGGAAAGAAAAGCACTTCGTTGATTGACACAGGAATGTTAAAAACCCTTCCAGAGAGATTATTAGTGGGTAGGGAGCACAGTCATAAACGTGGAGCCCCAGCAGAATTTTTCCACAAGTACTTAGTAATGATATTCCCTTTGCCATATTTCTGTTTGAAATTATGATAATTCTACTCTTTGGGTGAAAAATAAAATACAAGACATCTCACTTCGTTTTCTCCAGGATATCAAAGCAGTGCAATAGAAAACAGGAGAGGACCTCTTGGCTGTTTCTTTGCACCTTCCTACTGTCCTGTCTCTTTCCCCAGCATCTGGGTACCAGATAGTCCTCCTCATACACAGATTAGTAGAGCCATAGTAGCAAAATTTCTCCCTGCGAAAACCCTTGAATTCAGGCATTGCTATGGACTCACACTAGTTGTACATGCATTTCCCATACAGATCCCACTTACATGGAGTGCGCTAAACCAATGGACCATCTACACTTGGATGGACTTTTTGCCTTTCCCTCCATAATTTCTCTTTCAGAAATCAGTGGGATCATTTACTTGCTTTTGCCAGTGTATAGCTACCAACAGCCTGGCTTAAGTATAAATGAACGCTTTAATTTTAATCAGTGTGTTAGCAAAAAGGTGTGGATGGTATTTCCAACACACCACATACTGGAAGGCTATACAAAGCAACCAGCCAGCAAAAGAAAATACAATTATCTCATTTATATTATCTTTTTTTTTAAGCTTTTAAAAGTGTAGCCAAACTGAGATAATAAAAGTTAAGTATTTACTATTATTTCCTCTTACAAAAAACAAATGTAAAATGATTTCATCAGTACCAGATAATAAGCCTGCTTATAACCAGAGGGCAGTATTTTTAATAACTGCACTAAAAATATGCACTGATATAAAAATGTGGTGCAATAAAAAAAAGGTACAAAAGGTAATGAAATATTACCTATTATCTCAGCTCATTTTTGTCAGGAAATAATACTACAAACTTAATATGATACATGGAAGCCTTATGAAAAGCAGGCAGGGAGAGGCTTATAGTCTTATCCAGTATTAGACGAGAGGCTAAGTGATTAATAAGTTGACATTGAAGAGCACAGCATGGAAATCATATGGACTTTAGGGAAAGGAAATAGTTTCAAAATGAAACTGTCATGCCGCCAGGCTGCATAGGAAGAGGCACAGCTTCCACAGCCATCCCCACCGTGCAGCAAAGGGGAAAGCAGCTTAAACCTCTGTCAGTGCTGTGCACGCAGCTGGAGCCTCCGGTGCGCCCACTCCTGCTGCTGTGCAGTCCTTGTGCACACACAGGTGAGAGCAATGGGAGAACTGCACCAAAAATAGGAAGGGGAGAGGAAAAAATACATTGCAAGGAGAGGTCTGAATGCAACAGCAAGTTGGCCATTTGAAGAATGGGAAAAATAAGATATTCTATAGAAGGAGTTGAGATGAGATTTATCCATAGCAGTGGATGAGCTATATATCTAACTTATGGGCCTCCAGCATACACAGTGAGTACAGATGAGATGTTCTTGATTGCTTTTTTAAATTAGGATTTAAACTTGGTCTTACCCTGACCTTAACACTGCTCAAGGCTCCAGAATTAAGTTTTAAATACCCAGTGAAGCACCGCTACTTACAATATCAACAATGCCATTTATGGCAGGTCACTTCACTTCCAGGAAACTCTACATTTACTGTTGTTTCTCAGGCACATTGTGTCTGGTTCTGATTTGTACATTGCTCACACTGGAAAACGTCTGCTGCGGTTTCCAAGACTGGGGATTTAACTGTGGTTAATTCACTGTTTGCTGTACTAGTGGTACCAATGGAGAGTCACTACTGGTGGTAAATAGGTACTACCCACGCAATAAGATCAGTGAAGAATTCAGCCAAAATCAACAGAGTGTAAGCCCCTGGTAAGTAATTTAGACCAAAACATGTGATGTCCACTGAAAAAAAAACCCAAGAAGCTATAAACATTTATTCATAGACCCCTTTAGAATAAATTACAGCTTTAAATACCCTGGACGAAAGCAACAGAACTGCCCTTGTGAAATATATGTTAGTGAATTTCTGGAAAAAAACAGAAAGAGTGCCATTGTGTAGTGCTTCAGAAGAGATCAGCTAAACATTTCTCCTTTCCATAAGTTGAACAAGCCTTACCTTGAAGTTTATCAAGGATGAATGGTAACAATTTTTTCTGGATCACATCCCAATTTTAAAAGTGATAGTTTTCTTTTAAAATACTAGAAAATAATTATAATAAACTTTTTTATTTCTTGCAAAACTAAGAACCGGGCCTAATGAAAGACTATTCAGTTCCTTGAGTCATTTGCTGTTAATTCTCAAGGATGATACCCTTTCACAAAAATTTATAAGCCCAGCTTTGCAAGGAACACAACTATAGCTACGCACTGCATACTCTCTCTGTTTTCTACTCAAGTCATTGATATTTCCTCTGACTTTGGAAATGTGAAATCAGATCTCACATTTTTATCACTCCCATGCTCTGTGGTTTAGGAAAAGGACCATATCTTCTCAATGAAAAGGGAGAAAATGCTAGCAGCTACACGCTTGGAGGCTAATTTTAGGAGGAACTGAGCCATTCTGATATGCAACAGTCAACAGGAACTGAGGGCATTCAATAATTCATGAGTTTCTTTCCATGTCTGAGTAAAGCCTGTTGAAAATTTCTCAAGGAAACATTTTTCACCAGAAAATTCCAATTCCTGTGAACGAAAACTGCTTACAGCACAGGATATGCTTGGATACTTGTCTAATATATCTTTTTTTATCCAGTTTGAAATGGCTTTTAATCTATAATAATATAATTATATAATAAGTAAATATTTTAAATATCAAGAGTTGTTTGACTACAAGACAAAAGAATATTTAAAAGGCAAAACAAACTTTCAATCAATCTTCACTGTGATTTTTTAATTCTTTTTAAACACAAATGTTTGAGAAGAAGAAAGATTCAAACTTGGTTTACTTTCAGTTTGTGCTGGAAAATATTTTCATAACTTTTCCTGGGAAAAGGAAAACTTACTTTCTTACTTTAGATCTAGTTATGAAGGTATTTTCATGCCTGTCTTCAAAAAAAAAAAGCTTTATACTCATGCAGATAAACCTCTCTTTGACCCTAGTGATGAGTGGAGTGTTAAATTTGTTATGTCTTTACTGTCACTTTGATTCAGTTATTTTAAAATGAATGGCATTTGCATCAGAAGGCAGCAGAATAACCATTTCTTACCTTTAGCCTTTCTGTTACACCATCAGTGAAACTGACTGTGAATTCAGCAATTTTGGGCACTCTGAGTTTTCCTTTGTTCTTCTGGTCAGGCTGGTATTCTGTTCTTGTTTTCACAATTACCTGGAAAATACCAACACTTTTAAGGCTTCTGCACACAGCATACATTTTTTTTGTTATCTAAGCTTTTCTATATAAACCATCCCATGGACCTACACAAGTATCTTAAGAATCACAAATTCACACAAACTCATCATACTCTCAGGAACTGAGAGAGACAGATACATAGGCCTAAGACAGTGATCTTATCTCACTGCATCTTAAAATAGCTGACAGCAAAGTGCTTGACATCCACTTTCATTTAGGACTAGGCATATAATTCTTATATCATATTCAACAGGCAGAACATGCAGAATAACAGCCCATCCTAAAGAAGAGCCTCACTTATTAAAAGCCCCATCCTAACAAGTTCCACTGAAGCCAATTTAAATTTAGGCCATTTGGTGTCTCATTTATTCAGGCTTCAGATTATCAATATTAATCTCATACTATCACCTTGGGTTTTCCCCAGACAATCTCAGTGTCATTTGCTGACTAATCCAGGTCCTACTAATCTTATAAAAATGAGGTGTCTTATGCCAGTGGAGAAGCCGTAAGTGGCTTTTAAAAGGATACAGTCAAATTATCAAAATTGCATTGTCAATCTACATTGAATTTATTTGTAATCTAGAATGACCTTAAATATTTTGGGTGAAATGCACCCACTGCAAACACAAAAAAGGTAACACCTAATGCCAACTGTTCCCAGAGGGGACGAGCATCAAGGCTGTGCTCTGAAACTAACAGCCCTTCAGAGGAGTGAGCGTATCCATGCCATTATACACGAGAATCTTAAAAGACTACCCATCCATGAGCCTATGCAGCTAAATAGTGTCGTGAGAGCATGCCGGCGTAGCCACACTATCTTACTCTAGCTGGAAAATGCAAGAGAAGACAAAACAGCCCTGTCTTCAGCACTGGCCGAGAGCTGGAGCTCATTCCTAGAGAAGGGGGCTGTGGTTGTGAGCATACACTACCGATGCACTCCTGCACAGGACTCCCAACCCAGGGACAAGGCCCACAAAGCATACAACAGTTTGGTGTGGTTTGCAAGGTTTGGATAGGTTAAACACAAAAAGGATAGAAAGAACATCAAAGCTCTCAATCCCAGGGCCAACACTTCCACTTTTTGACCTTCCATTCTGAATTGCAGGACTACACAGCCATCAGCCCTGCCAAGGTGAAAATTAAATGCTCCAGGAGTGGTGACTGGTTCATATGAGAGTGACAAGACCGACCCTAAAGCTCTCTGTTAGGAATAAAAAGTCTTGAAGGATTGAAAAAGATTAAGTGATGCACAAGGTTGAGTTACCAGCTAGTGAAGAATTTATTTCCAAATTAAGATAGCAAAGTCTGGTTTGGACCAGAGAAGACCCCAGCTATTTAATCCTCCTGCACTTAATGCTATGTGAAAATCAGTGAGAGAAAATCAGTGAGGAGTCATAAGCCAATTTTCTGGATTCAAATGCAAATCATTAAAGACTGATGAATATTTACATCCTTCAGCAATTCCCTCTCAATAATATTTATTACAGTAGCATTTGCAACATTAACACTTGGGAAGAAGAGGGGACAAAAAGCCACTCAAATATATTTATGTTAGCATTTTGTAACTCAGGATATCTGATGACACAACACGGATGATGGGAAATGACCCATGGGGGCAAGCTTGATTTGGCGGGTTTGGGATGAACACCAACCCTACTCTGAACCTACTATTGCATCAAACCCTACTGTTCTCTAAAATGCACTCCAGCACGCTGTGGACCAAATAAAGCACAGCTTCCTCTCCAGTCAAGAAAAACCAGCCCAGGTTAGCTCTGAGCTATGAGTAAGCAATAACCTCATTTTCTCACTCAAAAGGAGCCAAGTGCACTCAGGACTCCGTGCAGCTGGCCCCCACCTTTTCAGTCTTCTCCCTGCCCTTTTGTAAACCCAGTACAGTAAATTATGGAGTGTCAGCCATCAACACCAGCCAACCAGTGTTCAGAAACGGCACTCATTCTGTTTTCAAACCTACTAGTCACAATATCCAGTTCTCCCAAATTCATGTGTCCTGCTTAACGCAAATCTTAGTTGCAGACAACATTTTTTAATATACACTTTTCCACAAACTCTAACATTAGGTCTTAATGAAGGACCACGAAGCCAGAATATGCTAAAAATAAATTAAAAGCCTTACTTGTTTCTAGATGTAATTTAAATTTCTTCCTTTTTTTTTTCATTAACGCCAGTTTTCTTAAGGGTATTTTTTAACTGTTGTTACATTCAACCTATAAGCAGGAAAGTTTGGATTATACTGTCTACAGAGATACAGCATGAGACTGAAAATAAGCCCACACAGCCCTTCACAAGGCATCAGATTCAAGTCCAGTAGCAATGTCTGTGAATAAATAAGTAAGCTCAGTCCCCAGCCAGCTCAGAAGCTACTTGAAACACAATTCGCTGAGTGTGCCAGCAGGGAAATGGGTGTGTGCGCAGAGCCATAGTCATCCTGCTGGTCAGTGTTTTGCAGAGACGTTTGCAGAGGTATCAAAAAGCTTTCATAGAGGAGGTAAGAACTACCTTTGCTAAATGCCTTTTGGCATTGCAAAAGCTAAATATCTGCTCTCCAGAAGTATCTTTGTCAGACACCTGGTGGAATTACTCAGCAGAAGAAAGCCAGGGCAGTCAATAAGATCTCCTCTTTAAAGGAGAGCACCGAAATAAACTGACAAAGGGCAAACAGAAAGCTGAAAACCTGTAGTGTGGGGGTAGCATTCAATATTGTGGCAGTAACGATAAAAATGCAATTTTGCTGAGGGCACAGGGTGCACATTTAGAAGTTCAGTCCCCTGCAGTCTAAATAAATAAGCCTGAGCGTGGATCCCACTTTTACAGCAACGTTCACCCCCTCTTCATCCAACAAGCTGCCATCAGGATGCCCACGCAAAGGCTCTTGGAAATGGAGTTGTGTTCATCACACTCCTTGAGCCTCCTGCTCGAGTGAGACCACCCCAGTCAGGGCTACCTTAGCAGCATCCAGAGACAGGAGTGAATGCTGTCAGATGGTAAAACAGGGATACACACGCACCCCCCACACACAGTTTTTAGCGCAGCATTTGCTACGCTGACAGCCTCCCATGCATGTGTCAGTTTTGAGTGTCTCTGAAACAGGTTTAAATGAGAGCTGGTCAAAACGCAAAAGAACTTTTCTAAAGCAGAAAGTATTAACCTAAGTGCAAATTTAGCAAAGGCATAATTAATCTTACAAAGTTTTTTCTATATTTTTAGCATTATTGGATTTTTGCGGTTTTGGTGGTTTGTTCTGTTTTCATTTTCCAGTTTTCTGATTTGGGTTGGGTGGGAAAGGAGATTTCCTTTCCCCCTGTTCCCTGCCATCACTCCTTTTTCACCTTTTCTTTCCATTTTGTCACTGAGAAAAAATTCCTGGCAGTAAAGTCTTCCAGAAATTCTAACCAAATTGCTGTTGGATGTACAGTAATAAAAACCCCACTGACTCCACAGTCAGTGCAATGATCAGCGTTCATTTATCACTGGCTGCCCCAGAGCAGTTCCATGAGAGCCCAGGGCCCCGCTGTTTCAATGCAAACAAGGTACATTCATCTCACACCACGACAGGTTTCCTGGGAGAGAGACTGGCGTTTATTACAAACCGCAGCAAACAAAATGATCCCCATTCCCTCTTCTTGTCTGTTTTGCAGCTTTGCTGACTTCAGTAGAGTTGTTCTTGATTGAAACCGGTGAAAAGGAGTTTAACATCAGGGTCCCGTGTAGGTTGCAATTCAAAGCAAACTGAAGTGAAAGAAATGCTCAGCTCCTCATTCCCTTCTCTGCAATGCCGTCGTGGTGGCAATGAACTGCTGTAAGGGGGTAACTTCCAGAGCTGGCAGCGCTGCTTGGCTGGGCTCTGGCCTTGGCAGTACAGACAATAAATGCAAATAAGCAAACCAGTGCTTACATGGAGAACTTGAATACTCACAAAAAAGATAATTAGCCCCCTCCCCACCTCCACTGCAGCAACACCATTCTGCCCATTCTCTGCACTTGGCTTTCACTTCCTCCTGCACGCTCCGTAAGGCTTAACTCACACTCCTCGTGGTGAGAAGGGTCTGGCTGGTTTAAGTTGGCAACCCTAACCATGAGCTTATGGGGACAGAGATTTTTTATTATTGTTATTGTTGTTGTTGTTATTATTATTATTATTCCTCTCATGAAGCAACCTGCACACCTGCAAATGAAAATTAAAAAGCAAGCACAGCCCTATCAGCTTTTTGGATTGTTTGAGCCTTTGCAATTGCTGGATAGATACCCTTTGAAGTTTTTTGGACACTTGTCAGCCATTGTGTTTCATTATCAAGTCCCTGATTCAGCACCAGCTTACGTCTGTGCCTCACTTTGTATGTTGTGACCATCCACCAAAGAAAGAAGCTTCCCTGCCAGCTAAGTCCCGCCTATCTATAGCACTTAAAATCCAGTACTGTGGATGGAGTCTAGAAGAATACTAACTCAGGGGATCTTCCTGAAAACTGTGTTGCTGCTGTAACCTGTTCTTAAAGTTTTCACACTATTTCTCAGAGACCCTCCACCTTAAACTGCAGAGAGACTGTGCTGTTTATGACAGATGCAACAAAGGGGACACAATTAAATTACCTGGGACTTCCTTCATTTTACATCCAAAATAAAACTGTTCTTTGAAAGTTGCTTCCTAGCTGAAGTTTACAGACTGATTGTAAGAATAAAAGAAAAGAAAAATGGGCTTCCATGGAGCAGCAAAAAGACATGTCTAATTATGGGAATCGACACAGCCAGTCCTCTCAGCTTCCTCCAAAACTAAGTTTATTTAGCATTTGAACTCATTAACTTCCAACTCAGTGAAGCACTTAAGCATGCAAGCAGTCCTATTAACATCAGCAGAATTAGTCAGATATTTAAAGTTAAGTGTGCATTTAAGCGCTTTGGCCAGATCAGAGCTTAAGCTGGCTTCAATCACCTTCCCACAGCCAGCTGTAATACCGATGCTCAGGGCTCCAGTGGCATCCTTCAGTGAAACTGCTCAAAGCGCTTTATATACCAGCATGACCCCAGTATCCCCCTATTACTGAGGGAGGAGTAGGAGAAAAAAAGAGGGAAAAAAGAAACTTAGTAATATTCTGAATCACACCAGTGATTGGTGGTTGGGTCAGGAAGACAGACCACGGCTCGCTGCTACTTCCAGTGCACTGTGTTTCCTCAGGTTTTCATTAACTGAGTGATAACAGTAGCTCTAGCACATTCTCCATACATATATAACATTTGGGGGATTAGGGGCTAGCAAGAGATATGGCTGGGGTGGGTAGGAAGCTAGATGCTCGATGGAAAATAGCAGCTCTCTGCAGAATTGTTGTCCTCAGTCATCCCAGGTTTGCAGACGTAATAACACTCTCCATTTCTTGGATGGTTTTCACTTTCTGTTCTCTTTCTTGCATCTTCTGATTCCTCGTTCCAAGCCCTCAAATGCTTCCCTGCAAGAGTTCAGTAGCAGTCTATAGAGAATGGCCTGTGAAAGTTATAAAAACCCAAACACAACAGGACAACAAGCCATATCTATCATGCTGCTCCACACAAGCAAGATTTTTCTAATGATGCTGTTTGCTAATACATTTATCGAGTCCTAAACCTAAATGCAGTTATTATTCTAGGCTTAATGCTAGTGACACCACTGGAATCAATAGGAAACCTTTCCTCAGCTTTAATGAATGCAGGACCAGGTGCCTTCTCTGTAGCAATGCTTCGGAAAATTATAGGTGTGCTGAGGTGAGAAACAACAGATGAGAGTCTGCGTACACCAGCAGGAAATCCATCATCAACAACCTTGAGAAAGTAAACAGTAGGAGAGTGCTGGGAAATATAGAGATTTTGGATTCTGAAAGAAAAAGGAAGTAAGCTTCTAACCAAGTGGACTATATTAAAAGCATTTGTTTTCAGGAGGTAGGAGCAGAGTAGACATGAAATATGACAAATGGAAAAATATCACATTGAGCACGGAACCTTAAAAAGGATTTTCCTGCAATGGGATGAAGTAAGTGTTTCAGAAAATGAACTGATATGAATTCTGAGTCTTGTCGCAGACTGGCTAAATGTAACATCATTTATTGCCACTTTATATTTGCGTTTGAGCTCTATGGTTTTCCCTGAAGAAATGAGTAATAATATTTAACATAACTGGCATTGTGAAAATTTTAAATTATTCATTTGGAAAAGGACATGCAGCCCCGCTGTAATTCCCACTTCACTGCCACAGTGCATGTAATATATTGTGGTTCAGGTGCTGCAAAGTGCAAACCATAAAAATTTAAAATACTACTTCCCGGGATTATTAATAATGAAGAGTCTCTCACTCAGAGTGGCTTTCAGATTGACAGAGGAGATAAACAAAATGTGTTTCTCCTACCAAGGAGAAACGTTTCCTCCAGGTTCAAAGCTGGACTCTCTATTCCCACAAAATGGTTGTAACACACCCATCAGTTTCCATGTGTATTAGTCATGCTCACTTTTAAATGAAAATGAGACTCTTGGCTTCCAAAGACATACCAGCCTTCATTGCTTGCAGAGAGAGAGGAGAAAATATAAACTCATAACTGGCACCGACATTGTGGTTTCCTTTGCCTTCATTACCCAACTGAACACCGATAGCTGAGAAAGTCCTTAGACCAAGTCCCAGCTGCAGCATGCTGTCCAGGTTACTGATGATAGCACAGTGGTGACCCCTGGTCTTGGCACTAAATCTGCTGTGACTGAGTCAGTTTCTATGCTTACGTGCTACAAGCCAAGGGATGGCTAAAATTCACCACCTACTCGCACACAAAATACTCCAGTGACCTACGAGCTCTAATCCTCACACACAGCCAACTTCAAAAAGCAAATGAGATGCGCCCATTGCCAACTGTAGCTGAAGTTAAAATACCTAGCAGTAAAAGAGCATAGGAAAAGAGATGGAAAAATCATGTTTCAGGGCTTCAATCTCTTTCCTTGCAGGCTTAGGATGAAACATTCATAGACATGAGCAGATCCATGCCTACTGTAGCATCTCCTGGACCTCCTTCTGACTCTTGCACTGGCTACTGCTAGAAACAGGACATGTTCAACTGGATGGACAAGTAATCTGAGAATACCTGGCAATCACCAAATTCCCAGATGTTTAAACTACTAGCTCTTTAAAAACTTGCCCAAATAATTATGACTACGTCCCATCCCATGGGAGAGGCAGCTATGCTTCCAAATCTACAGGATGAACATATCTCAGCAGGCAGACTTCCCAGAGAATTATATTAAAATTGGCATTTGGGATGTATGTAACGGTAGTCCCCATGGCACCCTACTCACTATCTGAATACATGGATATATGGAATGCCTGAAATATCAAGCAGCAAAAACGAAGGTTAAAAAAAAAAAAGAGATGCCTGGGGATCAAATCCATAGGCAATGGAGAAAGCCACAGTCAGTAGAAACACTGCTTTTTTTTCCTGTATCAGCTCATCTAATGGAATTTGTGCTGGAAAATGAGTTTCACAGAGGGTGGTAGAAAAAAATGGTCTCCTGAATCAGTGCCAGGAGGATATTCCAGGCATAAGGAACATACAAAAGGACAAAGACAGCAAACGTAATCAGCCCTGGCATCACCAATGAAAGGCAGTACAAAGTGCAAAGGCTGCATTGGGAGCTGAAAGCTGCTGAGAAGGGAAAAGCATAGCTCACAAACACAAAGGGAGCTTGGAAATTATTCAGCTAAGTCTCCCTACAAATCCCTAGGTGACCATAACCATCAGGAACCTACAGTAGGCTGCGAAGAGGTGACAAAAATTGATTTCAGTAGATTCAGCCAGGAGAGGGCACAGCAAACCAGACAAAAGAATCAATCACTCGGCTGTAGTGATGGTAAATTGGCCAGGGTAAATTAGCAGAGCTCCCCACTGATTTCATCTAAACCATGCTGATTTACACTAGTCAAGAATTCTATCCAGTCTTACTCTCTAGAGCAGTAAGTAACTAGTATGCGGGGTTCACTTCAGTCTTGCTGAAATAACTTCCACCTGCAGCAATGGGCTTTCATGTTAGAATAAAGAATAGATTGCAACAGGTTTAGCCAAACATCCATACCATAACACACTTTTCCTGTGTCCGTTTCTGCTCTTTCTGCAGAACACAGCTCTAGGAATTGCAGTGCAGACATAACCAGGTTTAAGAGAGGCAACGGAGCTCACAAACCCAGACATGAGCTAGCTTTAAACAACTTAATTCAGACATGGATAGCAGTGCAGTTAAGGTGAGAAATTTCTGCACAGGCTACATAAAACCTGAGACTTTCCACATGCAAGAGCTGCAGTAGCAACATGCGTTATCTGTATGCAGGTGAGGCAGATGACTGCTACCCCAGGTGTCCGCGACGGCTGTGAGAACACGCTCGGATGGCAGCACAGCTCTGCTGCGACTGGACCGCCCGTCCGTGGAGGTGTTTGGTGTGCTGTAGGGGATACAGCAGCTGTATCCAAAGAAAAGGAGCATGAACTGCCAAGAACCCCAAGTAGGGCTGTCCAAGACATGCAAACAAAATCAAAAAGGCTACCCCAGAAATGCTGCACGGCCTGAGTGAGCGTTGCTGCAAATACTTATTACAGCTTAATGAGCAGAGGCAGTGTTTACATTCAAACACACATTTAGAGGACAAATGGATTTGCACAGTGCAGAAGGGGGACAAATGTCACATGACAGGAAGGCTCAGACCTTGGTACATGTGGGGATTAGGCAGAGTATCCCCAAGTGGAGAAAAGAAAGGATGGAAAAGGCAAGACAGCCTGCCCATTCCTTCCTATTTGCAATGCTCTCTTTATTCCCTTTCTTTTATTCACATTTTCTTTCCCTTTGCATCCTCCTCCTCCCTTTTACTCTTCCTTCCTTCAACTGCCACAATTACTAGCCCTGCCCCGTCTCTCCTTTTGCCATTTGCTCCATCCCACCAAATTCACCAGCAGCGTGAGCAGCAGCACAGGCAGCTCCCCCCATCGGGAGCCCCCCCAGACAGCAGCAGGGAAGGCTGAGCTGCCTCTGGCCCCACCACGAGTAGTAGCACTCTGAAACCATCTCCCCGCTGCCCTGACGGCATGTGCCTTCAGGCTGCCTCGAGCCACCGTGTGCCACTGGGCTTCACAGAGGGCAGGCTGACATCAGTATTTCAGGACAGAGCTGTGAGTAGTCCCCTAGGTACAAAAGCACTCATCCAGCGTACTATTAATTATGCCTGCTCAGCTGGTCAGGACAAAACATTATTTTCTGTTAAACCAATAGGGACAGGCTGCGAACACAAGGGACCCTCTGGATTTTCAGGAACTCTTGATTAGTCTGGGTAACCGCATGGAGAGGGGTGCGGCCAGGGAGGGCGAGAGGCAGGAGCACGGGATGGGAAAAGCATTTGAAGAGAGCAGTTACACCTTTTTTTCTTCTTTCTTGGGTTAGATGGCAGGAATTTGTCACCAGAGAAATTATTTCTCAAGCCTCCAGATGCATTCAAAATAAAGAACAATGGACCACATGATAAGCCTTCTGCAGCTTTCCCCACAAAAGAGATGCCGGATGTTTTTTTCAGCCCTGACAATAGCTTTCATGCACTTTTGTGTTATGTAAAATTAGGATTGTTACTGCCAGAACAGAGGCATTTCCTGCTGGATTATACTGAAGTGAGCCTACAAGACCAAGGGGTCCCCAGTTGTTGGTCTCATTTAAAATTTCAGCAGAACAGTATGGTCCCTGAAAAGCTGCATATCTTTTAGCATTATCATTGCAGAAACACGTAACGATTACAGCCAAAGCACTTTGTCTACGCCTAGGAAAACAAGTGAACATCTAGCCTTTTCCCCTTTGGTCCTAAAAGAAAAAAGGCTTCTTTTTTTTTGCTTTTTGAAAAAAGAAGAAATGAAATTCAGAGACATAAAAAGCCAGGTCAGGGGCTTGCCACCAGTGACGGCTATTATTCCTGTTACATAGATGGATTTCAGCAAAAAGGCCACACAAAAATTATTTAAGAGCCTCTGTCTCTGCCTTCTGCAAATGCCACCCCAGCAAGAGAACAGGGGGCAAGGGAAATGCTTGAAGATAGTCAATAAATATAAATACACAGCAGGCTTAGCCCCCTAGGGGAGAAATTACTGTCCTGGGTACATTTTTCCCCTTGCAGTAATACACCTGCTGGCAGAATGAGGAGAATGCTGATGCTGCAAGGAAGAATAGCACAAACCTTGGGAAGGGACATCCTCATTTGGTGGAAATAGTCATTCCAGTGGCAAATAATTTTAAAAAAGGTTGCCAAATGCAAACCTCCTGAATTCCTGCCTGGATTCTTCCAAGAGCATCAATGTGGAAGTCAGAGGGAGCTGCTAAGCTCGCAGCGCTTTGAAAAACAAGCCAGTTAAGAAAGCATCCCCAAAAGGACAGGCAATGAGTTTAAGCATACCTTTAAGAAAGTGTTTGGCCCTATCACCCCACACATGATTTCTTACAATCAAGGAACTATCTGAAAAGAGATGGGCTTCAGGGATTACAACACATGAGCAAAAGCCTCATTTTTACGTTCTTTCTCTGTATCCTTTCTCTGAAAGGGAAGCCAGACTCAGAAAACACTTTGAAAGAGAGGAAGCTAGAGTGAAACACCTACAGAGGTTAATGCTGAGAGTCACTTTGAGTGACTCTCAAGTGATCCAGTTACATAAATATCCTTAAAAAGCAGAAAAACAATGCATTTAAAGCCCTTAAAACACAATTTCCAGTCTGTAGATTCCAGAGACATACCATTCCAAAGGTGAGTATACTGACAAACAATAGGTTTCTTTTTCTTCAACTTGCATGCAGGTTTTTAGTCTAAGCCTCGACTGGAAAAATCCTATAGATTAACAGACCTTGCAAACCTTTGCCGTGCAATATACATCCTCCAGGGGAAGGCATTATTGCACACTGATAGTAACAACAGTTGGGCTGCCCCGCACAGACCTAGTATCCTCTTGGATCGCTAGTCAAAGCCTCCTTTACCTGATTCTCCTTTACCAGACAGACTGAAGTGAGAGCCAAGCACACAGCCCCAAGCTGCAGTAAAACCTCCTTGCTCTGATTTTGATGCACCCTGGATTGCCCCAGACCCAAGGTAAGATCCAGGTTGAGAGCTCACATCATCTTAAGCAAAGATACCCTCTAACGATGAAGAGAAGCCCAGAAAAGGGAGTATTTAGCAGGGTAATTTTTTTTTTCCTTTGATTCTAGATTTCACTTGCAGGAAAATGCCAGGGTGCACCAGTTCGTTGTTGCTGCAGTGGCAAAGGTGATGAGAGTGGCACCAGCTGGGGGCAGCCAGGGACCTGGGCATTGCCTCCTTGTGGTTACCAGGGAGCAGCGATGGGCTTGCATTGAAGAAACCCAGCGAACAAAGCCCTTCTGAGCTGCTGCATGCAGACCCCAACACCAAACCTGCTTTGGCTCCGGTCATTTACATGGCATCCCATAGAAAGTGCCTTGGCTTATGTCTTCACTCTCCCAAGCTAAAAATCAACTGCCGTCAGGTTTTAGAAATACATAGAAAAACAGTCAAATCAATTTCAGGGTTTTTTTTTTAGCCCTGCCTCCTGACTACAAGGCAAGTCCAAACAAGAATACACTCTGAAAGGCTTGAAATCCATCTCCTCCTCAGGCTCACAGTCTGACCGAATTCAGTAGCAGCTTTGCTTTCCTAAGTATAAAGCTGAAATTTCCCCGCATCACTTAACCTTTGCCCAAGCTCCTCACCTGAGGCTCAACTCCTTATTAGCAGATCTTTAAACAGAGCCTCTGCCCTAGGGTGAACTCACCCCAACAGAATCTGTTCTACAAAGAGCAAAGGAAATAGATAGTGAATTATTTTGCTTTTATCATAAACAACCTCTCCTCCTTGGGAAGGGATATCCAGTCGCCGTTAACTCCAGGCCTACTGCACACAGGAGCTAAACCACAGTCTGCAGAAATCAATACCGTTGACTCTAATGAGTTCTGAATCATGCTTAGCACTCCTGGAGATACATCCCACTCTTCCAGCAAAGTAAAATATGGATGTCAGTAGATGCACTGACAGTAATGTATGCTAATGAAAGTAATGTAACCTAACAACATGTGAATTATTGATGTAGGCATGTTTAAACAGAAAAATCAGCAAGGAATCACACCAGACCAATACACTCCAGTGTTTGTTCACCAACAGGCAATTGGAACGTGGTGGTTGTGAGAACACTCATTACCACTTTATTAGCTTGAAAGGACTTTTGTTAGGTTATCCATGTCTCACCTGATACACGAGTCATTTAAATTTCACATCGTGTGACACTGCGTGATGTCAATAAGCCATTTGTACTAGCATCAGATGAGCTACTTTTACACATCTATAGTTTCCTCTGAACTCTTCAGACATTTATGATAAATCATACTGTTTTGCCTGAATTATTTTCTTAATCTTATTCACCAGAGTCATAGATAAGGGCTGGTTTAGCCTCTCATTCACAATTCATGGAAGTGTAACTCTCCTGAATGCAGCAAAGTTGCTCCTGATTGCTGTGAGGCACATGGCAAATCAAACTAGCTCCTTTGTCTGGCACAGCTCTGGTTCCCAGGATGTCAAGAGAGTTGACTCAGCTCTATCATAAAATAAACATAGTTTGTCTATCTAGGCAGTTTTATCACATCCATCATCATGTTCTCCTAATGTATTTAGAGAAAATTCATTTTGTACTACAGCAAAAACAGGATATATGTTCAATAACCATCAGTGTTAATTTTACTATTATTCCATTATCCTGTGACATCTAATCATTCTGTCTGTGCTTTCAGGTGAGTTGGCTCCATCTCTGTGGTATCTGGGAACTACATTGCAGACAGGCTTTGTTTTTGCAAGGACTGTTGGGGCATATGGATTTTCACGGTCTCATCATGTCCTCACCAGGTTATATTGATATGCATCGTCACTGCATCGATACAGACAAAAGATTTCCTAGTACATACTGCATTGAAAAACCCCAACCACCAAACCACAGCCAATCACTGATGCACATTTCTGGACATTTTAGTGCTGCATTTGGTTCTGGGAGTATTGATGGGCAGGGGAGAAAGCTGTCCCCTGGCTGGAGCCAATGGGGGAAACCAACCCCTGGATTGCTCCATCCCCACCCCATGCAAGGGGAAACTCAGCCGCTCTCTTCTGAGAAATCAGCACCCTCAATGCCCAAATCAGCTCTGCAAAGCCACGGAGAACAAAACAAACCTTAACCGAGATAATTAAAATAGCTGCTTATTTCAGAAGAGTTACCACATTACTCTCACTGCAGGCAATTAATCTTACTGATAACAACGACACATTGTGAACCACTCCTCAGTTTCTCCAGCACTTGCAAGAGAAACACACTACGTCTTTTCCAGTTGCATTTATGAAGGAATATTTGGGGCTTTTTTGAGGAGAGAAGGAGTTGAGGGACAGCTGCGTGTTTATTTGCTGTGTTAAAACAGATAAACACACTATGAAAGATAACCCCTTTTTATTTATGGAATAAACACAATGCCACAGTACATCTCATCAAAGACCAGTAAGTCACCAAGGCAGTGAAAACTGAGGGGCATGTATGTGTGCGGAATCATGCAGGAGCGCCGTTCGATTCTGATTTACCTTTTCCGGAGCCGGGAACTGCAGGTGATTTACTTCCAAGGGTGTGATCAAAGGAACTGTCTGAAAACCATCTTCGTTGGATGGTTGTTTGCTGTTCTTGTCGTTCAAATTACTCCCCAGCTTCACCATTCTCGGACCTTGCTTTCCAGACCTAAAACCGGGGAGACGGTCAATGTCAGGGGGGAGCGGGACGGGGAGGATTCCTGCCTCACCCTGCTGAGTTGGACGGAGCGTATGGCTCACCTGGGCTCGGACGCCCCCATTTCTATACACCCCGCAACGCCGCTTGACTCCACACACACGATTTGCCCTGCCTCACGCTGACACCCCTCAAAAACCCCTCAAACCCCCCCACCGTCAGCCCAAACGGAGCGGCTCCTGACGCACCCACACCCCAAACCGCACCACCGCTGCCGAAAAACCCGCACACGCTGCCGGGGACGGGGGGGAGGCTCATGGCCGGTGGCCCCCAGGGGTGCTTTTGCATGACCCCCCCCAATTTTTTGTGTGCAGCTTCCCCTTTGAGGGTACAGCCCACCACACCCCGGGGGGACTCGCGGGTCCTCTCCTCCCAGCTCCCCGCGGGGGGTCGCGCCGCACGGGGGGGGGGGGGGGGTGGGGGGGGGTGTGCTGCGCCCCCCCCCCCCCCCGCCCCGCGCCCCTCCCGCCGCCCCCGAGCCCCTACTTACTGCAAACCAGGCGGTCACTGGCGGCGGCTCGGCCCGGGCGCTGCGGCGCGGGGGGGGTGGGGGGAATGGGGGGGGCAAGGGAAGGCGGAGGCGACGGAGGGAGGGTGGCGTGTGTGTCGGGGGGGGGGGGTTAAAGGTTTCCGTTAATTTGCGTCCGCGGTGCTGAAGGGACAGCGCTGCGCTCTGCGCTCGGCTGCAGCTCCGCAAGCGCGACTGAGGGCGGGCGCGGGCGGCAGCTCCCCCCCCCCACCCTTCCCCTTCCCTCAGCCGTTCCCCCCCCCGCGCTTTCCCTCAGCCCGCCCGCCCGCCCGCCGCGCGCGCACGCCCGCCCCGCGCGCCGCCGCGCGGCCTCGGGCACCCCCTGGCGTCCCCGCGGCGCACGGCGGGCCGGGGCGCCCCCTGCAGGCCCAGCGCGGCGCCGCGGAGGGGGCGCGGGGGGGCGGCGCGGGGGGGGGGGGGGGGGCGCCCCGGTGTCGTGCGGGCGCAGGGGCGGTTGCATGAAGGTCAGAGAGGGCCACGTGGAAGGTGTGACACTGCCACGGGCACCCCCGCGGTAGCAGAGGGGGCCGGGGACTGGAGGGGGTCCCCCAAAGCGGCCGTGGTGCCGCATGGAGATGGGAGTGGTGAGACCCCACCTGCGGCGCTGCGTCCGGCGCTGGAGCCCTCAGCACAGGAAGGATGAGGACCTGTTGGAGCGGGTCCAGAGGAGGCCATGAAGATGGTCAGAGGGATGGAGCACCTCTCCGATGAAGACAGTTGGGGTTGTTCAGCCTGGAGAAGAGGAGGCTCTGAGGAGACCTTATAGCCCTTTCCAGTACTTAAAGGGGGGCTATGGGAAAGCTGGAGAGGGACCTTTTACAAGAGCATGGAGTGATAGGACGAGGGGTAATGGCTTCAAACTGGAAGACAGTAGGCTTAGATTGGAGAGCGGGAAGAAATTTTTCACTCTGAGGGTGGTGAGGCACTGGCCCGGGTTTCCCAGAGAAGCTGTGGCTGCCCCATCCCTGGAGGTGTGCAAGGCCGGGTTGGATGGGGCTTTGAGCAACCTGGCCTGGTGGGAGGTGTCCCTGCCCATAGTAGGGAGCTCAAACTAGATGATCTTTAAGGTCCCTTCCAACCCAAACCAGTCTATGATTCCATGACTGGTGTTGCTGCTGGGTCAAGCAGGCATGCCGTTGCCCCTCTATGGCCCACTTTGCCATTGACCAACTTGTCGCTCACCAGGTTGTTGCATAAGGTCAGTCACTGCCCCTTGGTGCCCACCCCCATGCTGGAACAGCCTGACAGGAACAAGCCACTGGCCCTGCTCAGCTTTGCACGGGACTCTTCTCCCATTCCCAGAAGCCACATCTCCACCACCAGCCTGGTAACCCATCACCACCACGGCAGGAGGTGCTGCCACAAAGCACCAGGCCGGGTCACCAGCAAACACGCTCCCACCCGCCAGCAGCCCTGGGATCACCAGCCCTGCAGGATGAAAAGAAAAGCCCTGAAGCGCTTTGCTTGGAGACAAAGGATACTTTGGGATGACTTTAGCCTGATTTGTTTATAAATATAGAATTTGCCTCCAGAGCTTGCAACTTGGCATCTTTTGCAAGACCTAAATATACTACTAAAAGGCGTGAACTGTTTCCATAATAAAGGCTTTTAGAACTCACTTGTGAAAATTCATGTAAAGCCATAGTTGGGCAGAGCAAGTGAAAGCGCGTGGTGCTTCGGTATGAGCTGGTTCACAGTACGGCAGGTCAACGTCTAGAGCCAGAAGTGCTGAGAGGCGGTCAGAAGAGGTGGGACAGCTAAAACTGCCTTCTACTAACGTCACCTTACATGGTCCATTGAAGAGCTTGTTTCCGGTAGCTTTGCCAGTTTTTAATGCTTGGGTCGGAATTTTCTGTATCACATTTCTGCATAAGGCCAAACAGAAAATTTAATCCATGAGAGTTTTTCTGTTTTTAAGAATAAGGTTCTGCCACATACAAAACTTAACTTTGAATAACTTTTACTCAGAATGTTAAAATTCGTCAGCAGGTAGCTTTCTAATATTCTCAGAATCATCTGCAAAAAAAGCTGATCATGTCGTAAGAATTTGTGAGCTCATATTCAGGAAATTCAGGAAAGATTTCTTAAGCTCAGTAGCAGAATTCCCCCCAGATCCCATCCATGAGAGGCACACTCAGCTCAAGACTCAGCAAGATTTTCACTGTAACTACAACTGCAAGTTGCTGCCGACTGGACCAGGAACAGATAGCCACAAGGAAAGCTGACAGGTTGCATCCCACAGGTAAGGGATAACGTAGGACTTATGCTCTACGCATCTGGAGAAGCACATGAGACCACTCACTAAGGATTATTGATTAAATTACTACAGTATAATGATTTAATATTAATACCAGAAATCAACCGTCCATGCCCATCGGGGCTAGGATCTGTGCAAATGCACAGCAAGGTATAAACCCTGCAAAGTCTCTCATGCTCTGCACAGAGATGAATGTCACTGTGATAGTTCAGCTCAGGGTGATTATTAGGGCCTTCAAATTGTGGAGGTTGTAAGAGAATCCAAAAGCACATACTTTGCAAATGATGACAGAGGTCCAGTCTTGTCCCAGACGTTCTCCAGATCCTGAGCAGAAGCCTTCTGGTCCTGTGGAGCACTGGACCAGGCTCCTGTCAGAGTATTTCTTTTCTTTCATGTCCAGCATCATTGAGGAACCTCTGGAGACCTCCTTGTGCTTAAAGCAAGAACAGAGTCTGGCTCTGAGCCCCCTGAACCTTCTCCAGGCTGAACAATCCCGACTCTGTCAGCCTCCATCAGCCTCTCCCCGTATGGCAGATGGTCCAAGCAAGAAAGTGCAAGAAAGTGCAATTGCAGCAACTCTTTCCCCAACTTTCAATATTACAGATGATATCACCTGGAGTGATTTGACTATCCGAAGAGATTCACAGACTCTTCCACTGAATGCATTATTTGAACTACTCTTAACTCCTCTGTCAGCAAAATGGCTATTTTCAACTGAGGGACTAGGAAATATTAAAAAATAAAAAGGAAACATTGCATTGTGACCTCATAGAAATGGCATTGTGGTTTTCCACCTTTGTCTGGTAATTACTAAGGGATGTGAGAGCTCTTTGTTGAAAACCGAAGTGATGTCTTTCATAGCTTGTAAATGCATTCTGTGATCTGAAAACTAAATCATTTTCATGCGCATCAACATTAGGAATGGATATCCTGGCAAAACACTACCTTAACAACATCTAGGCAGGTCCTCTGACGTAAGAGAATGTCTTAAGCAACAAACACGCTGAAGTTAAACCTCCAGGATCACTTGTGAGAACCCATGGACAGTGTGGTTACACAATGAAAAATAAGGTTGCAAATAAGGTTATCTGCTTGCCTGGGACGTCTACTCACTTGAACACACTGAGAGCACACTCGCAGAGTTTAATATATTAACTTTAGTTGGTTATACTTGAATACTCCTCAGAGTAACATAGCTAAGGGGCAATGAGGTGAAACCCATTCCTTTTCGGGCATTACTACCACTGTAAAATACCTTTCATGTAGCTGCAAATCTACTGATAACTAAACAGAACTAAACTCTGCTGGAGATACTCCATATAACCCAGAGAACGCAGGTCAACATTGCCAGCACTGGCAGTTGGAGCCACTTTTCCTCTAGAAGGCTTTTAGTTCTGAGTACCAGCAGCGAGAACCTGTGATAAGTGAGCAGATGCGTCTTTTACCTTATGACTTTTCAGGGTAGAAACACGTTTTACGCAACGTCTTTCAGTGGCACCATCTGAGAATTTTGGCAGTGTGGAGGAGGGAGATGGGCAGAGAGATGTTGAATCTCTCAACGCCCTCCTTGGTGTTACATCCAGTAACTTCCATTTCCTCCATGAGACTGAATGAACTAGCATGGCACCACTTAGGGTCAGTATGCCCCGTTTCAGTTTGAAAACACCACTTTGCAAAATGCCTCTTTCACAAACAGACAAACTACCCGGAGTAAATTTCCATAGCAGGATGCTCTATGGGAAAAAAAAATGGATGCCTAAAGTCGCCAGCAAGATCCTAAAAGAGAACATTCTCTAGGGACAGCGTTAAAGCAAACCCGACAGAATATAACAAATCAAAGGGCAACATACAGATTTTCTTATGAAGGACATACAAAGTCTGACATCCGCACCCACGCAGAGCAGATCAGTGACTGGCAACAAGACAAAGCAGCAGCATGAGCAACATGAGACTCCAGAGAAATAAACAATGTATTTCTTCTGTCAACAAAAATATATGCCTCTTTATTTTTTTAATAAGACTTCCACGATATATTATTTTCTATTTCCAGTTAAACAAATTAGAGCAGAATTACTGTTTTCATTATCAGTTTACACTGAAGATTATTGGCTGTCATTAAGAAGCATAATATTTGTAATAGGGCTAGGGCATAACTTTTCACTGTGTTGTAAATTCTGCAACTTGTAAGAAAAATGTCAGTCACAGAGAAGTTCAATCTCTACCCGCTTCAAGCCCGAACACATGAATCAACTTCTCTTCAATGTTAATGAATATTATTTTACTTACTTGCTCCTTGATCTATGAAATTCTTATGCTCATTATTGCTCGTCATAAAATATATTGCCTGCACTCCATGCATTTTTCCCTATAGTGTTCTTGCTCATTATTATAAGTACCATTATTTTTATCTGTTTTCATATATTGAAAACCTGGGATCAGGCTTTCAATGAGAGTATTTGAAAACATGTGAACAGGCAGCAGAAGTTACTAGGAAGTGAAACGACAAAACTTGAAGGCGCAAAGTGAGGACAAAGACTCAGGAAGCCAGACCAGGCAAGGTGGTCAAGGTAGGGCAATTCTAGGGGGAGCGTCAGCCACCTCCAACTCTGCTACCAAAACATCGGGTTTGTTTCCCAGACATTCACACTAATGCCTTTCAAAATTAGTCTAATACTAATACAACAATGAAACCCAGCACAGAAGTTCAGGAGACAGTTTAAGCCAAACCCAGCCCTGATCTAAACCCCGTGGCTTAACAAATGCATACAGTCAGAATTCAGATCTGTGTTTTCCCGGAGAAAACACCATGATGTGGATGGAAAGTAACATTTAGACAGAGCACATCAACATGGGAAGAAACCTTACCACAATCTCAACCTAAACCCAAAATATAGGACTATTACCACTAAAATGCTTGCCCGAGTGAACTGCAGACCTGTAGAGGCAGTCTCTGTTCCCTTTCCATGCTCCAGACTGCTCCTCACTGCTCACCCCCCCTTGTTTTGCTCCGTCTAGGACAACAGAGTCAAGAGAGGAGGGCACTTCTGTTCTTTTCCTCGGGAGATTATTCCACAGACAAATTAACACCACAGTCATGAATTTTTAACCTCTGCATAGTTAAAGGAATTAAAAATACCAAGGGGTGTAAAAAGTGATCGTATACCTTTTAAGTTGGAGGTTAACTGCTCGTAGTCATTGCTATGGAGGAGCTTATCCATTATACAGAATTACATCGGCGCCACCGACTTCCCGTCACACTCACATTAGGAACAAGAAAATAAGCATACAGCAGAACAGGAAAAGAAGCCATGTTAATTTATTATTCATTTCAAAATACAAGAGATTACAAAGATTCTGGAAGAGAAGGAGCATTTGTCAGTGCCTTAATGAACCTTCCTGCACGGCTCTTTTAATCTGCCTCCATTCCTCGCCTGTGCAGGAATGCCGGGCGTGCAATACATTTCACACATTCACAGTGTGAATGTATTCTTGTCATGATCTCTGGGAGACTTCACAAACCAGACATGTTCACACGCAGCCCGGCAACATCCGCAGTTCAGCTGAACCGCTCGGATGAGACGCACGTGGGTTCACAATGTAGAGGAAGAAGAAGAGAGCCTCTCATTAGCGTGCCCCATACATACAGCACAGAAGACGTGATACAGCCCGTTCTAAGAGGGGCCACAGTCAACGGGAGGTGAAGTACTCAGCATTTTCCAGGAGGTATTCAACCTCTCTCTGGATCAAGGCATACTCCTTTTTTCCTCAGGGGCCTCCATATCTTTTGTTTCTAACAAAATGAAACTGCAGCTACACACATTGATTTTTCACTAGCTGCAAGGCAGGCAGAAACCTTCAAACAGGAATTCTTCTGCATCAGATCAGACGGCCGTGATGCTGTCACTAACAAGTGAGCAACTTCCTCTGAATGTTTATTAAAAATTCACTGTGGCATTAATATGCTTCAATAAATTTTGCTCTTTTCCTCATAAAGTAAGCTTCCACTGAAACAATAGGTTTCCCTGCTACTTCAATTTGCTGGAAAGCCTGTAATGTTAAACTCATCAAAGTCCGGCTGCTTTGGTTTTTATGCAAATTCCTATCATCATAGTTATAAAAGTGCTTATGCAATGAAAATATACATAATACACAAACCTGCCCGTGTCACTGAGAATTATTTACGAGAGCTATAAATCAAAGTTGCATCTTGTTTTGTTTTAAGGGCCTAATGCACACATAAAATGTCACATATGCCCAAACTTTGCTTTCAGTCACTTCCCAAAAAAAGCCCAAACCAAGCCAGAATTGAACTGCCTGCTGAAGGCTATTCTTTAGTCAGAGTCCATGCAAAATTGTATTAGAAACTTTCAAGTTAAAACATGAGCATTGACTACCATAGAGGGCCCTAAAGACAAAGACATTTGCTGGATGTAAATGTTCAGTGAAGACAAAGGTCACCTCATACTTTCCCGAAATCTGACCACGGTAGAAACTCCACGTCTTGTTCTCAAGTTTTGCTTTAGAGCTGAAAGCTTTTCACGGCAGGAATCAGCAATGAAATACTATTAACCCTGGTGATTGATGATGTTGTAATGGCCAAGTTATGATAACCTCACGGGCCATGGGACTGCAGAACCTCTGCTGTTAGGACAGAGGAATCTATCACAATACCAGAGCAGATGGGGCCCGAGCAGAAGAGCTGCCTGGCAAGCCAAGCCTCCAGTTTGCAGGAAATGGGATTTTATCTGAGTCGGTGGCTTTGGTCCAAATCAAGCAGGAAACAAACTCTTTTGAAAATGCCCACAAACTGGAAATTCCCAGAAAGGTCACTTCAGAAACATCAAAACACTTGCAAAACACAATTCCCAAGTTCCCAAGCCTGCGGCTGAGCAGTGACACAGTCTCTGGCAGTAGCAGCAGCATGTGTGAACGCAGCTCCGCACAGTAGCTGTGGGAGCTCCCAAGACCCTCTGGCTCCAAGTGCAGCCCTGATGCTGAGGACTATGCCGGGAAGGCTGCCCAAAGTCACAGCTCCACATCAGGGAGTGCAGGAGCTCCGGCAGTCCTGCTTCAGCCAAGCCTCTTAGCGCTCCCAGAAATGGAAAATCAAAGTGGAGTTCAAGCTCCTGGGATTTTCTTGCTTTTAGCTTTACAGCAGGTTGGAAGTGGTAGCCCCAGACCACCGGCTGGAGTTTTGAGCCCCCAAGCCCTGGACAGTCCTCGGTGCCATTGGACAGAGGAGGCTGTGTTTTCTGGGCTGACCTGCCAAGAAGCGCTCCAGGAACCAGGGGAGCTCAACATGGCAAGAACTCACCGACTGGGATAACTTCAATCAAAACATTTCAGGCCCAGATGTGCTATTTCCAGCTCAACTTTGTTTTACCAATAAATCTCAAACTAGCATGGAATAGCAATATAAACCCCAAAGGCCTTACTCTCCATTGCTTACCTTCATATAGAATCATTTGTATTTATGAAAACACAGTGCAAAAGAACACTCATTCAGACCAACTTTAAGGTCTTGAGACGAGTGGCTGGCGCTAGTATTTACAGATAATAAGAATTCAGCAGCAATGCCTTCCGTTACTGTGTGTGCCCCGGCTGCTCCCTCCCACCCCCATACCGCAAGGCGCCTCTCCAGTTCTCTGGCAACTGTTCATAGGGCTGAGATGAAAAATTTTCAAACTTTTAGAATAAGCTAGAGTCTTTGTTTTCTGTGGAAAGGTAAATCATGTCCTGAGAACAAGGCAAAGCAAAGACAAACTGTGACCTCTATATTTGCACATCTGCTTCGGTTCACACTCCAAGTGAGATTTGTTATTAAAAACTTCAGGTAACTGATATGCATTTTGAAGAATGTGAAAGAACAACACTGCTTCCCGGGAACCGCAGCAGGACGGTATGACACTTGCGTTTGGGTCTGCAGTGATGATTAAGGACTTCAGAGGAGGATCAGTTGTTTTCTGAATCTCAAGTATATGATCTAGTGCCCTGAGGTTCCCTTACTTATTTCTGACTCCTTTTAACAAAGAAGGCTTCGATAAAGTTTTTCCTCTATAAACCAACCCTTTTTTTTCTTGTTGAAGATGTTACTAACTTGGATCATATAAGCATTTTTTAATGCAACACAATTACTTCCTCTTCTGCATTTTATGCTTAAATGGTCATATGAAAAAAAACATGCATTACTACAGGGGTCTGAGCGGGTGGTGATGGTGCATGTGTCAGCTGGTCTGGTTTGTATATCTTGAACTAGGTTTTTCTCCAGACTCTTTTTTCAGCAGCTGAACTGCTCTGACTACCCTTGTTCACAAGAGTACCTTTGCAATCTGGTCCCTACATTAATAAGCTAGACTTCATCACCCCAAAGAGTTAGAAATTGAACCTAAATCAGGATATATTTTTTCGTCCCTCTGCTTTAGCTGTTCTGGCCCACAGTGATTTGAAATGTAAGATCCCTTTCAAAGTACTGCCAACTGAAATTTCTTTTCTGTTAGTGGATCCCAACCAATTAATTATACCATCAGCACCGCAGGGTTTCTGGGGAAGGGGCTGCTGGCTCTTCGTGCGGTTTCACACACGTTGCAGCCTGAGAAAGCACTGCTGCCCACCAGCCTCCACTCAGGACACGAACTGCATTCCGGAGCGAGCTGGAAGGGAAGCACAGGCAGAACAGAGGCATGTTGGACAAAGGCTATGACAAGTAGGCAAGAAGACAGATTTGCTGGGATTAATAAGGCAGGCAGTAGTTATTTCTTTCTCGTGATTAGCAGGATGTTAACATGGATAAAGGCATATGGCAAAGTCGATGCTGCATAGGCCCTCCCCCCTCAAATCATACCTGAATGAAAACAGAGCAGCACAGCGCTTAAGCCGGGAATACTGTGTCCCCACAAAATCTAGCCAAGCCACTGAAGCTGGGCAATGCCGGGGCTGGACTATCACACCTCACTGGTCCCCGAACACACAAAGGGGAAGCTACCGCCCTTCCATTCCCCACATGCGTACCAACAAAAGGTCAAACCTGTTTTATAGGGTCTGAGTCTTCCCTTGCACCTTCTGGTCATTTACACACGTGAAGCGGCCACAGCAGGCACCTAAAACACTATTAGATAGCCACAGCAGCTACTGACAACCAACCTGTACAGACTTTTCTAATTGTAAGAGGTATATGGATAGGAATGATCTAGGGCCATATTTATCTTTTATAATTTCTTCCTTTTAAAATAATTTAGCATAGTACCACAGACAAAGGACTATATTTATCCAAAGCATCTTAATGAGTTGGCTGAATTTCATTCAGAGATTTAGGTTAATGTATCTCATCTATCCTGTAAGAGTAGCAATTACGCACCGGGAAGAAAAGCTTGTTTTCCAGGGCCCCTTAAGTCTGTGCCAGAAAAGGTACCAACTGCAGGTGTAGTTTACAAGAAAAGAAACATTAGAGCAACAACTCTACAATTTCCAATCCAGGATTATAAACTAAATACTCTCCATGCAAACATTTCATTGATAGAACTGTGGGAACAGGGAGATCATCTCCCTTAGTACAAAAAAAAAACCCAAACCACCACCAAAAAAAGATGTGACTCCAAACACGTATTTTGAAAATAGCAAAGAACTATGACATTTTTTTCTCTGCCAGAAAAATGATCACATCTTGATTGAATACTTTGCTTTCTCACTTCCTTTTCCAAGCTGAAATGTCAACTATTTTAAGTAAAATCGGAATATTACTCAACTACAAATCAGAAATGAACCTTGATGCCAGAGCTGTCATCAAAAAGGCACATTCCAGTTATATACTTGCAGTTTTACTATTAAAAAAACAGATTAAACCCTTCCAAATGCTTTGCTGCTTAATGACACAATCACTAGCATGTTATTAAAGCTCAACACTCTGACATTCCAGTCATCATATCTGCAAACACTAAGACATTATGCATTGAGAAAACAATCCTTTTATTGAAACCAAGGACATTTAATTGTGACAGGTGAATGTTTTATCTACAGAGATGAAATCCATATACATACTATTTTTGTGCAGTCTTCATGTTCCATTTACACAATTTGCTAGTTTAAAGGGTTTAACAGTCAATCAAGAGTTCAAGTATGAAACTCCGTAACAGAAGAAAATTATATCATGTTATTGAAGTCAGCTAGATAAACAGTACCTTCTGATTATGACGATATCATTATGTGCTTCACGATGAACAGTAAGACAGAAAATATTCACCTGGTTTCATATTCAAAATACTTGCTGAGATTCATGTATAAATGGATGAGTGAACAGAAGGGTAATTGTGTATTATTTTAATATAATAAAGTCAAATTTATTCAAATCGGTAAGAAAAAAAGTGTTTCTTTATATCTTGTGTGGAGTTCTGCCTTACTGAATTTGTGTTTGTTTATGATTCTGACAAGCTACAAAAAATACATATAAATACAGAGTCAACACTAAATGTGTATCTCTATTCTTTTGCAAGCAAACTGTCACAATATTATGATCACTAAAAAGCTTTTGAAAACTAATAGCTAAGTGAAACACTAGACTTAATGACTTGAAATAAATATCTTGCAACAGAGCTGTTTAAGCCACTGTAAAAACAAACCTCTTAAACAGTAAAAGCACATTTGCCAAACAAAGAACCTGTGTTCACTGAAATCATTTGCGGTCTTGCCAGCAACTTCAGTCAGAATTAGATCAAAATAAAAACTTTCACTACTTTTATGTTTTCTTTTGGATTGAATCTTCCATTATTTCCTTGCTATACCCAGCCAAAGATGGACTCCTCCTAGAGAAAAAAGATAACAAAAAAGTGAAGTGGTGCATTCCCTTTAATATAAAAAAATGGATATAAAGTGTGACACAGACTCTATTCAGATTCTTCAGGTTTTACTTTAGACCATGACAGAAGGATTTAACTCAATAAAAAGGCAAAATTCACCACTCAGCTTTGGCAATGCACACAGCGCTTCCTGCTGCGGACAGAGCTCCTCTGCTTCCCACACACGACCGAAATCTTGAAACACATGTGAGCCCCATGTCAGTAATACTGAAGTATACAACCAGTACTTATTAATAACAGTCAAAAATACCTGTGCATCTTTTAAAAATATTTTGGTTTAGCATTTAAGTTTGCTTGGCAATTAATGGACTACATACATACCTTGTCCAGGTAAGATGGCTCCTTCTGTGAACTTTGGTTCATATCATTGCCTGTGGGAGAATATTATGGGGAAGCACATCATCATTTTTAGTCACACTGAATCTAATCTTAATTGCAGCATTCCAAGGATTAAATAGGCAGCATTAGAATTCAAGTAGATTTTTGTTCTCTCAAGAAAACTATTTATAGAGGCTATAAAATGCAGCATTAATTTTTTAGCTTTATTAATCTGGTAAAAAAAAAAAAGATAAAAATGAACCCCGTTTATTCAGATTTGTTGATCCATATCTAAACGTCTGCTAGAATTATTCCATTTGCTTCAGTTAATGAAAAATTCAGATGAATAGGAGACTTATCTCCTTGATTTGATGTTGTGCAAAATCTGCTAATTAGAAAGAAGGTATTAGAATTGACGCGTTTCACCTAAAAAGAGCTTAATAGTAGATTCTCAATTAAAGCTCCTGAAAAATGAGGTACAATTACAATTAAGGATAGAGTTGGAGGGGGGGTGGGAGGTTTGGCGGGGTTGGGTGGGTTTGTGTGTTTTTTTTTTAAGTCACTGGAAATTATATATAAAGATAAGGCCTTCCCTCCAGATGACAAAAAGAAATGAGTATCTGAGAAAGGAATGGGCCCTATCCATAAGTACAAGCTTGACAAAGCAGCACATTGCATATCCATAACAACAGAAAAGCAGATTAGCAGCCATTTTGTGGAGAGGGTAAATCCACCTCGGAAATCTTGTGCGTCAGCTGAATTCTTGGCTTGTTTACAGTAACTTGAATTTTGGAGGCAATCACGTATTAAACATTCTTCCTTGTCTCTTATTTGCCTTTTTCTTAAAAGCAAGCAAACAGAAGTCCTGGAAGACTTATTTTTTTTCTTCAGCGACTGCTAAGGCCTACATATACATTAAGAGCTGAGCACAGAAACATCTGGAATGATTTCAGCTGCAGGAGAAAGTACGTGAAAGCTGCTAGATCCAAACCCTTACTTTAGGTAGGGAAGCACAGTGTTACTATGGCTGCTGCAACAGGTGTTAAAAAGTCCTGCGAAAGACATACGCCCCCTCCGGCGAACCTCTCCTGGCGAGGAGGAACGGATGAGCTCAGGAGGAAGGGTATCCATGCCCAACCCTGTGCAATTCTTCTGTTTCACAGGTGCGCACTCACACAGGCATGAGTCAAATATAGTGTTACAGTTGCAAATAATTACTCTAATTACTGCAGACAAATGAGCAATAATATGGATGAACTACGCAGCATATAGAGAAGGATATAGCATTCTAATTGATGACAAAGATAAGAGAATAAGGATTATCAGAGCCAGGAAACAGTGTCCGTATGAGGAGGGACTTAGTAGACTGGAACTTCTCAGCTTGAGAGAGAACCAAATGGGAATATGACAGAGGCCGATGGAACCATGATTCGTATAAAGAATATGAATAGCACATAATTAATACCCAGCATCTCATAATAACATAATTAATAAGGAATTAGTTTTAAAGCAAACAGAAGAAGTGCTTTTCCACATAATGCAGAATATTTGCAGAACGATTGTGGACTATGTTGTTGCAGCATATTGTGGAATTTCTTATCCTACTCCAATAATACCCACTGTAGGTCGCAGGGGACATCCATTGGGGTAGGCAGATTTCTGTTTTGAATGAGAATCGCACTTCTTTTGTTCTCATGAAGAAAATTTTTAATGGAATATTTTCTTGTCATGTATGTGGAAATCTAATCAGTATGCAACATACAACATTTTACAAAAATAAGACGGTGGTAACAATGGATATATATTTTGGTATATACCCTAACATGTCTACGTGTAGAAAACTTCCATAAAAATAACTATAAGCTAAGCAGAAGTGCTGCAGGTGAATATACCATTTTTTATCTTGTCTGGTAATTCTTCGCGGATAAGTATTTTCTTTTTCCTAAAAAAACTCATCAGACTGTGAGGCCAGAAATTCCAATTACATTTGTAAGCATACACTGTATTATCTTAAATTGTGCAGCAACTACAATGTCTCTAATTGAAGTTGTCTCAATGCAGAGCACCAGTTTTAATTTCCAAGTCATTTTCCAGTAATGAAATAGCTGTATTCAGGGCACAGCGTGAGAACATGTTCGATGGTTATGTTAAATTGTTTTACAGCTACCTTTGGGAAGCATCTAATATATTTATTGTCTGTATGAAACCAACCACCATTTTCCTATGTGAAAAAATAAATTATTATTCATACAAGCGCTGCCTTAGACCAACCTGTGAATAATAGTTTACAAATTTCATGTGTTCAGAAAAAGTTGCAGACATTTTATCTTCATGTCTTTAATGTCAGACTGCAGCAAACACTTCTGCCATCCTTCTTCCAAATTAATACATATAAGACCTTCAGTGAAACACAAGGGGTTTTCATATATGGCTAGAAGTGTCTAAAGTATGTAATGAATTCCATAATTTGTGAGTTGTAAAACCTACTACCCAAAACAAACAGCTGAATGGACCTTAAACCTAGGGATCTTAAGTCAAATCACTTGCATTAATTATTTGTTTTCTCTAGTAAAATAAGACATTATCAGTTCATTGCTTACCTTCTCCATTAAATTGACTGCAAGTCAAGAGTCGACTTCTGAACTTTTCATTTTCTTCAAGCATTTTTGAAATTACTTTCCAAACCTTAAGCCAGACTTTGGACTGAAAGATAAAATTGAACTTTCTCAGTGAAGCATATAAAAAGTTTGCATTAAAACATCTATAGGGCAGAACTTTGAATTCTCCAGCATTACTGTGAAGTCCAAGTGGTTTTTTGTTGAGGGTTGGGAAGGGGGAGATGTGGAGGAGGGATATATACGTGGGCTATACTGGAAGAATCACCTCTATTTAAAAGTCAAACCCCATCAATTACTCCATGATTTTCCACATGAGATATCCTCCTCCTTTCTTGCCTAGAACTCTTGTTTATCCAGGACTTGTGAAGTGCCCTTCTAGATAAGAAGAGCTTATGAAAATGTGTGTAGAGTCATTAAACTCTCTTCAAAGTGATCCAAAATGGAGGGGTAAGGGTGGGGAATAAAACTGCTTATTTTTCCAGGAGCAAAAACTTTTCCATGTAATCCCTCAACAGCAGCCTAATTCAGACCCCATGCTCAGATTCCAGAATAGCAGTGGCCTTACCTATTTCGTATCAAATCCATATTAAACTGTTTTATAGATGTTGATGACCTTTATTTTAGAGGCATAAAGCTCCATTTATAGTGGGCACATTTCAAACTTGCGCATTGAAAATATTAAACTGGAACTGTTGACAAAGGCATTCAGACAGAGAGGCGGCCTAACAACTATAAATGGCTGTTAACATGCCAACATTATGACTTTTGCTGGACCCCATCCGTGAAACTAGTTTAAATCTAAAGATAATTCCTTTCTCATGGACATTTATTGCTAAAACATAATACATATTCCTCATTCTTTTTGAAGACTCTTTAATGTACTAGAAGAGGGATATTATAGTATGTTATTAGCTGTTCCTCTGAAGTCAGTAGTATTTTGCTGGTTTTAAATCAAGTATCTGTGACATTACTGTATTATAGTCTAGCTGATTACTTGTACTTCACACACCACAAAATCTCATAATGAGTTACTCTTTTAATAAATGTGCCTTTTAAAATTTCAAGCATTTGTTGAACTACTGAACAGGAACAGAGATACATTTGTGGAACAGAAAGTAATTTTGTATTGCTACTAGTATGGTGTTCATACCTCTGATTCTTGCCTTCGCTTCTTCATAACCTGTGGGATTTCTTTGCTTCAAACAGAAGAGGAAGAGGAGCTGCAGAGATTTTCCTTGCCAGATTTCACCCAGCAAGGTGTGCAGCACCCTGGCCCCAATCCAGCAAAGCATTTCAGTACAGGCTTTAAGTCAACAACATACTCTCATTTTTCAAGGTAAGCACACACTAAGTGCTTTATTGAATGAGAGCCAGAATTTTAAAGCCTCCAGAGAGGGAAAATAATACCATTTCTCTTTTCTGTAAGTAAGGTTTTCAGTAACAGACTACCAATTCAATCTTTTAATCTCCCTCATGCTCTCACATAGATATACACAGAACAAGCAGAAAGCGTTTTTCTCAAATGCAAAGGTAGATCCCACATTTTATACCTTTTGCTTCTTTCGTTTAATTACTTTATCAACATTTCTTGAAGGGAAGGGAAAGTCAAAGGTGTCAGCCTTAGCCTCTTGAAGGTCACCTAGGAAGAGAGTTTAGAAAGAGTATTGTGAGTGTTTACAAAATATTCCCGAGGAAGCTGTAGGTCTTCCAGAGGGATACTTATTTCTGGTCCCAGCAGGTTACAGGATATCAATCCTTGCATCATGCTGACTATCACCTTGCTTATTTTCTCCATTATAACCATGGGGCACGTGGGTGTCTCTCGAATGCCACAAAACAGATTTCAAAACTGTGCATCAACCAAAAATTAAGCCAACAGGCTTCTGGGAAATACACACTAGCTTTTAATTCCCTCTTTTTCGTCTTGCTATGGCAGCTGCTGAAATTTTGCCTGAGCTCAAAGAGGAAATGGTGAGTACATGGAGGCAAGAAACCAGACAAATGACCTCTGCTAGCACTAAAAAACAGAAGCAAGAAGGGCAGGTTGATCTTGTGGCCTCCAGACACACATAGCCGCGAGGAGGAAGGACGCAGGTGAGTTCCCAGAGGGGTGAGGACGGTGGCTTTCCAAGGAGCTGCTGGACAGGCAGGGCATGGCGTGAGCTGAGCAAAAGGGTGACCCATGTGGGGATGCTGAACATGGTCACAGCCGCAGGCTTGTCCCCTGCCGCAGCAGGGCTTCAAGCAAACCAGCATCCTCCGGGCCACCACAGCCCCACCACCAGCTACCCACGGCGGCCACATCGCTGGAACAAGGCTTTGAGTTACCGACAGTCACCAGCTGCCTCCGAGCCACAGATTGGCGTCACTCAGATAATAACCCAGCAGAGCTGGTGCTTTTAATTACAGACCAATGTAACATTTCACTTTGTCATCTTGAGAAAAATGCCTTTTAGGAAGAGGAAAAAATGCAAGAAAATGAAAACATCTCAAGAGCACCAAGTTAGTAAGTTCAGGACCACACTACCTTTGTCACCCTTCATTTCCAGCTCACACCCCGGCTTCTTCTCCAGAAGCCAGGTCACGTACTCCATTTTCACTCCATTTCATCCTGTGCAGCAGGGCTGTGTTTCATTACAGATCACAGCCAGTGGAAAACTGCCTAATCTTTTTTGTTTGCTTTCATAAAAAGAGGCACCCACACCCATGCCCATCCCAAATTTCTTTGGTCCCAGCCGCAAAGGAAGAATATTAAGAAACATCTTCAGGCTGTGACAGCAACGAGGGAGCCAGCAGCACAGCGGCTCTCTGGTTAGGGGGGAATCTCCTGAGAGGAGAAGGAAAGGACCCAGTTCGGTGTGTAACAGAGTGGCTCTGTTGGACATAGCTTATTTTTGGCCTAATCGCTACCACAGAAAGGGACGGGGAAGGCTGCACTGCCGGCAGCCACCTCACCTTACAACATGGAGACACTGCAGTTCAACAGCCTAAGAGTTTGGGGCAAAAATATTAAATTTTTCACCCACATAAGTTTAACACCATGTTCCACCTCCTGCCTGAATACCCAGTCCGAGTGTACTGGGCACATTAACAAAAAAACTGCCGCGTTCACCTCTCAGCGTTCCCAGTCTGATTGCAAGGGAGGACCGTAGTGGGACAGTACCAACAACACACCACAGGGAAAAGGTTTCCCACCAGAAGAGAACATGGCGGCAGCTCAGCCCTGGCATGCAGAGGTCCCTGGGGCTCAGCAACACGTACCATGGCGATGGCCGACAGGCTTCACCATGCCACAGCTCCCCACCGCCTGCACCCTGCCACGGGCGGCTGGTGGCCCAGGGCCAGCCTTGTCCCCTGGCGCTGAGGTGGCCCTCAGCCCCCCGGCCTCCCCCTTGGGGCTCGTCTGGGAAAGGGGAGGCCCAGCCTGGCCCCCCTCAGCCTGCCAGCAGCCATAGCGGATGACGGAGCCGCAGCGGTGGGAGCCGAAGCTGTTGACATAAACGAGTTGCACCGGCGGCCTCCCCTGGTTGCGGCCGGGCTCCATGTGTGGCGGGGCAGGAGGGCGGCGAGGCGCCGCCGAGGCTGAGCGCTGAGGAGAGACGGGGCCTCGGGGGCCGCGGGGAGCATGGCACCCACCGCCCCTTCTGCTGGGCGGGCATGGCGGGAGGGGGCCTGCAGAGCACCCCTCCTGCCTCGTCCTCTCTGATCGCCATCGGCCCATGTCAGTGCCTCGGCTGGATGGTGAAAATGGGAGAAATAACTGTTTTCTGAGCAGGAAGGAGCAAGGAGCTGAGTGCGGAATAGGTGCGGGCCTTGTACCGTGCCAGTGTCTCTCAGACACACACGGTGGTAACCTGCTCCACAAGGCTGCTGTCAGCCAGCGTTAGTCAGGGTTTAGCACAGGGTATGCTGCCTGAAGTCATATATTGATATATTTCATGCAAATTATTGATGAAGTGGGATAGGGGACACGTAATGTCTGTCTCTGCTGCAATTTAGAGAGGAGGAACAAGCAGCACTTTGCTGATGCAGTTCCTGCGTTGACATAATGTGTTTTCACACCGGTGTACTCCAAACAGCTTACCTGCGAGTGCACGGGGGGGCTCCCGCCACCGGGTGAGCAACATTTATGGAACATTAGGCTAAATACCTGCTGGCATTTTGTCCCTCGAGCAACAGCAGGCGTGCACGCGCCCCGTGCGATACCGAGAGGATGCCCATGGCAGTGGGGAGTCCCTCCCATGAAGGTGCTCCACAGCGACGGGCCCCACTGCAGCTGCGGGTTTGTGACACACGGCCGGTGACAAATGGGACTTCTCAAACCACTTAAGAGCACCAGCGCCATTGATTTTTGCTTTGGCACTGAAACACCGCTCGGTATTATTTCCCAGAGTTTCAGCACACTTAGCTGTCCAGAGGAGGGAAAGCATTGTGCCTTAGAAAGAATAAATTCTACAGAAAGACTTTCCCCCCCCCTCCCCCCTCCCATTGTTTTAGCAGCACCAGCAATAGGAATGGTGACGGCGATGTATCGCTCTTGCGAATGGCTCTGAAAAGACCGGGAAGCAAACTGGAGCCTTTTCCCACCGGACCTTCGGAGGAGGCTGGGAAGCCCTCGAGGTCTCCGGGGCTGCTGTCCCCTTGTCCCCGGGCAGGGCAGGGTGCTGTGCGGAGGGACCCCGCCAGGTGGCAGCCTTACCTACCGAACCAGCCCCTGTCCCCGCTCCGGCCGCCGCCCGCCGCGAAGGGGGGGAGCCCCGGGAAGGGAAAACACCCACAGCGCTCTTCTGCGAAGTATCCCAGGATTTCCAGCTATTTTATACACTGGCAGAAAAAAAAAAAAAAAAAAAAAAAAAAAGGCATTTTGTGTATGCAGTTGAAAAAGAGGAAAACGACTTCCAGGGGCACAGCTTGATAGTTTGCCAAAGTAATGTGTTATTTTCCCCATGATAAAAGGGCATCTGCGGCAGGCTCCAAAGCATAAAAGCTGAAAAGGAGGTCACTTACGATACAATCACCGAGTCAGTAGCTTTGACATCAACTGTGATCTCAAAACCAACCAAACAAACAAAAAAAACCAACCCAAAAACTAAATGCCAGAGACTCCCTCCTCCTCTGCCAAGATCAGAGCTAACAAATTGGCCTGGTGAGGCAGCAGCCAGTGCGTTCGGTTTGGGGGTATTAAGCCCAGAGAGAGGTAACCGAATAGCTTCATTAAAAACGGATCCTGGAGTGCAAACTTCCTCACGTCCATTAATCACAAAGCCCTTGTAGAGAAAGCTGAAATACACGAGGGTCAGTCCACATGACAAAAAAGCACAGAAGACACACACATAAACCTAAACAGCACCATTTCTATTCCATGCCTGTCCCCACGCTGTGCACGAACACTTGCTGCCATACCTTCCCGACCAGGAGTCCCCTTTGCCAACTGGCAGGCTGCTTCCTTCCTATGGCCCCGTCGGGGCAATCAGGGCTGCCAGATCAGTGGTTTTCTCAGCATCTATATTTATGGAATATGCTTCCATCCGACTTCTGCAAATACACATGACTTCTGTGGCACATTTTGTCCACTTTTCCCAACACCACATTGCCAGAACTTTGATTTCAAAAGCTAATTCACCTCAGATCCCTTTTAGGCTGTATTGCTACTGACAAAAATCAACGCTACCTAAAATCTATGAGCGATCTGCAGAACTGGAAAATTCAGCTCTTTCAGCTGCCGCTGTTCTTCGTTCTCCTTTGCATGCGTGTGAACTGGCCACCACCTAGCCACTATCTCTCTATTTGTCACTTTGAACAAACATCTGTTTTCCACCACATCTTCAACTGCCTAGTTAAAAATAGGCCAGATTCTAGCTTTCAGTCGGCACCGCGTCATGCTGTTTTATATTCATACGTCAGCTCTTCCAGCTCAGAACTTGCATTGTTTCCTGAATTCTATTGTTTCAGTTTTACTTTGGCCAAGGATGCATCATCTGCTATGAACCTTGACTAGCGTTTTAAAATAAGGTAGGTTTTGGTGGCAGCAAGTACAGCTTATGCCAAGGAGAAGGAAGGAAGGAGCCGATGGGACATCGCACATTTAGTGATTCCCTGATTCTCCCTGCAAAAAGGGAACTCCTTCTGCTGTTGGAGATTTGGTTTTCTATGAGGATTCTTTGCAATGGAGTTAAACAAAGTACTCACGTGAGTCAACATAACTCAGGAAAGGCACACTGCTTATTAGGTATTACATTATCTTGATCAACTGCAAATTGTGAATACGTATGAAATAGGAATCTTAACACTGTTAACAGGGATTTTTACGTGGAAAGTATGCTAATTCTGACAACAGCTACAGTCAAACCTTGTTAATTATACCCTCAGCAGTAGCACAAACAATTACTGTATCTCCTTTGTTTCCACAGAATATTTAATAAGAGTCGCTGGAGTGAGGTATTTTATTAGAATGTGGTTACTTTACGGAATACACTGGGGACCATTTATTAGTATAACTAGGAATCATTATAAAAACAAAACTCACTACTTCTGGTAAATCGAAGGAATGCATTATGCCTTCAGTTTTTGCTTACTTAGAAAATTTCACAATTTACAATGGATCTCACAGTTAATTATGCAAGCAACAACACAGCGCAGCAGAGAGATAAAATGGCCAGCTGCCATTTTAGCACACCTGCATTTCATATTAATGAACCTGCATATCTCAGATTGCTTTACAAACCAGACATGTGGGAATCACTTCATCCACACCAGTCATAAGGAGAGGCATATTTCCCCATTTCTCCATGCTGTGCATAAAAATATTTAGCAGACTATAAACTAAGTTTATTACATAAAAGCCTCAGCTTCCCCTTGAGAGATTTTCAAATCACTGCGAAGATCCATAGATTTTATAATCAAAATCCAAGTCAATGAGACCGAAACCCTTGGCTTAGAAGAACTTTATGTTACAGTATTTAAATAGAGATTGTCAACCTGAAATAAAACCATGGGGGAACTCAAAAAGGCAAAAGGATTGCAAAAAATAACACCAGAATTAAACAGCCTTATTTCTGGGAAAGGTTTGTAGTCAAGTAGATACAGCAAAAGGCAGGAAAGGAGTTCGTTCCGTTTCTCTGATTTCATTTTTCCACACAAATGCGCAAGTTGTTCGTATTTAACGACAACATCCTTTTTTTCCAAATCAGAGACAGTAAAACTTTACCTTGGCTCTTCCAGATCTCATGCTGCAGCGACTATGAGATTAAATGTTACTAGTGTTACTCTGTTGAACCTGCAGTCAGACCCTACGTGAACACACGTGGGGCAGTTTACTCCTACCTGCGATTAAACCTCCGGATACTGTTTTCTCACATCCTGGAAGAATACTGGTTCAGCACAGGATATAAAAAGCAAAAAATCACTAAATCATCCTCAGATTCAGCAGTAATGTAGGTCTTCCAAGACCATCTGTCCAAGCACAGAAAGCTCAAGTTTTCTTAGCCTCTCTTCTGAAATCTAACATGATCTCAGGCCAAAGTGTGCCTGCAGGCGAACGTAATCACCAATACATCTCTCTGCATATATGAGACAGTCCTATTTAACTACGGTATAAATACCACTGAACATACTCATTCCTCAGCAGTAAGTCTACTTCGTAACGACACCAGGGTCTGTGCAGAACTGTTCCAGATACTGAACGTTCACTCCCTCCCTACCCCCAGAGACATAAGGATGCTGCCAGAAAAGGAACACAGCAGGGCTTCTGTCTCCAAGGATCGCGGGCTCTGCAGAGAAAATCGAAGCAGTCACTGCTTTGTTCTGCCATCACATTCCTCCAAAGACATCCCCCTGTAAAAGCAACCCTTGAGCAAATTTTCTTGCCACTGACTGAAGAGCTGAGTTGATTCTGCCAGTGTGTACAGAGCAACATCTGCCTGCGAACAGCTGGCCCGCTGAAGCAAAGCTGGGGGCTACTGCCTGCTGCTTACAATGAGAACGTTCCTCAAAACCTACAAAAATCACATTTAACTCACTGAAAGAAAATTCAGAAACACTTGGCACGAATGTACTCCATACACAAACCAGTACTGGGCATGTGCTTAAAGCGACAAGCACTGCCTCGAAAAATGACACTTGGCTAAATTGACAACGGAATGCTTTCACGTGCATAGCAGGGCACGAACAACCAGCAGGCAAACTGACCCTGGTTCATGAGTCAGCAGCACTGCGAGATGGTGATTTAGACTGAGCAAACATTTTCTCAAACGCTGGGTTGGAGAAGGTTGGCGGAGACTTTTTAACGTATTACTCTATATGTGAATTGCCACCCTTTCACAGATCACAAAACCCTGTTAAGAGTTACTAAGGCACACAGCGTGTCAGCTGCATCTACACTGTCAGTCTGCCATTTAAGCAAACTCAATGCTCTTTGCTCACATGAAAAGGAAAGCAACTCACCCAGCTATACAGTTTTGGAATAAACAAAAAAAAAAAAGGCCACATAGTTGACAGTGGTATAATGAAGTCCATTTTAAACTTTAAGATTAATGCAGAACCAAAAATGTGTTCTCACAGTTACCCTTTACCTGCGCTGTGTTCAAAGGATTTAATCTCAGCTTTCATGACTCATAAAAAATTAAATTTCAGAAAGAAAAACACAAGCAAACGCAGACCGTACATACTTCCATATTTCATATGTACAAGGAGGACTGAGAACTTTTGACTAGCAAATTTTGTGCAGGAACCTTAACAGCACAGTACTGCGCTATGGTTTCCCAGGCTGCATGAACAAGGTGACCGAGGGAGCCTCCCTTAGTGACAGATACATTCAAATAAATTAACATGTAGTATCAAATTGTCTCTCTGACAAGCCCTACAAGAAGACAGCAAAGTATAGCTCGTGTGTCATGACAACAGGTGATATCTGAGAGCATAAATCAGAGCATCAAGCTTCAGAAAGACTTTCTCCCCATCTTAAATGGGGAGTTCAGTAACACATTTAGAGCACTGATTCACTCCCCCCCCCCCCCCCCCCCCCCGCACTGCCTTCAATTTCTATGACTGCAAAGACAGCTGCGAGTATATTCTTATCCCAGAGGCTGTTTTTCATACTGACAGACTGAATCAGCTTATTTTACACAGAGGAAGAGATGTCAGTGTTTCTTCCTCATCTATCCTTTCTGAGGCTATTATTTGTCTTAGGTTTCCTGCAGGCAAGCAGTGCATTTTGGACTGTGGCTGGGCGGGCTTTCACAGCACTGAATAAACAGCAGCTGGAGAATGGGGGCAGACAGTAGAAACTGTCCAACAACGACTTGACAGCTAAGAGACTCTCTGTAAAATATACCTTAGCCTTTAAATCTGTATTGGATGGGTTATATCCACCTCCACCCAAACGTAGTTTCTTCACTGATGTGGAATGTAGCAGTTCATTTAGCGAAAGCAGCACCCAAGAGAAAGCTGGTGGCTGACTGTGGTCGATGAGCAGTTTGTGCTGAAAGAAAATAGCTGAGATTCATGGACTGTGGAAATTCTGAAATTCCACCCAGCAGGCATACCTCCATCTTCTGGAGTCTGCCTGTAGCATTTATTTATAGTTTCAGGACAAACTGAAACCCAAAAGGGATTTGTTATATCATCTTTCCTAGAAAGTTACTTCTCAGTAATTCAGAATCAGCCAAGGCCATCACGACCAAGGGTGACTGGTTTTAGTTTTGAACGCTCCAGGCTTTTGGCACTTCACCTTACTGAGCTGAACTTTTCAGACTCTGCCTATGTAAGAAAAATTCATTTATTAAACATTCAACAAAGTATTTTGCAATCTTCAGAATAGGAAAATTTTAGAATGAATATACATATCCCCAGCTGTAAATCAGATGCCGTGTCCTGATAAACACCTCTCCGTTTATAGCATTTGGAGTTGAAATCAGTCAGGGAGTGCCTTGCTTCCGGAAGACATCACTAATTCCACCACTGTGGCATCAAAAGACTTACCCCCCCCCCCCCCCCATATTTCAGGACCAAATTTCAAGTCTAGCATACTTGTTAAAAAACATCAGATAAACCACTGATAAGCACATGCTTTCTAAAAGACCATTTGCATTTGAAAACAACGTCAAGAACTTGTTATCACATTGGGAGAGGCTGAACTATGACTATTTCCTAACACTACCAAGGCAGAGAGTGGAGAGAGAATGCTTCTGTCACCAGCCAAGTCACACGCTACAAACTGGTCAATACTATCTGGTGCTGTTTGGCTGCACAAAACGCAGTACCGAGGAATTCCCTATTCACCGGGCAGACAACCCATCTCTGCCCTCTCTATTTTGGATCCAAAGGGTACCAGCATTTTCTGTTTATTTTTAAACAGCCGTTTTAAGGGATTGGAAATATATACACGCAGTCACTAGCAAAACTTTCCATTCTTGTTAAAAATTAGTTTCTAAAGGCATTAGCTTCTAAGTTTGCATCATCTGAAGCCAATGGGAATCGAAGTGATGAGCATCTTGCAGAACTAATGCCATTATAGCTCAGTTCTGTAAGATTTGCATTTCCTGAAGCACCCACAGAAAAGAATGATACTCAACACCTATTTAACATTTACACCACCATTCCTTAGATGATGCCACAAGGGAGGAGCGGCTCAGATGCCAGCAGCAGCGTGCTGGTTGGCGCAGTGGGCGCGGTTTGATTCCTACTCCAATACTTTATTTTGGGCAGCAGTTTTTTCTCACAAGGTACATGTGCATATTCCAACTCAGTTCCACTTAGCAGAGCTACTTCCAGACCAAGCAGAACTATACTTCATTGAAGCTTAGCTGTTTGTATCAAAGTAAAAAAAACAACAAAGTTTGGGGAATTCCTAGCTACTGAGGATGCAAAACTCTTGAATCCTTTTTGCACAGTTCCTGTTGGATAATCCTCGAAGGGCAGATACATAAAGCTGTAACACTTCATAAGACTTTTTAGACATTTCAAGTTTAGATATTTTACATTAAAGGCTGATGCCAGCAAGCTCTTTAAAACGCCAGACTTCTTCCTTCTGTTAGTATCAGATCACAACCATGAGACAATTAAAAAAGAATCCTTGTCTGTCCACGCCTTGCTTGGCTCTACTCTGACCCTGGTCTGGTTATCTTTTTGTCCCAGCTGCACAGCGGTGTCTGACTTACATGATGCATTACATGTGCCTCAGTGGTGTTCCTCTCGTGTAACATGTCACCTGCCCAGTTAGCTTGATTTTGCAGCTGCGTTTTGGTTTTCATCTTTGTCCCTATGAATTAGCTGCAGAGAGCACTAAGTAGAAACAAGTGATCAAACTCCAGTTCTTTGGCTAGGTTGATATGCTTAACACACAACAAATAGAAACGGCAGTGCTGAAACTGCTGAAAGGCTGTTCCAAAGCTACACACGATTTCTAACGAACACTCAACAAGCACCAAATTCACAAAATTAAGTAGCTTTCAACATTCCCTAAAGACAGCATCTGGACACAAGCAGTAAAAAGGGTTCTTCTTACTGATTCACAGTCCTCTAGACATTGCCCTTCCATTTCTGCAGCTTTGCACATCGGTTTTGCACCAATTTAATGCAGTATTCAGGGTACTCGCCATCTCTGGATGCTTATACCCTCCCTCACACGCCCCCTACAAAGCCACACTCCACGTTTTGACTGGAACAGGACTGCAGAACCTAGCCTGAAGCACTTTACACATCATGTAGCCAGCCGTGTGCTGTACGCTTCATCCCCAAGTCCCATGAGCTTCAGGCACAAAGGAACATGTTTCTACAGAAAGCTTAAAATAAAAAGGTTAAGAAGAAACACTGAGTTAAAAGTTTTATTCATTCAACATCTCACATTACAAATATTTAAAAATTATATGCATACTGGTATAAATAGTCATTTGCAAACTATTTAATAACATTAATTTTCACTAGCACTTCAACAAATGAACTCTTTAAAAAAAGTAACTTGTGTTATATAACTTAGAGTAGAACATACAAAAATATGAACTTAAACGTGAAAATGACTTTAATAAAAAATGAATTACCCTTATTTAAAATGCTATAATAAATACTACAACCTCCCCATACACAGTAAAAACTATATGGAAATTCAGCCAAGTAGTACAATTAACTGACATACTTAAATAACTTTTCCTTCTGATAATATGAGCAATACATTGGGGGAAAAACATATTAGGAATTAGTAAAAACTAGACACCCACTTGCTAAAAGTTTCACTTCCAAAAAATATAACAAAAAATCTGATGAAAATTATAAAAACTAATTATACTTTAAAATTTAAAAATATAAAAAATAAAACAGTTGAATACAATATTGTCCCAATTCTTACAATGCTATCACAGTAGCTTTAAAATAAGATAATAAAATAAAGCAAATGACCAAAACCTTTTATTCCATTTTTTTAAAAATAATCTCAAATTTACATTAGTAGAAAGATTGATTTCTGATTCTTTTCTTTAGAAACACCAGCAAGAAAGAGGATTTACTAGAACAGTAGAAAATGACATTTTTAAATGTCTGCAATTAAAAACAAAGAATTACACTGCAAAGATCTTCCAGAAGTCTGAAATAGGTATTGCACATAACTTGAAGTTAACTTGCCACAATTCATCACATTCAAGTTTTAAATCACCTTTTAACAGAAGGTTTTAACTCTTCAAAAACAAAAGGGGTGAATTATCAAGTCTTTCCAACAGCATCCTTATAAAACGCTAAATTCATTCACTGCAAGTTTTAAATTTGCATTCTGCAGAGGTCTGTGTATGGAGAAGTATATACTATACCAAAAAGCACGGGGCAGTGGGGTTCCTTTACATATAAAATAATCAGAAACACTTTATTTTACATTGCAAAAATAACCATGTAATTACTCTGTAACTACATTGTAAATACATGGCCAGTGCCATGCTAGTGTGAGAAAACTACATGCTTATTAACCCCTTTGCAAATTGAAGTGATACCCTAAGACTGGTAACCTAATTACATGTTAATCATGTTTGGAGCTACATGGTAACCCCAACTACAAATCCCATGTAATCAGGCGGACATGTCATCACTATTTAAGTACAGAGTAATGTATATAATTGTTTATGCCCTGTAAATCGAAGTGTAACCAAATAATCTGTAAACACGCTTGTCACACAATCACAAGTGAATATTAGTAGAATAACAATTTCTTACATTAGTCATGCATACTAACATTACATGCCTGCCACTTAGCAGGCTCTCTTTTATTCTTTAAATATAATTTAAAAGAGCAGACACATTTCTGCATCAAACACCTAACATCAATTGTTTATTAATATTAAAAATGGCTAAACATTCACCAAAAACGTCTGCATTTGTGTATAATTTTTAAAAACTTAGTAAGAAGCGGTAGACAATTTTGATGTTTCTTTAAATTTCTACACTATATGCATTTAAATTTCATGGGTCTAAAGACAGTGTCATTTGTCACTTTCATGCTTTTCTTCTTTAATTCTCAACTTTACATATACTATTTCTTAAATTATACGTACACCAAATACCTGGTGCTGGGCTAAGATGTTTAAGCAACATGCTTTCTTTTCTCTGCAGATTCTAAAATAGCATTGCCAGTGCACAACATCCATAATTCAAAATGTATGCAGAGCACTGAAATGTATAAAAAGCAGAATATAAGAAAATAAAATTTATTAAAATTATTTATATTAAAAAATGAAGTATATGAAGATCTCTCAGTAATAAAAGTACAAAAAGCTACTCTTTGCAATATGAAAAATTGAGGTATTGCATAAAGAGATATCCCGTCAGTGAAAAGTGTGCCTAAAAATGCTCACTGTTGGAAAAACAAGATATACAAAAGTAGTGCATAACAAATATACATTATGTGCATGACAAAATAAGTTAGCTACAAAAACACTGTACCGAAATTCAGCAGGTCATGTACAAAGGGAAAATTATTATTCAAAGCTAGTTCTCAAACAGTGTTATTTCTTGTAATGGTAACCCATCTCACCTGTTTACTGGGTAGGATCGGCACAATAGCACACCCCAAGCCACCTACAAGCGTTAAAAAAATTAAAGGAACATTCCAACTATAATTATGTACTTCAGAGAAAAAAAAGTCCCTGACAATCTACACAAGAGCACTCTGCATTTGCATTACTGTTGTCAATATTTTCAGGGATTTCATTAAAAGCAGCTCCCTTTCTATACTTGACTAGTAGACAGCAAATGTCTCCATTTTGACCTTTGGAACTTGGTAAGGTATAGTTCATTAAAGCCTGTATTGAAAACAAAAACTGCTTCTCATAAAGATAAGCTGGGCCGGGGGAAGGGGACGAGAGGGGCCGACAAAGGCTTTTAAGGGAGCAGGGGTTTCCCAAGCAGTGCCGAGGCAAGTCTTTGGTTTGAGAGAATCTAGGATGGTACCGTGCCGCTCGGGCAGTTCAGAAGATTGCCACTAAATCTGTTTGTTTGCAACACTGCTAAATAATCATTTGAGAAGTTGGCCGGGGCATTAGTTCAAAAGTAATAAAAATAATTTTCAGAACTACTCCTTCATTCAACTATTTCAAGCTAAACCCCTGCACCCACTCTTCATCATTCAGTTAACATGTACTGTGTTAATGCTTCTCAAGGTAGAACTTATTTATAATAAAGCAGGCATTAACTTAGCAATGTTGGCACTTCAAATACCTGTGTTTCTGTATTTCCCCATGTTAAGCTCTGACGAGGTGGAATCTTACTTGGGAAACTTTCTACAGGAAGAGTAAGAAAGGCATATGCCCGCTTGCCCCATTTCATGCACAAATTCAGAAAACAGTGCAAAATGAGACATGGAAACGACGTAGGTTCGTGCCTTCTGTTACAACTAAGTTAGAGGGTATTTAAAACTAACTTTACATCCAAGATGGGAAACGAATAAGCAGCCAATTTTAGTTTGTGTGACATAATGGAATATCAAAACTTCAGTAAAAATCAGTGATATCCTTGAGGTATCTTTAGGTTTTCTACTTTTTCACGTCAAAATGGAGAGCAAAGGCTGGCCCCTGATGAATGTTAGTATATTAGGATATAGAGTTATATATAGCCATCAAAAATAAAATCTATATATTTATCCTTCAGGAGAGGAAATGCCAGTTAACTAGTTGTCATTACTCTAGCTTTGGTAGGATTTCTAGGGCTGTAACGAGACAACTGAGTTCTCTTAAAGAAAATAAAAAGTGCACTCCCCCCTCAGTAGTAACTTTACTCAACTTTTACATTCAGGAATTCTTAAAATGTAATCATTTTGATGAAAATATAGTAAGCTCTGCCTATCTCATTAGTAATTTGGATGTGGGTGGTAGTCAGAGGCACGGTCCGAGCACATACCGAGCTAAAATTTCAGCCTCAAAACCCTTAACAGATTTTTTAAAAAGATCATTATTATAATGCTGCTTCAACTTTGCTCATGCATTTTTGTTGCTTTAAACATGCTCTTTCCTGTTGGTAGGTAAATGCTAACTTCATCTGGTGCTGGAAAAATCCGAAGTCGAAACAAAAAGAGAGGCAAAAACAGGCTTCCCTGGGGGAAAAGTGTCAGAACAGACTGATAGTGTTATTGTTACGTGGTTATTTTAATAAAAGTATTCTTATGTTCTTTATTAACAATAATTTAATTAGAAAACCAAAATACTCTATTGTTTCAATTCTCTTTTCTTAATATTTTTCTCTCCTCTAAGAAAATGTTGCATGAAATTAAGTGTTCTCTCGGTAGTAAACACAAGAGAATGCAACTCACTTGCAACATGTTATCAATACGAAAAGGAGTTCCCAATACAGTTTTCAATGACAAGATTCTACAAAATACCCATATTATAGGTCATTCTTTCATTATACTATTGTTAAATTACAGACTACTACAAAAGGACATGCTATGTTGTATAAGAGAAGGGGTAGGGTGGGGTAGGGACAATCAGGATAACAGAAGAGTGCACTTAATTTGAGGCCTGCATATGAGCACTGCAGTGATCATTTAGTTCCAGCGGAATGAAATATGTCTTGGGCGATCTCCTCCCTCCTTCACCAGGGGCTTGTGGAATTCCCTGCCAGCGCGTGAATGGATAGCAGCCCAGCAATATTCACAGTAATACTGCAGACAGGTAACATTAGCACAGAAAAATGGAGCAAATTTTCCACCGCAACGGGCCCCCTGACATTCATCACAAAGCTGATCATCCAAGACATATGGCTTAACTTCCACCTGTATTCAGAAAAAGAGAAGAAAGTTTACAATTCTTAATAACAACGTAGATAACAACAATTCCACACTATTCACTGTATGTGTTCTAGCAGCATTGCGATCACAGTTCTGTAGTAGGGAACATCACGCTCAAGAATTTTCCCCCTCATTACACATGATCATCGTCATTAAACACCCAAAGCTACAGGCGCTTGAGAACAATCCTGCTCGTGCTGTACTCCTTGGTCATTAAAAAAACCCCGGAAACCACTGCTGACCAGCAGTATCACATGTGCTGTTGCTGCTTTACAGTCAGGACCAATCAACCTATTGTCACAGAACTGATACACAGATTCACATCAAAATCCTGCAGAATTCGGGGGGGTTATTTTTAAGTATGGTGATGCACAATTAAGCTCCTACCCTTTCAGGGAGGAATGTAAACTGTTTACACAACACTGTAACTGCAGATTAAAGATGCACATGGTCTGCAAATTTCAATATCTGAATTTCCAACTTTAAAATATTTAATTTATTATCTTAATAAACAGCACATTTCTGTTTTCTTTTTCTGTGGCTTAGTCCTCTCAGCAAAAGGAAACCTACCTAATCTCGTTGGGATCAAATGAGAAGCTTAAAATGGGTCTGACAGCCACCTACGCTGTTGGCATTAAGGGCCAGATGATGAGCAGTAATTCAGCACAGCAGACAAGAAAGGAGAAGAAAAATTTCTTCAAGTTCTTAACTGATAATGACTCACAGGAACTGGTACCAGCTGGTGCTCCAAGGATACATCTCCACTGCAACATCTGCAGGCTACTAGCTTTTAATCTAGGCATTTGCATACCAAAACCAAGCCTGCTGTACTGTGGGCTACAAACCCCTGCTCACAGCACTCCGGAGCGCTTTCTCTGTGACAGCAGGCAAAGCTTGCTGCTTGCCATACCCAAGCTGGCTAGAGCACAGCTCGTTTAGACATGCCTATGTGTTTTAATCACAAGTGCAGCACTGCCATCCCCTAAAGGCTCGGTTTCACCTCAAAACCAGTAATCACCTCCACTCCCATTCCTTTGCTCCACAGAACTGTGGAAGGTCCATGGGATACATCAGAAGTGCAACACAAAACTTCATGTTAAAAAAGTACAGGTACAAGTTCCTGTTCTAGGAGTGTTTGTGAGCCTTCTCTGAAGCTCATTTAATTAGGTGTTTTCACAAACATTTCCAAATATCCAGACTGTGACTGGTTTCTCTGCTGGTAACCTGTTATCTCAGCATCTGGCTTAGGGATGCTCCTTTCTCTATCTCAGAAACCTTGGAGGGATGCCGGCTCATTCTGATAAGGACATTCACAAGTTTCTGTGTTTTTAAACTTACCCAATTTTATTACAGTCCAGACAGGGCACTGCAGTAGTTTAATGCCATTTGTGCTTATAGTACATATAAACTACTTGGAGACAGTACAGCAGCCTTTTTTTTTGGCCTCAGTTTGTCTCCTCTTCCACCGCTAGAGTTCTGCTTCTCAAACACCCCTTCATGCCAACTCAGAAGAGTAAAATTGTAGAAGAGCAGCGGCAGACAAATATTCCTAAGACCACGTTCTCCCTCCATCACCTAGTTTGCTATGTAGTTTGAGGTTGGGTATTCACTGATGAGCATCATCTCCTGCAAGTGCTAAGAGGAAACCTACAAATGTGCTATGCAGGCCTCCTTAATGTGGCAATTCTGCTGCTCTATGATGTCTGCTCAAACATATTCAGAGGCCAAACTATAGCACAGGTAATTATACCTCTGCTTGCTTTAGCCTGTTACTGCGGCACTGGATTTTGTGCAGGTTTGCAGCCCATAGATACCAGTCAGAGTCCTCAGCATATTTATTCAGCATGTGCTGAAGTGCGTGTGCCAAACACAGCCTGCAATCGTTACTTGTGCGAGGTGTATCAAGGCTTCCCAAGTACAGAGAAATACCGTAAATTACTGCAACTTCATCAGGCACGCTTAGGGTGGCAACACGCTTCGGAAGCTCTGCAGTGGTGGGTGCTGCAGGCCACTGAGCACCTAATTTGCATTATCTCTCTGAAGGGCACACCCTTTCGCAGCACCTCCTTGCCTAATTTTACAGGAAATCCCTTCTTGTTACTAATTTTTTTTTCTTTTTACAGAAAAGCTTTATTAGAAATAATTAATAAGAAAAGTAGTATTGCCACTGTTGCACTTTTGTATCTCTCATGCACCCAACCCCCCTTATAACAAATTCTCTGAGCACTTATCTTGCCACATTTCTTCTTAACTACACACAAAATGGGGAAATAAGGAGGAGTGGAAGGAGAGAAGGAAGGGGAAATAGATTGCAAAATCTTTGCTAGAGTTCACAAGTACTTACTTAAATTTGTAGTCCCACCAGCTTCAATGGACCTATTCACCCAAGTGTCTGCTTATGCAAGCAGGAGTTGCACAAGGGCAGCCCAAATTATTTGTTCAAAGCCGTACAGAACTTATTTCAGAGCCAAGATTAGAACAAAGACATTCCAATTCACAGGCCCACAGTCAAATTGTTGTTACATTTCTTCTACCCAAGCTCTACAGCCAAAGCAGAAGCGAAATGATAAACAGCTAAGCAGCCAAGTTTGGGGGTTTTCCTCTGTAGTAACTATAAAATTAAGATCAGTGAGATCAATAATGACAGTCGTGTAAGAAAAACCCAGAGACAAAGCATGAATTAGACAGAAAGGTAGATGTAAAGATCTGAGTTTCTCAAAATTGTGGCCGGAAGATCAGTGTAATTGGCAAAGTCACATTTTCTATAGATGAGAGGGCAGAGGCAAGCAAACTGCAGATCCATTTGGCATATTACTTTAATTTATAATAATAAAGGAATAAAATAACCAGACACAGCCTTTACGTAGGCAGCAGAGGATGACTGTGAGGCTGTAATGCATGCTAACGAGTTTACAGTGCAATACTATGATGCTCTTTAGGAACAGCCAGCACACAATGTGTAACACTAGGGCCTCATTCTGCCCACTCTCTCAAGAGATGCAGAACAGGAGGAAGAACTGCTCCATCCTTGGCAGATACCTTACTCCCTGACATTATACAAACACTACAAGTGCAAATACTTGCAGTGGGAGTATATGACGAGTGCAATATTCTTATAAAAGGGCAAGGCAGCTGACATGCTTCCCATTATGCAAAGCAATTTGAGAAAGTCTGCTTCACAGTTGCCTCCCACGTTCCAGAAGCAATAGCTCTGTACCGCTCCTTCATTTTTATTCTGTGTTGTATCTAAGTGGCACAATCTAGCCCTAAATATGCAATTAATCTGATATAACATTTACAGTCTTCACAATGACACACATTTACATGGAAAAGCATTTCTAGAGAAAGCACTGAACAAAAATAGAATGTGCTTGAAGACCTTACCCGTTTATCTATCTCTCCATGCTGCAGCTGAACAAAGCGAGCACTGATAGCAGCTATGTAACTCTGTTGATTAGAAAATGCAACCCGCCCAGCTCCTTTTGGGTACTTCAGCTCAGGGTCTGTGTCAATTCCAGCATAGCACACCCCTCCGTACAGCCGATCCATTATCATTGCAAGTTCCACTAAACCAGAAAGGAAAATGAAACAGTGGTGTAGACTTGGTAATTTTGTCTAAAAGCATCAAATGAAACAGTCCATTTGTATTCATGTCCCCCGCTATAAGTGTCAAAAACACTTGCTGAAATAACTTGTTTACCCCGTTGCTCCCCAATCAGACTGCATATTCAACATGCCCAGTGCTGCGGAACACGCAGTGTACCTGCTCGTAAAGGCCGAGGAACACCACCAACAAAAATGGTTTTTCGTGGGTCAAGAGGCTGTGAACCATCCATAACAAAATCACTATCACTAAGGTTCCAAGGCCGGATCTGAACCTATGGACAAAAAGCCTTTTTTTTTAACCATTCACAATTCAAAGTATCTCAGTAATATAAATTAAAACAGTATCCTACAAAGGAGAAAACCACTTAAATGGCTGTACTTTCTAAACTCACTTTCTACCATTCAGCAATCATTTTTCAAAATGAAATGGTAATAAGCTCTGTTAAGACAGACAACTTGATCACACTAAATTTCACCACTTCCTTGTTACCCAAATTTCTGGGAAAAAACTCACCCTCTACTTACACATTTACTTAATCATGCCTGAACTGTGCTGTACGAACCACATTGGTGCGTACGTATCTACGCTATTCGTGTTGTTCTAGCCAAGTGTGAGCACTAGACTAGCGTTATCTCAATGCAACAGGCTCCAGTGCACAAAGTTGCATGTTTATTTACTATGCAAAACTAGCTGCCTTTATATTTGCTTACAGCTGGCCAAATGTGAAATACAGAAATACAGCAAAAGTCTCTCCAACTACTAACAGACTCGCATCAGCCCCAAAACCATTTGTACTATTAATTTACAGTCCAATGCCATGTCATGTTTTTTGGCATTTAATTTGTCTCTGTCAAAACATGTCACATGCAACACTCAGGCAATATGACTTCTAGATTTTATTCAATAACAAGCATAAAATACCTGTCCAGAAATATAATTATTAAGCCAGCAATGGTGAAATTTAGCAAACCTTTTTCTAACAAAAATATGAATCGTAACTAGACTAAAAAGCTTCATAATGTCTAGTTTAAAAATAAGTAAGTTGGTCTTTTTGAGAACTTAATTTGACACCTTAAAGAAATTTAAACATTAGCACTCTGAAGACAGAAAAAAGGCATCTGAAGAGAACAATTTCTGGTTATCATACAGGAATTGTGCAGGCCCTGACAATTCTACCTACCGGTTTGTCTTTGATAGTGGGGCTGGAAACGCAAAGATAGAGCTTTCCATCTTCTTCAATACATGCATCAATCAGTGCCTGTACAGAGCTTTCATCTTGGAACAGCAAAAATGCATATCCTACAAAAGGGAAAACAAACACATAACTTCTTTTGTCCATTTGCCTATAGGAAATGCTACCATACAGTAAGGGACAAACTTTAAGATGCTCTCATGCATTTCCAACCCAGCCTCCTGCAAGTTCTCTGCAGAGACGTGAAGGAAAGCAGGGAGCTTGCTGATGAGCGCACCCTCTCCCCATTTCCTTTGGAAAGGATAAGCCAGTAGTATGAACGAACAAAAGCCACAGCTGTGGAGGCAAACCTGCCATGATGGTCTGTGGGAAGCTTTTTGGAAAACAACGGACATGTTGAAATGATGAGCTTATGAACTTTGTGTAACAGAAGAGATAAGAGACGAGCTGGTACAGTCTGAAGGTCGACGTGAAGGAGGAATTCACACACTGATACTGAAACTGCTGCGACGCCTAAATAGATGCTGAACGTGTATTGTTACAGCTGTGTTTAACCAATAATAGTTTGTGTGTATAAGTTTAAAAACCATTGAACACAGGCCATGGGGCTATTCCACGTTGTAGTAAAGTATATAACAGTTCAAGTATTATAATAAAACGGCTTCAGCACGATCACATTGGTCTGCGTCTGAATCCCAGCACAATGGTCATTAACATAAGGTACAAATCCTTTCCAGATTCTGTGGAGGGCATTTAGTTCCTTAAAGAGGACCAGACTTGACTATTATTACAAAAATGAAGAAAAAGGGGAGAAAAAGGAAAATGGAATAAAGTAAGCCCAGGAAGTTAAGGAAGAATTCTTTTAGTGCAGAATAATTGCAAAGCCACATTCTAAATTCTACCAGTTTATAACAATCCCAAGAGTTCAACATTTTTCCCCCTAAACATTGGGACATTGTCACAAAAATCTTGTCTGAAATTGAGTTTTATCACGAAAAATGATTCTAAAATGCTCATGTTATTGATTATCAGATATTTACCTTTAGGAGGAAAATAAGATTTGCTCTCTGCCTTGTGTGGCCAGTCTACAATCAAAGGTCCAAAACGACGAAAACTAGCAGTGATCTCATCTGTAAAGACAGAAGGGAAAAGGCACAAATTGAAATTAAAATAAATTGAATGGAAGACATTTGAAGAACACTGATTTCAGGTAGCTTCATCCTATAAATAAACATTCTGTGACCCTAAAGGTTCAGCAGCTCATAGCAATGCTTACTAGCTGATGGGGAATCTTTATGACAAGTCAGAACACACATTAGAAAACAAGACAGGTCAGAGATCAAGCTTTTCTTTCTACTGATGATTATAAATAAAAGCTTGTAGCCCACTAATTCGCAGAAATGGAGTCACTGCATCTATACAGCTATAATAAGCCAGCTTCAACTGTTCTCCCACAAAGCATTTAGAGACAATTTGCTGACTTGCTAGTAAGCAATCAGCTCTGCCAATATGCCTTATAATTGCAGAAAGAGTGGGAAAAAATGAAGGGACTATCACAAGACCCAGCCATGCCTGTTCGTATCACATGCCAGTGCCACATGTGCCAACTCTATCTCAGCTTGACCTCAAACTGAGTAAACTTGCAGGACATAGGCAATTTTATGGCAGAAGTGGCAAGAACATATTACTATATCACGATGCAATTCTTGCATTCATTTCAATTTGTTCTTTGACCACAAATTACTGGTGTAAATTTGCATATGCTAGTCCCACAGAAGTCTTCTAGTTGCAATTCTGTTCTTGAAATTTAGTGATTATTCCCTTTTCTTCCCCCAGAAACACACTTGAACCACCGCTAGTTAAAATTCTCTGGACAAGAATTTTTATTAAAAAATTGAAACAAAAAGAACAAGCTTCACATTGCTGGAGCATCATCTAAACCAGCACACAGCTCACCTGTATTCTGCCTATGGTATTACAGGGCTTTCTATACTAGCACGCTGTTGGGGGTTCCTAATACACAATTTAGAGCATTTTCCACATCCTCAAATTCAGTTAGAAATCTGAAAAGGTGTTACTAATTATGTCTTTTTCAGTTTCTTGACACTCTTCGATGACATTGCTAATGAAATAGCAACTGAAATCCACTGTACCGACAGCTTCTCTGTGCACTACAGATCATCAGGAACGTATACAGCAATGGTAATATGCCAAGGTTACATGCTGATGAAGATACAAACCAAGGAGAACAATATTTACTACATATCTATTCTTAAAATAGATCTCTGTTAAGAACAGCACTTAAGAGAAATTTAATATTAAAGCACATACATAAAATGCTTTCTAGAGACAGGATCAGAAAAACCTCAAAGATTCAGCTGTGATGTAGATTTTAAATCATATACTCCTTATTCTAATTCACACTTGTGCACTTAACAGGAAGAGCGCTGACAGAAGCAACTCTGAAAAATTCAAGCTACCTTCCTAGCACAGGTTTAGAAAAGGTCCTAACCTTCAATAACTAGGGTCCACAGAGACCAAACTATTCGTGTACTCATCTGCTTTTAAAACAACAAAGGTGACAAAGTTAAAAACAAACAAAACCCCAATACCAACACAGAGAGAGACTATAAGATCATTTTTCCTCTTGTAAACACCATGTCATATTTGACCTTTTAATAATAAAGTAGCTCTTATGTTTGACATGACAGTCAGATTGTCACATCACAGCAGTACATGCTGCAGTGCATAACAATCACTCTCCCTGACACAAAAAGTGGGTACTAAAATGATTCTGTGATTAAGAAAAAGCAACTTTTCAGATTTACAGTTGCTGTAGTTCTTTTAACCACGATCCCAGCACGCTCAATACAGAACTCTGGTGGAAAGAAGCTTCACAACACTTGTGCATGAGATATATATAGATATATATAGATATATATAGATTTTTTTTTTTTTAATAGCAACTGCAATATTCTGTCACCTGGGTCTGTATGATGGACCCACCACAAATTCTGGTTTCTCACTGTATGCAACTGCCTCTGTACAGATTCATTCCTGTATAAGTCCTCACCATGCACATGTCAGAAGCTACAAGAAGACATAATCATTGCTGAGAACAACCTCCGAGAACTACACATAAGCATCCAAATAAAGAGCTATGAATTACTATGCTATACAAACTTTATAACACTACCAGCAATACTTTTCCTACTACTGGCTTCTGGTGCCTATAAAATGTTTGCAATGTATTCATGAGTTTCAACGGGTGGTATTTTTTGTTTATTTTTGCACCACTATCCCTTTTTTATAATTTTCATACTGTAAAAGTCAGTTAAATGTGTGGTAACGTATGATTTTGTTCTTCAATGACAGAACAATGCTATAGCCTAAACTAGTTTGAATTATCTCACATTTGCCATGGACTGAAAGTGGTAATGTGCAAAAAGTCATTTACATATCAAAGCTTTTCTGTTGAGTTCGGAAAACAATCATTCATTAGCTAACAGACAAAAAGTTTCACACCACAGTTCTGTCATTAAACCAGAAAAAGCTTTTCTGGCTAAGATTTCTGGGGCGTACCTTCATCAATATCTGGTGGCAGTCCGCCGACAAAGACTTTACGGGAATACCGTTCCACTCTTTCTCCATTCTGATGGGAGAAGCAGTGAGGTGATCCTAAACCACTATGAAGACTCTGATCCCCACGTCCATCATCCAAGAACCCGTCTTCCATTGGAAACAGTGAAGACTGACCTAAAGAGGGGGTTAAAAAAAAAAGAAAGAAAACAAACATACTAACAGAACAAAGCACACACTGTTTAAATAATTTTTAAAAAATGCACTAGTTGCTACATTAGCAGTAGAACTGTTTGCAATATTCCCTTTTAATGAGCAGTAATGTTCTCAATTTCATATGACCCTTATCGTTTTCAATATTATTCAATAACTCAAAGGCATTATTTCAGAGAAAATATTCATAACTGCACTACATCTAATGAAAATCTGAAACAAAACAGTATTTCTAATGAATGCTCAGGTTGACCATTTTCCATTATAATTCACGTTTCCAATTAGATTTCTTTTAAAAAGGTTTAAAAACAGAAGAGAATATTAGCCAATTTTTTTTCTGGGACTTTCCCAATAGCAGACATCACTGAAACGAGAGCCGTATATATCATTTTCCAGTGAACATCTTCTTACAATAAGTAGATACAATTTCACAGTGCAGATGGGAAAACAAGAATTCTACCAGCTAAATATGCTACACATTTAAATTACCTGAGATCAAAACATATCATGAACCACCCACTTGTAAATAACAAAAAAAACCTGATAAAACAAGGAAGACCCACTATAAATTATTGTAAATGAAGACTGAAAACTGGGCAATACTGTGTCATTCCTAGAAGCACGTTTACCTAGACGTTACAACAGTGTTTTGTTAATGGACTCACTCTAAGAGAAAATGTTGTAAGCATGCTTCCCCTCACAGCCCAATGTTCTTCTATGATAATCCTTTATCATAGATTTCCTTAATAATATTTATTGCTTTTAAATAAGATTCTTTGATTTATAAATGCAACTGTATAATATCATAAATAAAGCACACAAGCTGATCTCTTCCACGAATTCACCCTTTAGTTACAGTATTCAATAGCTAGACAACAAACTGAACAGCCTTCTACTCATTTGAGGAGCGTTTTAGGAATAAATAAATACGTATGGGGAAAGTAAGCAAATAAACAAGGTGTGCTATAAGTTTTAGGATACATTTCCTTTTGCCTATGATGCGATACATTATGCCTGCTTTTTCAGAATTAATTACAATCTACCAGAGTAACATGTTGGTAAGGTTAAATTATCCTGCTTTTGCTTCCTTCCTTTGAAATAAATTTATTTTAAAAAAGAAAACATCTTGAAAATGGAAAAATTTACTAGTTCCAATATCCAGACATTTTCCATGCAAAAATCAAACAGCTAACAAGTTGAAAGAAAAAAATACAATAAAATCCAGACTCCATAGAATTTATACAAATAAACAATGGAAGGCTCAGTCAGCTTGCTTTATTTGAAATCTCAAGAATCTATGTACACCTTTAACTAAAATAAAAATCAACTATATTGGGCCTATTTCCGTAGCTAGGCCAACCTGGTTCTTCCTATGATAAAAATAGCGTAATACAGACTTAAACATTATTTTGCTTTCCCCTAGTGAACTGATGCAAGTCTTTGGTTTCATGTCTTAAGACCCCAATCCTGCAGGTATTGTTGGAAGGGAGCAATTCTCCATACCTAAACAACCTTCTCAAGTTCATCAGCATTACCACTGCTGTTAGATAATTCAACATGCATGCTTGCAGGATCTAGTTCTTTAACCTAGCAGGCCAGGACATATATTCACTATAGTCCATGCTGTGGCAAAAAAAAAACATCAACACCCAAAAGAACCAAAATAAACTTCCGCAGCATTGGTGTTCATACATAACATACACACAAACACAGCAACATAGCTCTCCAGTGCAACAAATCGTACAGATGATGTCCACTGTAAGGGTCGTGATCATTTCAGCCTCAATAGTACTACTGTGGAGTACTACCTAATTCAGTTAAAATGGTTATTTATGGCATGCAGACTATGTAAACGTATGTGAAACTGATGCTTTATAGTCTTAAATTTTTGAGTTTGCGCTCTAGTAACAACTTAATGTTTTTTCTCCCATGAGACATTGTCAACATTAGAAAATTAAATAGGAATGTTGTTACCTCGCCTTCTCCCATATGTCCTTGCTGCATGTTAAATGAGAAAGAAAACAGCCTTTCAAACATTGTTATAAGGACCAAAAGACCTTGTTTTATCGCCTTTATACTACCTCAGTGATTCTCAAGCCTTTTCATACTCCAGGTCATTTTAAATGGTGTTCAGTAGCTGACCTCCCCCACCGCCCACAATACCATGCCTTCCTTGCACCATCTCTGTTACTTATTGATAAAGCATATTGATATGAGGCTGACAAAGTATATATTTAGACTCAAAGAGAATTTTTAAAACAATTTTAGTTCTTAATTTGCACATTTATTTCGAAATCTATTCCTTAATCCTCTGCTTGGCGTATGCCTTTAAGTAAATGGATCTTTTCTCACGCGCCGGGTCTCCTGAGGCATTCTGCAACGCGCCGTGCCCTCTACCTTGCCAAGTTCATGCATACTCTAACACTGATCTTCATCTGAACTGTAGAAAAAGCCCTAACACGAGGAAAGTGGAGGACTATTGTGTTCATTTCTGTTTTCAAATTAGGTTGCTATAAAAGCTTCGCACAAAACGCACAAAATCCTTGGCTGAATTATTACTGGCAAATAACCAGCTGAAAAACTTGAAGTCAAGGAGAAAACGTCTATGCCACTAAAACTGCCTTTCAGACCTCCTGCAGCCTGTGTACAACAGTACAGATTCCCTCATACGAACTTACTACACTTCACTGTAATTATTTGACAGCTACCCACTACTTCCTACTTTTCATTTTCCAAAACAGATCAATTCTACCACTAAAAAATACAATATTTTTTTGCCCTGGCTTCCAGGACCCATTGTCAGAATACAGCCAAACTTTGCAATCAAACTTGCACGTTCTTTGTCTTTTAATCTCATTAAAGTCTGTGTCTGAAAGCAGGCCAACTGTTTTCAAAACTTGGTTTCTCCTGGCAAGTACTATGAGAAACTGAGCACATCATGCATTTTATTTTGCTTCCTCATTTAAAATTGAGGCTGACGATTAGTTTAAGCATTTAAGTATTTGTAAACCACAACAGAACAGGAGTTGCTTCCTCTTTCAAAGTAAAAATAATATCAAACCAATTTACTTCATGATTATTTAACATCTGTAAGATCATTTTACTTCTCTGCTCTTTTGCTGATAGAGATACTGCCTATGAACACCAAGAATAAATAGAAAATAATGAAGCCCTAGTCTTCAGACTGAAGCATACTCTCAAGCATTCACACAGGTACTGGCTTTATGGGAGAACCTTAAAGGCTGAGGGCCTTAACGAGTATAATTTTGCCATGGTAATTTCTAATTCAGAAATCCAAGATGCTCACATAGTCCTCAAAGTAGAAAGTTTTAAGGAACTCGTCTTTCATGGAAAGCAATCAGCAATCTTACTGCATTTCTGACAAACCTCAGAAGCCTTTGCACGTTTCAGAAAACATCAAGCACTTTCAAAAACAGCGCTGTCTACAAAGCCATAAAAATCTTGCTTGTGGTTTCTAAATTACTAACAAAACCACACAAACTCCTTCACTAGGTACACCCATTCTTGGCAACAAAGCGTGCAGCAGAGATACGATTCCCACTGCAGATCTGTGACCACAATTTAGGTCAGCAGACTCCACACTGCTTTGCCACCTGTGTCACTCAAGGCAATAGGATCTTTCTCCTTTACCAGTACAGAAAACAACAAAAAAAGCTCAGGCACCACTAGGAAGTATTTCCAGCGCCAAATACTACTAAAGAGGTTTTGAGAAACAAATACTAAGATTTTTTTTTTTTCTTCTTAGTTTGCTTCTTATTTTCTGCATTTTCTTCATCTAATGCACAAAATATCAACATTTGACATTTCAAAACATTTCTCAGGAGCCACAGTTTATAAACTACCCCAGTGCAGCACAGATACAAACTTTCTCTGCTCACTGAATTCAGAGCTCATCACATGCCATTAATTTCACACAATGTAATACACAGCACTGAAACTAAAGAATGCTCTTTTGGCAGGCCAGGAAGACAGCTAACTGTGATTTACCAATGCTGTCTCTGGCTTTCGTAATTTCAAGTTAAGAGAAACCTTTGCTATGGGAGTAGCTGAGCTGCAACATAAATGAAGCCTTAAGGTAACTGTTACCAACCAATGAAAAAGATTTAATTCTGAAGATCAGAATTATCTAATTGCCTATTCCCTGCTGAGAAATAAGACAACTACAACGCTGGTTTGGATTCCTCAAAATCTATTTTTCCTTTCCTCATTTCTTCAACATTTCAGATAATTGCACAAAGGGACTAGGACAGATTTACTAATCTCACAAGATATTTGAGCAAGAATTGTGTTACCAAACCTAAAAAATGCAAAGTATTTATGCAACAGGTTCAATTGCTCACTGATAACCTACGCAGAGATATTTTTCCAATAAAATCAGTCTGAAATATAAATTACTATTAGCAGCTGCTTCTATTATTTTGTCACCTCAACCCTCCCTGCAATACTCCTTTCTATGTAAGAAATAAAGTCCTATAAAAAGCCAATGATCTTTTGCAAAAAGTCTGCTGCTTTTACTGTCTTTCATTTTAAGGAACTTAATGAATAAGCAACACACTCAAATTTTTGTGTCTTCTCTTCATTTGAGACACTTAGTGGGCTCCTGGTGATCTCCTCTCTTTTCTTTCTTTTTTTAAAAAATCACATCTTTTGTGTCTAACATATCTCCAATTAAATGTGTTGAGCTTTCTTCTCTCTATAGGAAGCACCAACAAGACTGCCAATATGTTGTGTATAATCACACGTGCAATTCTGTATAAAGTATACAGTCACCAAATGACAAAGATATTCTGCTGAGGAAGCATGAAAAAACGTATGCAAAGCCCTAAATCACTTAAACCTCAAACTTACTACAAGGTTGTCCTGCAAGAAGTGTGCCCAGGCCGAGCACCCGATGCTTTTTAATGGTTCCTGCTGCCTTCCGATCTGCAGGATGGTAGCAATTTCAGGTGTATTTTGTGCCATTAACTGTGGAAAATTTACATTAAAAGGTCAGCTCAAGAGCAGACTGTTTAAAGCAAAGGGACCAGCAAGCAAGAGGATCCGTATCTCCTGTGAATGTCATCCCAACTTTCTAAGGCCACATTAAGACTAGGAGAATTATAAGAGCATCCATAGATCCTATTAATATAAACATCATAAACCCCTGGAATGGACAGAGCAACTGAATGCTCAAAGATAAATTACAGTTGTACCTTCATTCTCACTACCTTGCTATATTTGATTTAAGGCATGTAAAGTCTAGGTTGATGTAATACCTGTCCAGTTCTGTACCCAATTTATAACTTTAGTCCAAGAGCTCCCCAAGGCAGGGAGTCTGTTCTCTACCTGGGCACAGAGGCCAATATAGTAACACACTGCAATCTTTTATATTAGGCAGCGATATGCTCTCATTTCTTTCCTCTCAAAGATCAAACCAGACTAGTTTCATTAGTGAGTTCCAAGGAATTTCAGGTTTCTATGCACATTAATCCCTGAAGTTACCAAAGAAATATTTTTGACATTTAAAAGGGACAAATATTCATATTGACTTTTTACATAACCTGACTGTGAGAACAAGTAAGACTCAATCACACCCTTCCACCAAGCATTCGCTCTACCACAGGGACAGCTTCCCACCACCCAGCTCCAGAAAAGCTAGGAAACTTATGTCAATTTGCATATATTCTTTCATATTCTACACCAATCGTACAGGCGCTAAGAAAAATATTCAAGCTGAACAAGATTTTGCTGAAGTGACCCCAACTTCATAAGCTTTCATGAATGATGTAAGATTTTTAGGGACAAAAAGTGACAAACAAGAACCTGCAGTACAAACAAGGGAACCACTGCAGGCGAAATAGGCTACAACTCTTGCAGATGAAAGCAGTTGAGAGCAGAAGGGAAAACAAAGCCTCTATACCACCATCAGCTATGAAAGTACTATATAAATGGAGAAAAGTGTAGGAGTCCAGATTTTTTTAAAAAGAGGGATAATAAAGTTTTCTCTAAGACTATCTTGAAACGTCTCTGTATTACTTAAAAAAACTTTTAACTGTAGATGGTCATAGATGGTCAGTTTCTTATGTCGGAAGGCAAATATGATCAATACACAAACATAGAATTTCAAACTGTCACTGAAAACGTTTACTCTGCTAGTCATTTTCTTCCCCTAAACAGAAGATAGGGAGATAATTTGGTGCTGGTCTGCTTTCTGTTTTACTTAGGACTTAACTTTTAGAGAAACAGAAGTATCAAAGATTCACGGGATTATTTCTAAATGTGAGCTAGGTATCCCCGAATCTATTACAGAAAATATTTATGTTTTCTTGAGTTTTATTTTTAAATTATAGAAAAATAATTGAAGTATAGTCTGGTTTTGCCATTCCAACAGCAAAGCCTTATTTCTAAATTAATCTACATTAAGCTGTATTTTGTAATTGTAGCAAGATTAACAATGCTGTGCACAAGGCCATTAAAAGATGAGCTATAGTATTTTATTACCTTTTTTCCTCTACTACTCCCTGAGGGCAGGTAGGGTTGATTATAACTCAAGAGTTAGATTTTATCACCACTTCATGTTTCACAACGCATTTCATATGTAATGCATGGACCACATGTTTCTACCATAGGTACATTTCACAAGAAGTTCTATAAGGTCATCTCAAGCCTAGTTTCACCGGTGAAGAATCTAGCTGTATCCTTAACCAAACCAAAAGCAGAAAAAATAAAATTAGAAAGAACATCTATATTTAACCTACCTTTGGTTCGATTATCTCTGTATATGAAGGAGCAATTCAGAGACCAAGGCAGGTATATTCAGAGAGGTATATATACTTTGTCAGATTAGAACACAAAAACCATATCTGTCTGTACATATCTATATACAAAGGTATTTGTTCCTATTTAAAAGAGCCTTGTAACTTAAGTCTTAGATGACATTTTCAATAGGAAAGCTGACAGTGTCACAAAGTGTTGCATGGCAGACAAAAAAGTACCGCTTTTTGTGCATTCCTTGGCTTTAGTTCTAAAATATTAAGGACAAAAGGATTAGACCACAGTTCATGATTGTTAATGTAAGATGTGCATGTGTGCAAAAATTTTGCCCAGTTCAAGTACATAATCTCATTTCTGCCAATTTATCCAAAGCACATGACATGTTGACTGTGGAATCAACAGCTGATACATGGTAAAGAGTGGCACAGACACATGATACCTGGTCCAGGATAAATTCTGTCAATATAGAATAAAATGATCAAAATTTTAACAAATCTACACTGACAGTGGACTTATTCATGTCAGAACTTCGTATCTTACAGTCACAGCCATCTTTGTGATATTGTCAAGAGATTACTGTTTTTAAAATTGTTGTCAAAACAAAGCGACTAAAAAGGGATAGTAGAGATTCCCTATAATGTGGATTTCAAACACTACTGAACTTAAAAGAATAAAAAAACATTCAAATAGTATTTTCTTAATCTAAGACAATCTTACAATAATTAAACACCTCTATATATACATCTGGAGAATGCATATTCATCACACTTTGACAAATGTCAAAGTCAGCATGAAACCAGAAAACTAGACTACATTTGGCTGCATAGTAAAATAATGGATTAACACCTTTGGAAGTACTGATCCTGCAAAATTAAGCAGCAGAGATGCCAAAAACTGCATTTTTTCCTCCTAACTTATTTTTAAAGAAACACGATGTAAAAAAAAAAAAAAAAAAAAAAAAAAGCATGTGCTGAGAAATATAGCTCTAGTTTATGTCCAAAATGTCCAAACAAATGCTGAAAAACAAGAGTACTACTATAGATTTGAGTATTATGCTTTATTTCAAGTAAAGCCAGATACCCGAAGACAAGTATTTACCCATTCCTTCTGTCGAGAACACTAACGAAATGAAGTTTCTGGTATTCCGTAGCTTTCGAGTACAGGTCTGACTAGAATCTTTCATTTTAAATTCCGGGTCTGTGTCACAAAACACAACTGACATATAAAAAGCAAACTCGTTTCTTTTCTTTTCTTCTAAAACCCTGAGGAGAATCTACCTATAAAAGCCTTTTAGTGCTGGCTCTTCTGATGGTGATACTTTTTTGCCTGTGATTATGTTGAATTAATTGGGTTCACATGGTAAAACAGTGGAACCTGACTGTATGGTACAAAGCACGTTACCAGTGTGGTAACGTCTAATAGTTTGATTGCTGACAACTTTATACATCAAATAACCAGGGGTGGGGCGCGAGGGAGGAGAGAAGCTGAGAAACAGTGAAAGCGAAAGGTACTGTTTCCAAGCCTTGTGCAATGAGCTTTTGGGGCTTTAATCTGCCTAAAGCAAAACTGCCTCACCAAAGGGATTGTGCAGTTATAATTCAGAAAAGACTAATCTTTGGGGAAATAAAAAACAACTAATGGCTCTCAATCCCACGCACCGGACAAACCCAGCTGTCGTGTACCCAGAGACACTGCCCAGGGCAGAAAGCCACACGCGCTTCCAGACGGGCCAGTCCAGCCCAGCATCAGTTCAAATCCACCTTTGCAAGAAGCTCAAGCTAACTCCCAGATTGGACAACCAGGATAAGAAGTCCTAGACACGCTTGCAGCTTGCTATTCAAGCATAAGCCTGATGGGAAAATGGTGAAAAAAAAAAAAAAAAAAAAAGGTTAACTATGAAAAAACTGCAGTTAGGCTTTTGTGAGAGCTTTAAGAACCACCACTGTTACTATTCCTTTGGTGCTGATGCTCTCAGGTAGTCTGCCAGACTAACACACGGACTGAACCTCAAGATATCATCTTTCATACATTTCAACAACCACTTAACTACTCATGAAAGGTGACAAACCAAATCCAGTCAGTCTCACTCCTCTCTCAAAAATACAGAAGCTTCAAAGCTAACTTTGAAGTTTTCTTCGCTATCAAACAGAAGAATACAGAGAAATCTAAAAAAACATGCTTTAAATCCTAAACATAGCTACAGCTTTGTCTACAAGGTATCAATATTTTTTCCGTAATTCCGATTACACTGGGTTACTGCAAATCAGTTTAATTGTAACCCTTACATATGATACATATTTGAAGATAACTCTTCCCTCTCCTCCAGGAACCCCCACAGGGTCAGAGATAAGAAACTAAAAGCAGAAAAAGCAAATCACGGAACACAACCTTCTGCTAGAGACTGGATGTTAGTTGGAATTATACGTGTATTTCAGAAAAGCAGGCACCCTACTGCTAGTGGCACTGAGCTTTATTTTATATTAATGTATGACTTCTGGAGAATAGGTAAAACGTTATAAAAACATCCCATCTTTTCCCTCAATACATCTTCCAGTTAGTGATATGGAATAATTGGCAGCATTTATTTTATGAACACTTAAAATATTACTATATTCACTTCAAAAATAAAAAATGAAAGGCAGAGCTTGCAACTGGGAGAAGGAAAAGTATTACACAGCTTTGCCAGCAAAAAGCAAATCAGGTTCTCAGCCACAAAACTACTTCAAATGTGGTAACTTCAGTAAATTCCAAAATACATACTAATACACACTTTCTGACATGACAAAATGAAAGAATGGGATGTCATATGCTAAAAATAGCTAGACAGAATTTATTTTGTGACAAGAACAATTTATTGAACCTATCATAGAATTTATCGAGCAACTTATGAAAACATATGGAAAAGATGCAAAAACTTCACAAACCTCTCATTCACAGCCATGGCTCACAGGCACTGTGTTCCTGGATTATTTATAGGCAGCATTCCGCCTCAAGGGATGCTGGTATCTGCCTATACGATCAGCCTAACAATTAATGTAAAGGAACTGGCTGAATTCTGCCTATGCTTTATGAATAACCTGAAATGCAATTCCTGCTTGTGACCTGCAAGAGCAGGATTTACATCGGCGTATACTTACACGCTGCAACATTTAAAACCAGAGTTCCTTAAATATAATAGTAGGTTCAAAGCAACTTATTTTTGTCTGTGGAAGGAATGATCACAAGACAGCCAGGAATGCAACATGAGAGCTTTGTTCCTTTTTTAAGCATCCTCTTACTTCACTCCCAAACAATAAGGAAATAGTAATAAAAGCAAGTAAACATCAAGCATGCTCAAGTCCCTGCAGCATAACATTTCCCCATTTTTCATTTTTACAGTAACCAGCACAGATAAGACACTAATTTTTCCAGTAATACACATGAAAAAAACTGTACTATACACTTCCCCACACCCAATCCAAATGGGAAGAGAAACAGAAAACTGTATTTTAAAAGAATCAGCACTTCATTTACTCTGCCCAGGTTCTAAATGGTATACCAGTCCACACACCAACACTATTATAACAACTTAATATGACACATGAACAACCAAGACATTCTTTAGAATGCCTTCAGAAAGCTATCCCCTTTACCTCATCATTTGTGCACTAATGCCAATATGAAGATTTGTACATAACATTATTATAAATTACTGGGAAGTTATTAATGTATTATGAATTGCTTTATATCTTTGATTTTATCTATCATAATTATCCCCACATTCCATACACAAAATCTATCCTCTTCTCATACGTATCTGATCTGACTGCAGAACTGGGACTCTTAATAGTATTTCTAAGCAAAGCTGAAAGAATACCACTCCCTGTACCTCTAAAGACACTTGACATTTACATATCTAGAGAGAGCACGTGACTGCTCCACTCATCAACTATCCACATTATAGTCCAACTATCAACATTACAGTGAAAAAAAAACACCCCAAAACAAAACCCCCAAAACTGGCACCACAGCTAACCAATCTGCACTCCAACAAACAATACATTAAGCCAAGTACGGACAAATCTACTGTAAGATGTATTTTCAGATTCGCCTCATTGATAATTGCCATCACTCTACCTAATGTTGAATTAAATAAGTAGATATTGAATACAAAAACTGTATATGCATCACAATTCTTTCTCAAAATACCTGAAGTAATTGATGCAAAAATCCGATTTCAGGCTGCTGCACAGTCACTCTTGGTTATACGCAAAGACTGTCCACTACTGAAAACTGCTTCTGTCTGACTTTCTTTGGAGCTTGTTCCGGTTTGCACTTACACGTCATCTGTCACCTCCTTATCTTTCTTCAAAACTCATCCCTATTCTCATTATACCTCCCATTTCTTCTTTATCCCCAGGTTTAAGAAAAGCACTTGAGGCTTTTCTTTCTGCTCCTTTCCTGCTATTGCTAGCCAGATAAACATGCTGGTAGAGAGTATGCAAAATGTGGCTAACAAAAGACTCAGAGCTAACAATTCAACATCAAGGAAAAATGTGAACAAAGTGAGCAAAAAGTCGAAAGACAGGTAGTTTCAGCAGTTTGGGAGGGGAGGTGGGCGAACTCTCTGTTTTCTAAAACAAGGAACAGACACTACTCATGGAATACAGCTCCAAATTATAGGCTGCTTTGAAGATGATCCAGAATGGTCAGAGATTATCAAAGCAAGAATTCAGCAAAGAAAAAAGAAACCAACAACCACTTGGTGGACATCGATACTGAAAAAGGCAGGAGATTAAACACACTTCTAAAAAAAAGGGGATGGAATTAATTTAACAAAGACAAAAATATAAGCAAAAAAAAAAAGCAAGCAAGAAAATCTTAGAAAGGTTTTAATCAGATTAGCAAAACTGCTGTCACAGAATTCAGCACAATTTTGTTGGCTGTAATACTTTTCAATGTCATATCACTGATTTAGACATGAAAATTTTTAGCAGTATTTCAATGTTTTGTTGTGTTTTAAAAATCTCTAACTGCCACATCATTTGCCGTACACACATTCTTAGGAAGTATCTTGTCTAAGGCGTATGAAAGGCATTTAACTTTCCATACAGGCTCTGGAGACGGCATGGCAACGGGCCTATGAGAAATGTTTCAAGATTGCACAAAAAAACCCGTAGGTCTCATACTCCCATGAAGTTAACAGGAATCCTAATGCTGATTTCAAAGCTGGACCAGGATCAGAAAACCCTGGGATATTTGTACTGCTCTGTGGTGGCAGGGGAAGGAATTTCCTGGCCTGAAAGGGTGGTTACATTAATACCCTCTAGCTTATTGCTCAATGGCTCCATTTTAGACAGATAGCATAAATCAAGGTGTTGCTCTTCCTCAGCTGAATACCCTACCTCAAAATCCTGCAGTAGCAAAGTACAAACACGTAGTTTTTTGACATCTGCATTATCAAGACCTATATTTCTATATGCGGGTATTATCACAAAGTTTAAACTAGTCAGTAATTCTTATGTAAAAGCAGTACCAGCATAGGTAACCAACAGTATCTGTTTCCTTACCTTATTTTCTTCCAGTACTATATTTAACAATATATATATTTAATACAAGTCAAACTCAAGCTCTGAAAGCAGTTCCAAAGGCAAATAAATGTCAACATTTTGAAAAATTCCCCAAACTCTGAGCAGCACCACAACCTACAAACTACTTCCCACACACTTAAAGAATATCAATAAATGCAAATGAATTAATTTAATGTCAACAGTAATTCACCTCTTCCAACTGAAAACAAATACTAAACTGATACATTTCAGTACATAATTTGGATTGTGCTATAATTTCCCAAATCATTCCAGATGATTGCAAAAGTGTTTATTATACAGTCTTAAATGCTGCATCCCTGTCCTGGGATTTTTGCAGTTTTCATCATAATAAGAGAATTTGCAGCAAATAGTAAAAAGAACAGCACTAACTTAACTGCTTTATTTTTTAAATCATATGCATCAGTGTACACTGATACAAATGGTTTAAATTATTTATTAGGCAATGCACAATGTTTCCTGAGATAGTATAAATGGGTCTTGGCTTTTCACAGTTGATAACAGAAAATTAAGGTGCTAAAGCCAAGGAATAATCAGGAAAAAATATCAAAGGTCTTAACCTAAATGACACTTTACCTTTGCCTCAGGGCAACCTGTGTTCCAGTCCACATACGCCTTCCAAAGAACAGGCAAATTCTCATTTCATTTACGTCCGCCTAAATGCTGCCAACTGCAGACTGCTATAAATTAAAAACCTTTTTTAAATTGACCCCATTTTCTTATTGCATACAGTGCCACACCACCAGGCAATCATTTGACAGCTTGGCAATCGGTCTGGTTCCAAGGCTGTAACTGCCCCAAACCCCCTGGACAGACCCACGGTCCTTCTGCTGCCCGAACCACCCGCGCCCCGTGCGCTCGCACCGCTGCTGATGGGCCCGTGGGGTTTGCAGGTGAGGACTCACAATTATGGAGGGGGGGAACAAGAGAAGAGAGGGCCTGCCTGCGACTTCAACAATACAGCCCTATTGACAGTCTCCATTGTTGTTTAATACCGGTAGTGCACAAACCGCGCAGGGCCCGCAGGCTCCAGCACGCCTCCAGGAAGCACCACACAAACGGCGACCTTTCAATCGGCGCTCAAGGACCAGCACGCTCCGAACCACGTTACCGGAGCGGCCACCGAGGGCAACACCCGCCAACGCGCTCCTCTCCCCGCCGCCGCACCGCCACCGCTCCCGTCAGCCTCCAGCACCTTCAACGTACAGCCAAGGCCCGGCTACGGCTCGGAGGCTACGCCCCTCGCCGAGCGCGGCCCTCACACGGCCGCCCCACGGGAGAGCAAAGATACCTCGGGCTGCGGAACCGCCCGGGGCAGCGCTCGCTGCGCGGGGACGGGCACTGCGCGACCAGCGCGGCCCCGCGGCGGTGCACAAGGCCGGCGTGCGGGAGAGCCCACAGCGGCAGCGACTGCGGGGGGGGTGGGGTGGGGGTGTCTACGCCCCCCAGGGCCCCCTCTAAACCAGCGATCGGCCGTGCAGAGGGGGTTGACTTTTAAACTGGAGTCTTTGCCTCCAGGGTTCACTGGATTCCCACTTAAGAAAACAAACAAACAAGCAAAAAAACCAAACCCAAATTTCTGTTCCCCGCTGTGTGAAATGCAGACGCTCCCCCCCCCCCCCCCCCCGCGGGGCAGGTGGTAGCGCCGGGGGAGAGGCTGCCCGCCGCCCCGCTCGGCGGCACCGCCGAAGTTGGGGGTTATTTGAATTTCTCACTGGGGTTATTTTAACTTCTCACTGCATCTCGGCTATACTCAAGTCCTCTTTTTTTCGAAGTTTGAGGCATAATTTATTATTTTTTTTTTCTTCTCCCAAATCAAGTTTTGCCTCTCTGAGCCTCATCGAATGAAGCGTCTCTTACAAAGAAGCTTTCGGTTCCAGCCACAAAGCCAAATGTCAATTTAAATAAGAAAGCTGGAAGTTTATTAGGTAATAGCAAACGGATGTAAAATCGTACATAAAATTATGTGTGGTTGTGATTACTCCCGTGTAAGGTTAGAATCCAGTCTATGATCTGATCTCGGCATTTATTAATGGAAAATTTCTGCTCCTTCCTGTCACCCAGGTGATGCCATTTCCTTACCGGATTGGTGGCTGTTTCTAAACAAAGGCCCTGGTAAACCCCAACTATTGGGAAGATATGGATAAATCAACAAACACTTCAATTGCCAAGAGAGGAGGGACTGGGGGAAAAAGCATACCAAAAGACTAGAAAATTAAAATACTGAATATTGCCCCCAAATTTTGAATATTAGCTGCATTTGGGAAGAAAGCGTGCTCTTGCTTGTTAAGAGCAGTTAGAACACTTCTACTCTAACCTGAGGGAAAACCATGGGTTGCAACAGGAATGGGGCTGCTGATTTCAAATAAAGCACACCCAGCCTGTGTGTCCCCCATCGCAGCTCCACAGCATGCGTTGTTGTTTATTGCTATTAGACCCTGTTCAGCAATATTTTGAGATAGTAAACCAATTGGTTTTCCTCTTAATTAATATGCGCTCAAGTCTGCAAATCCCGTTAGCCTTTCCTAGTTACTGCATAGGAGGTAAAATCCAAGAGGATCCTGAGTAGGAAATATTCAACACAGTAATTCATCCCCAGTTTCCAAAGACAAGTACAGCAAACCTAATTGTCTACAGAAAATTGCCGACAGCCTGGTGCAGTGAAGTGAAAGCTTTTGTGCATTTTATCCTAAGTTGGACGCAGTAAAAAGTTGCAAGTGAGTAATCCTTAGATGAGACTGTTCTGAGAGAAGACACACGAATGAGACCAGCCGCTGATGCTGCACTCCGACGCCTGAGGTGCGACAGCCACGGTCTCCTGTGAGAGCTCGCTCATGTCCAAGGGGCAGCACAGGCACGAAGGCGACTCAGCACCCGGAGGGATGTACGCATCTGCCGGAGGTCTTGGACTTTCAGAACTCCATAACTAGATCATGGAGCTCTTCGCACAGACCAAGAATAGGGAAGAAAGGTTGACCTTCGCCACCACGCTCAAGCATTCCTCACTGCTATGAAAACGACGATTGTTTTAAAATTTAAGAAAAACTTCAAAATTTATTATTTTACATCTTAAGATAGATTAGATTTTGTCCTGTGCATATATAAAAGACGTTTCCCTAAAAAGAATTGTAGCCTCTGTTATTTAGCCCTTGGCAAAAATTGGTACTGGTTCTCACCAGATTCTCATTAATTTTCTGGATCATATAGGAAAGCAAATGGCCCTTTCTACTCAATTAATATGAACATGTTGCATAATCCACACAGCTAGAAAGGAAACAACTAGTTCCGTTTCTTATCCGATATCCAGAAAATGCCGTCAAAACTATTTTGATCCCTCTCATCAAAGAACACTTTGTAAGGTTTACCTACTTTCTTCACATCTGAAATAGTTTTTCAGACCAACATTAAAGGGCTGGTGATTGCTTTAAAAACAGAGTTAGGTATATCTGCTTGGTCAGAGAAATCCTGAATGGTGCCTGTTCTTATCATTCTGGTTTTCTATCTCTAAAATTTAGAGCTGCTGTTCGACTCTCTCTCCCAGTGTCTGTATGCATATTCTGACCTTACACTACTTCTAAAACCTTCCTTTTTGCACATAAATATGCTTAGACTTTAGAGACTATTAGTATTAGAGACTCACAGCATTCATGCAGATACTGAGCTATTCACACCCAAATTTTACAGGAGTGCTTTGCAGTGCTAGAAGCAGATGTACTGGCTTGCTCCTTTAATCCATTTCACCTTGCATAATTTCCAGGCAATAACCTTATATTCTGAACAGAACCATAGGATACTTCAGTAATAAAACAGTCTGTGGTTATAACGTATTTAAAGACATTTCAGTGTCACTTAACAAGGAAATATTTAGTCAATCTACTACTATTACAGTAATGCTCAAATTGCCATCTGGAAGACCCAGATTCAAAAATCAGTCTCTGGATCCCAGGCTCAGCTCGCGAAGGCCGAATACATTGTAAAGAAGATGCAATTAGTCTCCAGGGAAAGGCTTCTGCACGCCGTCATTGGCTATGCAGCATGCAGCACACTCACTCGTGTGGATAAAAATAACATATTGAAATGGCAGCTGCTCAGCAAAGGAAGAGGATTTGAGCAGGGATAAAAATATACCTTAAAAAGAGGGGGGAAAATGATAAAAGGCCTATCAAAAGCGTTAAAAGGTAATACTGAACGTACTGAATCAATGATAGTTAAGATTCACCTTTGGACCTCAAGCAGGAAACACTATTTCATATAGCAGGACAACCCAAGAACATAATTATTACTGTCCTAAACAAATCCAAGACTAGCACAGCCTAATCACCTCAGTCAAGAAGTACACACTGTGAATGGATTTTGTTAAATTTTGAAGAATTCCTACTTAGAATTTTATTACAGGATCCAAAACCTGCTGCTCTGAACACACCTTTTAAAGATAGAAATTATTTCCAAGAGACAGCAGTGACTGTGACTGGTATCTATTATAATGTCCATACTCTTTAAGTTGCTTTGAAGGTATATTTTAACATAGTACCTCTTTCTCTTAAGTCCATTACAATATGAAAGGGGGTGGTGTTAGTGTTACATGCTAACCTCACATTGAGTCAATATTAAAGCCTCTCAAAGACTCATAAGATAGCAGAGAGACCTATTAGATCATCTAAATTATTTCCATGCCATTCTGAGATTGCTCTCTACAGTATGTTTTATTAGTGTCTTGCCCAGGCTATTTTTAAAGTCTCAAACCCAGAAGCTTTTCCTTTCTGAGACTATCCAACTTCAGTTTAAAAGCACTCTATGCACTGATTAACCCATTCAAAATGCAAAACAGAAAACTTATGAATCTGTTTATTTAACTGCAGGTGTTTGAAATGGCAAGCAAGATTTAAACAGATAATCATAATTTGTCATGTTTCAAGATTTATAGATACAAGGTTTTTAGAGATTCCTTTCAATCAGTTTAAATAAAGATAACGCAAGAAAAGTGAAAACAGGAGAGCGCGAATCTGCGTTGACTGATACAGATGGAAAAAAAGCCACAAAAGGCTTGTGATCACACGAGGCCTTCTTCAGACCTGACTTGAAATATGTTTTGTACGAGCAAGTTACAATTTTTTTCCAGCTGTATCAGTTGGTTTAACTAAAGGTATTTCCTCTCCTTACAAATCCTGCCCTACTTAACGATGACCACTGCAGCATTACCACAACACGGTAGATGCTAGTTTGAATAAAGATCTATTCCTGAGTATATTACAGCAACTAAGTTACTGTATGCTATCCAGATAAGCAGCAGTCAAATTCAGCATACTGCATATTTCACTGTAAGCAAACAATGTTTTTGCTGAGGAGATCCTTGAAAAATGAGACTTGACAACAAAGTATTTCACATAGGATCGCTTAAATTTTTCATCTCAGTTTTGAGGCTTTTTGTTTATAGTTTTATAACTATTAACCATGAAACTGAAAAATTTATAAAGAACTTAAGAAATAATTCCCAGAATACCTGATTGATATTACTGTGTTTCAATCAGCATGATACAACACACACAAAACTTTAGACAAACCACAGATGACTCTGCAGAGAGGATTAACAATCAAGCTCAAGCAGGAATTAACGTATATCAGAACTATACATATCCTTTGCTGACACACTTATTCTATCATTCTTAAAACATGGTAAGCGCTAAAAAAAAAGGTTTCAATTGCAAAGAATCTTTTCAAAGCATTTTAACTAAAAATTATACTATTGTACAGAACTACCCTTGTTTAGTTGCTGAATATAAATACATATGAACCTGACTTTGTTAAATTCAAATTTAAAGGGAAATTTTATTTGTCCTACAGTCATGTCACCTTGGGTTGTTACCTTGCCGGATTCCAGCAACTAAAACCTGAGTTGAGCCTGCCTGACAGTTGAATAGAAGGCGTCATGGCAAATCCCAGGTCTTACAGTCAAGGAAAGGCATGCGATTCTTAGTTCAGTATACAATGCTGGGGGTATAGGATGTTGCCACACAGCATATAAAATAAACGAAAGCTATTACTACTTGTTATTAATAAAAGCCTGGCCCCCACTGCATAAGGAGGGAATGGATTTTGGTTTTTTAACTCATTTGGCATTACTTTTATCTACATCAAGTTCTCCTTGTCGTTTCAATAGGAAAGTGTATTTCTTGCTGTTTCTCATCACCCCGAATTGCTGCACAGTACTGGGGATGTGAAACGCAAGCTGCATTTCAGACCATGCTGAATGCAACGAATACAAGTTATTGCCAGTTTATCAGGTTGGTCTTCTGAGCAAGAATCACTATTAAGACAGATTTAATTAACACCACAAGGCTTGATAACAAAAGAAATTTACTTTCTGAAACCACAAAAGCAGGTTTGGTTTTTTAGTGGTCTTGTGACTGGTAGCAAAACTGAACGCTTAGATAATGAGCATAAGTAAGAGTTTGACTACTTATACAAGGAACCATCAAACTGAAATAGATTACTCACTATACAGAACAAGAATAAAAAACTAGACTTCTGATTTGTATACCAGAGGCAGTTTCTATTCGGGTTTAGGTAAAATACGTAGACAATGCTTTAAATATTTTGTAAGTTGAGGTATTTTCAAAGAAAGATTACCTTTGCCAAAAAAAAAAAAAAAAAAAGAAGAAAAAAGATAAAAAATATAAATCCTAACTGCAAGTCAGGTCAACCTCCCAATGGTACAAATTCTGCAATTCAAGGTAACAACAAAAAGAGAGCTAAAGAACTAAAAAAACTTGTGATTAAATACTCAGTGTTCTTCTCAAAATGACATAGTTAAACCTCATTCTTCCCCAGGACAGAAGAGCTACGACTTCAGCCCGACAACACTATTTAGCAAAAAGTTACATCTCACTGAGTTGCATAAGATTCCTGAAGTTTATCATTTTTACAGGCTGCACACATTGTGTCTACAAAAACAACACTGGCAACTTACACAAAAGATCAGCTTATGTTTGCGTTTCACATTGTTTTGTATAAAGACAAAACACACTCAAGTGCTCATGTGCTGCAATAGCTTTATCTAGAGACAACCAAAAAAAAAAAAGAGGCCTACCCAAGCTGACATGCATTAGGTGCACAACGTAATTTTACTTTTCCTAACCAAACCTGAAGTTTCTTATTCTAAGTAAGCACGTCTTCCCAATTATTTACTGCAGGAAATAGTCTCTTTCTAAATTTACCTTTCAGTGAATCATTTTCAGCTCTCATTATGTCAATTAGCGAGTTCTCCAGTGAATGCATGTCAAAAGTCCTTGTGCGATCCTGCAAGCAAATACAAATAAAGCCAGTTCAGCCAACAGTGTTAAACAAGACCATCTGAAACATAAAAACTTCAGTTTTGTTCTACGTTACTACAGCAGAATTAATCAAAACCACATACCACTAAAGTCAGTCTGAGACAGGAATATTAATATCAGAATATTCTTAAATATGAATCTGATCTATATCACAACCGATCATTTAAGAACCCCAATTCAATATTTAGTTTGTATTCCTTGCTATACAGTTAAACTTCATTAAAAATAATTTCACGGTTAGGAAGTAAAGATCATATCCTGGGAGACAGAATTGCAAGGAGAAGTCATAAAATAGGTATTTCATCCTGAATTTAAGTCAATCTAAATTCCAGAAAAACATAGAATTTCTTTCTCCTAAACTACTACCCCAATTACTTAAATAGTCTTATTCTGCATTAGTCAGTTCAAGTTCTGCATAGTTATAAAGTATTCCATACAAGCAGTAGTGTTCCAAATAGCCTGGCTTACTAGGTGACAACTTCACTTGGATTTTTAATTCCCTGACTTTACAAGTTTGGTATTCCAAGCATTACTAGAACTGAAGGACTACTCAACAAACGGGAGGCAAGATGTCTCGTGTACCTTACTGTTTCATTATCTCAAGCCATTTGAAGTATACTTACCAAATATTTCTCCTTCATTTAACCAAAGCCATCATTTAACATATGTATGGTTCAGACTTTCCCAACTAAAACAACAAATTCCACATCGTACAAATCTGACGCTACATTAGCGTAAGACAATATAAAATATCCTGGCACTGCATTATTTTAATTAGCAAATTCAGAATAACTGAAAGGATATATAAACTTTGAAATCTTTACAGTATCATAAAAGGTCACTAATGGAGGCAAAAACTCATTGTCATTCCCGAAATTGTTCACCTATCCATGTTATCTATGTATTTATACAAATGGACATTTGTAGAAACACCTGGATAGAATTTTATACAATTATATTAATCCACCTTGAATTTAATTATTCTGTGTCCAAAGACAACTCTAACATCAGTTCTAAAGATTTTATTTCATTCATGTTCTAAGAGTCACCTCTGAACTGAGATCAAGCATGGAAAGCATCTGTTCAAATAAGAAAGCAAAATGAGAGCAATTCAAGATAGATATTTGCTATAAACTTCTTCTCTACAACTATTGTTATTACAGCAGTGAATATATATTTTTTTGTCCCTAACTCTAGCTGTGAAGCTGAAATTTCTCCAAAGCACACAGATCCAGCTTTGATAATTTTTAAAACCAGTGGTGAAGTAAAAAATGGTATTGCACAAAGACTGTTGTGTATCAAGTTATAACGTCCTTTACTTCCAGTGATGAAGTGCTAAAGCAGTACTGATTGCAGCACTGCAAGAGGCATTCTTTATATCAGACAGTCATCAATCATCTTGCACTTTAAACACCTAATAACATTTTAAGAGCAGAAATCCACTCGCTCCTAAAGTCCTGATCCATTTCCAAGTTCGTAAGTTACATTCTGACCACAACAAAATACTATTTTTTCAACAAAATTTTCTGATATTTTTCTTCTCTTCAGAACAGTTTATTACTGAGACAGAACAGGTGAAAGATTTCTACCTGGATATGCTGCATTTCAAATAGCATTAGAAAGATCAGAGTTTGGAACCATTTGCTTTATTAGTCTAGTGCAATATCAAATTTGCTATAAAAAGCATAGTGCTGCCCTGTCTCTCCACAGAATTTATTTCCTTGGTCATTTATATTACAAGGGAATTGAGGTACCTTAGAGAAATTATAACAAGCATTTAAAGTCTTAAATTCTGTGGTTTACTTTCACACGTTTCCTACTGGTTTCTTACTTTCTTAGTGGTACTTAGTTTATTGGCTTGGTTTATACACGAGTTGTTCATAACTATTTCAAACTCTAGTTACATTAAAATACCTTAGCAGGATTGAGTAAAAACCTTGGGTCTGCATCCTGGACCCGTTAGGATGCAACAGCTATGTAACTCAGGAATGGATGCTAGAAGACAATCTCTACGCTTTCAGCAGCCCTCACAACATGATAAAAATAGCCTAAAACACAGGTGGGAGCATTCTCTGAAAACCTGACATCCCTCGGTAGCTACTCCTCCATTCTGGCTTTCATAGTTTATTGTGTTTCTCTGTGTGGAATTAACCTCAAGTCCAACCCGTGAACAGCTACAAAATTCTTATTTCACAAAGTGCAGAACCTCAGTAGTTCCAAGTCTTTGTTGAATTGGTGACACTTAACATTTCAGTTGCCCGACAGACACAAAAGAAGAAACCCAGGCCGAGTAATTTCTAGTTTATTGTGCTGAGTATGTGCTGGCGTACATGAGCCCGAAGATAAGTCTCGTCTCTAAAACGTCTGTGTTGTGTTGGGTTGAGCTATAGTAACAAACAGATGGTTTTGCTGCAATGGTAAGTTTTTAATATTGAGAACACAGAGTTTAAATATTTGAGGAAAAAAAACCTGAATTGAACTGGTTAGCTGACATTCTCCAATGGAAGCTTTGTGTGGTGAGGAGTTTATAGTTTGGCCCTTCAGAGTGAACCAGCTAGTTGTCATTTTTGGAGTACAAGTTCCATAACCTTCTAATCGTACTGCAAACATTTTAAAACATGACCCTGTGCACTGATAGGAGAGATTAACTGGTCATATTCCTACCTGCGGCTGTTAGCAGTCACATAAAAAGGAGGACTGGCTAAAATGTGGCCCGCATTCATACTCATGCTCTCCAGTGGTTCCAGTAACTTGTCATAGCAATGGAGAAGACTCCCATAGGCTAGAGCACCCTCAAAATGCTGATACATTTCTATCTATTTCTTGCCTATCTTTCCAACAAAACATCTCTGTGCTTACAGCATATCTAATCATCATCATCAATTCATGGTGCTGAACTGCCCCAGCCTCAACACCCTTGGGAAGATCAGTCTTATTCCTGGATTGTTTGAAACAGTTTGCTCTTCCATGTCTCTGCTAATTAATTAGAAGATAACAAACCAAGTTAAGCACAACACTAAGAGCCACTACTACTGTTACATTGCATTTATATATATTCCTGAAACTAATGCAGCGATCCACCTCTCTGGAAACGCAGAGTAATTCAGGAACATGGTATATAAGTAAAGCTGTACACATCTATCCAGTGACAAGATGTCAGTCACGTATGTCCTAAATAAAGACCAGCCAAAATGCCATGCTGAAGTGGTTCAGAGGTTTGCACAGTGCTTAATGTAAAAGAACTCCATTAATTTAGTTGAGTACTTGTCCTGATACTGAAAGGATCAACACTACTAGAGAAAGCCACCATTGGTAGTTTCATAGAATTTTTATACAATTTAAAGGCCTTTTATTCTAAAACTGCTTTGAAAACAGTAGCACAAATTTTGCCAGTCTTAACTTCCAAGATGGCTAGCACATTTTATCAGAAGCACATTATACATGAAATCTATATATGTATTATATACCTAACACAAAAATAAAGACTGATGACAGGTTAGTGGTAGTGGTCATATTGCTGAAGAAATGTGAAACTATACATTTAATTCCCTAACATCAAAGAAGCTGTAACAGTCAATATATCGATCATTAACTGGCAACTAAATGTGAGCTACTCTCAGATACACGTTGGTTATGAGTTACAAAGCACGTAAGCCATGCTGTACTTCGGAGAAAAGTGGCGTTTTCTTCAAGAGACTTCATGGAGAGAGAATTAACAACAACATGGTAGTGTTTTTAATGGATCAACGCATGAAGTTACAGAGCTTTCCATAGAGCTGGACTGCTTACTGTATATTTTTTTTATTTATTCTTTATAAAGAAAAGATATAGGGGTAATGACTACCCTGGAATAAAGCAGAGTACGTACACTTCAGTAACAAAATAAGTTAACTGCAGCCTGATATTATATACCGAGGCTGATCACAAGAACTTGGCTTTACACAAGTTTGTTTAGAGCATCTAAAATTTTGCTTTATCAGAGGGCTCAAAGGGCACACATATTTATCCCTGGGAAACAGAACTGAGGCAGAAAGATATCAGGTTGAACATAAAGCCACAACAAAAGAAAAAAAAAAAAAAACAACAAAGACACAAAAAAAAAAAAAACCAAAAAGAAAGAAATCAAGCTGCAGTCTTAATACATTACTATATTTAAAATGTCAGCCCACATTTCAAAAGACATTCATTAAACATAATTTTGAATAAGCAGTATTGTTTTCACAATAACATACAAGAGGTGACAGCTAGCAGATCTGGTTAAGACAGAGCTATCGAGACTGTAAATATTCTACAACAGCAAACACAACAGTTTTGATCTGTACACTGGCCAGCTCTGTCTACACAAGAATAAAGTTATTCTGATTCTCGTACTGTCTAGAAATAAGTGTGTAGAGTGCTCTTAATAATGCAATCTCATTGTTAAAGCACAGAGAGTAGAACTCGGGGCTTCACGTCACAACTTTGTCATTGGATTCATACAGTATGGGCAAACCGCTTCACCTCTGTGACTACAGAGGTTTCCCCACCAGCACGCAGACAGATTATTTTGTTTAGAGGTCCTGTAAAAAATTGAGCCATTTGTAAATAGGAAATCACTAAATTGTAATTCCTCTTCCAATTCTATTTTTCAAAGTCCAAAGACATTTCATTCCAAAAAGGAAGACCATACTTTGCACTTAAAAATTCCACACCTAAATTCTCTTGCACATCAGAAATATGTACATCTAACTTCACTATTAAAGTGCAGATTCATTATATTTAATCTGCACTCAGAGCATTGTCATCACCTGAAAAGTTAAGATTCCAGAACCTGAAAGTTTCTTTTCAGTGCCTCCCACAATGGGCCTCCCAATGCTAAAAACCCAAACTGTACAAAAAGTAAAGCCTGGCACGGTCTGAGCACTTGCTGGTAGCTAAGGCTGTGCCTAATCTCATAAAATATGATTTCTCTGAAGACCAGGGCATCAGCAATAATGCAAAGTATGCCATTGCATTAAGCATATTATTGAAGGTGATTAAGCAGTGTTTATAGAATAGATGTAGTTGTAAAACAGGGGCTTATTTTATATATTTAAATCTTTGTCAAACCGGAATACTTGTGAAAATTGTAAAACTCACAACTACATTTGCTACCCTCATTATAGCATGGGAAGCCTGAAACTTTCTGAAACCTTGCACATATTTCCCACAATTAAAAAGCCTTGCGTCTCAGGCAAAGTAAAGCGTGTAGGGAGAGGTAATATTGTAGGTACTAAATACAAGTTCCACATTTTTCTTCTAATTGTGAAGCAAATTTGGACTTGATTATGCTTCTGGGTAAGCTTCTCCTCCTTCCCACCACCCTGCAAATGCTGTGTTCCAGCTCCCAGTCCAGTATCCAGTGAATTAAAGGCTTTGAATAAACAGGTTTTTCCTGAAAGGATGTTGCTGTGTGCTGCCCTGATCATCTTTTATAGCTTCACCAGGGAACAATAAGAAAAAGCTGGAAAAGTTAAGTGACGCATAACATAGGATTTTTGGGGGGAGGGAGCACTTCTGGTTTAGTCAAACTTGAACTTTTCTTTTTTTTTTTTTTTTTAAGTGTTAGAAATTACAGACCTTTATAAAAATTTCCAGTAACATGTCAGATTCTATTTTAGCCACATATTAAGTTTTTTATGTATCTTCTAGAAATTATTTTCCACAATATCTTGTGTTCTCAGTCTTTGTGCTGGGCTGGTAAGTATGCCATTTTCAAAGCAAAATGCTTAATAAGAGTACTCCTTTTAATCTTAGGAAAATACAAACATAATTCAAATAGCTTCTAACAAAAGCTCTCTTTAAAAAGAAACCCTGAGGTCAAAAACGCACAGGAGGGCCAAAGCCAAAGTATTAACGTCAGTAGTAAGTTTATAAAACAAGAACAGTGCTAACTTCCACAGTACTTAACTTGTGCATGTCATACCACATTAGAGTGCTTCTAATTCCACAGATCAGTAGCTGTGGGGAACAGCATACAAAACACTAATTACTACACAGCTGATGTAGTTATAGAAAAATGGGTGAACAGATTTAAAAATTCAACTTCAAGTATTTATTCTATTTTTAAATGATAGCTTGAAATTTCTTGGAATAATTGCTGTTGTTAGAATAAAAATAAAATTCTGCAAAACTTTCTGCAGCACAAGTAGCCTCATTTTATGCAACCAGCCATCAAGATTTATGAAAAGGTTCCTCAGAAACAAAGAGCAAATATTAAAATAAAGAGGCATGGTAAAGAAATTTATTTGCAAAATTCCTTCAAGAGGAAAGATTGGCAAGTGTATTCAAGAGATTTTTTTTTAATTCCAGTTGCCCATGAATCTGTTTAATGCACTTATTAAGTTGACCCATTTCTATGGGCAAACAAATCATGACGTATAGCTCAGAATTAAAACACATTCTGTAATCACGTATGTGTTTTCTCAAACATTTCATATCTGCCTAGGGGAAGAGAAAGTCTCTCTGGCACAGACCCTCAATGGATTTGGAAGGGGTTATATACCTGGAAACTAGCCACTGTAGAAGAAAGGAAAAAACATTTTGAACAAGTGGATATAATGAACCGCTCTCATGTACAAAATTCTTTTAAATGGGCAGTCATTTTCAAGCCTGGTTCCAGGAAGAAACACAAATTATTTTTAATCATTTTTACAGAAAGCTGAACACTATTGCTTAACTTTCCTGTGCCTTCAAAGACCAATATAAAAAACATCATCACGCATTTGAAGATGAGATCTGGAAACCTGGAAATGCCTATCAAAGCAAGATTTATGCATTGCATAACAGGCAGGATGTTCCACTCTCATGAGGAAGTGCAAGTACACAGCAAAAGGAAAGCCAAAACAATCTTGAGGGCAATGCTGCAGTAAAATGCAATTACTGAGCAACTTAGTTTGTCAGTGCTGCTGGGAGAGAAGTAGAAGGAATTATTTAAAAGATCAGTAACTTTGGAAAATGCAATAGTCACAGCCAAAGCATTTTCATTTATTAATTCTCAGGGAAGGCTCTTGTATCCAAAAGGCTCGATTATTATTTTTTTATTATTATTCAGGAACCATTTTTTGGTTTAGAGACCATTTCCTTTTCAAATGAACGTACAAAGAACAATGGCTTTTCTCTTTTCAAAAGATCTTTGAAGGGAGAAGCTTGCCCAGTGGCTAAAGCACATTATCAAAACTTAATTTCATTAACAGATCTGGTAACAGTCTTCTCTGACCTTGCTTCCAGTTCCATCTCTGTAACAAGAGGTTCCTACAGACATGCTACTTCTGAAATGTTATGAGACAGAATTCCAAATGAAAAACACTTACAACAAAAAGCACAATGTTTTGCATGCAGCTCTCCATACCGAACAAGCACTCCTCAAATTGCAAGGTTATCAAACAGATCACCACAGTATTTTCCTTTTACCTGTGCCATTTGGAATGCCCACTTCATCGCAAGCATCTAAGGGCCATGGGCAGAAACATTTGAAGTGAGCAGTAGGTCACATTAGTGGCTTATAGGGACATTATGCAATGTTGTCCTCTCCGAAGAGGAAACGAGCACTTACACTTGGTTTCCCTAAGATTTCCATCAAAACAGAGACTTGTGTTTCACCAAGCTTTGGAGTAGAGACAACCTTTGAGGGAAAAAAAAAAAAAAAGCGATCCCCAAATATTTGGAATTGCTGGTTTACACCTTGCCTTCTAAAGAAACTAATTTTCACTAGATTGCAGCAACACTTGTTAATGATTTAAGCAGCAAAACATAAATATTAAATGAAAGGGATAGTTGTATCAAATTACTCCATTATGTTGCTGCAGCAAAGACAGCTTTCAATTTTTTCCTAAACAGGAATCCAAGAAGATTCCAGTAACAAAATAGCCTTTTCCAGTACATAATTCCATCATCCAGGATACTTCATATATATATGCGCATAAAGACACACATACAATGAGCAAAACTCCTTATTTCTGCTTTGAGTCAAGCATACAGTCAGCATAATCAAGAAAAAATAAAAAGACATCAAAGGTCAAATTTTACATCATTTGTTTCCAGCGATTCAAAAATTCAATATGCTTTCAACACACAAATGACCAAGCAACCAAAGGAGCTAAAGATTTTATACCATAAAAAAAGTGATAAAACACAGTTGTCCAAGATGGCTTCAAAATTAATCAGCATCTTTCTAGGTCTGCAGTGCTGAAGTCCTGTTTTGCTGCCCTGCCCTTTTCTTCACAGAAGTGGTAGTAACAGACTGGAAAGTACTTCACTCCAACACTTTCCTTTTCTTGGCATGAAGAAGTGTCAGACTTGGTCTTGACATGTACAGCTTCATCTTAGTGTTTATGTAAACAGATAACAACATGCTACACAAAAATTATTTCTTTACCCTGATCAAAATATGTGCGACTGATATTTTATGTTTGGAACACAACCCAGAAGTCAAGGCTGACTTTGCCAATTTCCTGAAATTTCCTTGATGGCAAACCAAGCCCATTTCTACCGCTGTGTATGTATCTGGGCCTTATACACAGCAGCAAGGACACACTTGATCTCATTCTGTCACTCTGAACATCAGCTATGTGTCAGGGTACAGAATGAATTAAACTCTGAGCCAAGTCTCACTGCAGTGAGGCTGAAAAAAGACCGACTCCAGCTGTGTCCGTTTCGCTAATGGTTTCAGTGTATAAATTTGGTATGCTGGACACAGGTTCATTATATTAATTACAAATCCTGACATTAAAATCAATTATTACTATGCTTTCTAAATTTACAAGGGCTCTACCTGATATTAAACCAGCTAGTAGCTCTGCAGTAGAAAAAAGGTCTCTAATGGAAAGTTATTGCCAGCAGCTGCTGTTGTCAGAAGGCTGCAAACAGAAAGAACTGAACTGTTCCTAAGTCTGAATCCACAAAGTCATTATTAAATATATTTATATTTCTTTAGGGTGGTTTATAACATGATACATATTGCACGGGTTTTACGTACAGATCTTTCAAATGATTTTAAAGTAGGTCACCCTGGTTCTTACAGCATGGCTAGGAATACTGCAATCGTTTTGAAATTTTTACTTTTGGGCTTATTTGAAGATCTTGAAAAACAGCCCACTAAATGTAAAAGAACTCTTGTGTTTTTGGATTCACCCTAAAGGAGTTTACAAAAGGCACACATACATAAAAGCTAGGTTTAATTAGCAGTCAGATTAAGAGTATTTGTGTTTTAATTTTTACTGCAAATTAGGTCCAATGTTATACAGTTCTTTTCAAATTCATAAAGAGCCAGCCTAGAAGGAGAGGTTGAACGGCCAGACAACCTGCCTCCTGACAGGATAAGGCCATATTAAAATATAGGAGACCATCAACTGAAACTCGTCCACATCTATTTTTGGTGATGGCCTGTAACCAGAATTTGCTGCTGTTACTGAGGAAAGCAAACTGCGTTGATAAGCATCATGTAAAAAATTCAAAGTTTCCAAAAAACACTACAAAAATTATGTTGCACGACAAATCCATATGATACTGTAAAACAAAATACAATCACTTAATACTTTTTCTCAGCTGTGGTACATTCTCGAATACTTTAGAAGGCCTCAGATCTTTCATACTTCATCAGGCAGCACTTTTCTTCCTTACTCCTTTGTATAGATCTACTTGCTACTCGTAACTAAATTTGTTCATCAGCTATTTCTGAATGTAAGTATTAAGCTGAAGGAAACCAGCTAATACAGATGTCTGGTGGGCAACAGATATTTACATGACTATCACTATTCAAAAAACCCCATGATTCACAGCTCAAAGCAATAATTCACACTATGACATTTTAAGTTAGCCATATTATTTTTTTTCAATTGCAAGCACAGAAGTCATACAATCAGACTGTACTGTTCAAACCCCCGACCCTTTTTAGGGCATTTTAATGCACTCACGTGTTATTTTTCTTATGGATATAACAGGGTATGCTCACCTGAAAAGGAAAAATGTTGTCAGCTCTATTCAAACTGTCTTCCATCCACGATTTTGGAGCAAAGGCTGAGCTGGGTCGAGCATATTTCTGCAACTGGATATGATTACTTGCAAAATTCTTCTTTAAGGGCGAGATGGAGTTCAGGGGTGTTATCCCTCCATTCAGTCCCCTGCGGTGGTCTCGACCTTGGGACCCACCCCACCCACCATATCCACCGCCACCGGGGCTCCAGGAAGATGGTGTAGGCGATGGACTTTGGTAGCTGCTCCACGGAGAAGGTGGCTTGTTAAGATTATTAGCCAAATGAGGCAATTGATTAAAAGCAGCATTTCTATGTGTGAATGGAGGTGGATGAGGACTTGCAGGAGACCTCCTCTGTTGCTGATGCTGATTGTGATGATGCTGAAAATGGGGGTGATGAGGGTGATGTTGAGAGAGGGGTCCAATTTGGGGGGAAAAGCTACCACCAAAGCCAGGGCTGACGTGATGTGGAAAATTCTGAAACAGCAGAGCACCATTATTAGCTGAGGCAGTAGGGACCCCTCCCTGGTGAAAAAAACTTGCATCTTCGTTGATTATTGTAGAAGAAGAAGGAGCTATAGCTGCAGACCAGTTACTAAAACCGGTCAGAGAAGATGCAGTGGATGTCAAGGGCTGCGTCGAAGTACCTAGCCCTGAAGCCTCTTGATAATCAAATCCTGTTAACACCGGCGATTCTATTCTTATTTTCTCCTTTCCATTGCTGTTCTCTGAAGAAGTATCGCCCTGATTTTCTTCGGTTTTAGCTTTCTCCGGTTCAGAGAGCATGCCTGCTTCCTGACTTTGACCAGGGGAAAGCTGCTGTTTTTCTAGGGACTCTTGCTTTTCCTGTTGCTGAGTTTTAGATTTTTCTGACCCCAGAATCTCATCCTGAATATTATGGGCAGCTGGAGCAGGAAAGAGCCAAGCTGACCCAGCACTACTGCCATTGGCAGCTGTGTTATTATTTATAAAAGCAGCAGGGCTGGGGGTTGCATTTTGATGATGGTGTGGAGGCTGCAGATGTGGATGAAATCTGACTGGAAAAGCTGACTTATTTCCAGTGTTGTTTTGCACTAACACTCCAAACCCGTAATCCCCCATTTATTATATTTAGGGTTTGAATCCTCCCTGTAAGAACAAGTTGATGTTTAGTGTTTACCTCGTCCTCTTCTGAGGCGAGATTAGCAAGTATCCTGGTTTTAGCTAGATATTCCAGTTTCTCCCTCCACGCTATTTATTTTAGATTTGGATAAAGATGTTTGCTTTTTGCAAAAGATAGATCTCTTCAACTATTTAAATGTGTCAATTTGTGTCCGTTTCCTTCCTTTAGCCAGGAGGAAGGGAAAAAATAAATCTTTGGTTCACAAAATAAGAGGTTTCCTTTTTCTAAAGGAAATGCACAGCAATGAGAGAAAAAGCTTCTGGGGAATAACGATAAAGAGATTCTAACTATCCTGTTTTTTTCTTCCTCAACAGCCCTGGCTCGCCCATAAATGAGTTAAGAGGGAAGAAAAAAAAAATATATATACAATGACGTCTGGTCCCCCAACCCCTTGGCAGCAAAAAATAGATTTAAATCTGGAATAATTTAATACATCTCTATAATCTAATATATATTTGTGTCCTGTTCAAAAAGAGTCTTTGCTGTGGGTAAGGGAAAAATTTACCTCAGGATCTCAGCATTCAGAAGGGTGAAAAGGGGCAGTGAGTTACAGAAGAGGCTTCTTCCCGTGCTGCTGGGTTTAATCTATTATATTTAGTAATAATACACACTCTGTGTGTGTGTGTGTGCGTATGCACGTGTGTGGTTGTTTAAAGGGGTAAGATTTTATCTCAGGAAATTAGTATTCTATGTGTGTTGGGTGGGGAGTGAGTTGTGCAGGAGAAGGGTGGATTCTTGATGCTGCTCCTTTTGGGCTGGGTTTCTGAGCTCGCCAGACTCGCTTCTTATTTACGATCCAATATTTGCGTGTCCTTCACACGAGTCCCGGCTGTCCGGAGAGGAAGATTTTCATCTCAGAAATCAGCGTTCGGGGAAAGGGAAGGGAGGGGACAGCGAGTTGTGCAGGAGGAAGGGGAAGGAGACGGTTTCTTGCTCTCTCTGCTGCCGGGAGGGTGGCTTCTGGTGCGGGGCTCGCCTCCTTCCACCCAGAGATGCGGGCTCCCCCGCAGACGAGCCAGCCGCGGGCCCAAAACGCCGAGTGGATACGGCTGTACGTGTTATTCCTCCTCAGGGACCCGGCATCCAGCGGGGCAGGGGCGGGCGGCGCGGGCAGGGCTGGGCTCGCCAGGCCCCGGCTCTCTGTGGGGTGCCCCCCGCGGTGTCCCCCCTCCCTCGCAAGAGTCCTGCTGTCGGGGGACGGCAGGAGGGATTTATCTATTTATTTTTTTTTTACCTCAGGAGAGGAGCAGCCTCCGGCAGGGAGGGGAAGGTGCAGGCGGCGGGGGGCCGGGCTCCTCTCTCCCCCATGGAAGGTGTTTAACCGGTTCTCCCAAATCGCCCGGAGATTACGGGACAGGGTCTCGGCCGCTGGGCGCAGCGGAGGGGGGGCCCGGCGGACTAACCGGGGCGCGGGGTCCGGCGGCGGCGGCGGCTCCTCGGAGCAGTCCTTCCCCTGCTGCGCGTCTTCTCGGCTCCAGGCGGGCTTCCTTCCCCCTCATGTAAACCGGCCGGGCACTGGGAGGGTCGCGGCGGGGGACGCTGCTGCCGGGAGGTGGAAGGAGGGGGGAGGCTCCGCGGGCGAGAGCGGCAGGAGAGGGGCGGGTGGGGGGGGAGGGCTGCCGCGACACCGGCTCCGGGGAGTCGGGAAGCGCTTCGGTAGCCGGCGAGCCTGGCGGCGACAGGTCCTCCGCGCGAAGCCTCCGCTGCTGCTGCCTTGTTTTGCCTCTTTTTCTTTTTTTTTTTTTTTTTCTTCGTCTCCTTCCCCTCCCCCCACCCCCCCAGCGGCCGCCGCTTCCTGCCTCGGTGCCGCAGCCGGTGCCTCCCTCCTCCCCACCCGGCCGCTGCCGAGCCCCGTCTCCTCAGGACCGAGCTGCCGCACGAAATGACAACCAGCTGGAGGAGGCAGCGCGGCACTTCCGGTTCGGCGGCGGGCGCGCCCCCGCCCCGCCCCCGGGCCCGGCTCCCCGGGCCCAGGCCCCGCCCTGCCCCGCCCGCCGGCGGCCGCTTCGCGCCGCCATTTTTGGTAGGGGCAGGGAACCACCCCGGCTGGTGGGCCGGAGGGCGGCCACCTTTGTTTTGGGCACGTCGCCGGCGGCTCGGTAGCCATCCTAAGTAAGGGCAAAAGGTCAGGCGGACGGCAGCGGGGCGACCATCTTGGGCTGAGGAGCGCAGTTCCCGCCGCCATCTTTGTGCAGGGCAGGTCGTTCTCTTCAGCGGAGGGCTGGCGGCGGGGCCGGGCCCTTACAGGCCGGGCTGGTTGAGGGCACCCTAAGGCGGTGGCCATTGACAATAATTCCCTGCTGTAATATCGTGGCTAATATCAAAAAATCAAATCCTACCCGAAACGCTGCTGTTTGTAACGCCCTTGGGTGCCCAAGGGCTGAGCAAACCTTCCCCTCCCCAGACAGCCCTGGCCAGGGACACTGTGCTCGAGCCATTGGGCTTGTGGAAGGGAAAATCAGCAAAGTAATGTAACAACATGCTCAGAGGGCAACTTACGTGGAGAAAATAACACAACACCTGACTTCTGCTTGCTTTTTAGCTCTTGAAACATGGGAATGGGATACCCTGACAGAGGGGGGTATTAAAAATGTGGGAAAAACATTGTGAGTTTTCCGAGATTGTCATTCTGGAAGTCTTTCCAAACTCTGACTCGCTTAGGTGTTTTAAAGGCTTTCCCAAATAACTTGGGCTATTTGGGTTTCAAAAAGGCAAAAAAACACTAATTAGTGAAAGATACAAACAGATAGAAGCAAATCAACGGGTGGTAAATCAGAATTACGGAGGGGTGGTCTCTACTGCTGAGCCGGCCTGGTCCCCCCTCAGCGCCAGGGGAATGGCTGCTCTCCCCGCGGGCTAGAGAGGGGCTTGTCTGATTTTCAACTGTATTTCTCCATGAAGGGGCAGGAGGTTTCAGCTGTGACAGCCAGCAAGCCTCATCTTTCGGGATGATGGATGAGGCCAGCGCAACATTTTGAGCACTATAAATAGAGGTGTTTATGGGGAGGGGGATTACAGAGACGTCCGCAGTCAGAACTGGAGGGGTGGTGGGACCAGAGGAGCTTTGTTGCATTACTCTGATATCTTGAACTTTGTTGTGGCTCACAGAGTGCCTCCAGGACCAGTGTACCTTCACCTCAGCCTGGTGTCAAACTGGCTGGAGCACGGGGTACCTGAGGACGGGATTGCCCCAGTGAGAAATTCTGTCCCAGTAACCAGCACGAAGGCCCTAGTTTCTAACATACTCTAGGAAGTTCTGGATTGAAAGCGAATGCATATTACAGCAAGTTGTACAACATAAAATATTAATTCAGCGTGTATTTTGTATAGCTCTGGTATTTGTTAAACATTTAGTGATTATTACTTCATCAAGCATAGCAAATCGGTATAAAAGCAATGGTCTTGGTTGTCCCCAGCTGCCAGGCGGAGAGTGAAATTCCAGTTCTACTTCTGCTGTGGTTACAAGAGGGCTAACACCACACATTGCACATCTGATTGGTTTTTTATATATACAGTTATGTGGGCTACGGACACAACCATGGGTCCAAAACCGACGTGCGCTTTAGAATTTATTCTTGCACAGAAACATGCATTGTTCAAGAGCATCATAGCTTTTGTCTACTACAGATCTGGTTTGTAAAATAGTTAATTACTGGGATGTGTGCCCTTTTGCACATTTACAAATTAGAATATGCAAATAAAATATAGTTCAAAATTAAAAAAAAAAACAGTGAAATTAAAATAGCTATATGCAGATATACCAGTAGAAAAATCAAGTGGAAAAGGAAACATGGAGAAACATTTCCTGAACAATTTTCATTTAGTAGTGGGGTATCCACTACTACCTCCTCCACGACTCTTTCCAATCTGCTCAGTCACCTGATTGTAAGGTTGGATGATACAATATTTTTACCAAACCCAGTATTTCTCAACAATTTTATTAAATAAACTTTTTTATTTACAATCATATACACCTTGTTTCCACGTGTGAAAATGGACTTGTTTACATATGGTGAAAACATCATTGTTTGTGAACATGTAATTGCTGGGTTATAATTTCCCCTTTTGTTTACTGTTTGCAACCTATGTGAGCCCATCTGATATTAAGTATTATTTTTCTCTGTATTTTCCCAGTCATACTGTTATTATCATCATCATCATCATCAGATTCAGGGTTAACAAGCATTTCTGTCAAGACGCTATGAACCTGGCTCCAGCAGCAGATTGCTGTTACATGAATAGTTTGGGAAAGACTGAGTAGATGGCCGTAATTTAATTCCAGGCACACCCTTGCAATGCATTAGGGTAGATGCAGATCAGCTAGAGTGATAGGAGTAGAACTTCCAAAATCTGACTTTAATCACTTTGCTTGACAAACATGGTTTGCTGAAACCATGGGAGGTTTCTTAACGTCTGACATTTTGATGGTATCAGCTGCCCAGCAGGATTTGTGTCATTTTATTCAACCTCTTTGAGGAAAAATGCCTGAACAATACACAGGGATCACAGTCACTACATTTAGTTGCAAAGAAGAATAAATCACTAAAGAAAGTGAGTAGTGTCTATAAATAAGTGCATTTAACAACCTGTGAGGAAATTGTCACTTCAATGTCACTTCGATGTCAATTGTCACTGGGTGACGTAGAGAGTCTCAAATAATGTGTCTGAGTTTTATTTAGAATACATGAAGACCAACAGGATTATTTTTTTTAACTTTCTCATAAGTTTTGCAGAAACTAATCATGAAATCAACTACCTGATTAACTTAAAAATTGTCAAACATTTTAAAATTAATTACTTTTAATAGCAATAGGATTTCATTCGCCACCTTCTTTTATAAAAGACAATCTTCCTTTTCCAGCTGTCTTAACATTGCAAAACCAAGCTAGTTTCCATGGAGTGATAAAGATATTATTGTTGTTGCTTTTCATTACAGACACATTAAAATAGTAACAAGCATTCCTAAAGACTTTCTTATTACTCTAATTCAACATATAGCTAATGGTATAAGGAAGATTTTCTTAAAACACTCAAGCCCTAAACTCAAATCTTTGCGCAGTCAAATCAACCCTTTATCATGTAGCAAGTGACACGGTGATTTTCCTGTAGCTTATACCATGACCTAACTTTTGGATCAACTTAAAACATAAGAACCAAATATTAAAAAAAAAAAAACAAAACCAAAAACAAGCCTTGGGCATCTAAATAATGTGCATCTAATTTAGAAATTTAATCCTAAATTTCCTTTTACCTCAACAATAAATATCCAAGAATATTTTCAATGGGAAAGAAGAGAGTTTTCCCGGTGGTGCTTGTTCTCAGTGATGAGATTCAGCGTCCAGATTTGCTGCCACATCCACCTGCAGTTCAGTCAGGATGTATCTAACACCATTCACCTGAAAGGGGTTTCAGACTGAATTACTCTTGAAGTACTTTTAGTCATTATGGTACCTTACACTAATCACTATAAGCACCTAATGGATTCATTTCTGGAAGCAATTTAACTCTTCTGGCTACCTCACAGGAGAGGATTCCCCTGGCCACTCCGGCTGGCATCATTAGGCAGCTTTAGCTGATGACTGCCAGTGGCACTGTGCGCTGAGCAGGCTCCCCCCGCAATCAGTCTCCAGGATCGCAAACCCCTTGACAACCTCTTCACTGTGAGACTAAATCACAAGTGGGAACATATTGCTCTCCTCTGAGGATTAGTTTTCCTCTCTTGCTTTTATTCTGACAGTCTCACCATAACACATCACCCAGTAAGTGCTCGGCTGTGACTCAGGTCACAGGAAAAATTGAGGATGGTGGAACTGGTGTAGAAAAATCTGTTTGCTCACTTTTACTTGGTCAGAAACAATCTCAAGATCTGTGGTTTACCAGGGTCTGGTGTAGTGCCCATTCAACCTTTCACCCAATGAAACACAGGAAAGGGGAAGATCTTCAGTGCAAAATGGAACAATTTTGTCAAGTGGACCGCATAGCCTTGGTAAGGTTGTATGACCCATGAGACGTGGAATCATTAACAATAATCTAACAAAATTCACTCACAGATAAACTAAACCTGAAAAAAATGTAAGCCCCAAGAAGGAGCCTCTCCAGCTCAGTCACACCCCTCATCCTGGGAGACTCTGGGAGAGCAGATGTGCGGTTTGTGATAGACCCTGAGTGTTATCAAATCAAGGTCCTATTGAGCTAAGAAGTGAAATGACTTACAGAGCTTAGATGGGACTCCTTATGAAAAATGCCTTGCCAGCAACCCTCTTTTTTTAAAATCAAAGGTCTGTCAGCTCTCATGCATCTGCTGATTGCAGCTGTCACGGTGTCATCTGGAAAGAAAGGTGAACCCTGGGTGACTCAACACACGAACTTCAAACGTTAACACTGCACACATTGCCGATTACAGAAACAGCAGACTGATGCACCTATTTAACACTGGTGGTGGGGAAGCTGAGGATTCAAGTCTCGCTGCTGTACATTTAAAGTCATCTTCTGCCTTAGAAAAAAAAAAGGGGGGGAGCAGAAAGAGGATAAGAATCTCTTTTCTAGGAGCAGAATTATCAACTGTATCTTCTGTATCAAAAACTGTAACAAGGCCTGATGTCTTCTTGAATGTCAAAAGCCCTATCAGGATGTCCAGATCTCTAGTTTTACATTAATAATGGTTGTTTTTATCTTGTCCATACAACAGCCTACAGCATATGAGCACAATTTAGTAAATCAAATTAAAAGTCAAAATTAACACTATCCGTACAGCACAAGGACTTTAGGAAGGGTGCAGTGGGCTCTACTAAAATTCAAAGGGATTATTTATGGGATTGTTTGTCACTCAGGTGTTCCTCCACATTACTTTAGGTCTAACATATGACATAAGACACAAGACTTGCTCACGTTCAAGGGTAATAAAGGCAACTGACAGACCTGAAAAGCTGCATCAACATTTTGTCCTAAACAATTGCTCCAGGAAGGCTGAGCTAAAAACTCTAGGCAAGCTGTCAGTAGCTAATATTAGCCTACACGTAGGGATTATTTTTTTTTTTATTTCAGAGCAATTTTCAAAGACTGCAGAAAACGTCCTCTAGGCCACAGAGAAAATTCAACAGTTCATTTTTTGCTGATGAAGCTGCAACTGCTGTTTGCTAGATCATATCTCAGCTTGGTCATTGCAATATCAAAGTATGATTTTATAAACCCGGTAAACCATTTAACTCTTGTGTAAAACACATTATACATGCTAATGGCTTCATTTGGCTAAGCCAGCTTCATCATTTTTCTGCAACTGGATGAAGGTACTATATATATTGATATACTCTCATAGGTTAAGCAACCCCTGAATGGAATACATTGCCTTGGAGTCTTTAGTCTTTATGAAAAAATCCTTATCACTGCCCAGAGAACTATTTTGTGTGCAGTAATTATGTAATATTAATGAACAATATTACGTACAACTGTATTTTCCAGCCCTATTCTTTGTATGGAATGTACTTTAGAATGACCTGACACTGCAAAAATGCCTCTAGCTTCCACAGCTCATGTAAAATACAATAAATACATAAATAATTTAGAAGAGGAAATAGGTGGTGTTGCGAAGGCGGTGGTGATCTTGCCACTGTACTTCAAATCTGGTGATGCAGCCTTTGGAAACTCTTTTTTCATTTAAGGATACTGCTCCCTCAAGCTGGACAAAAAGTTCCACACAGATGCGAACTTTAAAATGCAAATTTGAAAGCTAATTTTATAACTTTATTGCTGAAATTGTAGAAGGAAAAAAATACATGAGGGGTATCTGTTTGCCCACCACAGTCATTCACAGAGCCCCTCGCCTGTCTCTGGGCTAAGGTGGGATTTCTGAAGCTGCAAGTTCCTAAATTTTGATCACAACTGCATCACAGCATTGCATCTGTGAGGAAACCAAGAGGGAGATAGCTCTCCGGCACCTGGTCTGCATGCTGAGGGCTGCCCCACAACCCTTTCCAGACAGGCGCGTCTGCCATGGAAAATGGCAGTCAGCCTGCAGGCACGACCTCGGGCACAGCCACGGTGCCCTGTTCCAAAGATTTGGGAGGCTGAGCCAGCCCCAGGCATGCCAGGACAGCCTGTCCATGGGCACCCACCACGTGTCCAAGAGGCAGCTGGAAGGCAGTAGTCATTCAGGACATTTAATGGGAAAGGAACTGTTTATACTATGGAGACTTACCTTCTCAATCTCTCTGTTTTTTTGTTGTTGTTTTTTTGTTATTGGGATTTTTTCCCACCTCTAAAATAAAATAACTGGTTATTTAATTCCTGTTAATAAAGGAGGAATGCATCAGGGCTGTTGAAGGGGCCAATTAGTCAGGGCTTATAAAGTGCACTGGTGCTAAGTATAATTTTTACTGTGACTCGGTGACACCTTCATTTCTCAAAATAAGATTTCATAGCCTATTCATTTACAAAGTGGGCTAGTGCCTTTGGGTATTTGGGAAGGGCAAAAAGACAAATTGAAAAGCACCAAATAATTTAATTTCAAAGTGCATTAAGCACACACCTTCCAATGTTCTGCCTAAAATGTTCATCACCTTTTTCCGAAGAGGTTTGTATTCAGGGCACAGAAATAGTTTGCGGATTTTAGATTCCTGAAATACTTAACAATGCTGTTCAAGGGAAAAAACACTGGCTTCTTGTCCTAAAAAAACAGATTCACGTGCGAAGTGTTAATGAATCCGAGTGACAGCTTAAGGATAAAAATAGCATAAACCCCCCCAAATGTCAGCTAATCAAACATTTTCAAGAACAGAATTTCTGAAAAGTGTGAGATATAGTAATAAAAAGAGCAAGGAAAACAATATTAAGAGACTAATTCAGAGTGACTCAAATGTGGTTGGCCTTTTTTTTTCCCCGACCCGGGTGTCTCAGTACCCCTCACTGCAGCGTGTCAGGATCAGGCCAGTGGGGCTGGATCCCAGTGAGCAACACTCTGGCTCCAGCGCAGCGCCTGGGCTGCTTGGCTCATTTTGGAGCGTTGCTTGCTGGAATCTGTAGTCTCCAGGCTGCATCTCCATTATTAAAAAGGCGAGCAGTGGTAATCTGCTCCATTTTAGGCAAATTAAGTGCAGCTCTTTGGCTCCTGGCATGGTCCCAATATGGCTCAGAGATGAGCATAATTCTACAAAATCCATAAAATTCAGAGCCGAAGACTGCTACTGTTCCCTCTTCCCCATGCTTCGCAGATAATGTAAAGTCCTCTGCTGGGGTTCTTCACAGGGGAGAGACATATTCTGTATGTGCCTAATGAATTTGGGTTTTCTCTGGGCTAAGGGGACGAGTTAAGAAGAGAGTTTCAGTCTTACCTTTGAGTTCTCTACCTGAGGGGTTTCATGTTATATTTCCACTGGCAAGGGAGGGGGGGGATGTTGCATATTCAGTGTTCCCCTCCTTCTGCCTTGCAGGGGAAAGAGGGTGTGTTTCCACCGACAGAGTAGAATGAACTCATGCTTTCCAATTTTTCCCCATGTTAGGAAATAGGTCCTGTCTCATTACTGGTGACAGCACATATTGGTAGGTCATAGAGCAAAGGGAGAGCCTTGCGTAGAACAGCTGGGGCCCAGAGCCAGAAATCTCATTAAAGTAAGCTGCTGCTATTTCCAGCCTGTAATAGAGCTTTGGAGCTTGATTATATTCAGTGAAAGCAGGTCATTACAAACACAGTGCTTTTTGCATATTATCTAAATTGAAATAATAATATGTTCTCTCCTTTCATGTGCTATATTGATAAATCCCAACTTATGAATGAAACATGTTGATTAGTTAGTTAAAAATAATTAGTTCCATATTATGCCTCCAAGTTTAAGGCTTGATTAGTGCAAACAAATAACTTTTCTTGATAATAAGTCATTTACAGGTTATTCTCTTAAATGGAGCACACAGGCATAAAAATAATCTGCAGCAATAAATTGTGTTATTTGTTCTCTCTTTTCTTTTTGACTTGCAATATAACAGTACTTTTAGAACTTGAGAGACAGAATGTCTATATGCAGATTCTGATCTCAAGAGCAATTGCCACAATGCAACTCTGGTGTTATTTGATTGGGATGGCAGTGGACCAGATAAGAATGTGACCCGTAAGTGTTCCTTGATTCAATCTTTCTGGCCATGTAGTCCCAAAAGAACAATTATTGCTTACAGTGACTGAGAATATTGCTCTGCTTAGCTTCTCGTTATTTAACTTGCATTTAAATATTCTGATATTTACATCAAAAGTGAGCTAGTGAGTGGTTGGTGGCGGTTTAAGGTTTTCCTTAGTAGTGGTAGCACTAAGTAACCTTTTCAGTTCTTTTGAAGGAAAACAAACCCTGCATGAACATTTTTTTTCTAGTCCTCAGTTCACCAAAGTCAGCACGATTTAAAGATGACCATAAAGCTTAAGCAGAGTCCTGAATATGAACATTTTCCTGAGCCAGAGCTTAGGGCAGTCATAAGGACAAAGTCTTTTTCTTAGCTTCCCTAGGGTTCTTCTCACACTGGCAAAAGATGGGTCCATAACCATTTACAGGAGACATCCACTAAAGAAAGGCTATAGATTGATAGGATTACAGTATATATACTATAATAAAATTAGATAACATCCTGGTAAAAGCCTTGACTCTGTTGATACTACTGTCTCTGCCGTTGCTCCCACCTACGTAGTCTCCCTGGTGGAAAGTTATGGCTCTCAATTATCACTGTGAAAATCCAGCCCTATTTTGGGAGTGATTATAACTTGTAGCAGTCATCTACGGTGTGGGAGTTTGACGGGGTTGTTAAAGAATATCAGCCTTCGTATTTAGGCGCTGGAGCATGACAATTCTGGATGAGGCAAATAATATACTTTTGTAAGGCATTTTTATAAAACACTTTTCTTCCTGGTTGACAGGAAAACTTGCAAAGCCTGGGAAGAGAACCAGACCCATGCTCCACGCACCCTCTTTCCAGATTGCCAGCAAGGGAGCTAACTCAATAGCAGCGGCTGTGGTGTGGACACTTGTCCACTGGTGGCTGAGACCACCAGCTTACGGACTAGACATAATCACCAAGTAGCCAGTACCTAGAAATGGCTAAATCTCTACTGTTTTGTGAAAGACCTCAAGTGACTTACTGGTTAAAAACTCTTCAATCCTTCCCAATCCTCTCAGAGGGCACTTACTGAGAAATGGTAATGGGTTACAGTCTCAGCGTGCTTTTACAGCACTCTATGTCAGAAAAAATGGCATTAACCCACTCTCCTCCCCATATCCTGGGCCTGATCCTCAATGCTAATCAGGAGTAATTGCACTGAAGTGAAGGGAGTTCTACAAGACCTGTGTAAAAGTGGAATCAGATTCATGTATCATACATTGCAGATTCCTGGCAAAATACGCTCTATTTACTTGAGGAAATTAAAACATTTCAAAGAGCCTGGATGATTTAAGGGCTATGTTCTTACTTCCTAGAAATTAGAACAGTACATCAGGTAATCAATAAGCGTATAAAACTGTCTAAAATGCAAGCATTGCAGAGGTCAGGAATGGAAGAAACACAGCTGAAAAGACTTTACATGATATACTGGAAAAGCAACATTATTTTTACCAACAGCACTGAGAAGCCATTGCAAAAGGCAAGAAACTGATTTGATGGTATAGCAAACATCATTTGTTTCATAACTCAAGTTTTGCCATTTCTATGACAAATACAACTGAACACAAAATTAGTCTGTTCAGTTAAGCACTTTGGCTCCAACCTCTGTTGAACTTTAAGAAATTCAGGGAAACAAGCTCTTGGGTTGGGCCCATCTGTATCAGAAACACAGCACCGCATTCATACCACATTATCAGTATTTTTTTCACTTCAAATCACAAGCACCAGGCAGCGTGGGTGTATATCTCCTCGATGGTCTGTAATATAAATTCCTGTTAACACGCGAAGCCTCTCCAGTTCTTCCAGAAGAAGAGGCTCCATTAAGATTAATGAAAGTGCTGATTCTGCACAACAGATGCTGCAGATCCTCCAGCAGCTGTAGGAAAGAAATAGGCTCTTAAACAGGTAGGGAGTCACTCGGCTCCTTCCCTTGAATCTGAAAGAGCTGCTTGATGAGGCTTGATGAGACTTATAGGTAAGAAAGAAATTCGAGAAGGAAATAGCCAGGACTTTGAAAGCATAAGCTGGCACGTAGTTATCTGACTTGTAATAACTCACGGATCACTGTAGCAGCTCCTGGGCTACTGCAGGAGTATAAACAGGCTGCTAGAAAGAGGAACACACACTCGTCTATGCTGGTCCTTCCCCCTGCGGTACAATAAGCCAAGGCTTGTGATGTTTGGACAAAGAATGGGGAAACCTAGGAGTGACTTTGGACAATATATGCTGGTGATCCTGAGTCACTGGCTAATGTTAAAGACAGATCTACAGTCAGATGTGGTGTGTATAACAGTGACTTTGTTTGCCGTCAGAGGAGTTGCCATTTGCTTTATGCCCGATCTGAAGTTTGCATCACAAATGCTCCTGATGGCATTAAAAGAAATTCTTGTGAATGTACAGTGAGGGGAATAGACCCCTGCAGCATCAGCCTCTAGTTTTGAATGGGTTGGCTTTTCTGGCTTGTCACATCTTTCTAGTCTCTAAACCTCTGCCTTTGTATTGTAATATGGCATGCCGTAAATATCTGTAATGGAACAGATTACATCAGCTAATTCAGTGTTGCCAATCTCAATATTGAACTCTGCAGCAGTAAGGAGCCCTGCCCAAAGGACTATGACAAGTATTCAGCTCCATTTATATTAGAATACAAAGTACGGAATAAACCCACATCGTTTCTGGCAACTGATACTACCTGTCAGATAAGAATGGCACAGGGGAAAACAATGCCAGAGCATTGAAGTTACTTCTCAGAATTAAGAGCTGTGGAGTACTTGATACATGCCCTTCCTGAATTTGCTGTAGGTTAGTAATTTTTTTTTTTTTTTAAATTGTAAGTCCCCATCCCGCCGAATACCCAAGCAAAAGCAAAAAGTAGTTTCCTATTTCTACACCCACTGACTGTTAAGGGCTTGCCGCCTGCAACAAAGGAGAGATCTGGTGGGATTTTAACATATTTTCACGTTGTTTCAGAAACACAAAAGACCGGTTAAGATTCTTAAAAACACATTGAATATTTTCTTGTGGTTTCTATACGCTCGGTCATCTGGGAATTGGCTGTACAGTTCTCATAGGAATTTCAAGTTTGCTTGAGGTTGGTTGGGGCCAAATAAAATCCCATTCCTATGAGATAAGTCAACATTAGGTTCCAGTGAGCTTGACCAGAACTATTGTCCCCATGTTCGACTGTTCATCAGAACTTTCTCTTTTTCAACCCTCACCGTGAATATTCTTGGAAGAGACTGCTCAAAGATTTATGTAGCAAGTGTGAAATAATTAGACTCAGTGGAACACAAGTTCTAAAGCGTGGGAGGCGTGATTCAGCACTTCATCTTTCCAACATTAATGATTTGTTGTTTATTTTTTGGAGATTTTCAAGGGAAAAACTGGACTGACTTCTTTGCATGGGACTTTGAGATTCTGTAACTGGAAAGATAAAGAAGTTGGCAGGCACTTCCTTTATCCACCATGCTGTTTTCTGACTGCTGCTAGCCATGCAGAGATGGCTTCATTTCGTTAGTATTTACTGCATATAAATTGCAAACAGCATGTTGAGATGCTCTGAGGAAAGAAGCAACAAAACCACAGAAAATATGAATGCTCAAAAATCGTATTGTCTGTTGTATGAATATGGATCCTCAGGTCCTGTGCCTTTATTTCAGCGAAGGAGCTGGCCTATTGTTTCTATTTAAAATTGGTTGCCATGGTGGTATCATCCGGGCTTTCACCCTGATGGAAACTGTTTGCATCTGTGTCGCAGTAGCGCTGGCAACCCAATGTTTGCATCTACCTCTAACACAGGACTAATTGTGAAAATGGAACCTGACTGTTTACCTTTGCACAGTAAACATGTTCCTTAAACACGCACGTACCTCTTGCTGTTAAAACTGCGTGGAAGTGGAAAAGCAGTGGGTTTGACAGCATCTGAGGCTGCGCAGACCTCAGACAACATGGAAGTGCTGAAGTGAAACTCCATGACCAGGCTGACCCTTCCCCAGGCGTGACACTGGTGCGCGGTTTTGATTTTGCGGCACCGCGTGGAATCTCTGGGAAGTTACAGGTCTCACGCTTTGAGACTCATGGGGAAGGCCTGCCTGACATTCAGATCTGCTGATATGAGAGTTTCTCTCTTCTATTTTCTAATGAGTCTCAATCATTAGCTGCCTTACTTCACGGGCAGCTGGTGATCCCATTAGTTAGGTGAATGGCAGCCACCATCAGGAGACTCAAAAATGTCTATGAACAATAAAACAGGCTAAAAAGGGGACTCTTCATATGCATTTATTTTAGTTGGCAGTTCAACTTCTGGTCTAAACTTACTATAGGTTCACGTCTAAGAGTGCCAGAATCTCATGAGGGTCCTTCAGAACTTCACCCTTGCTTCCAACTTGGTGCTGATTCTGTAGGGCACATTCAAAGAAACAAACCCAAGACAGCCCCAGGTCTCAAAGGGGCATTTAGGCTTAAAGATTTCTCTCTAATTAAAAAAGTTCTCTTAGAATACTAAACCTCGTACAGGGAACAGATGGGGTTAATGCTCCTCCCTGCATAAGCTGTCAGCACTATACTTTGAACAAAAAGGCAGCAGCTTTACTAGCTGGAATACTGCTCCTTAAATTGAATTCGATCTGGAGCGTTAGTATCAGTCCCTTCTCTTTACCTTTATTGGGAAATCCTCCTTTCCAGCATATGTGATAAGTGGGGGAGGAGGAACTCAAGAGCAGTTCTGAACAATGAACAAGGACCAAACATTATCAGCAGGAAAGAAAAGCCGGTAGTGCCAACTCCATAATGGCAGTTCGCATTCTGCAGAGCAGAATCGACCAGGGGGGTGCCGGCTCTACATGCCTTTCCAGTTTGGAAACAAAAAAGCCAGTCTGTCTTTCCAGCGTGCATATTGTATTTTAGCTGATGTGTCTGCAATGACGGTTCTGCTGAGCTGTAAGTGAAAGATTTGCTGAGTAAGAAATTACTAAAGGCAAGCAAGAGCCTCGTTGTCTTTTGGTGATGTCAGTGTGACCCTTATCAATAATTGAACGGCTTTTCCAGGAACACAATCTAGAGAGACCAGAGTCTGTGTTACCATGCCGCCGCTTCAGTCCAATGTTCCAGGAAAGGCTGCTCTCCGCAGAGGCAATATTATGCCATTTCTGTATTCTGCAGGCTCACGAAGCTGAGACAGTGCTCCATCTGATACACCGTGTCCCACCCACACGCTGTCATACTCAGAAGCATCCCAGGCTTGAAATGGGGACTGCTGTAAAAGGGACTGGCCTGTCTCCTGCGGACTGCAGCCCAGTGGGGTGTTTGGAGGGAGAGCTGTGGGTCTTTCACAGTCCTGTGAACTTTCACTGCTGACTTTTCCATCGGAAAGAGGAAAGCTGCAGGTCAGAGCTTCACCTCATCTCTATCACAAGGACTTGGTGTGGGGAGCAATGGGCGTATCAGAGAACCTGGACACTAAAGCCGGGAGCTTTCTGTAAAAACTGAGAAGTGGATTCCTGAAAGCCCCCTCTTAAAAAGCTGACACCCAAAGGATGGAAGAAACCAGGTGATTTTGCATTTGTGTCACTCTTGCAGAAGGACCCTTTCTCTTAATCCCTCCATATCAATACGCCAGTCTAAGAAGGGGCCAACTTGTCATAAATGCAGAAAAAAAAACCAAAACAACACATGATGGGTGAGTATCAGGGGTTACACTTGGTTAAGCCTTTTACATGGGTATATTCTGAATGATACAAGCTGAGAGCTGTGCTCTCCTGGCAACAGATTTTGTGGGACAGAATTTCATCCCTCGCCACAGAGCTTGTGGGTTACCCTGATGGCATAAAGGGGCTCAAAGCTGTGCCCTGCGAGGCTCTGCTGCCCGGGCACGCTTTGGGTAAGGCCCTGGCCCCTTCTCAGGCTCAGCCTTATCATTACGCTGCGATAGGGAGAGGCAGGAGAGAGATTTCCGCAGTAAATATTGTATCAGGCAGTCTGGGCTGCTTCAAATGAGAGCAGCTCATAAGGAGCTACTAAATATAAAATCATCCTCAGGGCAGCTCCAGTTTAAGCCAGGGCACGTCAGCCCTCAGAGAAGCACAGAATCTCCTGGATGTAAATAAGATAAAGGCAGGGTGAGGAGGAGAATTTGAGGTTTACGACTGAAATTCTGAAAAACAAGTGGAAGGTGTGCCGTGTAAAGGGAGAGGAGCAAAAAAACCTCATCAGAAACATGAAATGTCCAGCATCTGCAGTCCTAGAGTTTGGAATTTCAAGCGTCCTCCACCACAGTCCCGTGCATTGCTCCCGTGCACTAATTGCCTGTCCTGCATACCTCGGCGTCCTCTCTGGCTTGGAGGATCTTTCAGCATTCTAACCCTTCTCTCCCCTCTGGTTTCTTCAGACCATTTCTTCCCCCGTGTTTGTACAATACCCCACAATATGTTGGTGCCCTAAGAGCCGCAAGTAATAAAAATAAATACAATAAATCTTTCAGTAACAGAACTGAGTCTTCCATTGCTGCAGTCTAAACTCCACCTACTAAAAAGGTAGGAGATGTCCTCCGTGGTTTTTCAGTTTGCATCCCCCAGTTCTGTGGATGGTAGATCTGGACCCAGTTCTCCACTTTACACTGGTGTCACTTGGTCTACTGGTGGTAGAAGTGTGCAAGAGAAGCAGATCTCCAAAGCCCCCAAAACAGACGGAATATCTGCTGGGGTCAGGTTCCTGCTGGATATTATTGAACTAGTTCAGCGATCCAAAACTAGATCTGAACTTTGCTGCTTTGGCCTATATCTGACAGAGATAAAAGATTCTATCTATATCCTTCGGGCCACACAAGCCCGTTTCTAAGCTGTATTGTGTTTCCAGGTTATATTACAGACAGCTGACTCTGCTGACTTCTTGCATCTGAATCATCCCTCCACTTTTATCCGTGTTTTCAGCTGAAAAATATTGCTAATTCAACAACACACGGAAATCAACAGTTATCAGTAAACACTAAATTTTAATGAGGTGACAGAAGGACACACTAACTAGTATTTAATCATATGAGCCAGACCATGGTGACAGGTTTACAAATACCTTTGCTGAGCTTCAGTGTCAACACAATTTTATACAGTAAAGGCAGGTCCTCTCTTGCAGTGTACTTGCACCATCCCTGAGGTTGATGTCCCGGTACCCATAGTATGCATGCTCTCTATTCCATAAGCATGCCTCTGAGATGTTTTTCAAGTTCTCACCATACCCGGGCCAATTGCACTGCATGTAATTAAGCTGCATTCTCAAAATAATCTTTTAATCATAGCATTAAAGGCATAATTTTAAAAGAAAAAAAAAAAAACAAACAGAGTCTACAGTACAAGACAAAATTAGTAAGGAAAAGTAGCTGCATCCCAATCTACTCTAAGCCAGCCCAATTTAACCTGTGGTTTTGTGATCTCCTGCGATAGCAATTTAGACCTATCGGGGAAAGTGCACACATGTTCTAAATGGCTGTTTACCACTGAAGCAGGTGCCTTGCAGTCTTTTATCCCTGGCACTCTATGAAAAATGAGCAAGGAAATAGAGCAGGACACATTTGACAAGTAGGAGTGGAGGCAGACTAGGTGCGCACCGAAACAAGAGTCGGGAATCTAATTTGTCTCGGTATCAACAGTATTCAAGCCTCTAAACATCTTTTAGTACCTCGACTCAATTGACTTGGACACACTTCACCCAATAAACCTGTAGCAAAGCAATTCAAGTGTCCCCAGATCATCTGCTAGCACCCAAAATAATAAGCTGTCTTTCTGCTCTTATGGTTGGGCATCGTAACAAATGGTTCTTCAGGATAGTAAAAGTGGTACATTTGACCTGTCGGGCCAGTAGAAACCCACCAGATTATTTCTTCTTGTGCAGCCCTGACTTAATCCTGGCAGCTTTCCTGAGGTGTATGTGGCTCGTCCCAGAGTCAACTACTACTGTAGGCTGGGGGCTGAAATCCATCCAAGGTTCTGTGGGTCTTCAAGCCAAACTCTGCTCTCTGTGCAAAATGTGTTGCAACAGGCAACTCCTGCTGAGCAGCAGAAACCGGCCCAGGGATTACGGCACGGAGTGTGCGGGTTGGTGACAGATTGCTTTACCGACGCTTAAAACAAGAACACCAACCTGCAGAGATAATTAAGCAGTTGTTGCTAGGAGGCTTCAGAGCCTTTCTGAAGTTCTCCTAAAATGATGGGTGCTTTGTTTGGTTTTGTAAGCAACTTTGAAAGCTAAATACAGCTGGATCAAAATCACCATAAAAGGGAATTGGATTTGGTGACCCTCCGTTTCCTGAGACTAATATTTTCTGGGCACAAACCAGCTGTTTGAATCTGTCTCTGAAAGATTCAAGAATGAAAAACAGATTTTTTTGACACTGTTCATTTGCACTAAGATTGGAGCAGAATATCTCAGTCCAGAATGCGTATAACACATACATACAATATATACTTCCACTCATATTTAAAGTGACATGTATATATATACATGTATATACAGTGTACACAAACAAACCTCCTTTTAGCATTCATGCATGTCATTTAGCTGTCATAACACTTGTAATAGAGCTAGGCACCATTTAATTTTTCATAGTCCTTGATCACCAACCCAAAAACATACAATCAATTTACACTTTAAAATGTCTGTACCACAACTCAGATAGTTTGCGAACATGTTACATTTATTTGAATTTGTTTGAGCTCTTCATAAAGTTTCTTTTTATTCTTCTGATCAGACAGTAGAACTTGAGGACATCTCTGTTTCACAGACAGATTAAAAATGGGTAAAAATAAAGAGCAATTTGGTTTACTCTGGACCTCTGCTGAAAAGAAGAATCAAACTAAACTCATGTCTTTACTGCAAACAAAATTGGGGTTTTTTTTACGCAAATAGTTAACATACAGTCTTATTGGAGACAAGGCACTATCATTTTTGTCCTCAACACTCAACTGTTTCCGTGTTGACAGTTTTCACAGATAAGTTATGAATGACATAAGTGTGATGGCTGAGGGAGGGAAGAGCACTGGAGTGACTTTGGAGGAAGACATGAAGTTTAATAAGGCCCAGAAACCCACTGATAAGAGAGACACAAGGGAAGAAGGATGAGAAAGGTCATAAAAGTCTGTACCCACACAAGGATTTAAATAATATTACCAAAAAGCAGAGTTATCACATAAAGTCCATGCTCTATAAATAAGGGACTTTGCACAAAGTCCCTTACTGTCGGGGAGGGATCCACCAGGCAGAGTGGACACCATATTCCCTAGAGTCCTACTGTAGTCTGAGAGCCACTAACTAAGTAGATTTTTTGGGCCCATCTCCACACTAAGTCATCAGGACGAATGGAAAGTGTATTTAAACGAGGTAAAGCAGTGATGAATCAGCAAATCTCCGGCCTGCTGACATGGATCACCCCTCCACACGGGATCTGCTTCTCCGGCCTCTGGCTGAGGTACCACTGATTCTCAGCGAGAGAAGTCATTGGAGTTAAATAAAATCACAGCTTTTTCCGAGTACCTTCAAGAGCAATTTGTATATTTGATTCATGTTCCAGAAGCGGAAAAATCATTAAGCCCATTAAAGGAATATTATTAAAGCCACAGTGCAGGGGGGGTGAAGCCTGGTTACTGCAGCTGGATAGGGAAGAGATGGAGAGACCAGTCTGTGAGCCCTCACTCTTACATCGCATAAAGCACCACGTATTTAGCATGGCTAAAGCATCTGCCTTTGACAGAGATCCTCTCACTAAGGACAGAAAGAAACGTTCATCAACAGCAACAAAAGACCTTGGAGCATCCCTCCTTGGCCCTTTATTTCCTGAGTGTGTAAGCCATGAATGATGAGTACGCTGAGGGTTAAAGTAAAAATAAAAAATCACTCTCTAGGAAAACATACAAGAAAAGGGCAGCTAAATCTTTGACAGATGAGAACACTCGGGGTGTCAGCAACAGGAGTTCTGATTTACACTATCTGGAGGGAGAGATAAGGACTCCGCAGTACAGCAGCATCTAATAAATGATGCCCGCAGCACAATAACGAGAGCGAGCTCTTCATTTTATTTATTTATTTTGCAGTTAATTTAGTGTTCCTGAAAGCAAAGGCCTTTTTGCTCTGGTCACTGACAATACAGCCAAGTTCTCCCTCACTCACAGCTCTGTCAAAAGGCACTTTATAAATAACTGGATAGGAGGATCTTCACCCCTGACCTGTGGGATCTACCACTTGACAAGAAAGATGAGGAGCACTGACGCCTGGCAGACAGAGCATGTCCCTGCCCTGCAGATTGCTCGCACAAACCTACCTAGTTCAGACCTGGTCTTCAAAGCAGTAAGCAGTGGGGCCACAGGTATGTAGTAAGCACGTGATGTACATAACCAGCAACTCTGGTTACAAAACTGATCTAATGTTGACTTCTGGGGTCTGCTATGAGAATTTGAAATGAAGTCTTGAGACAAGAAGATCAGATCAAAGTTGAAATATGAAATAACAACTCCGCTCTCACACACGCTCCCCCCAAATTGGAAAAAAAAAACATGTTAATTTGGGGGATAAATTAAAAAATAATCTAACGCCTAATCTAGAGCCATTTCCTCTGCTTTGCAGGAAGGATTGCTGCATAATTTCAGTGCACTTGTTCAGAACAAGAGGTGTTGCAAACACCTACTTTGTTTTTGCTGCTGCTTCCATGTTCCTCATTCCCTCCAGACTGTCCCTAGCTCATTAGTCATGTTGGGGCAATGATAAGGTGGAGAATGATTACATAGTTGGCTCAGACTTTTCCCTTCCCAGTACAGAGTGTGCTTGGATCCCTCCTGGGTGGAGACTGACCTGAATGCCTTCTTTAAACCATGCACATGCAAGCCTGTACTGTAATGATTTCCAGTTTGGTTGTGTTCCTGTTCCCAGGGCCCATCTTTCAAAACAGGATGGCCCTGATTCAGGTCCTGTTGGTGGTTTTGTTGATTTGGGTGAAAAACTGCAGTTCTGCACTGAAACAACTCACTTTTTCTCAGTTATCTTCAGAAAAAAAACATTACTCTCTGCACTCCTCACCTGTTATTATGCGCAAGTGAATTCGGTGAGTGAGCGTGTGTTGTGACAGTCCCCTGGGGAATATTGCCTCTGGGAATAACTTTCTGAGCTACTCGGAAAGCTCTTTGTGAGTGACTGCATTTGGAGATGCTCAGTGGTGAGATTCTGGTTTCATCTCTCTCTCTTTTGAGCCCTGGGCTCCACGTTAGGGCAGTGATGGTTTTTACCCATCCCAACAACAACAGGTACCTCTTACCCTGAGACAGACCAGGGCTCACCTTGGTGGGTAGAACATAGTCATAGCACACGACCACTGTCCTCTAATATACTGTTCAACTGAGTATGTGTTCGATCTTTTCCCCCAAACCTTCCCTTCTCACATTTTTGTTTGCAAAAAATACTAACACCCCTTCTCTACCCGTCTGAGCCTTGGCTTCCTCCTTGACTCAGTCTTTGATTCAACATTATGTCAAAGGCTTGTCAGCTGCTCTATGTTCAATTTTAGCTTTTCCTCTATTCCCACACTGAGAAAACTAACCCAAACACAAATCGCCTCATGACTTGCCTGTAGCAAACTTCTCCTTTCTGCCACAATGTCTCTGGTATTACTTGTTCGAAGCCATTCAGACTCTCTTCCTCCTGTTGCCCCACAGTCTCCCACCGATTCGGCCCTCACATCTGTGCCCTTCGCATGCAGTGCTTACGGACAAGAAGGTGGAAGATGCCGGGTGGGGATGGGGAGTCAGGTAGGAAGTTTTAGGCAGTGAAACACAGAATGCTGGCAGCAGGGGCTGGCTCAGTCCAGCCGAGGTACCACCGCTCCAGCCCGGAGCTCCTACATGGCTCTACCTGCTCTTCCAGTTCCCAACTCCCACAGCTGTCAAAACACTTCTGCCAGGGAAAGTAATGCTCTCCCTCACCTGCCTCTGGCCGTATCTGTGTAATAAGCTTTTATGCCTTAGTCTTTGCCTAGAACATCTCCTGCTGCTTTGCACGTCTGCATCCAACTGGGCTGCCTACAAGAGCACCCAGCCGGGCAGAGGTTTGACCCATTTGTGGCAGTGTCCAGCAGAAGAGGGGCAGTGACAGCTTCTGACACAGCTCCTGTCCATCTGCAGACATGGTAATGCGAGAGACAACCAGGTGATACACTTTGCCTGCTCTCCCCCAGTTTTGCTTTCTTCAGACCCAGGCCTTAACATCAACCTCAGTGCCACCAAATGCTCACACTGTTGTCCAAACATCAGCGTAGGTCTGAACCCCGTTGTCAGCCGTCTTGGCAGACTGAGTGCTTAACCCAGTTGTTGGTGTGGCATCCATCCACTCCACCAAAATACATAAAACCCAAGGAACTAAAATATTCTAGACATTAATTCAGGCATCGGAAGTCATCCCCAACTTATTTTGCTTCCAAGTCCTTTATTGATAAAAAGGTCCTCGACAAAGATTTTTCAAAGCTGCTTTGGGATTTAGATTAATCTAATTTTAGGGTTTGCGCACCTACACATCTTAGGCTGCACTGAAAATCCCAAGCTAAACTAATTTTCTCTGTGGGAGAAGATGCTTCTAACTGAAGTGACAGGAACCGCTTGCCTCGCAGCTAAAGTCCACACAGTCAGAAAGGCTGAGGGGACCAGGGCAAAAAGAGGGGAGGCACGTTCACAGTGGAAAATACTATTGATCCTTTGCCGTAACAGCAATAGCCGGTAATACTGCAACATGAACTAACCTGCCCACTACAGCAAAATGCTCAGCGATTTGTAAAAATCCCCTCTAGAATGTAAAGAACAAGACCAGAAAAGCTATTGAAGGTTTGCAGGTTTCCTCGGGCAATGAAAGAAATAGAAGCCTGATTAAGTCTCAGATTTGTTACTCTGCGGGAGAATAAACACATCCCCTGTGCTCACACACAAAACTCGCTTGGGAAGCGCTGGTGGTTGGGTTTGTCACTGCTGAGGGAGAACATGCAGAGAGAGGGGGAGAGGGAGAAAACGCTTTGCCTACCGTGAGAAATGTGCCCTCAGCTGAAGGCACGGCGCAGTTCTCCCGTCTTGGGCTGATACAGCTCACCCCGTCAGCAATACCGAGCTTGGGGGAACACCCTGACTCGGATGCCTTTCATGATAGAAAGGGACCGTCTCAACTGCCTTGATCCTCGTAAAACTTCTTTTTTTCTTTTTCTTTGGGCTTCAGAGCTCTAGCCTGCTAGATGCACTCTTAAATAAGTGCTAAAGAAGAAATCCCCTTTGGCACAGAGGAGCCACTAGCGAGATTTGGTATGGTGATGTACTATTCCAGATACAGGCTGAAATGAGAGTACCGCCATGCTCCCAGAAAATACCCTCTGGAGAATTATTGGAAACCATTTCCATCTGACAGGTTGGCACTCTGCCCTTTCCCCGGTCAGCGTTCTTGCTGGTAGCAGCGACCGAGCTGTGCTGAAGCACTGGGTAGCGCAGGTGCAGAGAAGCCACAGTAAAGAGAGGATTTCTGAGATCTTTTATCATGTAACTTGAAAGGGAAAGAAACCCCACGCTGGATGGACATCTACTGACTTCAGAGGGAAGTGGATCAAACCATTTAATATTATTATTGTAATACAACAGTGCCCAAAGGGCCTTAGTAATGAAAGAGGCTCCGTTGCAGTAAGTGGTGTATCAATGCTTTCCAACAAAAACATGGCGAGGTACGAATGAGAGGAACAAGCGGGTACAGACAGACCAGGCAAGGCAGCATGAGAGCAAATGAGTTTTCAGTTTGCTGACAATTCTGTAAACATGAATGAGTAATTTTGTTTGTCCGAGATTTTAGAAGTTAAAAGGAGGCAGCTTGGCACTGGACAAAAATGTTTCCCGCTGGACTTTGTAATAACCAAACTCCAGAACATTTTTAAATAAAGAGTCAGCCTGAATCAAAACAAGGATTAAAAAAAAATATGCCTTGTTTGAAATGTCAAGTGAATGGTCTGGACATTTCTATGCCTTTTTCAAAATTAAGCCAAAATAGGTTTTCAGGTATTTTAATTTTTTTTTTCCAAATCTATGTTTTTGCCAGAAGGAACAGCTGGGTTGGAGGGAAACCGTCTCACCCCGCTCCCTGCAAAGACCACATGGAAACAAGCCTGGTTATCTGGATAGCATGGCAGCTGCCAAACCACTGCTGAGGTTTTTGGTGCAATTCTGGGCTGAGGAGGATTTCGAGGAAGGATGTGACAGGGAGAGGGCAGCCTTCAGGGTACCCACCAGCACGAGAGGCTCTAGGAAAAAAGATGGGAGCATAGGGTAGAAAAACAGAGAAGGGATCTAAGCTTTCTACAGCCTAGCAGGCATGACAGATAGGACTGGGAAGATAATAATTTCTCTGGGATATCTTGAAGAAGGGGGAGCCCAGGGCGGGCAGCATGGTGAGAGATGCTCCAGCCTGAGCGATAAGCCAGAAAACAGACCCCGTATCTTGCAGGTTTTGAGGCAGAAATAACATGCATCTCGGAAAACTCAAGGGACTAAGTATCGTTTCCAACTCGAAGCGATGGCACCAGCCAGCACTGTGTGACTCATGGTGAGGCCTGACCTCTCAGAGACCGCAGAGGTTGGTGTGGGAAGTAGTACACTGACACAGAAGTGGAGAGCTGACCCGGCCTTTGGTGGTGAGCGAAGCAAGGAGACACCGACCTCCTTGACCAAGTTTGCTGAAGGCTTCGAGAAGGCAGAGTGCTGTCACCAGATGTTTTCTGGGAGGGATGGGAAGAGGACCCTTTCCAGAGATGTGTGCCAGGGTGAGGAGCTACCCAGAGGCACAAGGCAGCTTTGCAAAGCGTTTGTGATCAATTATTTATCAGGGGAGTTTGCGAGAGATGGCAGGAGCTCTGTGCGCCCATGGGGTTATGCTGCTGCTAGAACAGACCATGGCTGCAAACGGGAACCCTGAGGCAGGACCAGAGGGACCCCTTGGCAGAGATGGGCATCACCACAGCAGGGCATGGAGCTCAGCACCCTCCTGCTCTGTTTTCTGCCTCTTTGCGGGCAGTGGGGAATAGCAGCCGGGCACAGCACACGGGCAGGAAAGGGTGAGCAACCCGGCCGTGGCGTGAAGGGTTCAGAGGAGAGGAACTTGCAACACGTGTAGGCCAAGGGGGAGTTAATTTGGGTGTCGCGTGAGAGCTGGCGGTGACCAACAATTTGGGCCCCAATGCCAGGGGTCGTGGTTTCCCCCGGCGTTGGCAAACCCATCAATGAGCACCTCGCACAAGCGCTGGCCTGTCGCACCTGGGCTGCGAGACACCTTGGCAAGCAAAGATCTTTCCTCCCTCTGCTCAAAACAGTCCGTGAATGGGAACCTTTTTTTACTATTGTTCAAAATCATTTGACAAGCTACTTATTTTTTACCCCCTAATCATTATTTGATATTCAGGTATCCGGCTGGAATGTATTCCTGCTCTGTAATGTGAGAAATAAAACAGCTGGGGATTTTCCCACCGTGAGCCCATATAAAGTTTGCTCCTCCGCAAGCACTTGCGTACGTGAGCTCAGTATTTCCACCCGTACCGGTGTGAGGACTACTTAGCTGTGTGGGAATGCCTGAAGAAGGCCTTTGAAGAGGGCCGGATCAAACTGGAATTTCAGTTTTAATTAATTGCTGTAGAAAATGTCACCGGTATTATTCACCCAGCTGCACTCTTATGTCATGTTTGCCTGAGACAAAGTTCTCCCATGTACTGTAATGAATCACAATATTTAAGATGAATACAGAGCGGCGGTGACATTCACCGGGGCTTTTGGCGGCTGGAGCTCGGGGTGAGCTCTGCCGGGCGCCTCTCCCAGTCTGCAGCTGGATGTGCTTCAATTTGACCCCATCCCAAGCTCCCTGGGTCTTTCCGTGCCAGCAAGCACGCGGAGGCAGGCGGGCGCCCCACACGCCACCTTCGCAGGGTGGGAGCCATGGGGAGAGCCCCTCTGCCCCCTCTGCGCTGGGAATGTCACCCTCCCCCAGCAGGACCCATGCGTCTGCCCGGCACAGCTGGAGTGGGAGGGCAGAAGAAGGTGTTGGTAGGGCTGTAAATCACCTTTGCTTCCTGCTGATCTCCAGAGCTGCCAGAGATCAGCCTGCTTTGAGCTGAAGAAACTGTCTGAGCAAAGGTGGAAAGAGGTTGCTATTATGTATGATCAGCTTACGCTGCAATTAATGCTTGCCTTTTTTTTTTTTTTTTTTTTTTCTGGGAAATATCCCTTTGCAGAGCAGGTTCCTCTCCTGTCTCTCCTTTGAGTTAAACCTTCCACCACTCCCATTCCTGCCAACACCCACTGGTAAAGAGTACTGCAGTGAAATCTAATCAGAGCAGAGATCAACTCATTACCCTGAGAAGTAAACGTGTCTCTCAGACAAAGCAGCAATTTTGTCTGAGTCATTGCAGCATCCCTGAGTGTATCCAAAACAATCAAAAGCTGGCTAAACCAGTCCATTAGTAGCAGAGCCATCACCTTTTCGTCCTGCATAGTCCCGAGAAGCTCTGCTCCGCTTGCCCTACTCCTGGTGAGGAAATCTCCTGCTCCTTTGTTCCCACGATTAATAATTCAGAGAAATCCCATGGCCCAAGTGTTCATGTTTCCTCTTTGTCGCAGGACTTTAAAAGGTGGCAGGAGAAGGGACACTTTTAATTCCTTGGGCTAACTGGTGAAGGGCTGAGAACGGTGTAATTGTCGGTGTGGATGGGGAAAAACAACCCAGACTTGTGCGTGCACATGCGGGTGAACATAAACAGGAGGAGGAACGGCGTTACCATAGAAATGAAGAGCTGCCTGCACAGACATCGTTTGTCACATCAGCATCCCTGCCACGGGGTGCTGCTTCAGCCCTTGAGCGGTAGTGGAGGTGGTGGTGCCTTTGGGCGTGCAGGTGTTCATCTGCTCAGAGCCGCTTCCTGGTGCCATCCGGGAGAACTGATACTGAACTCTGATAACGGTCAGAAAAGTTTTGGTGAAGGAGTAAGAGTGGTATCTCAGGTGCCAGCCAGGAACTAGGCTTTGGAGCTGGGGTTTGGGGCACCAGGAGATGGAGAAGGCCTGGGGGAGACCGACAGATAAACACCTTGTCAGGCGGTGGATGTGCACAGCGGGGGCCGAGAGCTTGAAATTCCTCCGTTGCTATCAGAAAGGTTTGCCTCTGGACCGGTGCCAGCCTATAATCTAGTTGAGAACCTGCGCTCTGGGTTTCAGATGGGATTATAACGCTGCAGTGAGGAACACAACCTCGTTTAGAGAGAGACAGAAAGGTTTGGGGTGTGCTGCTGTCCTGGGAGTTACGAAGCCAGTTCCCTTTGTTCCCCTAAAAGTTCCTCACTTATTGGGAGTAGAAGCCCAAGCAGTGTTTCCTAACAACCCTCCCCAGGGGATGGCTGGGCTTGACACCACCAGCAATTTTCCTGCAAGCCTTGTGGAATTTGGTATTTTTTATGAAGTCTAAACTCCTGGACTCTTCTCATTAACTGAAAGTCTTAGCTTTCATTTTTTCCTAGGTCTCATGACTGCAAAGAAAAGCTTAAAAACATGACCCTTAAGCCTCATAAATCAGAAGTTAAATAATTTCTTTTTTAAACTCAGCCCAAACTTCCCTATTAAAGAAAAAAAAAAAAAAAAAAGAGCTCCTGACATTTTTTAACCAGAAGTCTTTCTTTTTTGTAGGGAGAAGCTGAGGGCTGCAGAACCAAGTCTTGATTTTTCAACACTCAGAAAATATATGTATTACATATAAAAATAAACATAATACAATATAGATAATATGTATTTCAGCTCTGACCTTGCAAGTCCCTCCTAGTTTACGAAGGGAATTTATTGTCAAGACACGGCCTCCCCTTGGCCTCTGTGAAAACTGCCAACGAAATAGGACGTTCTTGGAGAGAACAGAGGAGCTAAAATCATAAACATCCATGACACAGTCAGAACATACAAGCCTACAAATAAATATACCTGAATGCTAACAGCTTTCAGTCAAGAAAAATTGTTGTTGACCACCGGCCTGCGAGTTGGCAAACGGCGGTAGAAAACACCCCGTGTCACCCTGCCGTTTGCGGCGCCTCTCAAACCACGCAGGCAGTGAACAGCCTACAGAATGTTGTTTTGTCCCTCTGTGGATGCTGCCCCAGTAAATGATTTTCCTTGATCAAGACTTAATCCAATAAGGAAGACACAATAAGAATGTAAATGTCAATTGTAGTTGAGAAATTTGACCTGTCGGTCATAGAAGCAGCTTAATTTAATTAGAGCTACTTATTGGAATAAAATAAATGCTCATTGTAGTAAGGCTCACAGACAACTGTGTGAAGATAATCTGAAGAAGAGGAAAAGAGGCACCTGACCTAAATTGCCAAAAGTGAGAATTTGCAAGGTCACAGGCAGGACAGGCACCTCCGCTCGCTATTCCTGCCTGCAGGACCCGCACAAACCCACCGCACCGCGCTGGCACAGCACTAACAGCGCTTCACATTTTTCATTGAGGCTCTAGGAGAGCTTTGCTGGCATTGATTATTTAAGGTTCACGCTAGCACGTTACGGCTAGAAAAGCTGTAGCTCAAAGAGGTGAAGTGGCTTCTCCCGCGGTCCCCCAGTGAGTCACTGGCAGAGCCAGGAGCAGAGTCCTGCCCGACACGGGCACTGCTTGCTCCAGCCAGCACGGCGTGCCCTGGCTTAAGAGGCAGCACTTGAGCCCATGCGATGGCTCTCTGCAGCCAATTCCTCTCATTTCCCAGTTCAAATTAGACTCTCAAGTTTCCCTGCTTTTCTGTGCGTAGAGTATTTGGGGTTGGTCGTGCGAATTTCCTGCTGCGTTAAAGGTACGGGCTGCTGTGGTTAACACCACACTGCTTTGGCAGACCGAGTATTTCAGTGTGAGTAGTGTAAAACCCCAAAACCAAGGGGGTGAACTTCAGGCCAAACAGATTTGGTCTGATACAATTGCCTAGAGGTATTAAAGCTTGTTCTCCATGCCAAAACCCTTAGTTTCTCTCAATCACTGAGACTTTTCAAAGTTTAACTGTTACTTGGCACAATAAATCAGAGCAACTCTTGTAACACTCAGTTTTCAAGTGTTTATAAACAGCGCTTCAAAACCACCTGCAATTAAGTAAGCAAGTTTTCACACTTACAGGTCCAGATCTCTGTTTCGCATTTTGATGTGGTCTCAACAAAACAGTCTCAGCAAATGTGAATGCCAAAGACAAAGTAGTGTTTTGTCTCAGCCTGACGCTTAGCACTCGGGTCTACAATCTCGGTTCAGTTGCAACTCCAGAAAGCAGGACATCTGAATATATATTTAATCAAGGAAGCTGAAAGAAAAATGCTTTAAGAAGAGATGCTAAAGGAAAAGGACAGGATGGAAAAATGATAAAAATAATTATTCCAAAGCAAAAAAACCATGACAGCAGCAGAGGCAACCATTGCAGAGCCCAGTAAGCACTGAAAAACGTGCCTGAGAAAGTTATGGGATTCCAAGACATGGCTTCCACCCAAGAATCCTGCAAGCGTGGCACAAGCAAACCCAGATAAAGACATTTTTAAACAGCCCCTCAAAACAAAAATTAACAGAAGGAGCTGAACTAGAAAACGTTCACATGTAATTCCAGAGCAGATGGACTGTAAGTCTCTGAAACAGAAGGTCTCACCCACAGAAGTTCCTACCCATCCTTAGAGTACGAGCGACAACAAAACCGGCGTTTATAGATCTGGATGTGCTCGTGTTCGCTCACCTCTATGAGACTGTGAGTCTCAATGCACAAATTTGGAGGTTTAGCTCATTTGGGCTAAGTGCTGCCAGGCTCACAGATCTGTGGTTGTGATACAGTATATCACTCAAACCTGACTGCAGTCAGGTTAAAGGTCTCCTGTAGGACCACATGCCTACCAGGGGACCCCGTCCCGATCAGGGCAGTGGGATTCTGCACTCTGCGCTTACGTAACCCTGGTACGTAAAGTTGCAAACCTGGGATTTAGATCCAGAGTTCATTGGTATCTGGAGGTGAAGTCATGGTTTAGGCCCACCTCTTCCATTCAGAGGAGCCAGACCATTGCTAGACAGCCTACCGACCCGTTTGGGGAGGCAAAGGTTGGGAAGGAGGCACAGTCAGGTGTCTAAACACTGTGTTGCACAACAGTGCTGCACTAGGGCTCAGGCTTGTGCAAACCTGAAAGAAAACAGGTTTTAGTTCAGGAAGGCTCCCCAGTAACAGTATGTTGGTGACTTGAAGAGCAACCTGGTGAAGTGAAAACTTTAAGGCAATATATACCGATATGTATCTTACCAGGAGGACAGATGGGATGTAAAAAATCTGAACTTGTCTGGGGAGCTGCCTGGATTTTTGTTTGTCCAGGTAAACTTTTAATCGCGAGAGATTACATAACATGCAGACCTTTTGCCTGTGCTTCACAAACCCCAAACTCCTGCATGAATTCAGTGGGGTCTGGGCATCTCAACTGTTTAACCGACCAAGTTCTGAAAGGGTGAATGAAACATCAGTATTGGAGGGCTTATTGGCGTGTGAACAGGCAGGATCTTCACTGGGGGTAGGAGAGTCTGCAATCCCAAAGGACGGAGGAGTTGGATTTGTGGACTGCACTGAGAGCAATGGCTCTGCTTGAACTGATAGATACGGATCTATTGAACTGGTTCTTCCAGCACAGCCTGAGTGCCCGGACTCCTGGCATTTTTGTAGCGTGATACCACATACATGAATGGTAAGGAGTGGCGGAATGAATAAAACACTGCAGCAGGAGCAATAATTTAGGAGTCCATTTAACAGACAATGGCTTTCAGGGCTGTAAATACCTATGAAAGCTTCTGGTCACAGGGCCAGAAAGGCTCGGTAGGGCTGGTCCAGGCACTGCGGTGGCACTGATGCCCCAAAACTGGTGCCGAAGGCAGGCGAGACTGCGGCACCCTGCAGCACCGGGACCCTCACCCAGGTGGTCTCCACGAGCACTTTTTTCTTCCAGGCGCGCTGGCCTCATACCGGCCAGATTTGCGAAAGGACATGGGGAAAGGGAGCCACAATTTCCACCATTCAGGATCCTCGAGAGGAGAAGCGATTGTCAAAAGAAACCATTGTATATTTACACACCTAAGCACAGGCTGTTGGGCCCACCTGGGAGTCTGATCCAAAGAACTTCTTCTGCATCCTGCCTGTCCTCCAGGACGCTGGAGGTACCCATCCCCCTGCTTCGCCACACCTCAGCGATTTCGGCTGCCAGCCCTCATAAACATAAACCTGCATAAATCAGGGATTTACTGCCGGGAAGCTGAGCACTGGTCACAATTGCTCTAGCTCCATACGGTAGGCCTGGCTAGAACATGGTAAGAATTCTCCCCTGCGGGGACTTTTAAGCAACTGCCAATAATTTCCCATGCTCCCGGTGCCAATAATAAATAAATAAATAAACAGGGGGGGAAATGCAAATGGAGAGGACACGTAAAACTGCCAAACCAAATTCAGGACGCAAAAGAAAAAAGAAGAGGCAAAAAAAAAAGGCATTGAGAAGAGCACAGTCTAGCCAGTAACACTTTCCAGTCCCATCCATAGCTGAGCTCAGAACAGTAATTCCTTGTTTGCAGGCTCCTCTGTTAGAAGCTAAATGTGATTGCAACTGAAGTACATTGATTAACCCAAAATAACTTTCCCTCAATTTGCTGGCTGCTCAAGAATACTCAGGAGACCTGCTTTTGTTCTGAACTAGTCACTCAGGAGCTCTGGCTCCGGTCCTTGTGCATCTATTGAAACTGAGTGAACCAGAAAAACGCCAGGAACTGCACAAGGACACATAGTACAGTTTAATTAGTTTAGAGAGAGGAGTTTATTTTTTTTCCAAGCATCACTTGGGCAAATTGTTGTTGTTGTTGTTGTCTTTTTTCTTTTTTTTTTTTTTTTAATGCTCTTGTTAAAATAATTTCATGGTTGCAGTTTTTGTTCCTGTGCTTAGCAAAGCAAACTGTAGCGGTTACAGCTGGCGGAGGCCTGAGGGGGAGGGCTGGGACAGGCTCTCTCTTCATGCAAAAAAAAAAAAAAAAAAAAAAAAAAAGTGGTGCGGCATTTTATCACGCTGCTTGCAAAATGATGCGTTTAAAGGGCAGAATTGTCAATGTCAGATGCGAGGCTGAGGTACCTATTAATAAACAGCCTCTGCATAGGAAATTCTTTGCAGACTTTAATCAGGAATTTTCCATAGTAACGCCGTGTTCCTACAGTTAGCTCAGCGACAGCGGTTTAAATTCCACCCAATGGACTTTGCATTCGTCTTTGAAAATAGAAATAATACGTGTGAGATCACAGGTGCTTCATTCCCTTCATTAGCAAACATGTTATGATGGCTTTTTATTCCTCCGCTTTCCTCCCTCTACGTACGTGTGAGCTGGAAAGGGAAGTTAATTTTAGAATGACTGAAAGATCTGGAACTAAATCAGGCCTAAAATTCAGGTTCAGATTCAATGCTGTTATTATCATAAAAGTTGATCTAAGGGATCCTTCCACAAAACGATGGAAATCTCATGAGTCACTGCTCTCCTAAGTCCCACAATATTCTATGTCAAACTCTTGCAGGAGTGGCTGTTATTATAAGTTTTTGGCCACATCTAAACAAGGAAATGAACAGCTTCTGCTTTGGGATTTAACTCAGAACTGAGAAAATCAAATCTCAAGACTCGAAAGCAAACGTCTCCCCTTTGATCCAGACTCCAACAACTGCGGGGCTTTTTCCATCTCCGGATTTAACCGTTCAGCCACTCCAGCACTATTCAGCTCATCGGGAATGCTGGAGGTGGAAGAGTCACATGCGTAAAACTGCCCGGGAAAATGAATGCCGGCTCTCCTGCCACTGTCTCCCTATTCCCTTCAATAGTTTTGAGTTTCTTCAAGCCGGTTTCATACGTCTTTGTGAATGCTTGCCCTTGTCCTCTCCTGAGCATGGCTGTCCTCCTTGTGTGGCCAAACCCTCCTTCCCCTGGCTCCGTGAGATGACCCCCCCGGGGGTCTGTGCACTGGCAGGGACTGCAGTCCCAGTTTATCATTCTGCAATTAGCAGGTGGAGTCTGCTTTAGTATCACCTGTTGTTCCCAATAATTATCTTACCTGCCACCCACTGCAAGATTGAGTCCTAAAAGATCAGCGCTCCAGCGCCTTGGATCTGGCTCCCAAGTTAACCGCCTTATCCCGAAGGCAATTTCTTTGCCGGGTAGAGTCCCTGACTACTTTTCTGCGAAGTTCTACAGGTGTTATACGCTACGTGTGCCACAGGCCGAAGAAAAGCTTTAATAACCCTATTACTCCAAGGATAGATGTCTTTCTACTTTATTCTGGTTTTCCATTTTATAGAGCAAAACCACCTCAACTGCAGTGGATTTATGCTTAGGCCACAAATTGCTCGAGGCTAAAAGAATACACCAAGGAGGTCTCACTGGCTGTTCGGCATGTTCATATACTTTTCTCTATACGTTACATCCGCTCTGAACCACTGGGTTCTCTGAAAATACTGGGTTGGATGAACACATGGTCTGATCCAAACTGCGCTCTGTTCTTAGGCTTTTATAAAGGTATTTGCTGTGTGGCCTAGCAACAAAAGGCTAAAAAATTAACCAGTACAGACATCATGCAAATCTACCCAAAGTGCAGAAAAAATGACATCTGTAGGAAATTTGATAATAAAGAATCCGAAATCGCGTGTCTTATCTCATACGCCAGTATCAGTGCATTTGAAACAGGCTGGAAATAACAGCTATTGAGACAACCTAATGGAAGTGCCATAGGCTTCCCGTGGCTTTATTTCTTTTTCAGGAGCAAGTATTAACGAATTCAGCAGCAAACTCAGACCCCGCGTTCAGCAAAACTTCCGCGAGCAGCTTAAGGAGTGATTGATGGGTAATTTTCCAGATCTCAACAATAATAAGAACAGCAACAAACATGAAAGGATCCAGCGGCATTTTTGTGTAGTAATGTTTAATGGCTCAGTGTCCTATTGTGACGATTGTTCCCCGGGTCTGCGGGGGGAGCCGGTTTTAATCAATGGAGCCCTTTGGAATCAAATGCAGGTATTTACTCGAACGCGACACGCAGACCAGTGTTTGCCTAGCTAGCAGTCTGCCTGTGTCAGCTAATGCTCTGTTTGGAAGAGGTTTCTGACTCTGACAAAGAAATGGATAACCAGACATTTCCTCATCATCCCATCTAAAAATCTGGGAGTGGACAGCATCCATGAATGAGAGGAGAGACTCTCGGCAGTCAATAAAACGAAGCTGGCCTCTGAATCTCAGCAAATAAACAAAGCCGTGATCCCAGGTCAGCCCTCAGATTCGCAGCAGTATAAAGAAGTGGGGGGACAGGCTGATGACTGTCAGCGTTTGTCTGTAGGTCCGCTTTTTTCTCCTGGCGCCTGCAGGAACTTCACCAGACGAGGAGGTTAGGAGAGGAACCACCATATGGGTACCTCAGCATCAGGGTGCCAGACCCTGACCACGGTTAGGGTCTTAAAAACAACCTAAAATAATGACTCTGAGACTCTCAAGGCTCTTCTCTTCATGAAGGAGAATGATTATCTCCTCTTTCCGAGCATACTGACATGCCCAAGATCAAATCCAAAGGGAAAGAGCCACAGTTACTAACCCAGACTCTTGAGGAAATGCCTAATCCAACGGATTGTCCCAGCAGATTACCCCCACGTGACACGCTGCACTGTTGCCCCATGTTCCCTGCCCAGGGAGCCAAACTGAGGTGAAGCTGAGTCACGGTTCCTAACACTGATTAGTCCGGCATCGCTATGTAACGATGCTCGTTATTACTTACTGCTTGATAAGGACAGGATCCCATTTTACTTGTGAGGCACCTGGCTACAAGTAGACGATTTGTAAAATAAAGAAATGAGCATCCCTTACACCTCGTAAGTGCAATCAAACTGGGCTGAAACCTTGCCTCATTCCAACAGTTGTCACTAGATTTTTTAAGCTGCACATTAAAGCAGCGTTGCTGCAAGCTGGGAGAGCGAGATGAACCCGGAATCAGAGGCTATGAAATCCTTTGTATTTGTACAGCCTCTGCCAAAAGTGCTTTATTAGCAGGTCACAAAGTCTCATAGGCTGGAATTTCTGCAGTAAATTGCATTCAGGCTAAGCTCACAAATCATTAGCCATGCAATCTTGTTTATCCTGCTAGGACTTGGAGTTTGTCCTCTTACAAAATCAAAGCAGCAAGGTTGAACGGCTCCAAGTGAAAAGCCTAACGAGCGAATAAAATTCTCTGAGGAGGGATGAGGGGGGGCTGGAGGGACAGTCACTTAATGTAAACATGGCCGGGAGATAGCATGTGAATGGTCCTGCGGAGGTGAAATCCCACTGAACAGCCAGAGAATCACATCGCCGTTACTGCGGGCCCTGTTGTTTATTCTGCGGCACGCTGGGGAGTTTGCTCTGGACGCCGACAGCCCCTGAAACGGGCTAACAGCGGGTTTTATTCTTCCACTAATGCACGTGATTAGGACATGTACAAAAGGTTCCCTGGGAAATTAAGCATGCTCCAAGTTGGTGAGCTGTGCCTGGTGGGGGGCAAGGCACAGAGAACGGGTTTGTGGGAAGAAGGAGGGGATGGTGATTTCATTACCAAAAGCCTCTTAATTAATATATACTATTTAAAAGACAAAGAGATATTGTATATTTTTTTTCATGTGACAAGTCACCGGATTTTGCTCTGCAGAGCTAAGGCGTGACCACCGTGCGCAGGTCTTCCCTACGACCTGACACCGTAGCTCATTGCAGGGGGCTGGCTGGGGCCCCCCCTCGGGGCTGCTAGGGCAGCTCAGAGCAGCCCAAACTGGAGGGTCCACATAACGAGGTGTCCTGAGAATCAGGCATGAAATGAGGTGTCCTGAGAATCAGGCATGACAGGTTGGAGGAGCTGAGGAGAAAAGGAGAAGGTCAGAGAGAAGCTCTTTTACATTTTGGTGGTCCCTATGATGGGCAGTGGCCGGACAAGGGCATCCTGGCTGCACAGGGGCTCCTCCAGCTTCCACAGGGCTGGGTCAAACAGCACAGAGCTTTTGCTCCTCTAAAACACCGGCTTTTATCATTTACTGTCGAACACTTAGTTGCCAATTTATTGGTGAGGTTTCAGGTACTACCTGCACCACTCAGTTCTCAGGCTGCCCCTCTCCCTTCTCTCCCCATATGCTCCACTCCACGCAATTTCTCAAGCACAGGTATTATCTTTGGCTGCTTCTTCCTATAGTGCTGATACTCGCGAAGTCCATCCTGTAGGCTTCTTGGTACCTAGTGTAGCTCAAAATATAACTCAAATAACTATCAAAATCCAATACCCTTCATGTATTTGAGACAGGCATCCTCTGCGCCAGTCACCTGCTACAGTCCGGTAGCATTCTCCAGTTTAAAGCCTGTAGCTGCTTTTTCTGGGAGCAGCATTGAGATTCTGGCAGCCCATCACCCACCACAGATCATCAAAGCACCCAATTTGCAAACAATTCACCGGCTGAAACATGTTTGCTGCTATTCAGCAAACCCTTCTGCCTATCAGCTGAATCTGGAAAGCAGATTTGGACCAGGAGAGAGCAACAAGAAGGAATAAAGGTTGATTTCCTCAGGTAGTTTTTTCACAGAAATAATTTTTCCACTTCCAAGACAGTGTTTTATAAGCTCAGGCTAACTTTGCAGAACCCAGAAAATCACCAAGGCGACGCTAAATGTCAAGGCTGGCTAACAGCAAACGAGCCATTGCAGCACTGTGCACGTGAACAGAACCGTACTACCTCTGCAGTCTGTGAGCAGGGAAAGCCACATACGGCTTCACGTTACGTTCATCAGTAATTACACAGAAAGCAACACACAATAAATAACCAGGAATGACAGAGTGCTGTCCACGGATTACATAGAGCTGGCAGAGGGTCGGAAATTGGGTTCAGTTCCAACGTGTAATCAGAAAACTATTACATCTCATGTGGAAAGTCAAAATTTTTCTTTCGTTGCAGCGTATATTATCATTGCATGTTCCCAGAATAAGAAGAGCTTTATGCTTCCAATTCGGTAGAATACCTTTTTATGTTAACATTTACATTGCCCTCCCCGAGTACCTGGTGCACCCTGTGTGAAAGGCAGCGCATTTATATGAGCTCATTCAGGAACTTATTTTGCGGTACCCTGTAAGTTCAGTATACAAACCCCACAGTCTGATTTTACAGCAATTGTATTAAAATGACAGATTTTTTTTAAAAAAATGGTAGAAAGTTCCCTTTGGATTCTCTCTGCTTGAGCAGCAAATGTACTGAGAATAGATGAATGCCATGAGCAACTATTGTCATGCTTTCTTCATGGGCTCCCAGGTGTATTTTCATCATTCGCTCTATTACGTTATATAAATACACATTGAGGAAGGGGAGTTGCACATCACCTTTGAGTATCATTGCTAATAACGCATCAGATTCCCCTTTTCCTTTTTCAAACCCTTTTCTTTGAAGGAGCCTGTGTAGGGGAAAATCCTTTGCTAAGGGAAATTACAGTCAGAACCACTTTTAGAGGACTGTCAAAACCGATCAGGATTCTATTCTGCTACGTGGTATTTCCAGTCCAAGGGCTGGGATGGAAAAAGACAATCTCCAAATAAATGCTTACGGAGGCAAGGCTGAAATTTTGGCCTAGCAGCTCCAAATAAAGTACGTGCCTCTCTCTGGACTCCTCTAGCAGATAATGGCATCACAGCTCTCCTGTCTTCCACACGAGCCCAGCCGTTACAGAGCCAAACCCTGCCTGCATGCCTGCCTACACCCACAAAACCACTCACCCCCAGCAATCCTGCGATGAGGACCTGCACCACGGGCCAGGAGCAAGCGCTGCACCCACAGAAAATCCTATTCTAACACCAGAAGAAAAAAATCGACATTGCAGGCCAGCTGGCATTAGGCAGGACGGGAAGGCAGAGCAACTGCCAGGTCTCTGATGCACTGCAGCATCGAATGGTGTCAGCCGCTGCACTGCTAATGGCGCTCTGTGGCTCTTCTGCTCCGAAAAGAACGAGCAGCACCAAGCGCTGCAGGTAAAGATGCTTTCAAACTACCAATTTCCCAGAAAGTCGCTCTTTCAGGGAGTTGAAACATAAAGCCCTTGCAAGAATGTGCACGGGGAAATTTTGAAAAAAAAACCTCTAGTGAAATGGAGATAGAGGCAGTGGATTTCCTGCTTCCCTTTCTCCCTCCTCCCCCCCCCCCCCCCCCCCAGGCTCCCTGGTAGCGGCAGGCGCGTGTTCAGGCAGCAGAGAGGGCTTTCGCAGAGGGGCAGCGATGGGACAGGCGGAGGGACGAGGCACACGCGTGCGTGCCGAAGTGGTAAACAGGAGCCCCGCCAGCCGCAGCAAGGAGGGGTGGAGGCAGCAGCCAAACGACAGGTTAGCGTGGAATCCCACGGGGACCACTGATGTTGGCGCTCGGCTGCAAGAGAGAGATCACCACCGCTGCCCGCAGCGGTCGCGGTTATGGGCTCCGACCTGGCCGGGGAAGATCAGCCAACTAATCTGTCACCAGCAGCAGAAGGGCTGTGGGCGAGCGGCTGGATGAACAAGAAACGTGGGGACTCTTGTAACTCAGCAGCATCGGGATGTATAGCACCGGCCGAGGTGTACCCTGTGCCCAGGACTCGTTACCAGACCACGGCTAATTCAGCCTCGCGGCTCTGCTCAGCCAGGCACGAGCAGGGAGGTGAAGGAACAAGCCAGCAGCAAGGCCCCGAAGCCGGTCCCACGGGAGGGCTGGCGTGGCTCCCGCCACGAAGCGCAGCACCACGCGGGGCTAATGCCACACGTGTACTTCAGCTGCCAAGTCCCGCTGCGGGAGGCTATTCTGGGAGCCGCAACAAAAGCGAGTATCCTCTCGCAACCCGAATAAATACCTCTGCAGTTGTTCGTGAGCGTTTTCCAGCTGGGGAAAGGTTACGCTGTCCGGGCACCTGCCGCGGTTTCCCCGAAATATGGAAAGAATTTTTGGGGTGTCGCCAGTGAATTCGCTACCTGGCAGAGCCGCGGCGCGTGAGTGAGATCTTCAGAACCCACTGAGCTTTCCCGACTGATCTGTGCAGCAACAGTGTTCGTACAACCCACAGCCAAACCCGCTGCTTCGTGCAGGTTTTTATAGTTAAAGCAGATCTATGGTTAAAGTAGGAGTGCCTTGTCTCTGGGAAAATTCGGGTTTATTTGGTAAAGACGAGCGAGGAAAGGGTCTGAGAGCGTAATGGAGCACGTTTCAGAGCATACTGCAGTGGCTTTGGCGTGGCTCTGTGCTGAGTGTGTGTTTCTGGGAATGAGGCATCACAGCCAGAAAACCCACCTCTTCCTCGCGTTTCCACGAATTCCGGATGCATTGGCAGCTCACCTCTGGCCTGGCAACAGCCAGCCGGGAGGGGAAAGGTATTGGACTGTTTTCTGCCCATGTCTCCCTTCAGGGGCTTTTGGGTTTTCATTTTTTAGACTCTCACACTACCCTGAGCTGAGGTACCATGAGCACTGTGCATTCAAAAAGGTGACTTCTTAAAAGACGGGCCTGTGTGACAAAGTTAATGCCGTGGTTGTTAAGGAGAATAAAGTATTGATTTGTCCATGTTTTTTAAACGACTTGAAACCGTGATATGATTCTGCCTTAAAGCAAAAATCCAGCCTGTATTTCATCATTATAGAAGGGGGGGGAAGAGAGAGAGAGATTCCTGCGGAGATTATTGTATTTGTGAGACTGGGGTTTTTTTTTCCTCTCTGCACATGAACAGCCCATGTGAGACTAAGTACTTTCCATGTGACTAACTCATTCCCATGCTTGCTGTGTAACAGGGCATTTAAAGCATCAACAGGCAAGGTCAGAGCCTGTTTGTTGCTGCTAATGTGAGAAAAAAAAAACAGAAATCTTGCAGAAAAGATCAAGATTCTAAAAGTACATGTATGTTGCCCCCAAGTCTGTTCCCTCCTGGGGAGCAGCCTGGGTTTGCCGGGGACTCCCTTCTCTCTGTCCCTCCGCGCTCTCTGGCGTCTGAGATAGACGGGAGCCCCACTGGAGCCGGAGGGAAGAAGAAAGGAGCCGAGCCGGGTGCCGACGTGCTGCGTGGAGGCACTGGATCACACAGCAGCTGAGCTGATGGGGGTACCGGCCCTGGGAGAGCTTCCCCTTTCCCTGAACGGCTCTTATCTGTCCTGCTCCGTTAGCGCAGCACAGTATCGCCAGGAAGCAGGGAGCTTCTTCAGCTGTCACCTTAGTATTTACTGCTGTGACTATTTAGATTTGTATAACTTGTACTGTGTTAGGCCGGCCCTTTCTCCATCCAGCTCCGTGCTTGGGACAGCAGTTCTGACCAGGCCGGAGCTGCGCAATCCCCGGTTGATATGAGCAGGAGATGAATTGGTTAACGGCCCCGTCTCAAACCAAGATCTCAACACATCTTAATTTTGTGTTTTTTTTTTTTTTTTTTTTCAGTTTCCCGTGTTCATAATGGTGGTTGAAAAGAGCAGAGGGATCAGATTAGCATATGTATTTCAGAGGTATGACCCTTTTGAGGAGGCATTACATTTTTAACCTGAACTATAGCCATTTCAGCAGGAAATCTTATTTGACTACAAAAGCAGAAAAGTCAGAGCAATCCCCCAGAGTTGGATCTATCAGCAATTTGTACAGCTCCTTGCCTCAGATAGGAAGGAGACGTCTCAGAGCTTGGGTCGATCACCAGCCCCTTCCACATCTATGTCACGTGCTGCTTTGCGGCTGCACGAAAGCCTGCTGGATCCGGCCTCGGCTTCCAGCCCCTCTGCGCCCCGCGGGTGAGATGTGCCGGGAGTTGCACCGAGGTGGGTGAGCTCTGCAGCTTCGAGCGCTGCTGAGAGACGGATCCGAAGGCTCAAGTCCCATTTGCCCACGGGGGTGGTGGCGTGAGGGCAGAGCGCGGCGTGCCCAGCCTGGCCGGCCCCACTGCCCGCCGAAGCCTGGAGGGGAGGGCGATGCTGCCGTAGGCACCCACCCAGTTCTTGGCTTTATGGCTGACATACCCACATTACTGCTGCAACACCATTAATCATGTCTTTTTTCTTTTTTTCTTTTAATGACTGCTGGAACATCTTTTTAATCTTTTTTTAACCTTAGAACTGTACAAAAAGTGACAGCGCAGTAACTATTTGCAGCTTTTCTGGATGGTTATCTCTGAAATGGCAGAGACAGGACTCTGGGCTGCTGCGACTTCAGCAGCCCTGGGGAGAAGTCCTGACATCTCCAGTTCTGGAGGACAAATGTGTGAATGGGCAGAAGGCAGGGAGAGACGAACATTTATTGATCCACTGCTGGAAGTATAAAGGGGCTTTACAGCATTACTGTCAGCGAGGGGCTGATTGTGCTGATTAAAACAAAGGAAAATGAAGAGGAACGGATCAAATATCCCCTAGCAAAAAGTGATGGAAGTGTTCAAAGCTCACATAACATAGAACCTGGTCTGCAGCATTTCTAATGTTTGATTAATCACTGGTGTAACCTTGTAACTAGCACTAATGAGATGTAGCACAGAAATCCTTGAAAACTGTTCAAATTGGAGTTTCAGCTTTTCTGATCCATGATTTACGCTGCAAGCAAATCAGTTTTCTCGCCAGCTCCGGGTGGTGCACAGTCACTCCTCAATACGCTCACGCTGTCGTTCAGCAACAACTGCATTTTGCTGCAGAGGCAGCACCGGATGAACCTTGCCGTTGACATTCAAATAGATGGGAATGGACAGCTACCGGGGCTTCAAAGTCACCAAGCCACTAGCTTAGATGCCAAATGCTTCTTGGTTTTGCCAACCAATTTGATTATTGGGCTAAAAGTCAGGAAATAATTTTCCTCTGACTTTACGATTCCTTAGCCACTTTCTTCCATCTCAGTGCATCCAAAATCCTGGGAATAGAGAACTGCCTCCCTTTAGCCTCTTGTGCACTGGACTCTCTCTAATTCCTACAAAAACACGTTAAACCTGAATGAATCTCGACAGCCTAAAATGGCACTGACCAGCCGGACTGCCATCTCTCTTGCTTTCGTTCTGCTGGAGGATCAGCTGTGCAGCTGTACAGAAAAACCCCGGGCTCGGCTTGTTCACAGCATGTTTTCTGCTCTTTACAAGCATGTTGAAAGCGATTTGTATCTTTTAGCTTGGGGAGTAAAACTGAAACCACTGAGGGGTTAAAATACAGGGTAGGGAAGGAACTGGATGTGAAATTAAGAAACGCTAACTCTGTCACCCTTGAACACAGTGGCTGCAGCGAGGGAAAGGTGAAGTTATTTGGCAAGCAAAGAGCAAAATGAATGGCAGTTGAAAGGCAGCGTTTTGATAGGCACTAATTATTAAACTGTAATTAGCACAAGGATGCAGCGATCTGTTCAAATCCCAGCTAAGCAAACAGGTAGAGGTTAAAGACAAAAGTATCTGCAGAGTTGCCAACCCTGCGGCTGCGGACGCTGAAGAGGCGCAGCACAGGCGGCGCAGCCACGTGCTCATCCCCCGTCTTTTAAGGCATCACACTTCGGACCTGCGTCCCATCACCTGATACCATGGGGGGAAAATAGCAGATAGGTTCGTTTTGGAGAACCACAGTGGTACCCTGTTGCGCCCACATCAGAGCTGGATCACGGCAGGCATTGCGGCCAGCCCGGAGAGGCCAGAGGAGGGCTGGGGCTGGAGCGGTGGGACAGGGACCGCAGCTGGGCACTCAGGTCACATTGGAGCTGGACCTCAGTGGGCATCGGAGGCACGGATGGGATCAGGGCAGGGGTACGGTTGGGGGGAGGGGACCGAGGGCTTTCTGAGATGCTCAACCCGGAGAGTGCTGCAGCAGGAAAACACCTACAGGGGAGGAGCCACTGAAAACCAGGAGAACAAGGTTTAAAACCATTTCATCCAATATAATGGCAGTTTCAATCATGTTTGTCCACCATTAGTGAGACATTTGAGAAACCTGAGCCTGTTAGTGGCAAATGAAGGTTAAAAATACTGTGCTATTGAAAAGCGTCACTTTCCCTCTCCTACAAAGCCATTCTAAAAGCTAACGAAGGGCTGAGAGAGACCGGGAAACTTTTCTCTTTGCCTTGAGGGTGTAGTCAACTTGTCACTGAATCTAAAAATAGTCTTCAGAGTATTGATTAACCCGTCTGAAGTGAGCAACAATGAATTAGAGAGAAGAAAATGAAACCAAGCAAAGCTTTAGAGCGTATTTGACAGCAAGATCTAGGTTAGGAGTAGCAGAACATCTTTTATTACAAGTGAGTGACTGTTGCTTTGTCAAGATACTATATTTTTATTCATTCTCAGCCAAGAAGCACTATACCTATAGAAGTCCACTCAGCATGGTAGGAAGACCTTTCTCCTAGGATGGTAATTTATCTATTCAGACATTTGCTCCTGACTAATTTTTTACTTGTGTCCTTTTTAAACACAGGATGATTCTTCAGTATGTAGTCTGGAGTTTTAGAGTTCGCTTAATAATTTCTTGGTTACTTGTGTAGATTTAAGCATATACAATTTATAAAGATTATTACCAAGAAAAGTAAGTCTCCCTCCCGCTTCTCCCTCACTGAAGGAGCCGATCTGGCCACACACAGAAAAAAAAAACCAAACCAAAAGAAAAAGTACTATAAAATCCTATTGAGCACTCAAATCCCAGGGAGAAAAACTATGACAATGCTTAAAAATAGAAAAATTAGGATCTTCTTTCCACAAGATTTTATGATCTTCTTGCCTCAAGTTTTTATATGAGATCATTAATTGACTCTAAATTTGAGACCTAACAAAGGTCAAACTACTACTCTTTAATATCAGAGTTTCGTTGGAGATCAAAGCAAGTATATGACTATATGGAGCACGCAAAAGTGCAGCGTCAAGTGTGGATTCCTTCACAAACATTCTTCTGTTACCAGGAGAAATCCAGTTACAATAGTCAGGGATACCTATAATCACATCAGCTTCGTGATAACTTTTCCTCCTGTGTCTTTGTATCTCGCAATAAACCAACAATCAGTGTGCGTAAACACCACATGATGGCTGATCTCTGTTATTATGACCTTTCTCATGGTGAGTAATCTCATCTGCCCTCACAAGTGAAGATAACTGTTAGATTAGATTAGTGCTCACATATTATATCGCGTATCTCATGGATATTTTTTCCAGTCCTATGGGTGCAGTAGGACTGACTGGGAAAAGCTCTAGCCAAGATCTGCAGGGAGGGAGAGGAAAGGGATGGACGGCTCCCAAGACTGTTAAGGCTGCAGTTAAGGGTAAATGCAGTCATCAGCGAGGTGGAGGTTTAACTCCTTATCTTAAGACATCTTCACATGCTTTACTCAGCCGAGCGACTCCAGCTGGAGCCATTTCACTAAAAGGTCAATAAGCAAAATGCAGAGTCTGGAGACAGAAAAAGTTCACAAGGGGGAAACAATTCTGTGAAAAAACCTAAAAAGAAAACAAAACAAAACAAAAAAACCCTTGCAGTGCCAGAACAGGCCTATGACACGAAGGAAACAGCACAGTACCTGGAGCGCTTTCAAATCCAGCCAGGATCGGTAATGACCAAAACAGCCTTCGGAAAGCTGCCTCGCTGCCTCTGCAGGGACCCCGAGCAGAGAAAGCACAGCCAGGGAACTAACCGGCTTCTTGGCCAAGCCAAAAAAAATGCTAGCATGGAGGCTCTTTCAAAAGCCAAACTTCACCTCTTTAGAGACACACCGAGCAGCCACCAGACAGCGACCACTTTTGGCTACTGCCACAGCAGGTCGGGCTCACTGGGTGGGTCTGCGATAGGGAACAAATATTTTCACCACAAGCCCAAGCCTGCCTTCAAATGTAAAGTCAGTCTATCCAGAAAGTTGGGATGCAAGTCTCTGCTTAAGCAAATGTTTTCGAAATTGCATGAGGAAAAGTCTGCCACCCATTAGTGTGAATCCCTACTGGCATGGGGAGATGTTCCCAATATGCTGACGCCCACTCCATCACCACCAGCCCTTGCACCGGTGACACATGGCCGACAAGGCAGACAGACCAACTGTGGAGTCCTTCCTAAGTCCCAAAATATTACAAGCTACAAATTCAGGCTGCATGTGCTCTTGATAAGGGCTGTCCTGGATAAATCAGATAGCCTTTCTGTGAAACGCAGTGTTTCTGCTGACACAAGTTTGAACAGATGCAACATAATTTTAGTTCTGAACATGTATGTTTCCTCTTTGCCCAACTGATATCTGCTTTAAACTCGCCCAGGTATTGGGAGATCAGCAAAGTAAAATAGATCCTTTCTGCAGTTTGTTCTTTTCATTTCGAAATTGCTCATCATTTAATTCTGGAAGAAAACATTTTAGATGTAAAGGAGACACAGCAAATTCCTAAATGCAGCATCTCTGAAGAAAACAAATACATTTGCAATATCGTGAAGAGAGTGGTGTAGCAGATGAAATGTTTGCTGTGGAGGGGTTCACGCCAGCTTTCTGCTAACAGGACCCACTGCAAGCATCCTCTACAGCATGCAGGCAACAAAACACATAGCACTGTTTTGACAGTGAATGGTCACTAATCAATACAAATAATATAATTCTTTCTTTGCTGCTTTTTAGGAGTCGATGCCCGGATCACAGTTGTACCAGCAGCAAACAAATAGACCCTCGCAGACTTCTAGAGACCATTCATATCTTCATTTTACAGTGAGGGAAACTGAGGCGCCAAGACTTGAGCTGACACTAATCAATGGTGAAAAGATCTTTGGATCTCAGTGCAGCCAAGGTTTACCCTCAGGAGTTTTAAATGACCTTCCCAAAGTCTTAACAGAGTGAACCTGCGACCAGTAGAAAGCTGTAGCTACAAGACCAGCAGTGCCACATCAGATCATCCCTGCTTTCCATCTGAGGATATTAGCTTCCTCCAAAGCAAAAGCTGAAAATGCAAAGATGCCTAATGTGTTTTGGACATGTACCCACAAGCCTGATAGGCAAAACAACACTTCCCTCTGCTTATTCGGTTTCATTTCTTTTCGCGTGCACCGGGAGAATCCCACCAGGCAGTTTGGTAATTACTGCAGGAAAAAGCCCCCCCTTGCCTTCCACGTTCACGCAAGAGCCTGAGATGTCTCTCAGGCTTTCACCGCACCCCTCCGACGGCACCACCCCGGTTTCACGGCACACGTGGACCACGAGAGGCGTCTCCCCGGCAGCCCGCACCACGGCTCTGCTTTGCTTTCTGAAAGGGCATTTCAGGAAGGCAAATCCTGAGCTTCCGCTGCAAGTTTAATAGAGTTTGTGAAGTCTTTAAAACAGGCAGTTAAAAAGGTATTCGGCAATTTCCCCGAATACCTGAATTTGTGTGCAGCAAATGATACAAGAAGAGAGGTAGAGAAGAACTTGTTTTAAAATACTGATGTCTGCCTCACCTTATAGAACTTGATGGCAAATTCAATAAATATACATATTCTATAGCACCTGGAAAGGTTATTCACTGTCTGCAGGTAGGTGCGTGTTTTGCGGTAACGCAAAAGGAGTGTTTAGGAAAGAGGGAGTAGCCAGCAACCTTCTGGGTTTTTGTTTGTTTGGGTTTTTTTTTAAGATAAAGGGGAAAATACACCTGCCAAAGAAATGAACCTGGGTTGTGAATAAATGAACTCACAGAAGGAAGGAAATATTTGTTTAGCTCTCATTCTCTTTATGCTACACCTGGCTGCCAGAGCCACTGCAAAATTTCTAACAATCTTACCAGGCTATTTGCATTTAAATCGCTTTTCCTGGCATTATGTAAATCTCTTAGTAGAGCTGAAGTTTTCTTTTTCTCTCGGGAGCTGCCCTCGGTGGTTTGCTCTCAGTCCGCCCTGTTCTCCTCCCTCTGCTCCGCTGGGTTATATCAGCACCACATGAAGCTATTTGTGAAAGCGCAGCTCTCGCAGGGTTTGTCTGGAGCTGGGTCAAAGATGATGGTATGCAGATTTCTCGGATCTTCGTAACAAAATTACATCACAAATGAATTCAGGCTTGGGTCTAAAAGAGAGCGTATGCTTCGGTCCAATGTTACCAACATTCAGAGGTGTATAAGACTGTATTTCCAAAGTGACTATTCAGTGGTATTTTCACTACTGTCTATTTAAGGATTCTGCTGCCTGGGACTGCATCAGATGACTACTCTACCAGTTGAGGAACTGCGTAGATAATTTTTTAATCCAGAAGTTTGCATTTTTCCCCTCTGCGAATTTCAGGCAGCTGGAAATGGAGTAGCAGGTTTGCAGCTCCAGCTCCAAACCCAGAACTCTGTCCAGGCCTATGTAAAACACCTACATTTGGGCAGATACTTGATTTCATGCTGAAATTCTGTAAACTTGGTTTTGAATGGTGGATGCAAAAATTGCATAGCAGCAACAGGAGTCCAAAAATGGCAAGCAAAGGCAATGTCAGCTGTGCCTTCTACAGTCTTGAAGTCAAGACAGCGAAGTAGGAGCAACCAAGAAGATGTGAGAAAAATTGTCTGCTCTAATTCTGCCCCTGACTGGAGACCGCTCCAGTCCCTACCTCAAGTTACCACAACTCCAGGGCTTTCCTGATTAACTTCCTATAGCGTGCCTATGGACTGCAACCCAGATGAGACAGAGCGCGGAGGGGCTACGGCTCAAAGTCTTTTGATACTGAATATTCAGGCACTCCTAACATACTTCATTGCTTAGACGAGGTGGGGGTTGCAACACACCACCATTTGCCAATCTCATATTACCCAGAGAATGCCCATGTGTCAGGGAAATTCCCAGCTGGTAGGTGGGACGGGCTACTTTCCATAGGAGCAGCATAGGGAAATGGGAACAAAGACGTGGACGGGAGCCAGGGCTCATAGACACTACAATAAAGTTATCTGGATGTTTGGGTGGGCACAAGCACCTTAGCTTGGAAGAAAAAAATAATATTAAAGCCTCATTGTTATATCCTCTTAATATCGTCACAAGTGAAAAAAGAAGTATCTCAGCTTTAACACCAGACATCCAGTCAGAGAACATCACCTGGTATTTGTTAGCCATATTAGCCTAACGTTTTGCAGCCCTCTCCGGCAGTTGCAATGTACTTTTCACCCTGCTCTCTAGGTACCGTCCACTGGATATCCTATAAGGTTTAGTCTCTCCCAAGCAAACCACTAATGTTTGCCAAGTACTTTGAGATCATCTGATGAAAGGCTCTATAGAGCCACAATCTATTATTTCTTAGTCAGAAAAACACATTTGCTGAACAGGAAGAACAAAAGAATGAGCTGTGGGCCCCCAATAAGCATTCAACGCAAGTTAATTTGCTCAGCAGCTGTATTTTGCTGAGACAGATTGCATATTTTCATTGTTAAAATACAAACGTCCACTGGGCTTATATCCTTCGTGCTTTACATTGCTGCCTGTTACATTCCGAGTCTAGTCTAGTGAACAAATTCAATTCCTTTGATAAATAAGAGATCCACTCGAATAATTCTGCCTTTGTCCAGGCAAAAATTAATGAAGCCAGAAGACATACAAGGCTGCAGAATCTTCCCCCTCATGGAAAAAAATAGTGGAAATCTGGCACCTAGCGAGGCAGGCAGTATGTGTGAATCATGGCTGCCTGCCGACGCGCCTGATTCAGAGCAAGGCAATAAGAACAATAATACTGCGCTACACCAACTAACCTTCCAGCTTAGTCACAGTTTCACACAGCTAATGAGCAGAGGGAGCAATGAATCTTCGATTTACGGTGCTCTGTTCCGATAGATTTAGCCTGAAGACAACAGCAGCACAGCAGCATTTCCTTGCATCTCTAACGACTTATCTTGTCTTTAGGTCCTTTTTTTTTTTTTTCCTTGTCTTTCCCTACATCGGTGAGGTTTTCTTAAATCATTATTGCATTTTTAAAACCCTTGTGGGTAAATTCTTATCATCAGCTCCTACAGTAAAAATATGGAGTAATACCCATGAATCTGCCAAATTTTGCTCCTCGTTGTTTTTCTCATCTCCCTGTCTCTCCCGCATCGGGCTGTTTACACAGAATTATCAGGGCTGTCGTGCAATACTCTGCCTATGCGAGAGAAGATGCTTTGACTCCAAACCCCTGCTTTCATGCATACTTCTTTTGTAAATCGCCTCCTATTTTTAGCCCGGAGGTGAATCATTCAGGAAAATCTGATAAAATCCATTTAAACCACAGTTAAACTATCAAAACCCGAGCAAGTCCTAGTTAACTTTTAAGAAGTTTACACGTGTTTATTTGAGCTCACATGATTAAAGTCAGTGCGTGTTTATTTTAACTCTAACAGAGTGACTCTGGACTTAGAACCCGTGGAGAATCAGGCCCGTAAACATACCTGGCGTTACTGTAAGGAGACATAAGGAAGGCAGAATTGGGGGAAAAATGTCACAAACAAAACATTTCTTTGGGAAATGGCAGAGGGAAAATGTGCTACGTCGACATCAGCAGCTCAAATGAAGGGGGTTGCTTCCTTTGGAAAGGAATTGGGTTTATTTTGAGGACAGAAGTAGTGAGATGGCAACGCCAATGCCCATAGCACATGTCAAGCACAGTCTCAGCCTCGAGCCCAAGCGTGTCTCACGCTTGCAGAGCCGGTAGCCTGCTCCAGGTGAACTCCACGCTCCACGTGGGACGAGGAGGACAGAAGCGGTGGGGACAGGAAGGCAGCAAACCGTCACCACCTACCTCCATCTGCCTTCACCGCTGTCAGGCAGATAAATCAGCCAGGCTCTTCTCGGGGAAATACGTGACATGCTGCGAGGTAGAAGGGATATAGGATGCTGAGATACAGATGTCTACCCTGCAGGTGCGCAGTGCGCGTCTGCCAGGTGCCAGGCTCCAGCTTGTTCTGACCCTGCTTCCAAGAGGCAGATAAAGCCACAGACCCCATTTTTGTGAATTTATTATTTTTTTTAAGAATATTAGAAAGTCCTATGCTATTCACAGCCAGCATCTGTAGAAGAAGGTTGTGCAAAGGGTGCTCTGCACACTGGATGTGACCCATGAGACAATCCTGTCCAGCCTCCACCCACGTATAACATTTATATATAGCCCTAGAATAAACTCTTTTTTATAATCCTGCCACAAGCTGTCAAGCAGGGCAGCCCTAGACTAGATTTTGCTGCTGTTGTAGAAAAGGAAGAGCATGTCTCATTTTATTAAAATACTAGAACAAGCCTGCCATATCATAAAAATTTAAAAATAATGAAGAGTGCTACCTTACATAAAACATTGCCCTGAGCTGGCTTCTATTCACAGCATCCCAAATATACTGTAATCCCAGAACAAGCCACGGACCAATAAAGGGATCTGAAGTTGACGTTTTAGACACACAAATGCACACCTTCCACTCCGAGTCTGCATGCAAAAGCTGAACAAAATGACCGGTTTCTGTGCAATTAAACATTATACCCGTCTACCCACAACAACCTTTCATTCCACTCAGTTCTCACTTGCAAGCCTAATTTAATTAAGTGCATTTTTCAGAGATGCTCAAGGGAATTCTGTGCCCTTCAAAAATCAGTGGGACTCAGCTTCACCCACCATCTGCGCTTGTGAATAGCCTCTTCAAAACATCCACGTGGGAAGGAGCGGTACCTGTAAATACCTGGGATGTGTAAGAGACTTCCCATGGCATCGCTGGTGCCTTGCATTCTGGCTTCTCCAGCGCGGCTGTATTTCGAAGGGGAAGGCCCTGCCACACCACCAGGCCTGTGGGTTGGTGCTTTCCAAGACTTTGGGTTGCCTTGGTCCCTCACGCTAAAGCTCCCATTCGAGGTCCCTCAGAGTCAGCGCGGAACCAACATCCACTGCCTGTGGTGCCACACAGGCACGAGTGTGCTCTGGAGCACTGCTCTGTTTTAATGTCAGACTGGACAACACTTGGGGAGCTGTTTGAAGGTACCTGGTCCACAGCCCCACTCCAGATCTGTCTCGATGCAGCAACCCGAGCAGCTCCAGAGACGTTAACATCCCCAAGGCAACCGCAGTCTGTTTGTCGCCTTCCTATCTTTTCTCCACAAACACCATCATCTCCCTCCCTGCCTTTAAACTAACCACAAATATTTTGACAGAACTAGGCTAGGAAGCAATTACGTTTGCAGTTACGCTGGCATGTCAACGGGAACAGCAACCTCTTGGCCTGACACAGCAGCAGTCACAATAGCGTATCTGACTTCAGCCTTTTTATTCCTATTCCTTCTCCAATGACTGTATATCTCTACGATCTTTAATGGTAGTGGAGGAAAATCTCTTGGTCTGACCACATGATGCAGTCGTCACATGAACCTCAGAGCTGAACTCTCAAATATGAACTTCCAAGTTATATTGGCCATGCAGTCTTGAATCCAGAATCCCATCACAGCACATACATGACCAGTCTGACACTGGTGAAGGGTTATTTCAGCAGATTGGGGTCTGCCTGGCTACACGAGAGCTCTGCAGAAGAGGACCTGGCATCCTGGGGGATATCAAGTTGAATATAAATTAACTGTGTGCCCTTGCGGCCATGAAGGCTAACCTCGTACTGGGTTGTATTGGCAAGAGCACAGCCAGCCAGCCCAAGGAAGGGATAATCTCCCTCTCCTCAGCGCTTATGAGGCTGCATCTGGGGTACTGGGTCCAGTTTGGGGCTCCCCAGGATAGGGGAGAGAAAGGCAAACAGGAGAGAGTGCGGCGGAGGGGCACTGAGACGTCAGGGAGCCGGGACACACAACACACAAGCACGGGATGAGGACCAAGTTTCTTTAGCATTCAAGAGAAAAGGCTCTGGAGGTGTTTAATTGCAGTCTTCTCCAACCTAGGTAGAAAAACAAAGCCTGTCTCCTCTCCGAGATGCACAGCAAAGAGATGAGAGGCAACGGCCATAAGCCGCAGTTAGGACAATTCAGACAGGATATAGGAAAAAAAAAAATCATGAGAGTGTTTACACTACCCAGAGAATCTGTTCAATATCTGTCCTTGGAGATATTCAAAACTCGACTGGGCAAGGTCCTGAGTAACCCGATCTAACTTTGAAGTTGACCTTGCTTTGAACGGGAGGTTGGACTAGGTGACCTCCAGAGGTCCCTTCCAATCTAAATTATTCTATGATTTTCTGGAAAAAGTTCAGATGCAGAAGTTATCTTAAAAGCACTTCTCTGAAAGATTGAGCTAAAAATGCAGCAGCTCTCAGGAGGCTATAGCAATCCTGATAAGGTGTCTGGTATCCATAGCTGAATTCTCAGGGGAACAGCTCGTGGAACCGTATGGCTGCAAAACAAGAGGCTCAGCCCCAGTTCAGCCCTGAACGCTGAATCCTATCACCCAGACTGATCCAGCTCAATCCAAACAGTGCTCCCTCAGCTCTTCTCTAATGACAATAGGGTTTTTTTCTTTTAAGAGTTCAGTCTGCAGGGCTGTAACAACAGCAGTGCTTCCCCCTGTCAAATTCACTTTTTAAAAGCCGTATAAAATGGAGTGGAGAGATTATGGAGGGATATCTCTGCACAAAAGCAGGACCAAAGTAAATCTGTATCTACAGTGGGGCTGGGAGGGGACATCAGGCTGTTGGGGGTGGATAAAGAGATCCCAATTCTTTGGAAAGAGACACGGGTTACCTAGAAAGACCATCTCTCCTTTTCAGCCCCCCGGCTCTGGAGATGGGCACTCACATCCTTGGGAGCTCTGGTCCCTTGGCGCCAGGAAGGGCCAAAGATTTTGGCCAGAAGAAGAATATAAGATGATGATGGTCACATATCAGCCAACGTCCCCTCGGCCACTCCCTGTTCTCTGCACTTTTTAACTGACTTCCCTGGAAGCAGAGCTCACAGAAGTCAAAGGCACGGCTCTTTTTTTGGGTACCCAAGGCTTTGTCACTGCACAGAGGGGCCACGTCCCACATGGATGGGGACAGGGACAGCCTTGTCTGGCTGCACGCAGACCGTGGGTGCAGCACAGCCCTCCACACAACACTCTCCATAGCGCAGGAATGTCTCCACCTGCATTTATGCCTTTTGCAGCAAATACTTTCTGCCTTGATGTGAATTCACCGCTCCAAAAATAACTGTAATTACCCAAGAAGCAGAGGAGTCTATTTACAAGATTTAAAGGGGAAGAAGAAAGAAAAATCTCTTAGAAGACGACTTCCAACACCTGCGCCTCAAAACACAAAACTCAATTGAAAAGGGGCCGTTCGCTCCTCTGGGAGAGGCTGAGCCTGTTTGGAGGGGTACGCGCTGCTTGGTGCTTTGCCCGTGCCAACCAAAAGGAATTGCTCAAGTCAGACGGCAATAAATTATTACATAAAAACCAATCACTCCTCATGAGCAAACGATCTGGAGAGAGGAGGGGGCTCTGGCAGTGCTTGCATCTGTGAAAGTTTATAAATCACGCTGAGCATAAGGACAAAAGAAAGAAGGCATAAGAAAAGGGATGGGTGTGCACACAAGGCAGTACCAGAAAATAATAATTTAAACTAAGAAACTTGTTACAACAGCAGCAATGATTGCTGTCTGTCCAAGCTCTGAATTATTCAAAAGGTTCCTGCTTCACTTAATATCTCAGGGTATTTTCAGACCTGCCAGAAATTTCTGCTAGTAAATAATGCATCTGTGGTATTCAAACACACATGATCCCCAATTAATACTGAAGATTTAACACTGCTGATTTTGAAACAGGGGGAAGTCTGAAGAAGGCAAATTCCTACCGAGCTGCCCGGGCTTTCTGTCCTTCCCATTTTCACCTTTACCTTCGGGTGCTAAAATTGCTGGCCTCTCTTGCAGTTGCTGTTTTCACACAGGTCAAAAGGAGCTAATACAGCTGATTAATTCAGCTTTAGCCTAAAAAATAATTCGCAACAGGATTCCAGAAGGGGAAAAAAAATAAAGAAAAATGTAGGCGCCTCGATGTGCAGCATATTGAGCTTTTGTTTCTGCACTGGGGGTCGTCTGCCGCGGTGCCCTGGTGGCAGCAGCAGTACCCTGCAAGGAGCCGGGTGCTTCGGGCAGTGGGTACCCGGGAGCCGCAGTTCGTGGGAGGGGGAGCTCGGCGCAGGCGGCCACAGTCACAGCCCACCCCAGAGGGCTCTCAGCCACGGTCCTGGCCCCACTGACCTCCTCTTTTAGGAAGGTCAAAGAAAATATTTTAAACAGTTACCAAAGCATGATTAGGACTTCCCTAACGCACCTCTGCGTTCAACACTTGTGAACTTTGGTCCAAAACAAGAAACAAACCATCCAAAAGTTGCAAATAACCACGTTTGCACGGAGACATTAAATAATGATGACATACAAGATGCAAGACAGAGAAGTAGTAAGAAAGATGATACACATCACAGACAGAGTGGAGGCGGGCCGAAGGCTTTCATTTGAACTACTGAATTTTGCTGGTTTGGAGAAAATGCCTCCTGGATCCAAACTGCCGGTGAATCCAGCTCCTGCTTTACCTGAACTCAAAGCAAGGAGAATTCACATTCAGCGCAGCAGGTCCAAGAGGGACTTGCAGAAGCCTCTCCAAATGTCCTCCTCCTGTTTTAGTGATCGTTTCTATTCCACCCCACAAACACGGCTAGATTTACAGCTACAGAAAGAAACGGATAGGCTGTTCCTCTGGCCGACATGGCAATTTTAGGAATTTTCTTCTAGTCAGAGTGGAGGTTCAGCTACTTCTCTGGAAATGAAACCAGAGTTGAGACAGGAGCCCAACACAAGAGAGTCAATGGTGACCCGGGAAATGAATTAGTAAAGACAAGGAAAGGCCTACTTTTTTATGCAGTATCTGAATTTTTCTATAATCCAGACTTTATTTCGTATGTGGTTTCTTCTAATAGTATCTGAACATGTTGCTGTCTGTTTGTCTTCATCCCAGGGAGAGTGCACACAGTTCACAGCCTTTGTACCGCCCAAATGCAAACAGCAGCACCCTACATTTCAGCCCAGGCGGTCAGGAGCAGAGACATGGTGCTCACGTTCCAGGTTTTATATCAACCGAATTTAAGGATCAGGGTGTGAGATTTGGAGATTCCGGTGCCGGCCGCTGCCTGAGCCAGGGGGCTGCAGGAAAGCGCCCAGCTCCTACAGGGACTCAGGCCGGCTCGGCTCTGTCCTCCAGATGCTGGGTTCCTACTCAGCCCGTGGTGGTATCAGGTGGTTGTCCTCTTATTACTGGTCCCCTGGGAGACCGGCATCTCTGATTTCAAGGCATTTAGTCCAAACTTTTCTAGCCCTGGACTTTTTAAAATATTTTGTTTATCTTGCTGCTGTGGTTCCTATTGTTCCTAAACTGTTTTTCTTATTAAATTACAGAGGTTTCGAGCTGGAATAAACCTTGTGTCCGCTAGCGATTGGCCGGCTGCAGGGGAGAGAGCAAGGGCGAGGGGGAGGGAAAGCAGAGGAGAATTACAAGGTTTCAGATTCCTGTAAACAGAGAAACATTTTTCCAGTCGTCAGCCTGAGCCCAGTGGAAATAGGGCTTCAGTTTCCTCTAGCTGACGCTGGGGATCCGGTGGCGGTGCTGTTGACGTGCCTCCTTCTTCCCTCGCAGTCGCGGGATGCTGTTCAGCCTGCAGCTGACAGCAAGCCCCTCTGCTGGCAGTCATTGCCGCCCATTCCTTCTCCTGCATTTTCCAAGCGTGCCCTACTTGCAGCCCAGGAGCAGGTGTCTGCGCTCCGGGGGAGGGCCCTGCAAACGCGCCTGCTCTCCTCAAATCCTGCCTCTGAACTCCACCATGCGTTGCAGCAGCTCCAAAGTGGCTCTGGGGAATGCAGCTGAACTCCCTTAAAGGGCAGCATGAACTTATAGAATCGTAGAACGGTTTAGATCGGAAGGGATCTTAAAGATCATTTAGTTCCGACCCCCTGCCCTGGGCAGGGACACCTCCCACTAGACCAGGTTGCTCCAAGACCAGTCCAGCCTGGCCAACACGTATCATGCACAGGCACATGCTGGGACATGTGCAGTAATAATATTAATTGAAATCTTTTGCATATTGCTAACACTTGAGTTTACGATCCATACGTGTACCATTCATAAATACTGCACGTTCCTAAAAGGGCAAAGAATTACAGTGCTGCCTTTGCTGACAGTGCCAGCTCACACACTTAGCAGGAAGGAGTCTTGTGGTTAAAGCTCCCGTCTGGGCACCCGGAGAGGTTGGGTTTATACTTGGCTCTCCTACAGGCTTCCTGTGTCACCTTGCTGAGGTGACTTTGCTGAGTTCCCTCAGCCATAAAGGCAGCTATTGTGAGGTGAGGTTCAGACCGGTAAGTCACCCCATGACCAGCAAAGGACAGGTGCTATGGAAGTGATCTGGCATGTCTGCATGTGTATATGTATATATTTAGGTGCGGCACAAACGGCTCGCTAGATGGGGATTCAGCCATTCAAGTCACTTCCTAGAAACTTCTGTTTGTTTCGGTGGCTTTGTGCACTGCGTGATAACATTTCCTCGCTGTCGCTGTGGGCACAGATCTCCAGATGCACCCAGGGCAAACAGCAGTCTCTCCAAAAGTATTCCTGATGCACCTGTCAAAGATTACAATTAATTCATGACTGTTTGATGGCTTATGCTAAATGAGTTTGGCTCCGGTCCAGTTTCCATTGGCCAAGTGTCTCCATCTCAGGAACACCGTGACATTTGGCATTTATTGTCCCCTTGGCTGGCACTCCTACCCAGGGCCACGTACGGAATGCGTCAAGGGAACAGACTCGCTTTTCAGTCCCTAATCTGCATTGAGGTAGGACGGTATAGAGGAGCCTTTTGTTGCTATTCACGTTTAACTTCCCTCTTGAAGACAGATGGAAGAGGTTTTGGTTTGTAGCAGTTAATACAGCACCTCTCACCGCTGCAAAATCCTCTTCGTGCTTTATCTGACAATTCCCAAACCAGTCTCCTCCTGATACAAGGTGTTTGTTCACAAAGACTAAACCATCAGCTCTCCCGCGATGCTTCGATTAGCATGATATGATTCAGTAATTTCCTTTGTGGCGATCTCGCTCGCCCTGTCAGCACGTTCACTCAATATTGTTTTAAGCCCAGTCCTTGTGCGAGGGTAGTGCCTCCGGCCCCCGCTCCACACTGCGCCGCACAAAACAAGCCCGACAGCAGCATTCCTGCGCCGAGCGGCGCTACGTTCCCGGCGCACTCCCGATAGCCATGGCAACATGGCTTCCAAACAGCTGGCTACCTCCAGCCCTCTCTGGCATTCCTCCTGCTCACTCACCACCGTCGGTGCCACCCCGATGCCCGTGCCCGTCAGTGCATCCCGCTGCCCCACAGCTCGTACCCGGGGAGACTTTACTTTCTTCTGGGCAATGAAGGTTAAAGGCCACATTGCCAAAGTCACGTCTGTTCCTTGTACCGGGTCAGCTCGCTTTGCTGATACAATGGTTAAGCAATGAAGAGACAAACTGTTTGCTCTGTCCAAAGGAGATGATCTCATCTGGGATAGACTTTGCTTTTGTGTGCCATGGAGCGAGGCGGTGTGGGGCGAGAGCACGGGGAGCTCCAACACGGTGCATGCCATGGAGTCAGGTGGTGCGGGGTGAGAGCGTGGGGAGCTCCAGCGCGGTGTGTGCCATGGAGCGAGGCGGTGCAGAGCGGGGCTGCATCTCCTGCAGAGCCGCCCGTCCCCGGGCTTCGGGCAGCAGACTGTGTCTCGGCCCAGTGGCCGGGAGCAGGGAGAGCGAGAGAGAGAAAAAGCAAGCACAGAGGTGTGTGTGTATGGTCCTGAGGTTACTCGGGAGGAGGAGCAGGCAGGGTGAAATACACCCTTCAGAGATGAGACAAGGAAAAGTAGATATCTGTGAAAGGGCTCAGCTGAAGTTGCCTTTCCCGTGACTCCACTGGCAGCGATGCCCCGGATACCCTGGGCTGTGCTCCTGCAGATGGCAGAGGGCGGCTGGCATGTTGGCTGGGCCAAAATGTCACTGCCACCACTTCTCCAGCCCAGTGAAGAAGTGGGGCTGAAAGCCTGGCTCACTGGGTGCGTTGGATGTCTGCGGGGCCGAGATTTCACCCAAGAGCCCCTCTGTCATGTAATGCTGCAGATCCACTGCCCAGCATGAAGCCTGCAGGTATACCCTACGCTGACCCAAGCACATCCCACAGGCCACCTGCGGTCCTTGCCAGGCTTCGAGTATTTACTGGAGCAGCAGGACAAGACTGTATCATTGCTTCATCTCTAGAGACAGTCGCGCTGAGGGGATCAGAGCTAGCCCAGATGCACTTACTCCTGCCTGTTGTACCTCGCATACCTCCACGGACTTATCCCCAGCCCACGGGAGGACCTGCACTTCTCACTGCCATCCCTCCATGAAGGCAGCAGGCACAGGGTTTCTTTCCTTGGCTCCAGCCTGCGACCCAGAACTGAGGAAACCCCCTCTGTCCTGATATTCACAGACATTTGGGAGGTAAGTCTCAGTTTCCACCCCTGTAGAAAAGCAGTCGCTTTACACCCAAAAGCCACGCTGCGAGGCACCCTCGGCCAGCCCCCAGCGCCGTGGCAGGGTGGGTCCCCTCTCTCCGAAGGACAAGGACTTTCTCGGTGATGCTCGGCAGAGCGGGGTACACCGCCTGGGCAGGATCCCTCCAGCACCCACAAACCAAAGTTGGGCTCTCTCTCCTGATCAAAACCTGCCTCCTACACCCCAGATTCCTGAAATCAAACCCTTCTCAAGGAATGCGTCAGCACCCAGCCAGTGGGAGTGAAATGCCAAATTTTTAGCAGATTGGAGTTTATTTTTAAGCAGTGTCAAAAAAACCCCACCCAAAACAAAGCAGCCTCCCTGAATTCACACACACACACAGGAGTGAAATCAGCATGTAGAAACAACAAGCCCAGCACAACAGCCAGGCTTCGGCTCCGGACACCGGCGGCTTCCCAGGCACCATCCCAGCCTGCCCCAGCCACCTATCTGTGAAATTCCTCCGGGAGCAGCGTGGAGGAGACGGCCAGGCGGCTGCTGGGGAGGCGAAGCACCTGTGGATGGGATCCCAGTAAATAGGAAAACGGGGAGAGATGTGGGAACCGGTTTCATTCACCGGGCACACAGAAAGGCGAGAGCCGGGGGAGCGCGCTTGCGACCGTCGGGGTTTCCAGCATCCCTCCCGCTTTGCACCAAACACGAGCCCACTTGCGTCGCAGCCCCTTCCCTAGCCCAGGTGCCAGCTACGCTCAACTCCCCCAGATCCTCCCGCTGTCGGGGACACTGGGGGCACGCGGCACCACGCCAGCTCAAGCCTAATGTGTGGGGGTCTCTCACCCTCTTCCCCGCCTTGGTGTAACAGCGTATGCCCACTCCTCGCTGAGCATTTAACCTGTAACTACTCCGGGTGGGTCCTATTTCGGCTCCCCCAGCAGAGCGAGGCCAGGTGAAGCACCGGGCTCCCCAGCGGTGCCATGGTGTGAGCAGCCACAAAGAGGAGAGACCCGATGCTGCCGGCACAGGGCAAGCAAGAGCGGAATGTGGAGGTCCGGAGGGAGCAGGGGCACGGCAGGAAGGAGAAGCTGAGATGAGATCTGATCCCCAGCCTTTCTCTGGCAGGGCACACCGGCAACGCACAAAGGGGCCCATTCTCCCCCGGCGCTGCACCGCAGTGATGGAAGCGTCGGTACAGCCGATCCCTGTCCCTCCTGAGACAGAAACTTTCAGCCACAGGCGGCCAAGGCAGCTCTTCCAATCTCATCCACCACATCAAGGTCTGCCCAGGACCCCCGGGCACCTCCTTCCTCCAGCACAGGCTGAAATGAGTTTTGTTGGGGCTCTCCTCACGGCTTTGCTGTACTGCAGAAGATCAGGGGAAACCTTTGCTGCAATGAGGTGGGGCTCAAGACTGGGGGCGGTGGGAGGGGAATCGGTGGTTCTTCTGTACCAGCTCATACTGGAGGCTTTCCTGCTACCACTGTGCAGGGGTTTACTCATTTGTTTTAAAATGGGATGACAATATGTACTGGACCGAATTCTGCCTTCACTGCCCCAATGCCTTCCAGCTCTATTACCTTCCTTGTGCCTCTGTGGGTGCTTCCAATTCACCTTCCATCAGGATAACCCAACTGTATTTTAAAACATTCCCAATATTTATAAAACATAAAACTCCCTTTCCATGAGTCCAAGCCACTATTCCCTGTATTTCCGTTTAAACAGCAATGCATACATACATATTGTCAGAAAGGCAAATGCTTTATTAAATGATCCAGTCCACTCCTTTATATTTTCTCTTCTGGGGTTGCCCGTTTTCCCCAGGAAGCCCAAGATCATATGAGCTCCAGCTCATACAGCTGGAAAACTGGTCACCGACAGTGCCACTGAAGAGGGCAAGGTTGTCCACAGCTCATGTCCACAACCAACTGCTGCTCATCCAGATAGCGAGGATTTTTTCCTCAATCAAAGAACTCGGATATTTGCCAAGGCAAACTCTACCTGTGTCAATCCGCTACAGTTAACGCTGTAACGACACTGTAATAACACAGCAGTCAGATGTGCTGAACACCTGGAAGGACGGGAGGATGTTTAAACGAGGAGCCTCTGAAGAAGGCTGCGCCTTTACACAGCCAGCGCGTGGTAGGGAGGGCTTGTCCTGCCGGTCTCGTTCGAGCTCTTTGCTGGGGACAGCGAGGAGGAGCAGCTAAGCCACGGGCAAGTCCAGCCCAGAGGCAAATACCTCCGTCAAGAAAAGAGAAATAAATGCATCTGGCAGTAGCAGACCAGAGGGTGCAGGCTGTACCACTGCTGGCTGCCTCCTCATCCTCCCGTCCGTGGAGAAGCCCTCAGAGAGAGCTCACACCACACATGGGGCCAGGACCATTTCTACGGGCCTGCGGATACCTACAGCTGCAGATCAGCGGTGCAGAGAGGACACGAATAACCCCCTCATTAAGCTCCTGCCTTGTGCTACTGAGGCACATAAAGAGGCACCAACGTCACATCCCTGCCACATGCAAAGCTGTCTCCCTGCTGCATAAATCATGCATAGCCACATCATCTGTTATAGATGCACAAAGCCGTAATCGCTAATTATGCCGAGGAGTATACCATTACCTACGGGATACGACTGGTAGAGGCTGCAGTTAGCGACATACACATATGGCATATGTTTCTACGTTTACTGTTACAGCTCTGGGTTTTGCCTCCTTTAGTTTGCGGTACTTTATACATCTGGAGGAGGGTTCTGGGACTTTCCATTAAATTAACACCGATGACTTCTTCTTTATCACTGTAGGAAGGAACCACAGCACCAAAAGGGCCCATGCAAGACCCCAGATGAGTAAGTCCCAGATGACTTATTACATACAGGCTTTTCATAGACTATTTTGAACTTGGAAAGCAACTTAGGAAGCTAAAATTTTACCCTATCTACTGATATTTTCTGACATCTGCTACCCAAGCACATAACTACTGTGAGAGGACCAGAACTTGCATTTAATGGACTCCCAAGGCATTTTCAAATGAAGTTCAAATAGAGGTCCACGTAAACACACAGGACAGAACCAGTGTATGTCCCTCCCGTGCAGCAGCACAAATGCCAAGTGATGGGTGTACTGGCAACACTAGCAATATAACTAGCTGTAGCTGGGGTCCAGTTTGAAACCTGTAAAGCTATTTAAAAGCTGTGATAAGGGGTAGGAAGGTCCAGTGTGGAATTACGTTCTCCCACATACACCTGGAGGCACATAGGTGCTCTATCTTTAAATGTCATGGAAAAAAATATCTCAGGCTGAATAGCTTCCCTTGTAGCAGAATTTGCTTTAATGCTTGTCCCTGGCATCATTCACACTCTGCTGACACTGGTTTCCAGGCTTTGGGTACTGCTTGTGCTGCGCTATAACAAATGTATAGCGCACAAGGAGTCCTCTACTCTCTCCTGTATGTTCGTTCACCCGGAAAGTTCTTTACAAAGGCAAGTGTTGGAGCAAAGACAGTACTTCCAGATTCAAACCCAACAGCTTAAAACAATCAGGAGAGAGAAAGAAGTTTATGTTCAGACAAATAACTCAATCTGCTGTCAAATTCCCCACAGTGCCTTACCACATCTCACCTCTAGTGTGCTTAAACTCTGGGATCCAGCACTTGTGATCACTCCTGGCATTTCACAGCACACCCTGGGGGCCTTCGAGGTGGCCAGGACTGAAGTCCCAGGCTGAAACGTCTCCTAATCATTCCCTGTTCGCGTGAAAGTCAGTCCCAGAAGCTGCACCGATGTACACAAACCACTTAATCATGGAATACCTCCCATCTAACCTTATAAATGATCCAAACTCCCCGTTTCACTTTCAGAGCTCTGCTGCTGCTTTTCAGATTGCTTAATTCTGGCTTTGCAGCTACTCAGCTATTTTCTCCTCATCCACCTATTCAAAGCACAACCCAAGAATGCAAAGCTCATCCTCTTCCAAAACTATAGGCAGAGCTATACATCTCTGACGTCCATTTGCTGCTCCGTGTTCATTCTCATTACACTGGCATATAAATCTCTGGAGAGTTACGGGGGCAATCAGGTGCTTGCTGCCCTCAGACATTTCCCAGGGTGGAAAACAAAGGGACAGTATGTCTCTGATACCAATATACTGCCTGTGAACTTTGAAAGCAGCATAAGAAATGAGTCTAAAGCCTATCACCAGGAACAGAATGGCAGGATGCATTTTATATGGATGTAGTTGAAAAGTCTTCAGAGCTAATGGCTCGGAGTGGTTCGGGAAGCTGCCAGACTACAAAAGATGTGACTTTTTTTCTTCCTTCTCTATGGAGACCACATGGATTGACTGGGCTTGGAGCTCGCACGGAGCTGGCACTGGCACAACAAATTGCCTGTTGCGCGCATAGCCCAAATGCCCCGTGAGCTCTGTGGCACATATGCGATTTTAGCATGTTTAAAAATAGAAAACAAGCTTGAGAGCTGTGCGATATAAGCCGTGACCCCTCAAAAAACAAGCTGCAGGCTTCCCCGTGGCCCCTGTGTGCCCAGAGGGTGAACTCTCAGAGGTGCAACCGAAAACAGGCAACCATGAAGTAAGGGCGTTGAACCAGCTTTGTGCTCTCGAAGAATCTCAGGGGCCCGGAAAATTGAGTGGGCTTTGAGATGTGCGAGCCGACAGCAGCTCCCCGAGGGTGAGCTACGCGCAGCCCAAGAGAGAGGGTTGAGGTAAGTCCAAAGGTGAGACCCCGGCTCTGAGCACGGCAAGCGCTTGCTCGGCCTTCTTTGGGCTGGTCAGCACCACCCTCACCGCTGTTGTTCTGCGCATGAAGTGGGGACACTGATAACATTCCACAGAAGTTCAAAAGATTAACGTAACGCTTGCGCACGCCCTGGGAGTGTGGCACAGATCCCGCCGAGCCTCCTCTCTGCCTCCAGATTCCGCTCTGCCGTCTTCTCCGTATTTTACGTGCTGTAAACACGAGCACAGGTAGCAAAGCATAAGGGAAGGAGTGGGCTTTTTTCTCCTCCCACTCCCCAGATTTTAAAGAAAAGCTTTCCACAATGAAACAGCTGTTCCAGGAGACAGACAGACAAAGCACAGCCCTGCTCGTACCGGGCCCTGTTCCTGCGGCGGGTACGCACAACCACGGGTACACACAAGCCTTGGCTGACGCCCGCGAGTTGACCGGAAGCCCGAATTACGAACCCCAAGTGCCCAGCCTGTCCTTTGTACCCGGGGCGCTTGCTGCGACGCCGGCTGCGGGCCGCCGCCACGCAGAGCTCCCGCCTGCGCCATCCCGCACCCTCCAGCGGCTCGAGGCCGGAGCGCAGCAGTCCTTCTGCGCGCTGATTTATTAGCCTCACCCTCCAGTTCCCTCCGAGGTTGGGGGCGGCGGGACAGGCTCGTTTGATGACCTGCCTCCGGGGCTGAGCAAATGAGATTCATTAGGATATGCAAAAGGCCGAGAGCAAAGCGAGCCTATCTTTCCGTCTGAGCATCTGAGCTCCGCTGATCTGATAAGGGCGCGTTGCTCCAACATGTCTGCAGAGGAAGATCTGAAGCTTTCTTCTTCCCATGCATTCCAAGATAGTCATTGCAACTAATAGACAAATAGGTCAGAATAAATAACAGCCCCCTCATTTGCCCCAGCGTGCGAGTCTGGATGGCTTAAGTCAAGTGTTAATAAGAAAGAAGGCTGCCGTAACAAGATGTCCCGATGCACTGCAAAGAATACGCAGCAAAATAGCATCTTTCAAACAAATCTTTCACTAAAAGCTTGTCATTACCCAGACAGAAGAGACGTCATTTGCATAGAGAAGCAGCTTGAATGAGGTGATCCAAAACTGGAGACGTCGACTCACTGAATTGTTGTATAAAATAATACAGAAGTATATTTTGCTTAAGTTCACCATTTTCGTAGCAGCACAATAGGCAAAGTAAAAATATTATTCCTAGAGGGAGTGATTGGTTGGGGGAGCGGCAGCCTGTACTCTGTCACAGGACTGAAACACGGCCCGGCGGTGTAAGGGGCGATGGGGAAGGAAGACCCCCATTAGCGTGTGTGTTAATTGTCAGCTCCCCGTGCCAGGCCACACGGGTTTGAGATGGGAATGTTGGACTTGCCCCATGGGAATGGGGAGGAAAGAAAGGGCTGGGGCAAGAAGGACAGTGGCAAAGCTCATGGCCTCTGCTGGCCGGGCTTAACCCAACCCCACCGAGAGCAGAGGCGCTTACATATTGATGAGGGCTCCTTGGCTTTTTTGACAATACATTTGGCCCCTTTGCTGGAGGCGGTCAAAAGAAAACAAAAGCCGTTAGCGAGCACATATTACAAAAAGCAGCATGCTCACTTAAACCAGGGCGGGGGGGGGGGGGTTGGAGAACAGGAGCTGGAAAATCTAAATTTAGCAGCCGTTGGCTTCGGGCACGGCTCCCCAGCCCGTCGGCAGAGCAGGCGCCCTTCTGCGTTTGCTCCTACCTAGTGAAGGATTTTCGGTAGCAACCATCACCATGGTATCACAGTGCCGCTTCTCTTGAGCGATTTTGCCAATCCCTGCGGGTTTACTGAAACACACTCGTGACATTTTAGGTGCGGCGAAGGGGCAGGTGGGTGGGAGGGATGTTTCTTAAAGCACCGGCTCCTGGAATCAAAGAGGGGCAAATGCAGCACCTCACCTGTTTCTTATACGAATTATATAGCCCTCCTGGTTGCAGAGCAAAGCTCGAAAGCTCAGGAAACCCAGAGCGTCCTTGTCTGAGGGGACAGAGGAGGTTCTCACACCGTCTGCCCCCTGATTTTGGGGGGAAGAAGGTCCGAGTCACAGGATTCGAGCTCCTGGAACTGGCTGCAGTGAGACGGTTTCACTTCCCGCCTCAGACTGTCGCAATGTCCGGGTTGCAAACGGCAAGAGCAAACATTTTTAATACAATTTCCATGTTGATCTTTTCAGCTATGGCTCTCTTAACGCCCGCCCCTCCTGGGCCTGTTCTGTTCTTTGCGTCTTTCCTGCTGCCCACTCCCCGGTGATGACAAACCGCGAAGCATTTCCCAAGAGTGAGAAATCCTCACAAGAATCATCTGTTGCAAGCCCTGTCTGACAAAACCGTGTCAGAGCTTTGGGGACTTTCTCTCTATTTTTAATCGAGTGCATCTTTCCCTGGCGTTTCCCCCTGCTGGCTCCTGCATCCCTGCTATTACGGCGGATATTGGAAGGGAAGCAGTGCTCATGCCAGGATGTGGAAAAGCTGTTGTTCCCACCTGATTCCCCGCGAGGACTGCTATATAAGAGGCACGTACAGGGCATCGCTGCTGCTGGAGCACAGGGCTCCTTTCCTCTCTTTATTCCCCCCATGCAATCAGCATTCGTGATTTAGTCCCTTCTTATCAAGGCCTTGCAGTATCACATCTTGGCTTGGTATTTAGTCTTCCAGAGGCTTGAAAGGGCAGCTTCTCCTTGAGTTTATCAGTTCGTATGGGGGACACCGCTTGATGGTGTGCCAGCGAGCTTCTGTATGAAGCCTTTTATGTCTCGATCGAGTCAGCGTGTCTATTTAATTAAAGAGATGGTAATACAAAAGGCTCCTCTAGGATAAAATCTGGGGGAGAAAACGTGCTACCCGACTTGAAGGGGAAGCGGGATGGATTCGCAAACCCAACGGAGCCCGATGAGAGCTGAGGGCATGGTAGTGCGGGGCGGTTTAACAGAAGGGAAGGCAGCCGCTCTGCCAGCAGAAGCCCGTGAGCAGAGAACCATGGAGCACAAAATTAACACACTAGCTCATCAGGAAATGTTAATGTGGGCAAGATGGGGAATTGCTTCATATGGGCAAACAATCTGTGCAGAACGGATAAGCGTGATCAAAACCTGGTACAAATCTGGGCACGTTTCTCCAAAATCTGCCCTCTACTCTCAGTTTGAGGTTCAAAGACAGAAAACGCAAAGCCCTGATTAAGGTGTTACATCCTTATGGAAAAAAAAAAAAAAAAACCAAAACAAACCCCAAACCCATAACATTTTGCTGAAATGAAACAAAATGAAAGCATCCAATAGGGCTTTTCTAGAAACAACTAAGCCACTGCCACGCAGATCCCAGGAGGGGAACCTTTCGGCTTGGAGTAAGTGGGTTTGGGTTGGACCTCCATGTCAATACGCAGTCAAGGAGCTGAACAAGCATAGAAGCTCTTGCGTTCCCTGATGGTTTTTATTTTTGTCATTAAATCCCCCAGCAACACTTTTCAAAGCAGGAACACTTGAGTGCTTGGACTTTGCCTAATCCTCACTTTTCCTTTCCCTCTGCTTAGTCTGATTCTGTCAAACAATTCCCTCCTCTGAAGCAAGCTGAGCCATCTCCTTCAGCCATTCCACCGTGAGCCGTGGCAGAGGGAGCCAAGGCTGTGTGCATGAGGGAGACTGCTCCACGGGGTCTCCAGGGCCAGGGCTGAAGCAGCAGATCCTGCCCAAGGGCAGGGCTGACATCCTCACCACATTGCAGGGGTGAAGGCGACACCTGCATTTTTAATGAAGTTACAGCTATCGGGGTTAAATAGGTTCCTAAAAACTCCAGGAAATCCCTCATTTTCATGAGCTGAATATCCACACCAAAATATTAAACATTTTAAAACTGAATAATTAAGTGTTTAAAGCAATATAGACTCATTATAACAACTTCCTTCTCTTCAGAACAGTTCTCCTAAAACCAAACATCAGCTGCTAATGAACTCATTTCCACTACAAATTCTGGCTCCGCTTTCACCTACTGACCTCTCCTGAAATTTAACCACTTATTCTCCCCGACCTCCATCATTCCCCATTGCTCCCATACGTTTCCCCTAATGGAGAGCTGGGACCCGCTTCCCCCAGCCACCACCTCACCTCTACCCATCACAGCGCCAAGCAGGGGCCGTTTCCCCCTTCGCAATGACAGTAAGGGAAGCCAACACCACCTACAGGAAAACCAGATGCTGAATTTAGTCCCTTTGCATTTACAGCCCTACCTGGGCGGAGCAGAAGGTCCAGCCTTACCCATGTCTTACAGTCAGAGAGACTCCAGTTTCAACATCCCAAATGAGCAACTGCTTTATCTCCTGCTCAAAGCCTGTCTGGATAGGGCCACAGGCAAGGTAATGCACGCAGCACTTCCCAGGAAGAAGGCCAGAAGAACATTAAAAAGTAATTGAATTGAAAGGGGAAGAAGAGGACAAGCTCAAAGAAACCGAGGAAAAAACCTGAGGCATGGCAGTGTGTGAGCCCACTTGTCTGAGAAGACCTAAAAAAAAGGTCATTTTGAAGCAAATGAGGAAACTGGCTCTGAAAGGATTCTTTGAAATGGTAGCAATGGCGGGGAAGCAGTCAATGGCACACTACAGACCCACCACTGTTAAAAGGCGTGCGTTCAGATGGAGGGTACGTCTGCAGATCAACCACGGTGTTGCCTCCCAAGTCAAGGCTGCACAAATTACAACAAGGAAAGGTTGAATCGACACGTTACCAATGCAAAAGTAACCCTAAAAATATTAAGAACACATGACGCCTTACGTAGTACTTATTTTAATAAAAAAGTGCTTCCTTTTCATCCAGAAAGACTCCAGAATTACACAGATGGTTAAAACATATCTATAGTAGTGGTAGTAATTTAGAAACCTCTCTGGAGGAAAACAAGGTTTTAGCCTCTTTTTTTATTTCTTTTAAATGGCAGCGAGCTGGATTTTAAGGTGGAGTGAGTTTATTTCTGTTGTGCCTGCCGCAGAGAAAGCTCCGTAACCCACAGATAATGCCAGATGGTGAGCCATGCCCAAATCCATCAGGCAGAGGCCTCAAGAAGAGGTTCAAAGTATAACTGGGGATTGCATCTCTCGCGCAAGGGGCAGCCAACAGACACAAAACCAGAGTAGGTTGGCTATAACTGTGATAGCACAAATCCACGGGCTGCCGCCGTGCTCCAAACAGCTCTGCAAGTGGCCCAAGAGCCTCCTGACCAGCCTACGGGACAAAAGATGACAGAGAGTAAGGAAGCCACACGTGTTCAGTGGCACGGCTGATTCAGGGCTAGTTTTATTGAAACCCCCGTTAACTTATTGGTATATCATTAAGGTGGATGAACGGTTGCATGGTTCAACAGAGCTGATAATCCTTTGCCTGCGGTGCAGTTGCAGAGGGTATAACATTTTCTAGAGATGGTGGAGGGGACTCTCGATGCACCATATGGTCTCCTCCAGCCCTTGCACTGCGCCGAGGCTCGTGCTCTCATGTGACACACCATTAGCGAGTCACATGCAGCAGAAAGCAGTTTTATGGCCAGATCCCGCTCTTAGAAGCTATGATGACTAAACTAGCTAATCAAATCAGCATAAATTTGCAAACACCGTTTTAGCAGCTGTGACCGTAAATATCATCAGCAGAATGTGAATAATCCCGCGCACAAGATGAGTTGAGTAATGGGTTCCCAATGGGCGTTGAAGCCATCAGTCCGCTGCCTGGCAACTCAGAGATGGGGGCGAGCGGGGCGGGGGGTGGGGGGGGAGGTTTGATTATGATGAGCCTGAAACAGCAGATGCAGTTATCACGACAAAGCAGCTAGAGCACACGCATCAGAAAAAGAAAAAGAAAAAAAAAAATCATTTACTGAGACAAGTAATTGCTGTGGATGCCCTGTTCTCGCCCCGCTGTCTCCCAAACGCAGGCACATGTGCGCGTTCCGTGTGGAGGGATGTGTTTTAGCATTCCCAAAGTGACTCATTTGGCATTTTCCAGGGATCTGCAATAGACTCCCCGCACACGCGTACCATTTTGTCAACAAGCCATAAAAATAATCAGCCGAGGTGAAATTCACTGAGCGTGCAGACACCAAGGCTAAATTTGTTTTTAATTTGTGCCAGCTTCTGCTAATGGGAGCCAGGGTGCGTGGCTCCCGGCACTAACAAAGGGGAGGGCGGGAAAAGCTGCCGAAATTAAGAGTACGCGGCAGTCTTAACCTCCCCTCTGGTGAGGAGCGGCCACGCACGTGGTCCCAGAGCAGATGGAGCGGGCTGGAGTGGGCACGGCCACAGCGGAAGGACTATCCCATGAATGGGTCTGCCAGGGGCCCTGGGGAGAGGGCGGCTGGAAACACGGCCAGCTTCTCCCCGAGAAAAGTGCTTTAGCGAGGGAAGCGGCTTTTGCGGCTCAGAAAAATGAATACACCTCCCTGCACCTGCCAGCACGAATCTGGCTCGGCTGTACATATCTGTTTGCAAAAAACATGGGAAAAAGACCAACCGTGATGTCTCAGGCCTGATGGCTTTGGGTAGGCTGTTAAAAATGCTTGGCTATGGACTCTATCCTGGTCTGATGACGATATCCCACCCCACTCTGAGGCAAAATCCAGAGTCTGGAGGGCAGGAGAAATATTGTATTACATCTTGCGTTGCATTGCGTAAAGGTAACCCGTGTTTGCCGGAGTCGTCAAAATCTCGTGAAGAAAAGTCTGAAGCGTGGGTATAGCTACAGGACAGCCGTTACAGCTCATGCCTATAATGCAACTTTTAGCTGAACTTTAGAGCTGATCTGCGGTAGTGTAGAAACCAAAGTGAACAAGGAATGTGAGCATTTCCAAATTTCCAAGGAGCTGGCAGCCCAACCTGGGCTTCGCCTTGCTGCAACCAGGCATATTGCTTGGAATACCAAATACGTAATACCCCAGACTGCTAGTTTAAAGCTTACATCCACACAAATGCATGGGCACTGCAAATTTTTGGTTTGCTGTATTTCCTTGGTTATGGTAATTATTGTTATATTTAGCTTTGAAGCACTTCCAAAAAACTAAGCTGTGCCCAGGACCAAGGGGCAATCTTTCTGAGCTCATAAATCAGGGGATTTGAATATATAGACTTTCCTAAGTAACTGGCAGCTATGGTGGATCCCACAAATGAACATGATGGGCTCGGTGCTTAGCAAATGGAGATGAAAGCTGAAGGGGGGGGGGGGGGGACAGGGAGGGGAGGGAGAAGAAAAAGCTCTTCCCTGGCCAAGAAGGAAAAGGGCAAGTGACAGAGCATCTTGACATGCTTATGGAGAACATCAAAGACAGGGGTGGTGCCGGTTGCTGGTTCCTCAGATCACGGCGGTCTCAGTTTATGCCAGGAAAGCTTGTACGAGCACTGGCACTGTGCACAGGGAGCGTCTCAGTAAATATGTGGAAACACCCATCCTAAGAACAGGAAAATATCAGAAGCAAATACAGGGGATCCCGCTGCCTCCCATACCAGCACTTCAGGTGTGTCCCTCAGCAGCTTTCCCTTGAGAAGTTCTGTAGTTTGCATTTGGTTTTGGTTGTTTTGTTTTGTTTGTTTGTTTGTTTTTCACTTGTGTAGCATTTTAAATAACCTCCTTCCTCCTAAAGGGGAGTTTTTCAGTGGTGTCTATGCACTGAAGCTACCTCAGCTGTTAGCTACCCACTGACCTGAAACACTTCTGCAAGACAACTACATGCTGCTGACACCAGATGGGAATGAGAAGATGGAGGGAAAAGAGCTGCATCTCTTGGTGCAGAAAAGAACTGGAGGAAGTCAGAACTGGGGAAAAGCTGGGCTCGAGCGGCAAAACCGGCAATATTTCTCCAGAGCACGGAGATAACTTGGAACAAAGGGGTGCGTTCAACACATTACATTGGGATGAGCCCCGTCTGAAAATATACACCGATGTCTCAGTCCAAGACAGCGTAGCCACCCCGAGCCAGACCTATCGCTAGTAACCAGTTTCTCCTTAAAAAAACACACCCCAACTGGAACTCCAGTTACTGAAGCCAGGATGGAGAATTACTGGCAGAACCAGTACAAACTCTGGCATGCGGTTTAAAGCCTTTTTTTCAAGGTCCAGAAGATTCCAGCTCGCTCTCTTCAGCATGTTTCACTGCAGCATCAGCCTCCGCATGCCTGCATTGTGGCTGGGGCCAGGGCCAGGAGGTGCCAGCTACTACAAAAGGTTGTTCTTGTGCTATTCCTGGTTTGATCTGAAACAAAACGTACTGGAAATTTTGGAAGAACATCTGTTCCCATCAAGCATCCAGCCCAAGCCTCCCAGACCCACAAGCTCTGGGTAATTCAATGAAGAAGCGAGGGCACATCTCAATTTGTAGATGCAGAACTTTGGGCGGTTTGCGCTGCTCTTTGCTGCGCACACAGGAACCCTGTCCTTTGTGACCCTCTGCACACAAGCAGCTCAGTTCGTGGGCTTTCAGGGGGAGCAGAAAAGAGCTGCCTTTCCCATATACATTTTTTCCCTAAGAGACATAAAGGTAAAGGATGTGTTTCCCAATTCTGAGAATACTTATATCGATTTTAATTGATTAACGTGCTTGCTTGAGGGGGAGCAAACACGGTTGTTATATATTTCTGGTGCAACAGCACATCCTGACCATCTTCCACCCCGGGAGCTGCCACAGGGCCCACGTGACAGGATCCTGCCCAGACTCCAGCCACTGGGTTCCTGAGATAACAAAACCTTTCTTCGGCTCCCTGTGCCTTCAGGCAGGGCATGACTTTGGAGCAAGCCCACCCACAACAAGCAGCATGTCTGTGAGGAATAACCCAGCCGTGGTGCCATGTGATATCTTCCCCTTCCAGGGGAAGATCCAGGGGAAGATCCAGAGGAAGCGAGCATCCTCGAGCGGCTCCTGCGCCGCAGTGGGGACGCTGGGCTCCTCTCCGGCCAGACATCACTTGCCCAAGCGACTCCCTTTCGAGCTTCCCCTGCCCCAAGCCTGATGAAGCCTAAGTGTGCAGGGACGGTTTTTCCTGGGATTGCAGCAGCCCCAGACTGCACGGGGTCTGGATATTGCCACATCGCTGCAGGGACGTGGTGCATAAAATAGTAATTTGTGGTAAGAGCTCAGAGCCGAAATAGATTTGACAAACAAAGCAAGAGAAAACCTATTGCTGTTTCTGCTACAGCATGCTAGCACTGAAAAATATAGACGGTATCTCAGTTATAGTTACAGCTGTGATATTTGCCACACTCTTGTGCCTGTAAGGCCAATATCGCAGCCGGTCCCATCTAGGCAGACGGGGAACGAGCAGAGTAAACCTGGGCCCATCCACCCTACCCTTGGGAGCTGTGTCTGACAAGCAGTTTACAACCGACATTCAAAGATAAACCTAAATTAGGTGACAGTTTACCTCGAAATGCCATAAACCCTCGCAGTTTAGGAGGTGGCTGCACCAACCTCCTCGCAGCCGACTGGGGATCTCCAAGAGGGGCAGTGGGCAGGGCTGAAGGCAGGACCAAGGTCACCAGGGGGACCAAGGGAAGGGGTTGGTGGGTCAGAGCCCCTCATTTCCCACATTGAACCTCCTGTGAGGCCGAGCTGCAGCTGGTGGAGCAGGATGGCCTCCTCTGCTCTCCACCCGTTGCTATTACCAGGGAGCACACGACAAGAGGGATTAATTCTGGATAAATCCCCTTGCGAGAAAGAGGATGCGAAGTCTTCCTGCAACATCCCAATTAGAGAGGGGTGCACGCAGCAGAGTTATCTGCTTCACACTCCATATTTTTCCCCAGCAGCAGGAAAAAGGATTTCCTGTTGCCCACTAAATCATCAGTGTTTCTTGCCTGGCTGTTTCAAGCACAGCTTTATTATCACTTACACTAACTTCTGGGGGCACTGTTATTTTTTTGTAAGAGAAGACCAGAGCTGAACGCTCCATGATTCTTTTTTTTTTTTTTTTGGTCACCCACTCTGGTTTTGTTTCATTTTTTTCCTGATAGGGGAAACAGTGACTCTTCAAAGCAGCACATTTGCTGTATGCTCACTCAAAAGAAATTAAGGTCCTGTCTATGCACTTTCCCTCAGAAAATGCCCCCCAAGGTTGCAGCATTAAAAAAAATAAATCTGATTTCACAGAAGCACAAAGGCACAAATTATTTCAAAGCAAAGCCATGCAAAATAAAACCTACCATTAAATACAAGAAGCTGGAATCAGAGATCCCATCTCTGATTATATTCATTACCCAACAGAAGTTTTGCCCAAGTCAGAGCTGCTGGGTCACGTCCATTATTTTCTCGCACATACCATTAAACCAAGCAGGCTCACCAGTGGGACATCTTGAGCACATATGGAAAAGGCTTTGACATTACATGTGCTCAATCCTCACGTACAGGGATATCTTCTCCTAACAGGTATGGAGGAGACTGCACGACTGGGTGCACTGGGGTCACCTATCTCAGAGCAGAGGTACAGAGATGTGGCTGTTACCCGTCTACCTCTCTGTCTGTGCCAGACACATCCGAGGCTGAAGGCAGCCCACGCTCCCGTCTCGCAGGCGCTGGGGCTTGGGTTTGGAGGCCAGCACGCAGCCTCACAGGTCTCAGGGCTGGGAGCGTTTCACCGGCACCGGTGCTGCTGTGGGAGGGTTGGGACTCGGTGAGGCTCGGGAGTATGACAGTTATGCTTCACTCAGGTTAGAAACAATAGGAGTAAAACCAAGCTTGAACGCAAGTACGCCTCCACCCAAAGCAAAGCCATATGCAACTCAGCTCAGGAATGAGAACTATGCAGCCAGAGGTTTCCTCTAGTTATTGTTTTGGGTTTGGGCTGCAGCGCGCAGGGAGGGGAGGAACAAAAAACACAGAGGGTGCGGGAAAGAAGCTGAAAGCCAGGCACGGCCGCGGGAGCCTCAGCCCGACCTCAGGCCCTGGTTTCAGGATGCAAGGCAAGAGGCGGTGATGCTCTCTGCAGCTATTCTCTTGCCCTCCACTGCTCCTCGCTGCCCCTGTATCGCAGCTGTACCCGTACAACAGTTGATGCTCGTGCGACATCGATTTGATTTGCACAGGCACCTATCAGTTTTGCACGTTCGCTAGACAGCAGAGCAGACGTGGCCATGCCTAAATAGGAACTGTATTAAAAAGAGCAAACTCCAACATAATTCTTTTCTCCCAGAAGGATACACCCGAGAAGACCCCAAATATTCAGCTTGCCATTTCAATTTAAAAGATGAAACCTGAGGCATGTTGTGCGCTGGGTGAGAGATAGTACAGTTTTTCTTTCCCTCTGGTCCAGATTAGGCTTAACATTTTTTCAGCCCAATATTCTGGTGCTCACCACTACCTTCCCAGACCTGCTGGGAATGCCAGGGCTGTGGAGCAACCAGTGCAGACTCATGGACATTGACCTCTTCATTAATAAGCTTCAAGCAAACGGTGCCTGGAATCAGAGGTAAGGGATTGCACCGGCCGGTTTTCCTTTCCAACACCACCGCTGAGCTCCCAGCAAACAGCAATATTTCACTGGGTGGAAAGTTAGCTCACCATGCTCCTCATCCCACATCCTAGGTTTTTTGGTGCAGACAGTAGAGACTCAAGGAGCAGTGGTTTTGTAATTAAGCTGATTTTAGCTCAAACTGCCAAGGAAAGGGGTATTTTCACTTTCTCCCCACTCCTGTCCCTACCTTTGTCCTTCAGTTGGCATGAGCGTCGGCCAATCCAGGGAACTGATCCAGCTGGAAACGATCTGTTTGTCTTTTCCCTTTCTGCTGGGTTAGTTTTCAGAAGGATCAGATTCCTAATCTGGCAGATCACTCGAGACCTGATTTTGGCACCAGGGAGAGCACATAACCCAGCAGCACGGACTGAGATCAGCTGAAACCAAGCATAAACCTACACCCGCAGAGAACATCCACAGACCACCCTGGACCCACCCATGCAAAGATCCTCTGTCTGCAGAAGGAAAGAGGCTTTTCCCACAGTACTGTTCTGCTCCCAGAGGGGAGCAGGCACGTTTTGGGTAGCGGTGAGACACCACCTCCCATCTCTACCTGCACGTCCCTCGCCACTGCTCTGCTGCCCCTTCTCCTCAGCTCTTTGATAAAGCCCAGCGCTCCGCTCCAGCCTTCCTCTTGGATCAGTACATCTTTCTTTAAACAGTACCGTGCCACTTACCCAGGTACCTTCTGTCCTCAGGGACCCTCATGTATTGACCAGCAGCCACAGATACGTGTAAGATATGCATGTGCATGCCCAGGGCGTGCAAGCACAGACCTAAAATACCACTGACGTATTCTGGTTTCCCCAGGCTGAAGAAATGGGCTGTATTGCTCTGAACCATTACTACGGAGCACACAGTGTTTCTATGGCTACACCTTCCCCGGCTTTCACTCCTGCTTCCACCAACACATTCGCTCTGTCTGTCTGTCTGTCTGCCTGCCTCTCCCTCACACGTACACACACACGAACTAGACATCCCTCCTTTCCTCACTCAGCCACCCCCTCTCCACTCCAAATATCACCTCCGCTCTTCCTCCCACACACAGCCTAAAAAATTCGGAGTGGCTGTTTCCCGAGCCCCAGCAGAAGAGGGGGCAAAGGCTTCTGACCCAAACTAGTTTCAAATGCCAGCGATCCCACAGCCGGTCTCCTGAGCCTCCGAGCCTATTTACAGCAAAGGTGGAGCTGGTAGTGTTTACTGGAGATCTTTAGTGTTATTTATGGTGGCCCGAAAGCAAAGCAGCCTGCAAAGGGCAGGCAGACCCCTTCGTCCCCCGAGCCGCTCGCAAGAGGCTGGAGAGCTGGCGTGCTGAGTGATAATAAAGACGAGAATATCTCCCAGGGATGCTCTAACAAGAAACCTCGTGCAGAGGGGGTCAGCAGTATCTTGGCCTCAAGGTGACTTGTTTAGCAGCGTGAGAGGAAGATACCGGTCGGATGTTGGGGAAATGCTAATGGCTGGGAGCAGCTCATGTCAAGCTGAATAAATCCCTTGCTCTCCATTCTGAAACACAATGGCACATGAATGACTAAGCAATTCTGATAACAATTCAATAGACAAACGTCAGCTTGCTTTGATTAAACATTACTTCTGGAGCTGTCTCAGGGCAGCTAAAGACACATCAGCCTGTCTCTCTCACCCCAGACCTCCCAGCAACCCAGCCAGGGCAGAGGCACATTTATTTCGCAACAACTATAACTGATTTTTTTCCAAAGCAATTGGAACTTCTGTAACATCTGAACTAAGTCTAGATTTATGCAAGCACAGCTGGGGGGGGGGGGGGGGAGCAAAATAGCCCCTCTCTATTTTAAGAACTCCGTTTCACTGTCACTTCTCCCTTGCTACATCACAGTTATCCCTTAGCACAGTAATAACACAGTCCAGTTTGGAGATATAGGTGGAACCGAGCCATGTAATTACCACATTTCCACATATATTCTTGTGTATTTGCAGTTCTGAAATAACACTCCCTTAGCGCAGGGTTAGTCCAGACAAACAATTTAGGAACGTGGCTAAAACATGCATCTAGGCTTTTATATGGTGCAGGTCTAACCCATTTTTTAATTACGCCCATATCTGTGCTGTAGGTTGGTCCTTTAAAAATGATAACCAGTCCTTTTATTTTCGCAGACAACATTTACGTGAGCAGCTTTTCCCGATTTGAACCTTCTACCTCGCCAACCCCCAAATCCGTTTTGAATGATGAAAAGAATAACCTCATCCGCACACATGGGCTCATGCCCTTGTCTTCAGCCAGTTGTGAAATAAGCTGCTCAGCGCTGCATCCGTAATGGGGACTGCAGTGCAGATGGCAAAAGCATAGACACAACTCGTGCTGTGCCTCCGCCAATAGAGGTGTATAATGCAAGCAGAGCAGCTCAAAGAAGCGTAACACACCGGCAGCGAGGAGGGGAAGAGAGGCTGCTACTCCTGAAGCATTTTCACCTTTCTGTCTATAGAAGAGGCTATCTAGGGTGACGATAACATGGAATGATGTCCGGAAGATCCCGAGTGAAATACTGTCTCTGCACTGCAGTCCGTGGCAATGAGGATTTCACCCCCTGATCAATGCCAGGCTGTGTTTCAGTGATGCGTGTTGCTTTGTAGTTGAGAGAACGCAAGGAGGAAAGAAAGCAAGAGTCTCCTACACCTCCACCTTACTGATCTGTTCATCACTAAGAGGGAAAATCATCCCTTGCAAATGTCCACAGCCATCCCCAGTCCCAGGGGCCTCATTGCTGCGTTTGACCATAGTCTCAAACAGTGCGTGATAATGTTATTTCTCTAATTCCACTCTCAGGAAAGCCCCTCGGCTGCTCTTCTTTCTCCCAGGCTGATAAGGAGCATGTGGAAGTGCTCTGCCCTTGTATACACACAATCCACATCTACAAGAGGACGTCGGGTCTGTGCTACCTGGGTTACTGTACTGAGGCTATTTCTTTAGATGTGGTAATTGGCAGATGCTGCGTCCTACAGGCAGAGGTCTCAGAGGAGACATCTACACTGGGTACGCACAAAAAATTCATAGGGACGATGACTGCACGTTTGCGTATAGGTGTGTATACATACACTCGCACAGCAAGTAACTAGAAGACAGAAGAGTCCTGCTCGTCCCTAGCTGCAAAGGGGAATTCTCAACTAGTCTTTGCAGCTCCTATTTGATAGCACAAAGCCGCTTTGCAAAATCACCAGGTCGGCCCTTATAGCTTTGTTGGTTTCAATATTCTTTGAGAGTTTCCTCTGATGCCTGATTTGCTTTATTAGAGAAACCTACTCAAAGGGATTTGTGTGCATGCTCAGCTTGATTTGTGAACTCCAACAGGAGGGGCAGCCAGTAAAATTAATGAGGTTCTGGGCAAATGATTGCACATGCAGACCCACAGACATAAAGCATTAACTGATTGTCTAATTAACAAAGGCCACGTGCCCGATTAAGCATGCGAACGCTGCTGCTTATACACGCACATTGACACACATTAATGTCTCGGTGAGGATACATTTGCGAGTGTCTGTTTGGAACGATGATGAAGCACGCAGCCTGCCTCCATAAACACTTTGCAGTATGCAGAAAATATACACATGAAATAATCTGCTGCCCATTTCTGTAACGAGCACGAATTCTTTCTGGAAAGCAACACAGCAGGTCTCCAGGCTCATGCGGGCAGTGCTTTAAAACCAGCTTCTAGAAGGGGGCAAACGAAGGACAAAGAGGCCTTGAAAGAAAAGTTTTACCTCCGTTTCAGTCATCTTGTGGTTGCAAGTGAAGGGCTGCTTTCATGTTACAACGTCGTCACACTAGGTGATAAGAGGTCAGGGGCGTGTGGTCCTATTCCTAACTCCGCTATGTTCTTATCTCATAACACTCACTCTCTCTCCTTCCCGATTAAAACTCAGGTTTTTTAAATTCACGGCTATAAAATTAAAAAAAAAAAAAAGAGAGATAAAAGATCTAAACTGTCCAATAAGCAGGAGCTAGGAATGGTGATGTCTCTCTGGGAGGTGGTGGTTATGGCACAAGATACCTGTTCTGTATCAGTTCACTTAACTCAATCAACTGTGGTGCCAGATCACATCGTTTCGGGACACAGACACGCTCACTCAGCTGGGGAGGCCAGGAAGGCAAAACCCTGGAAAGCTGGCAGCAGTCTCGGGGGGGCCAGAGAAGACATTTTCAGCAGCAGCTGCAGGCCCACGGCTGTGGTTCAGCAGTGTCACCGCTGCACAGAGCGGCGGCCGACCTGCGAAGGGCGTTCCTGAGAGGGCCGTGACGGCCAGGCAGCGGGAGAGAGCTACGGAGGATCCCCGTCTGCATGAACCAGGGAGGCAATGCGAACTTCTCCTCACCTCTGAGCCTTGAATGACCAAATCCTCCCTGTGCGCCTCCGCTATCCGCAGCGGGAACTGCACAGAAGATGCCTGAGCCTTCACTTTGCGTTTGCTTGTGGCTGGTGGGTTCACTGAACTGAAGCTCAGGGTTTCCCTCAAGCCCGTGACTCAGCCCTACTCCCCTCTAAACGCTTAGAAACTGTTTCTCCAAGGAGCCAGGGAGGCTGAGGGGGGTGTTAGAAAAACCAGGGATGTCTGCGGTGTGTTTCCTTGCTGCTGGAAGGTCTCCAAAGACATTTCAGGTGCTGATGAGACCTTCCAGCGCATCCATTTAGAGTCTGCAGTTTCCCTTCCTTCCTGCATTATTTACCATACAATCCCGAGCTGCTTAAAGGACTGTTGCGAGCTATTTTCTGAATCATCTTTTCCTCTCTGTGCTGTTTCATGTAATAATCTCTCCGAAATCTATTTTGGGAGAGGCGTTTTGCAGCAGAGGGTTGTTTTGTTTGTTTTCTCCAACTGTTTTGTTGCAGACAAAGAAAGTTGTTCCGTTAATGTGAAGCCGCTGACAAGGACGGGGTCACAGATGCTGTGTCCTGACAGTCACGCCTTGCCCGACCGTCCTCGCCGGAGTCGGGACGCGGAGGCTCAGAACGACAAGTGCAAGGCTGTGCCCATTAATTTGTTGCTGCAGAGTTGCTCCTGATTATCAGAGCTGCAGGCAAGGGTTTGTTTTCAGAGTTGCTCGGGGATGTCAGGTCATATTGATTTCTTGGAGCAAGGTCCCCGATAAAGGTTTGGATAGCTGAATTATACTATGCGGAGCATCTTGGCAGTCTGACTATTAAAGGAAAAAGAGCGTGGACTTTGCAAGCAGCTGTGAATGGGAAAAAAAATTTAAAAATAACAACAAGGGCTATATTTTGAGCCGACCAAATTCGAAAATGTTTCTTTCAGAAACACCCAGAAGTCCTGAGCCTTTATACCCCCGACCTTTTCCTGGAACAGAAGACACATTTTGCATCAGAGATACTACACTTAATTTGCTACCCGAACTCAAAGTTTCTCAACCACCCAACATTTATATTAGCTTATTATTTCAAATTTAGCTGCCCTGCTCTTATCCCGAGAGCATCTGACTGAGAAGTGATTGCACTTCCATGCCATACGTTCAAAGCCCAAGTGCTTCGCTTGCTTCAGCAGTTTTTGGCAAAGTTCAGTGCAGTTCTCAGCTTTGAAGGATAATTGCCCAACTACAGCAGTGACTCCGGTCTCCAAAGGCCAAAAGGAGAAAGAGAAAGGAGGGAGGTGGGAGGACAGCTGAGGATAGCACATTTCAGATGTGGGATACAATTATCTCTTTTTTGGAAGTCTATTTCTGGGTACTGCTGGAGAACCGGACAGCTAAAACAAGAAAGCAAATATAAAATGAAAGATCACATTAGAAAGCGCACACACCCAGACACCATGGCAGGCAAGAGCTGGGGGACCTGTGTAATCAGAGCTATAACGATTCCATAATTTCACATCCAAACATAATTAGTTGAGGTATGTTCTTTGACAGCTAGAGATTTGCAAAATTAGGGTCAAGCAGGTTCATTTTTTTAATTGCTCTCATTTCCCCCCTCTGTGTTGTTTCTTGTCGCTTTATGGACTCCTCCCTGGGCCAAATTCATCCCTGGGGTAACCCCCTTTTAAAAAAAACTCCATGAATTTGATCCTTTATACCTTGGAAGCATGGAAACATGGCAGCAAATTGCTTTTTGCTTGCATGACCGGCCTGTCACATGTATCGGCACATCTGAAGGACTGCGTGTACGGCTTTCCAGCCATAAGAACACAGTTCCCTGGGAAAAAAAAAAAAAGTCAAACCATAGGCTACTCCCTGCTTTGTACATTATTGCCGTCACCTGCAGCAAGAGCAGATAGTAAGAAACCAGCCTGCCTAATTCCAGCGAGATTAGTGCCCACAGTTTCAGATGGCAGCAGAATGTACAAGGCGTGATTTAAATATGCAGCCAGATTTCATTAACTAGTTTGATTCCACCCAGCTGCACAAGCCAGGACAAAAAGCCCTCCACGTTCAGACATCCTGTAAAACAGCCTCTCTCAAAGATGATGCTCCCTCGGTGTAGACACATGAGACATTTGAATTGTTTATACATCCACTCGCACGGTACTTACTTGATGACCCTCACTTATCTGAGGCAGAACTATATCATCCACAGTCTATCAATAGACTTAAAGTTCCCGTGATTGCCCAAAACACGCATCACTCGCACTTACTCCATCCCTGGGAAGTGGATAACAAGAACTCCACCAAATAGACCCCAGGTCTGTGCAAACGGCTCCCCAGTCAGAAGTCACAGGCCCAGGTTAGGGCTAGCGGAGCTAAATTAACTGGCCAGGAGTGAAGTTTCAGCTTGCATGGAAACAGCCAAAAAGAACAAAGCCGACAGCCCCAGCGCAGCAGAAAATTAAAAAGCCCAAAGGTGTGCCCAGCCCCGTGTTGCCTGGCTGGCACTGTTGGTACGTGCCCCCCTTGGCACGCCGCACCGTAAATACAACGGCTGGAAATTAATGTGGGCGTAAATGGTTTGCACACACGTACAGGTACAAGTTTTCTGTGCCCTTCACCACGATACAAACCCCTGCATTAATTTCCTAACGAGGCGACAGGCAGAAGCACCAAGCGATAGAAACTTTACATAAACACACCCACAAGCAGCAAACATCCCTATGGGTGTTACTTTGACAAATTTTATGAGTTTGGGGAGGGTTTTGTTTAGGAAAAACGAAAGACAGGAGATGTGAATTTTTCTGGTAGGTGCTCTGTGCCTTCTTCACTGCAAATCCTTTCACAGTGATTGATTGGGATATCTGAGGCCACAGTAAAGCCTCAAGTAGCTTGTGATGAAGTGCAGATGGGTCACATGAGGTGCGATGGGGGGGCAGAGATTATATTTGTGCAGCACACAATGCTTTGGCATCTATTATATTGATATTTGCATAATTTATAAATATGCTGATTTTATATGTGAATATTTGTCCTCCAAAATAGCAGAGTCCTTCACAAGACACAAGAAATACAGCTCCTTAAAGGATACAGCAACCCACACCAAATGGCAAACTGAAATTTGTGGCAAGGTCACCGGGACACAAGTTTTACTCTTCAAAAAGATGTAACGCTCTGTAATGTCAGCACCGATTGCATTTTATATCATCATTCATAAAATGCCCTTTATTCAAAGAACAGCCACATGAAAGGAGGATCAACGGTGATGACCCTACAGAAATTTCAATGGTGCTGTTAGATGTCTTGATTTTGAAGCTGTCCCGTAAAACTAGAAAATACACGGGCATCGCATGGAAGATTTGTCTTAGAGGACCTGAGGAAGAAGCAGTCAGTATCCAGGCCCAGTGCCCAGGTCTGGAGTGGCTACATACAGTCTCTCACTTCTCCAGCCCGCAACCTTTCAATATCACCTGGAAACAGAGTGCCACATGTCTCCCGGTCCCTGTGATGGCAAACGCAGCAGCTCCAGAGCTCCTGAGTCCTGCCACACATGCACGCCCACAAAAGGCAGAGCAGTTGCGGGACAATTATACCCTGCCATTGCTGAAGGGCCACTTCTTCAAGCTCTTGCTTTAGTTAGATTCACAGCAGCACCCTGCACTGGTTCATCTGTAGAAGACCTTCCTCAAGCCATAAGGACTGAAGATCCTAACGATCCTAATGAAAGTTTCAATTCACCAAAAAAACATGGTACAGCTACTTTCACCCAGGGTCATTCCACCCTGAACTGCCCCCCACACCCACTCTACGTGCTTATGGGCACCCAGTGCAGCTTTTGAAGGCTGATACAGAACATAATGGCATGGATCTGAATCAAGATCAAAGTATGGGTGTTTTCTCAATCCAAACCAACAGGACCAGGTTTTAGAAGCTGAGTCCCATCTATCACCCTAGGAACCCACAGTCGGCGTTGCCAGGCCATTCTGCTGGCTGGCGAGGGAGGTCACTACCTGTTCCGTTAACAGAAGTGAGGAGCCAACCACTGAGATCCCATTTTAGAGGGCAATAAGATAAACTCCATTAAAATAGAATCTAGGATGCCAGGGGACAAGCTGAAAAGACATTATACAGTCTGGCAGCGGAGGCAACAGTGTTCCAAAAAAAATAAATCACGTTGAAGCATATGCAGCCCCGGTGAGGACACCTGAAGTTTGCACATATGGCTGCTCCACTGGGACAGGCCTGTCTGCTGCGGGCGTGCAAATCAAAGCGTTTGCATCTCATTACCCAGGCTGGGAGACATCACTCAAGGCTGGGATGAGTGGCTGAGATTCCCCCAATGCTGTAATGGGGTGAGAGTTTGGCAGCATCAGCAATCAGGTTGGCCTTTATCCTTCACAGATGTTGCTGCGCTAAGGACGAGGAGGTGTTTATTTTACAGGATGATGGTGTCTTGGCCTATGGCGCACAGCCAAACAGCCCAAGGTCAGCTCTCCATATATCGTAGGGCTTCTTTGGCATCCCTCCCAAGCAGCTACGGCATTCGTGGTTGCAGCCCTGGTGAGACAGGAGGGGAGGTGGGGAGCATCCCTACGAGGGGAATCCTCCAAGTCTGCAATGCCCAGGGTCTGCACAGCCCAAGGCGGTGACACCGGAGCTCCTCAGAGCTTACATGTCCAGATGGCAGCTGTGCATCAGATGCTTTAGGTACAATAAAAGAGAAAATGTCACTCTAATATTCTCACATCTCCTCTTCTTGTCATAACACCATTCATCTCCACCCATCCCACTTCAGGTGCAACTAGATTGGGGTGTGTGCACTGAAGTCCCCCTGGGGCAGCCTTGGAAAAGAATATTTCCAATCCGCTGAAGAGATTCTTCTCTCCGTGTGTGCTACAAAGCCATAACAATGTTTCCTTAATAAGGGCCAAATCTTGTCCCCCTTGTACCTCTGTCAATATGGAGTAACTGCACGGAAGCTGAGTTCCTAATAGTATTCATTTCTAGAACTGTCAATTTGCTATTTGAAAACTTTCTAAGTATTCAGAATTAACAGCTCTCATGGTTTCCAGTGGTCAGAATTAAATCAGAATCCAGCTTAATTTTAATCGAGAGAACAGAGGAGGATCAAAAAGAGGTTGGCACGTCTCCACCTTCGTGGAAAAGCTCTGACTATGAGGTTTCCTATTTCTAGTTTTGGGGAAATTTTGAAAGGACACTGCTCCGAGTACCGGCTTTCCATTTGCGCTGCACTTTCAAACACACAGCCCGCAGAACCCAGTATTCCCTAACCAGTACACGTGGAGGTCCCAAACACTGCCGTACAGAGGTTCCCGTTTGCTTATTTTAAGCACTGCATTAAGCAGCTGTCCCCAATATCTGCTACTGCCCGTTTTGCACTAACTCTTGATAAAATCAGGTCTCACGCTCCAAGTTTCTGTCTCAGCCCGTGATGACCCGATACAGTGACCACTAAGGAGACGTACCTAGAAATGCTCACCTTGAAAGCCATGCTGAGTTCATTGCATTTTAACAATGGGAAATATATATACTGCAGGAAGTACTGAAGCAAACAGCGCCTGATTACTCCAGAAAGGGGAGCATTAGGGAAAAAATTTAAAATGCAAATTGGCTTTATGTACCTTTGAACTGGAATATCCTCACCTTCAAATCCCTCCCCCCGAGCTTTAATGGGGACTGATAGTCCCATGTGCCAAGATAGACTGAACGCTATTTTTAATCACATCTTACAACCGCTCTGTCCCAAATGCTTTGCATGACAAAGCAACCGAGGGAGCAAAATGAGAGGAAACCGTGATGCGGAGCTGCAAGGCGAGGAACAGATCTGCGCTTCGGATCCAAAGCCCTCATAGGAAAGAGTGATCTCAAAAGGCAGAGGCGAGGAAGAAAGGAAAGGCAGGAAGAGATGGGGCTGGAGCAGAGCTGGAGAGCTGACAAGGTGGAGAGAAACAGGAAGGGAACGTTTTGTAAAATGGATTAAGCCGTAGGAGCCGAAAGCATTAGAGGCAAAGGCTTGGGGCAGCGGGAGGGCACTCAAGGACACTGCAGCAGAACTTGCAGGCGCTTGAAGCTTGCGCTGAACTTTCTGTTCCCGGCTGCCTGTTTTGGAGTGTGTTCTGGGGATGCCTCCTCTTGGGAGCTCGCCTGCTGGAAGAAGGTTACGAAGCCGCAGCTCGGCAGCGCTTATGTTGTAGCGTGACGGCAGCGCATAGGCATGCTGTGACGCAGCATCTTTATATGGCGCTGAAAAGTCGTGCTGGGGTAAAGGGATGGGATTCGCAGCTTTTACAACTCCAGGGACCCTTCGTGGCCCGCAACGGTAGCCACTCAGCGCATGTGAAGTTCAGCTGTTTCTTTCTGCAGGGCATTGGAGCAGTTTCCTCAGGTCCGTTCCACGTGTTGCTCAATTCTGCCCCACTCTGCAAACTCCCCTGAGCTGGGATTTGAATCTGCTCTGCGCACAATAAACCTCAGCCAAAAAAGAAGCCTCATACGGTTTGCCCAAAGCTGTTCAGGGATCCCAGAGGTCATCACAAAAGTTAGTAAATATTAACAAATTCTCTTGCGAGAGCACGTATAGTCAGCGTGTCGGACCTGGGAAGTTTCTTCTTCTCCAGCACACAAGGTGAGGGGCTGCGTTTGGCGAGTGGATGCTGGGATGTGGCAGGGGACCCCAGGGGCAAACTGGAGCTGCAGTACGCTCTCCTTAACACAGCCCGCCGAGAGCGGGGGGTGCGGAACGGCTCACCAGCTATTTGCGGCACAGCGGGCTCGACTCTCCGCTTCTGCGTAAGCCCACGTGCCAGAGGCAGCTGGGCAGTGCGCTGAGCGCGGGGTGAGGAATGGGGAGAGAGGTGGTGGCGTTGGGCTGCGAGAGGCAGCAGTAGCGGAGGGGGGAAGGCAAGGCAGGAGCCAACTGTGCGAGTCGCACGCTTGCTGCGGGAACGCCAACAGGTCCGTCCCGTGCAGCGTGTGGAAGCGTTGCTTTCTCAATGGAGTGGGAGATCCCATTGTGTGTCTCTGAATAGTCGACTTATAAATACAGGACGTGTTTTCATTCTGGGGATGGGCTACGGAAGGGTGTAGGTAGGCTGGAGGAGGGAGGAGGTGGAGCAGGTGCATGGTAGGAGCAGAACGAGCCCGGTTACCCTGTGGTCCTACAGACCTCCCCAAGCCACCGAATCAGGGCCGCAACCTGGGACAGTCTTAAAAGTTTGCACTGGAGGCCTATAAGATCCAGCCCCACATGGATAATCGAAATGCAAGTGGTTTGCCTCCCACCAACCCCAGCAAGAAGGCATCAATCCCAGTTAATCAGATTTAGTAACATTTTAATCCCGGCAGTCCCGGACACCGAGCATCTGGCAGGGGAGTCGGGACTCGTGTAATTTGCCACTTTTGCCACAGCAGCACAGGGAAAGCTCCTGTTTTGCAACCTCAGTGCTCCCCTCCAAGGGCTCAACCTTTTGCCCCGTGCTCCCAAATGCCGTGTGAACCCCGGAGGGAGGTGGGCCAGGGGAAATCCAGGCTCAGCACTTCCTGCAGCTCTTTCCCTGTGTGCCAGGGGCCTGTCCCCCCCGTGCAGCAGCCTTTTGCCGTGGCACGTGCTGCTTTAATTTTCCGGAAAGGAGCTAAAAGCCAACAGCTTATTTCTTGGGAAAGGGCAAGGGGTGCCTCTTCAGTCGGCCAGCGGTGACCTGAGCTCTGGAGGATGGAAAGGCGGAGGCTGACACTTCTGTACCGCTCGTCACCTTATTAGAGGCAAACAGGCATTAACCTCACCCGTATGTAGGACGGACAGAGATGTCAAGTCGCAGAAAGCATGAGGGCTGTTTCCGGTATAAATGCCAGAGTATCTCAGTCCCGCAGGATGCACAAACGGCTGCTGCTCCCACCCAGGTTCAAACTGTAAATCCCACAGAAGGGGTTCTGCCTCTTCTCCCCCTGCGCCGCAGGTACTCCACCATCAAACCCTGCTCCCTTGACTCCCTAAACTTACTCTCCTAAAATGATAAATCTGCCTCTAAGTAAATGCCATTGAGAAAGTTTCAGCCCGAGGAGAAGGATTTTGAGGGAGCCGTGCTCAGATAAGCAATCTGTACTGAATCCTAACTAGAACATCTCATGGGCACACTCATGGTAATTATTATATAAGGAGTAGCTTAATATGAGATTAAGTTCCTGTATCTTTTGTACGCCACAGACAAAGTACGAGGCGAGGCGAGGCATGGAAACAGAGGAGCTTTATAATTGTCTCATGTCCACACGCATGACTGCTACTGCTGCTCAGTTCTTAAATAGCACAACGCAAACCCTATGTCAGAATTCCCTGTACACCCAGTTCTTCCATTAACGTCTCTATGCGAGGAATGAGGGATTGGACACCACCACGCAGGGCCAAGCCACCGTCCTTCCCATGCTCTCTGCTTACTGGGAACCCCTTGAAAGGCTCAAACTGAAATCTGTTACTGTAATGAAGCGGACACTGTTGCTCATGAAAACTAAGCTGCACAGACTGCTTTGTTTTTGTAGGGTTGCTAGGGAGCACTGGTTACTATTATTGAATTTTTTAAGGCCTCTGAACTACTTATCAAAACAAGTTATTCCACGCGCACCAGAAGTAATGAAGCCTGGTTCCCTACAGCTTTGTGTCCTTTGTCCCTGAACTTTTTTTTCCCAGTGCAATGTCCCCTCCCTCTCCCAAAAGCCAGGATCTGCCTCCCACATCTCCCTTCTGCTTGGCAGAGCAAGAGGGAGCAGAAGCGATAGCTGGGTCACAACCATAAACTTGTTTATTGGCTGGCTGGGAGCTACAAACAGTGGCTGATTGCTAAATTCTGCCTATTTTGCTCTCGCTGGGGGACTAATTTTGGACTTTCTCTACTATCCAGTCATCAGTTTTCACAAAATTTGTAGGAACTTCATTCTCTTTGTGATTTGATGAGTCTAGCTGAAATCCAGCCAAAAGCTTTTTCTGAGGGGAAAGGGAGCAGTGGATATGCAGGCAGTCAAGCTGCACAATCTGGAAATCGGGCTGAAAGCACATACAGTAAGGAACTCCCTAGATTTTGCAACCAGATACACAGGAAAAAAAATACGTCATTAAGTCTCAGATATTCAGCATCCTGTTTGTAGCTGTATCTGATAATGATTCTTCTAACATAGACTATTTAATGAACACACCTAGCACCTGGCAAGTGTGACTGGCAGAACCCTGATGTGATGAATATTCACACATCAGGATGTTGCAATTGAAATGACATCGATGCCATTAAAATGCCAGAGTCCAGAGTGCAAAGGCAAGTGGGAAAGGTCTGAGAAACCCAAGCCTCGAAGCTGGCCGCTTGTTAATGGCAGCTTTGCACCTCTTCTACAAGACAGGAGAGTTAAGTAGCCTTCCCTTTCTCAAGCTTTCCTTTTAAATGGACCTTTTGGGGACAATTTCTCAGGGTTGCTAACAAAACATTCAGCTGCACCAGCGCCACAGGGAGAGCGTAGGCGTGAGGCACCTGTGAATATACTGCAATGGTGTGTGAGCACTCTCGTGTGCACGTGCATGCTAACAAGTATTTTTGAGCAGAGGATGGCACATGTGGGTGCACAGACACAGAGGCATGGACAACAAGGCCAGTGCCCTGATCTACTCATCTGGTCACCTTTGCTACACAGCATGTGGTTAAATGTGGAAACCAGCATACTGGGGAGAAAGCAGGCCCATGCAAACCCACATCACAGAGTCACAGACTGGTTGGGGTTAGCAGGGACCTCTGGAGACCATCTGGTCCAAGCCCCTGCACCCACAGCCAGTTGCCCAGGAGCATGTCCAGACAGCTTTTCAATATCTCTGAGGATGGAGAGTCTACAAACTCTCTGGGCAACCTGTTCCAGTGCTTGGTCACCTCCATGTTTCCTGACGTTCAGATGGACTCTCTCGTGTTTCAATGCGTGCCCATTGCCTCTTGTCCTGCCACTGGGCACCACTGAAAAGAGCCTGGCTCTGTCTTCTTTACACCCTCCCTTCAGGTATTTGTACACATTGGTGAGATCCCCTCTGAGCCTTCTCTTTTCCACATCAAACAGTCCCAGCTCCCAGCTTCTCCTCATAGCAGAGATGCTACAGTCCCTTGATCATCTTAGTAGCCCTTTGCTGGACTCTTTCCAGTAGGTCCACATCCCTCTTGTCCTGGGGATCCCAGAACTGGACACAATACTTCAGACATGCCCACAAGCACAAACCCAGAGTGCTTAAGGAACTGTCAAGGGAGACAGTACCAACAGCAGAGTGGTGGGCATATGTCTGTGTGAATACCTTCTTCCTAAACCTGGAGACTTCTTTCTCATTGCCCTCCTGCTCTGATACGACTCTAGGATGAACAGCCTCTGGGGAAGAAGAATTTGGTCACGGGGAAAAGGGTACCAGCACTGTGTGATAAGGAACCAGGACCTGGAAATACAGTGGCCTTCAGAGAGCATGGCTGTGTACCATTCCCAGGCTCTCCAGACAGGGCTGAGGCAAGCAAGGACAAAGCAGCAGTTGTTCGATCAATATCTCAAAGATGTCTTCAAACATTAGTTATCATTAACAACTAGAAGAGTTTCATCTCGTGTGAACAGCTCACTCCCCAGAGTCCCACCACATTCAACGAGACGATATTTATATTGAAAAAGGCTTTTTATTGACTCTTTCCTCTCAAATAATTGATAAGCTCTTACTGCAATCCAATTTGAGCAGCCTCAGCCCCAGTTGTGCCCAAGGTCTGGTCTAGTTCCAGCCCATCTCATTATCTGAAGCACCAGAAGCAGGTGGCGTTTACAGCACTTGCTAGAAGAAACTGGATTTCTGCACAAAGAATACAAATCTGAAGGCCACAGTGGGAAACATAACTTACTCAGAACACTATTCAGTCACATTCAATTATGTGTCTCTTTGCTGTCTTATTCCTATGCCATTTCTTTTTCCTTCTTCTCTCCCATTCCTTCTCTCCTTCCTCATTGTCTTTTCAGCATCCATCAAAGTCAGGGAGGAAACTTCCACAGACTTTGGTGGTCTTTGAAACCTTTCAAACCTTCTGACCTCTCCTCCCCGGACAGGGAGATGCAAATCACCTCAGTTAGTTTCACCAAATATGGGGAGAGCATTAAACCAGTGAACACAATGAAGGGCATGAGAGATGATCTAGGCCAATCTTTCTGATCCAGCTCAGGGGCTCCCAGGACTAAAAAGGCGAAGACTGTGCTATGCCTGGATGGATTCAGGGAGGTTTCAGGAAACCACAGGTGAGAGACCTCAGAAGACCGAGATTGTTCTTTTCAATCCACTTGATGGAGAGGGTGGACTATTCTGACCGTAATTTTTTTAATGTCAACTTCCCAAAAGCAAACAAACAAAAAAAGATGACAGTGAAAGGAACAGTGGTAAACACACCGGTGTCACTTGGAATCCTGAGCTCCATTATGACACCTCCAGTCCTTCATCACGCTACCTGAAAGACACAATTTCCAGCCTAGACGAGTCCACCAGAAGCTTTGTCACTCAAGCAGCTTTAGCTAATTTCTACAAACACCTCAAAGTGAAGTTCAGATTTAGCATCGGTTTCGTATGCTTTTTCATTCTCTGCCTTATTTTCTTTTAATCCCTTTTGCTCACTTCTTCCACCAGAGTATAACTTCTACAGCTCTGCTCTCACCCTCCGTATCCTCTTCCATTCCTCATGGGAGAGGTAAGGCTGTATCCCACCAAACTACGTGGACCTTGGAGAATTTACACATGCTGGAGGATAGCAGAGGTTACTGGAAACATTTAGCTATACATGTTGAGGTACCACATCTCCACAACGGTACTTTTCTCCCTGCGGCAGTGAGCCTGGTTGGCCAACACAGGGACCTTCGTCCTCAGCAGCCCCTTTAGAGGAAGCCCTTAATTTCAGAGGTTGCAGAGCAGCTCCCCCGCGGCCCTCCCCACTTCACGGGCACCGGCCAGAGCAGACTGCGTAGTGTGTGCCAGCGCACACCCCATCCTCACCAAGCCCAGCGAAGACCCAAACCTTGAACTTAACCCCAGTTCTGCTTTGCAGTTGCCGCTAGGATTTGCCAAGCTTTCAATTCAGTCGTGCTCAGCTCAAAATTAGGCTCCATGCTAAGCACTGTGGGAAGCCACAACGGAACAAAATGGACTACAAGGTTGTCGGACTTATTTTTCACTCCTTACATTAACTAATTAGCTTTCTTCCTCATTAAAGTCCCTTCAAGCATATCAATTACCCAGCTCTGATGGCAGGGACGGTACAATAGCCCTGAGTGCAATCAGATGAGTTGGAATTCAGCACAGCAGACCAACAGGGCGGAGGATTGGGTTACCCGTGTGTCAGCAAAAGGGCATTATTCTCCTGACCTCCCTCTTGCAACAAGAGCTGAATGGTGGTTAGGAGAGGGGAGAGGAAACGCCGGGAAAATCGCACAATAAGCATCTTCCTAGGAGCTGCGAGGGGAAACCAGCGCTGTGACAAAAGACAAGAGAAACATTTAAATGTCGGGCTAAAATTAGGACAGCCTAAAACTTGGCCTCCCTCTTCTTTTGTTTCTATCTAATGGGAGCGGCCTTGCAATTTCTGTCTTGGTTGAAACAATTCTCTCGTTTCCCTCTAGGAAAATGGAGGGAACGGTGAAGAGAAGGGGTCCGTCTCAGCAGTGCCTCCGCTCTCGGAAGCGGGCGTGCAGCTGAGCCGCGCTCGTGGCCCAGCACTCACCCACAACAAACACGCTCAGCCCAGCAGCTCGACAACTGCAGACTTCCATAGGTGAATTTTGGGTCAGTCTCAGTTTTTCCGAGGCAATTTGTCCATCGTTTGCTACAGTAATATCATATTTGTGAATTGCTGCTATTGCCTCTATTAACTGGGTTCTTTGCATTGTCTCGTGCCCGAGCTGTACGTTCCCCATCTGCCAGAGACTATTACAGCTACACTTACCTCAAATGCAAATGATTTCTTGAGCACCGACAAAAAAAAGGTAACAGCGCTGACATTGTATCTGTTAATCTTAAACCACTACATTCAGTTGGGTACATGGATGAAGATGCATTGCTCAGTGCAGCTGAATACTTAAAAGCACTGAGACAATAAGAATGCATTAAACTTTTATCTCCAGTGCTACAGCTACAATAAGCAATCAAAGAAATTGCCACTCTCCCAGGGCTCTGGATTGCCTAAAGGAAACTAACTTTTGTCTGTGTGTGTGTGTGTATGAAGAAAGATGGATAAAAGGATCTCAAATACCAGCTGCAGTGTGTTTGGCTACTTCGCGTTAGTCAAATGATGAGCGCTGAGGATTGCACAAAGCTCAGAAGAAGGCAGTTTTATGCAGTTATATATAGAGAGGGAGAAATAAGATATTTTTCACTCCAAGGATTTCATGATCAAGCCCAACTTTTTTTCTTTTTCTTTTTTTTTTTAATGTAAAATTCATAGGAGACAATTACTAACCTGATATTCCTTTCAGAGCCACATTGTGAAAAAACCCTTTACACAAGTCTGTCTTTCCCTCGATACAACATTTGGGGGCTTGTGTGTCACTACATGACAAGTGTAACTCACCTTTTCATGATCGGTAGCAATAGCAGGACTATCAAATTACATTACAGTTTCTAAAATTACAATAAACGAATTTAAAAGCTCTCATAAAAATTACACATGTTCATTTTCAATATATTCTCTGACCATTTAATGATGTAGAAATTTCATCTCTCATGTAATATCCACAAACTGGCCACTTTCCTCATGAAATATGCATGAATTATAGAATTCTTTATGCTCTTGAGAAAATAAACCACTTTAATATGAGAAAACGCTCAGTTTTATAATGTCAGAATGCTTTCTTTTTCTTTTTTGACTCAGAACCAGGGCGGTTTCAGAAAAGGAGGTGCTTGGCATGTTCCAACCTTTTAATGTGAAGGGAAACACTGTTTAAAAAAAACCAAAAAGCTGATAGAGATAATTCCAAAACAAATCTTTGCTTTTCAAATGTTGTCTTCTTGTTTATTTTCCCACATTCCTTCAATGGGCAAAATTCCCCGGTAAGAAAACACAGTATTTAAATAACTTTCTGTTTTCAATCCACCTTGTTTCTTGGGTTCGCATTTCTCTGTGTATGTTTTCTCTGCACTGCAGATAAAAACGTGTGAGTATCAACGAGGTATTTGCTACAGGAACTACAACACCATTTTCTCAATTTGATTAATGTAGCTCTAGGAAAACAAAATTCCCCCATCACCCCATGTGCACAATTGTCTCACTTAAAATAGCGCATTTCATCAAAGAATCTGCACGAGCTTTACCAAGAAGCAGTGGTATGTGTACTTTACAGTGTATTAAAAATAACTTTTTCTAGAAGCCCTTGATGTGAAATAACTTTTTTTTTTTTTTAATATCCAGTAGGAAGCATTTTTATTTCAGACTTTAAAAGTGGGAAGTTACTGCAAGTTACAGACTTAAGATGGATCAGGGAAACTTTGGACAATTTTAAAATTAACCCCAAAACATATCACCTGGGCAGCCAGACTCTGATGTGCCTAAAAAGCAAACACGTTGGAAAGTGTTCCCTCTGCGAGCTGCCTTAAGCCCCACAATGAGGACATAGAGGAGTACGGATGGCCTCTCACATCCCAAATGAGCGCACAGCCCAGTGTGTCACATCATGGCCATGGCCATGCCCTCCGGACGCAATGTTCAGGGCATCACGGCCAACCAGCCTGCCTGTCAGGTGGAGCTGTTCGCACAAAGGATGAGTGTTTGGGCAGCCAAAAGCTCCGCAGAACAGATGGTTTTTAGTTTAGAGCTTTAAGCGTTTCTAACTCTGCTGGTATCTCCCTCAGTTTGGGATTTCCATAGCAACTTGGGCTGTTACACACACCTTTTCTTTGCATTCTTTCATTCTTTTTCAGTTCCAGAAAGATATCAAACTAACGTCCTCTCACCCCATCCCCAAAATATCGAGGGGATATTTTAAAATTAGAGGCAGAAAAACATTTCCCTTTGCAAATGGAACAGCCGTGTGAAGAAGGAGTGCCTCTCCCTCTCATAATGGGAAGGGATGAGGAGGAGAGGACACACAAGCCTAAAATGAAAGCCTTAGGAAGCAGATTTCACGAAGAAGTGTGGTTTTGCTCCTTGAGAATAAGCAGCATCTTCCTGAAACCCATCATTTTGATTCACTGTTTCATGTGTAAATAATTTACTAGGCTAAAAGGTCAAGAGCTGCGGGTCCTTAGAGAAGGGAAGAAAACTGCAAGCTGTAAATAAGGGACAAGTAACTTATGTGGAGCATAAAATACATTATGAGGCTACGCATCGATACAGATATACACATGCACATATCCCCAAAGAAATAGGCTAAAGCAGAGCTCCAGAACCAGCATCCAGAGGCAGAAATAACCTCTACTCTGTATTTGCTCCCCCTTGAACTTGACTTGAGAGCAAATATGATCTTTTGGGATAGAAATTATACTTTTAAATTAGATCTATGATGCCCAGATGTACTGCTGATGGATGCACGAAACAGAGGGGCAAAAGAAATTAATTTTCATCCTACTTGTTTGCATCTTTTCATCCTCCAATGTCAGGGTAATTGCTCCTCTACTCCTGGATGTGACAGAGTCTAGTCCTTGCCTCTCTGCAGAAGGTAAGTGAACAGCTGGTTTCCTTTCTGACACCAGTGTATTTCCAATCAGCTGTCAGACAGCATTAGGTCCCTAAATGCTTGCAGCATGTCACGCTTTCCTCTCACTCAGAAACTCTAAATATGGGGCTTCACTCCCCAGTTTGAGGTAGGGTAGAACAAGGAGAAAAAAAGGGTCAAACCCTGTTCAGGTTCAAAACTACAGAGAATTCCAGGGAAGAAATTCTGGAAGGACGATGGAGTAGAAACAAGTAAGGGACCACCGACTGTCATAGTGTGTTATCCTGACACAGATATTAAAATGGAAAGATCAGAAATAAGCTGCACTTTATCCCATGCACATCACTCCTCATAGTGGTTTTTATAGCAGTACTGCCCTCAATAGTAAGATCTGCGGTATGGGAAGTGAGATACTTCTCAGGCTCAGGCGAGAAAGGGAAATATTGCACTTGGAGAAACATGATTTTGTCCAGCAGTTTGCACAGATAGTCTAGGTTTCTCAGTTTTATTCCTGTCTCTGACTACATTCCAGAGCGATCACAAGCAATTCATTTTACCACCAAAAAGCCTGTATTCCCCTGCAGAGTGGGGCAGTTACTGAATTCATCAGCTTAATTGGCATCTTTTTCTAAACATTTATAAGACATGTGAAAACCTCAAATGAAAGCAAATTATTCCAAAGTATTATATTACACAGATACACTGTAAGGTTTCATTTGATGATCTAGTATGGAAAAATCACCCCCTTCTGCATATATGGCAATAATATTTATATTATTTTTCCCACATGCTTTTAGTCTTTCATAATAATGGAAACAATGATATAAGAATGAACAACTGACATTTCTGTTTGAGGACACAGCATGCATCTCCTCTGAAAAGTTCTGCAGCGGCTCCGCTTTACAAATATATTTTCCTTAGGTACTTAAAGAAACAGTACTTTGAGTTCCAAGTTGTTTCAGTTACAAGATAGAAACTACCAAAAAGATATGGAGTAAAACACCTTTCTGGAGACGGGCACGTTGCACGCAAACTCTGTCTACCCAAGTCTCTACGCGCTTGCTGTTGTGACACCCAGATACTTCTAAAGGTATATTATGCATACGCACGCACACATGCGTATATATATATTTACGTATAAAATAAACCAATATATAAATTGCGATATAGTGCTTTGCGCCAGTAATATTTACAATGCTAGAGGGCCCAGCGTTGCAAGCAATACATAAAAACTGAATCTGGAGAGTAAATCTGTTGTCCTGGAATCATTACCATCAGCACATTTGCAGGATGGGGGCCTTAGTCTGAGTTGAGGCCGACTTAGAAAGTGTGTCATATATACAGCATATATTCCAGGGATAATATGTTGCCCAGCCTGAATGCAAACGTGCAGCGAATACACGTTTTTCTCGCAGGGCTCTGGATCCTCTGAAAGGTTGGCAGGCTGGGTGCATGGTGCACATTCTTCAGGAGACAATTATGGGCTGGGGAAGATTCCTCTGACTTCTCAACTCTTTCAATAATTTGCCACCTGTGTAGCCAAGCTGTTCGTTCTGTAAATCTACAGGACCTAAAAGCTCTGGCACTTCCTCTGGCTGCCAAAGAAAGCTCACTGCAGCACTGACCCTGATCCATCCAAACACACGGTGAATACTGCATTAACCCCTTCAAAGTTTGATACAAAGATTAAACAGCGAGCTTGGAACGGGTGACACCCAATGGACCAAACTCTCACGGACACATTTGCTCTACTTCAGGGGTTTCTGCACTGCTCTGTAGTTACCACCGCAGTGCAGAGGACTAGGGTTGTACTCCTGAACACAGCCCCATCCTGCCATGTGAAGGGGGCTGAGTTTCTGAGTTTCTGCAAAGTCATACGACCCTACAAAAAGTAGGCAAACTTGGCCCACAGCCAGTGGGCATTGCTTGTATGCTCCTAACGAAGAGGAGAAGAACAAATTTAGTCTCGCTGACACCGCTATCAGATTCACCTTGGTTTATAGTCAGCTCGTCACACATTAGAGTTCTCATGCACAGACGTATCAGGGCAATATCTAGGTTGCAAACACACCAGGGAAAAAGCTCACCTGCTAATAACAGCAAACCAGATTTGGGTCTGTACTGCTGGAGGTCCCAGCGCAGGGAGAAAGGGAGGCAGCTTCTACAGCTCCTACCCAGGAGCAGCTGTTTTTCACATTGCACGAGCTACGGCTGCCTCGGTATCAACTCTAGCTCCAGCAGCGTTTTACAGAGACATGGAATCGATGGAGCAGAAGTGTGCCCCATTCGTGGTCTTCTCTGCCTCCATTTCCATCCCAGAAAGCCTTTCCTGCAGAGGAAATGGAAGGAGGTGGTGAAGAAACCTAGCGCTGATGTTACTTTCCCTGGCAAAAACTGCACATCTGTCAGATGGCCGTTTTGAGCACACTAGGCTGGGTAACAAAATTCAAAGTGCAACTTCAATATGGCCCTGAAATGGTTTCCCTTTATTTTTTGATGGCATGGCAAGATACCTAGGAGGCTTCTCCTACATCAATATTAGAAGAGCAATCTTTAAAATTAACTTTAACCTTTTTTATTTATAGATAGGTTGGGTTTACAGAGGGGAAATTCTATTCAGAGAAGGGAATGCATGCATACCTACTGAGCTTTGTCTAATCTCCTCTTGGAGGTAACGGACTTTCTTTCATATTACCCCGATTCCTCATTTCAGGAGAAGAGATTTGTCTCTCTTTCTTTGCCCCAAATCCTTCCCAGCACTGAGTTCTGCAGAACTGCTAATGAGGGACATCTTGGAGCACTGAGCATTCAAGTCTCCATTCATTGTCTTTAGATGGACATCTGAGCCTTTATGCAGAGAGCATCATCTGCAATTTCAAAACCATCCCAGGCAGCCTTCTGCTCCCCAACACGACTCCCAAATTACTGATACAGCTTGTAATTTACTATTACAGGTTTGACATCTGATTTTTCCCAAACACATCGAGCTCCTTACTCTAATCCCAAACCCAAAACACACAGGCAATGCAAAATCAGTCCCTGTTCAATGCTCTGTAGCCTAGTCTTATCGAGAAACCCAGCACTGTTGCTAAAACACTACAATTTTTCAGTTAAAATGGCCAGAGTTCAATCATTTCATTGCTAGCAATGTGAATGTGTGTGCGCACGTGTGCACGAGAGGGGCGGTGGAAGCACGTGAATATGTAGGCTCACCCTCTGCAGCGGTCCCCATGGTAATTCCGTCTGCATTTCAGCATATACAGTGCCTCGTCACAGCCACCTATTCCAGGTTTCTTTGTCTAATCATTGGCAAGGGCAAAGCTGTTAGAAACTAGACTCAGTAACTGGCTTTTTTAATTTAGTGGCCAGAGGCTGTCAGGACATGGAAGAGAAAACTGCCAACTATGTCTCCTCCATGCAGTCTGTGCCCTTTAACAACCATACAGGAGCTGAAAGTAGAAAACCTCAAGAGAGGTAAATGAACCTTCTCCTCTTCCCAGCCACAGTGATTGCCCCCACCCCGAACCCTCAAGATCAGGGGACGGTATCTCAAATCGTTCTATTGGGAACATTATCTACGGCAGAAAACTTGTCAAACACGCAAAAGCCAACAATGCTGTATAAAACAGTGTCTACAACATTCCCTGGCTTTTTCTGCCTCTCCAGCAGCTGACCTGTTCCCGAGCACTGGAGATGGGCAGATTATACCAGGCCTGGTGTCGGCAAAAGCACGAACAAAGGCAGAAAGCTGGTCTCCACTGCCAAGGAAGGGAACACACTCACATCTCCGCAGTGCGATAACACAGAATACAGGATACACCCTTCAACAGTAATTGCATTTCTACAGACTTAATGAAAATCAGAAGCTGGGTGGACAGAGACGCAAATGAATGTCATCACTGAGGAAAACGCAGGCAGGACTGCACTGCTGTGGAGCATACAGGGCGAGCACCAGGCTGACGGCTACACCATCCCTGGCAAGACAGAAGGATCATACAGGAACTCCACAATGGTGCGGTTTCTAGTGATAGCTTTAAGGAGCAGAAAGGACTCGAGCGCCCATAAAAATCAGATTTCATTCACACCGCTTTTATGGAACAACTTGGTTTTGTCAGCCAATCGCAACGTCCATGAACTCTTTGTAGGCAGCTGTAGCAGAGGGTAACTTTTTCCCTCTGATAACAGAATTTCCATGGGAAGAGGTGCTGGTTTACAGCTCTTGCGATAGCGGCAACAGGAGGGGGAGTAGAGAACAGGAGCTGAGAAAAGAGGAAACCTGAAAGGCAGTGATGGCAAACACTGACAAAAAAAGACTGAGCTCTAACTCTGATCATCTGTGACAGAAAGTGTGACTCTGGAAGGACGGTCCTTTACAAGTTGAAATTACAATTAACGATCTTCATCTCCCTGGTCAATCAAAGGAATGGTTTTCAGGGGGATTGTAACATAGGAAGATAAACCTAAAAATGATTGCTTTGTCATTGCGATGCAAATAACTTTTTAGGCGTTTTTATTCCTAATTGTTCCTCCTGAAATAAACTTTCTCCCTCAGATTTACAAGTTTGCTTCCCCCCACAGCCTAAGCATTTATCCCATGGTGAGAACTGTGTCTTCGAAAGCAACAGCAAACAGGCAAACAGGTAAGATTTCTCCCTTCCTGAGTCTCCTACTGACCTGAACTCTGCGAACTGCCTAAAGCTTTCCATAGGGAGAGTTCATAGATCTCATAAATTTTGTACTAGAGATCTGATGCAAGGAGAGGTCCACAGTTCTCCCTGGGGGATAGGCTGCTTTATCTAAGACACCACAGTTTAATATGCTTGCCTGTGTGCTATGATGTTGGGCAAAAATACCCCGACAGATTAGATTAAATGCTATGTTTTTCTTGTGCCCCAGCTACAGATCTCAAAACTGTGAAACACAGCTTGACCTAGGTCACACAGCCAGCCAACTCGTAAGCGTAACCCATGAATCCTCGTTACCCCTGCTAACTTCCAGGTTTACACCTTCCCCCACACCCTGAAACACCAATTGCCTATCCCTTTGTGCCACGCTGAGAAACAGGTCACTGTATACACCTACAAATAAAAGAAGAGGCCTAACAGAGGGACTGTGAGCAGTGCTTCGCAAATAACTGCAGCATCAGCACTGCTCTCCCTGCTCAGCACCATCAAGGCAGTTCCAGACAAGCTGCCATGGCTGGGGATGGTGACAGCGTTTAACTGAAGCAAGAAGCTGCTCTGGGTGCTACAGCTGGGAGACATCCTGGGGAGGAGAGGTTTGCATCAAGGCTTTACCTCTCCTGCATCACGGATGCTCACAGTCTCTTTGAGCCATTTGTGAATTGGGAGGAATTGTCCCTTGTGGCAATCCCCAGTAACTCCTGGGCTGGATTCTCCTGAATGCATCGTACTGCTGAGAAGCTGGTTTTGCCTTCGAGGTTGCTCGCTCCGAGCCCCTCAGCCACGCAGAGGGAAGGAGCCTTTCCCAGGACAGCAGGAAACCCATGCAAAAAACAACCACCTTCTCCTTAGCGCTTTTTCTGCTGCTGCCTAAGCAGCTGCGATTTACTCGGGCAAAGACAGAGACCATCCCTCTGGCTTCTGCTGCTTGTTCTATAATGACGCTAATTGATGAATTACGTCCCTGCTCGCGGGGTGACGACGGTGAAGGAGAGCTCAGGCCGTGCTGGCCCCGGCACCGGCTGCCCTCTGCTGGGACCGCCGCTCGGCTCCGCTTCCCTTCTCACCGGGAAACCCGGCTGGGCAGCCGGCCCCGACCCCTGCCAGCAGCCACCTGCTTCAATCCCCCCGTCAGATCCCCCCCGGGTCCCCTGCCCACGGGAGGAGGCACAGCCACGTCCCCTAAAAAATACAGAACGAGGAGGTGCGGACTTATAAGAGATTTCTGTCCTATAAAAAATGTTTACATGCTGGTTAGAAAAGTCTCCAGCGTGTCCTGTCGATGCTGCCATATGTACTGCACCAGCATAAGGCAGCTATTCCCATTATATCCTCAAGAGCAGTAAGTAACACATCCCGATGGATCTCACTGGGGCAGGGCGTTACGACAGTTAGATTAATGCATTCCTATCCGGGGTTATCTTCGCATGAAAGGACAGCACGATGCCAGTGAACTCCGTGTGGGTGTGAGCTGGTCACAAGTGGTGGGGAGAAAGGACTGCTGGCAGCTGTCAGGCAGGAATGCGATTCCACAGATACTTCTGAGTGCCTGGATGAGTCGTGGGGGGTTTATACCCAATTTTGAGATAGCCAAGACAGACTAGTGTCAGTGACAAGGCGTCTGGCCAAAGGGACAGCTTTTCCGCTGCAGCAGGAGAGTGCTCGTGTGTCTCCACAGAACACGGCAGTTGCACGAGATGCTTTTGTCAGTGTAAAGCTCAGGCTCTGTACACGCTACCATTTTTCCCTCTTCTCTCCTCAAAGCTGCCAGATGGAAAGGGACAGCTTACGCCACTTCTCAGAGCAGCTGAATTTTAATCAGGTAGACAAGGACAATGCGTCACATGCAAAACGTTGCCATGTTTTTATTCACTCAGTAGTATACAAAAAGAAAGGTGAGGATGCACCCGTGCAGTGCATCTTGGTGGAGGATTGGATTACTACACTTGCACGCAGCTCGTCCTCCTGCAGTTAAGATGTGAACATAGTAATGAGTTCAATTCTTTACAACGTGACTAGGAAAGAAATAAAACCAATGCATAGAATTTGTACGCTGTAGCTTGCAGACATACTCAGAACAATAAATGACACCAATAGTCTGAGCACACAGAACAGAGACAGCACCTTCAGCAGTCTCCCTTGTGCATTCACTCTGCAGGGAGCGGTGCCGGGGTAGGCCCTTGGCACTGCCTTTCCTTTTGCTAGCGGTGTTAACGAATGAAACTCAGGTCCTGGTGGAAATCCAGGATGATCTCACACAAATTGATTTTGGGATTTTTTTCTGAATTTACATGACTGCCGTCCTCACTACACCATTAAGTACACTCCAGAGTCACAACCTGGCAGATATCCTCTGAGGAGCCCGAAAGCCTCCCCAGGATGGGAATCCCTGGCCGTCAAGCCGCAGGTCTGGAGGGGCCTGCACCATGCTGAGGTAAACCCGGGGCCCTCGGCCCCAAACACAGCACCGGCGGCGTGGAGGCCTCACTGACACAGCTCCTCACTGACCCGGGGAGCAAAGCACCGTCCTGCCCGGCTTGTAGCGGCACCACCACCAAACCGCCCCTCCCCGGACAGGCTGCTGGTGGCGGAGTGGGGGAGAAGGCCGGCAGAGTCCCCCAGTGAACTGCAATTCCCAAGATGCATCGCGAAAACAAGGCGCCCGCCCCTCCGTTGCCTTGTGGGGCGCCGTCGCGGTGCATCCTGGGACTTGTAGTTCTCCCGTGTCGCTGGCAGCCCACGGCCCATAACTGCCAGTCCTGCGGAGGACTCGCCTCCCCGTGATGCAGCGCGCCAGGGTTACGCAGAACGCGGCGCGCCGCCGGCGACGGTCGCCGTGCCGGGGGCCGCAGGCGAGCGGGGCGCAGCCGCTGGCGGGCCCCGGGCGCAGGCCGTGGGCCATGTCCGAGAGCGGCGGCGCCGGCGGGGCCGCCCCGGGCGGGGGAGGCGGCGGAGCGGGCGGCGGAGGGGGCGCGGGCGGCGCGGCCTCCGGCTCGGGGCCCGGCGCCATCGACCCGGCCTCTCTGCCGCCCGGCGACGCGCAGCTCATCGCCATCATCGTGGAGCAGCTCAAGAGCCGCGGCCTGTTCGACGGCTTCCGCCGGGACTGCCTAGCCGACGTGGACACCAAGGTAGCGGCGCCGAACCGAGCAGCTCGGCTCCCGGGCAGCCCCCGGGGATCGCCGGCGGGGCGGGGCGGCCGGTGTCTCCTCCCCAGGCCGCAGCTGCGGGCACCGTCCCTGGAACCCGGCTGCCGTTGGCCGAAGGGGCAACCCGCATCCCTTCCCTTCCCCTCTCCCCCGCGGCGTCCCGCACTCGGGGCCGCGGGAGGCCGGCCAGGATGGCGGGCAGCAGCTGCAGGGCTGCTCTCTCGGTCGGTGGGGTTTCACGCCCCCGCTGCGACCAGCATCTGTCAGCCAGGCTGCGCTAGAGGGGACGTTGGCTCAAAGCGATAGGGACACCCCAGAGCAGAAACAGGCCAGAGAACAGGCTCAGACTTGGGCTTTATTAGGAAAACGGTCTCCCATAAGGACACTGCTCCTCTTGAGCATAATTCCCACATTTCCAAAACAAAGGGTTAACCTTTCTTTCTTGAGTAGATGTTCTCAAACTGTTGTTTGAAACTTAATTTCTTCCTCAGTCACAACATGAACTCCTGAGCATTTGTTGCCAATATTGAAGTTGGGTTGTTCACAATTGCCCTGTCAAAATTAAACACTGGCGGTTTGACTTCCCAAATTGTTATGCTTTGAGCAAGATTACTGTTCTGGGACCTGCAATCCTCATTCTAGGCCACCCCAGCAGCTATAGCAAAACCATTCCTGAAGCTGTCACATTATCTGCACAGAGCAGCCACAGGTCAGACCGGCTTTGTCAGGATAGATATACACTGCCCAGGACAGACACTGCACCTCTGTTACAAACCCTTTCATTCGGCATCCCACATGCATATCAAATTCCAAAATTGAAATATTGCCACCCCCTGGTCCTTTCTTTGCACAGTACCAGGATCTGGACAGTCCTATGTATTTATATGTGTTTGTTAGTTCAATTCCCATTCACTGGAATTGAGTTTTCACTGATAAAACCTGCATAGTTCTTATCTTCTGTATTATTGTCACAGAAGCAAATAATTAAGTTCTTTGTTAGTGACAATATTACTCAGCCAGTTTCCTAGAAATTCTGTGATGGAGGGATTACAGACAGCAAGAACTCTTCTTAAACAAGTCCTGCCTACACAGGCAGTTTGCATTTCACCAAGTAATTTACAAGCAGACAACAATTTTAAAACCAATCTATCCAGCTATTTCAATTATTATAACAGTAGTTCTTTGCAAATACCAGTTGTGTTCTTGGGTGAAACAAGCTTGCCTTTGTTCAGAAAGTGAAAGGATGGAGAATATAGACAAAAGAACAGTAGTGTACATGACAAAAGATGTACTATGAAGGACTCTGGCAGCGGATTGTTTTGAGATCTTTTAGCTGTTTAACCAGATTTTTTTTTGTTATTTTTTTAGCCAGCCTATCAAAATTTGAGGCAGAAAGTAGACAACTTCGTATCGACCCACCTGGACAAACAGGAATGGAATCCAACAATGAACAAAAACCAGTTACGAAATGGGCTAAGGCAGAGTGTGATTCAGTAAGTAAGCAACATTCTGTGAAACAATGGTAATGCAATTTTATAAGTAATATATAACTATCTTATCTCATCACCTAAGTCAAATAAGAATTTGCAGACTTATGTTTTTCAAAACACTTTCTGTTGTGCTGTCCTGAGTTTTATTATAATAGTGGATGCAGTCTTAATTTTCATTAAAATGCTTACATTGCATATAACCAACTGCAAATAACCAACACTAGCAAAACTGTCCCTGATGTGCTGAGCTGAATGACCTTGATCTTTATTTTCAGAAAAGGGAAGAACCTACATCACTTAAAGAAAAAATCCTGAAGATACCAAAGCTTGTTTAAGCAGACTCCGACCACTAGCGGGCAGTAGTCAAACTGGGCTGGCCTGATTTCATGCCGCAGAGGGTAGCTTTCATACATTTATTTAAGATAGTACATTTCCAGCATGACAGAAAGCCAGCTTAAACTATGCCACTTAGAGATTTAGGCTTAGTATCTACTGCTGCTAACTCACTGCAGCCTGAAGCATGAGCCTTAGCTTGTTTGACTAAAAGTCACGCGTAAAAACTTTATAGTAAAAGTTGTGGGGAGAGGGGCAGTAGGGAACTTGATAATGGCATTTATGCTTATAAGGAAAGCTATTAGAATATCTCACACGCAGAAGAAACTGTATTTCAGAGCACTTGATAGAACCCGTACGTCATTAGCATGTGATATTAGCTTGCTTAATCTGTAACTAGAGAAGGGGGTGTCCACTGGAAGTGCAGAATTTCCTGTCTTTACTTGGAGTCCTTGAAACATGTTTGTCAATGCTTCCTCTTATTTCACATTACTATACCAGTAGAATGAAGCGGACAATTGAAAATTGCTATATCAGTGTCGTGGTTTAGGCCTGTAATGAGAAGAATGTAAAGTAGCTAATAGTACAAAGAATAGACACAAGTATTGGAGAGTTTGAAGAGTCCCTGTCACTCCTGTAGTTGCAAGACTAAGCAGTGAGGGTGTCAAGATGTGTCTGTCCTTTGTTGCATGCACGTATACATGTGCTGTTACCTAGAGGTGACGTGGTGTGCTGGGACCCTGCACCCACCCGCTCACCAGCATTCACGGCCTTATTAGTCTTGTGGCTGCTTTTCCCCGTGCCAGGCACCATCTCCATTTCCTGTCCCCTGCTCCATTGCAGACATGACTTAAGCCTGCTAGACAGCCTGTGCCCCACAATCCAAGAGTCTGACGCAGCCCCTGAAGTAATAAGTCACTTGAATTACTAGTGTTCAGTTCCAGAAACTTTGCTGTGTGCTACATGTGCTTGTTTTTATAATTAATACCCATCTGTCTAGACTAACAGTTATAAGGAGTGAGTGACAGTATTAGGGGGAAGGCCTCTTCTCCCTCAAGTCAGCTAAAAAAAAAAAAAGACTGCTCTCACCTGCCCTCCTCCTCAGAATAGCTGGTTTCCCTTGTTTGTGCCAAAATGTGTTTGTTTGCTTTCATGTTGACCTCATTTCCACATGAGCCCTATTAAAGTGGCTCTTGTCCAACATGTTGTTTAAGTACCTGGGAGACCAGATGTCAGTTGTTAATTCTGTAGGGAGGAGTGAGAGGGGGTGGGGGGAAATAGGTGACTGAAACAACTCCCTGTTAAGGATCTACTGAGTGGGCTGCAGTTCTCACCATGTTAATGCTAATTGCAGTTGACAGGAGGGCTCTGGAGAATTACTGGAGAAGATCGGGGAGAAGTTTTTCAGAGGAGCTGAATGACTCCTTTGTCTTTGTTCAAGGTCAGGAATGCTGGAAGCTGGAGTGGACAGAATTATTTCTCAGGTGGTGGATCCAAAACTAAACCACATCTTCAGGCCCCAGATAGAGAGGGCGATTCATGAATTTTTGGCTGCACAAAAGAAAGAGGAAAGTGTGCCAGCTCCTCCTCCAGAGCCTGAGAATAAGGATCCTCCTGCTCCATCTCAGGATGCCTCCTAAAGGTCTTGTATCTCTGCACTTACTGCTTACGTTTTTCATGTACCTCATCTCTGTAGCTTGTATAACACAAGACAGAGAAGACATTGTATTCTTCCTGACTTGACAGGGAGGACACTTAGATCATCAGCGTGTTGTCAATGTCAGCCAGTCATCTGAGCTGCTTCCACTTAAGTATCTGCTAAAAATATATTAGGACTGAAGACATAGGTATGATGTAAAACAGCTATCAAGGAACACTGTGGACTCTGCCAGTGCTGGTTTTGGATCAGGCCAAAAGGCCTTTTATTCCTGTAAAAGCATATCCAGCAGTGATTGACATGGAATTGGCTGGGTAGCTTTCACAACAATATCAAATGGATTAAAAATATATATCCTTTACTGAAATACAGCTGAAAGTAGAGTGGTGACAAGTTATTGTGCTTTAGCACTGAAAGTTTTAGATAGCTCTTCTTTAGAACATGCACTGGAGTGTTGAATTGTTAGTGACTGAAGTATTCACTGCTGGAGTAAGGGTAATGTCTCTGGGAGTGAATAACTGTTCATTCCAAATTGACTGGTTTAAATAGAGCAACCTGTATCTTTCCAGCTGAAAGGACTGAGGGTGCCTTTGTTGCAAACAAGTTCATTCTGGCTTTTGTGATTAAAATAACTCAAGGGGCCTCAGGGGGCTATAATTGCTACTCCGTCTTAACACAAATGAATGTGCACCCATCTCTGCCAAGGCCCTGTATCTTAACATTATATGAATGTTGAGGCCTGTGCGCACATTACTGAGGAATCACTATCTTGATGGAAATTTTCAATCTGCAGCTTTGCTGGGGAACTTAAAACCATACTGCATGAAAGGAACTTAATTGTGAATTGTTCTATCTGCTAGAGCTTTCTGAAAGCAAAAATTTTCCTTATAATTACAGCTGATTTATTAAGAAGGTATAAGTAACGTACAATAGCTGTTCTTACACTTAGAATTATTAGATCAATTAGCATGACTTTTAATTTAAAAGTAGAAGTTAACGTGCCTGTAGTATCATCCTGAGTTATTTAGTTATCTGTGACTTGCAGCCTTAATGCCTTGATAGATGTTTGCATTTGTCCTGTACGAATAGTTTAAAGTCCATTATAACCTGCAGCTAAGTGTAGCTGTTAATGAATATATTCTATTCTCTATTAAAATGCATTTAACTTGTGAAGGTACCATCCTCTAAACTCTCTTTTTTCTTGCAGTGAGTTCCTGATACTAAGCAGCTACAGGTGCAAAACACAAGTCCTGCTAGATTGGCAAGGGATTACTTGTTCCACTTGGTGCAGGATTGCTGTCTGCCAAAGATGATTAACCTTTATCAGACCTGTGGGAAGGCATGGAAATTGGTGAAATTCAGATGCACCCGGAGTTCTGCGTGTGGAGGGACAACCAAAATGTGAAGATATTTTTGCTATTAACAGCAATACAAAGAGCAGCACGTATTCTTGTTAGTTGTGCCTTCAGGCAAGGGGGTAGGAAGAAAGAGGGAGTTGGCTCTTGTCTGGAGGGAGCAGGGAAGTGGTTTGAGATGATACTAGACTTGGGAGCAGGAAGAAAAGGTATTTTGGGGGGTGGGGTAGTCTCTTGGAGACCAAGTAAGAGCTGACAGATTTTCTTTGATACAAGGCAGACGAAAGGAAGCGTTATACACTTCTGCTGCATAACACAGCATTGAGTAGTAGGTGCCAAGTCAGGTGTAACTCGCTGCACTGCCTGCATTAGGAAAGACATTTCCTGTTTAAAACTGGAAAGAACACTTCAGGATCAATTATCTAGAGAGAATTTCTGTTGCATTGCAAGAAAATGTTTACAGTTGGCTATGACTATAGCTGATTTAATTCATATTTCCTCAGTAACTCTGGGAAGCAAAGGGCACCAGAGTAGGTGATCAGTTTGAAACTTGTCTCTTTCAACTTGAAAGACTCTTCTTTCCCATGAAATTTCTCAGGTGCCTAGTGGAAACTGTCCTATGCTTTCAGCTTGAATGCATGCAGTGTCCTCTGGATGACAGTCAATTAGAGAATGTGATCAAATATTCTGCCAGCAGATGTCCATACCTTTTGCAATAAAAGATTTCAAAAAGCCTCTCTGACTCCTAGCTTTTTCACATTTTTTTCATAAGGAAAAACTACTTTAAAGAAATACTCATTGCTGGAACCCTAATGAGCGTGTGACCTCACACAGTTCCTAGATTAATCCAGGTCTGACAACAAGGGGTTATTAGTAGAAGTTATTTCATGAAATAAGATGGATATTAGTATTCCTCTCCATATAAGGTCTCTCAAAAAATCTAAATTATCAAAAACTGAACAGACCTTAACTCACATCATTTATGAGGTATAAATCCTGCGTAAGCTCAGTCTGGTGCTAGTGATGGTGAAGGCATGTTCAACCTTGTGAGAACAATGCACTTCTGGCAATAGACTATCCCACTTTTTTTTTTCCCTTTCAGATAGGCGGTTATTAGCTTCTTAAAAGATTGCTACGTCATTGACTAGTGTTTGAATCCTTGCTATCCATGGGCTACACACCTCAACTACAGCCTTACCCATAGGCCTTGTATGCAAACAGATGCAATTCCAGCTGTAATCTGCTCCCTTTTCAAAAGAGGTAATTTGTAGGGAAGATTGATGCTGTGGTTTAATCTTGTAGCTAACTCATTTTGCTTACTACCTCTTCTCAACGCAGTTACATGCAGAAATGGAGATGACGGAACATCTGCTATTTTAAACCCTTCACAAGAGAGCGCTGTGAACTTCGCCTCTGCAGTAAATTTGCACTCTGCACAGTGCTGTACAGCCCTGCTGACACATGGTCCTTCCAGCAATAGTTTTTATTCCATTTAAGACCGTTCCTCTCAGAATGGGAAGTTAAATACCTGTGCTTTTTACTGATAACTATATTGGCTGCAACCATCCTGATACAGTTTGAAAAAATCTGTATTTTGGGATAATCTGGTTGTGTGGCTTGACTCGCTGGTACATAGTCTGTGTTCCTGCTATGAAACAGGACAAGGGGTATGTGAGGAAAGGGCTCTCTCATGCATGTTGATTTGGTGGTTAAAGAGTGCTCCAAATCAGTAGTAGGTGTTTTCCCTTAGACCCTTAAGGGCAGCTCTCGGCAGGAAAAGATCTATCTTTTACCTCCTGGTAGGGTGTCTTCGACCGCTTTTTTGAAACTGACCCATTTATGGGGGCTGGGGGGGGGGAAGGGGAGAGTTCAAGAGTCTAGAAAGAGAGCAAGTGGAAAGAATTCTAACTGTGCTTAGACGAAGTCTGGATTGCAGTAGTAGTAGTTAGGGAGCAGTTTTTAAAAGTTTAAGTAGAGCTGGATTTATTGCTGTGAAGAGGGAATCTGAGCCTGTGTTCCCTAACTCTGACAAATGCTGAGTGAAGGAGAATAGGTTCGGCCACCATAGTTTTTAAAAGGTTTTTCCATTGTTCTGTCTTCGAACGTGGTGCTGTGTTCAACTCTGAACGCTAACGCTGTGCCACTGCTGTGTGGTTTTTGGGCTGTGCCTTTAGCTGGTCTCGGCCTATGCTCTGTGCACCACTACAATGACTATGGGAACTTTCAGATCAGAACTGAAGCACCTAATGAGTAGGCAGCCAATCCACATTTGGGATCATAGTCTTTAATGCTTGGGCTCTAAAGTCCTTGTTACTTCCAAGGCTCGGATCTGAAGCAAGCTTTGGAAGCGTGCCTTACATCTAATGGGACAGTGAGAAAAACCACAAAGTCCTTACCATGAAGAAGAAATGGTAGGTCGTGCCCTTTGATTATATACATTTGTCTCTGGCAACTGATAGAAACAGCATTCCAGCCTTAACAACTCAATGATACTATAGAAATCTTCACACCAGAACAAAAGAACAAGTTTGTACCTAATGTAGAAGCGAAATCGTTCCTTTGTGCAGTGGGATGTCGGACTAAAGTCAACCTATTAGTCAGTTTACATCGCAATGCTGGATATGTTAAATACAGTCCAAAGAGTCTGGTGAGGCGGACAGGTCTAAGACACTTGAATAATTCAAGAAGCACTCAGGTGCCGTTGCAGAGCTGAAGGGGCAGGGCCGTACCGCAGGGGGATGAGCCTCAGTGGTCAAATAGGCCTTCTCTTTGATCTCAGAGTCCTTCCCCCATTCAAGTGGACTGTTCCTATTTCCTTTCCTAGTGCATCTAACTTTCTTTTTCAGATTAATACGTGCATGCTTTTAATAAATTTCAAGAGATTGCACCATTTCTTCATCTGATACACTAACATTATGAAGGAGCTTAAAAGATTCTCTGCCTCCTTGGCTTTGCCTGTCCCAACCACGCACGTTTGTTTCTGCCCAGTCACAAGACACCAACTGCAATTCAAAGAAACCACGTAGGGACTTTGAGTTGCATTCTTGGAAAACCAGCCGTGCCACTCCGTGGCTGCTCTGCCCCACAGAAATGCCGGAGTCCACAGCCTGCAGGAGCCAGACTGGTCCGGTAGGTAGGTGCTAGATTAGAAACCAGGAGGTACAAGTTCTCTACAGTCCTGCTAGCCCACAGCCGTGCCTGTGGCTAGTTGTTTTACCTGTTTGCTTGCCCATAAAGTGATGATAATTATGCCATTTAGTGTCAGATCATGACTTCAGAATTAGAAGCAGATGGATTGAGCAATGAACCTAGTTTCACAAGCCCTGTGAAGCAGGAAGACACCCGACCCAAACCCACAAACCTATCTAAAAGGACTGCATCGCCACGCATCGGTCAATCATCCCGGCACTTTCCAATCCCAGCCAGGTGGTGTGTAAGGCAGCGCCTGAAATCCTAGCTGTTGCTTGGCTATTAAAGGAATTATCGCACATCCCATATGATTAAAATACAGTTAAGCAAAACCCCACCCTGATTATGAGGTTGGGGGGGGGAGGAGGGGAAGAAGAAGGGAGAGCAGGGTGCCACTGATGGTGGCCACGTGAAAAGCCATGAGCAGATGTCAGCACTCTCCCCTCCAGCACTGCCTCAGCTGCACTTTCCTGGCTTGCCTTTGGGGTTGATGGATCTCTCTGGTCACTTTAGCCAGAGCACAAGGAAGTGGGTTGTATTAATTAACTTTCACCAGCTGACCGTCCTGGCCAAAGCAGGCTTGAGAAATTAGTCTGGACACCAACTGTACGGCGCAGGTTTTTGTAGCTTTCCTGCAGAGCCGGGTGTCCTGGTGGGTCTGTAACCTACCTATCCAAATCCCAGCAAAACAGAAAACGCCTATGTCCTGTACAGACAATCCAAAACTCCACTGGGTATATAATTCTTAAGACTTTTACAGACATTGAACTCTAATGCTCTTTAGTCAAAGACAAGTATAATCAGATTCTCGAGTGAATCAACTACATTTTACAGTCTTACTAGAGAAGACAGAGAAGAAGGGGAGGCTTTCAGAGCTGTTCTGGGAGTTCTCGTATCATGCGGACATTGCAGTTCAAGTGTTGCTTGCAGCACTGCAGAACTTTTCTTACTTTCCCACTGTATATTTTCCCTTCTTCATGTCACAACCTGAACTGCAGCCTTACAACAGTTTTGATGCTTTTTCCTTTGACAGTGTCCCAAATGCTGTCATGTGAGAAAAACTGAGAGCACAAGTCCATTGCCTTTCCCCCATTATTCCTGAGAAATGTATGTGAAACCAAACAATGTACGTACCACACACAAAGCAATCTAGGTGGAATCACAATGATGTTGTTTTTATGAACATACATATTTTAGTCCAAGAGAAACTAAATTACAAGTACTGAACAGGAATTAAGTGATGAATAGTGCGTTTATAACACATTCCTGAAGTAAAACTGATTTTTACTGTAAATGATTAATAGGCATTATATGATTATTATTTTTTTTTTTGCAATTTCTCACGCAAGTGTTACATAAAATAAATGGCTGCTCCCCAAGACACTCGCTATATAGCTGTCCTGTGACAATGACTCCAGGGATGCTTCTTTCAATATAACCTGAAACATATTGCCAACAGAGCAAGACAGTCACCACAGCTCCTGACCATCCTAACAAGGCCATAGTTTCACCTGAGCCTGGATTTTGGACACATGCATTCTTCTAGCGCTTTTGCAACTGCAAAGGCAGCTCTTGAGCAGGTCATTTGGTTCAGGCTCAATACTACAGCATTAATTTAACATCATCAGTTCAAGAGACATCTCACCGTCAGGTAGCAAAGCTGCTAAGTGACACAGAAAAGGTAACTCACTGAGCAAAGGCTCAAACCCAACCAGTTCTCTGCCCTCATCAGCCATTTTTCTGACTAGGAACTAGACCATTGGCAAATCAGACACTGACTCAAGGAGACTTCACCAAAAGAAGCAGAATCAAAATTGCCATTATATATTCAGCCTCTGCCTAAACCAGCCGATATTTTCCAGCCACAGTTCTTCCATTTGTAACCACATCCCATCCTAGAGTTAGCATGACATCTCCATCTGGTCCAGCTGAACCCACCCCAAGTCTCCGGATCAATCCCTGAGTAACTGCAAGCAGGTTTGTTAGATCAGACCCCTGTAACTAAACCCCTAAATCCAAGCATATCTGGTGCAGGGAGGACAGCCAAATGGGAGAGTAATATGTTGGAAGATCTCTCATCTTTGGTTTCTTCCCTCATTGGTACCCAGGCCTTAGTCATCCCTCAAGTACTCCCACGTCACGGTAACACAGTTCCAAGTTTAAAATTTATTACAGAATTCACAACCAGCCCCATTTTGAATCTTGATACCAGATGAGTGGGACACCCAGATTCCCAGCGTACGGGTCAGGCAACAAAACCCCTCTCCAGGAAAGGGGAATAATCACGACTGTCTGGAGGCATGTCCAAACCACAACCCCGAATCCTTGGCACAGAAAGGGATCAAACTTGGGGCCCTGTCAGGACAGTGGGTCAAACCAACCCCTGCCCCAAACACTGAGCTAGTCATTGCCAAAGCACTCTGAATCCACACCGGAATGAATATAGGGATCTTGAACCTGAACCACGTCCAGCTCTGCTTCCTCTCCTGTTTTTAGGACAAGCATGACTGGTTTTAAAAAGGCACAGCCAATATGACTGGAAGAGAGTTTTCAATATATCATTTTGAGCTCGGCCAGAAGAAGGGGCACCAGGAGGGTCAGAAATCATACCTGGAACATTTAATTAAGCGTTTTACTGTGTTTTCCCCATGTCACTAGAAATAGCGAGAAGAGCACACTTCTCGGATGCCACCTGCTTCAAGCACACCACTACTCCAGGATCACGGGCATCACTGGGTACCAGCTGAGTTTTCTGACCGCCCCCTCCTTCTCAGTAAACGGGGCATAGCTGCAGTTGCCACTGAGCAGGATCCCATTCTCCAACTCTTTGCTAAACTGGAGACCAGTTTCTCCAGTTCAAACCGGCAAGGAGCTGGAGCAGTTTAACTCTTTCACAGATATTTTCCTTCTTATGCTGTAGTGAAAAATATATTTCACTACCTTCTTTAAAGAGAGGTCAGCTTAATTCCTCGCGAGCAGTCAGGGCGCCTCACGTCCACATCCACCAAAGCTGACAGGCGCAGGGACTCCCTACGAAAAGCTGTGTGCAGCGCAGCCATTCTGAATTTGGCCATAAGAGGGAGATAAACTATCGCTTCATTTCTCAGTCTTGATGCCTCCTTACAAAACCTGAGCAGATTCAGGAGTCCAAAGCCTTTGCTGACTCCTGAGGGAATCAACTCAGCAAGGTGTGGAGAAAGCTCTCACAAAGCGTTTCCGTGAACTCTGACTATACTTGTCTAATGCACATCACACTGCGATTTCTCAAGAGGTTTAATAGTGGGAAACAAATATTAATTAAGATTAGGCAGAGTTTGGGGAGAAAAGTGAACAGCCCAAGTGATCAGGGATAAAACCACAGATTTAGGATGTGAAACTGTAAATTCGGACCTACCCTAATCTGTAATTCACTGATCTGGTCTGGTGTGGACAAGGTTGAGGCTAAAACACTGGCACGAGTGCCTGGGGCCCGAGATGGTAGTACCACGAGATTGTATCAGAACCATCGCTTCAGTTCTTGCATTTCTGTGACTCAAGTGCCGATCCCACATCCGTGCCAAGTCAGCCTTGGAAACATGACTGGGCAGTAACCAGCCCGGCAACAACTGCCCTCGTCTAGACGCCGTCAGAAGACACGGCGCAGAGAAATGTGCTACCTCAGCCATCAGACCGGGGGCGGGCTCCACCGAAAATTCCCTCCAGCACTGGGACAAGCCCAAGGAAAGGCACCGCAGCAGAACGCAACAAGTCCAACCCACCTGTCCTGGCTCCAGGAGCGTGAGGACCTCGCATTTCACCGATTCTATCTTGCCAACTCTCGTACGAGGAAATCTATGCCTTTTGCACTACTGCCTTTATAACAGATACCTGTTCACTTGGAAAAATAGAAAAGAAAATCCCCAAACCAGTTCAGGTCTTGGCCCTACAAAGAATTCACGTAAGGACAGAAGGCTGCAGTTTACTTTGCAGAGCTGGGGCCTTTGGGAAGTCCAAGCAGCTTCATACAGTAAATGCATCCATTTTGCAAAGGATTTGTAAACAGAAATAGAAAACCATGACATCCGTGAGTTCATATTTCATTGCAACTCTGCAGAAGAGAGATAGAATAATCCTGCTTCAGAGAACACTCATAAAGTTTCACATTTTCTACAAGGGGGCAGCACAACTGTAGAAAAAAAAAAAAAAAACCAAAACCTAAACAGCCACAAAACCCAGCCATAAAACTTCCTCCCACAGCACTCCCTGTGAGAAACCAACACATTAATCGCCCCTTTCCATCTCCTCACATAACAGCACCACCAGCTCCTCCTGTGAAGGCTTAGTCCTCCAGGTAAGTTATCTCCAACTTCTACCATCAAAACAGTAAAACAAGCATTGACTTGAGCAAGACAACCAGCCTCAGAGGGCACCAACACCAGCTCCTGAGCTGGTCTCCTCCAACGCCAGCCCCTGAGCTCCACACCGTCCACTCACTGGTTTCCCTGACCAGCAAAAACCATGCTACAAAAGCAACACCTTGCAAAAGACGCCCTACCGATACAAGACCTCACAAGGAAACCCAAATAAAGTCCAAGTCAACCTTACCTTGCTCTGGAGAGCCGTCCACTCCATTCACCCGGGGCACACGCTGCATTCCCATCTGGCCCAGCCCCGGCTGCAGGGTCTCAGCCGAGCAATTGAGCTCACCTGCACCCAGGGCACACCTGAGCCGTTACCTTCCCTCCCCACCCCATCCTCCCCTGGGGGAAGGGGGAATCCACACTGCTTCACCTGTGAAAAGGATAATCGGCTGTCTCCAACCCTGCCTGGATTTCCACTTCCTAGAGGAGAGCCTGGATGTAGCCATCATCTAATGCAAAAGCCCATTTTTCCTGAAACGGTGTGGAAAAATGGGATTCAACAGCTGCTGGCCCCACAGGTGAGACCTGATGTTTCCAGCTCACTGCTGACTTAAGCATGCGGAAGTGGCAGGTTCCCAAGGCTGACACTGCTCCCCAAAATATCCCACCCCCTTCCTCCAGGAATGGCATGAAGGTGCAAGGGGTTGGGGGTGTCCAGCAGCCCCCTTGAGCTGCTCATTATAGGGACAGATTTCTTTCCCCTTTTTCAACAGACTAAGCCCAGTGTCATTTCTCGGGGGTACCAGGGGGGTACCAGGGCAGCCGGGATGTTGCTCCATCTTGAACACATTTACATCAGCCTCTCCGACCCCCATTGCTGTCGGAAAGCCGCAGGGGTCCAGCAGACACCCGCTCCAGCTCCAACGTGCACAGGGAGGGGGTTGCTGAGGCAACAGCATGCCTTATTTAACCGTTATTTAACCCATCTCACCCTCCCCCCCCCCGCCCGCCACTGCCGACGTGCGCAACCGAGGGTACGGCTTTTATTAGGGTGGGATTTTGCAGCCGCCGGATTTATGGGATGTCCCCGACCGCCTGCCCTTGCCAGCGGCCCTGCGAGATGATGGGTTTGCAAAGCTCAGCTCCGGGTCAGACAGCGGCTTCCACCAGCCCGCAGGGTGCCCTCTGCAAAGGGCAGGGCAAACAGGTGAAAAAGAGTTTTATGAAAAAGGCAACCCCAAGGCATGAACCGAGACATGAGATTTATTTTTTTCGGAGCGCCATAAAATCACAGTTTTTCAGCCGGAAACCAAACTCCATCCCCAAGATGCTGCTATTTTGCCATTTGGCAGCAGCCCCACTGCGGGGCTGCTGAGGACAACGAGGGGCAGAAATGGGGCGGGTTGCCCCCGAGCACAGCTCTCCCAAAAGCTGTGGTGCTTTTTTGGGTAGAAAGTAAAACATTTTCTGGTTAGGAGACTCACTGACTCTCAAATCAAATTTCCTCACAAATCACGTGTTTTGGGAAGCCGGTCTCCTCCACAGAAACCAGAAGAAAAAGCGGAGGCTCGGTGGGTAAACCTCACCCTGGTCCCATCAGTTAAGCTGGTTTTTTATAGGTCTTGTATGGAGGCAGGTTTTGCTGTCAGGGTTTCATGGGTGGCACTGGGGCTGGCATGCAGAGCCTGGGGTGGGGGGGGTGGGGGGGGGGTGTCACATCCCTACCAAAGCCTCGCTGCCCTGCAGAGCTGCCTGAAGTAAGTTACAGTGGGAATTTGTGCGTGAAAAGCAAGGAAGCACACAAATGAGGTTCTGCCACATATGGAAGGACCATCTTCATGCTGCGGTATCCTTAGGGGCGAGGGCTAGCAAGGCTGCACCGCCGCAGAGAGCACACGGAAGCCCGTATGAAGCCCCTGAAAGCACCCATATAAAGAGGCGATTGATGTCTTGCCCCATACTGCAGGCACAATAAAATTCAGGGAAGCATGCATTTGGGTGTGTTTTAAATTAAATATTAGGTCCCTCTGCAGCTTGTCGATCCCTAGTGAACAGCCGTTTGAGAGAAGTGCTCTCTATCCCAAAGTCAGGGGAAACTTCCAAGCTTGTAATAAAAAAAAAATTGTGGGCCCATAGGATTTCCTGAACAGGATTATTCCAAGTCTAAGGACAAATCTCGGTTTTGATTTGATTATCTGTCATCTCACAATTAGAAGCATTCGTGAGATGATTAGCTGCCTTCAAATTTGGTCTTACCAGGACAGATAAACCCCCCCCAGTCTGTCCCTCTCAAGCTCAGCACCTCATCTGTTACGCCCAGACGAAAAACCACTCCCAGCCAGAAGAACAGCTTTACTCTGGAGGCTTCAGGATCTGGAAGACAGCAGTTCTGAGAAGCAGTAGAAGGACAGATGACAGAACTGCCTTTCTGGGTTTGAATCTAGCTGTGATGAATAATTTGTAATTTTTGTAGAGGCAATTATGGATGTCATCCCTTACCTCTGTGAGAGCTATACACTTGACTGCAAAGATTGAAATCAAAGGGATACTAATGAAACTGGACTGAAGTGAAGGCAGAGCTCAGATGCCAGCCTGCAGGACAGCGAGTCACTGGGATTTATTGGAAGGCGATCAATGGAGAATACTCCCAGCCAAACCAGCAGTTCCAACTTCTGCAAGCGTTAACCCAGGTCAGTTGCAATGCAAGAGCCCATCCAAGAGAAATAAAGGCATGGAAATAATGTTCTTGGGGACTGTAAAAGGGTTCCAAAAGAAACAAGTTTAGAAGATACTGGCTCATAATAGTAATTAAATCACTCTCACTGAAAAGCAGCTAAGTGATATATAGCAAAGAATTGGTCAAAACCCCAAGACTTTAATCAGAAATACCTGGAGAGTCTTTTACCAGTTTCCATGGAGGGAAAAGAGCCTGAATGGGCACAGATACCCCTAAACGGGGTTCTTCAGAAAAAAGTCTGAGGAATATGAGGAGGAGAAGACTGCAAATGAGATGACTGAAACTGCCAGTGCTGCAGCAGGACCTCGCCTGTGACCGGTCTGTTCACATCCAGCACTTTCCACCAGCACTTGTCTCACTCTGCAAAATAACACATATTAATACGGCTGACACTTACCCTATCATCCTGACGATCTGACTTTTATTTATACAAAAATCAGAGGCAAGGCTAAGTGGCAATAAAGTTTCAGAAGGTCTTAAAAGTTCTAGGAATTCTGAGCATTTTATTAGGTGAACTAGCAATTCTGCAGTAAAAATAGCTTCGGGTTTCGCTGTTCAATCTTACTTTTCCACATTGCTTTGAGCTTTCAAGATGTTAGAGTTCAGCCTGCAATGCGCCTTGGGCTGCAGGCAGGGGATAAGTTTGTAAAACATTATGTGCCGCTTCTGCTCAATATGAGAGTCCTTCCCATCATCCACGCTCTCGCATTTCTAGCAGAAGATGGTAATAAGCATAAAAGAAGAATAAAATCTAACTAATGGGACTTTAAAGAATCAGAAAGAAAATTATGACAGCAATTATGACAGCTCAGTGCTTGGCAACACCTTCACCTTTCCCAGATGTCAGAGGATAAGCTATTTTTACTGAAAAAAGATGATAGAAACCAGGGCTTATTTGGACATCTGCAGCAGAAATTGATTTTAAGTGATCTGAGCTTTGAACGTAGGGTCTGGAGGCAACTCCATGGGCTTTGTTTTTCTGGAAGAGGGGACGGGCCCTTTTCACATTTTTGGTGTAGGATCAGTCGCTTCACTGGAATGCCTGTCAGTCACATTTAAATATGTGCAATATTTACTTTTTTCACTCTCTGGACCTAGACATTTAATAGGCTTTAATTTTAGACTTTTGCATTGGACAAGATGAAAGTGGCACTTTCTCCTTTTGGGCACATCAGAGCTCCCTTTTTTTTCAAGCTTTTTTGCTTGCTCCCTGTAGAGCCGGGAAAACTATTCCCCAAACCACAACATTATTTCCCTGTTCTCTTCTCATCTCAACCGAGCCATAGTTTCATCTGCCACCACCACTGGCTTTGCATTTGCAGTTGGTGACCACCAGTGCTAACCTAAGTCTGGCTCGGGTTTATTCATCCATCGTCTCCATCGTTCCTGCTCGAGCCCTGTGCTCAGCCGTGGCTGAAACCTCCCTTCTCCCTGAGCATCTGCTGAGCGCACCAAGTCCGTTAGGGCAGGAGCACGTCAGCTCCATGTGGCAGGAGCACTTGATCCATTGTAATATTGAGTTTCATCAGGCAGCCTTCAGTTATATGACCCGGAATATTTGACCTGATGTCAGAGGGGGCCTCGGACTGTTGAGATATTTCCCCAGGGCACCCTGCCCTCTTTCTACCAAAGGAATCCGATCCAGCAACAGGAAAGAGTGAGAATTTTCAGCTGTCCCCATCCCCTGTGAAATGGTCTGAGCTACATGTGCCTAATGCAAGGTGTCCCTTATCCGCTTGCATTCTCCTTTTTCCCTCTCTAGGTACTAATCCTGCACTAATTTCTACTAATAGCCACATAAGATACTGTGATAAATTAAGTTCTTGCAAACACAACATATTTTTCCTTTTTCATAGCATCTTTTCATAGCCCCACGTGGGGTCCAGACTTGCAAGGTGCTAAACAGCTGATAACCCTGTTCTCCCCCGAAAGCAAGGCTGGCGAAAGGTGTGCAGTACTTTGCAGCATCAGGCTGCATTTGTAGAATTTGTTTCATCCTTCACTGAAATCCTGACGCCTCTGGGAGCAGAAAAGGCCAGACATTTAACACAAATAAACCATAACACTTTAGGAGGGAGTGTGAACAAAACTACAGCAACGTGGATTTAAAAAGAAAAAAAAAAAAAAAAAAGCAATAGTCCAACACATGCAAAATATGGAATTTTCATTGTTTCATCAGGTTAGTACCTCAGTTGCACACCCCATTAGAGAAGCAGAGTCTCCCACAGTAAACCATGGCCGGCATTAGCTCACGGACATCACTGACTAGCCCTAAAACTTGCAAACTTCAGCAAGTGAAGGCTGGTAAACCTCTCCTAAGCCACTCAGCCATTCCCTGCCACCACCCAGTCACATCGCTTCCTAGAACAGCGAGTTTTCCACGGGAGAGTCCTGTGTAAGCATTGCTATGCCTGTGCCCCCTTCACATCCACTTCAGCCTCCTGCAAAGAACTACATGCACGTGTACAACGGGGCGATTTTTCCTGATACCAAAACTCACAGCAGTCGGGAGCTGACCCCCCCCCCCCAACTCCAATATCTGTTATCCTTGTGTTTTCTAACTGCTGACTACAAAAGGCGAAGTCCAGAACTCCACTGGCTTTAGGAGGGGCAACAAACCTCTTGTGTAGGAAAAAAGCCTTTCAAGTTTATTTTCTTGCTATCTACCGTTCTCAAGCAGAGGGCTATTTTTAATAACCACAGGGTCTTGAAAATAAAGAAAAGTATCTGGATATAGAGTTATTACTGCTATTATTTAAACATCAGCATAGATTAAAAGACTAGTATTTTTAGGCTTTAGCAACTCAGAGGTGAAAAACTCTCTCAGAATATTTGCAGATGCCAAATTAGGGCTGGCTTCTGCAAGAAGCCACCCTTGAATGGGCTTTTGCCCCTAAATGATACACATTTCACAGATGCTTGGTCAGTCTCCCCAGAGTCCACAGTGCATGGACACGTCTTGGTCCAAGTGGCTGTTACTGGGCTGTGGATGATCCAATCATTCACATGTTGCTGACGGAAAAGTAATTTTTTGGCTTTTGCAATAGTGTGGGTGAGAGTGTCAGCTAGCAATTGTTTGATCTGGCTTCTTTGTCCACGTGGCATCTAGAAACTGTGCTCCATTAGGCTAGATGTATACAAAAGCAAAGCACGGCCTCGACACTGAGGATGGAGTCAGGATCTCCTCTGTTCCGATTCCAGCTCCAGCTGGGATGCTACACTTGACTTGGAGTAACTCTTTTAACCCCTCTGTATCCATTGCCCCAACTTGCAGAACAGGAAAGCAGCAACAACCTTCCCCCCAACTTGGCTTTGTGAGAACTAAGGTTTGAAGAATGTTCTGAAGATTAAATCCAGCCCCAACACACACTCAAAAGCATCACAGTTGCTTAAAACTGAATGGCATAATGGAGATATGTACAGCCGCAGAGTCATTTGGAAAGTCCAGACAATAAGCACATCAATCAAGGCTGCTTCCTAAGGCAGACATCTAAATAAATGCTAATGAAGTCATTTCTACAACACCCCCAACCAATGGGGGCTGCAGTACTTAAAAGTAATAACAGCAGTGAGAACAGACTGTCCGTTAAAAAACAAAATAGAACATTGAAAAGCCAAAAAAGAAAGCAACAGTTTGTGCATTTCAGAGCTCTGAGAAACATTGTACCTTTGAGCCAGGCTTTTGTTCAAGTGAAGGTTTTTTTTCTTTCAGCCCTCCCTTACTTTCACTGCCTGCTTTATCAGTCATGCTTTTCGCTTGCCACGTACCCAGATGCTACAAGAATGGGCAGACTGTGGGCCTAACCGAAGTCTACTGACATCAAAAGGCTCCCATTGACTTTAACGGACATTTAACCAACCCTCTATAAATCACTGAAAGTCAGTGATTCAACAGACAGCCCCTTTGGAACAGTGGAGAGACTAACATAACGCCCCTGAAATTTAGTTCCTATAGTAACTCCAACCCTGCATGTTTGGGGGTGAGTCTACATCTGCTTTATCTCATAACCTCCATGCTGAGGGTATTTCAAACAGAAGAAGAAATAGTTTCTCTCCAAGCCAGGGGAGAACCTCCATAACAGTGTTCCTATTTGGGGAGGGATATCCAAGCTGGTGGATGACTTTAGGCGACCCATGGTGGAGGTTCATCTGAGGTCCTCTGAATCCTGAGCCTACTTCGTTAACACAAGTAACTAATTGACCAGCTAGGTCTCCACAGTTGCTCGAGGTGCACTGGTGCACCAGCTCACAGAGCCTCTCCAGCATGTGGCTCGCTCGTGAGCCTCAGCTAGTTACATGGAAATTTTTTGCAGCTGCATAAAGAACAGCACTGACGCACACCTCATCTCCGTGGGGTTGAAATGTGACTAAAGTCGTATCTTGCGGTGCACATTGCATGCATATTTGACCATGTCATCTGCCTGAGAAGTCACTGACCTCCTGAAGTCCCCGTTCTGAGCAGGCTGGGACAACCATCTTTCACTCATCTGTTAACACCTCCCAGCCAGCCACCAGTTCCTTCTGCACAAAGCAGCACTGGGCTGACAGGTTTGATGATCTGCAGATGATGTTCAGCCTTGACTCATAAGCCAGCTATCTCCAGGAAATTTTATATCACTGAAAAGGCAAAATGCACAGCTCACTAATGCGACACATAACGACTCCTGACCCCGACCCATTCCTGAGATATCTTTTTTTATACTTAGAGCTAAAGCATTTTTGAACAAAGTAAAAAAATTGTGAATGCTGAAAAATGTATAATACCTCAAAGATCTTTTTTGAAGAAGAAATATCCCTAAAATGACCTCATCACAAAAGTAAGGAAAAAAGCTACTGACCCATGTTACAGTGGCTGGGGATTGCGCTCGGTGTACCTTCCCCTCGGCATTTCTCTGCTGCTGGGTCACTCCCTTCAGTCCCGTGGAAAATGGAAGAAATAGCAGCAGCCCCAATGCACTCTTGGGACTACACCGGTGCCAGGACAGTCCTGGGATCGAGGTGCCTCCAATCCCCATTTTTTGCAAGCTCTGCAATATGCAGTACTAGAAGACCTCCAGTCCGACTGGACTTGTCAGCACCAATTTGGCCCTTCAGATGGATGACAATAATTCCTAGTGTTTGCACAACTCTCTTACACTTCCCAAACATCTTTGGTTTGCAAAGTCCAAATGGAGAAAGGCAGGCTCGAGCACCAGGTCCAGACTCTGGGATGAATCAGTGAAGTTCCCAACGAGGAGGAAGAACTAAAGCCTGGTGGAGACTAGGTGAGCACCAGGACTCACCATCCAGAGTAAGTTTTCTTTTCTTGAATGCATTTCTGCCGGCTATTAAATTTTGCTAAATGTCCCACATGTGTTTTCCTACCATTCTCTAAGACCTGAAATTTTTGCCTTAGCTTTAAATGTGCTATTAGCCCAGCTATAGTCTTCTATGAGGTCTAACAGGTACACCACACTTGGCATCTGCCTAAGCAAAAGACACATCCTAAAAGCAGCACCAGCTCTACATAGTAACCACTTTCATACCTTGGTCAGGCCGGTTCTTGGCCTTATAACCCTGAAGACCCCCAGTCTATGCCTCAGACCAGCTTTGGTCTTCCCTGTGTTGACACTTTTGTTGAGTTTCACCACTGGCAGCCGATGCTCCTGTGCCACTAGCAGGTTCCCTGCTCAGCGATGTCTCCTGGTGCTCCCAAGGTCCCTTCCTGCCCTTGCTCTGTCCTGCAATACATCTGAGCAACCCAAAATGCTTCCCAACACAGCCATACCTCTAGATGGCTGTCCAGCACGGCGCACGGCAGCAAGAGGCAGCCCAGACGCTGTGACCGGGATCTAAGAGATTAGACCGGTATTAGATTTCCGTCTTCCAGACATTCATATGAAGCAGCTTCTTCTGCTTTAACTACTTTCCTTTCAAATATTTCAGCCAAGGGCTGTGTCCAGACTGTGACCAATACACTGTGGCACATATTGAATGCAGTGGCTTAGAAAGAAGATGCATTCATAGCTGAGGCTCACGGGCAGAGCTGCACAGCCGTGTCTTTCGTGTCATCCACAAGTATAGCCCACAGCTAGTTTTCTTTTGTACATGATTTCATGCCGGCGCCTTCCACCAAAAAGCTGTAGAGCAAGTTCACACTGTCATTCCTAGTCCTCTTCATTCTTTCTAATTAGTCCTGACTACCAGAGTCACAAGTTTTCAAGTCAGGATAATTTTTTACCTCTTTTTTAATGTATTTTCTTTACAGTATTTCCTTTTTTTTTTTAATTTCACTTTTCATTTCATGCTCATGCAATTTGATTTTGTCTTATCCTACCGTCCCCCTCTCCTTACCACCCTTCGCAGTGCCTTCCCCAGTTCAGTACTGGCTGGAAATTCAGTTATTGCGCTGTTTGCCCATTTCTTCTGCATCACTAAGAGGTGGCAAACAAAATTAGGTTGAATGTTTTATAACCAAAACATGAAGAAAACTGACCTCCCAACTCAAATCCCATGATTTGCCTGGTTTTCTGAAGCTGCCAAAACCAAAAAAACAACAAAACTTTTGTTATTCTCCATTAAAAGTTGCTAAAGAATCAAATATCATAGAATCATAGAAGGGTTTGGGTTGGAAGGGACCTTAAAGATTGTCTAGTTCCAACCCCACTGCCCTGGGCAGGGACACCTCCCACCAGGCCAGGTTGCTCAAAGCCCCGTCCAACCCGGCCTTGAACACTTCCAGGGATGGGGCAGCCACAGCTTCTCTGGGCAACTTCTTCCAGTGTCTCACCACCCTCACAGTGAAGAATTTCTTCCTAATATCTAATCTAAATCTACCTTCTTCCAGTTTAAAACCGTTACCCCTTGTCCTATCGCTACACTCCCTGACAGAAAGTCCCTCCCCATCTTTCCAGTAGGCCTCCTTTAGGTACTGGAAGGCCCCTATAACAGCTGCCCAGAGCCTTCTCTTCTCCAGGCTGAACAAACCCAACTCTCTAAGCCTGTCTTTGTAGAAGAGGTGCTCCAGCCCCCTGACCATCTTTTTGGCCTGCTCCAACAGGTCCACGTCCTTCTTATGTTGGGGCCCCAGAGACGGATGCAGTACTCCAGGTGGGGTCTCACCGGAGCAGAGCAGAGGGGCAGAATCACCTCCCTCGACCTGATGGCCACGCTTCTTTTGATGCAGCCCAGGATACGGTTGGCCTTCTGGGCTGCAAATGCACATTGCCAGGTCATGTTGAGCTTCCCATCAACCAGCATCCCCAAGTCCTTCTCCTCTCAATCCATTCTTGGTAGGCTTCTGTGGGCAGGGTGGCAATGCAATTGAGACCCTGAGAGCATCATGCCTGGTGGAGGATCCCATCATCCCCTTGAGTTGCTAACCAGTGGGGCGACCCTCTCCGAGGACAGTGAGACCCAACAGCTCCACAGCAGTGATATGCCACCTGCACGGACCCTGAGATACACTCTCCTCCATCGGCCTGAAAGTCTTTCAGGTCAATCCTGACATCCTTCCCCCAGGTCGGGGAGAAAGGCCTGAGACCACACTCATGCCAGCAGTGCAAAGCACAAGTTTGTCAGCCACAGCCATCGATTTGATACCCATTTCGTCTGCCAACCTTTCTGTGCGGCAGAAAGGAAGCCACCACACCAGAAAATACTTTTGTACAACAAGGCTGAATTCTTCCCCCATCTGTACCCAGGGAGCTTTATCGCCTAAAGATTCAGGTGATAAAGCTAGGAGTGAGAATTTGGTTCAGGTGTTGCCTACGTGATGGCCTCCAAACCTTTCCCTTGCTTGCCCAGCCAATGCTATTTGTTCTGCTTTGTAATCAAAGCAAAAAATATGCAAATGTGCAGCAGTAAGCCCTCCCTGGAGGGCATCTCTAAAAGCTCAGCTATCTTTAACATCATTATGGCTAGGATTTGGGAATAGCAAATCTTCTGATAACTATCTGCAATGGCTCCTGTGCTCCCCACGGATGCTGCTGCTGCTGCTCCCATCCAGTGCTCAGCTATTCTTGGTGAGCGCCTGCAGAGCACAGCTGGCTTCACCCCTTTCCTTCCAAGGCTCCAGCTCTGTGCTGTTCAGGGAACACAATACAAGGGACTTCTCCTGCAAATTTTCTTGGTATTTTTCACAGCGAGTGAATGGGCCCAGCTTCTTTGGAAGTCCACGCAAGCTCAGCCCAGTTCTGGATAGTACAGCCCAGTCCCACAAAAGCACGGCACATCCCTTATTTTCAGGAGCACTGCAGAGCATCAGATGAAGAATACATGCTGTACTTTCCCAGTGCCAAGGGAAAGTGGTCACATCGTGATTATCTGACGATGAAAAAGAGAAACGCTTGGAAAAGTTCCGGAGCAGAGTCTATCTATTCAAGCAAAGCGTCCCAGTGTCCTGACGTCTGTCTTGAACAATCGAGCGAGTGGCAGCGCAAGGTGCCGTGCAATTGGCCCCAATGTTTGCGTACCTTTGGTAAATTTTAAATTGGGAGCAGCTGCTAGCAAACTAGCAGGGATGTTTTATAGCTTGCTGACAATGCCAGATTCTGCAGATATTACAGTCCGTACTCAGTGGCATCTCTGGAGTATTCTGTTTTTATAAGCATTTCCCAACACACCACCAGGAATGCACAAGAACTGCTCACATTTACGCCATCGGGGATCAGGGATGGTTCGTCCCCTTCCACAGTTGGCCCAGACATGCTCCCCGCATTGCAACCAGCCCATCGGCATGAGCTCGGCGGGGAAGTGCTGGTGTCTGTCCTCACTGGGGTTTTATGGTTGGTTTGGGGCACCGGCAGTGCATCTGTTATCAGACCTTGTACTCCCTCACTTGAGAAGTTATTTGTCTCATCAAGGGACAGTTTGCTTGTTTAGAAAAGGAGATTATAATATTTATTTCCCAGCAGAGATGGGAAGCCTCATCAATCGTTACTTAAGCAACTGAAGGTTTTTATTTGGATGAAGCTAAATAAGTGTAAAATTATAGAGGGGATTAAGACAGATTAAGGGGTGCCTGTTAGTCAGAAATGCCTCCTGGTGGGCTGGGAATTTTTCCAAGAGGCTAAACATAACTTGACTTGCAACAGCACAAAGTGAGTATCTTGTGCTACCGTATCACTCACTCCCTGTGCTCGGAGTCAGCAGCTCCAGCAGTGGTTTAGAAATCTGCTGCCCGACCTGCTGTCTGCAGGTCCGCATCTGATGACAGCTTTTGTGACCACACTCAGCTGCCTCTGGAAGTGAGACCTCATCGGTCCTCACACCTGGCCGAAGGGTTTCACCCAGAAACAAGTGGAGACGTGCCTCAAACCCTGCTCACTATCAGGTCTGGCACTGCTGTGAACTATCGCTTTCAGCAGCTTCACTGCCCACAGGTCCTTATCGCAGATCCACCACCTCCAGGACAGCATTTGATTTTTTTAACATAAGTTATCCTCATTCTCAAAAAAAAGTACCACATCCCTTCTCTGTGTGCTGTCACAAAAGCATCGCAACCCCCCTTTAAAGGGATAGTGTGCAAGGGTATAAGTGCACTTTATCAATACACTTCCTCATTCTTTATCACTTGAACTCATCTTACCCATCACAAAGCCCTGATACGATATTTCTTGGACCTCACGTGTCCCAAGGGTGGCAGCAAATCAGAAAGTGCAAAGACTATGCACGCTGCCAGGGAGTAATGTTTCTTTAAAAAAAAAAATCTCAGCATTTAATTTCCTTTTCCTCAATTTGCTTGAAAATTGTGCAACAGACAACTACTTAAGACCAGATAACATATAAGCTGCAGTTTCAAATTGCAAGACAGCACTGGATTACCTCTGGATTGGATGTTAAAAAATGAGGCCTTCCTTATTTTTTGAAATAGGGAAAAATATGCCGTAGAATATTTTGGAGGTCCTGGGACTTCTGGTTTTGTAACAACCAAAACTTCTCTTGAGTCATTAAAGCCTGTTCTTGTTAAAGTTCTCATTTGTTTTCACACATATGACATATTAGCTTCCTACATCAGTGGGTAGGAAGATCATACCTGCTTTATAATCCTTTACAATGCTGCTTCTCCTTCCCTCAAATAATTTCTTCCAAAAAAAAACCCTTTCAGGTAATCAGAGTCTGCCCACGGAACTAAAGAGAATCGCTGTCTCCTGACAATGACATATTGCTTGTATTTTAGGAATGCTAAAAAAATCAGGGAGTATATTTACTGAACTGAACAGATCTGTACCTGGAATCCTCCTCGTGATACTGCAAAGCCACACGGTGCCTGTGTTGAATAGAAACCTAACAACACGAAGTGAGACTCAGAATAAAAGGCAAATCTTTTCCAGTTTTTAGGAGAAACTGAATTGTGACACTCAAGGACCACTCCTCCCACCCAAAACCTCTTTATGTAGCTTTGCCCATGGAAAAGCTGATTGCCTTCAGGATAGGATTCAGGACCTAGGATGGATGCAGCATGCTTCACGTGAAAGAAAGAGTCCACAGAGCGTGGGAACTGCTCATGAGAGAAGCAAAGAGCAGGAGGAGATCCCAAAGGCACAGGAGCCTGAACAGCAGCAGCTATGAATATCCGCCCTCCTCCTCTCCTCATCTCTGCTGTTCTTGAATAAAAACATAAGGTTGGGGTTGGTTTTTTTTTGGTCAGTCTTAGAAAGAAACAGGTTAGCACTTGGTTCTCAGGAGGCGGAGATGACTGCAGCTCAGCTCCTCTGAATGGCCACAAACCCATCCAAACAATTGTGAGCCTTCAGATCTCCCGCTCCTCCTCCCCTCAGCTGCTCCACACTGCAGTCACTGTCCTTGGTAGGGTCTATCACAGGTCCAAGACATAATTAGTTGTGCCTTTTTTAGCCTTAACACTCACTATGTAATCCTTGAATCTCCTTAATGCAACAGCCACGTTTCTGTCCAGAGTTAGGGAACCGGGACAGGAGTCATGGGACAGGCATGAGGATGGGGCACAGTTGGCCATGCTTTCTCATGGTCTCCGGGAGAGCTCTTCTCCCGAGGCCACCTCTCAGAAGCACACTGGCCTGAAATGGTTGGAGCAACCCAGGAGCTGGATGCTGCCCTATGGTTCTCCCTTTCTGAGCTATACAGCAGCCACAGCGGGGCTGTCCATCTCACCCAAAAGCAGGGTGAGACCAAGCACTTTCTTGCTCCGTTACAACACGACCCGCTGGCAGGGAGGCACAACCCCATCTTGCAGGCGGGCGCTCAGCAGGCTCAGGAGCCCTTTCAGCTCCCAACGACTGTGTCCTGAGGCCCTGCTCGGTGCCAGCACAGTTCATGACAAGGGTTTGTCTGGGACAACCGAGAACCCGTGCCAAAAGAAACCGGACCAGGCTCAGAAAGGAGGGGTCCCCCGTGTCCGTAACACAACCCCCAGCACAGCCAGGGATCTTTTCTCTGTAATGAGATCCTCTGACTTCAGCAAAAGGGGACTTTGTTAGTAGCAACCAGAGTCGCCTCTCTCCGGCTTTCCCTTCTCCCTTCCCGATACAAGGCATCCCTGCTCACCCTAAAGGAGCCCGGCAGTGCACAGTCCTATTCTCAGTACCGCAACCCCAGCCATTCCCACCCAGAAAGGGCTACTGCTTTCAAGATCAAGGAATGTCAGCACCGTCTTCTCTTACAGCTCCATAGCTCACTTTCAGCTCCCTAAAGACTATTCTGAATTTATCCAGAAGAGAACATGCATTTAAGTGAGAGCTCACAGCTAAAACCTGTATTTTTTTACATAGAAGCACGGGTACTAAATGAGAACTCTCCTAGCTGTTGTACCGGTCAATATTCCTCAAGAAACTAGTTAATCAGGCCATGTTCCTCATTTAATAACGCACAGTACAAGCACCAATATATTCTATTAGCTTGGTGCTGCTAGAGGATGGTCCCCATTCCTTTTCTTATCCTGGAAATAGCCTATGACTGCGGTTGCAGATTTAAAGAGAAGGGTTAGAAGTGGTGACATTGACAAAGGGGCTGACAGGCCAGTACAGGAACTGATGGAAAAATAAAAGAAGAGCTTAAAACTACTGCTGTATCTCTCCCACGACTGGAAGTTTGCGTACCTGCAAGATGAAGCAGTTGAGGTCAGAAACAGCCATCTGACGAGTTTCATTCGATCCTTTTTCTTACCTGTTTGCACAGCTTCCCAGAATTCCTGTATCATATATACCTCCTTTTTCCTCTGATAATCCCCTCAGGCTAGTCCAGAAGCGTCCATTTAGATGTCCCTTGAAACAAGCACAACTGACTGACCCTTACCTGTTATGTGCATAAGGGTCATACACAAAAATACATTTACAACATTAATCCTTTTTCCCAAGAACACCACTCCCTTTCGGGCAGGACAGCACGTACGCAGAGGTTTGCCTTTCCTTCAGCTGTGTTAAAACCTGTTGTCTGTGCTTCCCCAGCACAGACTATTTTGTGCTGCAGCCCTGAACTTATGGTTGCCAATCCTTCTGCAAATTTTAGAGTCACCATCTTACATCAGTAAGAATTAATGCTGATGGCCCAAACCTTTGCAAGTCTCGGAGCAGACTCATCTTCCCCCATGTTCTTCTTACCCCCAGATCAAAAAGTAGTCAGAAGCAAATGCAAGCCTCCTGCCTAAGCTTCGATAAACCTGCTGTCCGAAAACTGTGAGGCAAGATCCCAGCATCCTCAGAGGTCTCATCCTGACACAGAAAGCATTTAAGTGGCAGGAGGGGGAGCCCACAGAGCACTGGGGGTATGTCTGGAGCACCGCAGTCGGCTGCCGCTTCCTCTCTGCCTTGGCGAGACAGACCAGCACGTCCCATTGTCTGCTGGGACCACAGAAATATTCATCCTGCCACACAGCACAACCCAACTGCATTCCCGAGCCGCTTCTCCCACTCTGTGCTGGCTTTGGAAGTTGCCAGTAAAACAGAGGAAACCTGTGCTAAAAAACAAACTGATGCCACCCAGTAAGAGAAAATTAACAATTTCCCCGAGGAGGTGACTCAGAAGGGACGTGGCATTGTGTAGATAATGGGGAGGAACAAACGGCAAACCATAGTTCAGCCTATAGCATCCATTCCAAGATGGACCAAGCATTTAAACTGGCTCACATCAACCCCCTTTGGCACTTGGCAGAAAATAAGAAGCAACAGCAATAGCTCTGTGCCCGTTTGAATGTAGAGCTAGATCACTATGTACTAAGGGAACTGTGCCACCCATTGCCAGTTAATCCTGCTTTAAGGGCCCTACAAGGAAGAACCCCTACGAAGTAATGAGAAACTTATAATAAACAGGAGGCTCTTTTCTAAAGGGGCAGTTATACTCTGAGGGGAAGCGGGAAAACACGCATGGGACCGCTAGAAGCTTCGTGCTGCCTGCTCGGTACTTTGAGTCCTATTTTCACATTTTTGTAATTATCACATAATGCATAACGTCACACAGACCAGGAGACGTCAGCCCCGTGCGGAGCCAAACCGCACCACGGGCAGGCACTGCACGCTCCCTGCGGGGCAGCCCAGCCCCGGGCTGCCCGTCCCGGCCCCATCCCGCGAGCCCTGCGCCCCACGTCCCCGTCCCCCGTCCCCCCCCCCCAGAGGTGGCACAGCCTCGCCTAGTGCAAAGCCGCTCCTGCCCTCACAACCGCGCTCGGCTGCAGAGGATAAACCCCTCGCGCCGCGTCTAGTGGGTTGAAATGAGGTGTCGAAGCCTTAGGCGGGTCACAGCCTCCCCTGGACGCTCCCCAGCCCGCGGTCAGGTTTCCCAGCCAGGCACATGTCCTCGCAGTTTTCTGAATTGAGGGAGTCCAAAGACCGCCGGCCTCAAGGCGCCCCGCGGGGTCTGGCCAGCACCCTGTCCTCAGGGCACACGCGCGCGCTGGCAGGACACCCATACCCTGCTTTTACGCCTGTCCCCAGGGCCGGCGCGTGCCCCTTCCCAGGACACCAGCCTTGTGAAATCCCCGAGATGACAATTCTCCTTCTCAGGGATAGCGGATAAGCGAAGCCCGTCACACAAACGCTTTGCAAAAGGTTAATTAAGGAAAAAAAAAAAGAAAAAAAAAAAAAAAAGGGCCTCTTCCCCCCCCCCCCCCCTCCCCAGCTATCACAAGAATGCGTTGCCGTACAGATCAGCCAGACACCGCCTGTCATCCCTGCCGCGCTTTCCTCCCCACTCCCGCTCCCGGCGGCTGTGTCCTTCCGGGGCTCCAAGCTCCCTCTCCCGAGGGTCTCTCCCATTCAGGGATCTTCTTCTGTTCTCTAGGCCCTCTTCCCAGTTCAGACACCTTCCTCGGCGTCCCCTTTGCTCTGCCGCAGCACAGGCCAGCGGCTCCCTCGGTGACCAGTGGTTTCTTTGAGACAGGGCAGATAACATGGGACTGGGACTTCATAAATCCTGGGAGATTTGCTGTGGGCTCTGTGAGAGAGGACAGAGGCTCCAGCTCCATGGGGTACCTGTGTTCTGGTCCTCCCCAGTCCGATGAGGCATCCCACATGCACCCGCTTTGGCTCCAGGATCCTAACACAGGCATGTTCCTGTCGTCAGGTTCATTCACACAACAGTCACAGCTACATTTTTCCATATTAAAAGGGCGCACATATGCTTTTCATCCTCACACTTGATCCCAACAAGCCAACCTCTGCTCTGCCACCAGAACTAGCTGGCTGAAAGTCACGCTGTAAAAGCAAAGCCTGAAGCAGTATGCAATCAAATTTAGCCGTGACTGGCAAAATGCAGCAAGACGAGAGATTTTTGCAGCAGATCCTGTTGAGAAGAATAGAAGTTATCCCAAAGAAAGAGGTTTCTTCACAACTGCAGGGAAATATCTTCCTTTAGAACCAAAAAAGTTTTGCTCTTTTTTTTTCCCTGACCTGTGAGATACTCTTCCAAGCCAGACAAAATTACAGCGCCCCAGTGCTGTGCGGCGAGGATGAACAAGAGGGAGGAATAAAGTATCTTTTTTTCCCCTCTTATAGGAAAGTATTATACAAGTAACCAGCTGTGCTGCCGGTGGGGGGGGACGGACTCCTCCAGAAGCACTGGCATGCTCTGTTGTTACTAGACTAAATAGATTGTTGGGCTCCTCCATCCGAAGCTTCTTTACAGAAAAGCTGTACAAAGCAAATATATTCCTTCCAAGGCCAAAACCCTTCTAAAGTGCCAACTCTCAGCTCCGAGCAGATGTCCGCGGTCGGGCTGCAAAGCCCCCGAGGAGCAGGGGCTTTGCCCTGGCCAGGTGTCCCCGTCTGTGCGGCGCAGCCCCTGCGGCAGCGCGGGCTGGAGGCAGCTGGTGGAGGCTGGTGGTGTCAGACAGCAGCGCGCTAATGAACTGAGAAGCACCAGAGGAAATTCCTCGCCGCGGAGATGGGAATACAACCGCCACGCCATCGGGGGCATTTCAGTCGCTTAGTGCGAAGCCAAAGAGTTGCTGCGTAACTTTGGGTAAGTGGCTTAAAGTTTTAAGAGGCAGGGTTGAGCAGCCCAGCGGGTCTCTGAAGAAATCTGCTCTATTACTGGCTCGGGGAGGGAGTGTGCTTTGTCAGACAGATAAAGAAAATGGGATTTATTAGGAGAGATACGTTAGAGAAAGAAGTGGGATTCAGCGCTGCCAAGGTTGCTTCTAAGTCTGAAGCAGGAAAAAGCTCGAGGCTGAGTTAGGAGCCCTCCTCCTGCACCATGTGTGACTGATGAAGATGGACTTAGGAACTTCTCCCTGTTCCTCAGTGCCTCTGACACAGCGATCATCGCTGCTCGCAAAGTGCTGTGCACTATCCAAAGATGCAGCATAAACCCCGCAGCACCGGTCCCTCACTTCAGGGAACCCAAGACCTCAAGTGGGGAGTGAATCGTAAGGAAATTCGTCCTGATGCAGACAAAATAAGAGGCCAGTTCATTCACGGGAAACATACAAAGGGGAAAAGCCAGCAGTCTGTACACCGATCTCTTTTTCGCCGCTTTTAGGAAACTTGCAGCGTCAGGCAAAATTGGAGCTTTAAACCCAACAGCAATGAAATCTCCTTTCACAAAAAAAACCCTGCCTGCATCTGAACTCTGCCTGCATCTGGCGGCTGAGAACACTGCCAAGGCTTTAACCCTCTGATATTAACAGAAAGAGATATTGATGAGTGTCCCTCTGGCGAAGGAAACCAAATGGTGTTTTTAACTTCAGTGGATTCTTTACAGATTTTCAATTCCTTAGCCAGGCTGTTGCTCCAGACTGGGGTGTAATTGAGATGCATTAGCCACTCACTCAAAAACTTTCCCAGGAACACATGTGCACACACACAGACTACGCATTCAGATATAAATACATACCGTACCTGCACATGCATTAAGCTGCTGTTCATGGCCTGTCTGGACATTTCCACTGCCAGCTCGGCTGCTCAGTCAATCGCAGCACTCAACACTGCCAGCTCAACATGACAAATAAAGCAAACATAGAAAACTAGCTTATCACTGCTGGATATCTGACCACAGCCGTGAAAAGCAGACGAGGGTCTTTTAAGGACCAGTCCCCATGAAAGACAAGGACACGGGGTGTTTTCACCCCCAGAGAGATGGTGAACCTCTTAAAATCAACTCTTCTACAAGCGAGTGTAGCAACTTGCTGATGAGCCCGCCCCACCTCTTCATCCTGTACCGTTTCCTCACCAGAACAAGCCACCATCTGTGCCCAGCACAGCGGAAAATCTCCCTCCAAAATCTTCCAGCCTCCTTTATTACATCAACCTTGACAAAAGGTCAAATTCTATCAGTATAGACTCGTCTTATTCATAGCGTAGTATCTATTGGGATGAAGAAAGTGTATCCTTGAAGGGTTTCAGTTGCATAAGGAGCTGAAGCCGTACCATTGATCTGCGCACACGTTAGCTCTGAAGGGCTGGGATGCTATCCAGATGCAGCTTCTGAAACTCTGATTAAGTGGGTTTTAAAGCATAGACCTCGCTCAAAAAAAATGGCTGTTCCATGCTAGCAGGGTTTTCTTGCAGACTAGAGGAGACTATGGTCAGCTATACCAGAAACATTTTAACATAACATTAAAGACCAACTCCAGTATTTCTTTTAGCCTAGGTAGTGTAAATGGGTTACATTATACGTCTCTAGTAAGTGGCAGAGGGGGATGCAAACCCACCTTTTTACAGTCCTATATCAAGGTAAGAAAAATCATATCCTACTCCTACGAAAAAGAGAGTGTAACACAAGATGCGCCAAGGTTTACTTCCATCCCAGAAGGAATGATCCATCAATGAATCCTAAAGCACTTTATGAGAGCTAAGCACCTACGCCACACAGCATCCCCCTCTGTCCATCTGCAGCAGGGAGAACTAATACACAGAAAAGGAAACTGAGGCACAAAAATCTTATGATTGGTGTCTGAAAACATAATCCTGTAACCAAACCAGTATGGCAACCTAGTCACTTGTGTGCCAGGAAGGTCTCTTCACCGGGGGAAATTACACTCTTTCCCGGAGAAAAGGAGAAAACTTATTCTTAAGGGAACCGAGGCTTTTTGGACGTGGAAATAAACGGTTTACAACTTAGCATTGACAAAACCTCGCAAATCTAAACAGAAAAGCTGATTAAAAGATTGTAGAAATAGTAAAACTGATAAACAGAGAGAATTTTATTGGCTTTGTACAACAGTCAGTGGCCAAAATGTTAATCCAAACTTTTAAACGTTTATTTGAAACACCCTTCAGAGGTCCTCAAAATTTTGCTGTCTATCAGTTTGAGGTCATCATTTTCTTTCATTTACATTGTCCTCGCCACACCACCCCCCCTTTTAATGAATTGCTAGAGTTGCTTTGACTCGGGCACATGATGAAGTCTTACATGGCCAAACGTTTTCAGAATTCTACACCCAGCTTAATTCGAAGGTGTTTTAGCTGGACATTCAGCCACCAGCTCACTTGCTCTTCAAAAAGGAGAGAAACTGGAGGTCGAACTGGCTTATTCAGATAGGAAATAGCTTATTCTGAAGCAGCCAGTCAAGTGACCACTTTGATTACCTTGATGTAAAATAACAGGATTTGGCCCAGTCATTATTTTTCCACCAAGCATTTCGCAGAAGCCAAGGAAAGCAGTAGTTATATCAACTTGAGACAACTATCAGGTCACCAGGCATCTTTCCCTTCCAGGTCTCCAAAGCACCGCAGGCTTGGAAGAGCCCCCATGCAAGCAGGGAAACTGCAGGCACCTCATGAGCACGGGCTGTGCTCACCTCAGTTCAGGCATTTGCACGAGGGAAGGAAGAAACTTATCTTTCACAGAAAATGTAAGGGGAAACAAGAGAGAGGTTGAAAAACTGCAGAAGTCATCTCCCAATGTTCAGGGGCTTTACTTCAGCTGCTAACTGCTGTTTTCCTGCACAGTGCACCTGCTCCCTACGTGTCTTCAAGTCATAGATACAGAATATTCCAACAAAAAGCAAACTACAGCTTCTTATTCCCCGCAGAGCCGGTATAACTTCAGAGACGTCAAGAAGCTGTTTTCCTTCCTGCATTTTCAACGGGATCTCCACTCTTACCTGGGATCAGGACACCACAGCTACTTTGAATTTCACAGCAGTTGCTCACCGAGAACTCAGGTCTGCCTGCTCCCAAAACGCACACCTGCCCCACTCACCACACGGCTGATTTCCCTTGGCCTCCAGCATGACGGAGCCCGTGGGACACAGCTGAGCGATTCAGACCATATCCCACAGAGGGCAATAATACTTCTACCCATTAATTAGGCACATTTGTTAGGGGAAATGATGGTAAAGTGGTTAAGGTTGATGAAATAACAAAAGAAAACCTCTGAAATCAAGAGCTGCTTGCCCAACCCTCACTTCTGCAGTCTGAGCACTGCAGGTGCCGTGCCCGGCAGTCTCGCCCAGGTCAGGTCTGCAGCGAAATGTCCCCTCCCATACAAAAGCCGAATCTCATCATTACAGCCCGAAGGGAGTAGGAGTATGGTCAGTCTGACTTGAACTAAGCTTTGGAAACCTGAGAAGATCGCACAGGATTAGTCGGTGGGTAACACAAAACCCAAAAGCCACAATCACCAGCCAAGCAGCAGCCACTCTGCCCAAATCGCTCTCAGCCGCCCCAGCCATTGTATTTGTGGGAAACAAGGATCAGAGAGCACCTGATCCCTCCGGCTACCCCAGAAGGCAGCTCCTGGCCAGCTCTGCCCAGGGACAGCAATACACGGGTTTCCAGGACTGGAATCTCCTGAAATACATAAAGCCCATAGGGTGGGCAGTGGGACAAGGTGGGAGAGGGGTCTGACATACACAGAGTTAAAAACCCTCAGTGAAGGGGAAAGGAAACCAGCCCAGGTTTGTGCCTATTCCTGGGTATTAAAGAGCCTTTTAGGCATCTGAGATATTAGGGATCACACTTGATGCACAAGGGATGCTTTGAAACAGCTACAGCCTTTTTATTCACATAGACTCCCTCTGAGTTGCCTTTTCTTCTCTTTGGGCAGAAGTTTACACCGAGGTTTTATTTGGCTTCAGGGCAAACATGATGCTTTGCAGGAAAGCACTGTCAAACAGACCCCTCTCCTAGACGAGTAATTATGAGAACAAATAGCTCCTTCTTAACCCACAGGGGAGTCTGCCAACCCCTCTCTCTGCTATTCTCGGCTTTCCGGCTTATAAAGGGTTACCTGCAATCTAAATGAATGGCTTGTCCTTCTCGGGCTGGTTGGGAAGCTGAACAGATTTCAGCTGGCAGCGGGGAAGGGCTGTGCTACGGATACTCACTGCAGGTTACCCTGTAACGGTAACAAGAGACATCCTATGCCCTCCCAAACAGGACTCGGGCAAGTGCACAGCGGTGTTGCAGCATCGCAGAGCAGGTTTAGATACGTCAGGTGCTCCACAAACCAAACCAAACAAGGCCATTCCTGCCCTGAAGACCCTACAGACTAAATGCAAGACGATGCTACAGGCAAAGATAAACGTGCAGACATAATTTTAAGTAGTGGGATGAACATCTGGATAGGATGCTGCGAGCTAGAGGGCCGTTATGATGCCAGACCTGGGCGCAGTGGTCGGAGAGCGGGGAAGTTCTGGACGCAGGAGTGGCAGCACCCTGAGGCCCTGCGGCAGTCTGCCTCGGAGTGAAGTTCAACAAAGGAACTTTCAGCTGTGATCTCCGAGCCCAACTCTTAACTTCAGTTTTCACTAAGCAGTGCAATGTTTTCGATTTGCTGCGAAACCTCTTTCTTTTCAACTTGTTTTCGTAAGTCCATATGGAACGCCCCTGATGCTTCCATTTTAACTACAGTCCTACCATTGCCTTTGTCAAACAGGCCTGACCTTTCTCTCCCTTACCTGAGGACAGCCAGTGTAGGTCAAAATCCGTTAGACTTGTGAGGGCTCAGTGCCAGCTCCATGGATCCGTAGAAGGATAGCCCAAACCAGCACACAAGATGTCGTACCCTGACATTTAAGACTGAATAGAACTGCACAAAGCAAGAGGATTTCAAAAAAGGCTCTATGACCTGCAGTGAGATTAGGTAACCCACTTCAGTGAAATGAGCGGGACAGGGAGCACTGGTCTTTCATATTACAAGTTGCATCCAGCGTTGTGAGAGGACTCTTCTATCAGGTATGAATTTAGGATGTTACACTGCTTTAGAGACGGGTGGCACCCTGAATCTAAAATCCCTACCCGCACTAAGAACTAGTTATGAGTGGTGTCAATGAAGTGAAGGGCAGTTCTTAAGAAATAATGTGCAATCTGATGTCGGTAAAACCGTCAAAGCCTGGCCTTTCGCTTTTATTGGCCAGCAAGCGTGAAAAGTTGGTGCTGATGTTCAAAGAGGGCATTCTAGGTTCACTAAGAAAAAGAATAAATCAAGCAGCCGCCAATCATTAGAGGTGTAAAAAGTCTTCCCCAGAGCTGTACGACTCCTCAGACAGCAAATGGGAATGATCATATGTTTTCAGAGGCATCTGATGAATTCTCTATTTTTGTGCACTTTGCTTTCTAACTCTGCTACCCGGAATGCCCTTTTTCCCCTACGAGCAAAACTGCAGGCATAAGGCTGGGCACTAAGAGAGAACTGATTAAAAAAAGAGGGGTCACTTCAGGGAAGTATCCCACAGTTCAGCTGTTCCTCAGAACACACCTCAACTATCAGGACTTCATCTAACCATACCTGGAGCATTCCTCACAGGAGCAGCAATGAGTCATGGTAGTTCATCCTCAAATAGCCAGCAGCTTCATATGCACGTGCAGGAGATTCTTCTGAGATTTCCAGCTGGTCTTCCTTGCAAAACATCTTGAGACTCTCTCTTCCCGTGACATCTGAGACTTCTCACAGGGCACCCCTGTCTGCGGCCTTCTGGTGCAGAACCGCACAAGTAGAAAAGATGTGAGCAGAGACAGGACCTTCTTCAAATCAAAGGTAGAATGGAGAGATAAAAGGATGAACGTGAGTGAGGGAAGTGAAGGAGAGGAGTTGTGTCTTGCTTTATACTCGATGGCTTTGCCAAACAACATGGTCACTTAGCAAGACATGCCTTATCCTCCTGCTCTTGATCAGAACAAACCTCACATCCAGCCTTAGAAACAGGACAGTATCCAAACCCATGAAACTATGCTTGTCATTCACGTTTGCTTCCTGAACTTTACCCAGCAACTTACAGGCCGTATTCCTAGAAAAAAAAAGGGGAGCTCTCTCCCCTTTCTTTGCATGCAGGTAGCAGGAGAATGGGGGAAAAATCCTTCAACCTTTCAAGATTTGGTTTGCAAATCACCTCTCCATCTGAGAAGCTCTGGATGAGTAAATATTAGTAATAATCTTTCTGCCTTGGCCAGAAGAAAATGAAGAGGTGGGAAGACAAAATAAACCCTTGTGTTGAAATCATGGAACGGTTTTGCCTCTGCCTTGCAGTCCAACACACACATCTTGGCATGCGCACAGCACCCGGACACTCTTGCTCCTCATTTTCTTTCTGATGAGACCGCCCATAGGCAGTGGAGCAGAATAGCTTCAGGAGGAGGATGGAGGGGTACGTTGGCCATATGCTCCGTCCTCCATCACTGGAAAGAGCTTGTCGCATGGAAAAAACAAGAACACATTCCACTGGTGCAATCATAAAAACATTGACCTCATTGGGACCTAACATTGGTGTTATTATGATGGTGGGGCGAGAAGTGTCTATTTATCCTCCTTTCATTTCTTGTTAAAAAGCATAGCCCATGTCAGAGCTGAGGAGAGCTGCAACACAGAGGAGACATTATTCTCGGCTTTGGATTAAGATCAGTATTTTAATGAAAGCACTTATTAGCCCCAGCTGGGGCTCAATTTTCCAGTGAGTTGGGAAAAAAAATATATTGCCCTGGCCATTCTTCTCTGGGGATTGTGCAGAGACATCTGAGAGTATCAATTACTGATCATAATACTCTATTGGAAACGAACAGCTGGGGAAAAGCCGCTGGCTGGAAATGACTGGATTGCTTTACATTTTAAAGTATATGGCTATATGGTGTCCATTTTTTTCCTGCTCTGGGATCCCGACTGCTCTCAAGGGGCTGCAGTAACCCTGCCCTTGCTACCCTCTCACGCCAGTGCCACCTCACCAACCATCAGAGGAGGCTCAGCTCTCTGCAGAGACCACAGTTGGCCTTGGGCTACCTGACGTGTGGAGCTGAGCACAGCCTCAGCGGTCCTTCCGTGGGCTCTGCGTACTGATCAGAGCCACCCAAACCCTCCACCTTAGGGAGAGAGATGCTCCGTGTACTCTGTCGCCCAAAAGCAACAGCAATCCCAAATGGCCTCTGGGCCATTCACACACCAACGTGGGTTACTGCCTGTGGAAGATGTGCAGGTGGAATTCCTGACTTCAGACCTCTCCCAGAGCCTCAACTCTGAATTTGCATACATCCTGTACTGCCCTGGGGGAGGAGGGAGGGTTGACCAGGAATTAAAAGCAATCTTGTGCTGCCCTGGTCTGCCGCAGCCCTGTATGCCCTGCCGCGGCACCGCAGCGATCCCCGCTCTCCGATGGCAGAGTGTCCTGTCACCCGGGCAGAGCAAGGGGGACAAAAGGAACTCACTGCCATGTCAATAACTTGGTATTGACAAAATTACCGTGTGGGAAGGGAAACATTATTCAGCCAGCCGAGCATACAGGTCTCCTCTTTCCTCCTGCAGTTATGGGGTGGAGGAATGACTACATGGACACAAGGTTATTCCTGGAGAACACAGATGCTCTTCGAATGTTTGTAGCACCCGGTGACTTAGGCACCTGGGCCACACCAAGATAGGCTTGGGAAGATTTGCAATTTAATGCAGTGATGAAAGGAAGGTAAGCAAGGAACAATGCGGGGGGCAGAGGTGTCTGCATGTCCTTGTGTGTATGGAGAGCTTTGCACTGGACATATGGAGGAAGACAGACCCTGAGCTGGGATCTCGCAGTGACAACTAAAAGTTGATGACATCTCAACACCTAACACAATAATGGATCCAGAAATGGATGAAATCAGAGCAGAGCTGGGGGAAGCTGTTGTTTCAAAGTTAAACATCAGTACGTGCCCAAGAGGTTCACAATGAGGGGCAGATCTCTGCCTTGTTCAGCAAGCGGGGGGGGGCGGTGATGTTACATTTACAAAACAACTGGCAAACTGACATAAGGGTAAAGTGGCCAACAGCAGTGGGTGCACGGGTGGGATGTGTACACAGCCAACAGCTTTTCCCTCATGGCCCCCAAGGGTGGAGAGGGTGGCAGCACTTAATTCCTGCCCCGAGGGATCGAGCAAAGGGTGGAAGGAGAGACATCCACAGATGTGTGCCAGCAATTTCTGGACAAGTTTAAAGCTGTCTTCACGTGAACAGCTGCACTGAACCATAATGGATGGTCATTCTCAAAGGCAAACTGTAAATTTCCCAACAGAACAGGCTCTGTGTGTGTGCGCGTGTGTGTGTGCTTGAACCACATGTTTCCCCGGGGCTGGGGGCTGCGGGGGGGGGCAGGGGGGACGGGAGGGAAGCCCACTCCAGCAGTTGCCAGGTTGAAGGTTTCACATTCTTTCAGTTGCAGTGGCTGGAATTATTTTTCTCCACTAGGAATTTCAGATCTGGGTGGATTTTATCAGAATATCAAATCAATAAAATGCTCTATCTGGGAACCTGCTCTCTAAATGCCATTGGAAAACAAACTCAAATTCAAGGAGCTAATTCCCAGCTAGCCAGGGACCAGATAGCTCGGGAGTTTCACAAGACAGCAGAGGAAATCACAGACATGTTGGCCTTGAGAACAGGGAAACTCCTTGAGATTTGGTTAACTTTTTTATTCCCGTCATTATCCCCACTACCAGCTCATCCCAGCTGAACTTGGGAGCCTAATTCTTTGCAGGGAACAGAAGAGAATATGCATGAAAGCCAAACCTTGAAGGCCTTTCCCACCTTTTAAAAGAGAATAAGTCCTCACTGCTGGCCCTACACTATTTCCACGGCCCCGTGATAACGCAGGGGCTGAAGAGGCACCTCTTCAGAGCCAAAGCCCAGCCGCTCTAACGTGACAAATTACATCTCCCACAAGCATCCTCCAGCCGGGGACACAGCACAGTGCCCACAGCTGCTCCAAGCCAAAAGGCAGATGCTAATCGTCATCTCGTGGAAACAAGCAACGAGCACCTGAAAAGAAACTGAGTCTGAGCATCACACAGACCAGCCATTCAGCTCAGGCCAGTCCCATTAGATTTGCTTGACAAAAGAATCCAACGTGCACAGTTATAATTTGCCAAAAAAAAAAAAAAAAAAGAGAGAGAGAGAGAAAGGAAAAAAATAGGAAGAAAAGCTTTCCTTTCTGAATGGAGAGTTTCTGTGGCCCAGCCTCCCTCCTCGTCAGCAGACAGGGTGGAATTCCCAGGCTACGGGGGAGATCTCCTGGGGCTGATCATGTTCTTAAAGGCATGTTCCCAATCAAGAAGGCTGGCATGAGGCATAATAATTGCATAGGCTTCCTGAGAACTGGCTTAATATCCCTCAAGACTGATTTAACCTAGTTTTTCATTCTGCTTTCACATCAAAAAATAAAGATCTGTCTATATCTTGATATACTGCAAATCAGGAAATGGAGGCGTATGGTATATCTCATCCTCCCCTGCCTGGAGCTCTTGGAGGCACGCTGCCAAGGCAGAGCCGCCTTTGCTTTTGCAGACACTTCCATTGTGTCAGCAAAGCTGTGCCGATTAGCACTGGTGAGAAACTAGTGGCCTGTTAAAGGTCTGAGAGTCAGGAGCTATCTAATCCTGTGCTGGCACAGGCTTTTACGTCCTTGAAACTCGTAGATAATAATTAGTATCATTACTAGCCTACATTACGCACCTATTGATCTGTAAAGACAAATGAGGATGGAAAGCCGTACAGGTTCCGGGCCATAGCTGACTATAATTATCACTAACACGAGGATACTGGAAACTATGCCTATATTATTGGACAAGTACCAATTTTTTGTACTTACCTTTGGAGTCTTTGGAGCACCTGGAGGCAGTCCCAAGATCCAGAGGCGCACGCTGGCGTTTCCCTTTCCAGCCGAGCTCAGGCTGTCGACCTTCTGTCTGGCAATCCCAAGAGATGTTGGGAGAGACCCCAGACCATTGCGTCTGCCTGATGCTGTACATGTGCTGCCACTGCAAGTCCAGATGGGAGAGACAGAGGTTATCAGCTCCAAGTCAGCCCGAGAACCTATCTGCAGCAGATATCCACACTGCTAAGGACACTTAAAAGCAGAGGGCAGACCCACGGCTCCGTCCCAGGAGACCGGCTGGGTATATCCCAGGGAGCACCCAGAGATAAATAATGCAGTCTGGCCACAAAGCCGCACAGCAGCGTAGAGGCAGACACACTAGTCTGGCTTACTTGCAGAAACACTGGGCTTTTCTGTTCCACAAGAATGGGGTAAGCCTTTTCTGTAGGGACAGCCATCAGCCCCCGCTTTGACATTAGTACAGACCATACTGGACTGGTGTCAGAAATCCGCTGCTTGCTGTAAAGTTATCTTTAGACTGTGCTACACATGATTATAGAGAGACTGTAATTGTAACTGGCCTTCTTCATTACAAGTGCTTTTAATCCTGTAATAAATGAATGCTCTACGGACCGAGACACAATTATTTTACATTGAGTGCTGCCAGTTTGGACTCCTGATTCCAACTTTAAATATACAGAACTCTAACAGCGGAGTAAAAAGCTAGCTCTGAGGTCTGCAATAACACATACCTTATAACTGGACTGCAAATGTACCCCTAAACACTACACAACATCATCACGGTACAATATATTTGGTAGGTTGCCTTCCATTGCTAAGCTGACTCAGCATGGCAGACACGTCTGTGTGACAATTGGGCAAGCCATGTTTGGTGCCACGTTTGTGACACAACAGGGCATTTGTGAAGCCCAAAGTGTAAATTTTGTCCTTAAAAAAAAAAAAAAAAAAGGAGCAGATGAATTAAATTACAGGACTTCGGGTCATGAATTATGCCTCTGAGCCATTCTGCTGAATACTAATGCTCCTCAGTCAAACACAATCCCAGATAAAGCCACACCTTGTCTGGCTCAAGCAGCCGTGCGAGCCCCAAACTCCCCTTGGCTCCCTTAGATCCAAGGTGGGAGGAAACAATAGTTTCTTAAAACACTTGGGACCAGTTCCCAGGTTTCTTACCCATTCTGAGCTCAGTCCTTACTCCCACTGCAGTGGCAGCTTTACCTGAGCTTATAGCACCAGTCTCCAGACTTTGACTGCTCCAGAGGCCGCTGTCTCCAGCAAGAAATCGGTTCCAAGTCCAATGACTTCACTTACATTTGCTGGAATCATTCTCTGCTCTTTGGTGCGGGGCTGCATCCCACTGCCCACGACAGCTCACGCGAAGATACGGCGACGTAAGATGAAACAGGCAGTTCCCATCAGTCTCTTCAGCAGATGTGGGTGAGCGTGGGCTTCACTACAGAAACTCTGCAGGCCACATTTTTGGCAGATCCTGGGCTATATAAACAAACAGGCAACATGACCTGAGCTCCCATAAATTTCCTGAAAATCCTTAATGACTCTAAAGACTTAATAAAGTGTTTCACAGCAGAGGCAGCAGCCAGTAATTATGGTTTTGGAATCTGTGAAGTAGCAAGCCAAAGTCCAGCTCTGTGATTGGAAACGCAAGCAGTAATAATAGCTCTTTCAGAGCACAACACACTGCTTTTGCCATCATATACCCTGCTCTGTGAGCTGGTGTGTCCCTAGCCAAGCATGCTGTCAGCAGAAGCTTTAATCAAAGGGAAAAATACATTAATACATTAAATACGGACAAATTCCTGCGGATGGAGTTGCAAAGCATTGTGAAAGTGTAAACTGTATGTTGGAAGACCATGAATTAGCAAAAATTATAAGGGGGCAGCTACAGGCTCTAGAAGCCAGTCTTCTACTGGAAGTAGGACATGCAGGAAAGGTTTGTGACCTGCCATGGCGTGAATGGGTTGTCACTGCCGTTCCCTGCTCCCAGGATCCATCCACCGGGGCACCACCACCACGTCTGCACGCAGATGGATGCACATTAGCTGACGCAGGGTTAAAAGAGGGGAACGGGAGAGAGAGGGGTCACAGCTCCCGCAGACACCCCTCCAAATTCAAGGGGAGCCACTGTCTCTCACTGGTCATTCAGATCATCACGACTCCAGGAAAGGCACTCCCAATAATTAGACACAGGAAAACACAGCCTCACACATCGCTTGGAAAGGCTGCCAGTCCTGACTTACTCATCTATCACGTTGCTCTGACTGCATTTAAAAGGTTTTTCATCAGCACTTCAGTCATCTTTTCGCCCTTATACACGGTGCCGTTGGCAAAGACCCTCTTTAAAGCCTACTGAAGGATTTGGATTTCGAAAGAAAGCAAGCCTGTTAGCTTTTCCTTTTGCCTGTTATTACACAAGAGTAGTGCTTAAGATTCAAGTTGCTATTAAAAAAAAGAGGACTAAGTTAAGCTCTTGCATGATGTCTCTAGAGATGCAACAGTCAGTGCTTTCTTACACATTGCTTGTACTGCAACAGCAAAGTTTGTATACCAACCCACCTACAGCAATTCAACTGCAAAATCCCCGAGAACGACATCCGTCCACAAAACAGCAACCAACCAAACTCCTTTGAAACTTCTGCAGTTAGGCAGCACAGAAGAATTTTACGTTTAATGCCTTAATCATAGAGTTGGAGGCTTCCACTGATCTGTATTTCTGATGGCAGCAGGAAAGCCCACACCACGTACGGGTGAAGAAGAGAAGCCAAGACAAAGGGAACTTCAAGGAAACAGAACCATACTGCCAGCCATTGTGTTAGACTGCTTCTGGCGAGTGTCCTATCGGATAGATCATTGCAGAATTTGTTAGTTGTTTCTACAAATTTAGAAAAAAATTATCTCATACCCCTACCACAATCAGTAATGCGCTAAAGCAAGTAAACACCCCATCTGTTAATGTTTCCAGAGATCTTTCCATTCCATTGGTTCAATCTGTAAAACAAGAATGTAAATAGCTTAGATTACTTATCTCATTAGAAAAAAAAAAAAAGAAAAAAGACCCTCGATTTTGCATCTGTGCAGCCCTCAATCTGTACAGACAGCCCTGGGACACTAGTGAATAACACAACCTTCAGTTCTTCATTAGCAAAAACAGATGAAGTTTTCACTTGTTCTTCTCTTACTGGTGTTTTTGGAAAACACAGAAAGGAAAAAAGTGTCAGACAAAAATAGTCTGTGTGTCACTTCAAACCAGTCACCGGGGACCTGGACTCAAAGCCCATTGAAGTCAGCGGAAAGATTCCTCCCGACTTCCACGGAGTTTGGCTCAGACCGACATGAATGCACTTCTTGCAGGTGTAAGTTTACATGTTTCTTTTTAAATTGCCTGAACAAAGACTGCCCTCAAGAACCACCTTAACCACAGCTGCATTTGTCTATAACAGGGAGCTTCCACCCTGCCTTCAGCAATGTTCCTGATCCGGGGCCAAATCTCCAAGCCAGCACATCCCTCTATCTTCTCCAAACCTGTCATTTCTGTATGGCCCATATTGCTAAGTGTCCAGATGCATAGACCTGGCTTGTCTCTCCCCTGCATATTTTGCCTACGCGGCTAACGCCACTGCCACCCAAGCACCTGTGTAACCATCAGAGGAGCATTAACCTCCTGCATCCCCCTGGGAGCTCCCCTTGGGAGATGGGTCTGCTCTCTGCTGCGGGCGGGACAAGGCAGGGGAGGAGCAGTACATGGCAAAAGTCTCATCATGATTTTCATATACATCTCTATATATGTTGATTAATAACAGCACTCCTCTCATTTTATCCTTTTAGACAGTCCCAAGCAAACTGTCTTCAGACTTTGTCGCTTCATATTTCAGAATATAGAATGAGGAACTGGGGAATTTTATTCCATCTGGAAGTAAAAAAGCCATTTATTTTCACTTACTAGCTTATTGTGGCTGGAACCTAATTCCGGGTGTATCAGGCTCAGTGCCTAGAAGGCTCCACCACATAACACAGAGGTCACTAACAGCCAAGAAGTAAGATAACCTCCTGCAGCAGTTCTGGAGTTTGATGCAGAAAGAGGAGGTGCCCATAATAGCAGTAGTTATGCAAACCAAACAGAAAGTGAAATCAACGTGAACCTTGCCTAAATAGGTCACTTATCTGCTTGGGTTTGCCCCTCCACCCCCCTGCTCCCAAAATGGTCTTTGAACATTCAGTTCTTCAAGTCACTGAAGGGACAATTACACACTCCACTAAGCACAAAACCAAAACTTGCATAATATAGTGTTGAACTCAGAGGGTTAAAGGACGCCCCTGGGACCAGCAACAGCGTCAAATAAGCATGTTGAATGTTCCTTCACCTTTCTGATTGCTCATTAAGCTTTGGCATGGTTCCATGTATGAACTCATTGCACCAAACCAGGCTTACTCCCCACTATTGGGTTTAAATGTACAATACAAAGAGGTCCTGGGTTGGGCAAGCCTTGGGGATCCAAATGCGCGAAAGGTAAACCAGACTCAAACCCACTGTACTGCAGAAGGCTATCTATCTGTGGCTCTTCACAAGCTGAAAACGAGCATGAAATATGCCAGGGACAGCACACACACAAGGATGTATTAATTTTGCCCGAAATGAAATGGCATCCATCTCTAACGCTTGAGCATAGGATGAGGAATCAGGAGAGATTGGCTTTCTGCCTGGTTCTGCTGCTCACTCCCACACCAACACTGTGCCACCTTTCAGCACCGTACCTTTCCCCGTGCCTCAGTTTCCCCATCTATGTTCTGTAGGGCTGTACATCAAAGCGGCTGCATGTATTTTTTTAAAGAAAGAAGCACGGAAAAGAAAGCCGAAAGAGGGAAGGAGGGAATGGACAGGCAAATCCTACCAACATTAGTCAGCCCTCACTTCGCCTGAGTAAGAACCATGGGAGAGGTGGAAGTAAAAGGAAACACGAAGGCTGGAAGCACGAGGTTTCAGACAAGTCCACCGTGACAGCTCTGCCCCTTTAATAGAGGGGACGGTTCAAATCGGCAGCCCTAAGCTTGGTCCTCCTGGGCTTTGCTCCCTGCCAACAGTATTCAATGTACTGCTTTGTCTTTCAGAAAGAACATGTAATTGCTATCGTTCATTATTTACAGATGTGCAGATATCTGAATCTACTCAACAACCATACTGAGTTGCCGGCCAGAGCCAAGAAGTTGGGTTCACAAGAGGCTTAGGAAGACTATCCTGAGAGATGAGAATTGGGTTTCTGGTGTCCAATTCGAGCCATTTGCCCCTGGAAAACACCTGCTGGTTTCTTCCCTTGCACTCACAGGGAAGCAAAAGACAATTTCATGCTATTCCTTATCTGCCTCCTCTGTATCCTTTTGTCAGTTCCCACCAGTGGCTTCCCTATCAGGTGTCACATCTGGGAGGGATGTAAAGCTGACAGGCAGAGAGATGCCTGCCCAACCATCTCAGATTAACCACTTCCGTGCTTCTCCCTGTGTAAACAGGGGTTCGCTCACTGAGTCACTGGTAGGTAAATAACTGGAAACTGTGGAGGTTCTCCCCCAGCTTGGGACAGTATCAGTTGATATGATCCCGGCCCTGCTAAAGCTAACATCAAACACATGTCGACTTTAACGTTCTTGCAAAACGATAACAACACAATGCTGTGTTAGACCCCAGAGTGATTCCCTTCAAGACCGAGACAGTGGGAAGATGAAGAAACACCCATCTCTGCAGGAGCTCACCGAGCACGCTTGGGAGAAGGGAGCAGGAACCCAGCAGCCCGCAAACCCGGGTGCAGCACGGTGAGAGGAGCTGATACAAGGTGAGCATCTCACTTTTACTTTGAAGGATTAAAGTCTTTAGAGGACGGGCTCACAATCGTGCAGCACTGCTCCATCGGCCCATTTTTGAGAAGAGGGTGGGGGATCCCTACGCACAAGGACAAATAACTTCCTAATGAAGACTGCACCATTCAATGGCAAAGAAACCCAGAGCAGGTCCCAGATGCCCGTCAGTGGACTAGCAAGAACCAGTCGTAAGTGATGGATGGCATTTGCAAACTGCTAAGGTTAAAACACACTGATAATAAAACCCACAAGCTAAGAAATTTGGGGCATCTCCAAACTTCTGTGCATTTATCACACTTGTCATAACACTTGTTAGGCAAGTTGAGATTCTTGTTTTACATGTGAGCACTTAAAGACACAGAAGCAAAGTGACTTTCAGGGGATCTCTGAAAACAATGGGGACTTGGAAATTAAAAAAAATTCCCAGGTCCTGGGCTAATGCCTCAACGACTAGCCACTTTCTTAAAGCACAAGGCAGCTAAAATACTGGCTAAGTTACAACGGTATGGGGTAGAAGATAACAGGATTTACAGGGTTAGGTTTAACAGGATTGAAGGTTAACAGGATTTTAAGGTTAGGGTTTAAAATAACACAGCAAAAATGGAAATCCACAGTTATGAAGAACAATCTGTATTATTCATTTCTTTCTCCCTGAATCTGCACAGACTGTAAATCAACCCGGCTCGGGAGACGTCACCAGCCAGCGCTGTCCTCTCCAGCCCAGAGCGCTGGACTGCAGACAGGATACACGGGAATTTTATTTTCAGGGCTCTGACACTGAGCTGTTATGTGACACCTGGAAAGTCACATCATATTTCTGCTGCTTCTCCCACAAGCTATTGGTTTAGGTTATTATTATTATTATTATTGTTATTTGCATCATTTCTACCTCTGCTGCTATAGGCACTACCACAGGAATCCCCCTCAGACACCAGGATCTCACTGTGCAAATCACTGTGTGCACAGAATTCTGTAAAAAAAAACCCAAAAAACTCAAACCTCTTCTCCCAGGAGGAATTTATGCCCTAAACCCAAAGAAAACAGGTGGGAGCAGGCAGATAGGGGAGTGCTGGCACTGCGGAGGCAGAGCTGCCCAGCGCTGTGCCCCGGCGCGAACGCCCCTCGCTCCGGGCTCGCAGAGCGTCCTGGCCGAAAGGGCCGGTCTCTTTTGGGGTTACTAATCATCACCATGGTATCAGCAATACACAGTTTATACGCACAAAGCTCCCGGGATGTACACAGGGGATTAAAGCACAGGGAAACAGATCCTGAACGACCAGAAGAAAATGTTCAATTCACGCCTTTAGTCTTTTCTAACAACTGCGCTTCTGCGTATTTGAGCCTCTCTCCGAATATCGCTGGTTACAAGTATTTGACACAAAGCGATGCCAGGAAGCACTTTTGCTTGGTTTTGTTTTTCTGTGGATGCAGAACCCTGCCTAAAAAAATCCCCGGCTAGCAATGCTGGGCTGCCGTGGCTGCACGGCCTGGATTTTTCTTCCAGCACCATGAGATTTCAGACGGGTGTGCTTCTTGGTGTGCTATGCCTGGTATGTACTGGATTTGATTATAGGTTTTCTTGCACTTCTATCTTCATTAGTTCTACATCGCAGAGAGCGTGGAATGCATGCATTGCCAGCCCAAGAAAATTAAGATGTGACATTGTTTTTCAAGGACATATGCTTGGGGCATATGTTTTTCCCTACTTCTCCTCTATCAACGCGTAAATCCCAAATGGAGCTATCAACAAAAGTAAAGTGAACTGTGATGACCCAGTTTAAGGGTTGGGGTTTTTTTCTTTCATTCTTTTGCTTCTCAAACCAGAGACAGAACAGAGGCCACGAGCAGAGCTGCCAAAACACATGTGCATGTTGGACATTTTTGTCTAAAGACACTATGAAGTGCTAAAATATTAAATATGTCAAGCAGAAAGGTTTCCTCTGGCCTTCAGAGGAGTTCTGCAAATGGCAATAAAAACGTAAAAGAAAAATGCTGAATAATCAAATGTGGTTTCTTTTTTTAAATGTAAATAGTAAAAGCTGAGTGTCAGTGAGTTGAGGCTGAGTCCTGGAGACTGCGTGCTGAAGAGCAGAGACAGCCCTGGGCAGAGGCAGGACAAGGCTCTTCAGCCCCGCTCCGTCCCCTACCCTGGAGGGATCATTTCGAGGGGTAAGAAACATATACGGTCCCACTAGCAAACATCCCAAATTCTGAGATTCAGGACCAGACATATGTGGATCAGAGGGGGTTTTGCACCATCCAATCCAGGCTCTGAAATTCAGAATAAGCTTGGCTTTTCAGTCCCCCTGTCCCACCCCAAGCTCTTCAGAACCAGACTTTGGATTCCGGGCCGTTTTCCAGCCCTGACGATTTGCTCAGATCTTGACTCCTCCGTCAGAACTGCCAGTGAGGAGAGGATGCAGAAAAGTGGATATTTGAAAGAGCAAACACTTGCCTTAGATGAACTCAGCAGTGACCCCCCTATTCAACCCCCAAAGGTCAGTAAACAGCCACTGAATGGCAGCGACAAACACTGCTGACAAGTTCGAGGACAAGCCAGGACATAAAGTCCACTCTCACTCCCCAAGTGTGCTGTATTACTTATCATCACTGCTATTATTCAGCCGCTTGGACCACGCTGCCCCCCTCCATCACGCGGTACTAGAGATGGGGCACTCCGAGACAGCAAAGGTCTGGGATCGTAAGAGAGTCCCTAAGCTGTGTTGGTGGCACATTATTATTATTATTATTATTATTATTATTATTATTATTATTATTATTATTATTATTATTATTGTCTGCGAAATGCACTGAAGTAAATACCAAGTAATTATGGTGTTCTGAAGTGACCTTATGGAGCATGTGCTCGAGTCCATGGACCTCGGCCAAAGCTACTATTGTGGATTTCATGCCAAGGCTTGGGAGAACCCTGGCTCCCTCCCATTGTTTTCTTTGGCCGGGCTCTATGGATTCTCAGCCTGGCAAGAAAGCCCCATTTTAAAAGTACTGGCAAACATCGTGCAGTTTGTCACACCACGGCTTATGATTTAGGACCTTGATTTAGGCTCAACACTGGGCTCTTTTGTTTAGCTGTGTTGGTACATCATTTGCGACTTTGTATTAGTTAATAAACGTCAGTCGGCTAAGAGCGTGGCATGTCCAGTATTGCCGTGAGGATTTTCCTTTGAATGTACAATCCGTAGTGGGAAGGACTGAAGGAAATTGAAACAGCTCTATCCGTCAGCCGGGGGCTTAAGCTCGTGCAAACACGGCTTTCTGATACAATGGATGCTTCAGTGATAAAACCATCTTGCCGCATACCTGGGTAAACCCAGAGCTGGAGGATAAGTATTTGCACTTCTTTTTTTTTTTCTTTAATAGAAACTCTTTTTGTTTATGATTCGACCTCAGAAATACAGGTGAAATTTGAGGGGATTTAAAACAAAACACACACAAAAAAAATAACCCAAACCCCAAACCACCTCTCCGGCTCCACAAATCCATCTTACAGTTCCCTCAGGCTTTGCTAGTACGTAGTTATAAGCAAAAAATGACTCTGCAAAAAACAGCCTTTTGGTAAAAACCAGCTCTTGCGCACTTTGTGTATTTTGGAAGCCATATTCGATCATTTTACTGGCTAAGGATAGCAAAAACCAGACACTGAGGTTCAGACTCCTCCAAATCCTCTGTGCATGGGAAGGAGGGGGAAGAGGGCAGGCTGAATATTTAAAATCAAACCGGTGCAAAGGAGAAAAGTCTTCTTTTAGAAATAGAGTCAAATAGCTCAAAAATCTCTGTACCTTTGTGACTGGCATTGCTGAAGCTCAAAAGAAAAAAAAAAAAAAACAGCCCTCTATGCTGCTTATTGATTAGAAATCAATAAACCAGCCAGCTTCTCCCTGAAATAACTGTCACTTTTTTTGCTGTCAAACTAATCAAGAAAAACAGAATACAATTATTAAATTGTGGATACAAACGCAAATGAGCTAGTAAGCCAGCTAATCAGTGAACATACTGGATCAAACCACCAGTGAGTGAGTTGGCCAATGACACAGCAGAGACGAAGTTTAGACCAGGGCCAGTTCCTACCAAAACTGAGCCTAGAAAATCAAGGATGTGGTTAATGCTACCTCTCGGCCCCTGCAGGCATTACAGACTCCTCCGGGGTCCAAACAGACAAGGAAACGTTTCATTTCCTCCATCTTTAAGTCCGGCGTGCCTACCTTTGCTATATAACACTTGGTGATTCCTCCTTTCTCACTAGAGAGCTTTGTTGGCTGTATCGTTCAGAACTGTAGTGCTCAGAATTTGGGCTAGGAAATGACAAGCGGGGCCACTCCAATACACGTCTCTATACCAAATGCTATCAATTCCAACTCTTACTGTCTCTTTAACACCTCAAAAGTGAAAAATAGCAGAGGGAACTGCCTGCCAGTGTACTTTCTATACTGATAAAATAGGGAAAAAGGGGAGTAACGTTACTTCATGAAGATGAGCGAGATATCACCCACTCTCCAGAGTCTTACAGCATCAAAGTTTGGTGATGTCACCTCAAGTCTGTATCTCACACCAAGAAGTTTCTCTGGGCTACTGGCTGATCAGTTTGACCCAGCACAGTCATGTTTTTCTCCTTTTTCCTTTTATACGCTTTGTCTTGGAAACCACAGAAGTCATCTTTGCATTGTGGTGTAACGTTGGAAGTATGGGAGTATGACCGTATCCCACTCATACCTTAACCGTGGTTGTAACTCCATCTTGCTCCAGCCTCTGGCACTTCTCCAGAGCTTTTCTAACCAAACCAGGTTAGCAAAAGCCAACCCTGATCAACGCATAGCAAACCGGATCCCTGAAGAGCTTGGGAAGTCCCTCTCTTTACATTGGTGGGTCTTTTGCAATATGTCAGAGCAGCCACAAGCAACACAAAGTCCAAAAAGCACAGGATAAACCAGAGCCAACTGCATGAAAGGCATCTCAGCACCCGTCTCCGGTGGGCTGTGGAGGGCTCCCACATGGCTCAGCCTCAACGTATTCACGGACATAACTTATGACCTGATGAGCTGCTGCGGTTTCTCGCTTGCGGTCTCAAAAATTCTCACGGCTTTTCTGAAAATACACTTTGAGGTTCCTTTGCAAGCAACTGGAAGTTGATAAAACAACCACTCTTGGTTTAACAGGGCAAAGGGTCAACCGCCAGTCACAGGACCCAATGTCAGACCTGTGCTAGAGCTCGTTGGTACAAATCCCATTTAAGCTAAAGAAAACTAAAATGTGTGTACACCCAAGACCACTCTTAGGTCTATGTACACTTCACACCAGCCCCTGTGATTTCTGGTCCCAAGTTCACACCCAAACAGGAAAGGGACTATTTTTTGCTTCAGGTGTGACTGAAATCTCACTCAACTCACCATGCTCATGAGAATTCAATGCTGGATCTGACTGAACAGCTGACCTGACTTCAGTCTTGCCATATGAGGCCAAATCCTAACAGAAACCACCTGTGGTATTTCAATAATATTAAATCCAAGCTGAATTCAGCCTTGTACCTGACCCACATCCAGCATCAGTTTCCTTGGCCCACTTCTAGTCTCCTGCTGTCAGCACTCCAGGACTGAGAGTCATGGAAGAATAAGCTGCATTCTGTTAAACCTCATGGCCAACGCTGCCAGCTGAAGTGTTATCCCTGCTATCCATACTGGGGATGGTGATGGGGTATGAAACAGAACAGTTTGTTTTCCAGACCTGATGCAAGGTTTCAGTTATTCGGCTTGCAGCTTTGACTGCAAGGGGGGTTAGCCAGCTCTGACAACATATGGATGTGGTTCATGGTACTAGCTCTTTCCTATAGGATCTGGAAAGGTCTGAGGCATGACTCTGTCTTACTGCAGCACTTGGAATTGGCTGTGATGCACCGGAGGAGGAATTCCTGGGAAAGGCCGGGGCCTCTCCAAGGATGGTCCCCAGTCCTGGCACTCGCTTCCTTTGTAGTACACCAGCTTGAGCGTGCAATATTGGAAGGTTTGCTCGTTCAGCCAGCATCTGGCTGGCTGCAAGACATACCACTCTTTGCTAGTGACCGAGTAGGGAAACTCATTTATTGTTATCTCTTTTGGCCATATTATATAACTATTTCTAATCTCTCAGCTGCTCTGTACTGGAGAGCAACAGAGCTGGTGCTACATTAGCACGTCAAATATACACACGACTTATCTCTGCAGAGGAGAACCCGTACGAATGGAAGACATGCCAGGTCATTTCAACCACAGCATATAACTGAAGGCCCATCAGGCCATACTGATTATGGAATTTAAGCGGTAAACACCCCACTGATTTGCTGTTTTAAATACATTATTTGTATTATGCTTTTCTATCTCCAGTCTTGTGTTCTCCTTCCCATGCTCCCTCTCCTGTGAACCTGAACTGTTCACAGAGGCCATGCCCACGCAAGAGGGCAGGCGCAGCTCTCCTGTGCACCCCACAGCTCGAGAGCCCAGCTGCCCACATGTCCTCCCTAAATATAAAGATGGCCTTACTTATTTTGGAAAGAGACCCAAACTCACGGGCAGGGAAGGAGTTGGGATGAGTTCAAACAGCTTCTCCTGGTTGCAAGACCAGAGGATCAGGGGTATGGGGTGCCTCCGCTCACAGCACAGGCCCAGCCAATAGCTCCAGATATTGCGCTTCCACTTTTCAACGCCACAGCACAAGGACAGAAGGTGGTCTCCACCAAAGAGAGCCAATAACGCTGTCTCCTCAAAGGGAGGACAAACCTCCCAGCATGTAGCCCCACGAACAGCACCAAGTTCTGGCCCTGTTGCTGCCAATACCACGAGGGAAAGGTGATGCCGGCAACCAGAAAATGAGAATTTGGATGCGTGGTGCAGGTTCATCTCACCAATTCAGGTATAAATAAGCAGAAATGCAAACAACCTTAGTCAGAATTGCTTATGATATGAACAGTGACCTGGCATCTGCCACTTCATCACAGATTTCTGTTAGAAGAGGTATCCTTGCCTCTATTTGCCACTGGGACAGAGGAAGTTGCTTCAACTACTTGTATATATGTGCCAAAAAAAGTAACTGAAGTTACGCTCATGTGTACCAAAACGAGGAAGGGCCACCAGAGGTTCTGAGGACAGGACGGCAACTTCATCCTTGTACAGAAAAGATTCACTGAAATGAAGATAACAAGAGCGAGAAGATGAATAGGAGATCAAAGAAGAACATACTGCCTTTTTCCCTTCAAGGACCTAATACCGCAACCATTAAATCAATGTCAAAACTCCCACTGCATTTAGAAAAGAATTTAAATATTTTTGGAAAAAAAATATATTTTGTACAAAATGTCATTTGTGTTGAAAGAATGTTTGGACAAGAAAATAGTAACTATTATTATTGGCATTGTCACAGAAATAAGGCCCCAGTTGTCCTTTCTTAGAAGAGTTAAATTTCTTCTATTATGAAACAGGCAAATAATCTCTGTAAGGAAAAATTTTCCAGCCAATGCCTATCCAAAACTCCAGGTCACCAGCAAATTTATCCAAATACATAATAAGGTCACACAAAGAAATACAGAGAACAGCCCTCTTTGTCTAGAATATTAAGTGCTGGAACAAATAACAGCAACATCCTTACAAGTCGTTCAAATTTTTCCCAGCATGGCTCTTCCACACTGAGGGTTGCTTTTTTCCCCCCTCTATCACACTGTATGGATTTTTCTCTCTCATCATCCATCTCTCACTCCATTGTAAGCAAAGCAAGTAGCACGCCTTTGTCTGGAGTCACCTATTAGACTACAGATCTCTGGAGCTTGCTAGCCCAACCAGAAGCCTTTTGTTTGCTTTTTAAATGAAAAAGAACACCTAACAAGTAACTCTTTTCTGGTTCCTGTCCTCCTCCGTTCTCTGTTTCCTACAGCCCTCAAGCTACCCAATCCCATCTCCTTACTGTTTTCATCTTCTCTGCTGTTCCTTGGTCCTTTTTCCCTTGCATTTCTTTTGCGCCAGAAGTGGCTGGGCTTTCTCTAACTCTAACCCTTATCAAGGAAGCCAACAGTTGACACAGGTCTGACCACAAGTCTGTCATACCAGCCTTTAGAGGGGAAAACACAGGTTTGATCAGTTCAGAGATCAGAGTTCCTTCACCCACCATTCTAGTCAAAACCAGAAATTATGCATCTAAATTACAGTTCACTCTGTTCTTACAGGTATAGTATAAGTGTATCTTAACGGTTGCCCTGAATACCCCACTGTCCTTCAGATCCTTCCCAGCCCATTTCTTACCCCAAGATTTTCAACAATGACTACTACACTTTCTTACTCGACCCTAACCCTATACTTCTGCCTATACTATATAATTATTTCTCATACTGCAGTGCTACCTTGATGTTATTTTTTTTAATAAATCCCATTCAGTGTTGGTACATGTGGGCCCAATTCAGGAGAGTGAAACTTCAGCCGTTAGAACAAGTTTGGGGTAATTTGGATCCTCCCCCAGGGATTAACTTTTTGGAGATATGCACACATAGAAAATAAAGATTTAAAAATTTAAAACCATGTGAGTGAATAATGCATAAATAGCATCTCCAGGTGTCCAGGTGGGACCTCACAGATGGGGGCAGCCCTCAATACTGCAAGCCACCTTTTTGCAGTAGAAATTTTAGCCAGAGGGGTCTTTATAGCTTCACAGGCTTTCAACAAATGTTTTATATACTGTTGTGGCAAGATAAGGAAAAAAAAAAAGGGGGGGGGGGGGGGGGGCTCAAAAAGTTTGCTTGCACAGAATTTCTTAGTTATACTTCTCTAATCCTTCCATCAGTGGTATAGAGGAGAGTCAGAACCTATTGAACCAAGGTCTGTTTGCTCAGTTCAAACATTATTAATGATGTGAGCTCCAAAGAATTTCTTCTTTTCTCTCTTCTCTTAGTTTCTGTATTTTGGACAACTTTTCAACAAAAAGATCAAGCACTATCTCCTTTCAAAGTGCCTCTAATCGGCTCATTACTGGGAGCATAAAATACACACATTTATTGTTATTGAACCTACCGCAACCTGAGGCTAGCCAGTGCTCGGAGTTCACTTCCACTGGCAGCAGACAGCTATTTTACCCTGTTCAAATCTTTTTTATGTAAAGGAGTAAGACGCCTCCAGTGTCCATCACGATGGAGTTACACGACTGACCCCTTCCTGAACAAACTTTGCAAACCACGAGCATCCACATCTGAGCAGAAACCGAGATTAAATACAGTTGTTTGCAGAGCTTTTTCCTGCAGAATATCTCAAAGTTCTTGTCCAAAAAACCTCCCTCCCATCCCACAGACATCCTGTGCTGGGTCAATAGCTCACCGCCCGGCCATATCTCAATCCACGCCGGGGACAGAGGGAACTTTTTGTTCCATTAGCGGCTCCTGTAAGCCAGAACTCCTATTGCTGCAGTGGCTCCACAGCAGGGGCCACAAGCCGCCCCGTACAGCCCTGCCCGAACCAGCCATTTCTGGGGGTCATTCCTCTAAATCTGAACCGCTCTCCACAGCCTTCACTTCTGTCTCTCCGTCAAGTGAGATTAGCCAGCTCTTCACACCGGGATAGCAGATAGCTTTTCTCAGAGCTGCCCAGCATTAGCCCACAAGGGTGGGGGTCTCTGCCACTGCTTGGGGGAGAGGTTTGGAGACAGAACTGGGAAAGATCCTCTGGTTGAAAGAAAACAAAACAGGCAGCGGTAAGTTGGCTGGATGTATACTGATTCTAGCAAATTGTTTCCACTGAAAAAAAATACATCCCAAAGACGGGGGGGGGGACAACACATACAGGACACCCAGAAAAAAAATCAAAACATTCAGATTTTCTAAATCAGTCATGCTGGTAATTTTTAAAATTACTTCACTATGTTTTTGAAACTTTCTAAAGTTTGAACAAAGTACAATATCTGGGTTAAACAACTTCTTTTGTTTGACCTGAAGTGAAGTCATTTCAATTCTGAAGTTAGTTCATGTTTTTTTATCCTGCCTGCTTAACTCAAAACCAAGACCTTTTTCCTCTGAATTTTCAGATCAGCTAGGCAAAATCTGAAATATTTATCAGTAGCATAAGACTATTTGTGAATTATCCAAGATCCTTGCATGAAAGACTTTCTCAATTATTTGAACTTTTTATTTTCACCTAGAGTTTCTGTACCCAAAGGAAGGGAAAGTTGAGATTTACAGTTCTTTCAGCTGTAAAAGCAAGTGTTCTCGAGTTATTTCTTCCTATTATATAGTCACCATCAACTCAGATTGCATTGTCAACTTCTGCTTGGGCTTAGCTTCAAGACTAATATTAAACTGTGCTGCTGCATAACTCTGTGGCTGTTTCTTTAGCCATAACGCAGGCTAATAGGTCAACCTTGGCTTTTGGTAAGTCATAAAATGGAAAAAACTCAGTTATAGGAACTTTAGAATTCTTACTAGACAGCACGCTGTAATTCTTGTGCCTGAGTCATACTGCAAAAGTTTTTTATAATATCTTGCATTTGCTGTCAGAGCAAATGATTACACTTCTGTGCTCTTCCCCAGCCATCCAAAAAGATATTTGAGATTCTCTGTGCAGTGAGGGGTGAATGTGCTGCAGGAAACACTCTCACAGGCAGCACGTGATGGGGCTGCAAATCCTTAAGTCCAGGAGTACTATTTGCATCAACATATGCTGTGTCCAGGGCAGGAATGCCATTACGTGCTTCATCCACTGTGGATGTAAGAATAGATTTTTGTTACCTTTTAGGATACTTATACAATTGACCTCAGGGGATATGATTCAGAAAGTATCCACAGAGCTTCTGTGTTCACAGCACAGGCTGCCAAGGGCAAGCAGGACCAACTGTTGTAGCTGACCGAAGACCATCTTTCCCAAGAGAGGACCGATCAAAGCAATCTCACTTACAGATACATCCAAAATATACTGTACTGTTACTATTAAAGTTATTTTTTTAACGTGACCCAGCTTACAAACGTGAGTACTTGCCTTCTCATGGCACCTGGCTGGTACTAAATGATCCAGTGGCGTCATGTCTGACGTGACAGCAGAAAACACCCACCTAACAGTGTCTGCAAATGTAGTTGTCAACGCAGGAACCCAATGCACACTGCACATACATCTTTCTACTGCATGCAAGGTAAAAAAAGCACCACTAACTTTTCTGATTCGTTTTATATTCAAAGACGTAAAATAGAAGCTAGATCTCACAACTCCTGGTCAGTAACCACAAGGACACTTGTCCCAGACACTGCACCTTACTGGGCACTTCTACACAAGAAATCTGATCCAGCAACTGAATAGCACCTTCCCATAGCTTTCCAAAAGCAACTAGGTGTAGATCTTAATCATCAGGAGCAGAGGACTGACCTTTCCTTGAGTTACTTTCTGTCCCCTTTCAATATGAATTGAGGAGATTAATTATTTTCAAGGAGAATATAAATGGCTTAGCAGAAAGCCAGACCCTGACGTGCTAGCAAGATTGGGGAAACATCCTGCTGCTCTGGAAGCCATCAGCACTATGCTGCTCATTCAGTCTTTTCCTGGTGACCACTCTGGAAAAGAAAGAGTCACACAAAGGCAGGGAGATTCACTGCTCCCCGTGGTGCACATCACACAACAAATCTGGTCAACACCTGTCCCGAGGAAGAGGAATCAAAGCAGTGTCTTGCAGAGAAGGATGATCCAATGTTGCACGTATTGAGCACTATCCAAATTCCAGACATGTCCATGCTCCCGTTATCCTGCTGTTCGTCAACATTCACTCTAACGGGTGTTTCACCGGCTAATTGCCATCCTTCTTACCAGTAACTCGATCTGCGAAGGAAGGGAGCTGACAGTTGAACCAGTTTCCCCATTATTCAGTATTTCCTATTCCCCCACTGGAGGAAGAAAAAAAAAAAAAAAAAAAAAAAAGTCGGACATCTTATTGCGGAGCAGAAACAATGACTAGCAAATTTTCAAGAGGACAACTCATGAACAATTCCAGGGCTGAAATCTGTTCACATCAACCATCTGTTTAACAACAGCTCCTGATACTCAAAGGGAAAACATGCAAAATCTGTGTCCCTATTTTGGCACCTCAGCAACACAGCTTGATTTTCAGAAGCACTCTATCCAACAGCCCTCATGGAAGTCAACATGGGCAGGAGATAGCAATGCTTGTTTGGACAGATAATAAGCATGGGAAAGAGGTGACCTTTGCTACATCTGTCCTCACCAAGCTGCACACCGTTTTGCTCCCTCACATCCTCACCATAGGAAAGGCAGAGACAGCGGGAGGGAAACAGCCAGGATGCACTATCCTAAAAAAAATCCCTCAAGATTACTCTGACATATTCCTGGGGGCAAAGGTGGATGCCGAGACCTAAGGTGTGCATAAAACTTCCTCATTTCCCCACAGCTGAGGTTTGTTATCAGCTTTGCATATCTGTATTGCTTCAAACCTCACATTTAACGGACATATTTCTAGTAACCGTTTCTAAATTAATAGCATTTAAATGCCGAATATGGGCAGCCTGCAGCTATGTGTGCTGCAGAAGCAGATCTTGCAAGCCTGACTCATAGCAATAACGGCTTCGGTATCAGCTTCTTAATTATGATGGAAATTACTGGAGCAAATTACCATAAAGGTTTAGGAACATTCAGTCCATTCTGACCCTGCCGGGTCTGTTGCAATACGTATTTGCTTTTTCTTCGTAAATGTTAAAATGCCTTCCTTTTTTTACCAGCCTTCTCCTTCTCTTGGGAACATGGAAAGAAACTTCTTTTCACCATGGCAAGGTACCAAGAAGACAGGTGGCTTCATGCATAAACAATGATAATTGGGAAAGAGGTGATAGAAATTCCACCCTGCACACTTCCAAGTCTAGCACACAAGTTCTCCATAGCGTGTGAGGTTGCTTGAGGCAGAAAGGGGTTACCCGCTCCACTAAACCCTAACTCAAAATCATTAACAGGTCTTCATCCCACCTATGGGCCTTCATCCACTCCAATCGCAGAGCAATTACTCCACAAATCCAGGATCGCATACTCACACTGAAAGGAAAAAAATGAGAACAACACTAGCTGACGAAACCAATCTTTGGCACCAATGTAGCCTTTGCAGCATGACCAAGGGAGGCAGAGACTTCTACAAATGCGTGCGTTTGCAACTGATAACTTTTGGGAAAGGTAACAGCATGCCTAACACATAGCAACTCTCTGGGAAGGAACTAAAGCCCTAGCCGTTTAACTTGATGTCTTTGTTTCGTCAAATGTAGTTTTTAAAGAAGTCTGAGTGTTGAAAATTATCATTTTGCTGCTTCGGAGAACTAACATTGCAAGATAAGTCAGAACAAATTCAAGGCATTAGTCCAATTTCAGTAGGGAATTCCTTCAGGTTGCATTAACCAAGATTTACTCGGTTTGCTTATGTTCTGTCTGCTCGTGTTGTCTTTGTACAAGTTCCAGTGAGCTCCAACTGGAATTAACGTACTGATAGGGTCATGCCAGGGGAGCCTCATCGGAGATGAACCAGATTTCCACTGGCACTTACTGGATCTTAATAGCGCATTTGAACTTGCATGTACTTACATATATAGGCTGAGAGAGGGAGGCTGTAGGACCAGCAAACTGGCCTTCAGCCTCTCACGTGAGCTTGCATGGCGTGATCAGTCACCGTGGCTTTTTTTGTCCCAGAAACAAGCACTTCCCCCTATGTTTTCATACCTCTGTGGATTCGGAACAGAGTGTTCCTTCCCATGCTCCGACCAGGAAGACGGTGAGGGGCTGGCCCTGAGGGGTGATAATGAAAATGCCTTGGTAATGAACCCATCTGGTGATGTCCTCATTGGCCTGGCTTTCAGTGCCAAGAAACTCAGCAGGGGTCACCCGCTCTTTAAAGCAAACATATGTACAATACGTACGGATTTTACTTTCCCTGCAATTTCCACCCCACCCCCCACTGCTAATGTTTTAAATACTTTCCCTGAAAATACTTCTCTGCAGGAGCGGCTGCTAAGCAGATCTCCAACTTCACTGCTATGCAATCTACTGGTCTGACCTTTTCAAGGGAAGTGTCTCAAATGAAGCAAAGCACTTGACGTGACAGGGCCCACACTTTCAAACCAACACAAGTTAATGGATATTAAGGCAACTCCCATATTACTGCTAATCTAGAAAGGCCAGGATCTGCTTTCTGGCACTGGGGCTGAGTGACACGGCACCACCCATGTCCACAGAGATAAGTGTTCTTCCTTACCAAAAGAGCACATCTTGGAAATGCTGCCTATTGAAAACAGTCTTTGGCCGTGCTATCTCCAGACATGTCTGGCCATCATCTAGCAGAGTGATAACTGGCCCAGGCCATAAGTTTGCCACCAGGGTGCTAACTCTGAAACAGTCTGTTGTGAATCAGTCCTCAAGCTTGTGCCCTGTTTAGCTTACTAGCACCGAAGCATCCCAGGACATCAGCTAGCCCAGCCACCTCCTGCAGGACAAGCTCCCAGCAACCAGAGCCTGGAAGTGAGGCACCCAACATCTTCATCCACACCCAAACTCTGCAGCACAGGTCCATCATCCTCCATAGACAAAGCATTGGCTCTTGTCACCTCGTAACAGACGTAACCACAACTGGCAAGTCAACAGGAGGAAAGGTCTGAAAAGAAAAGGAGCCCACCATCATCTGTGCCAGGGGACAGACACTGAACCAAGCCTACTGCTGGAGGATTTTAAGGAAACGTCCAGCAAATAAAACTAGTGGGACAAGCAGCACCTTCGGCCCCACTGGCCAGGAGGTCTCCCATAGCTCAAAAGTGCCCTCCTCTGGCTGATTTTGACAGACTCATCTATAATTGCTGGGATAACACTTTCTGTGGGAAGGAATCATTAAAAATTAGCTGCAAAGTGATCACTGAAGAGCAAGTCATCCTGCAGGAGGAGGTTTTTCAAAATGGTATGGGAGATGCACCATGGCTCCCATCACAGTGTGCAGGAAGCAGCTCAGACCTGCAGGGAACAGCTACCCTCTGATGAAGTCCTCAGCCAGGGCTTTCCGTTCAGGTCAGCATGTGGTTCTGAAGCCTCATGTTTTACGTCTCTTAACATAGGTATTAAAAAAAAACCCTTACTTTTTAGAAGTGAGTTCTGAGTTACAGAACACAATTTTCTGGCTCACAAATTTCCATACTGCTAAGTCATCTTTGGACTTTTGTCTCCAAGCAGTTGCCTGACATATCCCAGATGCCTATTTTAGGAGAAGGCAAATCATGCCCTAGAAATGCCTGTTTTCCGTTTGCTGACTTTAACGGCAGTCTAGACAGTGAGCACAGATGGAGATCTCTGTATTTGGTCAGGTGAATCACACCCTCACAGACTCCAAGTTTCAAAACTTCACCCTTCATCCAAGCTTAAAAGTCGTTCTACTGGCTAAAGTTATTCATGATGGAAACAATCCACAGATATCTTAGGAATCTCCGACTTACCCATCTGTCACTGCATGTGTATTCCACCTCAGTATGTCATAGCTTTTTTTTTTTTTTTCATTTTCTTTTTAATATCATGGGGAAGTTCCCTACTTTCCTTAGAAGATAATTCCACAGACTAGTACGTCTTGGATTTATTCTTTCTCATCCTTTCTTATGGTATAGCTTGGGTATTTGCTAGAGATGCTGTGTTTGCATTTAAGGATATTTGGTATATAATCAAAGTTTAAGCTTATATACCTTATCCACTTTTTATTTAAATGGATGTATTTGTTTAAATAAATCAACGTAGAATCTCATTACTCACTTCAGTCTTCTTGTGCCATATTTTTTTCAACTGAGCCTCCTTGATTAGCTGATGTCAGTAAGGCACTGACTGGAACTACAACTCATGAGCCACTCTCCGCATATTTAAGAATGTTCACAATGGTTAAAGGAAACAGGAATAAAATCACAGTTTAGCAAATCAATGGAAGTATATGTGCAAGCAAATCTTAGGCAGCCCTAAATGGCCTTCTTTACATGTCATTAACCTGATCTGCATGATACCTACACAAAGACATCATTAATTGCTTTTGTACCAAACCAGCAGTCAATGGAAAAGGATGTCTTTTCAGAAATGAACCAATGAAAGACAATAAACAACAACATTTAGATTTGTACAGTGAGGTGAGGTTCATGGGACAGAGGTTCACTGTGGAAAGCCCTAGAGTGCTCTTATAGTGTTTCTAGAACACGATTACGATTTCATAGGACACCCTATGTTGCAACACATGAGTAGGGGTAACACCACCTTTTTCCAGGGTGTATTTTTGCCAGCAGGAGTTAAGGCTGAGTTGTACAAGGCTCCTCTGTATTTAGGCACATGTTCCTCACCACATGTTTGGAAGTTGCCTTCCTAAGGTCCCCTCCAGTTTGACAACAGCATTCATATCACCATCATTCTGGGTCAAAAAACCTTCCAAAATACCTTGATTACAGATTTTTTTTTTTTCCACCTGATAATTTGCCTCTCCACATGGCAGGGTGTAGTCCTGTTTTCTTCAGTTGGTAGGTCTGTCTGGCATAACATGCAAACCACCTAAGACGTTTGCTTCAATTCCCAGCAGTCAGGACAGAGTGTATTTGAACTTCTTGGAACACACCAGACTTTGGGGTTTCTTGCATGTAATCGTAAGTGAGCTTCCTTGCTTTCATTTCTGCACCAAGTCATGGGTGACAGAAATACTCTTCATTTTTCACTTACGTAGGTAGCTCCACTCTTAGATATAATTGCATAAGTCTATTTCGCCAACTCAGACAGCCACTTTGTTCTGTTAACATCCCTGCCCACACCCGTCCTCATAAGTTTGTGACTTGGCTTGGACTTTTCTAAACAGACCATTAAGGATTTATTAAATCTAGTCTCTCAATAAAAAGAATATATATGGTATTACAAAAGTCAACTGCCTGGCTTCATTTTTTTCCAGTTTGGTGATATTAGAGCTACATCACCCAGTCTACTGTCCCTTACAGTCCAAAGGCTGTCTGGGTATAACTGATGCTACAACTTGGCGCAGGGTCTCTGTTACCACTGGCTACTGCAGAGGAAGATGTAAGCCAGTTCTAGTCTAGAAACGTCAAGTCTTCTCGCCTACCATTAACACTGGAAGCTTTATTATTATGAAACATTTTTAATAGAGCACTGCCAAAAAGCCAGGAATGGGGCTCTTTGGGAACTATACATCCACAAGGAGGTAGACAGTCACTGCCTAGCTTGTAATATTCAATAAATAAAGAGACAAACAGGGCAGGAGAAGGGGTGTTCTGGGTCTAATTCTGAGATTATGTGAACTACTTGTGAACTCCTCTTCCCCCTGAATGTCTCTTGAATAGCCTCTATGGGAGATATCTATGTCTGTACTTCTGACAGTCTATAACAGGTAATAATAATTAAAGCACATCTTAAATAGAAAATAAGAGTATATTTCTCAGAATCCCTACCAGGAAATAGGGTGGTTTGGCTTGGCAGAGTGGAAAAAAAAGCCTGGCATATTGTGTCAATATCACAGGATCTGCCTTTCTTTAAATATATGAAATCTCTCATGGTTACAGTTTAACGTATAACCATTCCCTTTCAAATTGTTTTCAGTAGTTTCTCAACATTGAGATTCAGCTGCTTCTATTCCAGTCCTTTTCACAACAACCAAGTCTACAAAAAGATTTTAACACTTCACATGTTCATAATTACTTTAATCAAAGAACTTTAAGAGCTCTGCAAACATTTATTAACACTTGCAACAGCTCCACAGGTCTGTTGTAGGGGGTTCTCATTTTATCCCTAATGTATAGACAGAGTAACTAAGGTAACAGCAGGCAAAAAGTATTTGACTTCCCACTCCCAAGCTGTAGTGTGTTAACTATTAGATAATTATTCTTCTACTGAGAACAGCTTAATGCTGTAATGTACAAATATTGACTGCTTGTGCTCAAGTGCCACTCTCAAAACTCTCCTTCAGAGGTAGCTGCATCAATCTAGCTTCATGCAGGAATTACGGTCTATTTGCAACGTTTTTACAGGGATTTTGGCTGCCAGACTGTGGAAGTCGGGACTGGAAGCGTCAGTTCAGACCCAGTACAAAAGCAGTCCTTAGCTTCGAGGTGCGAGCAGTAGACGACCTCCTTCGTTAAAAAGCAGGGACCCTATAATCCACACTCCCCCTGAGTTACTGCCGTAAGCCAGGGCAGGGAGGGGTGTCGCTTGGGTCACTGTCCCCCTCTCCACTGCCACCAAACACCCAGAGCAAAGGGCATTCCTCGGCAGGAGGTGTCCGGAGGCGCCAGCCCCAGCCTCACCCCGCTGCCTGCCCCTGCCCGCTCTGCTGCATTTGGAGACACATCTTTCCGACGATGGAGATGGCTGCAAAAAACAAAACTCTGCACCTTTTCCAGGCTGGGAAAACATCCTGAACTGTTGCCTCCCTTCCACCCCATTACTAATTACTGGAAACAGCTGTTCCCTCCCGCCCCCCTTCTTTTTTGTTACTGTTTAATGCCATTCCAATCAACTCTTTCTGGCAAAGACAGAATAGGAGGAAGAAAATTCTATACACCACTCCACACAACTGATAAAGGTAGAGGCAGCTAATTGATATGATTCTTCAGCTCCTTAGAAATTGAACTGAGACACCTTAAACTCATCTCACATAATCCAGCAGTACTCAGACCATCCTGTATTCAAATTCACACCAGTACCCAAGAAAGGAAAAAACTATTTTTCATTTCCAGTCCTCTGACCCATCCAGGTCTCATGAACAGCAGCTACTGAAGGTTCAGATTTTGCTAGGACCAACTAGGGTAGGACAACCTAGAACAGCTTGAGGCTATTAAAATGGTTCTATATATTTCTGTGAACACACGTATCATAAAGTAGAAGCGATGAAGTGCCTGGTACAAATAGATTTTGAAAATAGTCAAGAACTGTTTGTTCCCAGCCCTGGAGGGGTTACGGATCCCCGAGATGGACCACAGCCACCAAACAAACCTAGATATGAGAGCCTTTAATCTTCATCCCCTTCAAGATTCGGGGGGTGGGGTGAAAGACCATTTTGGTGCACCACTAAAACCTTCAAAGCTGAAGGTGATGTGACTCATGTACTGTTTTAAAAAATCACCACACAGATGGCAAAATAAATGCAGAAAGGAAGAGCCAACTGTGAATTTGCGTGTATACAGGCCAGCTCCTCAGCTGTTAGGAGTGAGCCCAGTTTATACTAGCTAACAGCCTGACTCCATGGTTGGGTTGGGGTTTTTTTTGTTTCATTGGGGATTTTGGAGTTGGTTGTTTCTGAGTTTTTGTTAGAGATGATGATCATAGAATGGTTTAGATTGGAAGGGACCTTAAAGATCATCAGTTCCAATTCCCCTGCCATGAGCAGGGACACCTTCCACCAGACCAGGTTGCTCAAAGCCCCATCCAGCCTGGCCTTGAACAATTCCAGGGATGGGGCAGCCACAACTTCCCTGGGCAGCCTGTTCCAGTGTCTCACCACACTCACAGTGAAGAATTTCTTCCTAATATCTAATCTAAATCTGCCGTCTTTCAGTTTAAAACTGTTACCCCTCATCCTATCACTAGGCTCCCTGATAAAGTGTCCCTCTCCAGCTTTCCTGTAGGCCCACTTTAGGTACTGGAAGGCCACTGTAAGGTCTCCCTGGAGTCTTCTTTTCTCCAAGCTGAACAATCCCAACTCTCTCAGCCTGTCTTCATAGGAGAGGTGCTCCAGCCCTCTGATCATCTTTGTGGCCCTCCTCTGGACCCACTCCAACAGGTCCATGTCCTTCTTATACTGGGGGCCCAGAGCTGGACACAGTACTCCAGGTGGGGTCTCACCAGAGCAGAGGGGCAGAATCACCTCCCTCACCCTGCTGGCCATGCTCTTTTGATACAGCCAAGGATGTGGTTGGCTTTCAGGGCTGCGAGCGCATATTGCTGGCTCATGTTGAGTTTCTCATCGACCAACACCCTCAAGCCCTTCTCCTCAGGGCTGCTCTCAATCCATTCTCCACCCAGCCTGTATTTGTGCTTGGGATTGCCCAGACCCATGAGCGGGACCTTGCACTTGGCCTTTTTGAACTTCATGAGGTTCGCATAGGCCCACCTCTCAAGCTTGTCCAGGTCCCTCTGGATGACATCCCTTCCCTCCAGTGTGCCAACCACACCACACAGCTTGGTGTCATCAACAAACTTGCTGAGGGTGCACTCAATCCCACTGTCCCTGATACCAACAAACATGTTAAACACCACTGGTCCCAATACCAACCCCTGACGAACTCCCTTCGTCGCTGGTCTCCACTCAGAGATTGAGCCACTGACAGCATCTCTTTGAGTGCAACCATCCAGTTAAAGATATTCAGGGGTATTTTATATCATGATGATAAAGCTATTCAGGGGTTCGGGTTTTTTTTCCTTATAGCTATTCTCTTCCTCCCCAGCCCCAGCCCCCCAAAAGCTGAACAGACTCCCATAGCCTCAGTGAAAGTATAGATGGGGCTTTATGCCTGATGGAGGCTGCCAAATTCTGTGGTAAGGAGCAGCGTCTGCCATAGTCTTCAGCAGCCTCATCACCATGGCAATGGAGAAGAAGTCAGTTGGAGATAAGCCCGGGGCAATAATGGAGTGAAGGGATTCAACCTGGGAACACTGCCTGGTTAGCGCATATCCAACCCAAATCCTCCTTCGCAGGTAATCCTCAAGCTGTTTCTAATCAGCCTCCTGTAGCCGGTTCCTGGGATGACACAGGAGATGTGACTCTGCCCTCAGCCACTGCCAGCCTCAGCACTGTGTGGCCAGGAAGACCAGCCGGGCTACCCTGAGCGGAGCACTATACAGACAAGATACATCCAACTGTTTAAGGCATCTTCAGGTTTTTTGAAGCATCTCTCTGTTGCTTTTTTCACTGCTAGGAAGACAGTGAAAAGGCCAACCTCCCATAATGTATTGCCATACCAAAATCAGAATGAGTTTGACTACCTCGATCTATGCACCTGAGTGAATTCTTAGATCAGTTTTGTCCCCCATTAATACTAACACTACCTGAGAATAGCTACTACAGCTGAACCCGTCCTGAGAGCACGCTTCAGTCAGCCAATATTGGCCTATGGTGACTTCATATTTCAACATAACTACAGGGACAAATGGAATGAAGCAAAATCACATGACAGGTCCACGCTGCTTTAAATCAATTTCTAAATTACTTGGTCAGGTCAGCGCATTGGCCCAGACAAGGAAGAAATCTGTTCAAAGAAGGAACTGTGAGACTCTATAGAAAAAACATGACCTCCAGCCCCCCCACATGAATACATCTACCAGCACAGCGCTACTGGTGGTGGCAGTGATGAAAAACTTTGCAGAAAAAGCCTACTACAAGCAATTAACAAATATATTTAAGCAATAAACAAATATATTTAAGCAATAATTATAGCCCAGTTCTTAGGTTTGATTAGGCAGGACTCACGTGATTACAGGTCAGCATTAGAAGATAAAAATCCTCATGTCACCAAGCCAAACAGCCTTCCAAATATCACTCCTCCTCCCACCGCCTTCTGGGTTTTGCAGGAATTGTTTCTTGATGGTCAACCCTCGATTCCATCTGTTGTATCATGACAGCCCTTTGCATGCAAGAACAGAAGAGCAGGGATTATTTCTGAGCCGATAAAGGAATGTGGCAATTTTTGAGAGACTGGCATAAAAAAAAAAAAAAAAGTCATCTGAGTTTCAGCAGCATGCCTTGCAGTCAAGGCGCACTCAGAAATCAAAAAGGGAGCAGAGCTCTTGAGGGTCTTTTGTTTGGGGTGGGTTTTTTTGTTTGGTTTTGGTTTGGTTTTTTGTTTTGGTTTTTGGGTTTGGGTTTGGTGGTGTTTTTTGGTTGTTTTTTTTTTTCACAGAGCAAGGAACAGGTGTTCAGCTATTTCATAGCCAGGAGCATCATTTCAGTCAGAGATGCCTCTCCAGCGTCAAGGGTTTTCCAGGAACACATTTGCACTCATTAGCAGTTATTGCCACAGTGGTACAAGTCAGCACAAGCTTGGGGTGCTGGCACAAATATAGACTTGGTTGCTGTCCAGAAAAGCATATTAAGTTTGTTTCAATGAGGTGAAGGGAGCTATAGCTAAACAAAGCATCCTCTAGGTACCTTTAGCTAATCATATAAAAAGTAGAGGGAAAGGGAAACAAAAGTAATTGTGTGTTGACTTACTTGTCCGAATATCGCCATTAGAAATACTTCGCCGGGCATAATGCTCACACTTACATATCAGACTTGCCTATTCAAGCACTGAGACTATGGGTATATACCAGGTACCACTCAGGAAAATGCACCTAATTAACCTTTTGCACATATCGCCTCATTATGTGCTCAGACTTACAGCCCTTGTGCTCAAAAATAATGCACCCCAGCCTATTTCAGTATCTGGCCATGTATTTTCACCGATTTTGACATTTATTCAATAACACCATATCTCATACTCAGCCAGCAGCTCACATTTTCATATCCTACTAACAGAAATCGGTTTTCAATGTGTATCTGAAGGCACCAGCTTATATCACTCCTCAGACACAGCGTGCTATTTTAACTAGGTTCTAACTAATTTTATTTAGGCATTAATTCATTACATTAGCAAATCTGATCCATGACAGTAATTGCTCTCTAACAGCTACTGTCTGGCCACCCTCAGCTCTGCATCTCCTCAGCAGCAGCCTCATGGGAGAGGCTCTGGTCCTCATGGACATCAGGACCCTTCCTGCCAAGAGGCAGCTTCTGTCCGCATCTGCCAGCTAGAAGCTCGGCCAGGAACTACTGCGTAGAATGAAACATCAGAAGCAATCAGACTTTCCGGAATAATTTTCAAAGAAGAGGTTGCAAAGCCTGTGTTCTGGATAAATGAATAAACCGCTTCCACACAAGCTACTCGTCAAGAGCAGTAACTCCGCATTATCTGCAGCAAACACTCGCGTTTTCCATCTTCCTCCTGCCTCAGTGATGGAAACAACAGCCACATCTTTCACGTTCCTCAGCCTTTGGGGAGATAGCTCGCTTTTCTCGTTCCCTCTGGGACCTCATGGATCCCAACTCCTGACAGCAGGAAACAGGGCAGATTTGTCCCAAAAGCTTGTGTCCAAAAAAGCACCTTGTTTGCCAGTCTGCCTGCTGTTTTGATGGCACATCTAAAGGTCTTGTGCAGCCTCTGAGAGAAGCCAAGCAGGGTGTAGCAAAGCATCCATGCTCTTAATTATGTTTTGGATGACACAGGAGGCACGGAGCTGCATTAACTTCAAACAGGGCTAAGGATACGCTAGGACCATGAAGGTGGGAGGAAATATCTCACTCAGGAGCTCAACAGCTTCCTGCAAAGAGCTGCGATAAGGGAAGAGTGAGATCTCCATGCCATGGTTTGACGATGCACTGAGTCCAGTCTGTATCCTGACCAAAAACACCACAGCCACACGGGTCAAAATGCGGCACAGCTATAAGCTCTGCTGGTTCAAATTTGCTCAATACATTTCAACATGTCAACTTTGTACCAGCAGGCTCTATGCCAGATCAAATATCACCTGCCTGCACCACTTTATGCTGGGTCAAGTATTCTCCATCCTCCTGCCACTAGCACAAAGCTGAAATAAAATGGCAGAGCCAGTATAGGTTCTGCATCTTGTGCTCAATGGGAAGGCAACCGCGTTCCCATCCCTGACCTACATCAATTTACTGCCTCTGGGCATGCAGATCTGGTACCGTACAACCACAACCTGAAGATGTAATTGCACAACCACTTTTCCAGGAAAAAATAGGGTTTGAGAAGTTTCCACTTTCCTGCCTGACCCAGGTCTCCTGTTCCCATCCCTACACCTCAATTTACTTGTTTGCTTGTGCTGATGCAACTGGCTGTGGGGCTGTGCAGTCAACTTGGTCAGGGAAACTGCTTTTGGATAGCAGTCGGGTTGTTGTGTGTTTGGGTTTTTTTTAATTTTGGATTATTTCATGTCTCTACAAAGAGCTGCCTCAGCACAAGTGAGGGGGCAATGAACTGTGTGGTACCGTGCCAGCAGCAAGTGGCCAAAGGTGGGGGCAAAACTTTTAAATTGCCTCTGCTGCTGGGGAAAACACTCGGGTAACTGCACCCTGAGTAAAGTCAGCTGCCAACCTCGGCGTAGCATTTGCATTTGAATTGAGAGAAAAATCCCCAAGGAGCATGTCTAGGCAGGTGGCTAGTCTAGAGTTGGTCAGAGGTGGGACGGAAGGAGGGCATTCTTCATGAAAATTGGGTAAACGGTTCCCCAGGCTGCTACGCACTACAAGGATTTTAGGTTGTTTCCAAAACTTTTACCTATCTATCTGTACCTTTGCCTTAAGCTTTAATAAATAAATCTTCCCTTTGCTTTGCAATGAAACCTGTCTAGGGTCATGGGACCAGACTCTGCGCAATGGAAAAGCTCATCAAGCTAATTAATTACCGCTCCTGCCTCCCTCAGCATCAGAGAGTAAATCCAGGTCCTTCGGCTCCGGCTACGTGAACTAATAGGAAGGCACTTATAATTACAGCTAGGGACTGCATCCTCCGTAGTTTGAAGTCATTGAGCTTGGGCCACAGCAGGGAATTTTCCCTGTTGGAGCTTGTGGAAAATCGATGGGAGCCACAAGCGTGGGCCAGGCTGCGGGGAAACCTGGACTCCCGAATCGATTGTGAATCTTGCTGAGAGCGGTAAAGGCACATACCTGCCGCCAGCCAAGTCTGCCTAACACCACGGCTGATACTGTCTGCCGCTGGAGTTTTATTTGCTTGCCTATTTCAGGGGCAAAAGGGGCGAGAGAGGAAGGGGGAGGTGAGGGCGGTAGCAAGATTACCACATATAGTCATTATAATCATTAACCACAGCGCACTAAATGAATCATTAGGCATCACAACAGATCCACACATGCTTTACTTCTTAAAGCTTCCTCACTTGAATCTGTTTTCTGTACAAATGCCCAGCGATTGTTTCAAGCAACCAAGCACATTTCCAATGTTACTGCTGCAACTCCTTCCAAAAAAATAACTAAACAGATGAAGCTCTGCTGACGGAACAGATCTGTTTATAGAACATACTTTTCTTTCACTAGACCAAATATATTCAGCCCTCTCAAATAAATACGTACATTAAAAACTTGGTAACAGGCTAAATCAGAAAAAGAAAGAAACGGCAAAAGGGAAATTATGTAACAAAGAGCAACTTCAATAAGAACGTGCATTTTAAAATACTTTATGCATGCTTTTTCGAGGCTAAATTTGAGAGCAATTTTTTTAAAAATTCAAATATCGAAGAGTGAATAAATGGTTCCATTAGAGACAGAGAGGAACAAAAATATCAAGGAAAGGGATTATTTTTAAAAAATAAATAAGTTTTCAATCTATAGTATTACAACCTAAATGTTCTCTTAGCCTGGAATATAAGAACCTAAAAACCTAAAAGTGAATCTAACTGGTGAAATAAAGCAATACTGACTTGTTTGTTTTTACTATCCAAGCTAAAAAAAAAAAAAAAGAGAGAGAGAGAAATAATATAAATCTTTTTTTTTTTTTTCCTTCAAATTCTATTGTTCTTATTACTCAAGCAGCTATTTCCACAGTCATATGCTTGCAACAGTACCTGGCAGCAGTTTCAATAAGTTATTGAGTATTACAAAACGGCTTTACAACAGCAGACAAAACTGCTCCATTCAGCCCTCCTAAACTGATCCCCTTTTGGCTTCCGTTCCAAACGAGCCCCTCTGGAACAGCCCTCCCCGTATCACAAGGCTGCTGAGATCACGCCAACTGAATCAAAACCCCAAGAAATCACAGTAGGATTAAAAAATCCTGAGGACAGAAGCCAACCAGCAGTTTTTCCATGGACATTAATAAAAGCAGGATCGGGCCGTAAACACACCACCGTAATCTCTCAAACTTTACTCAGGTGTTGAGGTCTGGACTGTGGCTTCGCGTATGTTTGCACAGTACTTAGCAGGCTGAAAGAGGTAATGGTAATTAGGCAAGTAAGTAACAGTTGGCTTCATTAATTCAGCTCCGTTGAATAAAGGTTGCAGGAGCAGCCTCAAGATTATATATCATATCTTTCCAATCCTTCAGCTTATTCTGATTTCATAGAGAGGACGCATGCAATGTTCATCAGCAGAGCCCTGAGTGCCCAGGTAAGCCAGCAATAATCACCACAACCGTATCGGTCCAGGTAACATCGTCTTACGTATCAGCTGTCTTTGCAGTTTATATGAGCTGCTTATCTCAAAGAGCTATTAGATCTCAACTTTCGTTCAGTCTTTTGTTTGATCTTGTTTTCTTCTGCATACGTTTGAAGCTCCGCGTGTCGTGCTTTTTGCGCCGAAAAGCATCAGGGCCTTTAATTTTATTCCTGCTACCGATGCAATATGGTCTAAGTAACAATGAGAACAGTGAGCAAGTCATGAAAATAATAAACCATGCTAGGTCTGGAGGCTATGAAATCAGTTCAAACGTACTGCGGGGAGCTGTACTGCCTGCACTGAGACACATGGCTTTCCATGGGCACCAGCCCATTTATGAGTCATGAAACATAATGGAGTATTGTTGAAAGCTTTGGGACCATGAGAAATTATCTACTGCCCGGCATGGGGAATGGTATAAACTGGCAAGGAACTGGAGTTACATTCTTTTACAGAAATGAAATCAGACAGCCTTGGCCTGCTTTCCAGTATACAAAACCACAAATCATGATGACAACTCCTTAATTAGGACTAATTTTTATATATTTTTTTTTTAAAAAAAGAGTTGCCACTGCACTAACCAACCAGGGAAGCCAACATTTTCTCTGTCCCTAGCCGAGTTATAATAAGGCAGGGGAGGTGGGGAAGACAAAAAGGAGGGAAGGTAAATGAGAGTATTCTCTCAGCATGAGCTACAAAAGCAAATGCGCCTTTCTCCTGCACCAGGTGACATTCCCTCATGCTGAGGATTTGGTACACATGGGCAAGTAGAACAAAAACTATTTGCTTCATATTACGGTGTGATAACAACATGGTGCCACAGGTGTGCATACCTCCACGCAGACGAGAGCTGCCAGTGTGGGAGGCAGCGTGTTCTGTGGGGGAGAGCACAGGGCTGGATGTCATTTCTAATCCAAAGCCCATCTTCCTCCTGGTTCCTGTGCCTTTAGGGTAAAAATTTTAAATGGCCCTCTGACTGAAAAAACAAAAATGCTATTTTTTTAAATGAATGGTGAAGAGCTTAGGAAATTGTATAACTGTAGGAATACAGAGCTTAATGGATAAATACCTGATAGAGGGAGTGAAGAAGACAAAGTCGGTCTCTTCTCAGTGGTACCCAGTGAAAGCACTAGGGGCGACGGGCACATTGAAACACAGGGAACTCAATTTAAACACAAGAAAAAGTTGCTTTACTGTGAGGGTGGTTTGAACAATGGAACAAGTTGCCCTGAGAGGTTGTGGAGTCTCCATCCTTGGAGACGTTCAACATGGCCCTGAGGAACCTGCTTTAGCCATCCTTGCTTGTAGGGTCAGAACTGGACTAGATGATCTTCAGAGGACTCAACTTCAACTTCAGAGACCAACATTAACAACATGGTGGTTGTAGGAGACACTCCTTCCATTCAGCGTCCCCAGGAAAGCACACTAGAACTGGAAATGCAGCACTAAGTGGGATGACCCGCTGTGTCAGTACGACTTGCCCAGGACAGCTGTCTCCATGAAAGCATGTAAGGGTAAAGCCAGACTATAATGGGCACCTTAAACCAGGGGCTTTGCACAGACTAAATGCCTTCCCAAACAAAAGAAATCCAGGAGAGCTAAATCAAGAGTTAACAATGTGAATGTTCATTTGAACGTTTATATGGATTTGCTCCTTCCATGCTCGCACATCTTTTGTGCTAGCTTGCCATGAGCTTTGGAAAGATCAGATTTTACTGGCAGAAATACTCATGGAAAGCACATTTGCATTTACTTTGGAAATGCTTACACACACATCCAGTCAAGGAGACAATAATAATATTATGTGTATTCTCTAACAAATTTTAGTTAACTGATATAATCTGAATATTGAGTTTTTATTATGTATTCGATGAGCCCAGAAAGGTGAATAAAATCCCAAAGATTAAGAGCACTTAACAAATCGGTTACTAACGTGGAATTAAAATATGCTAGAGGAAATTATGGTCTGTGTACCAATGATGAATGAATAGAAAAGGACAAAACCGAATATTCAACTAAGAATCATTCAGTCTACAAATGCAACCTCATCTTGCATCGTGCAGCAGTTGCACCATGTTACACATCACCAATAATAAACCGGGAGCTCACTTCCTTCCCTCTGCCATGGATTATCTGAGATAGGACCAAGAACGGACGGGCTCCATTCCCTTCCCTTCCCCAAGGAAATCTCAAATTGATCAAAGCATAAATGCTGCTGAAGCATGTGATTACATTTGATGTTGATGACATTTTTTCTAAGTTCCAGAAGGTATCAGTGGCCCTAAGAGACCACTGTTTGGCTCCAAGTTTACAAATCCCCATGAGCTATATAGGCACAGTATGTCTACTAGTCTTCAAAACAGAGCACGTTGTTTGCAGAGGGAGTGAGTAGGCACAACTCTGGAAGCTGAGGACAGACATCACTTCTGAAAGTGGTACTCCTTAATATGACAAAATATAAATGGTTGCATCTCACTTCTGGCACCCAGGTTTAAAAAGTTGGGCTTGAACTACAGTTTCAGCACAATGTTCTTCTGGAAGATCGTTAAGTCATCTACCTTCCTCTGGAAGTAGAGAGAGAATTTCATTGGGATTCAAGAGACACGGACTCAATTCCTAGCTCAACTCCCAGCTGCCTGTGCAAGTTGTTTCAGACAGCCTGGATCTTTGGTTCACCCTGTCAAGCACAGACCACAAGCTCTGTGTCAAAAAGTATCAGGACGATATACCTAAAATAGAGAGTAAGGCATTTGGAGGTCATGGTCCCAGGCAAGTGGGCAGTAGGGGAGATATAATCTACTGCAACACCTGAAAAGAGTCTAAAGAAAGATGGAATGGAAGCCCCTATGATCAGCTTCAGCTGAGGCTCTGGCATTTCATCCAAATCAACAAAAAATAACTCTCTGGGAGAACATGTACAATCTTTGGGGACGGCACCACACATTTTCTATACTCACCTATTACTCAAAGTAGTGCAGCTTTGATCCTATTTGCAGGAACTTCTGAAGATGCATTTACAGTACAATTCAAAGTACTAGCATCGCTTCTTTAGACATCCCCTAGGCAGTGTTATCACTGTCTGATCTAGTTAGCTTAGAAGTATGGCTGACAGCAGTGGGAGTTGCAGCTCAGGCTCAGTATGCTTGCCCAAGACTTTGTGAATATATTTGGCAACTAAGCAGCTGCCTGTGCCGTTACACTGCTATTGGTATGGGTACGTGAGGTGGAGCAATCACACCTTCACTTGGACGGCAGACCTGCTCTGCAAGACAGAAGTAGCGCTGGAGACCCAGCGATCAGGCAACTATGAAAGACAAAAAAAAGGAGAGTGTGAGTTTGGGGAGGCCTTAGGCAAACTCTTTGGACAGGTGAATGTCTGAGTTTCACTCCAAGAGTGAGATATCTTTCCTTTTATTGGAAACCATCACTACATAAAATTTTATATTCTCCCTGTACACATACCTAATGAGAACTGAGAACTCTTGCACATTACTGTTGTTCCTACATAACCAAAACGTCACCTTCATACCTACTTGTGGATTGCAGTTCTACATTGTGCTCCCTAAAAGTGCATCTGGTCCATGAAAAAAATTAAAGACCTCAATGTTTGGGACAATCACATCTACCTTAATGTCTCCAGGTTCTTGGCTGGGATGACGCATCCCAATAACACAGCGAAAGAAAATGCCCTCTTTCATACAAACTAGACATTTGTTTTCCACAAAGCTTTTCCAAGTCCTGGTCATATGTTCATAGTAAATTCAACCTCTCTGACTTCACCTCTCTGATCCAGCAATAATTGGGAGGCTAGATTGAACCAGAGTTTAAAACCACATCACCACCAACCATCTTTGGAGAGAGGCTGAGAGAGGATCCAGAAAGGATTTGATCTCTAACCTACCAAGTAGGGTTACGGAAATAAAATCTGAAGTCCTAGAACTTTGTGAATTTGAATAAGCGGTGATCTTTGGCCAAGGAAAGCAACGAAGGTGAAAGCAGGACTTCAAAACAAATATTTTCCTGCATTCCTAAAAGGCCTTTAGTTTAAAAAAAGCATTTGTAATAAAATCTAAAACAAGTTTTAAAAACTTCAGAAGCCAAGGGCACAAACAAGTTCCAAGACAGTCAGAAGAGCTGTATCATTGCATAAATGGTGGGGAGGAAAAAAAACATTAACTTAATGACATTGGTTAAAAAATAAAGTATGAAATCAGAGTGAGGGTCATTTATTTATTTGTTTTTAAAAGAGCACATACATTCTAAAGCAGGTTTGGGGGTTTTTGTGGGGGGCAGCCCTCCCTTTTTAATGTCTGCCTTCTTCTCGTCTAGCTATTTTGTGCCTCTGATTATTCTGGAACGAAATCTCACCTCACTGAATTATAGCACTTTTATAAGTTATGCAACATAGAAAGTAATAGCTCAGTAATTGTCAATATTCAGCCCATCTTGTGGGAAACCAAAGAAAATTATAAAAGTGAGAGGCATTTTATGAAAAGAATGTCCGTTGCATCAGCCAGTCCATCTGTGAAGTTTTGTTCATTATGTAGATTATACCACTGACATATGGAAGAGACATTTCACTGTTGCAGTCTAGATGAAAGAAGTTAGAAGTGTTTTATTTCTCAACTAGAAAATCATATGGAGAGCCTCACAAGTTTACAGGGACTCCTAATATGTTTTGCCTTTGTCCTTTTGTATACCATTCTTTTTTTCTTTCCCCCTCAATATGTAGACTAATTAGAGTGATAAAACAACTCATATAAGATGTGACTCACACAGCCCTTAAAAGAACAATACAGTATTACCCTCAGACGGGGAAACAGCCCAGCTCACAACAGGCAATAACTTCAGGCCTGGGGATCATTCCCACGGATGCTTAGATATCGAGCTTAAGTGCAAGGTCAGGTTAGGCAAGTCTAATTTTAGACTGATTTCCCGCCCACATGCCCAGGCCCAAGCCTTTGTACTTGGAAACGGCAAATAAAAATGGCTAGCTTTGTGTTTTGCATTTGCACGTACAGCATTGGGAAAAAACAACCCCTGGTGATTTTGAGAAAATTTTGGCCCCGGGTGTGGCTGCCCGATGCCTTCTGCATGGAATTTGCCCAGAGATATCAACCAGACAAGATGCAACTCATACAGTTCTTAGAAGAGGAACACGAGCAACTTGGCCTTGTGGAAATGGAGATCAAAACAGGCTAACAACATCGCGAGTGAGAAAACCCAACCGCAAGCATTGACAGCAATACTAAGAAGGTCTCGAGTCTGCTTATCCAAGCCATGCTCCTGTCATGGCACAGCAGGATGACTGTTCCAGTGCATTAAGCCATTTCCCACTTCAGAAAACACTCTGGACCTCCAATGGTGAGTACTGTGATCATTCCCCATGACAACTCAGGGAGCGTACAACTACCCCAGACCTTCATATAAGCCTTTCGTGTGCATCCAGCGTCCCACCTTTCGGCTGCTACTGCAGCACTAGTGTTGCAGCCCACTCATTTGCATGCGATGTGCCAAGAGCACCTGCTGATTGCTTTCCCTGATGATAAAGCCATAGGGAAGTCTCTCTCTGGGTATGATTGTGAAAGGACAAGCGTGCAATCGTACTGGGGAATAGAAGATGAAGAAAAAGCGAGAGAGATGGAGTTTACGTAAGCTTAATATACTACAAAGCAAATCACACTAAATTACAGACAGTAGTCCAAAGCCTCTCATTCCCTTTGCAATAGCCATCAGATGACAGCTCACTGCCGTTCCCCTCGATTCCCATCCCAGCTGCTGAACAAGCCACTTGCTCTCCTTATATCCTGTGACATGCAGAGCAGATGCCACATCATAAAAGACTTCAGCCTATGCAGAGCCTGAGTCTTCCCTGCTCAGCTGTCACAGCCACAGTTCGTTGCGAGATGAATTATAGATTTCTCTTCAGAAATGCTGTATTTCACCCAGTTTCTGAAAGAGCATTCACCCCCCTCTCAGGAAGAAGCAACTGGGTTAAGATGACAAACCCAACTTCTCTGCACATGTGTTTACCTAACTAATGAGAAATGAGGAATGTCTGACTGTATGCAAAGTCAAATTCCTCCACAGATCAAGTATGCTTAGATCTGGCCATGAGAGTAACTAATAATATGCAAGTGTTATGAACTATTTACAGGCTTAACCCAACTGCAACGAAGTCAATGGTTTAACTCTCCCTGCCATCAAAGGGAAAGGGATCTGGGCCTCAGCGCATACTTGTGGCACAGCGCACTGCTGGGCTGGCTCACCTCCCTGCAACGAGTTTAGTAGCTGTAGTCTGTACAGGATAAATCCCCAAATTATACCTACTTCCCGCTACAGCAAATTCTGATGAGTCTGTGCCTTCCCTCTCTCTAAATGCGTTTATTTGAAATAAAGGCGCTAAATTATATAAGTAGGTACACATATATGCTTCAGGATGAACAGAAGGACTGAAAAGCCTGAATCCTTTCTGGACCAACAGACAGAGTTTCGGTCTCAATCATATTAGTGTGATTTCTGCTTAGTGAGTGTCCTGTGAGCTCCTGCTTTCTCTAGACATTGCTGTAAAGAACAGCAAGCAAGAAATACCACTGCAGCACCGTACTCTGAGAGGACGCAATTAAGATGCCTCTGCGTCTCTACTGCATGCTTACCAGCATGAGCTCTTCCTATAGGAGAACGAATTTTATTCAGCAGTCGGAGCACAGGAATGGCATCCAGAGCTCCTGAGCCATTTGTCCCATTTGTTCTACCATCTTGCACAAGCCACTTAATCCAATTTTATTTTTTTTTTCAAGCTCGTTACCTGAAATAGGGCCTGATCCAATCCCCCAAAAGGCAAATGGGAAATTTCCAGTCCACTTCAATGGTACCCACCGGCTCATAGGCCTCTGCATCTATATTTAGACACTTAAATATAGTTGCCCAGGCTTCAGAGATTACCGAGTGCCTACAGCTGCCACTGATCCCAGAGAGGGGAAAAGAACAAATCTCTGGTTAAAAAAGTCTCTCAGTTGATTATACCTCCCTAGCCTGCAGTGGTCTGCAAGGGAAGTATCGTTGTAGTCTCGCTGCGTTACAGATTTCTCCTTACACAGCTGCTATGACCCAAGCTAGAGGACTACTTGCACTTCTGGGATGACACAGTACAGTTCTTCCTCTGTTCCTTCCCACAGACTCAAGTACTAGAGATTGCAAGTCATTGCAAACACACTGCTTAAGTTCTCCAATATACGGCCACACTGTCATTGTGAAGGTTTAGAAAGCTTCACTCCAACAAACTGAGCAAGTTCGCAGAGAAATGAGAGAAGCCCCATTCTCTAAAGCCCAGTTCTGTCCAGTTAGACTGGTATTCTGCATAATATCCCTATTTTGTCAAAGCTGCAGAAATACATTGAACCGATACTCCACAGTAGTCAAAGCACATCCTCAGCACCAGGATCTCAGGTAGGCAGAGTTAGGGGGAAAGTGATGGGCACATGGCCGGAATCACTCAATTGCCACCAGAACCTGCAAAGATGACAGAAGAGCAATAGGCAGAGGTAAGGAAAGAGGCACGGCTCAAACGTGATCCATTTGTCCTATTCTTCAAGGCAGAAATAACGTAACTTCTTTGCACACTTCCTTTCATTTATGACATTAGGAATTTCACTGTAAATAGTTTTAGTTACAGAAATATAGGTTACCTTAACTTCCATATCAGTTCCCTTTGCTTCGTTTTGGGGATTTAGCAGCAGTGGAAATCATCCTCTGTACCTTGGATGGTCTAAGCATTAAAAAAAAGAAAATAAACAATCAGAAAAAGCTTGTGTTGCTTCTTACTGTCTTCCTATGAAGTTTTCATTTGAGTTCATCACAGTTCAAGTTCACATTCAGACCCCTTCCTCGTTTATGAACCTGTTGCCCAACTTCAACAGCAAAAGAGAATCCTGAATGTCTGGTAGTCTTCAAGAGCTGTTTGTCAGACAGTTTAACTACCATGAATCTCTCCTTGAATCCTCATGCTTACGTTTTCAGACATACATTTAAAACAGTCCATAGTCACCATTCCTGAAGTGGACCACGGAACTGTGATTATGGCAGGTAAAAATCACCAGTACGATATGCAAATGTTATACAAAGTCTGCAGTCCCAAAACTTGACACAGAATCTGACGCACAAATAATGCTGGAATAGATCTGGGAAACCAGGTTACAATTTACTCCTCTGTTTATTCTCCTTCACCTGCACACCTCAAGTTCAGTCAACTCAAATTTATCTCAATAGGCTGCATTTTGCTAATAATATATGATACACAAATATGGTGTGGTAGCAATAATGATGTCAGCCTGCAAAACTATTTTTCTATGTACGGTGCAATTCTGTAGACTTTTCTGTCTATGAGTCTAGTTATATCTGTCTTCAGGAGGACACAGCAAATTCTCTTTCCAACTGTATACCGTAACACATTTTACTTGTGCCATTTTAGGGGAAAAGGGGAAGACAACAAAAATCTTTTTAGAAAGGAAATAGTAACGCATTCCCTCCTGAAGGGGAATTTGGAAAGTTGATGGACTTGGAACACCAAGATCCAGCAGCTTTTTCCAAACTGCCTCTGTTCTACCCTGTGTCATTTCCATGGCCATTGCATCAACACCAGCTAAATTACAGCAGTCCCTGCGATATGGCATGACTTCTAGAGGGAACTCCAAGGTGCTGAGAAACCTAAAGCAACTCCTGCCTGGGTCTCACGAAAAGAAACTGGCAGAGCATGCCAGTAGGTAGCTTCAACCGACCACATGAAAAAGGCAGGAGGCCAACTGCCTCCTCACCGGGTTCACAACGTAACCAAGCTATCCCATTCCTGCTAGTAGGGGCAAAGCCTGCAAATCTGCTCCCTGGCTTGACAGCAGAGGATGCCGCCACAGGGAAGGGAGGGCAGGGAGGCAAATCAAACCGCATGCCCATCTGGAACATGACCTGTGGGTAGTGGTGGATAGACTTCAGCAATTTCACCTTGTCTGACGTAACCCTGCCTCAGAGAGGTGATGAAAGGAGCGGCCTTGCGATAGGACCGGCTTTGTGATAGGCAGATTAGATTTCATGCCAACATGGTTCTACTGAGGCAGGGGAAACAAAATAATCATGAATGAAACAAAGATTGATGTTCCCCCTTTATTGTACAAGAACTTTGATTGCCGGCTGATCAGTCTTTTGGTTAAACATACTTTGGACATTAGGTCAAGGTGAGTACCTGTTTTTTTTCATTTACAAAAAACTAATTATCATATGTATCAAAGATCTTTTAGCTCTTGTGCATTTCTCCCTCCCCCAAACGCCAGGCAAGGGAGAGACATATATAAACAAAATCCTGAGAAAAAACCCAAGCAGCTCCCAAGGGCAGAGTGAAAGTCTGGACTTGTAAAAATACTTGGGCAACAGTCCAACCGAAAGGCCCAGTCTTTAGAACAACTAAACAAAGGAGAGCAGGATCTTGTCCCACATCAGTCTTTAGAGGACAGTGAGAATTTGCAGAACCGCGGTCCCAAAGCATTCAACATCAGAGGGTGCAAAGAAGGGCCTCCTCCAAGAAATTTGGGAGTTCTGCCCAAGAACCCACAGCCAACATAAAGGAGATGGAAGGAGAAAGGTAACCCAGATAGAGACCAGTGAATGTCAACTTATTTTTAAACCCGTTCTGCAATAACTGAAAGCTGAAATGCACCAAGCAGGAATGGGTGGCGCTGGGTCTTGTGTCACTTGGCTGTGATTGCTTTAGCATGTTGTTTCATTCCCTCGGACAAGCTAAAAGTCACTTTCTTAGCAAAACGGTTGAGCTCAAGACAGGTATAATCAGTACAACCAACCAAATCCTACCTAAATCCACCACTTTCTAGTGAAGGGGTAAAGGCATATCGCCCCACTCCACAAAACCCCTGACCACGAGTGACAGATGTTCTAAACCCTGAGCTGCACAACAGAGAAGGACCAGCCAGGTCTGTTAAATTCTTATTTGCTGGTAATGTGTGATCAAAATACTGAGCCATTCACTTCCTTTGGAGTTCATTTTTCCCTTAAAACTATCTGTTTCTGTGAATCCTATTAATTTTCCTTTCAATTTCCAGATTGTGCAACTTCCCTGATACACCTCCTTCTATAAACTAGAAAGGACAGGAATTACTAGCAAAAGTAAAGACATTGGCTTCCTCATCTGCTCCTTGCCACCTCTTCAGATGTTGCCAATGTAGAGCTCTTATGACTGATTTAATTGATGCTCTTTGCTAATTGTTTTTATACAACCGAATCAAGATTGATCTCTAAAGTGATAATAAATAAGCAGATGACAGGACCGTTAGTGCTGCACAGCCAGCTGCACCCAAGCACTAGAGAATATTAGACAATGTCTGAGCTTCACCACCACCACCACCTCAAGTCTTTCTTCACTCCTTCAGCTCCCCTCTGGCACTACCAATGGGTGCAAAGGTCTCAGTGGCCATTCCAAATGGCATATCAATGCAAAGACTCAGTGTGAGAGGATTTGGTGTTCTCGAAGCACGGGCAATGCTCAATTCCCCGCACCACAAGCTCTCGGTATCCTGGCCGGCCTCAAGGTTTTTCTCACCCACCTTCAGCATCAGGCAGTTTTCTCCACCAGGAGAATTACGTAGAGTTCACTGTACATAATAGCAGAGTACACTCTGCTATCCCTTACAGCGGGTCTAACACAAGTTGGAAAAGACCTCAGGTAAGGGTCCTGGGAATGACCTTTTCCCCCACTCTGACCTACACCCAGTCCACTAACACATTGCCCTTCCTGACAAAATGAAAAGGGCAGGGAGAAGAAAAAAGGTAAATGGCACAGAACGTCAATTGGGAGCGGAGAACTTTGTCAGGGAAGAGTGTTTTTTGTGAGCAGAGGGTCTCCACGAGGCAAGTGGAAAGTTACTGGGAGCCTCTTCTGGCCCAGCACTATGCCACGGTGCAAAAAGACTCATGTCCCAAGAAGGTATAGACCTGACTGGTGCCACTGATGTCAGAACTGGGTTGGCATGGTCAAATACGTATGAAGTATTTTGTTTCTATGTCACAACGGCAGCAGACTCTTTTCCATATTTAGGCCTGCAAAATGTTGCTCTGCAGGATCAGAGAGGACTTCTCTCTTCATCCAGGCATCGGTGACAAGCCTCCTTTAATTGCACTTAGAAATATATTTTTAGGAATAAGACCAAGAAGGCAACGCAGCTTCCTCCTTTTAAAAAACTAAAATAAAAATGTAAAAATGTCTGATGGGCTGAGAGTGAAGAAAAATGAAAGTGTTGATCAGCTCAACAGCTGGAAAAATGACTACTGGTACAAATAAAATTTTACAAACCCTGTTAATATTTTAAAGACTGTGCGGCTGGAAAAAAGGCAAATTTTTTGTTACTGTTAGAGATTTACAGCTGCTGGAGAATCAGGTTTCCATAAAAACCTATCTACTGTTTAATGCCACTAAAAGCTTGGAAAATTAGCTTCTTAATATTTAACATTTATAGATACTTACTCACTGGAAACCCAACAAACCTATAAAGGAGATGTGATAGCTACAGTGGGGATTTCAACATCAAGCGGGATGTGAGGGGGGGCTGAGGGGAACAACTTGTTTTCCTTTTAAAGAGAAAAACACTCTTGTCCTTGACCCCAGAGAGCCTTCTGTTCCTACCACCTACCAACAGGTAAGAGCAGGCTACAAGATAAAGTATAGGAGACCTGGGAAACCGGGTTATTGCAGTTGTTTCGGCTCTTACCGCCCTCATAACAGGAGTAAGTATGTCAGATAGGGTGCTTAAATGTGTCTCCTCGTTCTGAATGCCCAACCTAAGGGACAAAGCAGGCCTGGTTTTCCCAGATAGCCACCTTTCTTTTCCAGCTAAAGCCAAGGGAAGCTGCAGATGCTCTCAATCTCAGCTCAAGTACTTCAGGTCAAGCATTTAAGAGGGGAAGGCCAGAAAACCAGAGGCCGCTTCTGAAGAGGACTTCTATTTCTCTGCAGGTTCACACAGCAGCGTGCAAGATTTCCAGAGCGTTTGTTTTTAGAATTTTAAGTCACCTTAAGCAAAGCTAAATGTCAGTTTTAATAGATTACAAAACCTCCTCTCAATTCCAGTGCCAGCAATCAGAAAAACTGTGAAGCAAAACTGCTATTGCCAGCACAACTCATCCCTCTTTTCTTCAGATCAGTGCAGCAAAGTTCTAACTTTACTATTAAGTGCAGTTTTGGCTGCTTTCTTTAGAAATGATAAAAAGCTGATCCATTTGTCTCAAAGTCAATAATAGTAAAAAAAAAAAAAATAATCCTTAACACAGCCTAGTGATGTTGAACTCCCACTTTCTTCATTTCTTAAAGAAATCAGAGAGAATGACTACAGACAAATAACACATTCTCTCTCAAATACCTCAACCTGCAGTTGAGTGCTATCTACTACTTTTCCTGGCTAGCATTTTACTCTGGCCAGAGAATCCAAGCAAAAGAACCATCTGAAAAATAACACAGGGGTTTGGGTTTTTTTTATGTGCCATTTCTGCATGATTTATATCGACGATGACCACACTGAAGCAAGAAAAAAGGCAGATTGACTTTCAGACACCACAGTGGTTGCAGCATTGGTGTTTATAAAAATTACTTTTCTTCACTTTTGAACTGAGCAAATTTACTCTGGGCTCCACATCGCAAAAATGAATGAAAAAAGATGGAAGACTGATGCCAACTGCACATGGAACGTTTCCAGATTCCAGCCTCCATTTAACATTGCTTTGTCTTTGACCCTCACGTAAGTTCAAAAGTACATGTTTACATCAAAGTCATTACAGCTGACTGAATTATTCGGCAAGACAAAATGTTTGAAAGAAAATAAGTGGTTAATGTAACTATTGCGGGTTTTGTTATCTGTTTATGTCATGCCATAAAGCAGAAAATGACCTTAAATATTGAAGGAAAAGACATGCATGAGAAAGCATAGGCAGCCAAAGCACCGGGATTCTGGATAACAATTTACAGCAGCAAATACTCTTGAACTGTTTAACTTTTACATGGTTTCAGAGCAGGAGAAAGTCTAACTCTGCAGCAGGCAGACTTTAACCTTAGAAAAAACTGTTCAAGACCATGACGCTCTTTCATCATCCCTCACTTAGTTGTTGTGTCGTGTCCGTGTGCCCCCCCCGCCCCCCCCCCCCGAGTTCTTTTCTGTGTGAATTATAAGAAGTTTGAGGGGTTTTTTTTCCACTCCCTTTCACTTGAACTTTGCAGGCTCTCTCATGGGCGTAGACCTTCCAGTTTTACTTGAAAAATGAGTTAACAGGTAAAAACGTCAAACGTCCCGTAACGGCTTTCTTTCCACAGGGTTATTACACTCCATGAGCTAGAAGCGACACACGTAAGTCGTCCCCCACTCCCACTGAGGCTTAAGTGGCCTGCACTCGAAGGCGGCATTAAATCCTAACAAGGAACAGTGGCTGTTTCTAACTTGTGTTTGGTGACAGAGCTTCTCAGTACCCCTTGCGCGAAAACAATGACAGGGACAGCAAGAGCGAGAGCAATTAAGCGTACATTGTCCTGGAGGAGGGAACCAGGCTAACACACTGTCTGCTTACCCTCTGTGGGGCTGCAGGGTGTTGATAGCTTCATAGGCCACAGCCACAACGTAAGGCAGCCAGAGCTCAGATTGCCGCAGCTCCATCATCCCTGCAGCTCAGACATCGAGGGCTTGGTAGGAAGGACCTCAGAGCCATCTTCTCTGCTTGGCACCGACCACGCAGTCTCCAGGCAAGAGCAAATGGATGCGTGATGGTAGCAGTCCTTTTGCCAGGTAACTTCAAAACCAGACCATCACAAACAGTAAGGAAGGTATGCATTTATCCAGTTTCAAAGTATTTCACAGCTCTGGAGACTAAAGAGATAAGCTCTCTTCCGTAACAGTGTAGTCACCTTGTGGGGCACTTGCTTCGGTGTCTCTGTGGGGAGAACGTGACTCTCGTTTCAGTAAAACACAGTACTGCGTGTGCATTGCACCGGCCATCTGCGTGGTGTAAGTTGTGCGCACACATGTGCTTCTCTATCGTGGGAAGAAAAGAATACAAAACCCCTCTGTTTCAATTCTGATCAGATTTCCAAGAGCTGGGGCAAGGGAAAAGAGAGGGCAGGTTTGAGAACAATTCAATGATTCATCAGAAACGACACAGGTGCCACAAGAAAGGAGTTTTCTCCAGTAAGAATGACTGTTTCGCCAAAACCCCAGCTACATACTGAAAACTCCTCCAGCCCCAGGTTTAACCCAGGTGTATCAACACACCATGGTACAGTTTAGCCTTCCCCTGTCTCTCATCCTCCGAGGCATATCCCTTCCACAGTCCCCACCTCTCCATTGGTTTTAACATTTCCTAAAGCCAGACTTACCCCCACACTCCATACTTGAACACAGTCCCAAATTTCTCCCCAGTGCAGCGGGTGTTGTGGCTCCCACTAATGCTCTGACCTGAACCTCACCGCCCTGGATGAGACCCTTCTTCCTACTACAGGCCCTGATCAGCCCAGCTTTAACCTCTAGAGATCCACCATGCAGATGTCCTCCTTCTTTCATTGTATAGTTGTCACTGAAAGAAGGGCACTGTCGTGGGGAAGTTACTCTTCTGGCTTTGGAGCTTTCTAGAATTGATGAAAAGTCTCACTGATTCATCAAGCTCCCAATGAATTGCCATTTTGTATATCGCAGTACTTGTATACAATGGGGAACTGGCAACTACAACTACCAAAACCCCTTGATATCAACTCTTGAAATGCCGCTGAGAAAAGTTACAGCCTAATCCAGCAGGAATATTACCGTAGATTACACTCACCTCTCATCTCAAGTAGAGTCACATTTGGCCTCCTGATTTACCATCAACTCCCCTATACTGATACTTATCCATCTGTTTGATAGACAGGTGCCAACAATATAAGTTATCTTCACCTAATTCTATTAAACCCATTGACCAGCGCACTCCATCAGACAGGAGTTTATCTCCTGAAGTGACTTTGCAGGTCACATTCCTGCAGTTCACCCCTGTCTCTGCATCCACAGAAATGCCAATGCTCTGATGGGGGAGAGCAATTACCAGAAGATGTGAGATGTGGCAGGAGGCAGGGGAGCAGCCTGCAAAGAGCGTGGCCACCCTGGCAGCACCTACAGAAACTCCTGTTAGGTGGAGATTTAAAGTCAGCCAGGTCTTGTGTCATCTTTCATCAGTCGTCTTGGCTTTCCCTCTCTGTGAGCGAATGATGAATATGACCTTCTTTGTTCGAGTTCTTGCGATGAAGCACTGTTTGCATAAGGCTCTTTTTTATTTATTTTTTTCCTGCGGCTTGTTGACTTTTATAAGACATTCATAAATTTGTTCTGAGTGCCAGTGAGATGCTTAATGGTGCTAAAGGGAAGGTATTAAGGATAGTCGACTCATGTTAGAACAAGCCACTTGAAAGTAGCTATAAATATTTGTCTGGATTTCATTTTGCTAACAAACAGCTTCTTTTCTTTTTCTCCCCCAATCACCCCCCTTAAAGAGTTGATTTCATAAACAACAGAAAAATTTTCACATTAATATGGAAGTGCATGTCTGGGTTTGTTTTTTTTAATAGAAACTTTCCTAGTGGGGACATTCGAGTCCTTGTATTCTGCGTGCATGAAATCAGCTCCCTTTTCAGGAAAACCTTGGCAGCTTAAGACCTCCAGGGTGAGCTCATGTTCTTTTGCTCTCCCTCAAACTCATCTCTGCTCTTTCATTGCTCTGGCAATAAGTTTAGGCTAGACTTAGGGACTGCAGTGTCCTAGAACGAAGCCAGTAGCTACACATTCCTCCTCATTTTGCTCATAGGCACACTGGAGGTTTTTGGATTCCTTCAGGACTGTAGCCACCGGCCGCATAATTTGGAAACTCCACCCTCTAGACCCATTGCTCTAAGGTCATATTGACACAGACGGACACAGAATATTCTGATCTTATTGTCTTTGGTCCCAAAGTCCCTCTCGCTGGGAACTGACTGGTAATCAGGGGTTACCACTCACGTGTGGTCACCCTCCAGATGCCCATCAGCCCCAGGGCAGCAGAGACAGCTTTTTGCACAAGAACAGTCCGAAGCTATCTCCTGGAACTGACAGGCACCAAAGATGAGGACTTATCTCCGCTTCTGGCTTCCTTTCCCACAATATTCTCGGTGTGCATTTCAGCCCTGAAAGACCCAAAATTGCATTGGGAGGCAGTGGTCTGAGAACCTCCAAGCAGCTACTGCTGGGACAGATGAGCAGAAAGCTCAGTGCTCAGCCAGCAAGAGAAGAAAGGACAAGGGTTGCCTAAGGGACCCAGGTGGGGAGGAGAGGAAGACATCTGAATTAGGGGACCAAAAGGAATGGGAGAGCAGGGTCTGAGGGTTTGTTTTTTAAAGGCAAGAATGAGTTGACAACACTTTGTTGTTGTTGTTCATTTTCTTGGTGCTTTCCCCAGCTGTGCTCATTATAGCAGTCCAGAAAGTACCAGCAGGGAAATCTTGAACACTATCATCTCAGACAACCCTCATAAGACTCAGGGTGAGTTTTACCCCAGGAAGGACTCTCAGCTTTGATCCAAGCTAGCAAACTGACTAACATTTTGAGCTCGAAGTCACTTCTAAAAATATTCAAAACTAATGTTGCCCAGAGAACTTCCCTAGACAGCAGGGGAAACATAGGGGGAAATAAACTTTCTAATACAGCTTTCTAAACTGTCTCCATTGTTGTTTCTGGATACTTTTGGATTTTCTGGATATGAGCACAGCTACATCCCTCTAGTCTCCGTTATAACACATCATTATGCCACAAACACCACGCCTCCAGCACAGTAATGGCAAAGACCTGGCAGATGGTCTAGATCAGCAGAGATAAGAGTAAATGTACCACAGCAGCTAAGGTACCTGCCAACATGAGCTCGCTGCTTCTGTTGTACTCCCTCCTCCCTTTTTTAAAAAATGCACACATATCATTCAACCAGGTTTTCCAGTCCATACAAATGGTAATTGCCATGCTTTGAAACATTCTGTACCCCACTAGAATTAAATGGCAAACCAGTAGTTCTGATGATATCATGGTGAATGATTGATCCAGTGATATACTGCATTCCTGCCGTGTGCTTAAGCAATAAGGCACGCTGGGGAGAACATTTGAGTGATCACTTTGCCTCTAGTGTGGGCTACAGTCAAAGGTTAATGACCTTGAATACCCAAGAAGTTCAATTAATGCCTTGAAATGGACTACCTAGAGGGCCTGACGGCTATTGTTGAATGGAACATTACACAAGGAACACTATTTCATGCCTTTGCAAGTCTTTGTAAATGTGGGTAGGGTACTACTTGCATCCAAAGCAGTCTAGCCATGTTCCTAAATTAGCAAGCATCTGAAGAATTGAGGTGATGGGCCCCAACTGCATTATAGACCCACCTTTCCACCATAAGGGCACAAGTTAGAACATAGGAAGTTCCGTTCAAATACACGGAAAAACTTCTTTACGGTGAGGGTGACAGAGCACCGGCACAGGCTGCCCAGGGAGGGGGGGGGAGTCCCCTTCTCTGGAGATTTTCAAGACCCGCCTGGATGCAGTCCCGAGTGATGTGCTCTGGGCAATCCTGCTTTGGCAGGGGAGTTGGGCTAGGTGATCTCTAGAGGTCCCTTCCAACTCTGAAGATTCCGTGATTCTGTGATAAGTTTGGTCTGTTTAGAGAGTGATGTTTCGGTCTAGCCTCCATGCTTTTACTACCCAGCTAATCTCAGACTTTTCCTTCTCTTTTAGATGATTTTTGACATCTCAAAATACTTATAAGAAGCTGTGGTTTCTGGTGCTACAAGGATGCAGACAACTTGCAGCTTTATACCACCAGCCCTATTTCTTCAGCCTCCACTCCCAACAAAATGCCCAAAAGCATGAAACATGCAGAGTGAAGAACGGCATTTCCTTCAGACTCCTCCTGGGGAAGGCAAAGGAGTGCTGGCTCCCCTTGAAGTAACTTGCCAGCTTCAGCATTACTAACAACGAAGGGGACAGACCTGTTCCACCCACCACAAAGATTGTGCCATGTGGAGTCATTGCTCTGCTGCATCCTTGTCGCACTGTTTGTGAGGGGAAGAAACATACACTGGCAAGAATCAAGGACTAGTTTGGCAGGTGATTTATTAAACTGCTCTGTAGAAAGGCCTTCCTATATAAATCCATCTAAGCTACCCATCAATGCTTCCAACTGATGCCACCAAAGCAAGATTCCTCCACCCCCTCAGAGGAGTACAGAGAGAAGCAGCCAGCTCACTCAGGGGCCAGAAGAAGTCCTCTTAAGAGGTGGCGCTAGCAAGACTGGAGCTGGAAAGAAGCCTCCAAAGACAACGACTTGCACAGGAACCACCCACTCCCTCAGCGCCCTTGAAATCATAAACACACATTGCTCTGCCTCTAATTGCCCGGTCCTAGCTTCTTGCTCTACTGCAGACTGATGCAAAGCCATTTCTCTACAGGCTATCCATCCATTTTTATTTCATTTGAAGACTTTAACCTACATCACCTTCTTGGCCAGGACCAAGCCAGTTGTGATGCAACAAGGGAGGAGTGAGCTACAGTACAGCCAGCCCAGGTTCACTCTTCTGAGGCTGCCCCATCCCAGATATAAAACTCCCTGCCAAGACAAATTGGATTTAGCTCAGGTCAGATTATGCGAGAGCTGGGCTGCAGGGACTTTTCACTCTAGCATTTCTTCAGTAAAAGGAACTCCACAGGCTCAGCATGACAACAAGAGAAGAGAGAAAGGAGAGAGACTGAAGCCATGAAGAGAGAACTGGACTCCCAGGGAGAGGATAACAAAGCCAGATAAGATGCAAGGTAAATAAAAAGGCACAAGGGCTTAGTTGTGAGTTCAGAGAGAGAAAGTGGGGGATAAGGGGTCAAATTTTATACTAATTAACCTTGCATCAGCAAGCCCTGAAAGTCTGCAACAGCCCCAGTGACTGCAGCACGGGCAGTCAAGTCTGGCCCACCTTCACTTCCTAAACTAAGGATGAAGGAAGTGACAAAAAAGTAACAGTTTGACCTTCAGATCCCATGCAGTTTGCTATGCTATAGGTCTGACCTGAAAATGGGAGTTTGCTCTGGAATCTCCCCACAGCATCATTTTTAATTTTGTAAGAAACAGCATTGTGAAAGTGTGCACCTGCTCGCTGGTACACCAAAGCACAGACACACGAGCCAGCCTTCAAATACAGGAGCTCCTGTGAACCAAGTGGGACTGTTCACAAGCTGAAATTACTAAGCATTTGCTTAAATACTTGCCTGACTCAGGAAAAGTATTGTCATGGGTGTCCTCTACCTGCACAATTAATTGAAGCGGTACCTGATTCTCTCAATGCTGTTGACGGAATGGTAAAAATCATACAGCAACACGATTGTAGAAACTATGAAGACTAATACATAAAACAAATTGAACATCCATGTCTTGTATAGTGTATATATACAGCATACAGAAACAGAGTGGTTTATATCTCTGTCCTCAATGACTAATAGAAAAATAGTAAGCCTGGTTTGGGTGTTCTAGCAAGTGGAAACATAGCACGATTGCCATCTAATGCATTTACTTGTTGGCTTGGAAAGAGAATTCAAATTCTTGGTGTATTAACATTGAAAAAGCACTACAGAAAAAGGTGCTTTCTTCAAACACTGAACAACCAGCTTTATTCTGATAAAGAAAACTGATCTCCAAAGTCTGCCTTCCTTACTGCATCCCTCTAGAGCAGGGGATCCCCAGAAACACTGGGGGATTCACTCAGAGCTTTGGCATAGAGCCTACAGAGATTTTTTTTTTCCATTATCGGTGTCAATCTGCACTACGAACACATATACCTAAAATTACTGCAATACAGATTAACTTTGTTATACAGTTACCAGCAAGATCTGCCACCACTGAACAACCCCATGAACAAAACTGTGGGGACCCCTATTATTCAAGCTTCTGTCTAGAATTTTTATACAACCTTTCCCTCCTGCTACAGTTTAAATACAAATTTTGCAGGATCTGGGGAGGGCAATGTCAGCCGCTAGCACACAACAAACTAATTAATAATCACAGCAGAAGAAAGAACATAGCTCTGTTCCCATTCTCTCAGTATGAGAGACCAGTGATTGAGAACTCCTGCCTCCTGAAAAGTCTCTTTTGCTTCCCAATCCAGTTCGTATTTGTTTAAGCCTGAGGCAGGCAAACACGACACAAGCCCCCAGGAATCCATAACCACCCTGATGCTTCTGGGTTGCAAAGCATCTCCGCTGCCATCTGTTTTCAGTCACTCCAAAACGAGTTCTGAAGAGTCAATTGTTTTCTTCTAGGAAAAATAAACATGCAAGCTGCTATTCTCCTGATTTCCAGCAATTTTCTGCTGTGGGTAAATGTAGCTTCAGATTTTAGAACTAAATCTCATTCTCATCCAAAGAATTTTGCAATATAATTACCTCATTTTTACTGACTTGGATAACTGCTGCCCTTTAAAAAAAAAAAAGTGTGTAAAGTCTGCAAGACTAATTCCTCCTCCTGCCCCTTTGCTATAAAATCTTGGAACAATTGATAGTGATTAATCTCACTTGATATTTCTTTGGTTCTCTATTTGTTGATTTAAAGGCATTTTATGACTGATTGTTTTCAGTTGCTTGGACAGCTGTCAGATCTGTACTGTGGTTTGATTTGGCTTCCAGGGAGTAAAATTATTATTTTTCTTATTTTTACAGCTCCAACGCATAGTAGCTGACAGAGGTGGCCCTTCGAAAACCATATATGTGAAACCAAAACTACCTCCAGATTGGGAGAAGATTGCCTAGAGATTCTGCAGGCAGATTACACAAGCAAGACGTGAAAGGCAATAATACAGACTTTTTTTTATTTTATTGCTACTTTTTAAGATGCCCAGCTTGCACGTTGAATGCACATATTCTCAAATACAGTGGCAAAATCCTTCCCTAGGTGTAACATCAGTGGCCTTTGGGGAATGGCTCTGGCCTTTGCAGCAGTACTAGCAGAGCTGGTAGGCTCTGCAATTTTGCTTGTTTAGGGGCTGGAGTGCTCCAGCCCAACCAGTGTCCCCATCCCTGCATGCCTGGGAAAGGCTGTGCTCAGTGGAAGGAGCATGAAACAGGGTCCAAGACTGCAGACTGCAAAGTGAGACACAAAAGAGTTAGCCAAACTCAAGGAAGAAGGGTGTTAATACTGAACTGCTCAATATCCATCAGCTTCACCTCTCATCTTCAACCTCCCGACTGCCTCTAACAGGGACCTACACCTTTTGACTCAACCTTACTTACCCTCAATTTTAGCCTATTTTCATCTCGGCATCCTCCTTTTACCTGCATCTCACAGCTGTGTCCACCCTCTCTTTCCTGGCTCTTCACTTTTCTCTTGGTCCACCTACAAACATGACCAACACCACTTGTATGTCAGCCCTGGCTCACCCTCATGTCTCTTTTTCTGATTCCAAACTAAAACCTCACCAGCCACTCTCTCAAACAAACTACGGAGAAAGACCAATCAATCATCTGTCAAAGTTCCTCCTCCAAACTATGCAGAATAAAGTTTCACTAGAGCAGAAATCTTTGATATTAGACAGTGCTTTTGTTGCTTTCCACATACAATAATCACAAGTTTTCCTTATTTTCAGAAAGTATATGAAAATCAGGTTTTATTCTGGAACTTCAGGGCTCTGCGTGATCAGAATCGCATTTTCTCTAGGGCTTGCTATGCTGATTAATACACAGTATCAGTGCTAACAACTTAACCTAAAGCAGAACTCTCCTGTGAGCTTAAGTGGACGGAGAGAGCAACTGACTGCTGTTGGCTGCAGTTTGCTAAAGTTTAAGCACTTTTGCACAAAAGAAAGAATGCTCTTACTCTCATGGTGTCTTACTGGACAGATCGTGTGATCTGCTTAACATATCTCCATGTTTGTCCCTGTCTGGTTAATAAACACTAGGAGGAGACCACCTTAAGCCAAGCACTAGATGGTGGTGGCTTAGGGACACAGTCACAGCTCAGGGGCCACACTCACTTCCTCCTCCTTTTTTTTTTTTTTAATCTGTTGTTTCCACTGCTCAAAGTCAGCAGCACATCAAAACAGAACAAGTACTCAGAAATACAGTGAAATGAGGGATGGGAATGATTATTTCACACGCCCCCACTGCTTACAAAGGAAGGTGCCTCCAGTTCCCTCCACCACCCTGAGGCACGCTCTCCTTCCACTGCCCACGTCACTTCTTATTGTGCCTCCACTGCCATTCCTAGTTGGCTGCATTACTCCCAGCTCTCTCTCTCAAAAAAAAAAAAAAAACAAAAAAACAAAAAAAAACAAACAACAAAAACCCATGAAAAAAACCCACCTAACACCACACAACTCTTTTTCAGCTGCCAGATTGTTATTCACTCTTTCAGCCCGTTCTGAAGCATCTTAAATTACTTAGATGAGTTGCCTCTATGGTTCTCTTCTTGAGCCTACAGCCCTGGTACTCTTTTCAAAATTCACACATATTTTTTCTTGCATTTTTACTTTTCCTCTTCTAGGAAAAACACACAACACAACACAACGCAAGCAGGAAAGCAATCCCCATATGATGCCCTGAGACACTGTTTATAACAATAGACTTGAGCTTGGTTTTACTAAATCACTCATACTGACATCTTTGCTTCCTTGCTTTCTAAACCACGTCCATAAGTTGTTGGGAAAACAGCACAACAGCTGTATCTTCACATCTATGCCCTCATCAGCTTCTTTAATATGCTGCAAATATGGCCCATCAAATCCACCGGGCCACATTCAGCCACGCATGACACACAGATCTAACACTACAGACTATGGGTGGCATTTCCCCCACCCTCACTCATATACAGATCTTTCAACCCTATTGAAAGATCCGAGATTTACTTTCCCAGTTCCACAAATCCCCGTTTGGTACTTTCCCCTCCATCCCTCGTCATCTTCTTAGGGTACCATCTTCCACAGACATGTGTATCACTGCTGCATCAGTGCTGTTTTCTTCCAAGCCACTTGGATGCAGGATGGCTTGAGACCATCCTCGAACAAATCACCATAGTGTTCCCATCTCTTCTGCTTTCCACTACTCTGGTCTCATTTCTGTCATCTGATTCCTCTTTATCCACATCGCCTGTTCTCATACCCATTCACGTCACACATTTAACAAGGTGACAAAGAATGTCAAATGTTTTTATAATCCAACCAAACCACATTTACTGCTTCAGCCACCAGCTTAGTTCACTATTCTCCTTTTAAACAAACACAAACAACTCCAGAAGATCTAGTAACAACGGAAACAGGCGGGCAGCAGAGCAGTACACACTGAAACTCAGCATGGTCCCCCATTAGGGGGAAAATTTCAAGTGCTTTAATCATGACAAACGGCACCACAATGAGTCAGTGGATATGACGGGTCAGCCTCTTGGCTGGTGCAGCGCCAACAGCTTCCACAGGGGTTCATCAGGCATGAATTGGCCCCATATGTGAAAACCCGCTACAACTTGTCCAGTTTCTCCCATCCCTGTGGAGCAAAGTCTCCATATGTGAGATCCCACAGAGCTGTCAGCCAATGTCACATTTCAATAACAGCAAAAAACAACCAGGGCTGCATAAACCAGCAAAGCAATCCCATTGCTCATAAACTGGCAAGTGACCTAGGTTGGCAGTGTTTTTGTTGATCACAACCCTTTCTATGGAACAAAACATAGGAACTATCACGCCAGAACAGGCTCAGTGATCCATCTTCTCCTTGTCTCCTGTCTCCAGCAGAGGCCAACACTGGTGCTTTAACAGAAGATTAAAAATGGATATACGAAGCCTGCAAGGCACCTGGGTCAGTTGTGCAATAGTTTGCCCTTGACCCAGGGCAAAACTCCACTACTGATATATACAACTGTGCAATATTATACTATGTTATCCCAGATACGAAAGGCTGTCAGGCGCTGTCATAAAGAAATATATGTCAAAGTCAGAGGATTGTCCTTTCTTCTTCTCTTCCGTTTTATTTCAGCTTGATTAATGTAACTGCACATCCTCTTCTTAAGATCGAATCTTTGCCTTCTCTATAGACTGGACTTTACACATGAATTCAACTTTGTGTCAAAAAGGCATATTATTATTCTTACTTATGTTAATGTCTTCTCTTACAGAGGAATAACTAGTTTCAGAGGATTCTTTCTTGAACATTTCCTTGTTTCACAGAGTTCTAATCCCTTGCTTTATTCAACACCAAATTAATGGTGTTCTATTTGAGCTCTTTTTTAGAGATCCTCTCACTCCAAACTTTATAAACTTTTATTATTTTCTACCTTTATTCCATATTGTCTTGGACAAGCTTTATGTAGTTCAGCTACAAAAATATTTAGCTCTACCCTAAACCAAGATTGCATTCTTATTTCCTGCAAGGCAAACCACGACATCAGGTGAAAAATGAAAAAATAGAATCACAGAATGATTAGAGTTGGAAGGGACCTTAAAGATCATCTAGGTCCATCCCCCCTGCCCTGGGCAGGGACACCTCCCACCAGCCCAGGTTGCTCAAAGCCCCGTCCAACCCGGCCTTGAACACCTCCAGGGATGGAGCAGCCACAACTTCCCTGGGCAACATCTTCCGATGTCTCACCACCCTTGGAGTAAAGAATTTCATCTTAACATCTAATCTAAATCTAACCTCCTTTAGTTTAAAACTGCTACCCTTCATCCTAGTGCTCCACTCCCTGACAAAGAGTCCCTCCCCGTTGTCCTGCTCTGAGGTAAAACAGAACCCATTTTATTCGTCTCAGTGGCCAGTCCAGCCCAAACCACAACACCCGTCTTTCCCATAGCCCCCTTCAGGTGCTGGAAGGCCGCTATAAGGTCTCCCCAGAGCCTTATCTTCTCCAGGCTGAACAACCTGAAATTATATCTTCTGGAAAAAAAAAAAAAAAAAAAAAACTGAAACGCTATCTCCTGGCCTGTTGTAGCTGAAGTACAAGGGAAGTTGGCGCCGATGATACTGATGGCTACACAATAAATCATGTTCTTCCCAAACTGCAGATATAAATGAAGCACAAACAGTGCTTCATTTCCAAAGTGGAGATCGTGATCAGGGGACCGTTTTATTTGCATGCCTTTTTGTCACAAAATGAACAATTTTGCAAATATTAAATCGAAAGAAAATACAGTCTGATGTATTCTATTTTCTAGTTTTCTAATTCTGAAACGAGTACATTATAAATGCTGTGCCTGTGAGTCTGGTAGAGCATGCCAAGATGAGGAACTTTTAAATCAATTTTTCTTTAAATGTATAGACACATTTGTTTTAAGCTACTACAAATAAAAACATTCACCTCAATTTATGTATTATTAGTACTCATAGCATCTTCTGATTACGGAGCCTGAATTATAGAGGAAAAACGCTCCCATCCATCCCCGAGCTAAATATTTTCTGAAGTACCAACTGCCAATCCTGGCAGCCCCACCACCCTTGTTAGGTGATAAATTAATGCTCGCACTCCCATCGCGCGCCTTGCCAAGCCAGGCAGAGTTCAGCCAGGCAAAGCCTCGCTTTGTCCAAACTGCACCCACCCTCTAGTGGGATGAGGAAAAAGTGCTGCTCCGGGCTGCTTTTCCAGCCCCGCTCTCACCGGCTGCGATTCCCTCCTATGCGCACTTTATCCTGCGGCGCAGGACAGTTTGCCGTCATATTGAAAGAACGCTCATACAGGATAAGCATGCTAAGATTTTTCTTTCTTTGCTTCTCTCTACACACCTGCTAGATACGCAGGAATAAGGCACGTTAGCCCTGAAAGATGATTACAGCCCTGATGAGTTTCACCAAGAAACTTCAGAGGCAATCTTTTCTTTCCAGCTTTGCCTTGCACTCTTCAGACTTGGTGCCATTTTAACCGCAGTTTCACAGGGGACTAAGCAGGGGTTGGTCCAGTGAATTAGCAGCTGGAACTATCACTATACCTTTCTTTTGCTATAAAGAAAAAACACACAGAAATGCTTAGGAAAAAAAAATAAATCCAGCCCATTTTCCTCTGTGTGTTAGATAGACCAATACAACTGCCTGTAAAAAGTAGAAGAGTGGAATATATATTGCTGATACTGCAATAGTGGTACAGTATCTGTGAAAAAGCAGCAGAGCTGTAAACAGGTTTCAAACCATGACCCAGGTCAACTGTACAAATTATAACAAGTGAGCAGCCCTTAGGGCAAACCACTCTTGAAAGCGTTTGCAGCAACCAAAGCCCAGATCCTGCTTCCCACAGCCAGGGAGGAGACACAGCAGGATGCTCTGCAAGGGACAGGCAAGCAGGACCAGCTAGGGATGCAGCCCCCCAGTACCTGGGCAAGAGCTGAGCGTGTCCAGTAGCCACAGCCAGGCTCAGCCGCGGTCCAGAGCCCCAGGCAAGTCCAAATGAAGCCAGCAGGTCAAGGCACAAGGCTGAGCACAACAGCCCTGTCAGACCAGAGCTGATCCCAAATGCAGCTCAGGCCCAGCAGAAGCAGAGCAGGTGGGAGCCCAGGTGGAGCTGCTCAGGCACCCTCTGGGACCTGGCAAACCCCCTTATAAACCCAGACTAGCCATCCCCAGTGAATTCAGGTGAGCCAAATTAGCTCTGAAAGAAATAAGTAAAGATTCACAGCAAAGATGCAAAGTGAAGAACTAGTGAGAAATATATTCTGTCCTCAAATACAAAGCTGGAGCTTGCACATAAATCCACTGCCTTTTAGCGGTCAGCCTTGATGAAAGCTGGAGATGAAGAATTGACTCTGCAAATCACGATGCCTCCTACTAGCCTGACGATTTTGTCCGCTGCGTGCATGACAGCAAGGGGACGGACAGAAATAAAGCAGCCAACGCCATGAAACGCAAGATGGGACCTGAGGCAATTGAACGGGACTGGAGAGAGTACGATCCCTTCCTTGACATGATGCAGTTCGCAGCCTCCAGCAGCCTGCTAGGCAGACTCAGGTCTAGAATGGAAACAGCGTGAAGCAGAGGGGGGAAGGGAATAAAAATAAAGCTATCTTTCATAGATCACATGGTCCCACCAGGAAATACGGAAACCTCTGACTTGTCTGGCTCTCCGTCTCTCCCTCCCTGTGGGTCCGCTGCAGAAAGCATAGCCTGTGTGCCCAGGAGGTGATGAAATCCCTAATGCTGTATGGCACATGGGGAATTTGGGGGATTGCAAAACAGGATGTTTCTTGGAGGAAATATAGTCTCGGCAAGCAAAAGGTTCAAGTACGGTACATCTCACAATGATGTAAGAGCTTGATTATGCATCTCGCTTAAAGCCCAGCTTAGGGTTTTAGTTCTAGTAGAACTAATAGGCAACACCTGCTGCGATGAAAACAATTTCCGTCCCTGAACTCTAGCAGAAGTGTTTATCTTTTGAGTTAGAAAATGTTTCTCTAATGTCTGAACAAGACTCCAGGGACAGGAACATATGCCCAGAACTGACGTTTCTGCACATTAGATAGCTTATAAAAATGAGAATTAGAAAAACCTGGTATCATCAGACGTCTTGTTCAATAAAATCATTAAAAGGAAAGTACAGAAAGGTTCCTCTAACATTTCCTCTCCCTGCCACTGTAGTCCCAGTTGCTCTTTGTAGGGCAGAAACAGAGGCTCCTGAAAAAGCTTGCCAGGGTAAATTCTGAGTTCAAAATTCAGGGCTTTTCCAGACCTGTTCCTGGCAAAACTACCATTGGCTTCAATGGAAACTTTACCCAAATATGGGCCTCAGGACTTGGGCCTCTTGGTTTTAGTTACTAATTTTATTATTAAAGGTTAAACAGAGCTGTTGACAGTACAAACGATTTTCTTACGTAAGCAGTGAAAGGGAGAGTGTCAGATATACAAGATAAAACAATACTGCCAAGTCAAGGCAATATAGGTTATGGGTGAATGTCCTTTCACGGAACATACCGCACCAAATCCCGAGTTGTGCCCTCTTCCTCAAGCAAAACTCTCATTTAAACCAACTGGAGCTCAGTGTGAGCAAGAGGCAGGGTCAAGCCTAAGAAAGGACCTCGGGGTCCAGCCGTGGCCACTGCAAGGGCTTTAAAAGACTGCAGCTGTTGAAAACAAAAAAGCTCTACCTTTAGAGAACAAAAGGAGTGAGGAGTGAAAGTTCACCAGAAACCACATGCTTTGCTTTGCACTGAGAAAGGAAAAGGCGCAGGTCCCAGGCTCGATCAACAAAGCTGAAGGGTGAAGCATTGCTTCATTTTGAACTTACAGGGACTGTTTGTCCTAATAGTGTCCTAGAATGATAAGACAGACCTGCCCCGCAGATGTAACTGCTGTACAGATTCATTATTTGATACCCATTAAATACTACAACTGCAAATTGTTTCAGTCATTCAATTATACACACACAACCCTTAACAATAAACCCCTTGATGATAGGAAAGTCAGGGAAGGCATGTAGGGCTTTCCTTCCGTACTTGCTGCTATGATATTCTTTATCTAAAGCCTGACAGAAACCAGAGACTTGTTTTTAATTCTTGACCAAAAATAATAACAGCAAATGATGTGATGCTTAAGAATAATAACCATTCAGTCAAACGCAGACTGTTCTCAGTTCAGTCTAACAACACTTCATTGGTTTGGTGATTAAGTGGCAACCCAAAAGTTAACTTCCTGGAAAATCTACTGTTGTTATAATGAAATTGCAGTGTCAGAGCCATAGTTCTGTCTTTAATAACAATGCAACAGACATGGAGGGAAATTCCTGTGGTTGTCTGTCCTATTCAGATACAGTTATCATCCAATAGATCATCAGCTGTACAATAGTCAATGGTGTCGCAAAGTTTTTGACACAGTTAACACATTAACACATTAGACAAATGTAGGATTTGAGCCAATTCTCACCAAAGCCAATGGAAAAACTCCAACAGAGTTGTACTGGGCACAGGGATGGTGTCACACGTATTGTCAATCACGTAGGAAACAAGACAATCACAGCAGCTCTCTTCTGACATCAGCGTCTGCCTCTACTTGAGGCTTTGGCAGAGCCTCGTGAAAGACTGGCTCTTTTTCTCCTGTTTCTTTTAAACACCCTGAGAATCACTTGGGTTTGGTTTTTTGGCATAGGGTACTCAAAAGGACATTGTCAAGGTTCACGGAACTGAAATGTAAATAATTTCTGTCTTTTCTTAAATTTCATATGCTTTTTAAAGTGTGATTTGATTTTTACCCTTATGCTTTACCCAATGCCTTTCAAAATAAAGAAGCAACAAACCCTTGCTTTACAGTCACCCCCACAACCATAAATCACAAACCAGCTCCGATTGTGTACTGCTGAAGCATGGTCATATCAGCAAACACGCCAGTACGACTAACCATGGAATGTATTTTCTGAGCAAATGTTTAGTAAAACTCACATCATTTGCTGAGTAAGAGTTCATTGGGATTGATCTTCTCAGGAAAGGAACATCACAGATGAAAACATACTGTTCCTTTACAGTCACAATACTAACACAGCAATAAACACACTATCTCAACTGACAAATCAAGTTTAAAACAACAAAACCCTCTTGCAAATGATGCACAGAAACACCAGAACTCCCAGTTTAAAATGAAAAGCTAAAAAATAATGAAAGAGAGAGAAAGACTCTATATTGATCATTATGGCACTGATTCCTGCTGGGTTGAAGCTCCAAATGAATGAGTGGGCAAGAGAACCTGATCCTGGAATTATGTTCACAGAGACATAAGTAGGAGCCTAAATCCAAGATAATTTTCCCTTTTTGTAAAAATCAGCAGAAGGAAACCTGTATATTTTCCGATTAATATGAAAAATATTTAGCACATCTGCCCCAGCCCCTGCTGCAGGGACACCCCAGTGGGGAGTTTCGTGCTCTCCACCCCCTCCCGAGCTCTGGGCAGAGGCCGGGGCCGTGCAGGTGGAGCAGCAGGTCGGCAGTTGGGTTTGTGTTTCCCGTTGCTGTGCTGCTCTCGCGGATGCTGCACCAGAGTCACCCCGCTCCCAGGGAGGCTGTGGCGTGTCCCCTTCTCCTGCGCTGGACTTCAGGGGACTGTCCGAGCAGCGGGTGTAGTGAGCAGGAACATGTCTCCTCCCTCCAGGACACTTTCCTCAGCAGATGTTTGCTGCGTTGCCTCTGTTTCTGACAGAGATCTTCGCTTTTGGCCTCATGCGGTGCTTCAACAGCATTTACGTCGCCCTGAGAATAAAGCCTGTGCAAGCAGTAGCTAAAGGAGGTTTCCAGTCTCCTGTCTCAGAGCCTTCAAAGGAAAAGATGATAAGCAGGTAAATGGCTACTTAGTTGGTGATGATCCATCAGGATCAGCTGCATAACACCAGCACCCGCGATCAAACTGAGCCCAATATAATACCCTTATCCCCAACACTTAAATCACTGCAAAAATAATCTCTTTTAATTAGATTGGAAATGTGTCGTGAGGAACTTCTTTTTATTTCACTGTGAAGAACATAACTTTTTTTTTTTTCAGCTGATATTCATACGGGACTGCCTGGTTTACATGGGGAAACGGGGAATGAACATTTACCGCAGTGCGCCTGCAGAGGGAAAGAAATTACTTCTCAGAAAGGGCCAAGTTCAGGATTTCAGCCTGCACTTTAAGCAGGGGCTAAGAGTAAAGTCCTGCCTGCTGCAATTGTGAAACCTCTGTAAGCAAGTTTAGAAGCAAGTATTAGCACAGCTGGCAAAGGCTTTCAGCTAGGAAAAAGTTACTCTACTGATGAAGACATGCAGGAGGGTGCAGATGAACTGGAGCGTGCAACAGCACATCAGATGGGGGGCTGCGTGGATGGGAGGGCTGTTGAGAAGCCACTGCCGTATTCATGAAGGATTTAGGTCCTTATACCAAAGTGCTTTACCCAAAGCTATTAGTAAAATATTTTTTTTCTCTGTTCCCTACATGGACTCTAGTTTTGCAGACAGCTACGACGAAAACCTTTTGAAATGCCAGACAGAGGAAGGAGATGGACCCGGCACATAATGCGCAACGAGGAGACTGGTTTGGTAGGTCCTGATGGAGCACTTCAGCCCGGTGATGGATTTGGGAAGCAGCTTGTGCCAAGCTGAATGCAGCACTCATAATGGGAAAAGATGCCTGTTCCTACAAGGGCTCCATTAAAAAAGCTTTTGTGAAAAGTCAGGTCATAAACAACTGAACCAAGGAACTTAAAAATCTGCATCGATGAAGAAAAAGAAGGTATGGAATGAACCTAAATTAGACAGATTCCCCCAGGGAAGCAGAAATAGGGGTCTTGTTAAAGCACCAGCTGTTAATTCCCATCTGTATGTAATTTCCACTCCTATCGTCTGTGCAGGATAAAGCCCTTCCAAAAAGGATCGTTAGTGAACTGGCTGAAAACTGGAGGAGGCCCAAGTACAAGCTTGTGGTAGGTGTCCCACAGCTCGGAGGAGACCGTCTGTTTCCCACATGGGTTTGAGGCTGGATGACACTTCTGGGCAGTATAGAGGCAAAGGTCGCCAGTGACAGGATTGCTCAAGTGTAGGGAAACCGCATCAGGGAAAACCAGAAGTTGCTGAAGCAGCAGAGCCACCATCAGCAACTCTTCCCAAAGCCCAGGCAAAACTCTGGCCACTCGGCTGCCATTGAAGGTATGACACTGACAGCTTGAAAGCCACATTGCTGATCACAAATAACTCTGACCCATGAAAAACGTGCACGGCTGAAGTACATGGGAACTGCAAGAAGTACATAAACTATAATTATCAGCTACATCAGAAGAAATCCAGCTCTTAGTGAAGCGCACGTCTATATGAAGGGTGGATTTCTAACAAAATTATCACTATCTCTAGCGCTGTGGGGTTTTGAGTGACCTCCGCTTCTGCTACCCGTTCTTTTACCACTGTGAACTGTAGCTGAATTAATGGAGTAAAATGCTGGTTTGGAGGTAGTTAATGCATCTCTTAACTGTGCTAATACACTTTCCCCTGGACAGTTTTCAGGCATCTCCAGTGGACGAGAATAAGGAATGGTGGTTTCACCACCACTCCTCCAGGGTGACAGATATAACTGTTCCCCATGTGGATCCTTTGAGTAAAATTGTGTCAAACCCCGTTCATGACGCAAAGGATTCTCCATGTGCTGATGCCATTTCAACTGGCTGGTGGGAATCAGCTGTTCAATGCTGGACCAAAGACCATATTCTGCAGGAGAATGACGTGACCAAGTAGCAGGTGCAGCTGGTGGAAAGTCACATCACAGGGACAGAGTTCAGTGTACCTGATGTCACAAGAGAAGAGGCTGACTCTGAAATAGCTCAGTGAGTTAAAGGCTGGCAGACGTGACAGCAGAAGGAAGAGAAAGGACATAACGAGAAGAGTGGCTCTCATGAAATGCTAGTCTCTTCTCCAGAAATGAAGAAGTTAGGACCTAGCCCTCGTCCAAAATCAGACTGCGCTTAAAACAGACAGAGCTCTCCAGAAGTTCTGTCATCATCGCACTGGTCAGATGGCAGTGAAAGAGAAACAAAATCGCATCCTGGAGCACAGCCGGAGGCAACTACCTAAATTGTCCTCAGCAGACCCAATTGCAGCAGTAAGAAATGCCAAGAGATACTTCGACGTATGCATTGACTATTGAAATCTTCATTTACAAACAAATCTACTGTTATCCCCATGTAGCAGACACCCAGGATGAAACACCAGGAGTGCAATACAGTCATAGTTTAGATATGGTGCCACCAGACTAAAACGGTCCCCAAATATCAAGGCAAAACAAATAGTAATACCCGAGTCTACTGAATGTCACTCAAATCCATAAATGTTCAAGAGATATCTCAGAGAATGACACGCAATCTAACCCAAGACTTGAGATGTGAAAACATCTCCATTTCGATTATGTCGTTTGTGTCCCTAAAACACAGAAGGAACTTTTGGTAGGAGAGTAACAGATTCCAAATCATTGTAATGAGGTAAAGTCTACATTTGCAGGGACTAGACATCAATTTGAGAGAAATCATATCCTCCTGGTGGGACGTTTAATCATCTGATTATTTCAGGAGACACGCTTTGGCACACTAAGGTGATGGAGCTGTTTGTAAGCTCCAGGAAATTGTACAGGTTTGCTCAACACTTCACAGAAGAGGCAGAGAACTATTATGTCAGCTAATTAATAGATATTTTTGACTGGCTAAAGGAATACTCAGTGCATTTTAGACAGTTAAAATTCCCTAAAATCAATCCCTTCTCATTTATCTGAACTCGAAGGAGTTCAAAACCAAGCTGATCTCAAATCACCAATCCATCTCATCTCCTCCAAAATACCTTCAAGGTGCTGTTGATCTGCATTTGAACCAGTTGAGATGATTGGTAGGCAGCGATTGCGATACTCGAGGAATCTATGAAGTGTTTGAGAACAAAATCAGTATTCCACTACTGAACTGCAAGATGATATCTGCAAAGACCGGGAGTAAGTTTGGAGTTCCCTGGGACGTGCTCTATTCCCATTTTTCGCAGGGTGGGTAACACACACAAGCTCAGCTGTGTTGAGCCTCCCGAGTCTGGCTCTCTTTCGTTAGCTCTGTTGATGCACAAAATACAACTTGGGCTCCCTGGCTTGTTCTTGCCTAACACTTTCGCAACACCGGTTTGAATCTATTCTCGCTGCTCTTTAGCCAGCTGAGGACATCTGCACTGAACGCTGCTTTCCAGGCACATGGTGGGGAATGTACACACAGACGGTATATACAGACATGTATACCCATACATCTCCAAGGGTGCCCTGGAGTGTACTGTGCAAGGAGCGCGCTGGTGGGGGTACACTGTGGGTTCTCTACCCAACAAATCTCACCCAACAATGAAGGAACGGAACAGCCTATTTTTGAAAATGGAGAATCAAAGATTTTGGCCTGCTTAGCACATCGAGACTGCCACACACGTTCATTCAAAGAAAGGCAGATGCTGAGGGAACTCCGTAACCCTCCCAGACAGATGCAGAAAAGTATTTGGAAATACCCCAGTGTGTTCCAGCAGCCTCTAATGGGAGACTGGCTGTAGAAGAAGAATTGCTGGTATGATCTCAGGACTCAACCCACTGTAGTCAGACAGTCTGCCCACAATGATGGGCCCAGCCAAGACAATACACGCTCTATACTCACTGATAATCTAGACCCAAATACAAACAACGTCCCCATGCCTGACTACGCTGTTCAAGCGGGCAGATGGACATGGAAACATGACATAGGCTACCTGGTCTCCTAATTTCAACACCAGTGAAATTTCTTCAGTGCTTTCAAAAACTCCTAATGGGGCCAGTTGAAATGACGGATGTAAACAGCTCCTCCAGCCACAGGCAGTGCTGGATATTCCTACAAGTACTAAGCTCCTGTGTGTATTACACGGCTGCCTCTATTCAGGAGGCTAAAAAGAAGTTCAGTCCTGCTTGTATATGCTGGAATCATTACATAGTGTTCCCATAAATCATATAAATGAGTATTACTATGTCACTAGTTAGAACGGTTGCTGTTATTATTGAAAAACCTTCTGGCAATCCAATCCTAGCGCCATCCAAGCCGAGGTTGGCCCCAGTGCAATTTATACCGGCCTCAAGTCTGTGCCCTGCAAACAGTTTCCCAAAAAGACTCTGGCAGCTAGACAGTGTTAAGGCTGCTGTGCCCATTCTCCATCATATTCCCCAATCCAAGGGTGAGACAGGTTGACACGAAGCCATGTCACCAGCCACGTACCAGCGGGAGCTGCGTCCTCCTCTGGGCTGCTAATACCCCGCACCCCTGGAGCGGGGTCTGCTCCACGGCCACTACACATCCGAGCCAGAGACAGCCTGTTTTCCGCTTGGGATAAAGTGCTTCATGTGTCACAGGAAACCGAGGAGAACCAACCCCAACCTTCCTACTGGAGACATGATACACACAGATGAATCTCAGCGGATGCTCTCAGGCTGCCCAGCAAAGCCACTGGTGAAAGAAGACACAAAAGCATAGGCAGCACTTACTTCGGTCAATGTGCCGTCAATTATCAAAATAGAAACTGGACTAAACACGGAGATTTGAAAAGGCAGAGAGAAGTCCCAGGAGGCAGCAGACCATGGACACCCTGTCTGTGGTCTCGTTCTGCACATTCCACCCTCCAGTCAGCTCTGTCTGAACCGCTTACCCAGAGTCCAATTTATTCCTGTGGATTTTCAAGAAATATGAATCCTAAAACAAGATGTACTGAAAGTTCAGTACATGGTATTAAAGCTAGTATCTGCCATGTCAATTCTGTCTCTCCAATTTATTCATTCTGCTTGTTATTATCATCTGACTATAATCTACTCATAAACAATACCCTTATGATTTTTTCCATCTGTATTTATTTCCTCAGTCATTGACTTTGTTTCCTGAGGCAATAAAAAAAAAATATGTAATATTTATATAAACACATCTCTATTTTGAAATGGTCCCTAACTACTTATAAATGCAATGTGACATCAACCAAAAATCAAAGCATATTTGGCACATGGGACCCACTACTGGATATGAAAACGGGTGTAGCTGAAATAGCCCCAGGAAAGGACCCACCCAACCCATACACAGCATCCATTTAAATAAATATAAGGTCCAATCTTGGTCCATAGATGGGTAAAACTCTCAGGCAGGTGGGAGAAGAGCCACCTGAACAACAGCACGGGGGGACATCCGTGCAGCAGCCAGATGTGCAGGTACTGTTGTACAGTACCGCAGCACCACAGCTTATTTATAGTTGGAGAGGTGAGACTGGAAGAATTGAATTCCATTCATGGACATGTTTCCAGAATAAAATCTGATTACAGTAGAACAGAGAAGACAGCAAATATTATCTTGGAGGGTTTTTCTCACAGAAAACAGCATCCAGCAATTCTTCCATTTTGAGTTATAGATTTAAAGTAATTTAGAATAGGGAGAAAAAAACCTTCTGAAATAATCCCTTTGCAGACATGAGAAACTACCATGTACGGTCCCATGCTGATGAGCCCAGCTATAATCCAATCTTTGCTTTCTGCTGACTAGCTGAGCTCTCGTGGTTTATTATGTCAGTGGAACCCCTCAAAAGAATTATAGCCTTTTATTCAGCTCCGAACCATGTATTATGATGAATACTAAACTGGTTCAAATAAGTCTATTGGTCCTGCTGTAACATTTGACAAAGTCTTAAGTAATTACCTATCTCTTCAAAGAATGTGTTTTCGTTGGCGTCAGATCCCGCTGCAAGCAGGCGTGCATGCTTGTGGATACACTGTGCACAATGTCCCCGGAGCAAGCACATGGCAATGTATAAACAACTGGACAGAGCTCCCGCCACCACAGCGCAGCAAAATAAAAGGCTTCCACAGCAAGCAAAAAGCTAATCTTAATTAATGGTAATAAAAACACATTCAGTGATGCTCAGAATAAATACAGATATGGATGGTGCAGGCAATGTGCATATCACAGTAGAAAACTGTAAGTTACTTTGTGATAAGTAATAATTAAAGGTAGTCAATGAAGCTATTCTGAAAATAGACATCAGCATCAGCCCACCAAACAGATGGACTCAGACAGGGTCCTGCATCTAACTGGTCCCAGTGGAACCAGTAGCCCCCATAACAGCAGCAGGACTTTAATCTGTATTTTAAAAGTTGCCTGTTCCAATACGGGTAATTGCTCATTTAACACCTGTAAAGCAGCAGGACCACAGCTCTATAACTCTGCTCGCTACATTGAGCTCTGTTTTTTCTACATGCTGTCTGCAGGTCCTCCTCATAACCGTTAAGATTTGAGGAATCTTTTTAGTCTGATTTTGAATTGTCTGGGCCTGACAATTACCTATTCACTGAAAAACTTTTTTTTTTTAATGTGAATTTCAATTCACAGTACTCGTTATTCCACAGGAAGAATACGAACCCATAAACTGTGTCATGTAGGTCACGAATGCAAGTACCTCTAAGCCAACAGGGTTTACAGGCTGTGCTGTGTCAGAGCATCTGCCTAGATCTCATACGACTGAAATGAGAGGTCCCACCAAGCAACTGTAGTTAGGCCATGGGAACAGTCAGACCTATGGGTTACCTCCTGTCTGATCTGCACTGAGAGGTCCCAAAACAGTGGGAAGACCACCTTCACATTCAAAGTGAAATGTGGTTACGAAAAGCCAATGCAAGCCCAAGATGGGACTGTAGAGGTGCTTTTCCGTCTCATTGCTCTTACTCGCTCTGCAGAATTGCACTGAATTTGTCGGGTCCAACAAAAACTGACCCTTAATTTCAGTATTAGCCGTTGGCTGAAGTGCATCAGTGGAAAAAAAGCACAGGAGAGGCAGGCAAACTATCCATTCAATTTGGGTTTGCTGGCGTCTGCACAGCCATTCACAGGAGAGGCAGATTCACCTTCAATCTGAGGTCAATCCATTGGAGAACCAGGATCGGCGGGCAGGGAAATTTAAGAGCATTATATTGTTTGGACTCTGATTCTGCAATCATTGTCCTCTGCACAGAGTCGTACTTTGTGGGCGGTGACTATGGTGCTATAATTACCACTATAATTACACTGGCATGTTTCCTTCTTGGCAAGCCCCATGGAATTACAGTCCCGTTACCTGACCTGGGTTTCTGATAGTCCTAGCATGGTAGACAATAGCTTTTTTGGGGGGGGCCTGGCCACAAGCTGGTAGGGTTAGTATTAATTGTAAGGCCAGGAATGCCAAGACAGTTTCTTCCAGAGAAAAAAAAATAAATGTTGTCAATGCCCACTTTGACTGCAACTATTACTTGTGCCTCCTTCCAGAGGTGCGGTGGAGGAGGAACCAAGGAACCAGAACATCAGAAGAATCCAGCACTGGAAAGGAGAAGGACACCCCGGGACTAGCAAATCTCACCCATCTTTAACTTCTGCCTCACGTAACTGCATCATAAATACACATAAGCTGGGTGTGCCCAATATGTCAGCCGTGACACTTAAACTTAATTAACTTATTTGCATTAGGCTTTGGCGTTAACACCGTAGTGGTAATTCTGATCTCTCCTACAGCTCTTTGGATTCAGGATTTGGTGGGTTCAAAAACGCAAAAACATCTTGTGTTGCAGGGAAACCCAGTTCATGTCTCGGGTTTGATCCTGCCCGTAACAAAGCACGTGTTAACCTTGAATCGCGTAAAACAAAGAGGATGCTTTATATACCGGGTGGTCTTCTGATGAGGGACCCAGATAACTCCTTTTTGCTCTATATGAAAGCATGTTTTTCCCAAAATCAAAGAGGATTTCTGCAGAAGAGCTGTGATGAGCTTCGATGCTCCTCCGAGCAGGAGCTGACACGGCAGCCCTCGGTGGGGAGACGGAGCTCGCCGTGTCGCGGCAGGCCATTGTCTGCACGAAACCAGAGACCCCGCTGCAAATCTTTTGCAGATCCGTCTTTTCTTTGTAACACACACAGGAGGGTTCGGTTTTGGTGACTTTGCTGAACAATCCTCTGAATCAAAGCTTCTTCTCAGAACTCTTCTCTCTAGTTCCTGATGTATTTTTCTCCCCGCTGATTTAGAGCCCGACCTGGGAATATGGGTGTTACGGGACATTCAGCACTTAGCTGCGTCAACCCGCAGCTGACTGAGGTAGCCACTTCACTCAAGGAAATTATTTGAGGTTTTCAGAGAGCCTCTTGACAGTAGGTAAAGATTGTTTCAGCTTGTGGGAGTGCCAGCTAGAACCCTTTATAACCTGAATGACATGTCATGTCACAAAACCTCCTGCTAAAACTCACTCTGTCCTTTCAAGACGGCAATTTTGACGTCAATGTCTGTCTTTTCAAACCATCGCATAGCAGCTCATCTGGATAAGAACCGGCAAGTCTTTGCCTACGAGTATCTCCTACCAAGAGTCCCTTCCATGTATTATTTTAGTTAAGAGTGTAACTCAGCATGTCTTGCCGATCTCTTCCCCATTCTCTGAGGTGGGGGAAAAAAGTACTGCTGTGAGAAAAGAGGAGAAATAGATGCTTTTGACCAGTGCTTTTATCTGGTGACTAAGCAGACTACAGGCTGATATGTCTCAATCTGAACAGCCACATTTTGATGGCGTTTTTGCACATAATTACCAACAGAGCTTCCATTTTTCTTTAGCTAGTGCAGTAGTCGCAGAAATCATGACTGTTCGGCATTATCTGCCTCATATTAGTTGTAATCGCATCACATTTTTGTTTATATCCACAAGTAATAAAAACCATGCATATCTTCAGTTTGACTTAAAGAATAAAGTATATACATAATTCTGGCAAATTGTTTGGAATTATAGTTTAACGGCATCTGGTTCAGATATTCTGTAGTAAATTGTTGGCACAGACATTGCCACTTTTTTTTTTTTTTAATTTGAACCAAAATGTTCTCAGAAACATGTGTTTTTCGTCCAACTTCCATGTAATCCATTTTATGAAGGCCACAAAGCTTACGAAGTTTGAAACTTAAACTACCTGGGCAGAAGAGATTGTTTCTGGACACTCATTACACAGCTGATTAACCGAGGAATAAGCAATTCTGGCATGCAACCTAGCGTGTCTGTTGTTTTGGCTTTTTGTCTCAAGGAGTTGTCTTTCTCGAAATACCTCCCCAGGTACAATGTGTACATTCCACCCTGTTTTGCTCACAAATTACATACCTCTCTTTTATGTCAACTCCAATATAGCTGCACCAGGTTTTCTTATTCCACATAAAAAGTAACCAATTACTTGAGTAAATACCTGTTTTAAAAATATCACAAAGTGGTTTCCTGCTGCTCTAAATGCTAAAACGTTCGGCAGGATTTCTGACCCTTATAAATCTTTCAAATAGTTCATATTTTATCAAAGAAGCCAGACCATCTTTAAACCCGGTGCATAACTCATTGAGACCATTTCTCGAATACTTGATTTTTACACAAGCAATCAGGAAAAAAAAACAGGTATAATTTCTTTAATATAATTAGCTCTGACTTCTCTTGCATTTCATTCTCTGTGGCTTCATTGTCAACTTCTGCTCGTTCATCATAAAAACTACAGTTACTGGAGATTCAAAAATACTAAATCGATGATAGATGGGGGGAAAGTGGCTTAAAATACAACCCTTTGAAGCTTCCCAACAGACCTACATTTACTGAGCCTAACAGGTTCTCCAGTGTCAAATCCCATTTCAGTCACTGTCAGCAGCTTTATTCGCACCATCCGGGAACCAACTTGTGGGAATTAAATCAACACGTTCCCAGAGCAGGTCCCGCACCAGGAGGAACCAAGTCCAAGAGGCAACATCCCTCCGCCCTCCCGACCACTTTCCCAGCAATGCTTTGCAGCTCTGGGCTGGCTTCGTAATGATGTGTCATTTGCAAGTCAGCACCTTGCACTAAGCCCCGAGGTGGGGAAATTACCCAGGAGAAGAGGCAACAGTAAATTCCCCCGTCTTGCTTATTTTCTCAAGTCTGATGAAATCCCATCCCGCTGCTGGGGCTGCACAGCACAGCTTACTCTAACTCTACTGTGAAATGTGTTTAGTCACAGATTTAAAAAAAAAAAAAAAAATAGAATCCAGACCTCGGCACACCTTCCCCACAGCATCCTCTTCCCTTTTGAAGTCATCGGCCTCTCTGTCCTTCATAACTGGGTGTGCTCGCGCTCTCCCGCTGCGCCCCAGCCTCCTGCGCAGCGTTGCTCAGCCTTCGCCTGCCTGAAGCGGCCTGGCAGGGGCACAGCCCTCTTAATAAGCATGAAAGTAGCTCCTCTCCCTAAAAACCCCAAACAATTAAATGCTTCCCATTCAAAAGTAGTTGCAAAATGCTCGTGCTGCTGCTTGATCATATAAAGTTCGAAGCAAATCATGAAACACCCTTAAGTGAGACCTATGTATGTTAGCTAAAGGGAACTCAGAAATGTATTCCTAAAAGCCAAGAGTCACCCAAAACTGCTGGAAGAAGCTGTGATCCTCTCCAAAGCGTTACTCCTCAAACACGTCATCAAACGCCTCGCAACCGGACACCGTCCTGCAACCGGGCGCCTGCGTCCACGCAAGCTGCGTGCCGCTGGAGCACAAGCTGCAGGCTCCCTGCCTCGGGATTCAGGCATCCCAAGTCTCCTGGAAACCAGCCTCCGAATCACTGGAATCGGTAACTATTCTATAAAATTACCTGGCACTCAAACCGGCAGTCAATCGTGCTGCCAGGGAGCGAGTTACACCGTGCTCCGCAAGATGCCAAGTTTGCCATGTGTGGCACGTGCATTTTCCCTGACGGCGCTCACCTTTGAAACGCAGGCGCAGCTTCTCGCCTCGCTAAGGAAGGGCTGAGTGGGACCAGACCCTTTCACCCCAGGAGCCCCCTGACGAGTGACCTCGAGAGAGAAAAGCAGGGAAAAATCCTACAGCTGGGGGTGCCCCCCACCGCCCGGCAAGGTCTGCTGAGCAGAGAGAAATGGGAAATGCTCGACAGGAGGTACCTTTCTTCACCAAATAGCGACACGAGGGGGTGCTATTTTAGGCCCGGTTTTAGTAAGGAAAAGAAACGTGAAAATAACCTTGGATGGAGCAATTAATGCAATATGGGCTGAAGGGGAGGCCGAGCCGCACTAGGGCAGCCGGGGCGGCGGGGTTCGAAAGGACACGCTCTGAGAAATGATGTAGACCTGACTAGAGAGGTCAACCAGAGGGAGGAACCCGGGGTCTGGTGCGTGGAGGATGAGCGGAATTCCTTTACGTCAAAAAGGGGAAAACCCATCCAAAAATTGTTACTTTAAAAAGGGGGCAGAAAGATTCATGAGGAATGGCTGCAGGAGGGCATCAGAGCTAAAGCAGCAGGGAAAAGGCATTAGGAGAAAATGCAATTTGTGAGGCACAAGAAAAAAAAATAAAATATATATGTATAATACAATCTTGCTGGTAAGGAACAGTACATTTGCTGTCACCTCCTCCAACAAACTGCTGTCCCTTAAATTCTCCTGCCCGTGCTCCCTCTGTGCTGCTCCTGAGTTCATTCAGTCCCTGGTCTTTGAACGCTGGAGATGAGAAACGTTAAAGTCGAGCTAGTTAGACCCAGCAAAGGCAATTAAATAGCAAAACTCTTTAGCAGTATAAATAGTAAGAGAACAAGGACAAAAGAAGGGCCACCAGTCACTCAGGGTGAGGTAAAAATGAAGAAGAAAACCTATTCCTTTAATAGCCCCGTTGTCAAAAAGGGCAGAGCCCATCCCAGGGGCACAAGGGCTTTGCAGACATCCGCACCGGCACAGCGAGTTCCTTAGAGGAAAGCTGCAAGTCGCAGTTTACAAGGCAGCAGCGTATTGATAAAAGGGAATTTCCGCAGGAGCTTGGCACCGCCGCTAAGAATTACAATCTTAAAAAGATGTTTCGAAGTCAAACCTTAAAGAACGATAAGCAAACTTCGCACCGCTCAGACCCAGCAAACAAACCTCCCTGGCCAGGGACGAAACCAGGGAAGGCCCTGGCGAGCAGAGCCGGTGGGGATGTCTCGGGGGCTGCAAGGGAGGGGGGGGGGGGGGGGAGTGTGGTGTCAAAACGTGCCTGCTGGTGCATAGCCATGGAGCCATGGTCCTGCGGCGCGGTGTCACGTCCCGCCGCGGAGACCCTTGCTCGGGGAGGTGTGAGTGGATTTCCTCAAGTGCATTTTGACAGCTGTGAGGAAGCGGGCGGCGGCGGCAGCTGGAGACATTCCTGGCAGCCCCCTCCCCTCCTCCCTTCCCCGGCCGGACCCCCGCCCCCGGCACGGCACAGCGCGCCCCGGCAGCGCCGGGAGCTCGGGGGCTGTTGGGGGGGGGGGGGGGGGCGTGGGTGGGCAGGAGCTGCATGGGGCCGGCGGGGTCTGATGAAACATCTGATGTGCATTACGGCAGAGCGAGGGGAGACGCGTACGCCCCCTCCCCAGCGAGCGCGGCACTTCTCATCACCTGCTGGAGATTTTCCTACGCACACACATCCCCCCACCACCACCCCCGGCCCCGCTCAGCTACCGGACAAAAGGCAGCGGCCGCAGCGGGCTGCGGGGTTGCTCGGGGGGGGGGGGGTTGCGAGGGTGATGCTCTCCCGGCGGGGAGGAGGGGGGTTGGTGTCAAGGAAGGCAGCGCCCGGCCCTGCTCACCCGGTTGGGTCCGCACTGAGGTACCACCAGTCGCCCCCCCCCTCCCCCCGAAAGTGATGGATTTGGCCCAAATCCTCTCGAACCTCGCAGGGCACAAAATCCCGAGGGAGTGGAGGATTTCCAAGAAAGTCAGTGCAATAGCTGCTTCGGAGAGGGATTTTTATCCCCCCTCCTTTTTCTTTTAAATCAAGTCTTGCAACGAGGCGGCACCCCCGCTGCTCCCCGCGCAAAGGCGGCGGCGGCCGGAGCGGCCCGAAGTTGCCTTCCCGGCGCCGTCCCCGCGGCTGCGGAGGGACCGGCCGCTCGGTGCTGCCTCCCTCCCTCCAGAGCCGCGCGTTTGTCAAAATCCCGCTTTTTCACCTTTTTTTTTTTTTTTTTTCCCCTCCACACCCCCACCCCCCTCACCCGGCGGGAGGCACCTTCGCCACCCACCCCCCCCACCCCCCCCGCCTCTGCGGGGGGTGCAGCCGCTGCCCATTGCCCCCCGCACGCCCATCCCCCGCGGTGCGGAGGGGACACACACGCACACACACACACACACACGGACCGGGGGAGGCGGGAGGCTGCAACCTGCCGGCGGGGCAGGGCCGGCCCCCGGGCGGGCGGGCGGAGCGGGGCGGCGGCTGCCATTGGCCGCGGCGCGGAGCGACACCTGCTCGGCTCCCTCATGCGAGTGACACCGGGGCTCGGCGGGGATATTTGAGGCACCCTCCGGCGCCGCCGCCGTCACTCCGCGCTCGACCGCCGCGCCGGGCACATGCGGTTCGCGGGGCCGCGGCGAGGAGCGCGCTGGGCCCGGGTGCGGCACCCCGCGGGGGAGGACGCGGCGGCGGCGGGGGGAAGGCGCGACCATGTGCGCGGAGCTCCGCGGCAAGCTGCTGGCCCTGGCCCTGGCCCTGCTGCTCGCCAGCGCCCGGGCGGCGGCGGGCACTGAGGCCACCCACCCGCCGGAGGGGCCGCAGGACAGGACCCCGCAGCAGAAGGGGCGCCTGTCCCTGCAGAACACAGGTACGGGAGGGAGGAAGGGGGGTATAAAGATGGGGTGTCCTCCCTCGCCGCTCCCGGCGCGCCGGGGGGAGAGCCGCCTTGAGTTATGACAGGCGTTTTATTTCGGTGTCCGACTGTCAGGCATAAATCATCAGAGGAAATAAGAGCTCGCTGCTAATTACCTTTAAAGCCCGGCTTTGCCAAGCACGTGTTGCCCTTGCAACAGCCGCGGCAGCAGCGCTCCGGGCGAAGCGCCTCCGCAGCCGCGGCGGGCACAAAGTCGGTACCGAGCGGCCCGGGGCCGGTGCCGGTGGGGAGCGGGGCCGGGGGCGGCGGGGAGCCCGGCCTGGCCCCGGGGGATGCTGCCCGCCCGCGGGGATGCTGCGCTGGGGAGGAGAAAGTTGTTTGGGTGTTTTTTTTCTCGACGCAGGGTTTGAAGCCGGGTCGAGGGGTGGTGGTGGTGGGACGGGACGGGAGGGGAGGGGAAGCGGCTGGAAATGACTGGTGCTTTGCCTCCTCCGTAGGGAGTCGTGCAATGATGCAACGGACCGGGGGTTTCTCTCCTCCTCTCCCGTCCCCCCCCCCCGCTCCGCGCTCCCTCCCCCGGGTATTATCTGCCTAGAAAGAGAGAGCTGAGGCGTGCACTTTGCTGGATCGCTTCCCAGCCGTGCAAAGAGAGAGCGCGGGATCCAGACGCTTCCCTCCTCCCCCAACCCCCCCCCCCCTTTCTCCTCTCTCTCTTTTTTTTTTTTTTTAACACTCTCAGTGCTGCGAGACGTGTTTAAACACACACGAGCAGGAATGCACGAATGCCCATTAGGGACTGCCACATGTGAATCACGGCACTGTGCAGTTCTCAGCACGCTGGAGCCAGGACATGTGATCCGGCAAAGGGTTTGCATCCGGATGCCAACACAAGCACTACAGCTGAGCTCCCGGCCCCAAAAAAGCCCAGCTCCGCGCTCTGCAGCGCTCCACAAAGAGCTCCATTTTCAACCACCACCGCCCCCCCCCCACACCCCCCCCCGTCGGTGCGTGTGTGTGTGTTCGCGTCTGGCTGAGACAATCCCAACAGCCGACCCCGGGGCTCCCGTGTCCCACCCCCACAACCCCCCCACCAGATGCACTTCAGGGCAGGTAGAAGGGGAGGGGGGAAAAGGCAAAAAGGCAGCGGCAGTGATTTGGTTCTGAGCTGGGGGGGGACGTTCACGTGAACTCCGTCAGACTCCGCATTTCCATCCGCCCGCTCCTCTCTCTGCCTTGCAGCGGGTTGAAATTAGACCGAAAGTTGCTGTAAAGACTTGCAAATGGACCGCATGGCAAAGGGGGAGGCTGGGGATGTCTGAAACATGCTGCGGTTCGGAGGGGGATTAGGCTGGCTCCCAAGGGCGAGCTTTAATTAAAGGTACCACTAGGGCACAGAGTACAGGAATTCTTAGCATCCTCAGTTCTGGTCTAAAAGCTGCCCCTGTTTAACTTTATCCCCAGGCTTTTTCAGCAACCACCTTCCCTCTGGCAGTACTACTACATCCATTTTTTTTTTAAAGGACCAGAAGCTGACTTGTTAAGAATTAGATTTTTGGGGTTTTTTTGGTAAGTGAGTATTAGACAGCATTTTTTTTTTTTTTACAGTATTACATAACATCTGAAAGGGCAGAATAAACTTGTATGTAACGGCTAGCTTACGTACATCTATCATATGTACTACATATATAAATATATATTTCAATTGATTTCTGCGTAGATGAGGACATAGATGCAGCTTTATGTAACACTCAGTGCAAAGGACTCTATTTGTCAGTAGGAGTTTCACCGTTAACTTCGTAGACATCACGACAGGGGAAACCCAGTGGTCTGTAAAAAACATTGTGCTAAATTGCCAGAAACTAGCTCAAAGTACCAGAAATGAGAAAGTTTAGCTGGCTGGGTTGTGGGCTTCTCGTTTGGGTACTTGAACTTGATGGGGGACTTCGTACAAGTCACACAGCAAAAATCATGCCCGTTCTTTGCTCCTGAGGAATGCAAAAGCATTAGTTCTCAAGTGAAATAGCTTGACGTAAGCATAGTGGATTTGGCATTTACTTCTTGGATATCAATTTCATAACATAATACACCCAAGTTCTGGCCTAATTTCTGCAAAGAGTGGGCATGCTGTGGGTACAATAACTGTTGTCACATGTGTTTTTTCTTTTGAACTGATGATGTTAGCAAAATAACTCTTTCCCTACCCACCACCAGCTTCTATGAACAGTTCTTCAAATTAACTGTAATCAATGCTCATTTTAGCTGAAATCCAGCACTGCCTGGTTAACGCTGGCGATGTGGGATGTGGAGTGTTTGAATGCTTTGAAAACAATTCTTGCGAGATCCGAGGCTTACACGAGATCTGCATGACATTCCTACACAACGCTGGAAAATTTGATGCCCAGGTAACCCAGTGAAATGTCCTACACATCTGCTTGCTTCCAATATACATGCGGCATGTATTTTAGTTCTTTAACACCTCTTTGGGAGAAAAGTTACCATTATGGAGCAAACCTACTTTTGCACATGAGCAGCTTCAATAAGAATTTTTCTGTTGAAGGGCCCAGAATCAAGACCCGAGAACAGTAATAGAGCAGTGGTGTGTGACCTGTCCCAGGAGACAGTCTGTCTCTAGCCACAGCTCCCTGTGATCACCTCCTCCTCCTGTACGCAGGATAACTAAATCGGAAAGCTAATATCACTGAACATGATTTTCAGAAACACTAAGTGACTTAACCTTCTACACCATGGTTGTTCAAAGCCGATTCTGAAATGCAGCTTGGGCTGCAGTTCGTTTAGATGTCTCAAAATATTTCCTAATGTGCAGTTATTAGAGTTAGTTCTCAAGATTTGCACACAACCAGTACAGGCAACCTCCTAAAGCTGCTGTATTCAAATAAGTCTTTGGTTCAAGCACGGATGTTAAAATACATTACTTAAATGGTATGCGGTATTAAGTTTGTCTCCTTCATTTTCTCCCCAGACCATTTATGCATCACTGAGACATCCTGTTATTATGTCTTGTAAACCTACTCTCCCATTTCAGTGTGGAGGGAAGAGAACATTACGACGGGCCAGCGGCATTTGGCTTGACCATGCAGTTTACAGTACAACTTGAGTAAAAGCACCAGCCTCATGGCACTGTTAAAAGCATGGTATGAAGTAGAGCTGTCTTCAGGATTCAGCCTGTTCCGTGAGGGATGGTGGGACCACCCAGTAGGAAGCAATTTTGAAGTGCTGGAGTTCTAGGCTCCAATTCTTAAGGACGTACAAAGGGTCTGGTTAGCCATTAAAACGAGAATTGTTTTTTCTGTGGGTATCTGAAAACCTTCAACTTTGTTTCCAAGCGGCTTCCAGAAAACACTTGTTTATTTTTGCACAATATTCTGTCAGTGAACAAAGTTGACCAAAGAAGTAGATCCTTTCAGGAGGTGAGGGTAAACGTGCCTACGAAGGCTGAGCGTAGCCACTGATGCCCGTACCCCAGGATCCCCTGATACGCTAATCAAATACGGCCCATTTCACATCCAGGCTGTCTCCATTGCAGTGCAGAAGTATTAAACCCCTGGAGCTTTATTTAAAATAGACGTGACTTTAGCCTCTGCTATGACATGGCTTTTCCTGGCTTATCTCTGTATTACCTACAGTTATTTCAGGCTGCATTAAATGACAAGACTAACATTGGCCGCTTTCTGTTTGCTGCTTTTTGCTCTCCTTCCCTCTCTCTGAAACCGGAGAATTGATGCCAGGTTTGGTTTGCATAAGAATTTTCTTTTTTATTCTTATTTGCCTAATGTGCTGTGCTTGTTTGTTACTGAAGGGAAGGGCGAGTAAGTGCCTTTGGTATGGGGAATAGAAGGGGATGGTGACTGAAGCAGTTCTTTGATCAGCAAGAAATATTTCTGGCTTGAAACAATTTTGGGGAAAAAAAAATCTGCTTGCAGGTCTGGGTGAATCTTAGTTAACATCAGTGGGGCAGCGCCAGCGTACTCTTCAGATAAAGGTTAACAAAAACTTGGTCTTCATGAAGCATTTGTGTAAAATCGTCTGAAGCTCATGAAGAGATGGAGGCAGTGCGGGAGGCTTCCGCCCGCTTTGCTCAGCAAAGTAAAGGGAGACTGAGCAGAGCTGTCAGACTGCAACACACGCACTATGTATGGCAGCTATAGTATCAGACAGCAAAGAGAGAAAAGGAAGGATGGTTTTGATGCCCACTAAGAAATTGAACGAAGGAATCGTGAACAGTGGTTAAAGAGATGCTGCTAAAACAGCTTTCTTGCAACTTACTTGTTTAGTTTCTCGATTTGATTTTACTTTTTAATCTCACTTAGAATTTCTTGCAGCAAAGAGACATCAAGACGCTGTAGGATGATTATTATTAGTGCTGATTTGAGTCCCTCTCTGAGGAAGTGGTAGTAGAGAAAATGCTGACAGATGGGGAATGGGGCAGGTGCACATAGACAGTGCATACAAGGTTATGAGTTTGCAAACGTTTTAAAATAAAAAAAAAAAAAATCTAATTTTCAGTTACTGAATGGGTATCTGCTTGTGATCCTGGGGACCTCAGCCATGGCAGGATGCCCTCTCTTTTGTGTGAACCTGCTGTGCTGACACCCCAGAAGCAAACAAGGCCAGTAACTCGAGCACTGAATTATTTCAGGGTGCTTACTTTTGCCCTGTCCCTTGTTGGGCATTCAGCTGCTGGGGTAGAGGAAACCTCAAAATACCGGCGAAGATGCCCTGTGTGTTCAGCTCCACTGGAATAGCAAGGCCAGGTAACTTGGCGTGATCTTTAAGGGCAGAGGACCAAAGAGGAGAGGGGAAAAGGCCATTAAGTGGTACCCTTAGCAGTCTAATAACCCTTGACGTTGTCCTGCAGAGGAGCAGCTAGCTGGGCGTAAATCAGCTGCTGTGCTTAATGGACAAAAATACAGACCTCCTCCATTTCTTTTCTTCTCAGGGAAAATCCTTCATTAAAGACGCTCTGAAGTGTAAGGCTCATGCCTTGAGGCATAAATTCAGCTGCATCAGCCGTAAGTGCCCTGCCATTAAAGAGATGGTGTTCCAGTTACAGCGGGAGTGCTACCTGAAGCATGACCTCTGCTCCGCTGCCAAGGAGAACGTCCAGGTCATTGTGGAGATGATTCACTTCAAAGACCTGCTGCAGCATGAGTAAGTGCCTCCGTGCTAGTGCAGTCAGAGGCGTGGGAGCTCCTTCCAGGAGCAGGATGGTGCCAATGGGCTGTGCATCTGCCCAAGAGCTGTTTCACCACCTCCTGGCCTGAAGCACGTTCTTGTTTTCCCATGTACCAGACCAAGGTAATGTTTTCTTCGCAGGGGCCCTCGAAGAGTAGTTTGTTTACGCAGGGCTAGACGTGACCGTGGAAGGGAACCAAATGGGTTGAAGTTGGATCTGGCTGTCTCTTTCGTCCTTTTAGTAAATACAGTGTCAGTGTCTGCTGTTTCCAGAGGCATCTCGCCATGTCTCCGTGCTTTCTGAGCTCAAAGGCACCACTCCTGACCCCCGTATCTTGTTAAAGATGACAGCTAGAGGAGAAGGGGGAAGAAGGTCTATGCAAAGTTGTCAGTACGATGATAATTTCTTCTTTAAATACATACTTTCAAATGTCTTGTAGTTAATTGTCCCTGAAAGAGCTGCAGTCCCCCAGGTAATCTCTCATTCATCTTATTCCTTATTAATCGCAGATGCTTTTTAATAAAACATGGAGGTGTACAAAGTGAAGGCACAAGTCAGATTTTGAGGAGTTCATCCCTCTGACTGGGAACACAGCTGCCCTCTGAGGAATGGCAGGCACGAATCCTATTTGGAATTGATCAAAGCTGCTACATGACAGCAACAAACCAGGCACAAGCTGTTTGTACCAACTCTTTGTGCACAGATGCAAAAATGGGAGCCTGTTTTTCCTGCAGGTGAACGTTTCACTCCCAAGCAAGAAGGCTGAGCCACAGCCTGGCAGCAGGCTTAACCTTAGAGCATCCTCCTCCCACGCCTCTCTGCCTTCTTGTCCCTCGCGGATGTTAGCACAGAAACCCCAAATCCCAGTAATCGTGACAGATAATTATTTTTTTTTTTTACAGAATCATTTCTTTTGGACTCTAAGCCTTGCATTTGCATTGGTCTCCAAAGGAGCTGTGCCCCGATTCCCTTACTTTCAGCTGAAAACCACCCCCCTAATACTTAAGCTGCAATTGCAGAGACACACTTTGACGCCAGTTTACTCTCAAAAGCGGAATCGTGTGCTGTGGTTGGTAGGAGCTGAACGTGGTGGCCGGAAAGCAAGGCCCTTTCCGTGGACATTCCTGAGGCTGGGATCAAAGGCATGGCTGGTGGCAGACCTTGGCCTTGCCAGTGCCCGGGGGAGAGGGGAAGCGGGGCTCCGTCCTGCCCAGCAGCACTTCTGGGGGCACTGCTCAGCCTGTGTTAGTAGGCTATAAATTGGGTACCTGGTACCAGTTATCTCCCCCCCGCCCCCCCCCCATCATTTGGAGATGAGAAGAACTATTAAAGTCAAAGGCCTGTCCAAAGAGAAGCAAATTATCCCTGTTTTACAAACAGGCTGAAGCAGGAATGTTCAAAGGCAGCTGCTTATTTCTGGGGAGCTTAACTGGGGGGTTCTCGGTTTGAGAAGAGACGGATCATTCAGCTGAACACCTATAATTTGCACGATCTCATTTAGAGCTTCCTACACTTCATTTCCAGCATCTCATGGAGTGAGAGCTTAGCTTTCCTATGCGGGACTCCCCAAATAGAAGTCAGCCAGCCTCCTCCCCTCCCCTAAATTTAGAGGCCATCTCTGAAGCTTTTGAACTGAGGAACTTGTTCAAGATCAATAGGCAAGTGTGGCAGAGCTGGAAATAAAATCACGTCTGCTGACTTGCAGCCTTGTGCTCAGTTCAGGTGCTATGGTCAGGCCAGCTGAAGTGCAGAAAGTAAAACAGCGAAGGAGAAATGGGCCAGTATTAATCCGCAGGGCTCTGGCAGGCTCTGAATACCTGAAATATTTGGCAGCTGAGCCACTTTTTAGTCATACCAGCAACCTTTTTCTTCCAAAGATTTTTGTAAAGGTTATGCCCGATTTCAACAACTGATTTATCTTTTTTTTTTTTTTTTTTTCCTCTACTGGATCACTTCACGACGTGGTCAGTTCTCTCTCGTCTTCTATTTTACATTTAAAACAAAAAATCTGAGAGCGGAGGAGCAAGTGGCAGCTCTCGGACTCGTTCTCCGACTATTTATTCTGACCGTTTTCTCCCGATGAGTGTTGAGGAACGTGAAGTCTCCTCCTGAGTCAGCTGCGGTGGGGTGGGGGTCAGGGCGATTTGCTATGGTGGAAGTGGTGACAGGCCCTGGCAGATCGGTCGCTGCTGCATTCCAAGTAACTTCTTTTTTTTTTTTTTTTTTAAATGGCAGAAACAGTCCAAACATGGGAAATATTTTGAGATAGGGGAATAGGTGGCTCTCCAAGATTAGTCATTCAAAATGAGTTTAAGCAGTCGGGCAAAGTAAAATCAGGGTAGTGTCAGAGACTGATTGTAATCTGTTGGTTTTCCTCATCTCTTCTGACTTAGTTCATGGGAAGGGATTTAGACTTGTCCGCAGCCACAAGAACTGGTGGACGGTGTGCCCAGATGGTGCACCCCCACCGCCCCATACGACCACGACTGCTGACCCCAGGCAGTTCTCCACTTGCACTGTGGATGGTTCCTACTGTGGAAGACTCTTAAGCACGTCCTTCTGGGCCTGCTCGCAGCTGAGCGGTTGCGTCAATAGACAACATCAATATTGACCCACAAAACTTGTGACCGCAACTATTTTAAAATCGCTGCACTCGGTGACCTGTGGCGGAGGAAGCCGAAGTGCCTGCGCTTGGGCTGCCTTCTGCTGTGGGGGCACAGAGAAACGGTGGGAAGCAGAAACGGTGTTTGGCCGTGGCTTGTTTGGAGTCCTTGTTTGGCTGGGAAAAGGTATATACTTAAAGCTTTACTCAACTCTGTAAGGAAATGGGGAAACACAGAAACAAATAAATTTGGTATGGGAAGAAACAGTGTCACCAAAGTGGATTTTCATGTGTCTGAGCTCTGTGCAGTTAGATCCTGAGTCCAGATAGGATCTTGCTTGTGGTGGAGATCAACACCTGGTGCTTCAGGGAAAGCTAAAGATGATGAGAAAAGCCAGAGAACCTCCTTTTGATTATCTATTGCTCTTCACAGAGGTGAGGAAATGCCTCCCTCTTGCAGACTAGTGATCGGTGTGTGCTCCGTACCAGCCAATCACCTGGAGATAGCAAGCTGAAGTTGACGGCTCGTGACATGAGCAGGTTTCCTTTGTCGTGTATCCTGACTAATAAAGGTGAAGGGGCATGGAAAGAGATAGAGGCAGAAGGTGCGAGGTAGCAGTTCTTCCATCTGCCAAGCTTGTAGGCTTCAGGTATTCCTCTGGGGGACATTACAGTTCTCCCAGACCATCTTCAGTGGGGGAGCAAGCAAGGCAGATCCAGCACTTGGGTGAAGCTTTGTTTGATGGGATGCCATCGTGTGCATTTCTTACAGCGATATGGCTGATTAGAATATAATCTATTGCATAATAAACATCTGGTGCAGAATTGCTCTCCAAGGCTGCCAAGTCAGTGCTGTGCACAAGGGGGGTATGGCAGAGAGGCCATCACACTGGTTTACTGATGGATAACCCCTGTATATTTTTTGACTCTCCTCTCACTGTTTCCTTTACCTCCAGGCCATATGTTGACCTAGTGAATATCCTGCTCACCTGTGGCGAGGAGGTGAAAAAGGCAATAACAAGAAGCGTCCAGGCCCAGTGTGAACAGAACTGGGGGAGTCTCTGCTCCATCCTGAGCTTCTGCACCTCGGCTGTGCACGGTGATGCCATCCTGGGTCCTGAGAAGAAGACGGGCGAAGCCAGCAAAGCCGCTGCTGGCCGCGGGGACATGCTGCCCCACTCCGACTCCGACCACAGGGAGAGCTCGCGAGCATCTAAGGGAGAGAGAGGTACCAAGGGCCACTTGAACGCCCATGCCCGGGTGAAAGCTGGGGGCCACGGTCCCAAAGGGGCACATGGGATCATGGACCGGGCAGACGAACTGTCCGACTTCTCTGACATCCGGAGGTGAAAAAAGGCACCAACTCCCCGTTTCCCCCATCCTCCCCCTCCACTGGAAACCTCCTCCGTTGAGTCCCATCTTCCCGTCTACGGACATTCCAAAGCATTTCCCATTCAGAGGTCAAGCACAGGGCATTGCAAGATATATATGGACCTCAGCAACAGTGTATATAGTAGCAAAGGGAGAGCAGTGGCAATGGGTTACCAATCCAGCAAACTCGACACTTGAGCAGCCACCAAATGTGGCAAAATGTCTCCGACTAAATTCTTTTTCCCTTTTATATGAAACAGACATCAGCTGAAATTTAGGATCTTGTTTGGGGGTTGTTGGGTTGTTTTGGGGCTTTGTTGTTTTTTGTTTTGTTGTGGTTTGTTTTTTTTTTTCTTGGTCCCCTTGGCAGGGGAGAAGGTTCCAAGAGGGCTCTGCCAGATTGCATGTAGCCGCTTGTGGCTTAGCACCTCCGAAGGTTTAGGGTGCAGCCTTACAGCAGATGGCTGAATTCCAGGGGGATTTGGTTTCTGCCTGTGGCTGAGAACGCAAGAGCTCGAGGCGCTCTGTGCGATGCTCTCTAATGAAATAGCTTCCCTGTCTCTCGCACAGGAACCGCGTGGTCTGGAGCTCTACCGCTTTCTCTTAACTAACTTCTGAGCCATTGTTCCCATCCGGGTGATGCTGCCTAGCTTAAGTGCCCCCTGTTTGTTTTTTAACCACTGCATAACTTGACACTTGCTAATCCAGTTGCTTCAGCATATCGAAGGCGAGCGCTCAGCTTCCACACAAGGCAATGTGACTGTTAAGACTTGCACAGTATGGAGGACCCCCAAAAGCATGCTCCTGGACCTCTCAAAACCCTGTGCACATTCTCTGCTTACACCTGCCCACCAGTGATACAGGTCCTCCACCCTTATGGACAGCCCAAGCTTGAAAGGATGGGCGTAGGCTCAGACAGCGAATCATCCCCTATACTTAGTTCTTCTGTAGGGCTGCGTTGAAGGCCCATCAGAAATCTGTCTCTCCTTAGCAGTAGCGTGGTGTGGTTTGCTGGGATGCGGAGCCCCACTCCAACCTGCCTATCAGCTGTGGTTTATCCAAATGCCAAAGATAAGGAGAGGGGGTTGACTTGTTTTGTGTTGTTGGTTTTGTTTTTTTTTTTATTATTTTATTTTAATTGTCATGCAGATAATGACCACCAGTCTCTGCAGAATAAGTTACTAAAGATGAAGAGTGTCAAGAGCTTATTGTCTCTAAGCAGTTTTAAGTGTGAATGAGGTGTTTGGACACACCTCTCCTACCCCCTATGCAATTGTAATTCTCAGGTTGCAGATCTGCAATCCTATATCCCCGGATATTGTACTGGAAATGGAGGTTGCGGCATCCAAGGGGACAGAAGGGTGAGCTCTTCAGTTTCCTCTAGAGAAAAAGTGACTTTTCTTAGAAAGTGGGAATCACAGCAGGGATTTGAGCCTTCTCATTTAGAAAGTTTGGGAGGAAAGCTGTGGGGGCAGGAAGGCAGTTCAGTAGAGACAGAACGTACCCAGTGAACTAACGTACGTCTTGTCGCATGGTGGGAAGGAGCTGTATAAACAGTAGAGGGTGTTGGAATTTGGCTACAATTTCCAACTCAGATTTTAGTTACTGCTAAGTGAACGCAGCTCCTAATAGCTATATTCAGGGTTTAATGCATGTATCTACCCGCAGAAGTTATAGGCATTGCTTTTAATAGAAGCCACGTAGGAAGCGAGAGAGGACCGTTAAGTTGATAAGGTGTGTCTCTATGTGATCACCAGGTCTTTGAAGACGTGACCTAGATCCTGCCTGATTTTTAGCTCAGTTCTGTGACAAAATTTTCATTCGACTTCATTGACAAGAGGTGGGATCGGGCCAAGTACTGTAGCAGCAAAGACCATGCTGACCCGAGGAGCGGAGCTCCTGGCAGTGAGAGTGGCACCTTGGGTTGTAGTACAGCTCTTCCACGGCTGGGGTACCCAGGCTGTCCCACCACGGAGGAGCTTGTCAAGGTTGGTTGGGACCTGCCTCTGGAGGCCAGCTCCTCTGCTCCAAAAACTAATTGGCTGCTGGTGGTACTATAAGAAGGTTTCTAGCGTACCTCCATGGGTTTCCTGCGAGCGTCCTCTCCCCCTTGGTGGCATATAGCCACCGCGAAGAACAAGCTCAAACCAAAAAGACAATCCAAGCGTTTTAGAAAAAAAAAAAAAAAAAAGAAAACAAACGCAAAACGGAAACAACAACTCGCTACCAACGTGATGTTCTTGCATTGAACTAAAATAAGATCCCCCTCTCATTAGAGGTCTGATTTGTCAATGGGAACCAAACATATAGGTCTACATCGTTGAATGTCTCAGTCAACATATCACCTCAGCATGCATACAGTTTTACTTGTATTCATTCGTTCTGTAGGGAAAATTGTATATTTCCCTTGTTTAGTCAATGAAAATTGGGGGGGGCGGGGGCAAGCTGTGGGTGGGAGGGATTTTTGTATAAGGCATAACTTTTTTTTCCTCTGTGTGTGAAGATTTTATGTGTTCATCTACTGATTCCACATATGCTATTATTGTAAATATTTAACATTTCTATTTATTATAGTGTCTCCATTTTAAAAAAGAACACTGCTGGCTATGATAATTTAAACGTACGTCATGACCTGTGTTGTATATATTCATGCCACTAGTATGGGGTTTTTTTTATGTTTAAAGCTGCGTAAATATAGTTTTATACAGTTCCATAATGTTATTGACAGCATAAATCATTTATTTATTGTTAAACCTTCTTTCATATCTAACAAATAGGGTGCGTTTTACCTGAGATTATTTTATTGTGACATCTACATAGCCTTAATTCTTTATAAAAAAAAAAAAAAAGTCCATTTAGATACTGTATAATGCTTTAATTAACATTCCTTATGAACTTGCTGTTCATGAAGGAGGTTTAGCTTAAAAGCCAAGGTATGAATGTTTCCTTTACGCTTTGCATCTGGAATGAGCCTTGTTCTGGAATGAAAATACTGGGAGAAGCAAAATGCCTACTGGAAAAAGATAGCAGTAAACCCTGGAAAATGCTGTCCTAACTTAAAGTGCTGAACTAAAAGGAAAAAAGAGAAAAAGAAAAAAAAAAAAAAAAACGACAAACTGTCCTTAATTCCAAATCTCTGGGAGAAAAACATATTAGTTTTATCTCGTGTAGAATTTGCAGCCAAATAAGCTTGTTTAAAAAAAAAAAAAAAAAAGTAAAGAAAATGCATATGGCTTTAGACAAAGCTCTGTACCTTTCACACTATTATTTTCCTTAAACACTAATAAATGTTTTGAATAAGACTCTGGCTGTGTTTTGTTTAGCCGCGATAAGGGGTAGGACAAGCCCTCTGAAGCCGGGCCAGCGGGTTCAGCCGAGGGGAGCAGAGGTGACCCGTCTGCTCGTCCCCTGTGCCAGCGGGGCAGCGGCAGAGGTGCCCCGGCCGGGGCAGGATGCGGGGACACAGCCAGCCCTGCCGCGAGGGCTGTGTGCCGGGGAGAGCCGGCGCAGGGACACAGACCTGGTCACCAGCGTGTCAGGGACCTCGTCTGGTCTGGGACCCGGCGGCTCGGTTTGAGGGCAGATGCGGAACAAACCCAGAGGATGAAAAACACAGGGGAGAGGAAGCTTGTGCCCTTCTCGGGCTCGGACAAAGCCCCTGCTCATTTCGGGAGGTTTTTGGCTTAGCAGAAGCCATGAATTGGGTTCGCTGCAGCATGTCACAGCCGCCTCATCTGCTTTAAATTAGTCTGTCTTCAGGTTAGGAAGGGAGTAAGGGGAGGCAGGTGCTTTGGGGTTTCTTCTCACTGCCCTGATGACGTTGGATTACGGAAGTCCCTCAGGAGGGAACACGCTCTGCTCAGCTGGGTTGGCTATAGGCACAACTCGGCGTCCCATAAGGGCCGGGAAGGGGATCAGTGGTCGACCACAGCACCCGCCTGCGAGCGGGCCCCAGCACGGGGCCAAAGCCCTAAGTGCTGGATTTCAGCCAGACCTATTAAGAAACACAACAGCAATGCTTTCTAAAAGCTGTAATAGCTGATAAGCTTTGTCCTGCATATATAAAAGACCCCGTCAGTTCATGTAATAAGCAAGAGTTCTCCTTTCAAGATTTTACCTTAAAAACAGAGGACATCCATTTGGCTCTGCAGTGTCAGCTATTAATAATCTCTCAATAAGTACCAGCCAGTGGCTCTGTGCAGGGAGGTAACAGGCACGTACAGTAGCTGTAATTCTCTCTCAGATCACTCCATCACCATCCCAGCAATGATCAGATACCAAAATCTGAAATACTTATTGGGGTTTCACCAAAGGAGAAAAGCAAAATCCTAAGATTGACAAAAAGCAAGCTGCAGAAACAGCACTTCTGTGTTGTCTCCAAAGTCATTTTCATACAGCGTCGGGGTGTAGGCAGCAAGGGGATGGGGAAATTATGAGAAAGCACCTCAGAACATAAAGCACGGATTTTTTTTAAGGCTGCTTGCATGAAAAAGCACATTTTTAACACTCCTTCTGTGGGGTTTAAAAATAACTAATCCAGTTGAAGCCTTCGGATGAGATGGGCTTCACAAGCCTAGATGTGATTTGCAGCAATCTAAGACCTGTAGCATTTCTTCGCCTGTCGGTGCAACAGCTCTTTATAATCCTGCCACGGACTGTCGTCAAACACCAACGGGCAAGTGCATTTTGCCAGCAGAGCTGTGACACGGTTTGGTGGGACATGATCTCAGACCAACCTGCAGTCAGGCTGCAGCCAAGGAATAGCTTGTGCCGGTGTTGCACCATTCGTTGGCGGTAAAGATCCCACCGCAGTTTTTTGCAGGAGCTGATCCCCACCGTGGCTGTGATGCAGCTCAGGTAACTGAATTCTGCCCTCTACCATCCTCCTTGCCATTTCAACTAGAAAAGTTATTTTTCATCTCCTGACGCGTAAAGTGGTGAGACTGCATCCTGCTCCAAAAAGTGGCTAGACGTTAGTGACGGAGAAGTGACCCTTACCATCCCTTAGGGCATCACGGCTCGCAAAATAGCTCAGTAAGTAACAGAGTGCTGTGCTGACATTAAAAAGTACAGCAGCACAGAGAGAAAAAGAAGCCCTAAATCAGACTGCAGAGCAGGGATTCTGCATTGCACAACCCTGAGAAGTGTATAACTTACAATATGTTTAAAAGTAGCATACAAGTCTGCTTCAAGACTGGAGTGATCCTGGTTCAGTTTGGTCTGAGTCACTTTACAAGCGAGGTAAGGAAAACCAAATCAAGGCAACTCAAATTGCAAATGCACGTCCGTACACAGGTCTCATCCAATTGAACAAATCCCACCAAGATTCATACATGTGGTCCATTTGGATTTATTCTCCTACGGGCTCCCTGTCTAGCCTCCCAAAAGAACAAAATTAATTCCAGATATTGGCTTGCTCAGGCATACCAAAACATTTACAAATGTATATGGCAATTTACATATGTCAGCCCACGTAGTTAGCTGAGTCAAACCTCCTGCCAGTGCTTCTGCCTTCATCTTTCCCGGCTCCTAGAGACTGCCCGTCGCTCTCCTCCCTGAGCCCATGCCCGGAGATGCCCGGAGAGCCGCGGCAGCTCCAGAGCGGCTCTCTGCTGCGTCACGCCTGATGAATTCATGGCAGTGATCTTCCCAGGTGAGGGAACAGTTAAAGCTTGCTGGGAAGCCTCTCAGCAGTGCATTTTTAAAGCTATTTCCTGACACCTCACCAGAAACACAAATCCCACTCAGTTTTCACTGCTAGTTATGCTCGTGTTTCCACGCTCTCCTCGCAGACTCTCGCAGGAAAGGCTTCTCTCACACCTGCTAAAGTCAGAAATTGCTTCATGCTTCCCCAGCGACGAATACAGCAGATCTCGAGCCTTGAGGAACGCCGGGGCAGCCTGCATCACCCTGACCCATCACGGTCACCTGCCCTGGGACCAACCAAAATTGAACCGTGGAGAGGGGATGCAAGGGGGTGCAGCAGGACCTCCCAGGAGGCAGGAGCTCCACCGGTGCCTCCCAAGGTCCCTCCCAGGTCTGTTCCGGCGGTCCCAGCGCTCACAGGTCCTGGCACAGGGTGGGGGCTAAGCATAACCGTATAATTAGTGAAATCCTAACAATTTTTGTTTCTGTACATTTTCTTTAGGGAAAAACATCCCAGCCAGTGAAGCATTTCATTTTGAAATCAAAACCTCATGTCTTTCTTGATCGGGAATGTAAAATGGGGACTTGAGGGCTGAAAGACATGACAAATTATGGGAAGCTGCAGGGGCTGAGAATTCCTATCTCCGAGGATGCCGACTGTTATAGCCTTGACCTTTTCTGCAAATACCATCCTCCCTTATAAAAATGTGGCTTGGAGTTTATTTAGAAATTCTTTTAAAATACGAAGAATCCTTTGGAGAGCCTGCCGTGAGGTTCTCCACATAGATGGGGATATAGCTTTTTTTCAGGGTATTCCTCCGCTGCTGGAAAGTAGTGCACTAGGGGCAGTGCCACTGCAGTGAGCACGCTGGACCGCGCCGCCGTGCATCTCGGTGACACTGCAGAGCTCAGATCTGACACGTGGTTCCGAATAGGAACCTCAGCAGGGCTGAGACTGAGCCTGGGTCAGCTTACATGGTGCAAGAACAAAATGCCCCCGCGGCACTGGAAGCACAGCCAGCTTCCCCGGTGTCATTGGAAGCACAAGGTAACGGAAAAGCTAAAACCAGGCTGCGTTTTAACACAGCACAGGATCAGTAACCCCCTCTATAAACCCCACTTCCATTTCTCAAATTTTCTGCAGTTTGTATCTGCTTTTCTCTGTCCCACAATCACACCGGACTACATTTGTCACCCATGAATAATCCCACTTACATTGCAGAGTCTCTTCCTACCCTGGAGAAAAATGCAGTGGGAGGTGTGGGGAAGCTCAGTGAAAGCTGACAGCCAGGAGAGACTGGGAAAGGCCTACAGAACGCCTTATTTAGATGTCCTATTTTAAGATAAAAATGAAAAGGAACTATGCACATTCAGCATTTTGTTAAACTGACATGAAACCGAGCCGCTATGAAATCAGTTTGCAGAGGGGTGCGGTGCACATGCTTGAAGCCTTCTTGAAATTATCATTTATTATTATAATTTATTATTGTTGTTGTTAATAATAATAATAATAATAATAATAATAATAATAATAATAATTGCAGTAGCCCCCAGCTGGCAGCAAGTGCCAACCTTGGGGCTACTGATCCATTTACCACAGGAGAAAGTCCTGGCCAGAAAGACTTTCCGTTGCCATCAGTAGAAGGAAACATCATCCTTTGCCTCCGCATGCAGAAGACATGCAATGTCTACCTGGGTCCTCAGCTTTAACTCACTGCACGAGATGCTTCTGTTTATCTCGCAGATCTGCCACCTACACTTGCTGGTCCAAAGGCTAACGCTAAGTGACGACGAGTCTGCAGAAGCCCATTAAAAGCATTTTGGCCTGTACAAAAAGAGGAAGTTAAAGCAGCCAGGGTGCCCTGGAGGGGGCAGAGGATGCCCAGGGAAGCTGAAACTGCTCTGCAGCAAGAAAGGGCTCCCGAGGGTCCGGGCAGCCCACGGCGGCAGTCGGCTGACTCTGCAGATTCCTGGAAGAGGAGATGTATTTTGTGGCTATCTGCATTACACGGACTAGTGAAAGCTGGCCACAGCCGATGATCCAGGACCAGGGAATGAGTCTTGGATAATAATTAAAGGCCCAATCTGGGGTTCACCAAAGCCTCTGGTAAAACATCTTATTGATAATAGTAGGACATTAGGATTAGGCTCCTGCTGGAGCTGGGAATCACTGAAGCTCTCCTGACTACATAGGCTCATCAGGAATAGTCTTGACAACGTCAGAAAATAGATGAGGCTGAAAATACTCTGTTCTCAAACATCCCACATTCAGAAATGCCTGGATCTGAGGCACGGGGTTTTTTTTGCAGCACACCCTAAGCACAGCCCTTTTGCAAACCATGGAATAGCAGATGTCCAGAATTGGATGACATTTTAAATACGACAAAGATAAGACTTGAATACTGCTTTTAAAGACCTGAAATAAAGTTTACTAGGCTTTATGACATTATACACCACATTGCTTGAATTCTGGCCATTCTACACATAACGGTCTCTCCTTCTGTTGGTCACATAGCACAGCTTGAGTACAGCCTGGAAAAGTAGTCAGGCCTTCTCTTCGAAGCAGAAAAGACCAGCTATACCCTCCCAATGAAGACATTAGCAGTATGTATTTACTTGGGAAAATACAGCAATCATTCTGAGCAACAGCATAGAAGTCAAAAACTTGAAAGGGTGGAGTAAAAAAGCACCAGGAGACAGTACTGAGAATATGCGATGATGCCGTTTAAGCACATAAACTCATTTAGGAGCTTGCTTGGAACAAGCTGTTCTTACAGTATTGCCAGACTGACCAGAAACAAGAAGAGCATTAAGGTCCAATTGACCAATAAGTTGGTCAAACCCTCTCTCATGAGACTGCCCGCCAAATTTGTAAACATTGAAGGTCAGATAAACATACAAATGTTGCAACTTATTGGATTCACATTCCTCTGGCGATTCACCTGTTTTCTTCTGTCAGGACTAAGGGTTCGAGGGGATGGTGGGCAGCTAACAGCAGGATCACGTTCTCGACCGGCACGAGGCACAGACAGTACAGAGAGGGCAGAGGCTGCAGTGGAGAATCTAAAATCCATAGGAAAAAGAAACCCCCGCCTCCAAAGCAACAGCCATCCTTATCTTTGAAAGAAAAGCGCAAGTATTTTTTGACCTTTGCAATTCTCCTGAGGATGAGAAAATGGGCGAAAATAAAATCCTTCAGGGGCCGTAAAACCTGCCAAGCCATTGTAAACCCGGTACTACCACCGAGGGATTGCTTTGGAGCAACGTCAGCGGGAAGGGAGGGAATAACCCGAGAGGTGGCTCATCTGCAACCGGCACGGCGTGCGCTCAGCAGCCTGGGATGCAGCAACCACAGCGTGAGGCACCGCGTTGCTGGAAGGGCGGCTACATGAAAGGCACACTCTAGTTTAATTCGGCAGACTCCCCCCCAGCCCTCCGCCCGGCCTGAGGACCGCGGGAGGCACGTTTGTTGCGGTGAGCACGCTCCGTCCTTAGGGCTGTAACCGGCAGAAGCCACAGGCGCTGGCAGCTGCCGCGGGATCCAAGGTTGTCCCCTGGCTGCGACTGCAGCGCCGCAGGTGTAGCTGCACCGTGGTACACCCGTAGTAACGCTTACGCAACCCCGGCTCTAATACGCTCGATGATACACAGACGCGTGAACGCAGCTTACTCCTCCGGCAGAAATACAGCGGGGCCAGTCTTAGGGACCCTCCTATGGGACTGGCAACTCTGCAGCCGCCAGTGACACGAGGGCTGGTGCCCCCGATACAGTATCTGGTATTGGATAAATCAAAAATAATTCTGATTGCATTCTGACAGCCCACCAAAATCACTGCAGAAGCATAAAGCTGGCTCCAAACTGCGTGCTCCCGCTGACCAAAATATAAGTATGTTGATGTGGCGCATCTCAACTGGATGTACGATACCGAGCAGTCTGTAGGGCTCAGAGGCAGCGGGGTCTGCGATACCCATGGCATCAGCTCACAGGTCACAGTAACAGAGCGTGCAGTAATGGCACGAAAGGCCCCAGCTGAGGGTGCAATACCCTCGTCCTGAGTTCATGTGAAAATGGCAGAAAAAAGTCCAACCAGATCAGGGGGAAAGGCAGAGAAGGAAAAATAAAGACATAGAAACATCAGTTCTTATCCACAGGACCGTGCTGATTCCCACTCGGTATTGTCTGCACATGAAGCAAATCTGTAGCAAAAAGCAGACAGAGAGGGAAAGAGAGAGAGAGAGAATGCATTAATAGCCATCTAAAAGAATCTAAAATCCATAGGAAAAAGAAACCCCCGCCTCCAAAGCAACAGCCATCTTTATCTTTGAAACAAAAACGCAAGTATTTTTTGACCTTTGCAGTTCTCCTGAGGATGAGAAAATGGACCAGTCCTGAAGGCTTTACTGCACGGCCAGTGAGGCACCAATTCCCTGCAAGTCTAGGTTTTCTCTTCCAACTATGACCAAGAGCCATTAGTTTAATTTCAGCATCTCTATACCTAATATCTGACTGCAACCTGACAGATCTCTAACAATAGCAACTGTCTCTAAGGCACTGAAAAACGAGAGAGAAAGACGACTCGCAAGTAAGAAGGCCATCTCTGCTACACGTGGCTCTGCTGCTAAGCTCGTCCAGCAGTTCAGGTGCTTTCAAGCTCCAGAAAAGTAAGGAATTAGGATTTATTCCTGTTGCAGAGCTGCATTTATAAGGCCAATAGAAAGAACATTATCTGAAGAAATGCAAAGCAGGGACTGGATTAGCTGCCTTTAGCTGCTTCGGTCTCTTTTTGTCAGATAGGTGGAATTGCCACGGAAACAAAGGCCAGGAAGGACAACCCCGCTGTCTCCAGACTCAAGAAACAGTTGCTAAAGCCCATCCATGGTGGAAAAAGAAAAAGAAAAAAAAAAAAAAAAAAAAAAAGCTGTGGGAGCATTTGCCAACATCTTCACATCACTAGTCAGGAACTACGCAATCAGCCCGGAGACGGGTGGGTGGATCGGCCCAACATTAACAAGCCCAGCTGGCTCTGCCTTGTGCCCTTCTCAATAGTTTCCAAAGACAGGACAACAATTTACCATAAAGAGGCCCTGGGGCACTGACGCGTTATTTTATTTCTGGCTTTGAACTTCAGAAACATCCAGGATTCACGGATGTATGCCATCACTCGCACCAGGTGAATGTACCCAGGGTCTCTGTTCCAGCCGTACAGCCGTCGGAAAGCTTCGATGCCTGCTTTCCATCTGACAGCAGCACAGCTGAACAAGAGAGATGCAAAACTAATCGTACGGAGAAGGGAGCCAAAAAGGGATTCCAGCAACGTGAAAACCAGAGGGAAATGCCAGAGTCATGCTATCTGCGATCAGTATCTGTGACCCTTCATTTTCCAAGAAGTAGCAATGATAAGGCAGCTCTGTCCAGGTGAAAGATATCAGCAGGGCTAATTGTAGCTGAGCAGACCGATTCTCATGGCAATGCTGTTATCTCCCTGGATTCCAGCTCCCAGCGGCTGCTGTCACTGCTCATAATATCCAGCAGCAAGAGAGAGAGAAAGGAAGAGAGAGAGGGAAAAAGGAGAGAGAAAAAATTAAGAAAGAAACAGAGAGGGAAATAACAAACAGAAAGGAAAGTGTAAGAATAGTCAAAACAAAAAAAAAAAAAGGGAAGGAACAGAGAAGATATGGAGAGAAGCGAAGGCAAATGGGAACCCTTAATTGCTCCACAATTTCCTCTTAGAGGAGTTTCAAGAAGAGTGGAGATGATGGCAGATATTGCTCACTGTGGGTGAATGGCAAGAGGCAAACTCAACTCGCCCCTTCCCTGAGGAGGTAATGTCTTCTGCAAGAAGGGACCGGGCAGACGTGGAAGGCACAGAGAGTAAAGAAATTACTCCAGAGACATTACCTCTCCGCTGACTCTGCCAGCTTCTTGCTGCACTGCATGTAGAAGGCTCAAGAAGTTTAAAAAAGTAATAGAAAAGGGAAGAGTACTTCTAGTGAGCTGCTAATGAGGCTTAGTCTATGCACACAGCATAGCACAGAAGGGATCCTGCTCTCGTCCCTAAAAGCTCTGCCCGAGAGCAAAGGGATGCGCTTGTCCAGCAGGAAGGGATGGGAAGGGAAAGACAAAACACAGATAACTTTGTGTCCACTACCACCACATCCCCTGCTATTCCTAAACCCATCCACCAACTTTCTGGTCCCCCCTGCCTGTCCCTTACAGTGCCCTACTCAAGTTCCAGATTTTGGACAGCCCCGGCATCAAACGGGCATGAGTTCTGGGCAAGCTGCCCTCGCACGGTCTCCGAGCCGTGCCCTGCGCACACCGGGAGTTTGCTGCGCACGTGCACGGCCAGCTGGACCTGTCGGACCTGCTGCGGTTGGCAGGTGGGCCTGGCCCACATGATTATTACTCTCGTTATTCCTCCTCAGATCCAGGTAAATACATGGTACGAGAGTCCACGGACCAAGGAGATGACGCTCAAACCAGCCACAGCAAAGGATGAAAGGAGCAGTGAGAGGTGACCTGCTCAAGAGCACGCAGCAGAACAGCAGCAACGTCTAGTGCGAGATGGAAGGGGTTTGCTGCCAAAATATAGGTGTCAGGAGCCAGCCGATATGTTAGGTTAGCCAAGACATCCACCTGGGGCTGGCACCCGGGACCCAGGACCTCCTGGAGACTGGTGGCCTTCTGGAGCAGCAGTTGGAGGCCAAGTAGGACACCTAAGTTTGCAAAACTGACTACAGGCTTATTCCAAGAGCAGTGCCTGATGCCCCAGGCCAGGCTGTCTCCCCACACAAGGATTTAACTCTCTGCAGGGGGGAAACACCTCCAGCCCACTTCCAGTTTGGAAGCAGTCACGTGGGCTGTGAGGGAAAAGGTCCAAGCCTCTCACAACAACTCCTAGGGCCGTGTGCTTTCGGAATAAATACCGTGAAGACGAGAATAGAGTAAGACATCGTACCCACTCAAAGCCAACGTCATCAACAAAACCAGTGTCGTCCTAAAAGCAACCTCCTGGCTTACATATGGACAGCCAGTGGGGGCTCTCAGTGTAGATAAACATTAACTTATTTAACTTTAACTTATTAACATTAACTTAACATTCTTATTAAGTTTGTTTTTTCATTTCACCTACATACATTTTAAATGACATTAGAAATAGAATCAAACTTATACCATAATCTGCTGAAATCCTTTGCACTATAGAGAAAAATTCCACAAATCACACGATGACAGCATTTTAAAGGAAATTCAAACTGCTGGAATGGTAGAAGCCACAGACCACAACCAGAACATGTTGAAAAGCTCAACAAGCTTTTGATGAAAATAACTTTTACTGCAAGTATGGAAAAAACATCCAGAATTGTTCGTTCTGATTTATTCAATCAGTTTGGTTGAGGAACTTTATCATTCAGGTGTTAATTAATTATTTAAAAAGCGGGAAAGTTTGTTTTCCTCTTCTAGCCATGAAAAAGTATTTTAGAATGCATTCTGCTCATAGTAAAATCTTGAAGACCCTGACCAGCATAAACACCTCATTTAACTCACCGCTTAAAAATAACCTTAAGACATCAGCTTTACACACAGAACAGACCTCTATATACTTACTTTGTTTTTCATATGTATTTGATACATTAGACAGTTTCATTTAGATTATAATTCCTTCTCATCATTTCTTTTGTGAATTCCAATTTCAATCATGATAAATTTTAAGATTCATCACCAAAGAAAACCAAGTCTGGCCAAAAAAAAAAAAAAAAGAAAAAAGCCCCAAACAGTGTTCTGCATCATTTTCTTATGTAATAAAGTCTCCACCTAAGAATCTGAATAAATGTATGATAAGTTGTATAACGGTGTAAGGAAATGTGTACAGGTATGGCCAAAACCAGAACAAATGTAGTGCAAAGGCTGCATTTAGGGCTCTGACCTACATCCTCTGGTCAACCACAGCACACCAGTTTAAGAAGCCCGAAGAATTTTGCTGTGGCTTGCTGACTGGCCACCGCTCCCGGAGCAAAACCGGCATCATGGGACACACACCTCCATTTCGGGAGTTCCAGAGAGGAGTTTGTTACATCAGCTTAAGCCATCGACACAGGTCAGTCTGCCCCCCAGTAAATGAGCTAATGGGCTGGAGAACTGGAAGTGCGGTTCATCCTGTCCCACAAGAATAAAAGATGGGGAACTGGGGATGGTAGTATCTTAAACTGGATTCACCAGAACACATTAGCCGGAAAATCTGACTGCAAACAGTCCCAACAGTGTGAACCAGGGTTTCTGCAAGGAAAGAACTACAACCTAGATCAATCCGAGGCAGGACTGGGATTCACAACATGAACACCTTGATTTAAAGCATGATAATGTCAGTGATCTTAATCAGTCACATATATACCAGCCCACCACGCTCAAGCCAAAGCTGCCCTTCTCTTCCTGTGTGTGGTGCAGAAAAAGGCACAGCGATATGGCAAAGGCAGATAAGGAATCTCCACCCATATTGCCCTGACGCCCCGTACCTGCGGAGCAGGCGGGAGATGGAGGGATCTCCAGTTAGCCGGTTTTCCCTGGGCAGGAAGAGTCGGCAGAGGTTAGACGCAACCCCCAGCCCACCCCAGCGTTGTCGGGACTCACCAGCCCTCCTTCACCCTGCCCCACCAGGTACCCCCATGCTGCCAGCGGCTCCTGCCCCTGCTCTCAGCCACAAGCACGGACCTTGCAGGGAAGGCCCTGTCCTCCAGCAGCGATGCCCACTGCACGCTCGGCTCCGAGCCCCAGCGCCTCTCCCAGAGACGCATTTCCCTATTCTGCAGCACCATCTTGCAGCAAGCGGGAGGAAAGCACCTTTCGCAGACAGCAGCAGGGAGAAGTGGACCTGAAGGACACAGCAGTCTGGGCTGCAGTTGCAATCAGGACCAAAACAGCCAATAGATTGAAAATTTTGATTAGGGATGGCGAGTTATGGCCTCTAGCATGCCAGACAAACCCCAGCATCAGCGCTGGGGTTCAACTGAACTTGGGAATAGTGGGCAGGATTCGGTATTTTGTTGTTAAACTCTTCTGCCCTCAGAGCCCCTTTTCTGCCTACCTCCCTTGCTGGTGGCTGCTTTTCACCCTTCTGAAACCAAGATATCTGCTAAATTCCCTGCTTGAACCTCCCCGTGAGCGTTGCTCCCAGCAGAGCCCTCCGGCACCCACCACCCTGCCCCGTACCAGCGCAGCCACATCCATGGCGGGAAGGAAACAAGCGTGACTCGTCCCCACAAAGGCAGCATCAGGAGTCTAATATGCCCCCACAACCTCTAAAATGTTGTTCCCTATTCCCACGCTCTCTCCCACGCAGTATGAGAGCATCAGGGAGAGCAAAGGGTGTGACTGAAACCATAACAGCGACAGCAAAACGGCCCTTTACACTCTTTTGCCTCCCACTGCTTAGGTAACATCAGACACAATGAGACTGGGGAGAGGACATAGAGCGTGTGGAGGTGTTTGCTTCAGATTTTCAATTTTTTTGATGACACTCTTAGGTCTCCTGACTTCTGGACTCCTGTCAGTATCTAGATTTCTCAGATAACTCTGAGAATAACAGCAGAGGAGGTGCAAGTACTTCAAACAGGAAGAATATTAATTTAGAACCACCAAAAAAATGGCCAATGGGATCTGAAACAGTGGAAACTTGATACTAACTTTAAGTAAGATTTAAGTTATTATTTCACAAGCCTTTTTAATAAAAGAAATTCAAATTTAAGGCGGCTATTTTCAGTAAAGTTACACTCGGACCATTTGTGTCATTAATTCTGAAGCTAGTTGCATTTTTTAATGAGAAAAATAATCCAAACAAGACCAAAATTACCTATCACCAAGACATCAGATTTTTTCATTCTCCAGTAAGAGAAAAGCGGAGTGGCGTGCAGCTGGGAAACAGGGCAAAGCTCGTCCTCCTGCACGCTGCAGGGTGCATTTTCCCCTTTGTGTCAGTCAGTGTGAGTGCACATAAAAACTTATTTCCATTAAAGAAAAACCCTGAGATCTTAACCAGAGGAGGGCTGAGAACAGCCACCACATTGTGTGTTGACTCTCGAAGGCGAAGCTTCGCCTCCTTTTGGCAACACCAGCTTTTCCCACAAAGCCACGGCTCGGATTTGTACGCAGCAGTGGGAAAGGAATATAAACTCTTTCTACACTCAGTGGGTTGTACAGGCCACAGATTACGGTCGGGATTACCAAATTTAAGTACATTTTCTCAAATTACTGGGTTTTTTTTGTTGTTCCTGTGCCTTTTTTATTCACAGACTCTCTTATGCTCTGAATTCTGCCTGTCCCGGCTGTAGCTGGGAGCGCAGCTCCCGAATTTGCTTCAGTCTTTCCCGATATCCGCACTCCTCACCCTCCCCTCCCTGCAGTACCTTTCCGTTTTCACTTGAAGGCAACCTTGCGCCGCACATGGCTATAAAAAGAACCGGGCTGGGAAAGCACCGCCGCTGCTTCACCCACCAGATACCCCACCTTGCAGGTGGAAAGAGGCTGAGCTCCAGGCGCAGAGGAGAAGCAGCTTAATTGTCCCTCTAAGGTTTGATTCATCAACGTTTGCGCGCTGCTGACTTTTTGTTAACCTCCTCTAAATGTGAATTCGCTGCTCTCCGATCACAGTCTTGTGAAGTGCAGGAAAGAGATGATCTGCAGCTGCGTGGGGAGCACGCGTGTCCCTGGGCGATGCCTCAGCGCTCACCACCTATTTTCACCCTTCTCTTCACCAAAAGCATCAACAGTGACCAAAATTAATGGCAGGGACAGAGCGGGAGCTCAATTTTGAGCTGGGGCTGAACAAGCTGGAAAGCGTGTAGATAAGAGTGATATTTCCTAACCAGCTGTCCCCGAGGAATTTTATCCTTGGATACTCGGGGAGCCGGTTATCTCAGCCATTAGGGAACTTGTGAGGGACAGGTGAGATACCAGCAGACGGGCAAAGGGCAAAGGTAGCGCCTGTCTTCAAAAGCAGGGAACAAGAGGAACCAGGCAACTATAGACCTATCTGCTTAACTGTGATGCCAGGAAAAATACTGGGAGAAACCAGTACCTGGAGTTTTTTTACCCAAGATGAACAGCAGGACCCATGAACTGGTCAGTAGGGAGCGGTACAACATGGTAATGGGTTTTATGCAGAGAAGAAGAATACAAGGAGAGGCAAGATAGAAAAATTTAAGAGCCCAGGGTTTTAAACATGTCTTTTCCATTCATTTCAGGAAACAGACACATTGATAAATTATATACATCCACCTCTTGACACTACTTTGGAAAGGACAACCAATAACATTACTGTGCATTAAGCTGCATTTATGAAACCACTCTTCAAAGCAGAACAGTATTTAACATTTTCTTCTGTTCCTTCTGCTCAAAATGACCATCTGGCAACAGACTTTCTGGAATGGAGCCTTTTCTCTGGTTTCTGTTTGGGGACAATCTGTGCCAACTTCCAGCAGTTCATGTGCTTTCGGGATGCAGAATATAGTTCTCTTCTGAAACAAACGTGGGCTTGAAGTCAAATTCAGATACTGAAAAGATCTTGTGTGAAGCAAGCTGTGGGTTACAATACAGTTTTCTCCATGTACAGGCAATATGTCAACGAGAAAGATTTGCATCCCTTTCCACGCAGTCTCAGGCTAAGTGGTAAATTCTGTCTATTATCGACAGTTACTTTACTTGCCCTAAACTAACCCCATCAAACTTGTCTGAAGTTTCATTCAAAACTTCAACAATTGAAACTTTCAACTTTCAGTTGAAACCGCAGGATACAAGGTCCTTCCCCAGATATAGCGGGCACAATTATAGTCAATTAACATTTCTTAAAAACAAACAAACAAACAAACAAAAAAAACCACACCAAATTCAAACTGCAAGAAGATAAGAGGTCTCAGGGGCAAAACCTCCAATTTCAGGAGGATGTGGGAGCCTGGGAAGGCAGTGTAGACTATCCCTAAAGGAAGAACAATTCTCCCTGTGCATCAGCCTGTGTTGGTTTTAGAAGCAACCTCTGAAACTTAAGAAGTAGAGTGCAGCGCGTGTGCTGAGCCATCACTGCATGCGCAGGGCCTTGGAGACACAGACAGAAAAAAAAAAAAAGTCTCATCTAATGACCTGCACCGCCTCTGTAACTATCTGGTCCCAATTCCGCCTGCAGAAAATAGTAGGAAATGAAATGAAATCTAAGACCCTGCTTGGAAACTGCAGGCCAGGTTTCTGATCTTTTTTCCAAACGTCCCAGCACACTGGTGACAGAGCTTTGAAACCCGGCCACGTCCATCTGGGGCACAGGAGCAGGTAAGGAGCTGCACAGCCAAGGCTGGGAGAGAGCACCAGCCCGAGCGGGGAACCGGGCTCTCCGGGCTCAGGGTCCTCGGGGGATTAAGCAGAGGACAAGGCATGCGGCTCCCTGGGGAACGCTGCCAGCCCCCTGTTATTTCCCAGGAAAGTCTCCAGGAAACTATCACCAAATAAACCTTTTTTCTTAAAGGTCTCATCTTTATGGGTCTAAAATTTGGGAGGATGGTTTTAGAGTATGTTCTAAATGGATTAAAAATATCTTGACTTTTACTGCTTGGAGATAAAATGTGGCTAAACAGTATTTCCAAGGAAAGAAGTTAGTGTCTAAGTAGAGGAAAAGACGGAGGCGGTCTCTTTGCCTTTGTGAACAGAACAAAATGCAAACATAAACATCAAAACCCAGGAGAAATTAATTCCTTTTTTAAATTCCTTACAGCTTTTATTTCCATTTATTAGATCTACTAAAGTAGGATGCCTGGGGAAAAACTTTAAAATCATCGAATCACGTTGCTGCTTTTCCAGCAGCCCAGAAAGCAGTCCACAATTTTCCCCGAAGCTTTTACCTGTGCTTCATCTTTCCTTTCAGGAAATTACCACCTTAGAAGCCAGCCTAAAATAAAAATTAAATGTCTGCCAATAAACCCAAAAATAATGTTGCAAAGTATTTGCATTGGTATTTTGGCGGGGGGGGGGGAGCGGTGGTGGTTAATAAAAGCTGTTACAACAAATTACAGCCCAGACCGGACCGTGCTGGTGGGCAAGTGCTGCACAAACATACACTGAAAGACGGATCGCGCTCCAAAGACCTTCTCACCGACAGCAAGGAGACGGACAGGGTCTTAGCACTGTTTTGCAGGTGAAGCAGAGTCAGATTTGGACACACACCCCCCCAAGCGAGGCATCCCCTTAGCTGGTACAATTCGGAAGGCTCTAAGTTCGGGAGAGGCACTAGGAGCACCACCCTGGAGGTGCACCACAGAAAACCAGCCCTATTGCCTAAACCAGAGCTCTCCACGGGCTGTCAGTAGAGAGCCTGGGCCAAGCCTGCAGAAGACCGAGGACCAGAACTAGGTATTCTGAGAGACATTCCAGGGTTTAAAATATAAGCCGAGCTTTCCTTGTAATGACAGAGAGGAAAACTTCATGTCATTTTCAGCAGCCCTGTAGGGTTGTTTGCAGTGGCTCTCGATACGTGGTGAGCTGACACCTACACCTTGCGTGGCCTCCTGTTTGCCGCGGGTCTGTCAGGGCTTTGTATTTTTTAGCAGCCAACGGAGCAAGCTGCGTTCAGCGAATCGGTGCGTTTCCCAGCGCAGGGGCATTATGCTATGAGAATATAGTAGCTCTGTTGAGATAACAACAGCATCAGAAGCATCAGGCTCTCAAATATGGGACAGTCACTCAATCTACCCCAGCTAAAGTCACTGGCAAAGTGCAACAAGTATACAGTCTCCTGACCAACTCACCTTCAAAGGGCTGTATATTTTCATGGTGAATCTTTCCCCCTGATTTCCCTTTTTCCTTCTGGAAAAGTCATTAAAGTTTTAAATATCTCCATTCACACACGACCCACCTAAATTCCCGCACACCTATATTCCTGCACGTGTATGTGTGCCTGGCTCCTAGACCCAGCCGTGGAGGAAATAAGGCGCTGAGCTGGCTTTTTGACCACTTCTCAAATGCTTGCTGCTGCCTATGGTTGCGGACACGACTGCCTCCTGCCAAATAGTAAATAAAGGCTACTCCCCACTCCGAAATTAATAGCAGCTTGTTTTGCCTCCCTGCCAGACAGGCTGTAATCTAATCCCACGCCCTGTGGCTTTGCCCAGCAACCGCTCTTTCCCTTCTACTGTCACATTGCATCAGGGATTCCTCGGCACCCACCACAGGTACATCGGGCTGGGGCTCGCTCTGCAGCACGTCCTGAGGCAGCCTTCCTCACGCACGTCGACGGAGGCCAAAATAAGACGAGGATGCGTGCTAGGGGTGTTGCATCACACACATTAACACAGGTTCACCCAACTGTGAAGCCAAGGGATGTTATTTGTCAGGAAACCTTCATACACAGCGTTCGTGTCTCCCAAGCGAGCAATAGCTCCAGCCCAGTGGTGGCTGTTCAACAGGAGCACATGGGTATTTGGCTGCTCACAGCCTACAGACCTCTCTGCTGTGGGTGCTCGCTTCTTATAGGGGACTCCTGCTCATAAAAATCACAGCTATTTTTAACATATACCAAAGCCAAACGGTAGAGGTAAGGAACAACAGCAAGGCATTCGTATCAAGCAGGTAGGGAAAGACGGACTGAATACGATGTTTCAAGCTGAAAATAAAGGAAATAAAGCAGATAGGGGAGAGCAGCAAGAAGGGATGGACCCAGAGCTTGAGGAAAAGTTAGCTAGCCGTGCTAATTTGGTTGAATTTGCTTGGGAGAAGACAACTAACACAATTAGCTTATCCAGCCGACAAGCTAGAAGGGAGTCCTGGACGATCATCCAGGAGGTGTAGGCCAGTGCATGTGTGTGGGTGTCCCTGACGTCACATGGACAGCATCACTTCTCCAGGAGATGTTAGAAGCAGCCAAGTCGGATGGCAAGCAACCAGCCTGGGGTTGCCAAGTGTCCAGAGCAAGATCTGCTGCAGGCTTTGCTCTCAGATAAGCAGGTACACTCATATCTAGATGCCTCCTAGACTTGGACATACGGGCACAGGGGCATGAGGGGCTCACCAGTGCCAAGGTCGGCTCCTCAAAGTGGTTTGACAGAGGAGCAGGGCAGGCACAGATAGAGGCTACTCCTCTCGGGACTTTCACAGTCCTATCATTTCCTGGGAGGTTGTATACATGCACAAAAAGAAAACAAAAAGCAGTACCTGTTCCCCTGACTCACCCTAAACCTGCCTGCAGGGAATACGCTCCAAGCACTGGTGCCCTTCATAGAAACCAGTTCACCAACCCTTCCTCTGACATCCTGACCCCGAACAGCCCCATCTCTCTGTGGATCTTACCCAGCACTAACATTTTGCCCTTCTGCTCAGACCACCTCTCTGATTAGCTCTGTTCTGACATCACTGATGACCTTTTGGATCTACTCAATCCAAAGCAGTGTGCTGGAGAAGCCAAATAAGGGAAACTAATGAACCTCCCTTCCTTGGAGAACCTGCTCAGGATGTACTTCACCTGATTAAAACAGGGCGAGTCCCAGTTCCATGGACACGGACACAGATAACAGAGCTCATTACCTGCTGAAATCAGGCAGGAGCACAAGATGCTGCTCTGCATTGAAAGAGGAGAGAAGCTCTGAATTTGCTCCGTAGACAGCTGTCAGCTCCTTGGACCCGACAGCTGTGCTTTGGCCACAGCCAGACTACAATCTACCGGCCGTGTCAAATGTCCCATTTCCCCAAGCCTGCAGAGCTCAGAGAAAAGAGGATCCAGACAGTGCTTTATCTTGGTGACAACTTTCTTTTCTGAAATCAGTTGGGAACAACGTGTTCAGCTATTGCCAAAAAAGATCACCAACAGCTATTGGCATCATCAGCCCTCGGTTACGTGGTTTCCCAAGTGGCACAAGGGATGACAGATTCATATTCATTCCAGTCAGCAAATGGATTATAAATACTCCCCCAGCCAGTTGCCACCTGATAGGACTGTCCTTGAGTCCTCCAACTGTGGAAGAGAGTTGTCAACTCTAAATTTACCCACCAGCATGTATTGTATAAAACATACTACTCTGTGGTCCTTGGTAGACACTTGTGCTGTAGCCCAGCATGGATTAGACCAGAAACTGCTAGTTCCATCAGCCAGACAGACATCTCACTAGCGCTTATCTCAAGACTTCGATGGCAGAAAGGAGAGAGGGATGGGTTTGACAGGATGCGTTGGTGTATCGGTCATACAATTGACACAGAAGTCCCATCACGTCTGAGTTAATAAAGTGATCAAAAGCCAGGCCCACCTGACACCTTTCTGATGAGGTAACAGCTTCTCTTCCCAATGATAGCATTTCCCATCAGAAAAATGTACCACCACGACTGACATAAGTAAACCCACTCCAAAGACGGGGTGTCCAAAACCAGACAGAGCTGATACTCTCTTGGTCTGCTTTGTATTCCCTGCAAAAAGCGGTAGGCAGGATGCTAAAAGTTTGTACCAATGGACTATTCACTTGAAGAAGCATAATTACACAGATTTAACTTTTACAAAACAGAAAGTAAACAGAAAGCAAGTGAGGGGCTCCACATTTTTCTAGCTTTAGAACGGCCCGAGTGTCTGCAAATTGGGCAGATGCACGTGCCAGCAGCACCTGTCTGTGGTAGATTTCCTCACGCCAAAAAAAGGGTCTGCCTGCATGGGAGGACAGTTTGCAAACGATTAGTCCAGGGCACTTATCTAAAGTAAGCCCCCCCTTTTTTTTTTTTTTGTCATGTTGCTTGTTCATGCACAAAAGCTTTCCAAGCTCATCAGCTGGAGACAGCATCTCATCCCTGTTGCTCGATGGCCACAGATAAAATCTGCCCTCAGTTAGACAAAGACACGGGAGTTACGTGGCTCTTGGGGGCTGCATGACATTTTGCTCCGCTTCGGGCTTTTTCTGATTTCATGCCCCAGGTTATTCTCTGGTGGCGCTCTTCAGCGCTCCCGAGGACACCCAGCCTCTCAGGCAGCCCCAGGAGCCTTCTGCTCACCACCTGCACCCACAGCCTGGGTACGCCTCTTCCCCCAAACCCTGCGTGCCCCGGGGGCTCCCAGGCAGGGCTGCAGGTCCCACAGGATGGCACTCGGCCACAGAGTGAGGGAACCCCAGAAGCCCAACAACCCAGTGCCTGCTTCTGGACAGCGAAGGCTCTCCTGCCTAATGGAGACTTTCCCCATATTTCCATAATTTTCACCTACTGAGCACTTTTTAGCAGTTGAGCCAAAATGGTACCTGCCCGCTTTCTGGAAAACCTCGGGGGAGAGCAAGGCTGGAAAATGACACACTGCAAAAATCCCGGCGATCTTTGCTTTGAGAAACCGTAGCACAACTCTGCGTTCGGGAAAAGATTTGACTCTGTGCCTTTGTACCAGGAACAGGCATTTTTGTCACCGACACGAGAATGGCCCTAAACGTAGCCAAGTTATACACCCTGCTAAAAGCAGTTTCTCTGTGCTTTTTACATACTTGAAAGATTGTAGCACCTTTAAACATCAAAAATACTTTTAACTCACATTGTAGCTATCTCACATGGGGTACCCCAAATCAATGGCTGCTTTTAACCTCAAAATCTGTACCTTAAATTCTTTAGGCAGTAGGGGTAAAGCTCTTGGATTATTTCCTCCCCACATATGGGACAGACAAAGGTGGAACCACTCGTACCTTCAAAGCACTCGGACACCCCTAAAATGAAAGAGGAGCTGAAAAGCTCTGTCTCTGTGGTTTAGCAGCTTGCTGTGGAACAAGGCCTGGAGCTCAACAGGACAGATAAAACTAAATATTGAATGGCTGCTTGTGGCGTGAGCACTGTGCATCCCGTGCGCTTTGTGAGATGGAGGCTTTAGGAAAAAAGCAAAGATGAAATAAAACCGAAAGCCCGACGGGGAATGTACACAACAGAGAGTCACATCCTGAGTGCTGAGTGCCTGACTGTGCAGCTCACACACCGTCCCTTTTGCCTCATTTTTGCTCACGTGCAATACAGAAAAAAAGCAGTTCAGAGCGACTCCAGTGATACACCAGGCTTATTCAACATGCAGATTTACTCCAGGGCTGCTGGAGCTTATCAGAAAAAAGTACACAAAGCCAACATCATTTACTCACATCAAAATGTAGAGTAGAAATCTGTATTACAGGACATTTTATCGTACTGGAACTTTAATCCAGCAAATGCTAACGAGTCATTCAAATAAATGTGGTGGGAATGAGAACAGGAGAGAGAATCAACCAAGCAAATGGATCTATTCTATTTCTGTTAGATCTCCACCACGGAGTGACACCAGCAGTGAAGAGTCCATTGCCTCCTCCGGCACAACACCTGAAGCCTCAGCACTGACACAGCCAAGGATGAGTCTAGCAGAGGTTTCACGTCCCTGATGAAATTTAAGTTCCCAAGACAGGAGATACATAGTCATTTTTCCGATCCGTTCCACAACCTTAAGTACAGACCGCTGCCTGAATGTGAACTACTGGATCAGGTTCATATTTTGTAAATATTATTGTTATTTTATGAACTTCGGCATCAATGGGAGCAAAGCAAGAGAGACTGGAATATGACACAATGGTTTTGAGCTTGGCTGTTATTTGTCCATTTTTTAAAAAGTGGGGAGGGAGAAGGAAGAGGATAGTTTAGAATTGTGGTTAAACACATTTTTTCTCTAGAGGCATTTAGGGTTTTGCCTTTGCTTTGTTTATTCTTCTTTGGGACTAAGTAAAGTCATATTTTTAAACATAGGACATCCCCCCTTTCCTTTTTAAATACTGAAATTCTAAGAGTCACCCTAGACAGGGCTCAGGCTGCTCTGACTGCTTGGAGCCAAATGCATCTTTCAGAGTGTTTTCTTGTGGCGTAAGAAAGTATTTATTTTTTCAATCATTCCACTTGGATGTACCTTTGTTCACTTTCCAGGAGACGTTCAGTTTCATGACTTCTTTCTTTTAAATCACAATATGTAATACTGAGTTCCTACTTTGTGCATCAGTTCCGTTATGATACTCCAAGCACATCAGTGATCCTTGTAATTCAGATATTTAAAATTTGACCAGCACTTTAGGATCTTACTGAGTCAGCGCTTACATATTTCTCTTTTGGGGGTTTACTGTCTTTTTACTTTTCTTAAAAGTGGATGCATAATCCAGCTCTGATACACACAAAACTTTTTACCAAAGCATGTTTTGACAGCACGAGCCCTGGCTGAAAGCTCGGATGTACACATCCTCTTCAGGGTGGACTCTGCCAAACAGGAGGGCTGGAAGCCATAGGGCAGCTAATCCTGAACTACACGTTTGGGGGTAGTAGGGGAAACAACTTCTGCTGGACACAGTGAAGGGAAAAAGCCTCAGAAAATACTTTGGGACGACAGAGATTTCCACCTCCCTGGGCTGGCTGTGCCTAAGATGTGTTTCCAAACCCGAGGAGCCGCAGTGAGGATCGTGGGGGTTTTGGCCCCCCTGTGCAGACACAGTGTCGAGTATCTCTCAGCTGGAGCTGGAGGTCGGGAGTGCATCGCCCAAGCGAGTGCCCCGGGCACAGAGAGGCTGCGCTGGGGCGGCCGGAGGGTTGGAGTGGAGAAGGCATTTGGGAAGAAGCAATGCAGAGCCTGACAGCTCGGAGACGGCCAGATGTTTTCATCATTATGGAAAAAATCTGTTGGTGCCTCTTTGCCCAGAGAAATGCTGGAGGAGGAAATATCCTCTTGAGCTCTGATCAGGGCTGCATATTAGAGATGCAATGGGCCAGGGTCAAAAAACAACAGAAATGGGAGGAAGGGAATTTTTCTGACTCTGGCTCTAACCTAATGTGAAAGTGCCCCAAAACACTGCGTTGCCTCCTCAGGGATCTTTTCCCAAATCACTGCCTCAGAGAACCGGAGAGACGGGGCCTGAAAGATGGGCCCAAGTGATGTTTCTCCAGCACACACCCCACTCCAGCACTCCCTCATCCCTCCAGCTGCAGCAGGTGCTGCCCTGGGGACATATCACCCTGGAGCTGCATAGCTCTGGGGACACACAGCCCTGGGGTCGCACAGAGACTGAGCACAGCATTAATGCAGCCAGGGGCTGGGGACCCCTATCCCGGGCTTACAAAATGAGCATTGAAGAAAGCCGGCTGCTCCCTGGCCCCCGACACCCCTGTCCACCCCAAGCCCCGGGCTTAGTGCTATAACCAAGACCAGGAGACCCCTAAGAGCGAGACCCAGGGCCAGGTTTTTCAGCCACATGGGGTAACAGGTTCCAAGTTTTCCTTTCTCTCCCCGTATTCCCTGTAGGCTCCGGTGCTCCTCTCAGCCCCAAGCATCTCTACAGGTTGCAGGACACCAGGATACGGCCAGCCCCTTCCCTGGGGCTCCCCCGGGCAGCTCCTCGGGATTCATCCCTCTCCACGGATCCCCCCCCTTCCCAAAAGCAGCGCGGCTTCGTCCCCCGCCGGCTCCTCTCACTAATTTTAGCTTTCAGGCACGAAAGATACGGTGCAATTAAAACCCAAAAGTAACCCCTAAGGACCGCCCGGGAGAATAGCGTGCAAAACCGTAAGAAAACGCCAACAGCCAAACCCAAACCCCTCCAATTTCTGTAAGAAATTAACCCTGTCCGCGAAATAAAAGGGCGCTTAACGTTTCATGCATTTCACTTGTTTTGGTTTTTTTTTTTTTTTTTTCTTGTTCTTTAATTGACAAATAGAAAAGGCGGGCGGCGTCCGGGCTTGGGAGCAGGCGGCAAATCGCGCAGACCTGGCAGGGAGGAAGGCAGGCACCGAGGCACCGCGGGGAACTCTCCCTCCCTCCCTTTCTTCTTTTTAAAGTATTGCCGGGGCTCGAAGAAAAAAAAAAAAAAAAAAAAAAAAGGCTGCCGTTTAAATGGTGTTTTTTCCCTCCACCACTGAAAACCAGGCTGATAATTAACGCAGGAATTGAGAAAAAAAAATGCAGACCTGGTTTTATTTATGCGACTTTCCTTTGCAATTTAAAAAGGGACTTGTGAAGATATCCGAAACTTGGAAAATTTACACAAACACAAATAAAAAAAGAAAAGAAAAAAAAAGTAAAAATCTAGAAGAACTTTTACAAGATTTTCGTTTATTTCCACCTTTGTCTTCTTCACACACACTTGAAATATATCCTATTTTATGTTCGGTGAATTGCATCAGGCTGATGAAAACACTTTCCCGCGCCTATATTTGCCAGTTTCTCTCTCTCGTATATTTTATTTTTGCACGGATTTCTTCCCAACCGTTTTTCTCTGCGCAAAACAAAGCCGCGGCACCACTCGAAGTTTTAGTTTTACGAAGAGGATGCAGAAACGGGACCCTTCGGAGAAACAAACCCCTTCCCCGCCAGACCGCCACAAAAACGAACAACGGATAATTTCCCCTTTGCGGGAAAAACAGTGGCTCAGAGGCCTGATCCTGCTCCCGGGGATGAACAGTCTGGGAGCCCCGGGGAGGTTCGAGGGGGGGGGGTGGCAGTGTCCCGGCCGCCCCCCGGCTCCGGCCCGGCCGGGCTGCGCGGAGCCCGTTCTCCCGGCGCCTCCGTTTGCAGAATTCAGGGGCGGGAAAGGAGGAACCGGTTGCGCCAAATCCGCGCGTCTCGGGGCAAAAATGAAAGCAGGTCCGAGCGCCCCGGGGTAGGGGGAATGTTGCCCTTCTTTTTGTTTGTTTTTGTTTGTTCGGTTTGGGGTGGTTTTTTGTTGTTGGTTTGTTTGTTTGTTTTGGGTTGTTCTTTTTTTTTTCGGGGGGTGGGGGGGGGTGTTGTACTTTTTAAAATTTATTTATTATTGCCTGGAAAATGGCCGGCACTCCTGCCAGGAGCGGCAGCTCCCCCGGGGGCGGGTAGGGGATTTTGCAGGACTGGGGTGAGACTCGTCCCGTCCCGCCCGTGCCTCCCCCGGGGTGACCCAACTGCACCGCGGCAAGTGCGGGAAAAAGAAACGGGGCCGTCTCGGGAAGCCGCCTTCCCGGTGCAGGGGGACAGGGAGGAAGGACACAGCCACCCACCCCGCAAAGGGCCCGCGGGGGCGGAGGGGGCAGCTCGGCGGGGACAGGGACACACCACCCCCCACCGGCTTGCCCTTAGGGCAGCCGATTTCATGCCTCTCCGGTTGTGGGTCACAAGCTGGGCCCTCGCCGGAGCAGAGGGGACATCGCCGGGAGACGGCGGCGCAGAGGTGGGGGTCAGGGCTCTGTAACTCTACTCGCCCGGGTTCGTCCTCCCACCCGTCTCGGCAGAGCTGATCCCCTCGGGAAGGGGTTCTCCCGGAGGCTCCGAACTGGGTCCCGCCGCAGGGAGCTCCCGGGGAACACGCAGCCCCCCCCGGCGAGGCTGACAGCCGACACCCCCGGGCAGGGCGGCGGCTGGGAACGCTGCCGGTCCCTCATCTCCGCGGCGGGGAGGGTGGGATAACTTTTAAGACAAATAAAACCCAAACACCGCTTCATGTTAAATGCGGCTCTCCCCGACCTGAGCCTCCAGGCTGCTCCCCCCCCGGCCAAGGGCAGACCCGGATCCCGGGAGGTGGAGGGGTGGGAGCAGAGCCCCGCTGCCCCGGCGCGGCCCACCCCCCCCTCCACGGGTTCCCGGGGAGCGCAAAGCGCGCACGGTGACATCGCAAGACGGATCGGATTTGCACGGCCAGCAGGAAGTATCCGAGAAGTCAGACCTTTATCTCCTCTGCAAAACATCGTGCGGACAGACAAGCTACAAACGCCCTGAGATCCCCGCGGCGGTTTGAGGCTTCCCAGCCAAGCGCTGCTCCCATTCCCCCTGGAGCCAGTGGGAAGCTTTTTGCCCAGGGGAGGTAGATCGGGCCAAAGCTCCGAGGAAGAGAGCAGGGCAGCCCCGCCGCCTTTAGAGCTTTGTCCTCCCAAACAGCCCACGCCTCATAGTGCCTGAAAGGTATTTCGTTTTTAAACCAGTTTTCGTGCCCATCACTAGGCACCGGTGCGTCCTGGCTACTGGACGCGTGTGCCAAACCGTTGTTGCACTTACTAAACGTGGAAGTCTCTTCGGTCTTTTAATTTTCCCGTCCCTAAAGTAATCGTATTGCTTCTGCCCTGTGTGCGTTCCCCTTGGAAACACAACGAACAAGCGCTTTTGTAATTAACGGGCCGCGTCAAAAAGCTTTTCCTCGAGCGCAGGAAAGCGGCGGGTCCCGGAGCGCCTTAATAACGCGACCGCTGGAGTAACGCCCGGGTGCTGGGAGAGGGGCAGGGGGAAGGACGACCAAATCCCAGATCGCTCCCTCTTCACCAGCGAACCCAGCACAGTTACAGGAAGAAAAAGGTAAAATTAAAGCTTGTGGTTTATCTGCCGGGTTCCCAGCTTTCGCTTCGGCCGAGGGGAAACCCACCTCCAGCGCCCGACGTGCAAGAGCCAGCTTAATTGTCACATTCCAGGCACGGAGCCCAGGGCAGGAGGGGAAAATCCACGGTGGCATTTGCTATCCAAGTCCCCCCTGCCCAGGCTACCCCTCCCGAGTCACCGACGGAGGCGGAGAGCGACGACCGAGCTATCTCCCGGTCGCGCCTCCTGCAGCCGGCCCGAAAAGCGGGACATGGCGGGGGGCGACGGCGACATCAAAACCGAAACGACACGGGAGAGTTTTATTCCGGGCTTTGCATAATTTGTCCTGAAATAAAGGGAAGGCACTTAGGTGCTTTTCGGCTGCTGCATTCGCGGGCCGTGCCCTGGCACCAGCCCGCCCGGCTGCCATCAGCGCTCTCCCGCCGGCTGGCACGGAGGGAAGGGGCCCGATGCCCTCCTAAGTGCACGGCAAGGCTGAGCTGGGATCCGGCAGCGGCGGGGAGGAGCCCCGGAGGCCCAGCACCGGCGGCGGGGATGGCAGCGGAGCGGCCGCCTCGCACCTGCCCCGCCGGCGGATAGCGGGGCTCTCCCGGAGGAGCCCCCCCCCCCTCCCCGGTTCACAGCGCCGCAGTCCCGACCACCGGGCAGAGGGGAGGCCTCTCGCCAAGGTCCCCTTCACGTCAAGGTCAAAACTCATTTTCTTGCGCAAATCCCGAGGAGGAGGAGGCCAGGGCCGCGGAACGGGGCTACTCTCCCCGGCGCTAGGGGCAGAGCGGGCAGGCCGGGAAAGGCGGGCTCGGTTAGAGCTTGAAAGAACCGGAGAAAAAAAAGAGGGGAGCAGGGGCGGAAAGGGTGGAGAAAAAAGACGAAAAGAAAAGAAAAGAAAAGAAAAGGAAAGGAAAGGAAAGGAAAGGAAAGGAAAGGAAAGGAAAGGAAAGGAAAGGAAAGGAAAGGAAAGGAAAGGAAAGGAAAGGAAAGGAAGAGGAAAAGGAAAGGAAAGGAAAGGAAAGGAAAGGAAAGGAAAGGAAAAGGAAAGGAAAGGAAAGGAAAGGAAAGGAAAGGAAAGGAAAGGAAAAGAAAAGAAAAGAAAAGAAAAGAAAAGAAAAGAAAAGAAAAGAAAAGAAAAGCAAAGCAGGGAAAGAAAAGCAAAGCAGGGAAAGCAAAGCAGGGAAAGAAAAGCAGGGAAAGCAAAGCAGGGAAAGAAAAGCAGGGAAAGAAAAGCAGGGAAAGAAAAGCAGGGAAAGAAAAGCAGGGAAAGAAAAGCAGGGAAAGAAAAGCAGGGAAAGAAAAGCAGGGAAAGAAAAGCAGGGAAAGAAAAGCAGGGAAAGAAAAGCAGGGAAAGAAAAAGAAAAAAAAGGTAGCAAGAAAAGGAGGAGGATTTAGCTGCAGCAGAGTGGAGCGCCTGGACAGCTCCAGAGCCGATTTCCCCTGCAGAAATCCAGGGAGGTGAAAGCAAACCCTTCCCCGGGCCCAGCCGCCTCCCGCAGCGCCCCTCGGGACCCCCGGTGGGACCCCGCCACGGCGGACACGCACAGCAGCCCAGCTATCACGCCGGAAGGATTTATTCAACCAGAGCTCGTCGTTTTGTAGCATCCCTTTCCGATCATTTGAAAGAAGTAACTGGCCAAAAGACCCTGGGGAGCCCTCGGGGACCCGCAGAGATCCCGAGGTCCCGGCGGCTCCCGCCGCCCACGATGGGAACCGGGAGATTGGCACAAGTTCTCGCAAGGAAACCCTAATAGGCTATTTCTGGACTACTGGCTCTTAACAAATCTATAGCACCTGAAGTGTTAGCACTCAATTAGTGACAAGGTTTCAAACCCTGGCGTTTACTAGTGAGGTATAAACAGAGTTCTCGGGAGATAGCCGGGAATTAGAGCGGGAGGGGGCCCTGGACATCTTAACCGACTGGGATTAAGAGGAAAATTTTTTTAAAAGGCCCCATCTCTCTCTCGCTAAGCAGTCCGAGGTGTCGAAAGCTCAGAGGGAGAGAGGATGTGCTCTCCGGAGCTAATTGCAGGGTTGGGGGGGGGGGGGGGAGGGCTGGAGGGGGTGTTTATTTGTTTGTTTGTTTTCAGCAAGAAAAGTTTTTGTTTTTAAACGAATCGCAGTTAGCAATCCCGGAGAGAAGCAACGAGCGAGTGTGGAGGACAATCCTCGCCTGCGAGGGCTTTTCCAGGCGTGGGGGCCAGGCTCGGTTCCGAGTGGGCAGCGAGAGCAACCTGCAAACCGCGGGAGAGAGCAGGGCACCCCCGCTGTCCCCTTGCAGCCAGGAAAACAGCAGCGACTTTGCTCATCCCGTCTCTCCCACGTACACCCCCGGGTCCCGAGTCGGGGGGCTGGAGAAGGTGTTTCAGGGCGCCCCTCCGGGGTCCTGTCTCCCTTTACTCCTTTCTGCCTGTTATTTAAACGCGATTCTTGTTTCGCACCGACTGGCCTGCAATTAAAAACGACCCCACAGAGAGCAAAAGCGGTGTGGGAGAGCTCGGGGTGTGAGTGATGCCCCCCCTCCGCCCCTGCCCCGGGGGGTCAGCCGGGCGGGTCACCCCGGGCTGGGCAGGACGGGGACCGAGGCACAGTGCCGGAGAGCTGCAAGGAGGGTCCCGAGCAGGGTGAACTTGTCCCTTTGTCCCCTCTGTTCGGTCGCCATGGGCCGAGACACCGTTTGCAATCAGAGCCTGGCTTCAGCGGGCTGCTGGAGAGCACCGGGAAAGGAGGAAAAGGGGGGGGGGGAATGGGTGCCGAGCCCCGACCCGGAAAGTCCGTGAGCTGCTGTATGTCAGTAACTTACTCATCAATCAGCCGGACACAGAGCAGACCTGGCCTCTCTTTGCGGAGTGTTTGCTTTTTCACCAATTATTGCGGCCCTGCAGCTCTTTTTGTTGATACAGTAGTTCTAAAAAGTGCTAATGTTCATTTATCAGGGGGCCGAGCCCGGGACTCCCACTAGTTGTGATTCTTCCAAAAATATAAACACGAAGAGAAGGGCTAAGGCTAAAGCCCCCATTTGTTACTAAACTGCAGTATTAAAAGTGATGCATTGTTGAAGATAAAGCGGAGATAACGCTGTCTGTCTCCAATGAATGTCTCCCCGACGCATTAATGACATTCCAAATGATAGCTCCGGCTTATCGTTCAATTAATCACTTCCACCCTCTGCAGCCGGGCCCACATCGATCGGGAGCCGCCGTGTGACTGGGGGTCTGGAGGAAACCCGTCAATCCTCAATTCACAGCAGTTCGTCGGCCGGCAGCTCTCCTCCCGGGGGCCGCAGAGCCCGTCGGCGGGGCCGCCCCGCCGGGGATGCGCTCCGGGCCCGGATCCCCACCGGCTCAGGGCCGCTTTCCCCTCCGGGTTCACCGGGCAGAGAGGGACCTCTGGGGCAGGCACTGCCTTCCGAGCTCAGGGCTCGACCTGGGAAAGGCGTTTTAGGGCCGGGATGGAGGAAGGGAGCGCCGGAGCCCGTTTCTCCTGTCCCGAGGGAGGTGGGTGGCCCCAAGACAGGCGAACCTGCAGCCGCAGGTCTGGATTTGCCGGGGGGGAGGGGGAACGGGATCACTTCGTTATTTTAGTATTTATCTAACCTATCTCCATTAGCTCGTAATAAAAAGGAGGCAAAGAGGTTAGAAAGACCACCGGGCGGTGCAGAGGGTAAGGGGTGCCGCAGACACCCGGTAAAGTCCCGCCGTAGGCCCCTCTCCCGAGCCGAGCTACCGAGGCCGCCTCCACCTTTCCCGGGCACTTCATCCCTTCTCCTGCAACCGAGGAAAATCCCCTCCGAGCTGTTTTCCAGGGAAGTCTGCAGGAAGTCAGCCGCGAAGAGCGAGACGGCCGCTTGGCCGCCGCCCCCCTCCCCTCATTAAACAGCAATATTTCAGGTCTGCCCGTACACACTAATCGCTCCAACTGTCATCGCAAGATCCGGATCTAGTTCGCGGACAAACCGCTCCCGGGACACCGGCAAACGGCTACAGCAAAAGGGCTGCGAGCGCCAGGGCGGCTGCTGCACTGCACCGGCCAGTGGGGCTCGGGGAGCGGGACGAGAGTCACAGCATCTACCGTAAAAACATCCTGAACTAAATTTCCCCGAAGGGAGCCCGAGGGTGCCGAGACACAAAATCTCGGGGGGGGGGGGAACAGCAGGAGCAGCCCAGAAAAGGCAGCTGGGGGCAGGTGCCCGCGTTTCCACGGGCCCCGGGGGGGGGTCTCCCTCTGGCTGCGGGAGGAGGAAGGATTTGCCAAATTCCCCCTGCGACCCCCGGGTCTCCCCGGGCAGGGCCCGGCCGAGGGAATCCCCAACTCACCGCATCCCCGCAGGGCTTCTCCGCTGGGCTCCCCGGGCTCTGCCTTACCTCCCCCCGCCCTCGGTCGAGCCCATGCCCGTGCCGCCCGGAGCCGGGCGGGACGCACCGAAGAAGTCGGTAGAGGAGATTTATTTATTTATTCTCCCCCCGCCTTCCCCCCCCTCAAGCCAGCAAGCGCCGTAACGCCCCTCCTCAACCTGCGACTTTGCCGCTAAGGTTTATTTTAGCGACTCCACGCGTGTTAAATTAATGAGCTCCCACTTCTGCCCCGGGGCCTGCGGGCAGCCGTGTGCCCGCCCGGGCTGCGAGGACCCGGTCGGCACCGGGGCTCGTCCCTCGCCGCAGCCCAGCAGCCGGTTCCTTTGTGTTATTCCCCTTCTCTTGCCCCCAGGCCTCCTGTATATTTTGCAACGCCTTCGACCCGCGTTTCTTGCAGACAGCGCTATTTTTTATTTTTTTGTTCTTTTGTTTGTAAGCTTCACAATCAGGCGGGGGGGGGGGGAACAACAGGCATTTCCCCCTCCAAAGTCAGGGGAGGGCTGTTGAGGGTCTCTCTCCTATCAGCTGGATTTTGCGGGCGTTGTGCTTCTTGAGAATATCTGTGTAAACCTTAAACGCGGATTTCCCCTTGAACGCGCTTCACACGACACTGAACTCCCGTTTTCTAGTTCCTGCGATCGGATATTGCAGAATACTAAAAACGAAACCTCCGTTCCCTCGCTTTAAAAAAAAAAAAAATAATAAAATCAGCACATATTTGGTTGATGGTTTCCTCCCGGCCTGTTTATTTAATCTGACTGTATGATAGATGGCATCAGATAGTGGCTTTGTACACATTAGGCCATTCTGGATTTCTTTTTTTTAATGGATCAACAAACTCAGCGGGGAAAAGCTGGATAAATACACTGCCGCCCCTTTAAATGAGTGGGGATGTTTTTGAGATGTATTACTATATTAGGTGACATGGAACTTTGCATCTCTCATACCATCACTGCAATGTTGGCCAATAGAAAGCTAAAGTCACCCAAAAACTGCCTAGTCCCTCCTTCCCTTCCCTTATGGTCTGGTCCTACCTGCCTCCAGTGCACAAGTCAAGGCTACTCGCGGGAATGCTATGTGCCCCCTCCATGAGCCCACGCTCCACCACTGCTCCAGGTTGGCTGCTCCTCACCTGCTTTTCCATGACCGTGGGCTCCGGCCGCTGCCCCGCTCTCCTCCGCAATGTTTCCTAGCCCTGTGACAACGACCCCCTTCTCGGTCAAGGATATTTTGAACTTGGAACAGCATCAGAGCGGCCTGGCCTCCATGGAGCTCTCCTCGCTGTCCTCCCCGTCCTGCATGTTGGCCACCTTCAAGCAGGAGGCGTACAGCGCCGAGCCCCCGGCCCTGCCCGACCTGCGGGAGGAGCTGCCCGAGGCCCACCCGGCCAAAGCCCCCGCCGTCTTCCCCGGCTCCTACTACGTGAAAAGCTACGTGGAAATGGACTCGGCCAAGGACGCCAAGGCGGACAAGAAAGGTAAAGCCGGCGAGTAACGGCGGGGATGGCCGGGGCTCGCCGGTGGAGTTGAGAAAAGGGGAGGGCAGGGGGAAGGCGACCCCCGGCCCGGGCTGGGCGCTCGGGCTCCCTCGGGGCGGCGGGGGAAGGGGGGATGGTGCGGGGCTGCGGGCGGGAGGCACCGCGCCCGACCTCGGGGCTCGGGGGAAGAAGAGCATCTTCATCTCCTCCTGGGCCCCGCGGGACAGACCCACGGCGGGGAGCGTCCCACCGGAGCCCGGCCCGGGAGACCCCCGCGGCTCCCCCGAGCCGGGCTGGGGCCGCGGCCGCGCTGGCTGCCCCGACGGGATGGGCAAAGCTGGAGGATGATACGCGACGCCTTGAGCTTCTCCAGAAACTGAGCGACAAATTTGATTTTTAATTCGCTCGGCTGAGTGTACGCTCACGGGGTCGGGGTGGGATTCGGTACAAAGGCCACATGCGACAAATCCAGGCTCTGGCACAGGCGGTCGCAACTCAAATCAGTGCACGGAGCATCCTTGTTGTCAAACAAACAAAAAAAGGCCGACAGAAAATTGCTGAAGAGGTACTTAAAGAGCGGGGCAGGGCCGGTCCCGCTGCCGCAAGAGCGGGTCGCCGCGGCGGCCTGCGAGGCCGAGGCACAGCGAGCCGGGGAAGAGCCGGGGAAGAGCCGGGGAAGAGCCGGGGAAGAGCCGGGGAAGAGCCGGGGAAGAGCCGGGGAAGAGCCGGGGAAGAGCCGGGGCTCGCTCACGGTGCACGCGCTTTATTGAACATTGCTTTATTGTTTTGCCCACTTTTTTTCCTCCCCCTTTTTCCTTTGCCCGCTTATTTTGCTGCAGAACTGTGTTCCCTGCACAAGAGCCTGGAGCAAGAGAAAAGAGACCTAGATGATCCCGAGCGCCCCAGACAGAGGAAAAGGAGGAAACCTCGTGTCCTCTTTTCTCAAGCCCAAGTCTACGAACTGGAGCGAAGGTTCAAGCAGCAGAAATACCTCTCGGCTCCCGAGAGAGACCATCTAGCGAACGTCCTAAAGCTCACCTCCACCCAAGTGAAAATTTGGTTCCAGAATCGAAGGTATAAATGCAAAAGGCAGAGACAGGATCAGACCCTCGAAATGGTGGGCATCCCTCCCCCCCGGCGGATAGCGGTGCCGGTGCTGGTGCGCGATGGGAAGCCCTGCCTGGGGGAGTCTTCTCCCTACAGCTCGCCGTACAATGTCAGCATTAACCCCTATAGCTACAACGCTTACCCCGCGTACGCTAATTACAACAGCCCCGCCTGCAACGCCAACTACAACTGCAACTACCCCTCCATGCAGACCATGCAGCCCTCGGCGGCCGGCAACAACTTCATGAACTTCGGCGTAGGGGACTTGAATTCGGTGCAGACGCCCATCCCGCAGGGGAACGCGGGGATTTCCACGTTGCACGGGATCCGAGCCTGGTAGAGCCGCCCCCGCCCCCAGCCTGCTCCCCCCTGCGTGGACCACGGCCACCGGCGAGACCCCGGGGACCGGGGATGCGGAGACTTCGGCCGCGCCTGCGAGCCGGTCTCGGGACATTTCCAGGCTGCGGGGGGTGGGGGTTTGGGGGGTGGGGGGACGGTTCCCTGCAGCATCCCGGAGCAGTTCACGAGCGTGGCGGCCATTTCCAGCGGGGAGGGCATTTCGTGCGGTGGCTGTGCCCCGGGCCGGGCGGGCGGGGGCCGCGCAGCTCCCGACCCGTGCGCCCACCCCTCTCGCTCCCCCTTCCACCGGGGTCTTCGCCCCGGTAATTACCCTCCTTTCTCCCTACAAAGCAGTCAGTCATTTTGCTTGACTTGCTCCCAACAACAGCTAGCCCTGCAACCCTTTTTTTTTCTTTTTTTTTAAATTTTTACTCTATACTAATTATTATTATTATTGAGATCCGCATTTAATTTTTTGCACTTCCCATACGGTCCCCGCTGTCCTGCCAGTTCAGCATCTCACCAGCCCCCAGGTCTCCCCTTGCGAGGCTGCTAACGCCGGCCTCGGCTGCGCCCCGCAGGCACCCGGTACCGGGCCGGGAGCGGCTCTCGGCAGCTGGAAACCCAGGACAGATGTCCTCGGATGAAGACAGACCCCCCCACCCCGGACAAGGAATACAGACACTCCGACCTGCCAGGTCCTCGTAGGGTTATGCACTAAAACGTGAGTTAGTATTGAAATGCACTGTCCGCCCCTTGCCCCGCCGCCCGTTCGTACGTGTTTCCCTTTGCTGTACAAGCTGACGGAGATCAGCGAGTTGTCATTAAAGAGAGTGGCTTAACCTTGCGCGTCCCTGGCCTTCCTTGTGCGCCCCCCCCCCAGCACCCCCCGGCGACGGAGCCGCCCGCCCCGGGGCTCTCACTGGCCGCAGGCTGCCGCCTCCTCCGCTCCGGGAGCCTTTCCCTGCCGCCCCCCCCCGCCCCGGCTTTGCGTAGCCCTCCCGTAATTTCAGCAATTGCTCTTGTGACGCCCGCAAATGGTGCTCGTATTTTAATGTCTTTCAAAAAGCATGTAAAAGCCGCTTTTTAAGCTCACATTCCGGGCAGGACCGCTATGCACCGGCCGTGTTCCGTCCCCCGCTCCCGGCTGGGGTCGAGGCCAGCCCCGCTTCCCCCCCCTTGGTGATCCCCTCGCCCCGAGTCTCCCGGAGCGGGGGGCGAGCGGCCGGTTTCTTCCCTGCAGAGAAAAGCAATGCAAAGAGGGTACAAACAAGCCATAAACCAAAGGGATCGGGCTCTGCCGGAGGGAAACTGCCCCCAGCGCATCCGCGGGAGGTGTCCGCAGCCCCTCCGCACCCGGTCCCCATGGGGGAGAGGGGCAGAGGACTCCCCGCCTGCCCCCAAACTGCCCAAAGGCAACGAGCGGGGCTCCCCACCGCCCGGCTCCCTGCCCCTGCTCTGCCTCAGCCGCGTTCCTCTCGGCCGCTTTTACAGTAGTCGCTATCAAATGTCAATTATTGGGAGTGAGAAACAACAAACATTGTAATTCAGCGCAGTCAAAACATCCTCTGAGCGTCTGAGATTGTCCGGCCCGGTGACAAAGCGATTAGGGGAACCTGCAACCTCTCCTGCCTTGGCCATATCGGCCCCATCAGTAAATAGGGATGGAGACAGGGTGGCTGTGGCCCTGGGACACAGGATGAAAGGCTGCCGGTGAATGGAAGCTGCCTGCAGCCTCTAAACCTCCTTCCCAAGGGGACCAACCTCGCACACCCCCCGAGGTAGGATTGCACAGATAAGGAGCTCCGGCCTCCTTCCTATCTCTGCAAATGGAAGAGGAGCCCTGGGTGCTGCTCACAAAGCCCCTAATGCAGCGTAGACACCTGTCTGGGGCTCAGGGCTGAGCAAAGGGTGGCCTTCTGCTGCTCCCCAAGGACAGTCTACCTCGGGGGCACTTACCCAAGAGAGGCAGACGGACATTGGGTCTGTTACAAGATTGGGGACCACAGCCTGCTCGCCTGAAGCAGGAGACACGGGGCTGCTTGCCCCTAAGTGCACAGGAGGTGGGGCCAGCCCCACAGCTGTGCAGCCCGAGAAGAAGCCAAGGCTACTTCTCATGTGAAACCTCTAATTCTGGTATCACTGGCTGCATGATGACTTTTGCCTTCTTCCCTTCCAAACTTTGCATTGGAAGGACACACAGACTTCAGCAGATGCTAAAGAGGAAGCACATTAGCCAGAAAATACTCTGCTCTAAGAGGGCCAAGGGTGTCTACCTTCCAGAGAGACCCAGGCAAAGAGCATGGGAGGGGGCTGGAGAAAGCTGGGCTTAAACTCTGGCACTGTTGGATGCTGTGGGGGAGTCACTGTTTGGTGCCTCAATTTTCCCGATCTGTAAAATGAGCACGATGCTGCCATGCCACTCCACAATGGTGGTGTTATTGGCAGTTGGATCCTGCCATTGCAAAGCTTGGCCAGGACCAGAGCTCACAGGGAGCCCTCAGAAGACAGGACAAGTCCTGAGTTAACATAAGGGAAAGCATTAAGATTAGCTAAAACTTGAACCACTACTTTCAGAAGCTGGCCCTGAGTAGGGCCTTTTATTAAGTGGTCTACCAAGATGGATTGCTCTGAGACTCCAGGAAAAGCCACAAGAAAATGTAGCTCCACACGTCAACACAGCACCCCTCTCTGCACACTCTGAACATCCTTTCCCTTCCTCAGATCTCTTCATTTCTTCAAATCTGTTTATTTTCCTCTCATAATATCTCAGAGCTACAGCTATCAGGGAATCCAACAATCCAGTGGGATTTTAGCCTCCTGTTGCTCTGCAGAGGCTGTTCTGGGCACCAGCTTTGGGTCTGATTTCCAGGACCGTGCTCATTCTCAGTAGGGATGGATGTACTACAGCCCCTGCCCACACCGCTGCTCACACACTCCCCTCCTCCCCACGCTTCCCCATTCCTGTGGGAACTGCATCACGAGCAGATGCATGGCAGGATAAGACAGGGGCTTGGAACAGCAGCCGGAGCCTTGGAGCCGGTTCAGAAAGCGATTTAGGCAGAGGACACAACTGCAGCTGGCTGAGGCCGAGCGCAGTGCGGCAGCCCAGCGCTGGCAGAGGCACCAGCAGCCGCAGAGTGAGGCACGGCTCAAGACCTTTCATTAGCTGGATTAAGGGGAAGTGCAAGAGAGATATACAGTAGGAATTAACCCCCAGCACACTGATTTTGGCCAAGGGGGGCTCACTGTCCTCACATGCACAGACACCCCAGTGCTACTCATCCTGGTCTTCCAGGTTGGCCTCACCTCCAGCTGCAGCTCCACAGCAAGAACAGCCTCCGCAGCCCATACAGCCAACAGGGTCAGGCAGCGGTAAAAGGTCTCCCCAGGACTTCTAAAGACACTGAGGCCATCGGCACACACCACAGCACCGTTATGTGCTGTCCTGAGTCCAATCCTCTCAAAGGCTTAGAAAAACTGAATGCATCAAACTCGACACATTTCTCTGCCTGAGCCTGAAGTGTTTCCCATCTATAGAGCAATATGAAAAACCTGTGCTTAGAAAATATTATTCCAGAGGAAAGTGCGGGCTACCAGTGTTTCCCCAGGGAACTTGAAATCAGAGATCCTCTCAGTGTTTGGGGGCATGCTAAGGGATGTAGGAAAGAGGAATAAGAGGAAATCTTATTAAGATTTCAACTTGGATTTGGATCTGTCTTCTCCTCAGCTTTTTTTTTTTTTTTTTTTTGATTACACAGCCTGGCACTGGCATTCATTTCTCTGGTTTAGACCAGCTCTTTAAGTAGAATTCAGTGCCCCAACGCCACCTGAAGGTAACAGGGCAAGTGCAGCTCAGCCTGCTTGTCTTCTGGAGACAAACTGCATATGGTAGGTTTATACAAACTATTTGGAATTCACACAATTTGTGCAGGAACAAGTTGTCAGCTGTGAGGGACTGATACCAAATCCCTCTCCTTTAGCAGTTTTGCAGGAACTGAAGTAATTGTTTTTCCCAAATAACACCCCTGCAGTTCCTAAAGTGCATCTGTGGCTGGAATTTTATTCCTTAAGCTCAAGGAGTTTTCGTATAGAAAGTTACTCTCTAGAGTCAGAAAACAAGGAGATATGGTCCTGGCAGGAATTAGCGAAATGTTTCAGTGTTCCTGAAGAAGCCCAGCAGGAAAACAGATCGACAGCCCTCTCTCCCTATCCCCCTGCTCCTAATTCATCTCACTGACAACAGTTTAGATCAATATCAGCAGTAAGTGATTCCTTGTTAATGGGGATTATTAAGAAGAATCAACACCTTTAAAATGCTACTCCACGTTGTCTCCAAAGCGAGAAAGGGATAGACTTTCAGGCTGGAGTTCGATTTTTCATTCCTGGGTGGTTAGTTATTGACTACGACACGAACTTAATGCTACATTTTGACGCAGAAAGAGAGGGAAACGGGGATTTCTCTTAACAGAAGATCAAGCACTGGCAATACATTTGTGAAAGTTAATCAATCAGGGTTTAGCAAAGTGACATGGAATAAGTTCCTCGAAAATCACTGTCGTTTTAAACCCTGCCACTCCGGGGCATCATTCAGTAAGAAAGCCCCATTTAGTGACAAGATCATCCTCGCAGCAGTGCATCAGCCACGGGCCTTTCCTAACTTCTCCCTAGTTCACTTCCACATCAAAAGGAATTCCAGTGGTGTTTTTTTTTTTCCACCTGCTTTTCTTGCCTCAAACCAGCTTGCTTTATTATTTCAGTACAAACTCCAATCCAGCCTCAATGGAGGTCTGATCCTTACTGCTTCCTCCACTTCATGGGTAATGCACTGATCCGCACAGATTTTTCCTTTGAGGTGCCAACAAGAGGTCTTTAAGGATCTCAAACTCCCCTCTTCTCACTTCCCGCTGCAGTTCGCAGAAAACAGAGTAAAAGCACCAGCTGAACTAGATTATTGCTGCTGCTTCTAGCTATGGTGAAAGTTGTACTGCTGTGCCTTAGCTAATCAGCCAGTTTTAAACTGTCTCCACCATTTCCATCATAGTACTGCACGAATTTGCCCCAGTCTGTTACTTGAAATGGCTACTGGAGCTGATTGGCGGGCTGAGTAAAAATAGGTGAATTTCTCTGTCTCTTCACAACGGAGTTACTGGAACTGCAAATCACATACAAGCCATGTCAATGGAGTCTGGATGGATATGTTAAGAGGCAGGATAACACAGAAAATAAACCATTTCCCAGAAACTGAGCAAGAGGAAAAGCTGACAGAAGCCCAGGAAGAGAGGTGAAAATTCAGAAAAGCAAAGCAGGGCATTTTTAAACCCGCTCTGTGCGCCGAGGAATTGATGCGCTGACTCCACTGAGACTATAACACGTCTGTTAAGTTATTCCTGCTTAAAATAACTTTTTTTTTTTTTTTTTTGGTGTCAACAAAGAAGCATAGGCAAATGGATAAACCACAGGTCTGTAAGTCAGGAGATCTGAGCACTTTTCCCAGCTCCATTAGAGAGGGGCATCATGTTTGCAGTTGGGTCAGCACAGGCAGACCCCGACTCCTACGCAACTGCAAGCGGGGGCTATGCAAGTGCGGGAGCTCACCAACGCAATCTGCGGAGACCACTCAATACTTGCTTAGTTTGATGTGCCAGCAAAATAAGTTGTCCAAAAGAAAAAAAAATGACTTGCAAAAAGGGGCAGAATCTCTCAGTGGCCAAAATAAAATTATTTCTTAGGGTTGGATAAAATTAATTGGTCTTGGGGAGACATCCTGGAGCTAAATTACTATTTGTGGAGATGGGTAGGCTGAAAAAGAAACAGGTATGAATGGCACTACTGTACAGTGGACAAGGTCAGGAGTTAAAAGGCTCAAATAGGAAAAGAAAAGCAAGTTTGTCAAGTATTTCAAACTCTGCAAACTGCTCTAACTACTACTTAGTAAGAAACATAACGAACAAGATTTAAAAAGCCGTTTTAGCATTTTAGTCCTAGAACCAACAAATGCTGTTGTTGAACAAATTATTAATTTCCACAGTTAAACACACCTACTCTCAGAAACATTTTGTAGGTGTTCTGCATATTGGGAATGGGATTTAGTGCACTCTGCTGCCGCAAGAATATACCATAGTTTATTTTAGCACAGCAGACATTCCCTAAACAGATTGCATTGTCCTCCAGTATAAGCTTTGAATAAGTCACAGTACTGGCTCCTAGAAATTGCTCCCAAATCCCATCTTCCTGGCCAGGATTTTTTTTTTTTTTTTTTGTACTCCTTACTATCTGTGTAAAATAAAAGCTGCTTTCAGAGCAGTCGCCGCAGTCAGTGGAGGTGCAGCCTACAGACATGTGCACAGTGCTGGCTGGCTGTCGTCAAGAGAAGCCGTTAAAAAACAGGTCATAAAAAAAAATCCAAACCTATTTCAATCAAATAAGTAAGTTTCTTATATTTTTAAGTAACAACAAATTAGAATGAAGTCCTACTGCCTGGCTTCAGCAAGTCAGTTCTAGTGGTATCAAGGAGATGATTTATGCTGTTTCAGGGAAGGAAAATATAAATCTTGGTTAACTTGAGGTTTCATGTACTGCTTTATGCATTGTGCAGTGTCAGCTGCTGCCTCCCTCTCCGCCGCATACCCACAGAGACAGGTCCAGATCCATCCCGCAATTACACACACTTCACTTTACGGACATGGTTAATCCCACTGAAGATTCTCATACCGACATGGACAGCGTACGAGGGCTCAGAGTGGAAGTAGACGGACATGCTGACACCCGGCTACATTTCTGGCATCCTCCCATGCTGAGGCTCTAGTATCCTTCTGCTATTTATTTCTGGTTACGAGGGTTAGAAGAGTTTTTATACTTGTTCTGGGTTACAGGGTATATCGGAGTTTTTCTTCCAATTACATGCGCAGAAAGCAATCCATCCCCTGTAGAGCAGTGAGTATTGCAAGAGTCCCCATCCTACAGCCACTAAACATACAAAGATGCCACGCATACAGCCATGCTCAGAATGCAGATTCCTCACTGGCATCTTTGTAGACAGCCCTTTTCAAGCAATGCCAAAAAAATTGCTTTACTTAACCCTAGTTCCGAAGACATGAAAGTGGAATTGCTGCTATAAAAAGAGACGTTCTGCCATATCTCTCAACCAACACTCACAGGCATCCAGCGTGCCCGTCTGGGACCTCAGGCTAATTTCTCCTTTTAGATGCACACACACACAAATAAAAAAAAAGAATCAGTGAGAGCTGCAGGTCATCGGCACCTCCGAGGGCGACTACATTTGTCTGGTTAGACACCGATTTAAAGGCCGCCAGTATTTCACCTTGAGAATTTAAGCCTCAATGATTTCTTACACAATGAGGCATTAGAACTGGAAACCAAATTTCCCTGTTCAGTCCTTGGCAGTAACGTTATCTATAGCAATTCATTTTTATACAGACAAAGATTATTTCCCGTGTAACAAGATGAAAGTAAATACTTGATATTTTTCTCCACCAAAAAAAAAAATAAAGTAAGAGCACATGAGAGAATCACCCCTAGTGCAGCACACAGGAACGACAGGGACAGTCGTAGTTTAATTTCCAAATATCCTCTTTGCTTTTCTTTTTTCCTAACCACATTTCCAGCCCTATTGGTCTCGATATTCTGGTTGTGAAAACACTGTGCTCTGCCCCTTTGATCAGCTAGTGAAAAGCCCTTTCATGTCTTGCTGTCTTCATTACCTTACATTTTAATTGCTGGCCTTGCATGGGACAGGCAGGTGGTACAAGGTCACAACAGGAGATGACGGATGGCTTTTGGCAGTGCGTGTCCAGATGACACACGCTGAAATCAACCTGCGCGGCAGTAACCCACCCTGCACTGGGGGATCAGCGGGGCACGCACAGCACCTGATGGCTACAGCCACCAAATACCTATTTTAGGTCCTATTAGAATAGTGAACTACACTTCTCCAGTTCTTTCAGATTAGCATTTCAAAGCAGCACACACGCAAGTGCTGCTTATCTGAGCACCACCATCCCTACAAGCTGCTGGGACCACCATTTCACACCTTGATGAAAAGATACATCCAGAAACAGGGACTTAAGTCACTTAGAAGATCAGGGGCTGTTAGAGCTGAAACCCCAACGTTTCACATCAAAGCTCCTGCACTCATGGCTGAGCCTTGGTGAAGATTTCTGAATAAAAGAATCCATTTCAGATGCCGATCTTATTTTAAATACCACAAAAATGGTTTTCCTTTTACACACCCAGAGCTTCCCTTATTTTGCCCTAGAAGGTGACTATTCAGTGCTTTGGACCCCTGGTGTACAAGAACTTCAGTTTTACCCGGATTCCGCCTATTTACACTTAGCAGATGCATACACCCATCATGACCATGATACAGAAGGTTTCTTCTCCAGTGCATTTGACTTGCTACCTTCTTGGTCATGGCAAGAGTTACACAGGGTTCGTTGCAAGGATAGCTATATTGGGTAGTAGATACCATACCGCTATTTTATCTACTCAAACAGAGAAGGGGTAAGAAATCATAAGGAGGAAGACAGTTTGGATTGTGTCATAGAATATACAAGACTAGACCATCTTACTTGTACTTTTTGGCCTTAAAAACCTTTAGATGGAGCAAATCAAATTAAATCAAAGGCTAGATGCAAATATGTTTCTAAATGTCATATAATTCAGACCCAAACTTGAGTTCAACGCCCTTTATAGCACAGAGAAGCCGTGATCTCAGTTCTGGTGACACAGGATGCACTTCTATACCACTATGCTCAACTTGTCTTGTGTAGAAAGGTGTTTTGGGGAAGATCCATTCAAACCTCAGTGTATAACCAAAACAGAATAGAGAGGGTATTTTGTCAAAGTCAGACACTTATTTGCTCCCAGCAGTAAAATACACCCCTACTACAAGTGCAAAATTAATTGGTTTAAAGGTTCTTCTCCATGAAGGCCAAGTGGGCCCTCCAAGATCTGTCTTGAAAGACAGAGACCCTGATTAACTGCAGAGCAGAAGGACACGTCTCCTGACTATTTTCTCCTCCTCCCTCTGCCTCCCAGATGGCCATTCCTTTCATTTTCCAGGCAGGTTCCTTCCCTTCACGCAGCTGTTCCCAACTGCAGCTGAAATCAAGACATTGGGACTCATTAGCTCTACTCGGTCCTTTCATCCAGAAGTCAAAGTGACATGCTCAGGGAGCATAAATGACAGGAGTCAAGTTTAGACTGAGGTACAGGTGTCTGGGACTGGAGAGGCCATTCAAACAATTAGTTCCCACTTACACAATCTTGGGGGCTTTTTTTTTTTTTTTTTTTTTTTTTTTTTTAAGGTGAAATAACATCACACACGTTTTGCAGATTTTGGTGTGTGCCAGTTGAAGAGCATCTTCCTCCTCAAAATGTATTAGCCAGATGCTTTCAAATCAATAGCCTCCTTTGAGACCATTCCTGGTTTATCAACCAAGATAGCACCCACCTTCTGAGGGAGAATGAAAATATTTGAAGGAGGAACAAAATCAGCTGAGAAAAACAATGTGGGCCACAGGACTTCATTCTGTATTTTTATTTTTTTCTTAAAAACAAAACTGATGATTTAGGAATTTTTGAGTCACTGTCATTTTGTGGAAAACTTTTTTTGGGAAAAAAAAAAAAAAGAAGAATAAAAATCACCCTGTGAAAATACAGCCTTGCTGTAATTACTATTCTGCAGAGAGCGCTTCACCTGTGCTGGTTATTGCTGCAGCATGCACTGCTCGTCGCTTTGCTTTTTTCACTAAACTCAGAGTTGGAGAGATCTCGAAATTGGGAAGACCCTATTTCAATTGTAACTCTGACATTCATTTGATGCAGAATGTCGAGACGGTCATTTAACCTCACGTGTCGCACTACAGAGGCGGAGAGTTCAGGTGAGGAACGAGGGTCCTCCATCGCCCGCGGATCGCAGGCAGCCTGCAAAGACGCGGACAGAGATCCCTGCTTTGCAGTGCTCGGATGGAAAAACGGATGGGTTGGGGGGGTGAGCGCAGGAAAGCCTTTGCGCAGAGAGGAACGGACTTTTCAAAAGAGAAAACGCTTTCTGATGACCTGAGCTAAAGATAGGATGAGCGCAACCAGCAGCTTTTTAAAGCAGCAGATCTCGTCTTATCAGAAGTCCCCGAGGAGGGGAACAGCGCTTTCACCGAATACGGCGTTTTACAGTCCTCTTCCCCCAGACACGGGGGTCACCCGCAGGGCCGGCGTCTGGGCGAGTCGCCGGTCCTGCTGGGGACGGGGCTGTACCCCAAAAGCCTGGAGGGATCTTTCTCCCGTTATCCCAGCGCTGTGCCCGGGTACTGCAGGCAGGCGCTTCCTTTATCATTTTGACTTCTGACCTTGAGACGGACGGGGCTCTGCCCTGCCACCATCACTGCTTCCGCCCAGCCCAAACCCCCTCCGCCCCCCGCGATGGGGATGCTTTAAAAGAAGAAAAAAAAAAAAATAAGGGGCATTGTGGTGATAGATTTGTCAAGACCAAGGGTCAAGTTTATGTTGATCTACAGGTGTCAGGAGCGTATTGATCCAATGATTAAGGTCCCCCAAAAGGTCATCATAAATCCTCAGGGAGATGGAAATACCGCATAACTTGCTTGCAGATGTTGCAGAAGTAACCAGATAAGGTAAAGCACCCGCCCAGCAAGCGGCAACAGACACCGTTAGAGCAACAGGTGATGCCACGATGTTATTTTGCTGGAAGCCAGGGTGGCCAAACCTATAAAAAGGTGAAAACATCAAGCAATTCAGGCCCTTGTCAGGACAAAATAAAGACATTTGTTTCAGCTTAAAGTGGGGCGTCTTTGGCTCGCACGAGATGAGAGACAGCCTTTAGCACAAACACTTCGCCCTTTTTGGTCAGCGCTTTCCATGCATTTCCCCGACAGTTGCGAATTATACCTAATGCAAAAAAAAGCCTTTTGCGAACATAATTATTTTAGAATAGAATGGCTCTGCTGGAAGAGACCTACAACGGCCCTCTAATCCCATTGCCTGATTTTGCAGATAGAAAAGCCGTTGCATTAGGTGCAGCCATAGCAGATCCGTAAAAAGTATCTCCTAGTCCTAATTTCCAGCTCCTCAGCTAACGCTGATGCTGAAGTTCTCCAAAGCGTTTGACAGTGACCAGCGTGCACGCCGTGATCCCTGAAGCCGGGGACCACACGGACCTTTCCGGCAGCGGTGGCGGCTCAGGGTGTCTGTAACCAGCAGTTATTGCAGAGCGCGATGCTCAATCCCTTTATCACGTCTCCTCTCCCCGCAGCAGCCAGAGCGAGGTCTAATTTTAAAAAGCAGCGATATGGTGCTGCTGTAGTCACCCGCGTTACAGTTAGCTCCTGGGTACTTAAATATAAACACGCATAAGCTGCTCTACAGTTGGGCTATTACAGAGTTGACTGTATGGAGTCAAAGTTAAACAAAATGCAGAATGTTAACTTACTAACTTGCTGGACCTCAAAAGTTAAAATAGATGACTTGCCAATTTTATTTTTAGAGTAATTTGGGGATTAATAATCCAAAGTATTTCTCTGATCTACCTAAAGTAATTTTAATAAAAATGGGTTAATAATCAAAACTCACTCTTCACCTGACCTCATTCCTTTGGAAGAGTAACCCTTAACATATTAAATCAAGATGACGTATTGTCCTTTGTGGCACATTCCGATGAAAATTAGAAATACGATGGATCTCATAGGAATTAATAAATCCTATCGAGATAGAAGAAACTCAGAGTTTAACCAAAAATAATTATGAGTATCAAACTGAACATTAGACTCAATTCACAATTTCTCTATAAAAATTAGAAAAATTATATCCCAATAAAGAGACTTTTTATGGGAGCAAAATGCTTATTCTGAGAATAATGCGCAATCAGTCGGAGTACAGTACATCTTGGCTGTCACAGGCAGCTGTCACTGTCAAAGCACAAAGATTAATCGTTTCAGAAATGTGCGTTGCAGCGTTTCGGTGCTAACAGTCACTCGTAAGCCCAGTAAAGCGTAACACCTATTTGTGCTCCCCAACTGGGGCTTTCATCTGTGCGAGCCTCTGGTCTGCTTCACCCGCGCAAGCAGGCAGCTCACACGCCGAAGGCAGGCACGAGCTGCAGTATTTTGCTGAACAGCACCCGAAACATCAGAGACCGTTCAGAGTGCCATTTGTAGCACGGCTGGTTTCTCCCACGCGTGAATGCGGACCCAATACTGGCGAAAGTTTTAAAACCGTCTTTGCTACCTTTGCCCATATTGAGCCCAAACGTGCTGGAATTTGAATGTCTTTGTTCTGCTGAGGCCAGCTGGGTCCGAAGCGGTGAAACAGTGCGGGGGCTCATCGGAACTTTATTTCACAGTGCTACCTAGTGGTTTCTGGAATAAGTGATCAGTTCGTCAAAAGGCATTCTCCATACAGAACCCCGATGCGAAGTAAATACAACTGCGTATAAAATCTAGACTTCCACCGCTGCCCGAAATGGGTAGGAATTATATATTTACAGTGCGGGGGGGGAAAAAAAAAAAGAAGGAAAAAAAAATGCATAAGAACACTTGTGAACTAATCCCAAGTGTTTCCAACTGGATATTCATAGACACGCGCACATCAACAACCCCATCCCCACCTCTGGCAGCTGTATCGGATGCCAGGACAGGAAGCACCTTTATTCGACAACCAGGATTTTTCCTCCCTTGCCATTGCGGGGGATTAGCACAGGAACACGGAGCTAGTGGCATTCACGGCCTTTCAGACACCGTCCCTCCCCTTTTCATCCTCTCTCACAGCATCAAGATGTTAACGCCAAACCCTGTGAGTCAATTTTCCCAGATTTCATGCCAGCACGGGGACACTTCTCAGAAAGAGCGACAAAGCCTCCTCCCCTCCAAAAACCCCTTCCACGCTCCTCTCAAACCTCCCTTTGCTCCATTAACAGTGATAGTGGCTGCTGAAGTGTCTTCTACGCTGCTCAGTATCTCCTCCTCCCTGCCGTGCATCAGCAGTCTACATTGATCTCTACGTTTTCCAGCATCGCAGGTGCCTCAGCAGAGGAGCAGCGCCGTCGCCCCGTGTTTGCCCATCCAGAAGACAGTACTGCTCTGGTGCCCGGTTTAGGTGCTTACAGCGGCACGAATACATGAATTCCTGTTAAAAACCTACAGGGCAGCCCGAGAGCCAAGCCTGGCAAGATTCAGTGGAAGATGTTAAACCCAAGTATGAGACACAGGCGCTGGACATGACAGTTTTCCCATATTTAGAAAGGGGAAAACGGCACTAGCTTCCCTGGGCAATGCCTTATGATCGCCAGATGAAAGGAGTCATGTAACTACTAAGTAGTATTAATAGTCACAGGCGTAATATATATATATGAGAATAATATAGTCAAACCGCACTTAACAGTTATTTCCAATAGCAACATTTGTATAATGCCATTGACACTCAACTGCTGATAAGCTGGACACACTTAAGGAATTTTAATAAGCCTTTGAAAAGGTTTAACTGATGTGAATTAAGCCCTGAGATAATTTAGACGCAGGGCTATCATTCTTCAGTTAAAAATAATTGATCTTGAATGTAAACGTCACATCTTACGCCCCAGTGTACAAAGGCAAAGAAGATGTCATTTGTCACCAGCAGAGTCTGGGGCTGACGAACACCTTTCTGGAGAAGCTGCGGCGACCCTGCGTGGTGCCTGGACCCTACGAGGGACCCCGCGGCCCCGTTCACCCGCGGGAACATTTTCTCCCATGGGGTCAGAAACAAGGTACCTCACAGGAGTAAGATCCAGATATGTTAATTAACACTACACGTGTGGTTATTACTGCAAAGACCCTGAATGCAGCGCCCCGGGCTTTGTGGGCGAGAGCAGAAAGGACTGCTAATATCTTTTGGCTTTAATCCACCAGAATAGCTCTGCTGCCCCTCCCCTCCTGCAGAGGCAGAAGCAAAGTCTTCGTCTAGAGTTTAGTGCTGAACATAAAAGTTTTTTCTTTTGGGGAAGAGTATTCTATATTTACTGCTTGTTGTTCCAGGCATTATGCTTTCCTGACTGGCAGTTTCTCTCCCAAAGCTCGTTATCTTTTCTGGAATCCTCTAACAGACATGTAATGTAATGTCTTTTTGACAAGGTGATAAGACAAGAAGCTCTTGTTGAAATCTGCAAACCTAAACATCCACCCACATCCTTATAGAAATTAATTAACTTGCAGCAATGAGTATGTAAATTCCCACTGGCTGTCTTTCAGCATGAATATTACCCTATTGTCTACAAAGTTATTTACCATTAAGTCTGTGAAAGATCAGGAACTAAGTTTAGGTCAAAGTCTGCAATTACCAAAGACAGTGGTGCAAAGACAAAACTATTTTAAACAAATCTGAAAATAAAGAGGATTGTGAGTTTTTCTTCTCGGTTTTCTTTTTCTTCTCTTTTCCCTTTTCCTTTTTTTGTTTTGGCTGGTTGGTTTGGAATAAGCAGACAGATTACTGGCACAAACCAGCCAGCGAAAGCCGGGAGTTGCTGGCATTAAGCTACTTGCATTTTTGCTCCAGCTATTTTCAAATATCATCTCTGACATTTAAACAAATGGGAATAACATTATGATCCTTAGCAGCATTTGCAATTTTACACCCAAATGAAAAGAAGCAAAAGTGGCATGCCTTTAAGAACAGGGCTCAGAAAGGAATTCTTCATTGTTTAATCCAAAATATACAGCATTGCTAGACGTATAATAGATCATTTTCATATATACACACACACAACATAGAACAATGTACAGAACAGGGGAAGGCTCACTTCTCTCGGAAACATCAAGTATTTACTATTATCAGACACAGGACAGGAGGCCAACTGGATCGATAGACTTAATATAGAAAAATCTTATCTTCGTTTCGGACTAGCTAGCCATAATGTCAGCACCTAGATGCCACTGACAGAGTTATCTCCCATCGGCAGCAGCAATGACTGTTCGGTAGTTGGGTGCCACCTATGAAAAGCCAATAACCCAAACAGAAAAACGTTGTCCCGCTGTCCATTTTGCAGATAAAGGAAAACCGACCCACCCCTCCCCGGTCTTTGTGCGTTTATCAGGAATATGAAATAACGCTTTGCAGCCCATGTGGGTTTCGGTTTCAAATCTCTGTTCCTGTTGTGACAGCGCAAACCGAAGAACTTGCGGTACGAGACCAGACCCCTGGAGGGGTCAGGTCCAAAAGCGTCCCTGGATGTGATACTTAGCCATCATGCTGTTGAAAAGAAGAAAGCAAAACGCTTTCATGTCGTTCTATATATATGTGGCTCTATCTATAGGGCCTGGTGTGCGCTGATCCCCGAGGAGACGTTCTCCCTGCCTGCCCTTTGGGCGCTTATCGCGGCACCAGAGGGACGCACGCAGCATTATCACCAGGCCAGGCTCAGAGCAGCCGAGTGGCATTTTCCTTTCATGCAGCCACCGACACCAACCGCAGGGCAAAGCGCTCCGCAGCGCGCGGCGCAGCCTGCGACCCCGCCTGGCAGCCTCGACAGCGGGAGATAAGTGGGATACGCCAGTCAGCTCTGATGTTGCAGCAGGAGACAAAGGTCAGGCGCGATAACATCTGATCAGTCTCACGTTGCGAGGTTAAAAATAGAAGAAAGCCCAAGTGGAAGCTAGAGACCGTGGTGGTCTAAGGTACGGCGAGATGTCACAGCACCCCGGGGAGAGACCTTCACTGGATTTGCTTCTCATAACTCCTACCAAATTATTTTTAAATGATTTTGCACGTCTGCGTGAGCTTCATGACTCATCCAGCGTTCTAGCGCCCAGGCATCACTTCGAGGCAGACGCGCAGCTACGCTCACCGCAGCTCTCACTTCACAGCGGTGCCCGAGGTCCGTGCCGGAACCGTGATGGAACCGTGCCACCTTCCCCGGCACCCCGCAAGCCCGGGAAGGCCGGGCTGGGCCATTCCTGCGCACACGGAGTAAGCGGCAATAGGCAGAGGGGGTGAGGGTGTAGCCAGGCAAAGACAAACTGGGAAATGCGGATGCTCCACCGTTATGATTTAGGTACTTATCACCTACGTAACAGGGCCAAAATCATGACATTAAAGGCAAACAGGAACCAGAGGCAAGCAGAAGTAAAACCTGCCTTTTATGAAGCACTCCATAGGGTTCATATTTAATATGTGCGTTTGTTACTGTGAAGACCGTATATCTGCTTGTGTAGAATTTGATACTATTTACGATCACACGGTGGCAGAAGCTGGGAGTTTATTCAATGTATTGCTCGTGATGGTGGGACCAGCACAGAGGAGGGACTTCAGCCTGGGAAGTCAGTGCTGGTTTTGCTGCCCTTAGCCACGTGCATTTACACAGCGGCAGAGACACAACTAGGCGGCATTTGCCAGTGAACTTGCAGGAACGCGAACAGTTAGACAGTAAAGGACTTGAATATCAACCTGTCCTATGGCTACCTGCTGCTTGTCCGAGTTCTGCCACAGCCCGGGCAGAGCAAGGATCTGGCCGCCGGTTGCACGAAACCCATTTAAAGACAGTATCAGAATTAACATATTAAGGAAGGAGTCTATCAAGAGATGCATCATCACTGAAATTAAAATCAAGGTTAAGAATATGCAAAAACTCAATAAATCACTTAACAAGAAGAAATAGGAAGAACAGAAGGAAAAACCTCAGTCCTTATGGATGTACCCTTATTAACCAGTCTATCTGTAGATTTAGTGTTATTCAGAGCAATAATATATGAATGAAACCTGATCTTTGATATTCAGACCTTCACTATCCATTTAGTCAAACTACTGCTCCTTTTACGGATCTATTTGGACATAATTGGAGATCTCATTTGATTAAACTGCTTCATATGTTGATAAACTGTCAGCACGGAAAGGCAGCGGCTTTAGTGTTCGCTTTCTGCTCCTGGTTCCTATTTTAACCTTGGCTTTTTAAGAAGAAAATGATGAAAGTTCTGCAGGAGGTTTCAGAACCAGATGGCCAAAAGAAGCAGGAGATTTTCTGTCATGCTCCCCCGTAACTACAGTGCTGCAAATCCCTGCGAGCTCCTGGGGCTCCTCCAGTGCTGCCACAGCAGGAGGTCACTCCGCGAGCTCGTATGGTGATTTCAGAGCCTTGAGTCACAGTCAAAAGATCCAGCCCACCTTTTTGTAAAGTATGTGAGAAGATACCGCCACGAACTTCATTCCTAAATTCATAATTTCCTCCTTAGTGACCACACTGAAACGGATGAGCTGTTTCTATCAGAATGTCACATCAAACTAAGCTTTTGAAGCTCAGGTTTGGATTCCTGAAATAGGAGGCACATAGCAAAAGGGGACAGAACTATCAAGAATTGGTGGACTGCTTAGGAGAAAACAGTCTTTCTGGAAATGAAGAGGCTGACAGAGGCCACAGGCAGAAAGACAGAGCAGCTCTACATTGAGGGAGATGCAACAGCTTCTCTCTGCTCCCGGGATTTTACCCCAAACGGTGCACTGGTGCAGGCAGACTCACACAGCTGGGCAGCTCCAGAAGTGCATGATTTTGCTCATTGGCAAGAATTTATCAGTAACAGAAAGATGACACTGAACCCGAAGCATCACTTACTGTCTCCCCGTCCCTCCATTAATATGTCTTCACAGGAAAGAAAGAAAGAAAGAAAAAATAATCAGGAAAACGGTACATGAATAAGTCTCTGGACCGGTTTCTCATGTTCCTTTCTCTGATTTCACACGTGCTGTGCGCCTCTGCTAATTTGAGTGGAGATCTCTGTGTACACCACATGAAGGGTCAGGTCCTAAACCCAATTAAGTCAATAAAGATTCCCAGTCCCTTTCTCAGACTATGTGGACGAGGATCAAATCTTCAAGACACAGTTATAGTGCACCGGCACATCCAGAGCATCTCTATGTGTCACCTGAAGAAATTGGCACAAACTCTTCCATCGTTTGTTCCTGTGATAAAACTAAAATCTCAGCTCAGCGGGACTGTCATTTGCTTTGTTGCACAGAGCAGCCCAGACCCTGTTTGTACTGTTTTATATAAGGAAACAGATAATAATAAAGTTTGGCGTAAGAGTCTCAGCCTGAACAAGTCCATAACCAGCTGCAGGGACAGACACCTGCATTAAGCCCGTCCACAAACAGCTTTGGGTAGCGGTAGGATGGTGCAAGAGACTCCAGATGCATTTTATACAGTTGCAAACCCGGCACAATGGGACAGATGCAGAGACAGCAGATAGAGTAACAACTGGTGATGTGACTCCCAGTTGCAATTAGTCCATGAGCCAAAGACCCCAACACAGCCCACAACCAGGAGAACACCAGTTTTCAGGAATGGATCATCCTTGCTTGACCGGCATCTCGAGGGGTGTTTATTCGGTGAACATTTGATGCGAGCACAGACGTTCACAGCGTGCTCGGCAAGGAGAAAGATGAAGAGGATAGTGCTCCAGATACCACAGTAACTAGTTATACTACTTCCACAATATGAATTGAAATGACGCAATTTGAGATTTGTTTTCAAGAAGCACTGGCATTTCAAATGTATTTTTCTCCTACCAAGCAATGCAGTATGCCACAAAGAAACATGAGAAACCTGACTTCCCTGCCTGTGAACAATTTAGGTTCTTTATACATGAGCCATCCTGCAGCCATCAAATCTTGGAACGATTACATCAGCGGCAGCCGATCCCATTATTCCCTAACAAGCATACCTTATTAAGATGTACACGACTGAGAAACATTAAATGATATCACAAACTGCTGCATTAGAAAAGAGAGCTGAATATTGTACTAAAATTCAAATACAGGCTCTTTCCACCTGTTTTAAGCTGAACTTGTTTCTCAACTAATGTAAAAAATACCATACTTAATAGTACAAATGAGGATGGAATGGCGGCTGAGAGAGCTGGGGCTGTTCAGCCCAAGGAAGAGAAGGCTTCTTATCAAGGGGAAGGGCACCTTATCAATGCATATCAATACCTGAAGGGAGGGTGCAGAGAGGAGGGAGCCAGGCTCTTTCCAGTGATGCCCAGTGACAGGACCAGAGGCAATGGGCACAAACTGAAGCAGAGGAGGTTCCCTCTGAACATCAGGAAAAGCTTTTTTCCTGTGAAGGTGACTGAACAGTGACCCAGGTTGCCCAGGGAGGTTGCGGAGTCTCCGTTCTTGGAGATACTCAAAAGCCATCTGGGCACGGTCCTGGGCAACCAGCTGTTGCCTTGCTTGAGCAGGGGCTTGCATCAGAGGGACCCCAGAGGTCCCTGCCAACGTCAACCGGTCTGTGACATTGAGAACCGCAGATAACCAGGGAAACTGAATGACAACAGCAGAGCACAATTCCAGCCCTATTACCAAGTTTTGCAGCAAGGTTCCTGTTCCCACCAACTACTCTCAGAGAAAGCATTACATCGATCTTTCAGCAATTAGAAAAAATTAGTTGGTGGAGCCTTGGCACTTCTACCACAGAGCATCGTGACCAACCCATACTGCAGCTGCTGCTCTGCTCGGGCAGCGCCACACGCGTTTGGTTGTGGTACGCAGGACCTGCTGCCTCTTTGGAGAGCTCTTATCACACCTTCAGGGAACAGACACAGAGGGAGCACCCAGGCACCAATTACACGAAGGGCTCGGTGCACTTTGCAGCAACGCACACCTCGCTGAAATATTTGCTTAAGATTTCTCTTCTGGTGGAATCACACCATTACAAATAGGGAGGCGGAGCAACATTAGGCTGATTTCCCCCCCCTCCTCCCCCCTTCCAAAGAAGAGCCCCACATATTTGCAGACAAGTATGCACATGCCCCCTGGATATTCTCAGCCCCCAAAGATTCCTGCCTGACTTGCTCGGGACCACTTGGCACGCGATAGCAGCCGCGCACATTTGGCAGAGACATTTTTAGAAACTTCCAAGCTATGAATTCACCCTTCCATTTTGGTAAAGCCAGTTATGTGGAAAGCATTTCAAAAGCAGAACTTCAAATACACACTGCATTTCCCCTCAATTCTCAGGGGGTGGAAAATTACACTCTTATTTTCCCACAGAGAGTTATTCTGCAATATTTCTGTATTTGCTGATGCTATCACCAATAACCAAATAATTACAAGTTGAATCAAATCAGTCTTTTCAGCACAGTTACACTGTACGTTAATACTTCTTCCAATTCTTTCCCTCAGATCCATGTTTTATTGCAATCACAAAAGGTGACTACTTGAAAACATACGCCTAAGTAACTGCTTGGGAAGTGGCCTTCATTCTGCAAACTTCAGGGACGTACCGGGGAGATGCCCACAATCACAGCTATGGCAACACCGATACCCAGCAGGCAGCTGCTCCTGCCCACGAGCTTTCCACCACGGCCACGTGGGAATGGAGACCAGGATCACATCTGCATCTACAGCCCTCTAACCACGTGCTGGCAACACCGCTAAATATCCAACCGCACTGCCTGGCTCCTGGCGCACCGAGGGTCAACTTCCAGCCACCTTCCCCCTTTCCACAGGTGTCCAGAAAAAGCAAACTGATCTCAGTGGGCTGAGCTCCAGACAGGACCTGACATGGACTCTGGCAAACCAGCAAGCTCTTTAATAAACAACATCTACATCTGCTGAGGCATCAGACCTGCCCCATCCTCATCCCTAAACGGCTCCAGCTGCGCAGCAAAACACCCGACAGCGCTTTAACTGGCCCAGCCCCCTTTGCTGGGACGACACAGGTAGTTAACCACCACTCAGCTGATGAGGAGTTCGTTAACCCACAGCTGTTTGATTGCTACCAGCTGCCCGTCACAGCCCCCCAACTCCAGGGCAGGGAGATTTCAATCCCTTTTTAAGCTCATAGTAGTTCCTTGCTCCTTGTTTTAAATGAGTGTTATTCTTTGAAGGACAAATGTTCTCACTGCAACTGTTTTGTGACAATGAGCCCCACTATCAGCTCAAAGCGACCACATCTGATACCTGCTGCCCGGGGGAGATGAGTGGTCCAGGTAGCAACGGAGTCACTCCTGTTGGCTTTCACTTGTATATGAACCCTCCAGCACAGCCCCGAATGTGGCTCCAGAGCTCTCTTTCTTTCTTACTCTAAAGGTCCCCAAACACCTTCTGCAGTCCTGGAGCTCCTGGTTTCAGAAGGGCTCCAACCCTTGACCTGAGCCCAAAAGCGCAGAGGGAGCCATCCTCTTTTCACCATCCCCGATGGGTCTGCCACTTGTCAGGGCAAACTTGGAGGGTGAAGCACCTAAGAAAACACTACTTCCTTCCAAATAAATCGTTGCGATGCCAGTTTTTACCCCTCAAAACACAACCTCGGGCATGCAGCAGATGCAAGACCCTGAGACACACCATCCTGTGCGATTCAAACCCCATCTTCACATTCAGAGGTGGCCACAGAGACAAATGGGCTGCACAAAAGGCAGAAGATGCAAATATAAATCCCCCTGTAGACACAGAACAACTGCACAGGCCCAACTTTCCACACTCCCTGGACAAACATCGCGACTATTGGACAGCAAAAAGCCAGACACAACCACCTTCTCTTCCCACAGTACTGTTCACGCTCAGTTATTCAAAAAATCAGATATAGAGACCTACCTGCGAGCCAGGAATGAAGTCTGTAGGTGAGGAGCAAGCCAGACACCATGCTGCAGCCTGGAGGGACGATGTTTGAGCACACCCACTCAGCCATCTGCAGCTGTGGGCCATATGAGCTGATTGAGGCATCCCACCATGCCCAGGAGAGCTCCAAGGCACCTACCACCAGCCCTGGCTCTGCTCCAGCACCCAACCAGCAAGCCAGGATGCCTACTGAGGCACCACTTGGGGTGGTCAGCCCCACATTTTAAGAGATGGTGCTTCACCAAATCACCTTTCTTACCCCAAAGAGGAAATAACATTTATCTCGCTGCCTCCGCTGATTATTTCTTCTCAGGCGTGTGGCCCATCAGGACCCTGGATGCTTTCTGGCTGCCTACGGAAGGAAACGGTTCAAGTACCAAATGCTGTAGATCGACCTGTTGTGTCCCGGGGAGGGTTTCTACTCTTCCCCTCTCCCAGAAAGTCCAGTTGTCCTTGATCATTTTTTCACTTATTTCCCTTGTCCCTAAGGACTGCAAATTGACAGTCAGTTTATGCAGAGCAGGTAGGTATGCTTACAAAAGGACTAGGTTATTGTTTTTCATGAAATCCTGATGCAACAGAAAGCCTTCATAAGGAAGGTCCTTAAAAGTTATTTTTTGCCCTCAGAGTGTTCCAGCAGCTCAAAGTCTGAAAGTTAAAATTTCCGTAACAAGATGAGAACAGAACACAGTAAGACATTCTACAACAGACCTTTTATTTTCCCCCAAATCGCTCCATTACAATCCCCATGCAAAAAGATCATCCTTTTAAAACAAACTCTACTGAAATTCTCAGCACTGTGAGAAAGCTGCTGCTTTTTTTTTTTTTTTTTTTTTTTTTTTTTTAAGAGCGATCTATGGTCTGACAGGAACACGATGCGAAGATAAACCCAGTGAAGCTTCCTACAGACCATCGCGCTGCATCACTGCGTACAGCATCACTGGTACAGCAGAGCCCTCTGCTCTGCTCAGCCACCCAGCATCTCCCAGATTAGCCACAACCTATTTTTATATTGCATCCACGCGAGGGAGGAAGTACTGAGGCAGGTAGTGTTTGACCACCTGCAGGTACCATGTTTCAGAAAGACGAGGCCGTTTTCAAGAAGACTGAAAAAACCAAAGCTGCACTGCTACATCTGGCCTGGGAGCAGTGAGTAGCCCATAAAAAGAGAATTTTACCGACCGCTCTGAAGTCCGCACTGTTGATCTGGAAGATAGGAACTGCCGCACAGCAATTCATTTGAAATGTACCTATAATCTAAATAATCTTTGTGCCTTAAACGTTGTTTGCATTTAAAGCTGTATTTTCCAAGACTGCGGGACAGATGGACACACTTTTATCGCCCTTCGAAAGCTTGTACATGTCTGCGCAGAGGGGCACGGGGACGAGCAGGCTCCAGAGGGGGCAGGAGCCCGTCCCAAGAGATGGTAGGTGTGAAACGCAACAGCCAGCATCAACGAGCTGGACAAAACTTACCCCACTGCGGCCTCAACTTGCAGATTGCACAATTAATTCTCTCCTTGGTTAGCAGCCTGCTCATCAGAAGACTTCTTCCAAAGCAAGGTTTTTACTTTTATTAAAAAGCACACGTGCGCTGACTTTGTGCAATACACCTTTTTTAAGCCGAGTAATTTCTCTCTTATTCAACACCAGAACATGCACAGTGTCAACTTATTTCAATCTTTGTGTAATTCTGTGTCTCAGGAAAGGCTATTAGGAAGGCTGCACTGCAATAGAATGAATAAACAATACAGAAAAAGCCACATCCATTCTGTCTAGTCTGCGCATTACAGGTCTTCCAGAGCAAGGCGACACCCCCGACACCCATGCAGTAGTGCCCTCTGCGGGATGTACCGATCCCAGAGCAGAGGTTTCCAAATCCCCTGTTACTACCCCAGGAAGAACGGCTCAGGTATCAACTCTTCAGGCAGAGCCCATGGTTTTGAACTCAATTACAAATTCCAGCTTTTCTTGTTTATGCACATAGCCACGCACTCACCACTTCAACCGTCCTGTACTCCGGTTTGGATTACTACAACCTACTTCCACTTCTGTATTTAACCAAGCCCGCAGCAGCTGCCAGCAAAAGGGCAAATGCTGACTACTACTAAGATCTAGTAAATGAATATTACAGTGACAAAACAATCGACTGGTCACCTCTCTAAACATACTATTAAGAACTAACTACAAAGGTAACACAGCCTAAAATTTCACATAAACTTATATACTACAACTTCCTTGATGTTGTATTTCTTAGGATATATATAGCACTGCTTTTAAAAAAGTTTACTTCTAACTACTAAATTAATGCAGTATTTAACCATTCTGTGAGAATTTCCTAAACAGAACGTCAAGTTTAGTAGTCAGCTCTGAAGAAGCAATGAAAATTTCCAGAGGGGAAGGCAACATCAGTTTTAAGAACATTGCGGTGCAGTTTTTGGTACTTCAAAGTATTACATGGAGTGTGGCAGGCCGGTATTTGTATTATTAAAGCAAATCAACTCCCACTACTAAAGCACAGGAGATAGGGAAGGTAGTAATCATAAAAGATTTTACTAACTGAGAAAAGATCAACCATATGAGCAAAAACACTTTCAAACACACAACGTGGCAGTATTTTGCAAATAAAAAGTATTAAGTAGAATTTTATAAAGAAAAGGAGCAAAAAGGCTTTTGATTTCAACAGATTGGCAACGGAATTCTCAAATACATTGTGTGAATTAATAGTAACAAATGGGGCTCCCATTTCTGCTTTGTTCAGAGCCCCGTCAAGGCCAGAGGAACAGAGCCAGACTGCACCTGTGCTACGCTCCCAGAAAAATCAATCCATAAGCAACCACTGCTGTTAAGAAGGATTTTTACACTGGAAGTTATTCAGGCTCCTTCAATCCATTAGTCTCTGTTTTTAAACAAAACTCAGATTACGTGGATACAATAAATAGTTTATTAACGGAATGTAGGCGAATTTCTCTCTTCCATCCTTCCTCTTACTCCCAGCGCCTTCCACACAGATGTCAAAGCAGCGGCCAGTCCAAGCCGAGGAAAAAAGTGAATTTCAAGGCAAACCGAAGAGAGGTTGAAAGTTAAGACTGGCACCTTTGAGTGCCTAGTTCCTCAAGTGTTTGTCTGGTTCCCCAAACCTACAGGCAAATTGGTGTTGCTTCTTTCCACACCTTGATCTACCTGCTTCTTCCCAATTCATGCTCATTTAAGCTCTTCTTAGGCAGGTCGCATGCTCCATGGCGACAGTATAAACGTCATGCCTGCTCCGATGCTCTTTCAGCTATTGCAATATCCCGTTATTATTTTATTTAAAAGCCCTACCGTTATCACACCAGCTCTTTCTGATTTTTTGTAATAGTTCAGTTTAGCTTGGGAATTTTACAAAAATGGAAAGAGTCTTTTTTTCAAAATATAGAGCACCGTGGCCAGGAATAAGGCAAGGGCAAGGAAGATTAGCAGCTTGTCTGTCAGTTCCCTCCGATTGTACTTTGTTATTAGCTTTCGCCCCAGCTGAATTGTCCCAGACATGGACTTAAATTCTTCATTTGCTTCCAGGATGGTTCGTGAAGAATTTGCTGAAATTAAAGGGGGGGGGGAAAAAGTCAGTCGGTTGTGCTTCAAGAATACATAACAAAAGACATAAGCATGCAATATTTGGCAATACAGATAGTGCCTGTGAGATCCTTCTGGGTCAGACCGACTTATGGCTATGACAAATGCAGACTGTGCTCTTGCAGAAGCTTTCACAACTCAGTAGTCCTGATGTATGAAGGAAAACTGCAAACCAAAATAAGAGCACTGAATGGCTTAAAGGCCCTATGTCCTGTTCCTGAATTTTTCATTTTTAGGTTACCAGATCAAATCTAGTTCACATTTTTTATTAATAAAATCAGAGGTATCTGAGAGCTCACTGGAAGCTGACTGAAGTAAGAATGCTGCTAGAACCACCAATTTAAGACAGAGAAATCTCCATCACTATCAGCATCAGTTCTAGCACCAGCAGGGCATGTCAATATTTGAATACATTAATTGCACAACTGAAACTGTTCCCCCAAGCCAGGGCAGTAAATCACTGAGGTTCAGATGGGGTTGCAGAAAGTGAAAAAGCAAAATGCAGCAGTAAGAGATCCTTAATTATTCACCTCAAACAATTTAAACAGTTTTTAATAGTTACTTTTGACAAACGTAATCCTTCTTTTCTAATAAAAAAGAGAAAATCAACTAGAGGAAAAGTGTGTTGATTGGTCTCAACTAAAGAGAGAATCTGAGAATATGCCAACGCAGCAAGATAGAACATGGCTTCCTTTCAAGTTCTCCCTCCCCGTGAGAAAACAAACAAGCAAGCAAGCTAACACCCCAAACTCCTCAGCCTTCCTCCTTTCAAATTACTAAATGAAAGCAAAAGCCCAGGAGTCCCCTTTTTCTTATATTTCAGAATGCATATCCTGTACGACAGTGAATGTTGGTATATCACTTTATCCTGAACTGAATGATTAAAGAAAGGTCAAACTCCAAGCATGTCTGGTTCGCAAAACTAAGCATAGTAGAAATACGTCTGTAATATTTTGCAAATCATTACATCCCATCTTAGAGGCATTTTGATCAAAGTGAAAATAGAAAATTTGTTTCCCATCATTCATGACAAAGCAGAGCCCCATATATTCAGTGCATACTAGGAAAAGACTTGCTCAGAAAAAAGGGAATTCTAACTACTTATTCAGAATTTGCAGCTGGGTTTTGTAAATGACCTCTGGTAGTTTTTCCCTTGATGAACTTCAAGTGCTGTTCAGTTACAAACAGGGTGAAAAAGTGTCTGCCAAACTGTCTGTTTAATGGGAGAAGAAACATGCTGCTCTTGCACGAACAAACTGTGCCCAGCTGCCATCCTCAGACGGGGGCAGAAAACAAGGAGGGCAAAAGTTGCGTTATTTATCCTCATCTTTAAACTGTTCTCTTCTGCCCAAAAGCACAGCCAGTAAGAGGCCCAGGCAACACAGAGCCAACTTCTAAACGCTTCATGCATCATCAGTTCTGACAGGTCACTTGATTTATTGTCTTAGGAGTCTAAGCCAAAGAACTGGGTGAAATCTTGGTTTCACAGTCCCTGATGCACTGCTGACAGAGCGAGTGACCTTGGGTTCAAGTCACTTGATCTCCTCGTCTCCTAGTCATCCCAGCTGGAGACTGTATGAAAACAGTCTTCCAGCCATACTGAGTTTCCTCTGTGCATGGACTTGTACCTACGCTTCTATTTTCTCTGCTATTACCACACGCATGCCAGGACAGTAGCACAGAGTAACACCAAACACGCTCTTAGCACCGTGTGAACTCACACTGCTTTTACAATTCCTTTTATGTGAAACTAACCCAAAAGCTCCTCATCCTGCCCCCTTCTCCTTTTCATAATCATGAAACAGAAACTCCAACAAACAGCTCCGTGCAATGTACATTATTATTCTCTGTTTATGTCCAAATGTTAGAGGAGTTCTGCTGGACGGTCCTTTAATTATCATTGTAGTACGTTCTCCTACAGCCAAGCAGGTTTCCACTATGCTCCACACCATGTCAGTTTGCCTCTCCCCATCCTAACAGAAGTGGAGAAAGGTGCTTCAATCATCCAATCCATACGCAAACACCCAAATAACACCTGTACCTAGGGTCTGCACAGTCTCCTCACTCTGCTGGACTTGCTGGGACATCATCCGGCTAATGCCCATCAGACTCTCTGTGATGTTACTTGCACTCTCCGCCAGACTTTCCTTTGTAGTCTTCCTGAAAAAGAAAGGGAAAAAGTAAAGCAGGAAGGGATAAAATTACGTCTTTGGGTACTGTGGGGAAAATGCTGAGAACAGAGCTTGGAACCAAACATTTCTGCCAATGTATGAAAGACACAACTAGTTTTTACTGCATAAGAAATCCAGATTATCTTCACTGAACAGTAAAAAAAAAAAAAAAAAAAAAAATCACAACATATTAAAGTCATGAGCCAAAACAACTGCTAGTAGCTCAGAATCTCACTGGGGCCCATATTTCACCCCTTATTCATCCATGACTGCACAATTTCATGAGCTGGTATGGAAGCACTGATACAAACTACCACTTTATTATCCTGGGTATCCCATTTGTTGCTTCATGATACTAAATACGCCAACTTTTCAATACAGAAATTATATAATCTTGCATCCAGTTTTGCATGTGAAAACAGCCTGCATAATGATCCATTAATTGTTTATAACCCCGATTGGAATTAATGCAAAAGAGGGTCAGAAAAACTATGAAGGCTAACTTATCCCCTTTTCCACTTAGACATGCCAACGCCAAGAAAACTTGAAATTACCACAATCCTTAACAGTTTAAACCTCCACAAAAGGTAAATGCACTCATAAAAGAAAAGCTATGTCCTCATACAGCAGGACAGTCTAATACCTTTGTCTTAAGGAGTCTCTTCCCTGCAGCAGTTGATCTTTCTCAGAGTTGTCGATAGCAATTTTGCAAGCCAGATTTGCCTTTCTCCAAGCTGCCTGATTGCTGAAATCAGAGGAGTGCAATGCTGTAACACAACGGTAACACCTTACAAGTGAAAACAATTTCCACAAAGTAATCACCCCTGTAACTGAACACCCCAGATACGTGCATGGACTGTCACTGTATTACACCACAATATACTGCCCTGTCATTTCTTCTCCTAAGTGTACCGTTTATGGAGCAAGGGAAGAGGAAAACTGTGCCAGCTGCCAAATGACTGACTCTCAAGCCACCTACTTATACGCTCAACTACTCAAAGGGGCACCCTATGGTCTGGCAGTCAGGACAAGTGAGAGGAAAGCAGAAGGGAGTCATATCCTTTCCATCCCTGATCCTCTCTTGGTCTTGGGCAAAACAGTCAGTGCCCGTGCTTGCAAAACAGGATCTGAAAGACGCTGTACAGAAGTTAGATTCTCTCTGGTTACAGGGGACCCGTAAACAGCACCGGCTGCCCGACACACCTGAGCATTTGTTTCTTATGGTTTTCCACTTCCCGCAGTAAGGCTTGTTTCTCCGACTCTTTATCTTGCTCCTTCGCCATCTGTTCCAGCTCCTTTGGCGGAGAGCAGAAACATGAAAATCTGACCAAAGGCTGCTGCCACCTGCAACTCCCACAGCCCGCCCCGGCCGGGGAGAGAATTATCGAGCCCATAAACCAACACCACCCCACGGCCGGGACGACTGATCCCACGACCCGACACCCCCCGGCCGGGCCTCCCCGCCGCCCCCGCCTCACGCCAGCGGCCCCGGGCGGCCCGAAGGCAGGCCGGTCACCGGGGCGGCCCCCGGCCAGGAGCCTCACCTGGATGCGGCCGCGGAGGTGGTGGAATTTCTCCTTCACGGCGGCGTTGAGCTCCGTGAGGGCGCTGAGCGGCCCCGGGCAGTCCCGGATGTCCTGGAAGACAATGGCCCGGTCAGCGCGGCCCGCGGCGGCCGTCGCCTGGCCTGGCCCGGCCCGGCCCGGCCCGACCTGGGCTCCCCGCGACAAAGGCGGCGGCTGCCCCGCAGCCCTGGCAGAGGGGACCCGCCGCGGTACCTGCACGGACGCCTTGATCTCCAGGTCGAACTTGACGATCTCCTGGTGGCAAACCCGCACCGGCACGGAGGCGGCCGCCGCCATCTTGGGAGGGGAAAGGCGGGGGAGCGGCGGCTCGGCCGGCGGGCGCCCCCTGCGGGCGGCGGGGAGGCGGCAGCCGCCGGCCGGGCCTTGCACCGCCCGGTGTCGGGAGCCGCCGCGGGGCCCAGCGGGGGGGGGGGGCGGGGCGCGGAACCGGCGCGCTGTGGCGAAGGGCGGTTTGCGCTGAAGAAGGCGCACCGCGTTCCCCCTGAGCGGTAAGAGCTTTGAGCCTCGGCGGCGGGCGACAGTGCGAGGAGGCTGCGGGACAAGAGGCGCCTCCCGTACCTCGGAAGGAGGAACGGGCGGGCAAAGAGACGGCCGTTACCACAAACTGCTCCGCTGGTGCCGTGTCTGAGCCCCCTCCCTCAAGCCGCGCTGGGACAGAGCCACCAGTGCTGGAGACGGAGACCACGGCCATGGCCGCTGCGGGACACCAGTCAAAGGGTCTGGGGGTGGGCTGCAGCCCAGGTTCTGCCGGTGGCCCCCACGCTGACCCAGCAGCCTTGCCAGGCAGCTGACACACAAGTCACGTCTTTACCTGCCTATGATCCCTTCCCCCGGACGGCTGCTGGCAGTACCAGGAGACCGAGCGCACGCCATTCACGACCCCTCCACGCGTACAACGACTCGAGACAATATTTCCTCCACAATTTTTATTTTAAATTACAAAGGATGTTGCATACATTGATGAATTTGTATCTGAATAGAAGTGCTAGGGATCAAGGGTGACAGAGTAAACAAAGTCAATAGTTTAATTGTGCCTCTTTTCAAAAAAAATAAAAACTGCACAACTATTTACCAACATTAAACATTGCAACTCTTAACAGATCATGCTTTTAACAAGGTAAATTTATTTTCTAACAGAGACAAGACTTTCAGTAAGTTTTTCTGAGCTCCAGTTGGAAGTTGAGTATAGAATATCAAGGACAGCATTACAATCATGACCCCAAGCATAGGCAGAACAGAATGCCATGTTTTGTTTAAAATGCTTTTTTTTTTTTCGCTTGTCAACCACCTACGTCTGCATGTGCCATCAGCCTTAAGAGTTCACCCAACCACAAATACTGAGCAATAAGTTTTATTTGGACATAATATTCTGGGAGGATAGGTGATTCGAATCAGAGTATGAATATCCATCATTATAAGAAAGATTAATAAAGGGAAGGGGTACTACTAGGTTCTGTTCCTTAATCAGAAGATTTTGATAGGGCAGAGCATGCTTTTGCCAAGATCAAATCTAATCCTGAAGTTTTCCTTAAGAGTAGCTAGTTAACTCACCCAAATTTGACTCACACAGACACCCAACTACAAAATAGTCTTAATTCAAGAAAAACTCTGAACACTGATGTTATCTAAATTTAGAGTTTCTTTTTTTTTTAATAAAAAAAACCCCAACAACAGAAAAGTGTAGCTTAAAATAGCTCTGGCTCCACTTTTAGCTCCACAGCTCATTGGAAAGACAATAAATGCATAGTCAGTATTTGCTCCTGTGGAAGGAAGTTCACGAATGTTTAAGAGGCTGAGGATTATAATTCAGTGTGCACACACACCTTATCACGCTAGAAGCATTGGGGGAAAACATGGCATATTGTGAAATGTAAATTGTAGAAAGATAGAGACATTTTTGTATTCTGCAAAAAAGATAGAACCTAAAAGTGCCGTCTTTCATTAATGACATTAAAAATCCCAATTTATATTGGGAGATATTAAAGAGTGGTGTTTTCTCAACATACTAATGCCCTTAATACAGTTACAAGAAGAACCAGTCACTGAAGCAGTAACTGTTTGAAATGTACTTCAAACGATTCCTGGGGTAAACAAAATAAACCTCAGCTGTGTGCAAGACTGTGTCAATAAGCCAAGACCACATCTAGCAGCACCCTTCACTAGATGATTCCAACTGAAGCCTCCAACTCAAAAAGAAAATAAAATCATGATTACATGTGTTCTTGAAATTCAGGTCTCAAGCCCAAATACAGATCCTAACATTCATGGTACATAATTGGGTTATGCTTCAACAGAATTTCAGGAAGACTAGCAAGCACATTTAAGGAACAGAATTGCATTTGCTATTTCTGCTGAAGGCAACTTGTATACAACCCTTTGAAATTCTCCTGATAAAGCCTCTTAGAGCTTTAAAAAAATATCTAACTTTAAATGATTTATGGAAAAGAAAAGCACATCCAGTCTTTATATTTTGTGAATAAGCTAACTGTTTTATTAATGAAGGCAAATACCAGATAAATATTAGGGGGGGGAATCTTTTTAAAATAAAATCAAAACTGACACCACTGTATTTCAGAAGTGTCTTGTTGCTTTTAGGTTAGTTAAAAGACCCTTCATCCATTTTAGTTTTTTTTTTCCTGTTTGGTTTTTATTCTTTTTTTAAAAAAAAAATTTTCCTGGCCCTCTTAGTATGGAAAAGAGTCTATCTATAAAGGATTAGGAACTGAACACAGCTGAGCCTGACTCTCACCAGCTTTACAGCAATGCAACTTCATTAAATCACAATGATTTCAACTTGTATGATAAGAAAATCCAGCCCATCCACACGTAAACATAGCTTTAGCAGTAAGTCTCTCTCATCCAAAAAAAAGTACTCACCAAGTATCAGTAAATGTGTTCAATAAATCATAAAAGGAAGCATTAGCAAAAGGGGTTTAGGGCTAAAAAACACCCTTCATGAGCACCCCCACATTTTGCAAGGCCATTCAAAAACTGGTCTTCCATATAAATACAAAAGGACTACTATTGAGAGAAACTGAAATCAGATCTATCCAGACTTTCTTGAGGATGCTTTTATCAGTTCTGATTCAATTTCAGAAGGGTTAGGTTTGAAGAGTTCAGAGGGAATGAAAAACAATTAGTTCTAGATGTACAAGTAAGGCACAATATAAAGCCACGTCATCATCTGTCATGAAGGAAGTAGGAAAGGACGAGAATCATACATGGTACAGTAGAACAAGCAGTCCATCAATTCAAAGTGTGGCACCTAAGTTCAGACTGACGAGATCTCAACAAGAGCAGTTATGACAGCATGCTTTTAATATGGAAACAAATTCTAGAGAATCCAGTGTATCAGAAAAAGGAAGAGCTTTTGTTTGTATTAAATCAAAAATGTATAGTTGTTTTTGGATATAGGATTAAAAGTGAATATTCACAATGCCTACACTCAAAAACAAACAAAAAAATCCAGGACTTCATTAAGATCCACATACCATGTATGAACACTGAAAATCTTTAGAAAATGGTCTTCTCTAAAGATCATCCAAAAATGCATGCCACAATTGCCAAAAAACAGAACATGTACATTTGTTGGTTTTTATACCCTTATAAGATTTTTGTTTGTGATAAGTATACACTAAATGTATATATTTTAATGACACTAGAGGAAGCAGATTGTTACTGGCATTAAAGTACAACCATTTCTAGACGGTTTAAATGCCACAGAGTCCCCTGGTTAAAATGTAAAGCTGCACAGCTTGCCTATGTCACCTTTATGATAAAGTTAAACCAGCAAAAGGTCTTATCTTTACTCTACATTTTACTGCCAGGTTTTATTTATATCAAGTATCGCTGCAGCATTCTGACCAGCCCAGAGTTAGCAGCAAGTGGCAGGAATCATATAAAACGCAGTTTCTTATTTTTTTTTTTTAAACAAAGTGCTTTTCTAAGATATACATACATATAAATAGGTACAAAATAAAGTGTCAACATTAAAAAGCTCAACTATTTAAAAGCTTTAACTTAAAATAATACATAGAAAACACTGAAATGCAGGGGTATGGAATTCACTAAGGATTCAACATCTACTTTGAAATGCTAGACCAAAATCATATTCTGGTTTTCAGACAAAAATAAAAAACTATAAAGTTATATTTGCCCAGTATTTCTGAGCAGTAAAAAAGGGGCTTTTTAATACCTTGTCAGTTTAATTTGTCACAGAAGTTTTTACCCGATTGCAAAACTGCCCTCTCAATGTTTGGAAACGCTGCCTTGTCAACAGTTTGGATGTAGCCTAAGGACCTCTCGTATCTGAGCACTGCGTTAACACCATTCATCAGAAAGGAACAACAGTATCCAAATCTTGGTACAGACATGGCCTTAACTTCGCAAGAGACATTCTTTGTCAGGTTTTTATGGGCCATATGCATCTCCGGAATAACTGCAATATCGGCCAATAATTACAATAGGAATACATCTGACCCACTGTGTAAAGCAGCAGCCAACTCTCACCTCACCCTAACAACAACAAAACCACCTGAAACAAAACCACCTGAAACAAAACCACTCACATTCCACTCAGATTTTGCAAGTCTTAAGTGGATTTACAAAGTTTTGCCTAAATTGCCCTGGGTATTTGTTCAGTCTCTTGTAGGAAAGACTTTCTGTACAGCTCAGTAGTGGTATTTTGGCCTCCTCCTCCCTTTTGAGTCTTCCAAAATATTTAGATACAAAATAAGCTGTGTGCACAGTCACAAGTATGTGGCAGGACTGCCACCTTCATCAGCCACTCTTACTGCACTATTACCGATCCAGACTCTTTTTTTATAGTACAAGCTCGGATATAAAAATAATCTACTTACAAACAAAAAGGAATCACAGTACAAACAAACTTAGACAAACTAGAAATGAAGTGGAGAAATTCCCCAAAGGGAGTGGGGAGAAAGCCTTCATGGACTTTTGCATTTTTTTTCAGCAGCTACATTTGAAAATATTTGGTATTTCTATTTTCAGTAAACAGTGTTTTGTCATCTTTAAATAGGGAGAGAAAGAACAGGGAGGAAAAGGGGGGGTCCATGAAACCAGAGAATGATCTTGCCTTGAGATAAAGGACTTTCTCATCAAAGGCTAAAGCTTTTAATCTGTACGTTAACACTGACTACAAAGCCAACTCTTGTTAGCAGAAGAGCAAATAAGAACTGTGTGTTAATATTCCTCAATCATAGAAACTACTGAATTAACAAGAATAAGTCACATATAAGTTTGAAGAAGCTAGTTTCGAAATAACTGTACAAAAATATAAAAGTCTATAAATTTTTTTTTGTTTTGTTTGAAGCCTGTGTTGATCCTTGGAAACATCACATGCATAATAATACATCAACTGGAAAAGTGGCAACTAAGGAATTAGATATTTGTAGCTCTTTTTTCTCTTTACATATATACACATTACAATAAAAATAATTTTATTTTGGTTGTTTGGTGGAAGTATACTACAACAAGCTAAATAGTTTTTTTTTAAATTCTCAAAGTTGAAAACTATTTTACCAATAGCTTACTAAAATCCAAATATATTAAAATCTCCTACAGTAAGTGCAGAGAAAAAAGATTTAAAGACTCCGAGACGGCCACCAACTTATCTACCATGGAAGCGAACTACAAGAACAGCAAAATAATATTGTTATGTATGAATGCTCCTTCTGTAGATAATTGGACCCAAACAAAAAAATTCACAGTTCAGTAAGATCCCTAACCCTGACCTTTAATTTTTTTTTCTTTTTTCTTTTGTTTTTACATTCAGTACAGTATCATATAAGCTGTGCAAAACTTTACTTAGACTGGCAGTTCGCCATATCAGTTGCATTTGTCTTTGGTACAAAAATAAACAATCGCATTAATGTGCAAGTATTTGTTTTCTTCCGGCCAAAGTACCGAAATTGAGTTTTCTAGAGCCATCTTTTATACAATACATAGACTCTGTGGCATATATCTACATTTTCAACATATTCCTATATACATTCAAAAATTTTAAGAGCTGGAACAAATACATTAAAACCTATAATCTTACCATCTATACATCTTGGTTTTTCCCCTCAGGGTTTTCTCCATACAAAACTTTACCAGCTTATACTGATAGCTCTCCCCCCAAAATACAAGGCACAAAGAATATACTTTTTTTCTCTTGCTTGCACAGACATTTAAATACTATATTAAGCTCAGAAAATTAAAGTCTTATATGGCACACTAGCTCTAATGCCAAGTGTGCTATGTACAAGTTAATGGTTGCAAAGAAAGCTCGCTGTTTTTTAAAAAGAACAAAAGAAAATCCAATTATGAAAAAAAAAGAACAAAAAACTCCCTAAATTGACAGCTTTACAAAAAAAAAAAAACAAAAAAAAACAACGCTTCCTCTTATTTTACTTGGAGCATAAACCTGTTACAATGTCTGGCATGTGCTAAAAACTTTTACTAGCAAAACCATGTTTTTGCTTCTAAAACAAAAGTGATATATTCTGGTCCTAGAAAACTTAATTGTAAAAAGAATCCTCATCTCTGTATTTAAGCTTAAAGCAGCTTTGAAACTATCTGGTTTATGCTCCAAAAATGCTATTAAGCATTTTATATCATGCTTTGATTTGTTTTACTACATTGTTATTTAAAAACAATGGAACCTAACTGTAAGTGTTTACATAATGCTAAACTGACATGCAGACCAGAATGCAATTTACAATGAAGTACTTGACAACACAGGTAGAATCTGACCAATGAGAACAGCTGAAGCCATGTCTTAAACTTTTGACATTGGTATCCGTAGCCCTACAAGGCCACCGGTGGGGTCTCCTTCTGCAGTCTTCTCTAAAACTTGATTCACAAATTCCGATGTCTGTCCAGCTACAGGTAGTCCTAAAAAGGGAGGGTAAGAAAACGTGCTGTAAGCTCCTATTCAATGCACGTATTTGTACATTCCTATAAGTAATGCAAAGCCAACGAACACGTTGGTTAGTAACCAACCAAAAGGCGTAGACAACTATTCTATTAACTATTCTACTCATTTCTATTCCAGAAATTGTTTGCTATCGAAGGTGCCATAGATTGTATGTCTCTTCACATACATGCAAATACATTAAGTTTCCTACTTACCAAGAGTGTCTTTAATAAGTACGTGCAACTTTTGTTCCATGTCGACTCCTCTATCATCTTTAGGGACCTGCACCCGATTAACTATTTCTTGTTTAATGGAGTTGATCACAAACAGTAAATTATCTGCAAAGAAAAATCCTGGATTAGATTTACAGCACATCCCCCTAGAGCAAAAGAGATCCACAGCTGTCCACACACTGATATCTGTAAGTGTCAAAGGTGTCACATCACAGTTAATGTAAAATTAAGATGTAATAATTTACATCTGTAAACATATTTTCAAAAATATTTACATTACATGCATACATTTACGTACTTTACATCTGTAAAGTAGCTCAACACTGCAGGTAACCCAATCTACGTACACTTTATGGAGTGGACTGTTTTTGTACCAACAAAATTGTTGGGTACGTACCAATCCTGTTTTCTCTATAAACTGCCAGGTATGACCCAGGTTACATGACGGTGCAAAAACACAGACTTGTCTGAACAAAAAAAAAATTAAGATGTGAAGAATTGTATTTACCATATTCCGTGTTGAGACCCCAGAGTTTTACTTTATTGGCTTCATACTGGGCTTTCTTTTTTAGTCTACAAGCCCTATAGTAAGAAGAGGGGAAGAATTAGAACACTAACAAAAATTCCAGAATACTAAGAGCATCTGTTTGTTTGCCACACAAACTTATCAACAAACACTCCCAGAGCTGTGACGTACAAAATCATCTATCTACTCACTCACCTTCAACAAAAACACTCTGCTACCTATATTTGCGTATATATCCACTTGTGGATTTTATCACTATATCAATCATTTGCCCTGCAGCTAAGTAAGCCAGCTTCCAGTGGAAATACATGGTTATCTAGGGAACAGGCAGGCTACATCCCCAAAGTGCCAGCTGCCCTGCTTTGTGATAAACTGGTAATTAGCCCATCGCAGGAACCGCCATGATGAAGCAGGATCTCTTGAGGCAAAAATTAGTTAGATCTTAATTGTACAGTTGTAGTAATCCAAATTTACTCATCCATGTAACGTTATCTCATATGTACCTGGAAGCCAGCTTGTTCTTTTCTTTTCTTGACCTTGGTCTGGCAGTTAAGGGAAGTTCACTGACTGGCGTCAGGTCACTGATCACCTTATTCAGCTTCCTCAATTCATTACCAATCTGTAGAAGTTTTCTAGGGTTAGGAGTCAGGTCTTCTACATCAGTCCTTCGTGACTTCTTTGCTGCATATTTTCCTGTTTTAAATACGTGGAAAATTGGGTTGGAAAGTGACACAGTATGTACACAAATCTGTGAGAAAGCATTCTTAAATATGTATTTTTTTGGGTGCAGCTTAAGTTCCTTTGTTCATTACAAGAGAATGGACTGGAATCATGTGACCCCTATGGCCTTTCACAATAGAAAGAGCATTTCCAGACAAACTGCTTTGTACAATTCATATTATATCCAGATCAGATAAGAGCAAATACTGCTGGCCAGGCTACTGGACGTGAGAGACACTATACACACAACTGTACTGAAAAATGTATGTCACAATTTCAAACCCAGTTGTTTTGCCCCAACTGTAACCTGCTAACTCATATATTCAGCCAATATGTTCTCTTGCACACCCAAGTTGATTAAATTCCTAAATAACCTTATTGCTGAAGTTCTGTATTAAGAAAGAGGCCTGATACTGAAATGATCTTCAGTGATAGTGAGCTTAAATGATCTACATAAAGGCTAGTTAACTCCTTTTGTATGTATTTGAAGCTATTTAAGGCCTGGCTTTCCTGAAGAAATACACATATTCAAGACAAAATCGAATAAAGATTCCTTAAGATTCTCTGCCACTACTATGTGTCTTATTCTAGATCTCTATGAAAAATGCCAGTTGTTACCGACACTTGCACGAAAATGTTAATAAAGCTAACAAAACCTGCTCCAGAAGTATTTAGTAGAGAGTTGATAATTTAGCATGATTTATCTGAGGTAGGAGATGACCTTGTTACATGTCTGTATATGAAAATTAAAAAAAATCCCACATATGTTATATTCTGTAGCTTCTGGATGTTAAATAGTGTTTGATCCTACAAATCCCTCGTACACGCACCTGACTTAAAGGTCACTTGCTTCTCCAAGTGTCTGGTGGGACTGAGGCCTCAAGGCACGTTTGGTTATTTGTTGTTTAATAACAAGTATAGATATAAGCCTTCATAAGAAGGAGCAGTGATAGGAACCTTAGGTATTGATTTCACTACAAGATAAATAAGCATACAAAAACTAGGGAGATTAAAAAAAAAAAGAAGTTTTCTTCCCTGAATAAATCTACAAGTAGCAACAACAAAAAAATCTTTTGGTTTAACAGAAGGTAAACTGCCATGTTAAAGACAGTAATTTTCAACTCTAAGGGAATGTTAACAGTACAACCAGGGAAGCTGGTTTCATTTTCTCCTTCAAAGCCAAAATCAAATGGAGCAGCCTAGCAAAGAGGTCCTGTGACAAGAAAACAAACATTACTTCTAAGAGTGGCTTGTTCTGGGTGATGTTAGTCATGTGTGCAGTACAGCAAATGGCTAATCAAAAAGTTACGGGAATAAAACAGTTATTAGACCAATTGGTTTAAGTTTCTAAGAGGGTATTTTAAAGAAATAATTTATTCACAGAAAAGTAACTGCTTCACTGTGCTGCATTCACATAGGTGGGAGAAACATGTAGGGAGGTGCAAAGAGAGACAGTTATGCCTTATTGCTTGTCCCTTGGTTCATGCTGCAGTTAATGTGAACTTTGCATCTCTGATCACTTCCAGCTTACTTCTAACGCAAGCAAGACCGAAACTAACAGGTACAAGGAGCAAATATCAGTCAAGCAACCCATCCAATGTGTTTTATAGTGTCACAGTGAGAAAACTTCGAACTTTTGGAGTTACCACTAAAAGCCCTTGGAAGTTACAATTCTCAATTCATCCACCTTCCTCTGGAAGAAACCACACTGAAAGTTACTACTGTATGTTCACTGTGCCTTCCTTGGACACTGTGCACAACTCTGCTGATTGAGCAACAGACTTACAGTGTTCTAATGATTTATTTTCATGGCCAAAACACAACTTCTCAGCACTTGCACGTATGGGAGTTTGGTTACTGAAGGTGTCAGAACGAAAGACATTCACTTGTAACTAGGACTCTACTCTTACCATGATGGAGACCATTCTTCTGGTACATGTTACTTGGTAACGTATCTCTATTCCACTCAGATGGCCTCAGCATCCTTTCTTGTTGCGATGGTGTTAGTTGCTCACTGTACTCCCAGAAGTATCTTCGCTTGCCTCTTTTCCGAGAGGATATTGCAGTCATTTCTTTTAAATCCTCCACAGAATCATTTTCATACCCTAAAATGATGCATTGCGTTGTTTATATAATGTTGATAAAACTGTTTCTAGCCCTTTAATGGTGGACCACATATTCAAGTTAAGAGCAAAACCACAGACGAGGCCTGTTTTACATTATCTAATAGACTTGGTCTTCAGCGTCAACTACCACTGGATACTTGCCTTAAAACCACGGACAGACATTGAGCCAGTGATGGTGCTTCGTTAGTTGAATAGAGACAAATTATTTATGCACTGAAAGCCCCTTTATGTTCTCTGACCCCTTAAGCTCTATTGCTCTTTTGCTCTTCTCCCCTGCAATCCTGCCACTGCAAATTACAGACAACAGCTGTTGGAGAGTATTCTTCCATCCTTACAATTTTTCCATGAATTTGCAGGAACATAATCCTAACTCGCCTCCACATTTTAATTAATCTCTAATCAAAAAGCATGGAAAGAGAAGCAGATAATAAAAATGGATTAGCAAAAGACTAATGAAGAAAGCAAAATTATTCAATCATAGAATATTCTGAGTTGGAAGGGACCCATTAGGATCATCGAGTTCAACTCTTCCGTGAGTTTGAATACCTTCGGGAAATAAATCAAACCACCCATCTCTATTAGGCTAGAGTAAGACTAGAGGAAGGGGGCTGTGTTATCAGGAAAATGACCTGAAGTCCATAAGAAAGGACCATCTAAATTCAAGGGATCTGGACACAAGCTGTTCAACCTCTTCCTCACCTCTTCAGTGAGATGAAGAGAAATGATCCACAGTAAAGCTACACAATGTTTTAGAGGTATATTATGATGCATTTGGTATGATGAACTGTGAGTGAAGTACATGGAAACTATAATGCCACTATCCACATTGCATAAATATTTATACTGTAATTACATAAACACAAACCACAGGTTTTGAAATCCTACATATACTTTAGAAAATAAAGACAACCTATACTAAGGTAAAAAAACCCCAAACCATTGCATTGCCTTTTGTACTAAAATACTATATAATATTTTACAATTACTTAAAAAAAAGAATGCATTACAAAACATTACATACACTGATGTAGCTTAAAGAAAAGTCAACCACTGAATGGACTGTAAGCGTAACAAGCCTTGACCCCATCTGCTTGAGCTCTGTTTCATCTTTAAAAGTAGCACAAAGAACACCTTCTTCTTTTTAAAACAGTCCATTCTATTAGTCTGTTTGCACTTGAAAAACCAGTTGAAAGAGGAAAACCAAACTTTCTTGCTTTGGTCTGACTCTCACCTCATAACCCAAAGTACGAATAAAAGTTAGGTGCGCAGAAGGATTAAGTCAGTTCTAAAGTTATGTTTCTTTTCCTTCGATTATCTAGTTTATTAAAAAGACAGTATTTTAAAGGCAAATCAAACATTGAAACACGCTTTATAAAACATTTTTTCTTGTAGAGCCAAAATGATTATGACAAGTTACAGTAAATATAGTTTCAAATACCATATTTTAACTGTACTTCCATTTTATCCAATTGCTGTTTAAGTATCAAAGCAGTCTTAAAAACCCCACTTACTTCCCACTTGAAAAAACAAGTCAAGCTATGTGACTCATATAGATATGTATAAATTTAGTCCATCTTCATGATAACACAGAATTAAGGCAACTGATGAAAACAAATCTCTTTAAGAGCTGATGTGTACAAATGTAAAACAAGGTTAAAATCAGGACTTCCTGTTTGCTTATTTAAACCATAATTAAGTTAATAACTTATATTATGTTGACTTAATGCATCCTGCTTTGCAACTCTAACATGAACCTGCTGTAATTTTAAAGTTACATAGAATAATCTAGTGCACAATGTCCGAACCTACTCCATAACATACAGTAGTGCAAGGAATCTGTTTAGCTTTTCTGCACTGTATTCATCTTGCTTGAATTCTCCTCTTAGCAAAGATCATGTAGCAGTCTCACTTTCTTTGGCAAGCTTCTAAGAAATCTGAAAGGGTTCTTGTATTTATCTTTCAAGCCTTTTGCAAGTCCCTCCTAAAAATGATTGTTCACATCCGTTACTATGGTTTTAGGTTTAAATTCACCAGGGTTAAATTAAGTAAAACAGAGAACAGGATAGACGCAACTTCTGCATCTTACCAGATTAAAAGCAAAAATAGCCCCACCAAAACATAACCAGAAAAAGTCTTCTTTTTACCATTTAATCATACTGACTTCTGTCAAAACATTTATGAGTCTTTTTTTCCCGCAGCTGCTGGTCCATGCGCTCAGAATAGATGCGATGCAACTGCTTTAGACAACCTCCATGTCTCTACAAGCACTTTTCCCTTTCAGATATTTCTTCTCCAGTGCTACTGAAAACTGAACCAGTTGTTGCATCTCCCATTTGTGGAATTTCTTGACTACTTGATGAGAGAGACGCAAACGTTTGCAAATATTTCTATTAAATGAGATAGGTAAAATATACTAGCAATGGCAAAAAAAAGTTTAAGTGCTAGAAAAGGCCTGGGTTGATAATTCCCGTAATAAATTACCTTTGCAGGTGACCAAAATAGTTAAATCTGTATGATGGGTATAATGAAAACATTGTTGCCCAAACCTGCCCAACAGCCAGTTGTGTTTTTAGTTATTTCTCCAAGTTCCTGAAATTCACTATATCTAAGTATTTCCTCAGACAAAACTAATGCTTTAAGAAAGCATTTCGTGCACTCCAAAAACATACATGAAGAAGAATAAACAAAAGCAAACTGTGTATAAAATACATCATAGGGTCAGCAATAACTAGTAAGTTTTTGTCTTTTCAGTAAATTACATCTTCACTCTAAATTTATCAACTGATTTTGATTTCAGTGCTACGAAAGGTTAAATCTTTCTGTGCCATGCCTATTTTTAGAAACTTCATACATAGTATTTACCTTTACTCTAAAGGTAAAAAAGCAACATAAAGTACAAGAGTGACATAATTAAAATACCTGGAGACATTACCTTCTAATATAATCAAAACATATGGTGAAACTTTTAATATCACCACACTCAAGGTGAATGGCTTCATTTACTTAAAGTTCGAGCAAGGTTATACAAGCCAAGTTCCTCAGTTACTATACTGTATAATGTAGTTGTATTTAGAAGGCAAGAGCAATTGCTTGTCAGTAAAATTTGAACAGCAAATAGTTAATGTAATGCCACCAACTGAAATCCCAGCATTTTAATACATCTCCTCTTCAAGGTTACCAGGCTTTCTGTGCAACATGTCTCCGTGGGCTGCAAAGCACTGTGCAGTACAGCAATTATTACAGAGCTGTAATAGCTACTCAAAGCCACGGAAAGTAGAGGGAGTTCAATTCAGAAGAAGGAAGGAAGAGGTTTTAAAATGCTAAGAAAAATGTGTTACGTATATGTAAAAGTAACATAAAGGGCATAATGCTTAACAAGTTTAATGCCAACTCAGAAAATCTACTTAGAAAATAATTTAACCTGAGAGTTCATTATGACAAACACTGACAAGCTTTAGGGAAGCTGCTGTTTTCAAAAAGGCAAAATTTCAGCTGCTTTCCCCCCCAAAGTTATACATTGCCAAATGTCAGAATACCTTAATTGTTATACTCTACTACAAAGCATTTATAAAATGTGAATATTATAATACTTTCTACAGTGAAACTAATACTTGGTTACAGTCCTGTCCCTTTTTCTTCAGATTTTATTTTTGCTCAACGTTACCGCTTTGTTACCTTCTAGGTGAAGGTTAGTTCTTATTTCTGTTGTTAAGGCTCCATTTCTACATGCAGAAGAGAGGAATTCAGTATCCAATGAAGACCCACTAAGTGTTACTGCTGAAAACCACCAAGAAACAGTTCTATTAGTTTTAGTGGTAGGTATTTTCTTTGGATTCTGTGGAAAATTGTACCTGTAGTAGGACTTAAGTAATTATGAAATTACTTCACTCAGGCACTCAGGCTATGACTTCATACCAGCTATCAAGAGATACAACTCTGGATAAATTCAAAGCAGCAAACTACTGAAGCACTAGAAAGCTCTGCACATCCTATCATCAAGCCACAAAAAAAGAAGACAACAATTGCAGGGAGTTGCTCTACAACCTTAGGCTACAAGCTAGGTTTCCTGTATTCTCTATTATTTTACTTGTTGCATGGCCACAGTTTATGCATAAACACAGCAACAGTGATCTGGTATAGTTTTCACTAATTAGATTTTGCCAAGCACTTAAAAAACCTAGGATGAAAGTTCATAATTTAAGATCAGCATTGCTCATCTGTAACTATAAAGCATTCAAAAGCACTCTTTCCCACTTGGCAGACAAATCCAGTAACCTCCACGTTAACAAAGCCCAACATTGCTGGTACCTGGTTCTGAGAAAGTATCACTGATGTCGTCATCTTTATCATCCTCATAATCTTCTTCCTCATCGTCATTTTCAGACAGCTCATGCTCACTGCCGAATCCTTCATCATGGTCCTCATCTTCAATATCATCCTCATCATCCTCATCTTCCTCAGGGTCTCCTTTGGCTGACTGTTCACCCAAACTGTCTGTTACAAAAAGAGAATAGTTGTGCTCTTCTTTCTTCTGTGAAGAATCTGACACTGATGTGCTGGCAGAAAGACTGCTCTCCCCCACAATAAGCCCTGGGGTTTCCTGGGGTGGATTGAGGAGCAGTTCTTGAGTCTCTTTAAAAGGCAAAACAGGAGGCGTACTGTGACTATGCAGGGACTCTATTCCTTTTCTTTCTTGTCTCTTTGCTACAGCACCACAATAGCAGGTGTTTTCCTTTGCTGCATCAGCATGCGTCTGGCTCAGCACTGGTCTGCTCTGTGGTAAAGGATTGATCTTTACTTTTGCCTTTTTAACATAGTCTTTACATTCAACATGACTGTTCACCTTTTCATTATTGTACACATTGGTCTTCACCATGATTTGTGTACTGGAAGCAGGCTGAGTTGCAGGTTTGCTTGCCTTCTGAACACAGTCCGACAAAGGTGCCTCAGCCTGAACGTTCTTGGAGGAACAGACTGGGGCTGCTGCTCTGGTTGCAATTTTTTTGCCAGGTAACAAAGAATTTAAAGGGTTTTGTTTTACACTAAAGAGCAAATCAGGATAGAGTGAATCAGAAACAGGCTGGGAGTCCTCACTGTTAAGCTGAGCCAGTGTCGGTGTTTTGCTTATCACTTCTTCATCCTGGTATGGGCTTGAAAAGTCATCAAGGCCCAGATAATCCACTTCTTTTGTGCCCCAAATGTCACAGCTGGTTAATTTAGTGTACTTAGTTAAGTCTTCACAGTAGGTGTCCCACTGCTCCCACTTTGAGGTGAGAGCAGCTTCTTTGTCCAGGATGTCCGTAAAAGACTCCAAGTTCTCAAGGTCTTTGCAGTCCTCCATTGAAAGTAAATTGTCTCTGGAGCTTTGCTGATAGTCCATTTCTCTGTCCTGTGCGTAAAACAAATTAAAAGTTAATACAAAAAAAAAGTATCAATCACCCCTGTCTTCTACTTAATCTAGAATGGTGAGCTTAATTCCACTGAAGTCTAAGACAGTGATAACATGTGAAGATACCTCAACTCCCAACCAAAAGCTTCTTTTCAGGGTCAGAAAGAAGTCCAGCTTCCGTGCTTCAGCAGCAGATCCTTCTGAAGAGATCTCTAAAGATACAAGTCAAATGCTGCTGGATTCTTTCTCTGCTATTGCAAATTCACCTGGTCATCAGGAACTAGACTAGTACCAATACTCATGTATTTAAAATAAGAAAGACATCACAGGCGAGCTGTTCTAGTCTCTATTAACCAAGGTCAATCTTTGCTGTGTGCTTAATAGAATATGCTCAAGTTTACCAGTCCCTGGAAAACCTCATTCTAACATGACCAATTAACGACTATGAGCTACCTTTCCTCTTTGATGTAGGGGAAAAAAAAAACCAACAAACCAAACAATGCTAGTATAAGCAGCTCATGAGTCAACTTTTACTTTGCTTCCCCTGCATTCACAGCTTGGGTTAAGTAGCATATAGCTGCTCTTGCAGAAAAGATTGTAAGGAAGAGTCTCAAGCACCATTACATAACGTCAACACAGCTCTATTTGACACTTGTGTATCAAGCCTCTCCTGATGGCCAGCTTTAACAAGCGTCCATTGAGGAAGCATCACATTTGCTGGACAAGCAGTTAGGCTCTTCCCTAATCAGTAGCTAGCAGTAATGAATAATCTTTTAGCATTCTTGAACAAGTACCCCTTTATTACTACACAAACTCAGGGTATTAGTCAAGGAAAGGAAGTTAATGTACACACACAGAAAGATGACCTACCAGTTCATACATGAAGTCTGGATCTGAACTGCTTGCCAAGAGATCTGTGCTCATCAGAGTCTGCTCTGAAAACACATGGCTCCGAAAGGCGTCCCCAAAAGGAGGGTCCATTCCACTCACACTGGGCTACAACAAAATTGATACTAATGTTTGAAGCATGCTATAAAAAGGCATATTCATTTCTTCAAAAAAACATAAAGAATATTGCCATTTCATTCAAGTATCTGAACTCGTGCTATACTTGCATCTGGAAGGTTTTTACCTACACAGATAAGTATGTAATTTCTCAGAGCGAGAGAATGCTTTAAGAGCAGCTAACAACATGCAGCTCTTTAATCGAAGGACACATTTGTATTCATCATATAGCTGCAAGAGCATTGCTCATTCATTCTTTTTTGTTGGTTTGAAATTCTCACGCATTTGCCAAGTGTAGTGATATGTTAGCATTTGTAGATGAGAGCGAGTACTGGCAAGATCTGTAAGTATCAATAGGCACTACACGCTTGCAGGACCTTCACCCTAATACAAACCATTTTGTACTAAAGCAGTGTTCACTGGTTTTAGAACCATTAGAACTCATTAAACTTCCACCTGATATTGTAACAAACACAAACTATATTACAATTAAATCAAGAGTGTTATATCTCTTGAGAACAAAGTGGAACTTTGCAAAAAATATTATGCAGGATGACTGGGCATGCAGGGAATGGGCAGCAAAGCTTTCTGCTACATTTAATTCCAGACCTCTGTTTCTCTTCTAGACACACTCGCCCTGAGGGTTGGGAAGGAATAAACACTGTACTGCTGAAAGTCATTCAGTGTGCTGATGTGTGAATCACTGCAGTAATAAAAGGCTGGTCTCCAGGCATCCACCCTCATCAAGACCACAACTTTGCTGAATCTTGCTGTGTGAACCAGTACCAGTACTAACAGCAGCAACAAAGCTTCACCGTAGACACTACTGGGACCCTTTAATCTCTTACAAATTCTCCCTGCTAATGCCAGTCAAAATTACTCTTAAACTTCCTTTTTTTTAAAAAAAAAAAAAAAGGGAGCAAAATTATTTACAGAAGCAAATAAAATCATGACAGACTTACCTGAGGCATTTCCAAGCCCAGATTCCCCAAATCCAATTCCAAACTTCTTGTTTTATTCACGTGTAGATTCCTTTCCAGCTTTACTTCAGTCTCAGTGAGTTTACACAATCCATGCAATGAAATTTTTCCTTAAGATAACTTCAGTTCACCCTGATGGAGCTCTTCTATTTGTAGACTTCTGTGTAGAATAAACACAGCAAAACCCCAAGGAGGTAAGTAATTCTTCACCAAAAAGGTAATGCTTAAAAAACAGCCAAAGTGAAGCAAAGACAAAAATTTCCCCTGAAAAGTGATTATTTCTCATGCTGGAATGTATAGTAATTCTTCCTCCCTGCCAGCTTTCATTGAATGAAAAGCCACAGATGCTACAGAACAGAGTCCCTGCAAAAACTTTTTTGGCTGAGTTACATTTTTTTGCCTTTTTTCCTCACTACTAAGACCATGACCTCTATGAAAAGAAAAGCTTGCCTAATTGGAAATAATGACTAGCATACTGCTAGGTATTACAAGAGCGAAACAATCTTTATGACTAGTATAACAGAGCCAATAAATTCTAAAAAAGTCTCAGGCAAATGCCTCAAGATACTAATTTCAGAATAGGCAGTAATACTGTTTCAGCAGTATCTCCTCCTTTTCTTAAGAGATTAATCCATCCAGCATCAGACAAGATTATATCAATTACTCATATAGCAACATCTAGTGGCAGAGGGATTACAGCAAGCTTGCTCACCGTCCAGCAGTAGCGGAAGGGAAGAGACAGACTTCCTCAACAAAACAAATTAAAAAGTCTGCCAAATTCAGAGTTGCCTAATAAATGGTCTTCTCTATTAATTTCAAGTAAGACACATGTTGAAATTGGTCTAATTTATCTATGAGTAATTTTACCAATTTAGTAGTTTCTATAGACCCGCTGCTACTTCAGATGTACATCTGAAGACTTTTCTGAGCCTCATATCCTGCTTAATTCTGAATTTTTTAACATGAGGAAAAACTGAACTGTAGAAAATCAAGCACCTTAGCACAAACATCAGTTACTGTATCTACTCCAAAACTATGACAAAAGACTCACAAAATAAGTAACAGGAAGTAAAAAAGAACAATGTTGTATCAGAAACAATAACAAAAAAATCACCCATGGTCTCAAACTTTAGTATCGAATGTAACTACATTGTTTTCAAAGATGCTTACTACCTTGCTTGCCTGCAAGATCCCTACCCTTACATAAAGTCTCTTTAAGAAAAAAGCAGCATTAGAGGAGCATAATCAAAAAACTGAACCATCATACTTGTACAGTTTTTCAGCATTATCAGTTAAAATGTGTTTGTTTCTTTGAGCAGAATTCTTCTCTCAGTATTGCTCCTAAGTCAGACTTCAGCGCAATCTGCTCAGGCTATGTTTATTCTCTTGTTTTGAAAAAACAGTAGTAAAGTAAAAGTGTTCTCCTACAGCAGAGCTACGCTTAGAACCCTCCTCCCACCAGCACATGACAGCATCCCCGCAATTATTCCTACTTTCAGACAGGATCTCAGCTATTTTGTTATATCCAGCATATATACCATCAGACTGTGGAAAAAACAGACACTATGCAAAAAAAAGATCTTTACTTATCAAAACATACTGCTTTTCAAATATCGGCTAGAATATAAAGAACAACAATTACAAGTCCAATTATACACAAGTTCTCAGTAAAACCATGCTACCACTGCCAAAGCAAGCCATTTTTGTAGGGACCTGTGTTGAATAAGAGCCAGTTCCTTCTGAGAAAGTTTTCTTTCTGCTCTAAAACTTCCAGGGAACTTTTTTTACTTATCTTAAAGTGACATTTAAGGTTAAGTTTGTGTCACAGGGCAACATGCCTCAACAACCCCCATCTCCCTTCACCCAGCAAAGACCTCACTACAGCAGAAGTAGTCCTTCCTATGCTGTCAAAGTGACACAAACGACTAATTCACTTTTCAACCTGGCCTGATCTAGGAGAAAGGGCCTGTTCTTTACAGCAAATAAATTATGTTCTCGTACGCAAAGAAAGAGGCAAGAAGGATATAATCTTTAATACCAGTCTACACCTGAGTAGTATACTTTCTTTCCATACAGAGTCATAGAGACTGATGTCTTTTTCAACAGAACATCAGATTAATACTTTGACATCAACACCAGAACACCACCACCACCGTCTGCATTCACATGGGAAAGTTCTGCCACTGTGTGATATAAAGGGGAAGGAAAGGAGACATTTGCTGCTTCTTTACCGGTTATTCTTTGTTATGTTATGTTTATGTTAGAACACATATCCCAAGCCATTCCACTGTCTTTCATACACAACTAGGAAAGGGGGGTGAAACTTCATCTGTACTGATACTGATTTCAGGAACAACCGACCAATGCTTCCAAGCGTCAGGACTAGAGAGCTTTTGGATCACTTACAAATCCTCAAAACAGACATTAAACGTTCAAAATACTTTTACCATCTCAAAGACTGGAGTAATCTTTTAGCTATAAACTTATAGCACCATTTAAGAATGACAGTGTAGGTCCTCCTGGGTCGAAGCAGTGTATCAGCTAATCTCATTGTTCCCCTAATTCTCTTTATATTTCATTCTGGATGTTTTATAATATTAATATTTAAATGTGATTCCAATCCCATTAGGATCTATTCAATTATTCTATAACATAAGATTTTTCTTTGTAGCTCTATGGAGGGAGGAAACATGGTGAGGCCATAAAAAGACAGACACTGCCTCAGGGCAGCGCACAATCTAGGTGTGCTTCATGCTCCCAACAAAGCAGACCTACTTCCAACTGCTTTCTAGATTTCCCGCAATCATCAAGATTTTCATTAAAAGACTCTTGGTGTTCACACTTAACTACCAGCATTTTTTCACGAACTGGTAAATTAAAATGTATCGTAGAAGTCAATGACACATATGGAAGCACAGCCGTAAAATCTGAACTTGCTGTGAAGGAAAGTAACTTTGTAGACCCCAGTTGAAGTCCCATTTTTACAGACTTTATCATTATTGTCACTCTCAGCTCAAGACTGAGTTAAAACAGAATAGTACTGTTGTCGTGTTTCCTCTAATATATACAAATTTGAACGAACTGAAATATCTGTGGTAGAGCTCAAGAACAGCAGTATAAGAATTACTGAAGATAAATATAGCAGGAATTTCTACTTTAGGACAATTTTCATTAATGCCTTACATCAGCCCTTCCCAAATGCAAAGATACAGAGGTGAAATCCTGTAGTTGCTTCACAGCAACTGAACTGAAGGTGGAATACACAGCCCAAGGCACTGGGCAGGGTGCTGCCACTCCTTTTGGCAGCAGCCTGCAGTTAAATCAGCTTAAGGTGATTAAAGAATCAGTCCCTGAGTTGGTTCTGCATCTGCAGATTCTTGAGTCACATCAGTTCAGAGCTGCGCCCCTGCTCCCGGGAGAAGGCTCACTTGTTCACTTGGGAGTAAGGAAGGGCAAGGCATCTCAGGAACTGCTATGTTCATCTAACATTTAAGAGTTTGGGGTACTGATGGAGGCATGCATATACACATTGGTTAAAATCCCCATCAGTCATCAATAAGCAACCAAAACCCGTTCTATAGAGTTAATAATCCATTAATCTGATGACAAATCCTAATAAAAATCGTCTGCCTTTCTATTTACTTTCTGAAAACGCATATTTACAATAGTTTGATAGTGGTCCCACGAAACCCAGGAAGACCGAATTTCAAACAATCTAATGGAAGGATTACTACATGACATCACTGATGCAGCGGTACACTAAACTGGCAGACAGCAGGACCTAAACTCAAAACACGCAGCGTAAAGGAGACGCATGGCAGCTACCATGCATGTGTTACTTCCCTAGACTAGTAAGACACCCTTCTGCGACAATACATTATCTCCAAAGAAGGCCCTATAAGAGAAAAGCCTAAACTGCCAGTTTTCAGTTTGACAACTCCAAAAGTCTTCCTCAGTCACCTGTATGAATCATTTGTACTGTAGCTATAACTAAAGTTGCTATTTCGGTCTCAATTCAGATGTGTATTTTGTACAATTTGAAAAGCACACAGAATGTTGCTATACCATTTTGTTGATTGCACAGTGCTTATTATCACAGCAGCTAAATGCCTGTTATAAATACATTATAAGAACAATTACACTTTTTGGGATGGTGACTATGCATCATACAGCACAGTTTGTCAAAGTTACATTTTTGTAACTCATGCTAAAACATTCAAAATGACGAACTTGGAATTTCGGAGAACATGCAAAAACTATGCCATGTATTTTAAAAGAACCATTACATACTATGCATTTGCAGTGTTTGCTGTATCTGGACATTTTATGAAGTACTACAGTTAGAGACGCAAGAAGTTACCCTACGCTTCTCTTAAAACTTTTTTTTCCTTCCACAGTTTGTGCCAATTTGTTTCCTATTACAGAACATACTCTGCTCAGCACAGTCTTCAAGCACAAAACGTATTTTTCTTAGTTTTGTTTGAGTGTAATGTTCTTTTTTTTTCTTTGTACATTTCTACATTCTTCAATTATTAGCCAGACTTAAAAAAAATTCTTTTACTTCTCTCCCCCACTGCAAATAAAAAAAAATTCTTTTACTTCTCTCCCCCACTGCAAATACACTAAATTTTCTTCTGTGGTTTGGTTTTTTGTGATTTTTTTTTAGGTTTCTTGTAGCAGGTGAGCAAAGACACTGTTGTAAAAGGTCTTCCTCTGCTTCTGCCCACCTCATTCACCTGCTCATCCAAAGAAGCCAAGTCCCTCTACCTTCTCAGTGATGTACTCGTATTAACATGCCAGCATAAGCTTCTAAGGCATGCCCTTTGCTTTCTCTATCCTGGAGAGCAAACACCAGCTGCTTAAGACACCCAGACCCTAAGTTTGATGGAGAGTTGCCATTTGAAAAAACTGAAGACATGAAGACTGTTTCACTTCTTTTAAGCCTCTTCCCTTCAGGAGAGGGAAACTGCTACTTCGCTGTCTTTGTTCCTTTTCCTCTGCTGACCATCCTCCCCTTCCCCCCCCCCCCCAATATTATTTTTCTAATCCTACTTGCCCACAGCAGCCAGACTTCAAGATCTGGAAGTGATACCACTAAACAGAAGCTCTGGTCTCCAATCACACATGCAACACCTCAGGTAAAAGAGCTGATGAATTACCAGAAAGAATACAGCACTACGTTCTTTGTTTGAATTAATACACCTACAAATCAATGTCAGCTACCCAGCTTTGGAGGGGTATTCCACTTCAGCACAACTGCATAAGCAAATGGGCAGAAGTCAATAACCCATCATAATGGAAGAGAAGAAAAAAGAAGTTGTGGGGTTTTCTTTAAACCAACAAACAATGTATTGCATCTACATATTTTATAACAACTATGCCCAGAATAATGTACTCCTATCAGAAGCACTAGCTTTTCTGGATTCTGGAACAAATTCTGTATATTCTAGAACAAAGACTGAGATTTTATTGCTGTTTCAGTGGGATGTACAGCATCTTAAACTTATTAGAACTATATTAACACACTTCAATTAATTTAAAAAAAAATATAGGTAAAATATGAACTGCATAAACCTTTATTAAAATACCACTGTAGAGTTCGGGAGTTGTTTGCACAAGAGAATTAGCAGTAAGACTAACATTCAATTTTTTTTTTTGAGCCAGAGACTTCTCCTGAAGCAGAGCGCAGCCAAAGCAAAGACAGAAAACAAAAGCAAAACTAGACAACAATTTAGCTTACAGTCTCCAGCAATATTCTATATCCCTATGTGACAGTTGTTTCTACATCTTTTTTCTGAAAATCTTTCAGGGTAAGAAAAAAATTAATTCTATAAATTCCAGAAAAAAAACCTCTTATGATGAAGGGAATGGTACAATCTAGTCTACTCTCCATACTGTAAAATTATGTTTTGTTAAACTTGTGTTAGAAATGGGTTATCACACTCTAAAGCCAGCAACAAATCACAAAAATAGATCAGTCAAAACAGTCCAAAAAGTAAAAAAAAATAAAATAAAAACCAAACAGCACAAGAGTTCAAAAACAGAAAGAGGTTTTGGGTTTTTTTTTGGTTTTTTTTTTTGTTGTTGTTGTTGTTTTTTTTTTTTTAAATATAATAATATAATCAGGGAAATTACCATAGCAAGGTCTAAACTTTAAGATCTATCATTTTCAGAAAACTTTTGGCTTGACTTTCAAGACAATACCAACTTTCAAGCACTTCTGAAGTGCCAAATATCCTTATCAAACTTTTATTAGGCTTCACAAACCACACAGCATAGACATGCAAGTTATGGGAATCTAAACCAGTGTGTTCCCTTATATATACCACACTATCAGTCTATTACTCAGACAGAAGCTTCTATTTATTCCCAATTAATTCCTGCTAACACTGAAGGGACATCAAACTTTTGTCCTTCAAAAAGCTCTTTTGCCACTCTCATTATTTAAAACAGACGTGGCAAGGATGTTGAACGGCTTGATGCCCCTGCTGCAGATCTCTTGTATCAGTTAATACTCCCATCAAACACAGAACAACTCTTTCTTTGCTCAGGTAAACTGCTGGCTACAAAGCACTGTATGAGGTCTCCGAGTTATTATTCACGCCTCTAAAAAGTACCATCACTGAGCACTGATATTTCTACAAAAACCCTCTCCTGCTGAAACAATCATCCAACATATTTCCTATAGAAATTCTGACTTCTCATTTAAGTTGCCAACAATAAAAATCGACCAAGTTTCTAAAATACCTGTCTCTACCCCTCTATAATTCTCACTATGAAAACATATGTATAAAAATCCAAACAAGGATGCTTAGAAGCCACTTGGTTAAGCGACCTCAGGCCAACGGCTAACCAACCTTTTATCACCATCTTTAAAAGATTTTAAAGCATTTGAAAGACAGTATCAGAATCTGATTGTGTTTTGCAGGTTATGCATTGCACGGTTTCAACAAATTATCCTCAAGTGGCAACAACATAAAGATCACGCTTACTTTAAAAGAGAAGTTAACACTGCAGCTGGCATAGCTGAACGACTGAAACTGTTCAGCCTGTTGCGTAGAGAAGCCTGAAAAAAGAGCCTGTGTTTTATACTGGAGCGTGACACAGTGAATTCTGGTCATTAAATTATCTTTGATATCCGATCGGTGCCATTAGATGATGCCCTGAGAAACACCGTGGGCTGGCCTCGCTGTGCTGCGTTAAACCCCTGCCAACCCACGGGCATGAGACTGGGTCACACCAGTGATGCACCCTTATGTTAAATAATGTCCATGCCGTGGACCTTCGGGACGGAGTGGGAGGGAAATAAAGTTCAGGCTTCGGTCCCTGGCGAGATGGGGGAAGCTGCCCCCGCCTCAAGGCCTGCGTGAATACCGGAGCGGCGTCTGGGGAGATGCTGAACGCCAGAGACACACCCGGAGGCAGCTCCTAAGACAGCCCGGGGAAGTTATCGATATTTTATAAATCAAGTCTGTGGGAGCCGGCTCACAGCAGGAGGCGGGAACGCAGCGGGGACACACACACACACACACACCGGACCGCCTGTGTAGCGGCTGCCGGCCGGTTTCGGCCGCGCCCGCGGACCCCGGCGGCCCGACCCCCAGAAGCGAGAGACGCCCTGAGGCAAAGCGCTCCGGAGGGACGGGGCCGCGGGCACCCCCCCGCAGCCAGCGGCACCGCTCCAGCCCCCGTCCCTCCCGCGGGCGGCCCCGGCCCACACCGCGCCCCCGCCCCTGACCCACTAACACACCTCCCAGCCAACATGGCCGCCCCGCCAGCCAGCGCGGAGCGCAGCCTAGCCCGGCCACCGCCTCCCCGCCCCGCCCTCCCCGCCCGCTCAATGGCTCGCTCCTCAGCCTCGCGCGCTCCCATTCGCCGCCGCCCACGCCGCTCACCCGCCCAGCGGTCCTTTCAAGCTAGGGTGAGGCGACATGTAAACAAACCCCCTTCCGCCGCTCCGGAGGGGACCAGCCGCGGCCCCGGCCCCCCCAAGCCGCCGCGAGCACAGCCGAGCTACCGCCGCACGCTTGCGGGGCGCTGGGAGCCCGCACCGGCCTCCCCCCCGGCCCCTGAGTGGCGGGAAGGGCGCGGAGGGCTTCTCTGTCCCGCGGGAGGCAGTCCCCGCCCTGCAGCCCCCGCCAGGGTTGGGGGGGTAGAAGGGGGCGGCCGGCGCGGCCTCCTCCGGGCAGCGGGGGGTCCGCAGTCCAGGGGAAGCCCCTTCCCAAGGGGCCCGGGCTGCCGCTCAGCCTTGGCCGGTGAACCTCCGTACCCCCCCCGCCCCAGTCAGTTACATAAAACGCCGTGCCGGAGCGGGGAGAGTCCCTCCTGCCGCCCTGCCCCGCCGCTCGCAGCCCGCCCGCCGGCCCGGGACCCCTCTCCACCTCCTCTGGCCCCGCAGCCTTCCCTACGGACCGGAGTCGCCCCGCTGGACGCCGGCAGGCCCCGGGCAGACAAACCCCACGCCACCCCGGCCGTCCCAAGCATTCAAACAGGTCGAAAGCGGAGGAGGCGACTACGAGCCTGCAAAGCAACAGAGCACAGGAACTGCCGAGCCCTTCTGCACCGGCGCGGCGTACCCGGGCAGCCGAACAGCCCCTCCGCCCGCGGAGGACCGGTCTCCCCCGGCAGGACGGCGCTTTCGTTCCCCTGGCGCTCGCTGCCAGACTCACTTTCCTTGTGAAGGCGCGGGCCGCTCCCGGCGGACGGGGGTTGGAAGGGACACCAACAACTCGCCGCTAAGCTCGCGCTCCGTACCCTCCGCAGCCCCTCCCGCTGCCCCCTCAGCCATCGGGCCCGAACCCCCCCACTCCACCCCAGCTCCGGCAGCCGGACACCCCCCCGCGCACAGCAGCTCTCCCGCAGCACCGGCAGCCACACCCCCCCCAGCCGAACGGGCTGCGGGCTCCCGCCGCTCCCCTCTCCTCCCCTCCCGTGCGCGTGTTCCTCTCCCCGGCAGCCGGGTAGACGTCCCCCTTCCCGCAGCCCCCTGCCCGGCTAGCACCACCTAACACCGCCTCCTCCCCGCCGGGACACCCCCCCACTCACTCCCTCGCAGCCCCCCGCGCCGCCCCCCAGCCGCCCCGCGGCCCGCGCTCACCGGGCGGTCGGGGCTCAGCAGGGGGCGCCGCCCCGCGCGCTCCGGCCCGGACCCTCCATGCGGCTTCGGGGTTTGTTTTGTTTATGTCCCTTCCTGACGGGTTCCCGGAAATCGCGTGACTCGCCCCCCTCACGTGGGG